>NC_133541.1:59084411-61484411 GCF_048773025.1 Camelus bactrianus
CATTTTTTTTCGTGTGCCTGTTGGCCATTTGTATGTTTTCACTGAAGAATTGCTTCTTAAGGACTTCTGCCCATTTTTGGATTAGGATGTTAGGGGTTTTTTTTTGTTATTAAGTTGTATGAGTTATTTATACATTCTGGAAATTAACCAGGAAGGCTTTCAACTTTTTATTGTTGAGTATTATGTTGGCTGTAAGTCAGTCTCATCATTTGCAAATATTTTCTCCCATTCCAAATGTTGTCTTTTTATTTTGTTTATGGTTTCCTTTGCTGTCCATAAGCTTATAAATTTAGTTAGGTCCTATTTGTTTATTTTTGCTTTTATTTCTATTACTTGGGTAGACTGCGCTAGGAGAACATTGTTAAGATCTATGTCAGAGACTGTTTTGTTTATGCTTTCCTCAAAGAGGTTTATAGTGTCTTGTCTTATGTTTAAGTTGGTAAGCCATTTTGAGTTTATTTTTGTGTATGATATGAAGAAGTGTTCTCACTTCATTGATTTACATGTGGCTGTCCAGTTTTCCCCACACCACTTGCTGAAGAGACTGTTTTTACTCCACTATATATTCTTGCCTCCTATGTTGAAGATTAATTGACTGCAGGTGTGGGTTTACTTCTGGGCTGTCTATTCTGTTCCACTGATCCATGTGTCTGTTCTTGTGTCTATCATGCTGTCTTGATTACTGCAGCTCTGTAATATTGTCTGAAGTCTGGAAGGGTTATTCTTCCAGTTTCGTTCTTTTTCTTCAGTACTGCTTTGGCAGTTCTGGGTCTTTTGTGATTCCCTTTAAATTTTAGGATTATTTATTCTAGTTCTATGAGAAATGCCCTGGGTAAGTTGATAGGGATCACATTAAATCTATAGATTGTTTTGGGTAGTATGGCCATTTTAGCAATATTAATTCTTCCAATGCAAGAGCATGAGATAACTGTCCATTTCTTTAAGTGATCTTTAATTTCCTTAATCAGTGTTTTGCAGTTCTCTGCATATAAGCCTTTCACCTCCTTGGTCAGATTTACTCCTAAGTATTTTATTGTTTTGGAGTGATTTTAAAAGGGATTGTTTCTTTACTTTCTTTTTCTGATATTTCATGGTTAGTGTGAAGAAATGCAACTGATTTCGGTATGTTAATCTTGTATCCTGCTACCCTGCCAAATTCTTTTATCAGCTTTAGTAGTAGTTTTTGTGTGGAGCCTTTGAGGTTTTCTATGTATAGTATCATGTCATCTGCATATAGTGACAATTTTACCTCTTCTCTTCCATTTTGGATCTCATTTATTTATTTTTCTTGTCTGATTTTTGTGGCTAGGACTTCCAAAACTATGTTGAATAGAAGTGGTGATATTAGGCATACTTGTCTTGTTCCAGATTTTACTGACAGGGCTTTTAACTTTTCACTGTTGAGTATTATGCTGGCTGTAGGTTTGTTATAAATAGCTTTTAATATGTTGAGATATGTTCCCTCTATACCCACTTTGGTAAGACTATTATGATCGATTTTATTTGTTCTGTGTAATATAGAGAAAATATGCATAAACTATTTCACCATAGCTGTGTTTATGGGTAGTAGTAGTGGTGGCATAATTTTGATTTAATGAAATTAAATCTATATTCATTTCTATTTAATTTATAAATTCTGGAAGAAGATGACAAATAATTAATATGATACCAAACTCTATTATTCTTTATAAATCTCCATGTATGAACCTAGAAAACGTGGTCTACCTTCCAGTCTCATACAGTAGTGAATCAATGCACATGCAACTATATGCCTGCAGCACAGAAACAGTGTTGAGAGCTAAATCATTTTATAGATTAGACTGGTTATTAGTACATTTCTGAAGGAAGAATGAGTTGTGTCTATGAAACATGGAATGATAGGGTCAAGAGAAATGAATCTTAATTATTTATGAAATGACTGGAACTTTCAATAAAAGTTACCTCTAATATTCAATTTTTGATTCATTCTTATCCTGAAATATTAACCCCCTTTAATTTCCCAAACCCTCAGGTAAACTACGCTATAGCATATTGACATGGTAGCCTATTGAAGCATCATTTTATGTTCAAGTTGTTCAAGTTGAATAGTTCAAGCATATATATAGTTCAAACTGGAGCCTTCCTTTGTATGTCTTAGGCAGACTTATTAACCAACCCTAACTTACCTGGTTTAAAGACCTCACTAGCCCATTATTAAAAGTTAAATTTTCTTGTAACTGATTAAAATAATTACTTGCACACTTTGTAGCCAATTAATATATATTTTGAGAAATTATTTAGGATTCTTGTCATACATAAGAAAGCAAATGTAAATATAATAAAGATGCCACTTTATAAAAAGAGATTTTCAGATGAGAAAACAGTGCTGAAAATAAAACATTTATTCCATGAGGTTCAATATTAAATTATAATTAATATAATCTCTATATATCTGTATAAATTAATGTGCTATGAATTGTAAGAAGGTTTCCATTTGGTGCCTAAGATTCAGAATTTTTAAGTATCCATTTCATCTTACTTAATGCAGAAATAGAAATCTTTAGAAAAGGCTTAGCTATTTGTCACCTTGTGGAGGTTCAGCAAAAGCTTACTAATTAACACATCTGTAGAACAGCCAATAGGTGGCTTCTGATAAATCTGATTATTACCATATCAAATAAATGGCTCATTTATCAGCCTTTCTATACCCTACTGTGCCTGCACACATGTTGGAGAAAGATAATCACACAGCATTTGGAACAAATAGATTGGTTCATTTTTGCTAGCTTTGTAATTAGGGGAAAAAATAAACAACTGGGTAAGAAAAATCAAAGGTTCTCAGCTAAAAGGAATTTCATTTTCAAATCTAGTAAGGAAGAGCCAGTAAACAGAATCTGTAAAGCTCAATATTACAACCAGTAGATAACATGCATATATTTTAAAATTAAATTGCACTAAAATGCTTTGGATTAATTTCTAGATTTTTGATCAGTTCATATACTGAGTATACTAATGCCTCAATATTGTTTAATTTCATCAAAGACAGACAATCTAAATTAAAAGGTTTTAGATTAAATGTGTAATATTTCAACACCAATGATTACTGCCTTTTCCACCAATCGACAAACTCTAAGTTGGAGAAAATTTTAAAATGTGTATATATCTATATCTATCTATCTATTTATAATTTGGAAGGACTATATTAAAACAAATACTTTTTGTCTCTCTACTTATAAATTTAATAAAGCAATGTCTTGTATAAAATACTTTTGAAAGAATTGTTGACTATATTTAGCATTCATGCGTCATGAGTAATTAAACAAGCATATATATGCATACAAAAATAATTTAATGTTGAGTTACAGTGCTTTGACTGTCAAAAATTACATGCTACCAAATTTCAAAGTTAATGTCTATGTTAATCTCTCTCAGTGAGCTCTTGCCCAGTGTTTTTCAGATGAGAGAAAATAAAATACTGAAGAGGTGATACTGGGATAACCTGGGATAGTAAAATAACTCAGAGAATAAAAACTGAAAGAGGTGATAAATTCCAAACGACTTAGTGAAAAGTACAACATAACTGTAATCCAGGGAACTGAATCTAATAGCACGTGTCCACACTTGCCCTTATTCAGCCAAACTCTTGCATTCAAAATGGTGAGTATATATGTCACAGGCTTACAGTTAGTAGTGTATGAGCATAATTCAAAGTAATCACTTTATGAAAATGTCTTCTATTAAATAATGAAAATTTCCTTCAACTTTAAAGAGAGTGTGCAAATTTTCCATCCATAAATTGGCATTTAATTTTAAAGTTATCCTTTATTTAAATCACTACTATATGTCTACCATTTTGACATGAGCAAGGTACTGCATAGGTCAATGTCTACTTCAGATTTTTACATGCCCTTAGTATTATTACATGTATAAATATGTATGTATACATTACATATATAACTGTCTAAATATAGACCGGTATGTTGAGATATATGATTTTTCCACACATATAGTTAATCCGTGGACTTAACTGCTGATAGCAACTCCACTCTCTGACTCAGGGATATTAGGGTAGATAAAATGAAACTTTCAGGCTTTGTTCTATATATGTTGCTATCATTCAAATCTTGTGTTATTCATGTACTACATATCCAATTGAGTAAATTCTGAAAAATGTTTGAATGCCTAGTTTTCTCATCTAGACGGTAATGTGGGAATACAAATGTGTTGCCATTTTCATAATGTTTACATTGAATCTATGGTATTATTTTATCTCCTGTGATTCTATTATTACTCTGTTTCAGATTTTTGATCCCTTGACATTTGTAATACTTTTGTGTATCTAAAACGTGTCATTTCTAATCAAGAAATTTCCTGTAGCCTTCTGCCTGTTGTCCTCTAACAGATATTTTAAAGGGTTTGTAAGAATTAATTTACATTTCAGGAAGGGACTGGTTACCTTATTGATCTTTAAGTCAGTAATCTCATTATACATAATTATAATTACCATGTAGTAATTTCTATAAAATCCTCTTATCACTACACTTTTTTAGCTCAAATAGTTATATAATCTATTTTGTAAATTAATCTAAACTAATCTCATATACATGGAAGTATATGCTAAATTACTCTTTTTAAAGTAGGATGTCAAAGAACTTCAAAGATTATTTCTCAGAAGGCAAAAATATTCCTGAAACATTCATGGCTATGTAACTTACGTAAGATATTTATAATTTTTCAGTAGTCACAACTGCATTAGTAATTGTCTTTACATACCATTCCCTTTATTTTATTATGGATTTCCAAAATCCAAAGACCTTGAGATAAGATTTCCAAAAGAACTACCTCACACTGTACTATTAATATCTACAGTTTTATGATCCATAATTCATAAGAAATCATTTAACTATTTCAACTTTAAATTAATGCACTTCAAGTCGGAGTCATAGTTTCAACACTGTTTTAGAGGAATAGATACAAATTTTTTGATGAAATAAGAGAAAAAAAGGACTCCTAGAACATGATTTTAAAAAATGCATACATTTGAATGTGTATGTGTGTGTCTGCATATGTGTGTGAGTGTCTTGATTTGTGTATATGAGTGTATATATTAATGCTGTTTCATTCAGATCATATTCAGCACCAAGTCCCCAAGGAAAAAGTACATCAGTTGAGTGGTGTAAGGTGAAGAAGAATGTTAATGGAATTTAGCTCATTAAACTCATAAATGTGACAGTGAATGTTAGAATTTTGAGAGGAAATTTAGATTGGTTAATGCAGTCACACAAATTCCCAAGGCATTACCAACTAAGCAGATCTATCAATAAAAGAACTTTGAGAAATGTAAGATTAAGGTACTGGAATGTAAAAAAAACTATGATAGTTCAAGGGATGAAAATAGTTAGTCAAACAATATCTTTTACTTTGATGACTACAGATTATATAGCCTAAAACTGATTGCTGAGATCAAAACAGTGAAATTTCTCAGAAGTACAACATGGTCCCTGCTGTCAAGACATAATGGTCTAATAAAGGGCCTGCCAATGTTTTTGTTTATGTAAGTCCAAAATAATTTTGAAAAAAGACATACCCCTTATCAAATATCACTTAATGAGATTTAATTTATATGCAACAAATTTTAAGATGTACAGTCGGGTGAGTTTTGCCAGATGCATACACCTGTGAAGCCACCAAAGCAAAACAGAACATTTCTATTGCCCCCAGAACTTTCTTATTTCCTGTGTAGTAAATCCCATTTCTAGTATCAGACAACCTTTGGTAACCATCTCCTGAAATTTCATAAAAATGCAATCATATTGTATGCATTCTTTTATGATTGGCTTCTTTTGTCTGTCATAATGATTTTGAGATTTATACATGCTGCATGTATCAACAGTCCATTCTTTTATTGCTGAGAGTAATGCTCCATTGGTTGGATACACTATCATTGTATGGATACACTACGTTTCTTTCATTCATTCGTTAATTAACAGATGGGTTGTCCCCCATTTTCACCTACTAAAAGCAAAACTAATATGAAAATTTGAATATATTTTTTTGTCTGAATATGTGTTTTATTTTCCTTTTTGGAGGAAAATGATACACAGGAATGGAAAGACTCTATTTCTAGGTAGGTAGTTTAACTCTTTAAGAGTTACACCATTTTTCAAAGTAGCTGTACAATTTTTATATTCCTGCCATAAATGTTCTAGTTTTCATACCTTTCTTAACATTTAGTATCACCAGTCTTTTCATTCTAAACTTTCTTAAAAGTATTCAGTTGCATCTACTTAAGGTTTTAATTTGCATTTCCTTTGTAACTAATGATGTGAGAATCTTCTTATGTGCTTAATACCCAATCTTATATCCTCTTTGTTAACTTTTATAATGTTTGTTAACTGTAACATTTGTTAACTGTAACAGTAAATAAAAGTTTATGCTCATTCTGGAGAGCTAAAGGTGCAAATCTTTTTCACAGAAAAATTCCAAATAATTAATTTAGATATTCTTCCCTCCAGAAGTTGGAGTTTATTCCCCTTTCTTTTGCACATTGGTTGGACTTATTAAGTCAGTTCAAACAAACAGAAAGGTGGGGAGGACATCCAATAAGAATTTCAGAGAAAAAACCTGGGAAATGCAACCTTAACCAAATGATTGATGTTAACATCATTTGTGATAAATAGTGTTGATATGATGTATCCAACAATATGATGAAGTAAGAAAAGCACTTTTCCTCTGTGGTACTCTTCCCCGAAGTCCACAGTCTTAGTCTACTTTTGGGAAAACATCAGATAACCCTGTATAGATATTCTACAAAATACTCTACAGACCCTATTCAAAATGGTAAGGTCATGAAGTACTAGGAAAAGAGTAAAGAAATGCCACAAATTGAAGGAGACTAAGGAACTAAGGAGTCATGACCCCTAAATACAATGGAGTATCCTGGATTGTATTACGGACCAGAAATAACAACTTTAGTAGACAAATTGGTGAAGTCCATATAGCATATGTAGTTTAGTTAATAGTTTAGTATCAACATTAATTTCTTAATTTTGATAAATATGCCATTGTTATATAAGATGTTAACATTAAGGGAAATTGAGGGAAAGCATACAAGAAATCTCTGTAACTCTGCTCTTAATCTAAAAGCATTTCAAAGTAAAAATGTTTTAAAATATCTTATGCCCATATTAATTATTTTATCCATCATTATTAGGCTATAATAGTCCTTTGGTTAGTTTTTAATCATTAAAATACATGAGGAGGAAAATTATTTTTAAAAATACACATTCCAGTGAATTTCAAATATTTTCATTGTAAAATAAAATTACTTTATTACCCTTTCAAATATATATAATGGACTTTCCCTACCTGAGCAATTCAAGAATGTCAATATTTTGAACAACTGTACTTCAACAAAAATGATTAGCACTTTTATCAATAGGATGTAATCTCTAAACCAAAGAAACATGCTAATAAAAAAAAAAACAAAACCTAACAGAATATACTCCCTGACTAGAACCTTATTCAGTATTGTGCCAAAGAGCAGAAATCCATTATCTCATTGAGTCCTCATAACAGACTCATGGTATGAGTACTATTACATTCAATTTAGAGAGTGGAAAAACAATGGTCCATTTAGTTACTTGCTTAAGTTTACAAGGTAGAGGTATTTTTCAATGCCAGATCTATTTACCAAAAAGGCAGTTTGTCATCATTAGATTAGATTCTTCCTCTTTTAAAAATTTAATTTATTTGAGGTTAGATATTTAAAGATGAATTATTAGCATTTAACAAATAATTTAATAGGTTGATATTTACCATGCCTCAATATTAATTAACTAATTTATTTTATTGTATTTATATTTTTTAATAAAAACAAAACTACAGCATTCAAGAAATTAAATGAAATGGATTCTCTTTACATTTCCTGATACTAACTGTGGGATGATTTCCTTAGAATATAAATGAGTAGACTTATATGTTAGGGACAAAGTGAAAACCATCTTAATCCCACATAAAAACTGCAAGGATTTAGTACAATGGATCAGAAAAATTACTCCTTATATTCATAATATTCCAAATTAATAGGTACTAAATCTGGCAATTAATCTTTACTAGTGTTTCTCTAGTATCTATGATGGAGATAAAAAAAAATGACTCTCAAGATGGATTAGGAAAAGTTGGAAAGAATCAAGCTTTCACTTAAAGAAATTATATAAAACTAAAAACTATTTTAGGATATAATTAGATCTAAAACTGCATATATACATGATGTAAATACCAAATTTCACTAGCATATGCCAATATTTTTCTCCTTCACTTTTCTCTTCTTAAACTGCTCATTGGCACCTTTATAAAACAGGATTTTAAAATCATCTTCTGGCTTGATTAACTCTGAAGAATATCTTTCGGATCTGCTTTAGTGAAATAACTTGTTATGGACTGAATTGTGTCCTGAAAAAAATCGTAGGTTGAAGCTCTAACTTCCAATGTAACTGAACTTGGAGATAAGGTCTATAAGGAGGTAATAAAGTATTAAATTAGGTAATAAGGGTGGGGTCTTAATACAAGAAGACAGGCTTCCTTACTAGGATTTGAAGAGGAAGGGACATCAGAGCTCACTCTTTCTGTATGTGCAGAGAAGAGGCCACCTGAGGACACAGGGACAAAGCATCTATCTACAAGACAGAAAGAGAGTCCTCAAGAAGTTTCTTGCACCTTGATCTTGGAATTCTGGCCTCCAGAACTTAGAAAAAATAAGTTTCTGTGTTTAAACCACCCAGCCTGGCATCTGGCATTTTGTTATGACAATCCTAGCTGACTAACATACAGGCATACAAAGAATAGCCCTGACAGAATTTATTCCATAATGTGCAAAGTTAATATATCCTACAGAGTCAAGATTGTTTTGATGAAATAATCACCTATAATCCCTTTCTATAAAATATATACAAAGAAACAAACCCCACAAGGAATCTGCTTTCAAGTGTACATAAGTACATATGTGCTGGTGGACTCATTAGAGCATAGACTTCTAAAAACAAGAGTATAGGTTTAGTCAGCATGCAATCCAGTAAGCTGCCTTCTCAAATATGGATTCAAAACTCTCCCTAATTATAAGCTAGTATCTTCATATATATGTCACTGGTCATGAAGAAGAATACAGTGTGTTCATTAATTTAAGTATTCATTTCCTAAGTATCAATATTTACAAGGGACTAAGGGGATAATAAAAATATATGCTGCAAAGTATCACACAATCTGATATAGGATAAAAGTCATGCCAAAGATAACAGTAATGCAAGGAAGACTGTGAAAAGTATTTGTCTAAAAAGAGTAATTTTAAATACTTATATTACTGATAAAGGGATATTGGTATTGTCTTTGTGATTTCTAAAAATTATTTTTAGTCATAATTAGCACCTATAATGCTGTGTCTAAAAACCACAATGAGTATTTGTCTTACTTACTTCAGCAGTATGTGTTGTTATCTCTGTGACTTTGTTAGATTTATTACCTCTGGAAATGTGTTTCTATATTCAGACACAGTGAAAGAGGTAGTTGAATTTCTTTTTTTTATGCTCCTGTGATGAAAAGTAAATTATGCTTCCATTTGTTTTTGTTTCCAAGAATAATATTGATTTATTTAATAAATTCAATGTTAAATTATTGAAAGAAATAAGCTTTTAAGGGGCAAATGTGTACTCCTATTTCATTTCAAAACTGAATTAATCTATCAGATTTTTTAAAGTGTAGAATATATTTTTCTATTTGTAGTCATGTATTACTGTTATATATATTTTCTTTGCCACATATATAAAATTTATAAATATATTATGTATAAAATAAATAATAGTAATTATTGCCTCAAAAGCTATGTGATCATTGAAATTAATGTACCTAATAACTTTTCACTTGGCAGCAATAATATGATAATTTAAAACTCAAAGGATAATGTCTCACTGTGACCTAGTCTTACTCTCTTAAACTCCATAGTGTAGTCACATCATTGTATTTGATGAAAGAAGAAACAAATATAATCCCCTTTAAACATTTTCTAAATTACGTTCAGTTCCAATAATTTTAAGAGGGTACATCATTTCTCTTTTGCTAATTGATCAAAGTGTCCTTATGTGAAAAATACATAATAATAATAACTCAGGAGAATTTCAAAAGGCAAAAATATTCAGGATCTTAATACCCAAACTGATTTTCTATATTAATATTTTGTATCTCCTGGCTCCACTAGAGAACAGTGTAAATGAGGATTGTGAAGATTTGAAGCTAGTGATGATTAAAATTGCATCTTTTTTTTTTTCAAGATAGTTTAAGTATCACAGTTTTAGTTTCAGAGAGAAAAATTAGAGAACTGAAAAGGTAAGACCTCCTAACACAAAATCCACCAGCTGAGTATACGTCTTCTCATTGCAATAAGTTTGAAAATATCAACAGAAAAGAGAAGAGAAAATATATAAACAATGGAGACATTATTCAACATATATTACTTGTTGACTATTTCACAAACACTATGACAGGAAGTCGAGTTCCAACTGTAAGTAAAGCAGACATGAAACAAAGAATCAAATATTTCAGAAGCACATAGCTGAGGGATATCACCTACTTTCACAACTAAAAACAACTAAAATCTGAAGGCAAAGTAGAAACTATCAGGGGGAAAGAAATGTGTAAGAGGATGTTTCCTGAAGAAGAAGGGCAAATGAAAAATAGAGGCAATAGCAAAGATAACATGCTGGAAGCATTAAATATAATAATAACCCAGAACGCTAGAGGATAAAGTGAGAAGACTAGTGCTAAAGATAAAACTGGAGAAGGAAGCAGAGAAAAAGCATTGCAATTTCGGTGTTAAATTTTGAATTTTATCTTAAGAGTAAGACTGAGTTATGGATTTGTTTTTTGGGTATGGAATTACATGATACAATTTAAAATTTAAAATTATCACTGTGGCTCTGTTAGTTAAAATTATTAGGTTAGAGAAAGAATAGGGAGAAGATGAGGGAGGTTCATGCAGAAATTTTAAAAAGTTAAATATATTTTTCTGATATAAGATAAAATGTGAAGAGGGACCAGATATAAGAGACTTACAGGTTGTTATCTCAAAAAGATTTGGTAAGTTACTGTAAGCTGAAGGAGAGAGAAAGAAGAGTCAAGTACATACTTATAGGTTTGTGGCTTGGGAACCTGGGCAGACTTCAAATCAGGTAGTTGATCATAACTGTTTCCATTGAAATATGAGCACCTTTCCAAATCTTCCAGACTCCAGTGCCTATGCTCTATCCAGGCTCTATCCAGTAGTCCCCCATACTACTAATTAAAACTTTAGCTATAAACTTCTATTTGAAGTCAAATGAGAATGAAGACACAGTCCCTTAATTGACAGATGTTAAACTCCATTTATGTGAATGGGAAATATTGTTAGATATTTTCTGTGAGTAAGTGTATTGGGGAGAGGGACAAATAAGTATGTTTTTGAGCTCATTGATGGCAGAAACTCATGAATTTCTGCCATCAATGAGCTCAATAAGTTTATAAAGAGAAATGAGACGTATGAAAGAATAAGTACAGCACAAGGTATATTGAAAACAAAGCTATAGAAGTTTATAGGCAGTTAAAAAATGCTCTAGCCACAAGGACCAGAAAAAGATTCCTTTTCCATCAAAGACCAAAATGGGTCAATCAAAAGCAGGGTAAGGAGAAAAAAATGTTTTAAAAAAGCACTGAAGCATAGCTATAGATACATGAGAAAAAGCAGCCGCAGACAGACCAGTGGGACAAACAGTTACACGGCAAAAGCTTTAGGCCAACTCTAAATCTAACAAAATAGCCAAGAACAAGTTTCTGAAAATAGTGACTGCAGTTTTACATCTAAAATCATCTAATTCCTTTACAGAAAGTCAAGGCTGTTATATTTTTCATGTCATACCTACATATCTATTCATCTTTCTCAATAATTTTTATTTAAAATTATTTAAATATGAACAATATCTATACATGGTTATACATTTAAATCTATTTTGAAAAAGCAATATAGTAATATATACATTTAGAGATCACATATGTAATCAAAAGGAACGCAAAATGTTTAATCTTTCAGTATGATCTCTAATTTAGCATTTTGGTGAAATTTGTTCTAACTTGATAAAGCAAATCAATAAGTCATTTTTGGATAGTATCATGATTCATCTCTTAAACCTTATAAGTGAGACAACATAAAAAATGTCTGTTGACCTTAATTGTTAACTGATTTTCAACATCACCACTTATTTTTTAAAAATAATTCACTGGGGATCTAGATTGAAAAAAAATGCAGGTAAGGTATGAATAAACCTAACCTATATAGGTTAGGAGATATCTTATATAATTCTATAAATTCCCTGTGTTTTTGTAGAACATTTCATGTAACAGGATATATAGATAGTATATTCTTATAAGGGCTGAGAAAAGTTTAATCCTGATAGGCCTACAGGAGTAAAAAATGTAATAGTCACAAAAACAATAACAATCATGTCATTATATAATTATTATTATAAAATCATGGACCAAATACTATGCCAATTGCTTTATATGTGACCATTTATCAAATCCTAATAATGGCTTTATAAGGAAGGGGATATTATTCGACTAGTCGATGCTGAAACTAAACCTTAGTGAGAATTAACAATCTCCTTAAAATCACACAGACTGTAATGGTGGTAATGTGTCTTATCTTTGGAGTTACCTATACTGTATGGCCAAAGGACTGGAGAAAGGGAAGCCTAACACAGACCTCGTGATATTGTAAGAATTTCCAAAAAGTGACACAGAGACATGAAGTAAGCAAATACTGTTGAAAAAAAAAATGATGCCAATAGACTTGCTACAATTGAAGTTGCCACAAAACTTCAATTTTAATTTTTTTATTGTTATATGATTTTTACAGGTTACTGTACATTTAAAGCTATTACAAAATATTGGCTATATTCTGTGTGTTGTACAATACATCCTCAAACCTATTTTACACTTGATAGTTTGTGCCTCCAACTCCCTCATCTTTATATTGCCCTTCTCCCCCATTTCCCTCTAGTAACTACTCATAAGTTCTCTGTATCTGAGTCTGCTTTTCTTTTGTTATAGTCACTGGTTTGTTGTATATTTTAGATTCCACATATAAGTGATATCATAGTATTCATCTTTCTCTGACTTATTTCCCTTACCATAATGCTCTTCAAGTCCATCCATGTTGCTGCAAAAGGCAAAATTTTATTCTTTTTTATGGCTGAGTAGCAGTCCATTGTATATATATATACCACATTCACATCTTCTTTATCCATTCATCTGCTGATGGACACTTAAGTTGCTTCCATATCTTAGCAATTATAAATAATGCTGCTATTAATACTGGGGTGGCATGTATCTTTTCAAATTAATGTTTTGTTTTGTTTTGTTTTGTTTTTGATATATACCCAGGAGTGGAATTACTGGTCACATGGTAGTTTTATTTTTAGTTTTTTGAGTAACCTCATACCGTTTTTCATAGTGGCTACACCAATTTACATTCCCACCAACAGTATACCAGGGTTCCCTTTTCTTCACATCCTTGCCAATGTTTGTTATTTATGTTCTCTTTGATGAAAGCCTATTAGCCATCTGCATTTCCTCTTTGGAAAAATGTCTGTTCAGTTCTTCTGCCCATTTTTTCATCAGGTTGTTTGTTCTTTTGATATTGAGTGTATGAGCTGTTTATATATGCTGGGTATTAATTTCTTATCAGTCATATCACTTACAAATATTGTATCACATTCAGTAGATTGTCTTTTTGATTTGTCAATGGTTTTCTTTGCTGTGTATAAGCTTGTAAGTTTAATTAGATCCTATCCATTTATTTTTACTTTTATTTCCTTTACTTCTAAAAAAAATATTGCTATGAGTTTTGTCAAAGACTGCTCTGCATACATTTTCCTCTAGGAGTTTTGTAGTATCCTGCCTTACATTTAGGTCTTTAATCTGTTTTGAGTTTATTTTTGTATATGGTGTTAGAGAATGTTCTAACTTCATTTTTTCACATGTGGCTGTTCAGTTTTCCCAGCACCACTTATTGAAGTAGTATAGCCTGAAGTCAGGGAGCAGAATTCCTATAGCTCTTCTCTTTTCTCTCAAGATTATTTTGGCTATTTGGGATCCTTTTTTGTTTCCACATACATTTAAAATTATTTGATCTATTTCTGTGAAAAATGCCATTGGTATTTTGATACTGATTGCATTGAATCTTTAGATTGCTTTGGATACTACAGCCATTTTAACAATTTATTGATTCTTCCAATCCAAGAACATGGCATATTTTTCCATCTGCTGGTGTCATCTTCATCTCCTTTCATCAGTGTCTTCCAGTTTTCAGAGTAGAAGTCTTTTGCTGGAAAACTATTTGAGCTTGTCAATGAATTCAGTAAGGTTACAGGATACAAAATTATAGACAGAAAACTGTTTCATTTCTATACATTAACAATAAAATATAAGAAAGAAATTAAGGAAACAATTCCATTTACCATCACATCAAAAAGAACAAAATATGAATTAACCTACCTAAGAAAATTTCAGTTTTTAAATAATGTATGCAATACCTGCAAAGTACAATTAAGTGAAGCACAATAAAACTAGGTGTGTCCATATTGTTGGATTCAGTTTACTAATATTTTATTGAGAATTTTTACAACTATGTTCATCAAGGATGTGCTTCTATAATTTTATTTTTCACAGTGTCCTTGTCTTGTATGATAAGTTTTTCTGGTAATTTTGGTTTCACAAAATGTGTTTAAAATGTTTCCCTCCTCTTCAATTTTCTGGAAGATTTTGAGAAGGATAGGTATTAAATCTTCTTATGTGTTTTATAGAGTTCAACAGTGAAGCTGTCTGGCCTGGTCCTAGTCCTGGACTTTTTTTTGTTGCTGCTTTTATTGAGAGAGTTTTTGTTGTTGTTTCAATCTCCTTATTAGTAGCAAGTCTATTCTGACTTCTGTTTTGTCATGGTTCACTCTTATAAGAGTGCATGTTTCCAGAAATGTATCCATTTCTTCCACGTTACCCAATTTTTTGGCATATAATTGTTCACAGTAGTCTCAGAATCTTCTGTATTTCTGTAGTATCAGTTCCAACTGCTCTTGTTTCATTTCTGATTTTATTTGAACCCTTTCTCTTTTTTCTTGGTAAGTCTAACTAACAGCTTGTTAATTTGTGCATCTTTTCAAAGAAACAACTGTTAGTTCCATTTATCTTTTCTATTTTTTTAGTCTATTTAATTTATTTCTGCATTGATCTTTACTTCTCTATTGCTGTTTTTTCATTGTTTTCTGGCTATTTTTGTGGTCCTTCTCCAATTCTTTCTTCTTCTCTTTCTTCTCTTGCTTTTTGTTAGTTTTTTTTGTTGTTGTTGTTTTTTTTTTTTTTTTTTTTAGTGTTAGGCTTGGATTCCTTTCTCCTTTTCTTTTGTGTGTTCACTATAAGTTCTTTTTTTCCCCTTGTGGTTACTGTGAGGTTCACAGATAACATCTTATGTAAATAGCAGTCTATTTTAAGTTGGTAGAAGACATCCCAAAGTTTTATCATTTTACTCCTCTCACAACATTTTATATTTTGATCACATATTTGACACATTTTTATCTTATGTATCCCTTAACTAATTGCTATGACTTTACTTAATTTTATTACTTTTGCCTTTTAACATTCATACTTACATTGTGATTAATGCACTACCTTTATTTACCTTTTTTAAAAAACTAAAATGATGGTTTTTAATGGGACCAGAAGTATGGTTACCTCTACTTATTTATTTATTTACCTTTCCAGTGAGATTTACAATTTCACATTTTTCTTTCTCTCTCTTTCTCTCTTTGTTTGTTTGTTTGTTTGTTTGTTTTCGATAATGGAGGTACTGGGGATTGAACCCAGTACCTCATGTATGCTAATCATATTCTCTGCCACTGAGCTATACTCCAACTCCCACTTCCCTTTCACATTTTTCTTATTATTAATTAGTGACATTTCTTTTCAGATTAGGAAGTCCCTTTAAAATTTCCTTTAGCATCAGTTTAGTGGTGATGAACTCCTCTGTCTTTTATTTATCTGGAAAACTCAATCTAATATATATGCACCCAATATAGGAGCACCTAAGTACATAAAACAATTACTAACAGAGATAAAGGGGGATATTGATGGGAATACAATCATTGTCGGAGATTTTAACACTGCATTAACATCACTAGACAGATCTTCCAGACAGAAAATAAATAAGGCAACAGAGAAATTAAATGACACAATAGAAAAATTAGATTTGATGGATATTTTCAGTGCATTACATCCCCCAAAAATAGGATATACATTCTTTTCAAGTGCACATGGAACATTTTTTAGGATTGATCATGGACCTGGGCACAAAAGAAGCCTCAACAATTTTAAGAAGATAGAAATTATCTCAGCATCTTTACTGACCACAATGCCATGAAACTAGAAATCAACTACAGAGAAATAAAGGAGAAAAAAATGGAAAGCATGGAGATTAAACACCATACTATTAAAAAACCAATGGATCAATGAGGAAATCAAAGTTGAAATTAAAAAATACCTTAAGACAAATGAAAATGAAAACACAACCACACAAATTTTATGGGACACAGCAAAGGCAGTGCTACAAGTTTATAGCGATACAGGCCTTCCTCAAAAAAGATGAACAGTCTCAAATAAACAATCTAACCCACCAGCTAAAAGAATTAGAAAAAGAAGAGCAAAAAATCCCAAAAGGCAGCAAAAGGGAGGAGATAATAAAGATCAGGGAGGAAGTAAATAAAATAGAGATTAAAAAAACCATAGAAAAAAATCAATCAAACCAAAAGCTGGTTTTTTGAAAAAGTAAATAAAATTGACAAACCTCTGGCCAAACTCACAAAGAATAAAAAAGAGAGAGCACAAATCTGCAAAATAAGAAAGGAAAATGGAGAAATTACAACAAATAACATAGAAATACAGAATATCATATGAGAAAATTATGAAAAACAATAGGGAACCAAAATGGATAACCTAGAGGAGATAGACAAGTTTCTGGAAACGTAGAGTCCACCAAGACTGAGCCAAGAAGAAACTGACCACTTGAACAAACCAACACTAGAAATGAAATCGAATTAGCAATAAAAAAATCTCCGTACAAATAAAAGTCCAGGACTGGATGGCTTCACTAGGGAATTCTACCAAACATACAAAGAAGAACTCATACCAGTCCTTCTCAAACTCTTCCAGAAGATTGAAAAGGAGGGAATACTCTCAAACTCATTCTATGAAGCCACCATCAACCTGATACCAAAACCAGGCAAAGACACCACCAAAAAAGAGAATTACAGACCAATATCACTTATGAACATAGATGCAAAAATCCTTACCAAAATATTAGCAAATAGAATCCAACAGCACATAAAAAAGATTATACATCATGATCAAGTGGGGTTCATCCCAGGGACACAAGAGTGGTTCAACATACACAAATCAATCAATGTAATACATCACATCAACAAGAGAAAGAACAAAAACCACATGATCATCTCAATAGATGCAGAAAAAGCATTTGATAAAATTCAACACCCATTTATGATTAAAAACTCTCACCAAAGTGGGTATAGAGGGAACATATCTCAACATAATAAGAGCTATATATGACAAACCTACAGCTAGCATAGCACTCAGTGGTGAAAAACTGAAAAGCTTCCCACTAAAATCTGGGACAAGACAAGGCTGCCCACTATCACCACTCCTATTCAACATAGTCTTGTAAGTCCTAGCCACAGCAATCAGGCAAGAGACAAAAATAAAAGGTGATTGATAAATGGTAATTATTCTGAATGATTAAAGGTAATCATTCTGAATGATTACCTTGCTGGGTAGAGAATACTTGGTTGGTAGTTTTTTTGCTTTTTTTTTTTTTTTTCTTTTCAGCACTTTGAATAATGTCATGCCTCTCGCTTCTGGCTTATACGGGTTCTGCTAAAAATATTTTCTAGTAGCCTTAAGGGGTTTAAGTTGTATATAACAAATTGTTTTTCTCTTGCTGCTTTTAGGGCTCTCTTTATTCCTAATTTTTATCATTTTAATTATAACACTTCTTGATATGTGTCTCTTAATGTGCTCTTTAATCTGTTGTTGAACCCCTTTAGTGTATTTTTCAATTCAGCTAAAACTTCTGTTTGGTAATTATTTATATTTTCTGTATCTTTTTTGAGGTTCTCACTGCATTTGTCCATTATTTTCCAAAGTTCAGTGTGCAGCCTTATGGCCATTACTGTGCACTTGTTATCATTTAGAATGTTTAGATCTATTTTGTTTAGCTCTTTTTCTGAGGTTATGTCTTATTCTTTAGATTCCTCTGTCTCCTCATTTTGCATGATTCTCTGTTTCTCCCATATTTGTGGTAAATCAGCTATCTCTTCCAGTCTTGAAGGAGTGGCATTGTGTAGGAGATACCCTGTGAGGTTTAGAAGCACAATCCTGCTTGGCCAAAAGAGCCAGATGTCCCTTATGTAGACCGTGTGAACCCTTCTGCTTTGGCAGGGCCAGTCCTTGGAAGGGCTGGAAGGTTGAGTGGATATTGAGCACTGGTGAGCAGAGTTATCACCTGGTTTATTGTGAGGCCCAGTCAAGGAGCAGGGGCAGGCAGGCCTCTTGGTGGGGGGTACCCACTGGCACCAGTAGGTTAGAGGGAAAACTCCAAAAGGCACTTGTCAGCACTGGCCTTGGCAAGGTAGTCTGAGACTGAAAAATTGGTTCCTACCAATGTATTAGTCCCTAGATAGCGTCTCAAGTGGTTCTTGCTTCTTCAGCAGATGCTTCAAAATTAGTAGGTGGGTCCCCTTCCCATATGGTTTTTGTGTTGAGTGTCTCAGTGTGAGCCCTTTAAAAATGAGATTTCTGTTCCCTGTAGTTCTATAGTTTTCTAGAGGTATATACTATTGATTTTCAAAGGCAGGTATTTGGGGGGTGCGGGATGTAAGGTTTGTGATGCCTGATTTGGAGTTCAAATCCCACACTCCTTGGAAAAAATAACTACCTTTGTGATCCTTCCCAATTGTAGATTGCTGAAGCTAAGGTGTGGCTTTTCTTCTTGCAAGATTGTATATCTGTTTCTCCTGCCCTTCTTGTTGCTATCCTTCTGCACTTTGTTATGTTGACTTTGTTCATTCACTTTTCAGGTCCCCTTCAGAGGGAATTATTTCATATATTATAGATTTGTTGCATCCTTAGGAGGAGGTGAGTTCAGGATCTTCCCATGCTACCATCTTGAATCACCTCCTTAATTGTATTGTACATAGTGAAAATAAGCAAGAAGATCAAACATTTTAAAAAGTGGGATACTATTTATAGTTGCTCCAGAGTAAATAAAATATTTATATCTAAATCTAGTTAAACATGGACATCATCTGTACTATGAAAATTATAAAATGCAATGAACAAAATCAGTGAAAACATACATAAATGGAGAAATGTATCATGCTCATTGACTTGAAGAATCAACAGAACAAAATTAATTCTCCCAAAATGATACATAGGTTTAATGAAATTCCTATCAAAATTTCCAAAAAGTTATTTTTTGTAGACATAGACAAGCTTATTCTACAATTTACAGGAAAAAGCAAAAAAAAAAAAAAAAAAAAATTAAAAAGAACTATAAAGTTTAAAGAATCACATTTCTCACTGGTGAGGCTTTCTATGTAACTACATATTCAAAACAATGTGGTATTATCAGAGAGTAGACACACAGACCAATGAGCAGCCAGATTGGATGAGGGTTCATTGGGCCTAAATTACATTCTCCCTCTGCCCAATCCTGTTGTTTTCTCTTTCTTTTCATGAGTTTTGATCTCTAATGAATATCGAGTCTTACCCACCACAAAAAGAAATGACCAATATGTAAACACTGAGTAATGGCTGCTTAAATTAGAACAAGCTCACCTAATGTAATATTGTGCAATTACTTAAAGTGATTTTTTTAAAATTTTAAATTATTAATTAATATTTACATTATAATGTTAAAGAAAATTACTACAGACACTGAATTTGTAAGATGATTGCAAGTTGTGAATGTATATATACCAAAAAGATAAATACACAAATATATATAGAACTTATTTCTGAGTAGTAGGGTTATATATAATTTGCATACTGGTTGCTATATTTCATGGAACTTTATTCATCTTCTGCAATAATCATGGCTTGTTCTTACAATTAGAAAAAAAAAGTACATGCCATATGACCACAAATTGTGTAAGAATGGTAAACTAAGGGGAAAAGTTAATTTTCTCTCGAACTAAAACTTAACCTTCCTCTATGAATTGAGTTGATTTTATTTTATTTCTATTCTTCGCTTTGCATTCAATATTTTAACAGAAAAATCTTCCTACACAAGTTTAATTGTTAAACTCATAGTTCTTGGAACTAACTTGGGTAATGATCACATCTAAAAGTAGAGATTATCTCCATTTTAGGGCTGCAATTTGCCACTTTTGAAATAGAAATATTTTGTCCATAATTGCTGTAAGAATGAAGACATGTTCTGAGCATCAATTTTAGAAAAAATTGGAGGGTAACTTTTGGGTCAACTATTCTAAATGGTGGATCATCACCTTTAATGATAGCTTGGTATGAAATTCAATGGTAATTGTAACACATGATTGCCTCATTTGCATTTGCTATGAAAGTTTTATAATTAAAACTGGTTTATATAATAAGTTTTTGTTTTTACTGTATATCTACCTTTACACTGATTTCTAATCTTTCCATTCCAGATTTTCCTAAAAAGGAATTAAAAAAAACCAAAGCATCTTTGTACAAAATGGTAATATACTTTATTATTATTTTTTCTATTTTTTAGAAACAAATGTCTTTCTTCATTAAAAAAATACACTTTGTTCTAAAATGAGAATATTTTGATGCTTGGAAAAAATCATTTATTGTAGATTAAATATGTGAGTGAATAACTCAATATATTTAAGTGTTAAATGTTATTTCAAATATGATTTTTTAATATGGAATATGATGAGAAATTTTACTAAAACAGACCATCATTCTATATGAGCATGTAATTCATATAAACACAGATATTTCTATGTATTTGTATACATGTCCAAAAATTTGTACTGTTAATAAATTTATAATGTCCAAACATTTCATAATCTACTCTTTGCTTTCATAGGCTTTCATAATCTACAAACCTATAGGAGAAAAACTCAAGTTTATATGAAGTATTACAATGGTAATAAAAAATATCTTTGTCTTTGAGCCTCTGCTGAATAGAATATAGTTATATTTCTTTCCAGCAGAGCCCTGATATTTCCCTTTTCTCTACCAATTATTCCTGATGGCTCTGCTTCTCTTTCTTCTGGTCTATGAATGTATAAAACTTCAGCTACTGTTTTCTTGCTCTTAGTTTAGCGAGACCTTATCTTTATGGCAGGAAAAGCTTTTTGATTCCAAAAGCTCTTTTTACTAGGCACATAAAAGGTGACTATTTCAATCTCTTTGGGGTCCAAGTTGGTATTTCCACTGGACTGGGTCAAAGAGCATTCTAGTTGTTAACACTTTGCTCTACATTTAAAGAATCTCTCCCTTCTGATCATAGAACTATTTCTGTGACTATCATTCAGTATAACTCAAGGCAATATTTTTCCTTTTGCAGAGTGTTATTTCAGATATTAGGAGAAAACATTATTCTAAAACCTTGATCTAGTGTTCTAAGGACAATAGCCGATAAAAGCTACTTTCAATTGTTCTCAGGGAAGGCATCTTCTGATGGAGTGATATAGTGAAAAAATCTTCTAAGGAGACCAGAAATACAGATTATTTCCCAAGTCTCTGAGTATGCACATACTGATCTGACCAGTAATACAGGAAAGACAGACAATGATAATTTTATTATGTATGAGTGAAAAATAACTATCAAATGTAAAATTTTGCATACTTAACCCCATTTAACTGCAAAGAATCCTAGTAATTTATTAATATTATCCATATTTGACAAAGAAACCTTTTGAAACTATGAACTATTATCATTTTCACACATAGCATAACTAAATAAGCAGTAGAATTGGATGTTCACTTTAGACAGGGGTTTCTGAAGTTGCTGTTGATGGACTTTTGATATCAGAAACTAGTGTCAGTGATAGTTGGAAATGAAGATTCTTAAACGTCAACTTTCAGTTTTTATGATTCGGCACTTTGAGAATAGAAATTCAGATATCTACATTTCTAACAAGTTAACTAGGTGATTCTGAGGGATATAAACATTTGATAAATTTTGTCCTAGCTCTTTGCTTCCTACTTTTTAAAAAAGATATATAATAATTTAAATTTTGATAAATAATCTAAAATATTAAAACATACATCTCCTGTCCTAATATATACATTTTCAAGGTACTGGTTTACTACCCACTAAATTTTCAATGAATGAATGAGAACATTGTTTCACCATAGAGGTGTCAACTGTGGTCAATTTTGGAAGTTCAATAATACCTTCCTGAAGTATAAAATTAAGAAAAAAAATTAAGGCTGCATCCAGATAAAGAAAAAGTGCTATAATCTATTAACTCAGACTTCTACAGGCAAGTAATAGATAAATGGTACTGTACTTGCTAAGTGTTTTCTAGCTTTGCAATAACCTGATATTACTGTATCTGCCTTGAAGTTTAACTCACCTTGTGGCACTTTCTAAAATAGTATTGTTAGTGGCAAAAATTCCAAAACTATAATTAAGGAAAACTGGATTCAAATTTTAGGACTGATATATTCCCCAAGGAAGTTGGGAATAGCATTTCCAAGCCTCAGTTTTTGAAGGTAGGGTGATACACACACACACACACACACACACACGTCTTTAATAAATTTTAACTTTACAAAAAATACAGGAATATATGTACACCTGCTTATGTAATAGCTGCACGAGGAGTTCTGCAGATCCTTTCTCCAATGAAACAACAATGAATGGTGAAAATTATGGAGGTATTAAAATAAACCCAACACTAACAAAACAATGATCTGAGAAGGGGTTCAGACATTTTGCCTGGGAGAAGTCACTGGAAATTCTCCTAGAGGAATACAGCAAAAGAAATACTTCTTTCAGAAAATCTACTAAATCTTACGGAGAACAACAAGAGTCTGAGGTACTTAAGACACAAGCTACTTCCTCCCTTCCCCGACCCCTCAAGCTCAGCATGGTGGAAGAACTACTCCGAGTAGATGTGATCAGGAGGAGAGAGCTCCATCTTTAGTCTTCTCAGTCAAGTGCCAAAGAATACTACTGAAAGGGACAGGCAGTCAGAATTCCTCTTTCTTTCCAGCTCTTTGTCGCAGAGACCAAATACTGGGTAAATGAGACTGAGAGTGTGGGAGCTCCCTTTCTCCATGCAGCTTCCACAGGGAAGAGGCTCTAATTCAGGTAAGGAAGGATAAGAATATGGGAATACCTGTCACCCCTGCTCCAGCTAATTCATAGAGCAGGGGCTACTGGCTAGGAGAGGTATGCCAACAATACCAGAAGCATAGCCTCAGAACAGCACTCTGGTCATAAGGTAGGGTTTTCACACCAAGAGAAGCAGGACACCAATCCAGTCCCAAGCTCTAGAGCAGTGGCTCAGGAATTTTCCCCAGGGGAAGATGAAGGCCATACGAACAGAGAATTCTGAAGCTCTCCCTAAGGGAACTGCCATTATTTGTAACAGAGTGTTGGAATTTCAAGCCTAGGGCATTCTCAAAAACACAAGAGATTTCTGTGCTAAGCAACTAAGATCAGGCTGGTAGCTCCACAACAACAAGTAACATCACAGGCCAGCTACTTACCCAGAGGAGCCCAGAGAAAGAGACAGTTAAGAAGAGCCTTTCTATGGTTAGAAGAAAATCTCAACCCTTTCCTCAAAAACAACTCTGCAAAGGGGCCCAAATTTAACTGGATTAGACTTTGGAGTAATTTATGCCCCAATTTGATGCAAACAATAGAGCTATCAGTCAGCAATTAGTGACTGATTGTGACACTCCGATACCTACAGAGGCAGACTGCGCAGCACAGATACTAAGGAGATAGTTAAAGAGAACCTGCTAAAGCCATACACTACAGGGCTATTGTGAGCACGTCCAGTCCTGTGCCCTCAGAGGAATGACAGCAAAGTCTCCTGCCTCCTGATGTAGGGGAAATAGACTTTATTAAATTAGTACAACTAAGTCACTAATATTAAAAAAAAACGAAAAACAAAAAACAAAAACAACAAGCCCCAGAATGAGGGTCATATACAGAGCTACTAAATATATTATCTAAAATATCCAATAAAAAGTTAATATATTAACTGTTTAAATTTATACATGTTCCCCCTCCTTTGGCTTGGAGTCTTTAAAGACATTCAAGTATGTAAAGTAATAATTTTAGAATTGTATTGTTGGTTTTAACATATATAGATGTAATTTGTATAACAATAGTAACAAAAACAAGTGGAAGAGGGGATAGAGTGATACAGAGGTAAAATTTCTGTATCTCACTGAAATTAATTTAGTACAAATGGGAAGTTAATTCTGATAAGACATAACATGGTAAGTCACAAAGCAACTACTAAGATAATAGCTAAAAATATATGAAAAAAATACTAAAAGAGTTTAAATACTCCACTAGAAGACATTCAATTAGTGCCCCCAAAAAGGCAGTAAGGAGAAACAGAGGTACAAAAAAGACATAAAATGTATAGAAAACTAGAAGTAAAAGGTGGCATAAATTCAACTATATAAATAATAGCGTTAAATGCAAAAAGATTAACAATCTGATCAAAAGGGAAATACTATCAATGAATTTTTAAAAGTCTAACTGTATATGAGGCACATTTTAGGTTCAAAGATACAAATAGGTAGAACATAAAGGATGGAAAAAATATATATCATGTAAAGAGTGGCTATAAGAAGGCTGAAGTGAATAAATTAATATCAGATAAAATAAACTTAACAGTAGAACATTACCAGCAAGAAGAGGAATATTTTATAATGATGGAAGTGTCAATCTCACCCTATTATCAACACACTTGTACTTAACAACAGATACCAAAATCCATGAAGCAAAAACTGACAGAATTGAAGGGAAAAGGCCATTATCTATTTAACATTGTACTAAAGTTTCTATCGAGGGAATCTAGGCAAGAAAAAGAATAAAATGTATTCAAGTGGAAAATAAAGAAGTAAAGCAATGTCTTTTTGTCTGGTATATAGAAAATCCTATGAAATTCACTAATAAAATTATTAGAACCAATAAAAGAGTTGAGCAACATTCTAAGATACAGATCAATATGCAGACAGCATTTCTATACACTAGAAATGAACCAGTCAATAATGAAATGCGAACAGTTTTATATAAATTAATATCAAAAAGAACAAAATGCTTCAAAATGAATTTCACAAAAGAAGTACAATCTTGTGCACTGAAAACTTACTGTTCTACACTATAGATATTCTAGAATTTATTTCATTATTCCCTTATTATTAGACATGTAAGTCATACAAGTAACCTTATTGTAAAACAATGCCACAATGACTAATGCGATTATTATGCCTTTATCTATGTGTTCAATTATCTCAAACCCATAAATTTAATTGCTGCCTTGGAAACTATGTACATATAAATAACCTAGATGAAACCAAATAGCCTTCCAAAGAATAATATAGAATTTTATACATTTACCAAGAGTGTGTGAAAATATCATTTTCCTATAACTTGGCTAACATTGTTACAATTTTTTTTAACTTTTCAATAAACCAATGGACAATAAGCTTTTTCATTATGATTATAATTACAATTAAATTCCTTGTTTAAAGGTAATTCACATCAGTGTATTTGTATGTCTTTTCCAAGTTCTTTAGGCTTAAACAATTGCTAAAGTATTTACTTTTGTTGTTGAATTTAAGTTTCTTTGTATTTCCTCATTCAGCAAGTATTATAATGAGTGTCTATAGTAGGCTTAGCACCATTCTAGTTACTGGGTTGCTGTAGCTTTCTGGTGATAGCCTTCATCAATCTTAGCAAGTTTCCCTGAAAATCAAGCTTGATAAAGGATCCAGATTTCTAGCAACTAAAAAAAAAAAAATCTGTAGAGATAATTTTATGGTTTTCTTTTTTGAATCTGCTGTTACTAATTAATGTGTTGCTTATATTCTTGCATAAAATAATTTTATTAATATAGTTTCAGGAATTAAATTTTCCAACAGCTTACTTTAAACATTTACAACCAAGTACATGAAGAGAATGGTTTATATTTTATTCTTTTATGTCTTTCATTTCTTGCTATGGTACAATGAATTAGATAATATCACATTGTTCTATATCTATATAACACGGAAATTATTTGTATTCTTAGCAGAACACATCCAAAGAAATAATTTAGTTTTATTTCTTCATGGTGGGAGATATTTGATTACATTTTGATATTCTCTCCTTAATTTCTTCTAATAATTGTAAAATGTAAGTTTTCTGCTTCTTCTTAAGTTTTGCTAATTTCATTTTTTTGCCACAAAGTCATCAAATTGGTGTAAGTTTTTATATTTTTATAAAATGTGCATGGGTTGTTTATAATTTTAAAAAACATCTGTATCTGAAATTGTGAAGCATAATCTGGTCTCCTCCCCTTCAATTTTCTACTATCTCTTAGCTATTCTCTAACTTTTACATATATATGTTAGAAATCACTTATGTTCTGATGTACAACAATATTCAATTATTTAATATTTTATTCATAGATTGATTCTACATACTAAAATCCCAAAAGTGATTATAAGTATTATTCATTGTAGAGCTATTTTTTATACTGGGATATTAGGATATCCTTCTTTCCTTCTTGCCTGCCATTCTTCATTCCTTCCTTCCTCTCACTTCACACTCTCTCTCTTATCCAAAATAATTACCTCTCTAAAATTTGTACCAAAATATTCCTTGCATTAAAACTGAATTACTTTTTTCCTGAAATAATTTCTTTGTATCATACCAACTTTTAACATGACTTTTATCTGGATCATATTTCTCATACACTTTCTCTGTTTTTTATTTATCTTTATATTCCTTCATTGATGATTTATTTTCTCTTACCATGTTATCAATATTACCTATCTCTTTTGTCATTTAATCTTTAGCTTCAAAGCCATTCTATTCACCTTGTAGACTTATTTCTTGGAACCCTCAACTTCCTTTAGTTGTTTCCAATGATTGCTTCCTATATCTACTTTTTAGTATTTCCCAGGATTTCTTCCTGTGGGTACATGATTAGTGTTATAATATTGTGTTTCCCATATATCTTTCTCTTTTCTCTTTAACATTTATTTATCAGAGTCTATATTCAAAGTAACTTTTTCAGAAAGGTGACAGGTAAAATTTATTTGTTCTTTCCTATCTGATGAAATTTTTGTTTTGTTCTCTCAACTGATTGTTTTTTTATTTGAGTTTAGAATAAAAAATTTTATGTCATTTTTGTTAAGATATTTAAAGCCATAACTCAACTGTTGCCAAGGATTCCACAGTAATAAGCATGCAGGCTTCATCCTTTTCATTCATTTGAACATACAGCAAAACATCTCTATTCTTTGTGTGTGTGTGCATGTGTGTGTGTTGGCCACTTAAGATCTATAAATTATTATATTTCAGGGAACTTGTCTTTGTGTGTAGTGCTGCATATTTAGGCTAAGTCAATTTGATACACCTGCCTAGGACTTTGAAACTTGAGAGAACAAAGCAAAAGTTCAGGGATGATTATGAATGCTTACTGGTGTTATTAGTGTGTAGAGTTTCTCAGTGGTGGTGGAGAGTTTCCAAAGATAACAGCCACCACTGGTGGAGGGTTATATACCAGACCATTGCTCTTACACAGCTTTTGCTGTGGTTCTTGTGGTCTAGCTTCCCTGTTATATGCCTGTTCCTGCCTGTTATCTGAATCTTGTTTATCATCATCTTTCTATCAGTGCAGTCACCTGTTTGATATTCTTGCAAATCCACTATCAAATCTACTTCTAAAAGGTTATGGTTCATACTTTGTAACCAAAACAAGTGATTACAGTAGAATACCAATTTTTGTTATTATACATAACGTTAAACTTTTGAGGATCTTTAATTTTTGTTTGTTTGTTTTAAGACATTTTTTTCAGTATACATCCATTTTTGGCTATTTATTCCCATTCATTCTACTCAAAGAAATTGGCTAGTTAAATATATATATATATATATATGTATGTATGTATGTTCATGCTCAATACCATACTTTACTGGGTTTTCAAAGTAATACCTTCAATATACTTGATAACTATGATATTATACAAACTTTTAAGTTCCACTTTTTAGATTTGCTTCAACATTTTAAAAAATCATAATTACTATATAAGGATGACTGTTGACTGTGACATTCTATTACAAACAACTGAAACAAAGTATTCTATTTTTGGGATAATATTTACATGGATAACAAATTTGAGTATTAAAGTATTTTTTCTTACATAGGTTTTATAAATTAAAAAAGTAACATCCATTCATTGTATTCTTTGGTGTTTTCTGAATTTTACTGTAAAAAATATGTTAGAAACATTTTTAAAAGCCTTTAAAAAAATCTTTCCACAAATTTTTGCCAATATCAATGTTCACCCTGAAACTACCTAGCTCTAGTCAGACATTCAACAGTTTTTCTCTAAAGAGCAAAATTGGTATGAGAGTTTAATGGGAAAGGGAAAATATCACTCTATGCACAAGACACAAGAAAATGATGTTGATATATTTCAGCATAATCATTAAAAAAATCTTTGTATTGTAAATTCATTGAGATTTGGAATTATTTAATAATTATCATAATAAATATTTTAGGGTATTCAGAAAACAAAAGTTACAGGCATAATCATACATATAAACACATACACCCTACATATATTTTTTTCCATGACAATACTCCAGAATGTACATTTACAAAATGTAAAGAAAGAAACCATAGGCAAATTTATATATAAATCAGTATTGCCAACTGCAAATCCATAGGCATGTATAAAATTCTTTTGTTTAGAAACTAATTTTTTAGCTCTGTCAACGCAGACTAAGAGATTTGGAAACTCAAAGTGAATGCTTATCTATTTCAGGCTAGAAGCCAATAAATAAAAAAGTCATTGTATGTCATTAGAAGTACAGACTTACCAATATATGACTAATACAATTAGCCTAGTTACTTCATCTGTCTTATTTTGAATGTAAATATTTAGACATTAAAGAAAAAAGGATTTTTGTTTATTTCCAAAATTTCAAAGGGTGAGTTTAATTGATTGTAAATTAACTGCAGATTCAGAAGGAATTCTGCACAACAATTAAGATAATTGTCACATTAATCAGATGTTTTAAAAATAAGGATGCAGACATAAACATCAAAATTAATGTAAAAAAGAGAGAAGAAAATTTGAAGATCCAAAATTTTGTACACAGTTGAAAACTTATGTCTTCTATATAGTTTCTTGAATATATTCTAAATACAATTATGTACAGTCTGTTAGTAAAGCCTGAACTATGAAAAATGTTTCTCCAAAATTCCAGTTTTAACATGTAAGCATTTTATATAAATGATCTGTCATTTTGTAATAAGCACTTTTGTAAAACACTTGTAGTATTTATTTATGGAAATCAGAATTTTTTACATATTTAATACTGATACAGGAAACACATTTTTAAAAATTAATTATTTGTGTCCAATGCACAGAAGACTTAGAAAAACTAGGACAAATACATGTATTCTTATGGGATAAATTTCTGTTAGAGTAGAAAGCTAAGAAGGTTCTAGTGGTTTTTAGCCTTTTACACTTTTGCAGACTTTTGCAGAAGATATTGTGCAGGGATTTCTAACAGTGGCATTCCAATTGGTATGATATTGTCAATCGCAGTGAAAGAAATAAAATAAATAGAATCAGAAAGAAATTTTATCTAGCCAGCAACTGTTACAAAGCTCAATTTCTAACAAGTTCTTAGTGGAGTTATAAAGAACACCACTGAAAGAAAAATGAAAGTAGTGTCATTGAACAGGGACACTTTTCTCTATTTAATATATTTATCCAGAGTTCAAATCAATGCCATCATCAGATTGTGTAGCAAAGATTTCCAACGAAATGCAGAATAAATCAAAACAGGTAGTTCTTACTGAAAAAAAGTTCAGACTCTCATTCTCTGGGTCATACATAAGACAAAGTCCTCTCACTCTGAATATTTGAGTAGATCTAATGATTCAATAAGAAATAAAATGTGGAAACATCTAATTTTGGAAAAGTAAAAAATATCTTTTCTGGTAATGAAGCACACCCTTGAGTGTTTATTTGTGCCTCAGTCTGCCCTTGTCTGATAGATTTCTCATTTTTTTCCTGAGCTGGTGATATCACTGACTTAGTGAGGCTCCTCATTGAGCAATAAATGAAGCAATGGGGAACCACTTCCTCTTAGTTTTATCCATGATTTTATATTGCCCTCTTGTTCATTGACTTTGTAATAAGCTAAGTTACATCAATTTTAATCAAAACAGAACTTTTCTGTGTGCCAATCTCTGAACCTGGAACATAAATTGTTGTCCAGGTTAACCCACTGTGTCAGTTGGGTTAATCTGAGAAATGAAGTGAGTACTGGGAGGACCTGAATAACAGTGAGACTCACTGGCTACAGGATACATGCTGAACTCTAGTTTTGAAAATTGGTAGATATTAAACTGTGTGTGTTGGAAGAAAGAAGACCCTTTTGTATATTTGTTAGGCAATTTAGGGAGTGGTAAGTAAAAATGCAGCCATCAATCATGGGATCTCTTTCTCTGAGAGGCATCTGCTGGTATAGGGAGAGACAAAGGGTAAGAGGTAAGTGTTGTAGCCAAACACAAAATAGGATCCTGGGAATACATTAAAGAGTAGGTGGATACTGTTATTCTAAATAATTTAACTAGCAATTAATTAGGAGATCAATGTGGAGTTTATAAAAGGAGACTTGTTCCTTTCCCTGATGAGAGAAATAGTTATCTTAAACTCTAAGGAAATGGTATTGGTCCAATATTCACCAGCCCTTGAGTATATATATAGTCTTATACAGTCCCAAGGCCAGGGATAGAATTAATCCCCTGCACCTGGATGCATGTAACCTGCAGTGGCTCTTCCCAAGTGCAGAGTAAAAGCAGTTCACCTCAGTCAGCCATCTGCCCAAATTGCTGCATCTAGAAATACCAGTGAACTGGATAGAGTGCTGCTGGGGATGGTATAAATATTTTCAGAACTTGATGCTCTCATTGGCCTCATTGGAAAACATTTAGGGAATTTAACTGAAAATACTATGTAACTAAGGAAATTATTAAATGGTACTAATTTACTGCTTCAGGTTAAAACCTTATAGAAAGACATTGTGTTTTCTAATTTTGGATAATGTAAAAACATGCATTCATACAAAGGATGGTTGTACTTTATTGGGAGAAAGAAAAGGGTTGTGTGTTCTTAACAAATTCAAATGTAAGCACATGGGATGTGTGGATGCTGAACAGTCAATAGGATGGACTATACCAGTTGCCAAAGTATTTTTCTCTTAGCTCCAAAACTACTCAGTTTTGTGATGCTGGGCAGAGATTATGAGAACTCCATTTTTGCTTTGGCAACTAGTTTCCTATTAGCCTTGACAATAGTAAACAGCAGAAAGAGATGGAATGTTTGGAGGAAAAAGAAAGAGGCATGATCCCTTCTATCATTTCCCGTTTCCTGTTCCTTTTAGCTTCACCACAGCAGCATTTTCTCACCTGAATATCTAAAGTTTTGTCCAAAAACAACAGTTTAATCCATTATGCATTTAAAATTTTTTTGGTAACAATCCCAGAATCAGCCTCATCATACACCCCTGAGACACATCAGGACTGGCTATCTGGTTTGTATTCCCTCCACAGATGTGTGGCTACCTCCTCCACAGAGGACTTATTCTGATCACATTATTACGCCAGTATCAAGAACTACAATAGAACTGAAGTTTCAGCTGAACTGCAAACTAGTTTATAAGTTAGCTTGCCATAGTTACCCGGATGCTGGGAGAAGACATGAGAGTTCTGGGTAGGAAACAAAAGACACTTTAATACACACAGTAATGGCAATGAATTATCAGAATTTACACCACTTTTCTGAGTCCTAGTTACCACCAGGAAGTATGAAGAGAGTGCTCAGTTACAGAAGAGGAACTCCAAGCTCTGAAACATGAACAATATATAATGAGCAGTAAGAAAATATGCCTGATCTTTGCTTCAGAGGCAGACATTCTCTTTATTATACTTGACAGTACACAAAGCTGTCTTCTGATCCAAAGGAAGATGTCTCTTGCTTGCAAAATATGCAGAAGTGCAGAAGACACTTGGATGATTGTATCCCAACAATATATACCTCTAATTTCTACTGAATTCTCACTTCTTGCTAAGTTTCCCCAATTCTATCCCACTCCAATGTCCATTCTGATTAATCTGATGGAAAAAGACTGTTACAAAATTTAATTATTTTGTCTCAGACAGCATTTAACTAAGGCTACTATCAACAGGATTCTAAAAAGAAGAATGAAGCTAATCTGCAGCCTATTTAAGTCAGCCATGCTCTGTTTCCCAGACTCAACCAACTGAACCAATTCCATAGACCCCTGGATCTATCTTTGTAAGTCAAATGTCTTTTTACAAGTTTCTGTACTTACCCTCTTCTTGAACTGAAGCATTAAATCAGTGAAAGCAGAATAATTAGCAAGCTTAGATAATTATTATAATATACATGATTATAATAATATATAATGTCACATTGATTATATATAAAATTAACATATATTATATTTGATAAATATGATAAAATATAATATATATTATATATAAATGTATAATATATTATTATAGTAAGTATACTATTATAATAATTACTATAATATGGAAAAAATATGGAGAAAATATATCAACAGAACGAGCTTGGCCGATAAAGTAGGTTTGCCTGAATGCCTTCTAGGGCTGAGATTTTATCACTGGTCATTTCAGCTAAAGTCAGGGACAACTTTCTTATGATAATTTCTAAATGGATAATCTTCATTGTAGGAAGGATTATCCACAGGATATGCATAAATATGAGTTCCTTTTGGAAGTGTTCTTGAGTGACCAAAGATAGCTTTGTTTGGGAGATCTCAACAGAGGACTACATAAATTACTGGTGTGTATTATTCCTTAAATATTGGATACTTTTTATGACTACCACTGAGATATAAGTCAAGGGATATTCAGGAAGGAGCCAAATTAATGACTGCTTTCCAATATAAGAAATAGAGTTCAAAAGAACATTATACATTTTTATTGAATTTTCCTAAGTAAAAAATATTTTTCTTAAAAATTGCCAAATCAATATGAAGCATAAAGCAACAGAATAAAAATGGGAAGACAAAATGTAAAAATGCCTGATAAACCTTTCAAAATATGTAAAACTTAACAGTAATAGGATGAGACCAAATAAAAGTGACCCCACAAAGTCATAAATAGTTGATGTATATTGTTGTTTTCCAGGATGCTGGAAAATGTGCTAACAGAAATAGTAGTATAAGCATATTATTTTTTAATTGAGGGAAAACTGGTATATAATGTTATATTAATTTTTGGTATAAAACTTAAAAATTCAATATCTGTAAACACTACAAAGTTATCACCACAATAAGACTAGTTAATATTTGTCATCATACAACTGACCCCTTTCAAACTTTTCACTCAACTTCCAATCCCATTCCTCTCTGATGGCCACCAATCTATTCTCTGTATCTATGAGTTTTGTTTTGTTTGTTCATTTATTTGCTTTGTTTTTAGATTCCACTTATGAGTGAAATCATACAGTATTGGTATTTCTCTGACTGACTTATTTCATTTAGCATTGTACTTCAAAGTTCAACCATGTTGTTATAAATGGCAATATTTCATCTTTTTATGGCTAAGTAGTATTCCATTGTGTGCACATGTGTGCGCGTGCACACACACATAGACACACACACACCCCATGTATTTTTTATCATTCATCCACTGATGGACACTTTCCATATCTTGGCTACTGTAAATAATGCTAATGAATACCGGAGTGCATATATCTTTTCAAATTAGTGTTTTTTTCCCCTCAAATAAACACTTAGAAATGGAATAGCTGGATCATAGGCTAGTTCTATTTTTATTTATTTTTTAGGAACCTCCATACTATTTTCTATGGTGACTGTATTATTTTACATTCCCACCAACAGTGTAGGAGGGTTCCCTTTTTTCCAAAATCTCACCAACACTTGTTACTTGTTATCTTTTTGATATTAGCTGTTCTGACTGGTGTGAGTTGGTATCTCATCGATTTGCATTTTCCTGATGAGTGACTAGTGATGTTGAGAATCTTCACGTGCCTTGTGGCCTATCTGCATGTCTTCTTTGTAAAAGTGTCTCTTCAGATCCTCTGCCTTTTTGTTTTTTCTAACGGAGTTGTATGAGTTCTCAATATATTTTATATATTTGCCCCTTATTGAATATACGATTTGCAAATATCTTCTCCTATTCAGTAGGATGCCTTTTTGTTTTGTTGGTAGTTTTCTTCCCAGTGTAGAAGTTTTTGTTTAATGTAGTCTCATTTGTTCACTTTTGCTTTCATAGTCATTGCCTTTGGAGTAGATTCCCTGCTCCAAAAAAAGAAAAAAATCACTAAGGGCAATATGAAGGAGCTTACCACCTACGTCTTCTTGTAGGAGTTTTATGGTTTCTTGTTCATTGAAAATAACTTTATTGATTTTAAGTTAATTTTTGTATATGGAGTAAAATAGTGGTCCCATTTTATTCTTTTGCATTTGGCAGTCAAGTTTTCCCAACACATTTTATTGAAGACACTGTTCTTTCCCCGTTGTATATTCTTGCCTCCTTTGCCATAAATTAATTAGCCATTTATACATGAGTTTATTTATGGGGTTTCTATTCTGTTCCATTGATCTATGTGTCTGTTTTTGTTTCAATACCACACTGTTTTGATTACTATAGATTTGTAGTATAGTTTGAAATTAGGGAGCATGATATTTCCAGCTATGTTCTTCTTTCTCAAGACTGCTTTGGCTTTCAGGATCTTTTGTGATTCCATGCAAATTTTAGAATTATTTGTTCTAGTTCTGTGAACATGCCATTGGCATTTTGATAAGAATTACATTGAATTTGTAAATTGCTTTGGATAGGATAAACATTTTAACAATATTAATTCTTCCAACTCATGAATAGAATATCTTTCCATTTATTTGTGTCTTCTCCATTTTCATTTATCGGTGTCTTATAGTTTTCAGTGTATAGGTTTTTCACCTCTTTAGTTAAATTTATTCCCAGGTATTTAATTCTATTTGATGTAGTTGTAAGTAGGATTGTTTTCTTAATCTCTCTTTGTGATGGTTTGTTATTAGTGTATAGAAATGCAACCAGTTTGTGTACATCAATTTTGTGTCCTTCAAATTTACACAATTCATTTGCTTTTTTTAAGAGTTTGGTGGAGTCTTTAGGGTTTCCTTTATATAGAATCATGACATATGAAAATAGTGGCAGTTTTCCTTTCTTATTAGAATGTCTTTTATTTATTTTTCTTGCCTGGTTGCTGTGGCTAGGGCTTGCAATACTATGTTTAATAAAAATGAAAGAGTGAGTATCCTTTTCTTGTTCCTTATCTTTAGAAATAAAGTTTTCAGCTTTTCATCATGAATATAATGTTAGCTGTGGAACGCCATATCTGGCTTTTATTATGTTGAGGTATGTTTCCTTCATACATACATCATGAGAATTTTTATTTTAAATAGATGTTGAATTTTGTCAAATGTGTTTTCTGCATCTATAGAGATGATCATATGATTTTTACCCTCCATTTTGTTAATGTGGCATACCATGTCGATTGAACTGCAAATGTTGAACCATCCATGCATCCCTGGAATAAACCCCAGCTGGTTGCAATGTATAACCACCTTAATGTATTGTTGTATTTGGTTTCATAATATTTTGTTGAGGATTTTTGCATCTATGTTCATCAGGGATATTATGGCCTGCAATTTTCCTTTTTTGTAATGTTTTTGTCTGCTTTTGATATCAGGGAAATGCTGGATCATAAAACAAGTTTGGAAGCATTTCTTCAATTTTTTGGAAGAGTTTGAAAAAAACTGGCATTAAATTTCATTTGAGTGACTGGCAGAATTTGATACAAGCATACGGTGATCTGAATTTTGAAGAGTTTTGCAATATGAACGAAAATTTTAACAAGGACAGTATGTATCCTCATAGTTTATCTTTTAGAGATTCATGCCATGTTGAGAAAGTCACATTATTAAGATATGTATGTACAGGAATATTTATCAAGGGATTATAATAGTGTAAAGTGGGAATTAACCTAAGTACCTGTCAACAGGGGTTTTTTTTTAATATTCATTCATGGTAGAGATACACAGTGGAACACTTTTTGCACAAACAAAAATATTGACAAGAGTAAAGGAGTATAAAATGTAGCAAATAAGAATGTGGTAAGAGCACAATATGGATAGGGGTTTATCAAGGGATAAAGGCCATACACACAGATTACAGTTCTCTACAAGGCTCAACGTCCACCAAATAATAAAACATTTATTTGTGTTTCTGTTTTTCCAGGCATATAGATTTCTCTCAGTAACCTCTTAGGAATAGTTAGCTGTAATCTGGATATTATTCAGGACTATATAAACAGACTGCAACTATTTGGTCTCAAATTTTATAATTCTTTCTATCTCTCTATTTATCATCTATTATCTATTAATTTATCTATTTCTCTATCCATGCATAAAAACATAACCAAAAAAAAAAAAAAAAGGCATGAAAATCTTAAAGTTCATTTCTATGGATGGTGGGATTGTTTGTGTTTTTTTCTTAATTGTTAATGTTGAGCATATCGATTTTACAGTCAGACAAAAAATTATTTTTAAAAAGTAATTTATTTTGTCCTAACACAAAATAAAGAAATTTACTCTGTCTCAAGATTTTCATAGTTTAGTAATTCTCAACATTGTCTTTATTATCAGAGAAATCAGGTAAAAAAGTAATCATTACATGTGACAGATGTGCTCATATGAATTAATGAATCAAAAATATTTTCATAGGACACAGAACTGTGGGCACAGCAGTATTACAGATGTTATGATTATCCCAAAGGAATGCAACTCGCTCTTTCTGTCTTGAATATTTTACAAGTTAAGCGGGAATTCAAGGCAATTATGTATACTCATGTAACTCATATTCAACAGTTATTTAGAAAAAGTATCGTACAAAAATTGCATGATATAACATAACTGTAAATTACTTCTTGGTCTCGTGATTCTTGTAGGCATTTTAAGTTATGACTTATATCCTGTTATCTGATTGTCCTTTGACCTACTGATTTCACACTTAGCTTTCAAGCATCTACTTTGATTCCTCAGTCTCACTCATCCCCATCCAACTTTGATTAAGTATCTATCACACATATTTCTTATTAATTATAGTTCATTGAAACAGGCTGCCTGAATTTTTTGCCCTGAAAATATATTACTGTATTTTCCCATCTCCCAGTACTAATTATTTCCATAACTTCTAGGTTTGACTAAACCATTAAATTGAGATGTGGTTTGGTGGACAAATGCAGGATTCAAATGTTGGAATAATGAATGAGCTGAGCTTTGAAAGCCAGGAAGGATTCCAGGGGTGTAGCATCATATATATATATATATGAATATATGTGTAATATATATTCTCTCTAACATACCATTTGTAATTGAAATTAGCAATTATGAAATAATTACTTCTATTTCAGAGGCCTTATACTATTATTTCTTCCATCCTTATTAAGTATTAGTAATTTGATTCAAATTCATCCCTTCCTTTTTGATACTGTTTCAAGTTTCAATTCAGTGTTCTTAATAATGTCAATCTATAATCATTGTGTTTGTGAATCATTTGGCATAACCTAAAGGTAAGGGTTGGCACCACACTGAATTTTCCTTTCATGTAAAAGTGACACATCATACCTTTTTGCTTTATGTTGAAAAATAATTGCTTTAAGGGAATATATATATTATATATATATATATATATATATATATATATATATAATATATATACATATATAAATATATATATACATATATATTTACATGGATGACATTAAATGACAAGCAAACAACTCTTTAAGATTCTAAGACCCATTTATTGACTTTAGTCAAATAATAAAAAATGAGAAAATAGAGAATGATCAAGTGTTTTTATACTATTAAAAGAATACTTTTTTAAAAAGCAAAGGTATGTATTCAGTTTTTTAAACTGATTTGGGAAATGTTAGATGAATTGTTCCAGGGATTATAAACGGAAAGCAGAGGTAAGTGAAATTAGTAGTACAAAAAAAGTAGAACTCCTTGCAAAGCATCTATGAGCAAAAATAAAAGAAGCTAAAACAAAGATATCTGGACACTGGAATCACAATATAATATGTATGAGGACAAATAAAGAGCTAATGTCAACAGTGCACATACTTAGTTTTGCTTTCATTCAAAGCTATTGGGAGTGAAGCTGTGGTGAAGCTAATGCTACTTAATCTTGTGATTATGGACAAGAATAAAATTGCTGCACTAAACTCACACAGTGATAAGCAGGTTCTTCCCACCAATGTTGATTCCAGAGGCAAATTTTGGGAAGAATATCTCATCCCTGAGTATGCAACTTTTTCTTGCTGCCCAAGAACCAAGACCAGGATTTGTAAGAAGAAATGCTATCTCAATCAAAATTCCTTTATTTCTTATTTTACCTTTAAAAGAGGAGCTGATTAGTTTTCTTGCATATATCTTAATTTTGTAAAAAATTTCATTTTATTTATAAGTTCTTGTTTGGCATTTCTAGTATGATGATTCTTTGTGTGGTAAGTAATATTAAAAAATAAATAGAAACAATCCTAAATCATTTGAGGAACACAAATGATTTAATCTTTTGATATTTTCATTCATGTTGATGATCAAAATTTTAGACTAAGAAAATAGAAAAACACTGCAGAGAATTGTGGTAAAATATTACAAGTCATATAGATAAATATGAAAAATCCAAGCACAATTTCTACAAAAAAAAAGAAGAGAAGGAGAAAAGTTAGAATATAGTTCTTAGAGTTCTTGGTAAGACCTATATAGTAGACATTTAAAGGTTTTTGTTGTTGTTCAGTAGGTTTGTGTTGTTTTCATTTTATTTAGTTTATTTTTGTATTGCAAAATCTGTTTTGTCTTCTTATGCCAACCATACCCATATTCCATGAATTTTCTAGGAACTTGACTCCATCCAAGGCTCCAGGGATGTATCAAGTGTTCTAGGCCAGTTAACCTACTCTATCACTGTAACAGGATGAGCAAATGACTTAAGACAGATCAATAAGGGAAAATAAATCTAAATCCTGAGATTATTGTTTCTCTCATTGGTTAGCTGGAAGTTTTTGGGACCACCATGCAGAACATAAGAGTATAAGCAACCTAATGGAAGGGAAGCCAAGAAATGCACCTAATGACATTGATTGGGCCCTGCATCACACCTTGTCTGAAATCATGATTACTGCTTGATTTTTTTTAATGTGAGCCAATAGATTGTACTTTTTATTAAGCCATTGGATCGAATTTTCTGTACTTGTAACAACAAGGGTTGGACCTGAAACTGTTAGGCAGAACAGCATGATGAATTTATCAGTAATATACTTCTGATTAACTAAAAATTATCATTTCTAAATTATTTTGGTGCTAAAAAAGACCCAAATAAAATTAAATATTTTAAATTAATTAAAATGAAAATCACTAACCATTTCAATAGCATTAGATTGATTACACTGATAACAATGTCATTTAATTTTTTTTCATAGATTTAGTTTTCACTTTTTGCTCATATTATATATTTTAAAGACATTGTTTATATTATGAAACTCTTAAATACATCATGATTTTAACAGCATTAAACAGCGAAAGGCATTTATTTTCCAATTAATCTCATAGTCTGGAACACTAGCTTCAAATTCTGTAGCTGGTATTGTAACAGAGGACACTATGGGGCGTTTGAGGAACAGTCCGCCTCCCCTATGTCCTCTGCCTGCCTATTGTCTATAGAAAAACTTTAGTTTCCTAGGCTTCCCCAAGTTCCAAAGGGTACATTGAATCAGAGAATTAAGAAAATGTGGGAAGAAAGGAAAACAGTCAAGCAAAACAACTAACAATAGTTTAGCCATTAAGCAAAGTCAAGGACATTTAGTTTCTCCTCAGAGGCTATAGATAATATTCTGAGCCATCTCCTTTGAGCTGTTTTTCAGATACTAAAACCTCTTCCAGGTAGAAGAAGTTAATTATATGCTTCCCACAAGTACATACTCCCCAGACCTATGGAATCATAAGGTTGATGATTCTGATTCCTAATTACCTCACCACAAACCCATCAGAAGAATGTCCATGAGCTGGTCACATACCCCACACCCCACCTCCCTCAGCCTGTCTTTAAAAACGTTTCTCTGAAAGCCTTCGGGGAGTTTGGGCCTTTTAAACACTAGATGCTCTGGATGCCTTGCTTGATGCCCTGCAATAAATTCTGTACTTTCCTTCACCATAACCTGGTATCAGTAGATTGGCTTTACTGTGCATGGGCAAGCAGACTTAAGTTTGGTTCGGTAACAGTGAGATGCATTTAAAGACCCTCAAATTTAGTAGTCATACGTGATTTGCAATAGTACTACAAACATTTTAGTTATGAGTCTTAGAGAAAATTTACAGGTCAGTATAGGCAAGGAACAGTGTCTACTGAATTTCATAAAGCATGATATTAAAATCCTAGTTAGGGAGAGCAGAGTGTGGCAAAAAGACTCATGGGAAAGGAAAGGTTAGTTGAGAGAATAATAAGATATATCAAAATCTAAGTAGAGAAAAATTTGAAAATCAGTACAATGGTTTACATCCATTGATTTCAGCACATCTTAGGTGATACATTTCACTTTCCTGAAGAGGTACCTGAAGAGATATATGCTGCAACATGGCATGGTTTAACAAAGCAATATTCAAATTATTGGTCTACTACTTACGGACTCTCTTGATTGACATATAACTTAAGCCTTCTTACTCATGCAAGAAATGGGTATAAGAGTGCCCACCTCAGAAAGTACCTAGCCTTTGCTTGCATATCAATCATCAATTTAAAAGTCAGTGTTGCTATTATGATGATTAATACTACATAGTAAATTTTCTCAACAGAAATTCCTATGGATCTTTCTGAGATTCTTGGGTTTAGAGGATGTTCTTCATGGAGCAGTAGAGGGAGTAGAAGTTTTTGTTTATATAAAATGAGGTGTTCTAGAAAAATGATGTGTTATTTACTAGCTGTTCAGTACTGGATTTTTAAGCTAATGAAAATAGTCTGGGTATCAAAATGTGGTTGAGAAGAGAATTGTTTATTATGAACTTTTGATAAGATAATCAAAAATCTTGAGAGTTTCAATATGTGCTATCTAGAACTAAGACATGAAGTGAAGATCACAGTGAAGAATTAGATGCCTCAAAAGCTGAAGAATCTAGATATGCATTTGATGAACAGAATAGCAGTGGCTGAAACAATAATGAGGAAGCCATTTAGTAGGTGAAATGGGTCATTTTGTGACTATTATCTCCCTCTAGCAAAGTGGTGTTTTGGCTGTGGATTGGTGATAGTTCTATAACAAAAGCTATCGTGATGGTGACTCTTGAGTTTATGGTATATGAAAATACTTGTAATAGCACTTAAGTGTTATTTGAGATTGTGTTTCACCCCATCATATAAATCATAGTTATTCAGTGTGTTTGAGATCATCATTATGAAAGTAAGTCATTAAGAGCTATTTCCTCCTAAGCAATACAAATTATAAAAATCATCTCTAAAATTTTCCTGATTTGGAACAGGAGGAAAAATATGACTACAATATATAAAGTTTAGTAAGAACTGAAGAAATAAATAGAAACATTCTCATAAGGAGCTTTATTTTATTTTAAAGAGCTTCAAATGTATTTTAAATGGAAGAGGGAGCCATTGAGATTTATGACAAAGAAAAAAATCATGTTTATATTTTTAAAAGATTGCCTTTGAAGTAATGTAATAGTCTACAGTAGAACATGCTTTCAATCATGTTTAATAAATATTTCATAAAATATGATCAATCATACTTCTAAGATTCACATCAAATTGTTGCTATCTTTTCACTTTTAGGTCAAATATGTTAAACATTTAATTTGATTTGCAGTATCTGAATCAGTAAATTGAAGCAGAACACTGCAAAATTTATAACTGTACATCTACATTATATATATATATATATATATATATATATATATATATAAAGCATATATGCATATGTGTATACATATATAAATGCTTTTGTTTGTTTTCTTTTGGTTTGTTTAAGTACAAGTTTGTAAGTCACTCATTTCCCCTTGGGCAAAGTAAGTAAAGAGTGAGCATGCGCATACATATAATCATTTTTTTAAATTTCATGAATAAAAAAATAAAAAGAACTAAGTCTTCCTTGATCATGTAAAGATAAGGAATCTTTGATAACTATTAGTGTATATTTTTTATTTTCCCTTTCATTTTCTTTTCTTACTTAGCAAATTAATATATCACTGCATCATCAGTACCATTTCAATCATATAATTATTCCATTAATCTAGCTAGTTTCTCTAGCTCTGAGTATCAATATTGTTTTCAATTATTCTAATATAAATAATTTTGTGTATAAAAATATATATATATTTTTTTTTTCAATTTTCATTCCAGGGTTAGAATTATTGAGTGCCAGAAAAATAAACATTTAAGATACTTTATCCATATTGCTTTCATCAAACTGCACAAATTATACTATATCTAATAAGGTATCATAATAAGAAAAAAATGATAAAATTATATATGTATATATAATTGATGTCATTTTCACAAGCATGAGAAAGACTATTGTTTTTATGATGAGTCTTCCTTTATGATTAGTAAAGTTGAAAATTTTCTGCAGGCTTTAAAAATTGGCTTTGTGTTATTATTTTGTACATTTTCTGTCTTTAATACTTTCTCAACTTTTATATTGTGATCTTCATATTTTTCATATATATGTGCACTGTGATTTTTCTGTGATATTTACTGTGAAAATCTTCCATTTGTTTTTTTATTTATTTTTATTTCTTTAAGATTTTTCTCCTATGTAGAAGATTAACTTTTATATTTGGGAAATATTTTGATCTGAAATATATGCTCTAATTTAAGAATTTTATTTTCTCAATAGAGCAACAATCAACTAGATAAATACCTTCTAAATATTTATTCATTTTTATTTTTAGATTTTATTAACTCATATAGAATATATTTTATTTTGAAGTAAGAATACAATAAGTTTTTCTCCCTATAGAGTTATGCATTTTCTTCACATAATTTATAAAAATATTTCCCCTCTAAATACCACTTTAATCAAAATATCAGTAAGGTCAGTTTGGAAAACTTGGTTTTAGGTTTATTAACAAGTGTGAAAACACTTAAATCCTCCTCTAACACTGATGAAGTATTCTACAAATCTATATTATAATTTTTCAAATTATTTCAAAATTACTATTTGTTTATTCTTTGAATTCCAGTTTATTAACTAGTTGGTGACACAGACCATTCATTAAAATTACATTATAAGAGTTATTTTGTTTGCAAAGAGTAAATTAACAACATTTCAAAGATTTTTTAAAATCCTTACCTAGTCATCCAAGACTCTATAACCCTCCTACATGAACTATTATCAATAGAAACAGTTATCACTTTGAAAGTAGTGCTTTAATGAAAACAGCTTGATTTGTAAGTCTTTAATTCAATTCAACAAAAAGTTAGAGGTCTATTAAGTCCTAGGAACTGGATGGGCACTGGGCATTTATCTTCACAGAACTTTGCTAAAAGGCAAATATTTTCCTGGGAGATGTACCTTTTTTTAAGCTACTGGTAGTCATTTCAATTTTAGTGTAGTGTGCTCTTTTCTTGAGAGTAGATTTTGACTGAGATAGAGTGTGTGAGGGCATTTGATTAACCAAGAAATAAAGAGAAGGGCTTCCATTGAAACAAAAAGATGAAGAAAATAGATGATGAAATTTCAGTCATTCTGAAGAATGTAGGGGGGTTTAAGGAAGTTAGTTATGGGTTTTTTTTTTTGGAGAGAAGAGTATTGGTTAGTTATTTGTTGGTTGGTTGGATGGTTAAGGAGAGAGAAAAAGGAATGGAAAGGAGAGGACATTACAAAAACTCCCCCAAACCTTGCCATAGTTCTGGGCCCTGACTGGGGAAAAGAAATCAGCTCTAGAAATGTAGAGGGTCTTATTGTCTTAATATAAACAAGCACTAGCTTAAATATGTCATGGAGGTTGCAATGTAAATCACTTTGGAGCCATCTTTGATAAGCCAGGTAGCTTCACCCTAGCTGAGGGAAAAATTTAGGAAATCATATTTTCTAGTCTACCCACAAATTATTTTTTAACACTCATATTTTTAATCACAAAGATAAATAAGACCTTTTTAATCACAAAGATAAATAAGACCCTGATAAAGGGCCTAAGAAATGATAAGAAGAACAAAGAGACTATTACAATGTTAAAGGAATTGTTATAATAACAGTATAACTTGTTTGGGACCTTTTTAATCACAAAGATAAATAAGACCCTGATAAAGGGCCTAAGAAATGATAAGAAGAACAAAGAGACTATTACAATGTTAAAGGAATTGTTATAATAACAGTATAACTTGTTTGGGACCACCTAGTATAACTTCTGGTGTAAGAAATGTGACATTTATTTATGCTGTTTACTAGTGTTGTATTTTAAAGTTATAATTTAACATTTAAAAATTGGTAGTTTGCTTTCATTATTCAATATTATATTACTTTAAATATAATATTTAATAATTTTATCAGATATATTTATAAAATTATTTTCAATTTTCATAATGATTCAATTTCCAATGATAGTGGATTGCATTTATATATATTTGAATCAGGAAGAGTTGATACTATTTCAAAATTAAATTATCTGTCTCACAGATTTACTATGCTCTTCCATTTGTCTAAATAATGAATTAGATTTTATGGTTAAACATTCAGGAGGATTTTTATTGATCCATAGTTTTTAATCGTAAGATTATTTTTAAGTGTTTTATTGTCGTTTTCCTAGTGGTAGTGGTGATGGTGGTAGTGGTTGTTATTACATATAGCAACATTTTTCAAGAGGCTATTATTGGCAATTTGAACAGGACAATTCTTCATTCTGCCACTTTCCTATACATTGTAAGAAATTCATCATCTTGGAAATTTGTCCACTAAATGCTAATTGTGTGTATGTGTGTGTGTGTGGTAGTTAGTCTAATATTTTAGGAAGTATTTCTATCATTTCTTATAACACTGTGTTATTTCAAATAACACTGTGACCATGATATTGAAGTAGATATTTAGTGGCTTTTTAAGGAATAAAAGAGATGACAGTTGTTCAATGGGGTTAACTACAAATCTCTTTAAATATAAAACTATCTCAAGTTATAATCATTGAACTTGGAAGAAAGCTTAGAATTTTTTTTTTTATGTCATTATCCAATAAATGAATATACCCAGTTGGAGGAGAATCATAATTCATTGACTTGACATTGCAGTCAAAAATTTGAGATAATATAACTTTTCATTAGTAATCAATATGAAAATGAAATTCAAAATATCCAATACACTTGACTTATTATTTTTCTGGCCAGCCTGAAGCCAAATAAATATGCTGCCTAACCATCTGGCAATATAAATAATTATACTTTTCAGAATAAGATGGATTCATAACCATCATGTGTCTTTTAATCAGTAATGTTACTTAGTTGGAAAGTTCTAAGAATATTACAGTGGTTAATTTTGTCATAAAATACCTTTATATTTAAAAGCATAGAGATATGATTTTTGCTGTTCTGTCTCAATTTTCTTGGAAAATCAGGTGTCTATGCTCTATGAGAAACAGAGAAGAGTAAGAAAGTACATATACTTAATAATTTTACATACAGCTTTAATTTTTATGTGCTAGATAATATTTTTAAAGGAAAATTTTATCATAATCTAAAAGCCTTTTATTTGAACAGCTTTCTGCCTCACCATTTCTTCTTATCTACCTTGTAGTGTGGTTGGTGTCATTGTTATTTCACATAAGAGAAAAATGTGGCTCAGAATTTAGTGACAGAAAAATTCTTAGGAGGCCAAGTACTAGAACACTTGTTTTATATCAATATGCATAAATAAACCTGTATAAGAACACATCCATGTTTTCCAAAATAAGTTGAGTTCTAATGTTAGTCCCATGATCTTCAAAGAATCAAACATTCCCTAAAGCTTTAAGGAATTATACTGTTCTTCTTTTATCCAAAGAGACAAAAACAGTTTTCTGTCTCTTTCTTTCTCTCCACCCTCCTCTCTCTCCACCTTCAATTCCCTCCTTCTCAGGGTAAATCTCAGAATCATTTATTGGTATATATTTTTGTAACACATATATTACTACTGATACATTGTTATTTCTATTTTATTTTATAAGTTTATAATAGCATATATATACATATCTGTGAGTGCATATATATGTATGAATATATAATAAATTGGATATAACAAATAAAATATTCACTATATTTTAGATTAGAAGATCATAGACCCTTTCCAGTTATACCCAAATGTGATTCTTAATTTTCCTGATTATTTAAGATTGTTTAAGAGTCAGGCATCAGATTGTTTAAAGTTCATTGGCATATGATATCTAAGTTAATAATTATATTAACAAAATGACATATGGTAAGTACTAAATAGAGGCTATTTAGAAATAGCAGTTTCCACAAATAGCACTGGAAATTCCATGAATGAGAATGAGATGATAAAGCAGCATTATTCCTGATAAAGTTAATCACTATTTCCTCAAATAGCAATTTAAAAATAAATTCCACAGCATCTTACTAATAATTTTTATAAACGATATTAAAACATATTCAACTTTTATAAACAAAATGAGAAGATTGGTTCCTGAAACTTATGACAGATTTTTCTACAGTGGTTGTTAATATCAAAATTTAAATAATTTAGCTGTAAAATTATAGTGCTGAGAGTGATGCTTCATTTCTCTACAAGTGCTTTCTACACTTTTTACATATTTTAATCCTCTTGTTCTTTCTATGTGTGAATTATTTCTTTTCTTTCTCATTTATACATTGCCTTTTACTTTGGGGAAAATTTTGTTTAAATTATATTCAACCAATTCACATCAATCTTCAAGATTATATAAAATATACTGCTCAGTAAAGTTGCTAAAAAGTCACATTTCAGACTACTTTGTAGAATTACGTACAGAACATCTCGTCCAAATATGTCCAAGTATATTTGATTAACAATTTTTTCAAACGGAATTTAAAATTTTTGTTTAATTTCATTTGGAATCATAGAATATTTGAGAAAAAAGTAGTTCTACACTCCATTCTTAAGGATCTTAATCTTGAAGAACTGACCTAATTGCCAGAGGAAATAAATAAGTAAACAGAAGATCTGAAATTAGTATTCACTTTCATGACTTCACATGCTGGGTCCTATTTCAGTACACTATAAAACATACATTCAAGCTGAGCACATACTAATGATCACTTAAGGGAAAAAACAGAGACAAAATTACTGGAGGAGAATATGGAGTTACATTTAATTCAATAATTTTAACTAGCTTGTATGTAAAATTATTTTAAGAGTGGCCTAGAAACACCTAGTAAATGGTAAAATTATTAATTAATTTCTAATCTACATTGATTGTACACAGAAGTCATATATAAATAATCTAAAAACTTATTGGAGAATATTTCACTGTGTCAAATACATACATAAGCTTCAGTTTAAATTTTTAAAAATGTTTTCTGAAATACTGATATTTCCCTAAGAGAAATTTTTCTCTAGCTGTGGGAGGTAAAAGGAGAGTCATTTATTCAGACAGAATAGGAATATAGGCTTTTTTTTAAGTACCAACATTAAATTAAAGGGTTCCTTTAAGCATTCATAAAATCAATTTTACATAAATGTATATTTGAACATTTATTTTTATATATATTCTGATTTAAACAATGTCTTTCTTTTAGAAATATCTTTGTTTAGAAATTAATATTTTTACTAAAGGTAAAGTCAAGGAACTGAATATGCTAAGATTTCTGCTAAAATAAATGTTTTATATATATGTAGATACGTATTTGAAAGCAGATTTTTATATTACGAAGGCCAATAAAAATGGCTTTTCTCTGTGCTCTGGATAAACTCTACTAGTTCCCAAAAATAATAGTATTTGTTTTTGTGTGCAGAGTAAGAAAACTGAAACAGTAGAGAAAGACATAAAAGGAATTATAAAATCGTGTAACTCTCCAGTTGCTCCCTTCAAATGTAAACCAAGTTAAGTATTCCTTCCTTTCCCAAATGGTAAGTACAGGCCCTCACATTTCTGTGTACGTGTGTGGACAAATGTCTATATGTCTTTCTATATGTAAATTCTACTTTAACTTATAAAATAAAATAATAAACAGTATCAAGGTCCTTGCTTTTCTAATTTGACAAGAAAAATTGAATACATTTTTAGGTTAGAATGTACAGCTTTACTTTTTAAAAACATGCTAGTTAAATATATTACTCTACCTATAATATCTGCAAATGAGTGGATATCCAATTATCAATTTAGTCACTAGAAATGTCCAAATAAATTGTTCTCATTTTAGAGCCATTACCCGCATAGCAGTGAGGCAGAAGAAACTTGAGTTACCAGCCATCTTTTGAAACTTTCAAACAAAGTTTTATATGTGGCAAGATACTCTGTGTTGTCTATGCCACTACGGTTTTAAGAAAACTATATACTGGTAGCAATACATAAGGTAGTTCAAATAAGACATCCTGGGAGATGGTTGGCTGAGGTGGAGGTAGAGGGTATTGGAATCTACTAGCAAAATCTAAAAACCAAATGTTTTATGACTGTTTCAGTTACACTTCAATGATACACCCCAGGTAGAATCTGCAGGAAAAAATGTCTTCTTAAATTAAATAGTTTTCTTAATTAAAGGTCAACAGTAAAAATCCTTTTTATGACAAGAAAATGCAAATCTTTCTTTGAAAGTGTGCAAGTAAAATGAATAGCCTAGGGTGAAACAAATCTCAATTCTAAAATACCATAGAAAAGAGGATCAGGCTGTGATACTATTAGAGCTAAATTTAAGCTAAATTACTTCCTTTTTGCCATTTATGAATTGATATATAAAAGAAACAAGGGTCACGTTCCTCTTTTAACATCTACAACATGGTTTCTACTGCTCATTTTGCATTTAACATTGTGTCTCATATTGTTTAATTAGGATGTAATCATTCAATTATCTAGGGTTCATTTTATTATATATGATTAGAGTAAAAATGACCACTTATTTTTAACTTAGAATATCAGAAACAAAGGCATCTGAAAAGGCAGAATAAAATAAATGACAACAAAGGAAAGGAATGAAAATGTGTTGCTAGAAAAGTGTTTGTCCTTTTGTTTTTCCTTTATCCTCCTCTTCTACTTTATAAAATAAAGAGTATAAAGTATTCAATGAAAGATACATCAATAGTGATACAGAAGAAAAGAAAAAAGTCATTAATCACAGTAACAATAATAACATAATTCTAGATCATAGGAAATTTGAAGCTAGAAATGTAGCAGGTACTCCCGAATAGTAGAACAATTCTCTATAGCTGCAGTGGCCTTAAATAACAAATTTAAATATTTGCAAATGTATGCTTTACCTGAAAGGAGTCTCAGTCTCCAACAAATAATTTTAAATACATATATTCTGTAAAGGCATTAATGATTTTTCCCAGTTCTTCTCATGGTCTCCCTTCTACAGAGACTTGTGAATTGACCCATTTAATTTTTTTCTCCTCCTTTGTCACTCATGAAGAGTTCTTCCATTTCTTGGTCAGTTATTTGTACTTTTTTCATATCTAGGTACTAGGAAGAAAAAATTTATTTGAGAAGGCTAAAAGTAACATTAAAACTAGAACTTGGATAGAATGAATTCTGAGATTATTTTAGGAAAAGTTATAGGAGTAATTGTAAGTATGCGAAAAGTAGATGGCAGATAAATTATTGTGGCAGGTTATAAATATTACTGTCATCATCTAAACAGATAAAGTGCTCAATTCTTTTTCCCTAAATTGCCTATTGGAGGTAGATGAGGTGTATTTTAAACCAAGCACTGTCTGACAGAAGACAATGGCATGTGGCTTCCTATTTTCAATAGGAAATGTATATGTGCATATATTTGAGTATATGTATTCTTGCTTTATGAGTGTTTAGCTTTATCTATTCTTTATACTTTAATATATATCTTTATATATTCACATACTTATCTATATTTTATACATAGTTTTGAAAGTGATTAAAGTTTATAGAAGGTATGGTTTATTGAATTATAATTGCAAAATAATTATTTCCACATTTGCAAAATGACAATTAAAAATGTAATGCACACTTCTAAAGTGTCCACTATAACTTAGATCCTTTACTTAGATTACTTTTAATTTTTATAATGATAATTAAGACTATCACCTGCATTTAATTTGCTCAGTATGAAACGATTAGTATTTGATGGGGATTTGAGATGATGTATTTCCTATTCTGAGTTTTTTTCTGCAGTATTTGGTTTCCTTAATAAAACAGAATACCACAGCATATTTTTCTTCAAGGATTGTGGTTTCTGTGTGGACTAAAAATATACTTAACTTCCCAAATAAAATATGATTTCCTTGAGAGAAGATCATAAACTGAATGGATTTTCATTACAGGTAACATTGAAAGAAACAGAAATAGTAGAGGTAATTGGTCAAGTCACTAACTTAGAATTACTAAAAAAAAAAAAATACTGTGTTGTATGCTACTTTATTATTCAAAGCTTCTTGATTTATAACCAGCACAGCTTTAAATTCTATTTATAAGCAGATGAATGAGAAAACTTTAATATGTTGTATGTATACTTTTAAAATCAATTCCCACTACTTCACTTTTTCTCCAAAAAAATAACTGATTTGCAAAATTTAAGTAATAAGGAATCACTACTTATTTGCTGCTATGAAAAGTAACTAAAAAGATAATGTTTTTGACCTTTAAAATCATCAAATCATACTGACACATTTTTTTCTAACCTTTCAAAAATCAAATTTGTTACACTAGATTCAGGAGATAATGGAACTATAATTTCAGTTGCATTTATTGTGCACTCTACATTTCATTTCAAGAGAAAATGAACTAATGTGGGAGTAATACTGCTTACTACCACCCAAACTTTAACCTCTTCTGATATATTCATCAATCTGTCATTTATTATTCATCAAAAGTTCTGCATAATTAGAGATGTGAAAAACAGGGTCAGAGGACCCATGATAGTAAAAATAGAGACAATAGCAGTAAGATCACCAGCTGTTGCTACCCCTGATATAATTGATACCTATGATTCTGAAAATAATAGAGCAGCTTATAAAAAAGCACAAAGATACTACTGTGGTGAATGTTTTTTAAGGGAAAGGATTTTTGGTCTTAAAAAAGGGTTGGTTTTACTTAGATTAAAAGGAGAAAAAAAGAAATGGAAAATGGGCAAAATATGAATGTAGTAGAGAAAGAGAAATAAGAAGTTCTTAAGGGGACCAACCACCTTAAAGATACTTATTAGGATGTTTGCCTCTATTACTACAGAACCATGTCCTAATGATGTCAACCAGTACATAGTAATATACTGTAATAATTGTAACAAAAACTCCTATTTCACCTCTATAGGAGCTTTTAAAAAAAAAAAAAAAAAAAAGGACCTAGAGTGGTCATTACTCTAGGGCTAATTTAGTCCCTATTACATGATGGGGACCTTTGGGAGTATCTACTACAATACGCTCATATACATCAGTCTTTCTCTACTCTGAGTAGTACATTTGAAAGCTTCACACCCCTGGGGTAGTTCAGCGAGTTTTCCAGCTTACAGCTTCCTATTAATTGTCCTTTCATGGTAGTTGTTCTTCGCCTAACTTCCTGGAGCTTGACATAGTGCATGTTGAGTTTGGTATTCAGCCAAACATTATAAGGAACGCTTATGCAGATTTTTGGAGCTCTTTACCTGCACAGATCTCTCTTCATCCTCTGTTCAGCCAATTCTAGTTGCCACAATCCCCCTTAAAATAACTTTACATCTTTTCATCACATCAGAATTACTGGAGTCATTTTTGGTTCCCCTCCCTTTGCCATGGCCTGTGAAGTATCTCCAAGCAGAAAGACAGCATGATAGTAGGGCTCACCTCACTGATTTTTCTCCTTTCAGAGACCATAGTCCTGCACTGACTGTTGTCAAATACTAAGTGCAATGGTTTTATATATTTGCCCAGTTTTCTAGTTGTTTACTCTGGAAGGTCAAGTCTCATGCAATTACTCTTTCATAGAGGGAAATTGCATAGGTTTTTACTTCTCTACCTCATCAACAAAATAATCTATTATTATTAAAGGGAAACCTGGCCATGACCTTTGATCCCAAGTATCCAAATGAAACTCCTTAGTTTCTTTATCCTTAGTGTAATAAGGAAGAACAAATCTGACTCCATATTGGATCTGTTTCTTTTACTTTAACCTTTGTATTCTACTGCTTTTGCAACAAGAATGTTTCCTACAGCCTGAAATATACAAGATAGCCCATTCTCAAGGTTCTGACTTTAAAGACATAAAACTTTTCCAGTGATATAGAGATAAAAATCTGAGAAACAGAGGAAAATATTTTTCTTGTTGAAGGTTTACAGAAACATCATAACCTGACCTACCTGGACAGCTGTAAGAACAAAGGATTCTGACACCAAAATGTTTGCAACAACCAACCATACTTCTCCCCTTTTAGTCTAAAAGAAGCCTGAATTCTAACTCCGGTAAGATGGTTCTTTGGGACAGTAGTCCACCATCTTCTACATCTGTTGGTTTTCTGAATAAAGTCCCTATTCCTTGCCCCAACAACTCATCTCTCGATTTATTGGCTTGTTGTGCAGCAAGCAGTATGAGCTTGGATTTGGTAACATTAGCAACTGCTTTTCTTGGATTTTATAGTTCCAAGGTCTCAGCCTTCTGCCAGCATTTTGAATTGGCATATTCACAGAAAGCAAAAGGAACTGAAGAAGTCAGATAACTCTTGGATGTTTTCCATTCTCTGGTGTCCTAATCCTCTGAGTTCTCATTACCTCCATAACTTTCCAACTTCAAATGCCTGAATTTTATGCAAATGTTCTAGCTTTTCTATAAGCACTAGTCCTCCTTTAGCTGTTCCAACCCACTGGGAAACAGAAGTTCTTACCTGCATTTTCAAACTAGTTTACATTTGTCAAGAATTGTTAAAACCGAATCTATCTTCCACAAACTACTTGTATTTTAAATCTTTATTATGGTTATGTAATCTATCTGTTCAAAAGCTTTAAACAAAATATCACATTAAAGAGCAACACACACACATTTATACATACACACAGACACACCCACACTACAGTATGTTTTTATTTAAACTTATGGAAAACATTGTGTATATATTTGAATGGACAATTTTAAAGGTATGAAGAATAATCTATATTATTACATTTCTGTGTATTTGGAAAGAAAATAAATCACTTAATATTGTATATGTGACTATATGTCTTTTATTATTTATTTTTACAAGAAACACAATTTTATTAAATATGTGCTTTTAAAAATACAATGAAATAAATTAAACTGCAAATAATAAACAGCACCTTATTATCTGTAGGTGAATTTTATGCTTCATAAAGTATAGCCCAATAACCACCTTGTGCCTGTGTAGTCTTTTCCAGTTTCACCTCTGACTACTCTCTGCCATTATTTCACACTCTGGTCACATGGATATAATTCTAAAGTATTGCACATAACATGGATTACCTGACATTGCTGTGCTCTCTCCTAAGTTTTTACATATGTTCAAAAGCTATCTTTGCTCAGGCTAAAGATTCTCTCCCATGGCACTAAGTCTGGGCACCTTTAGAAAACTTATCACTGTCAAAACTATCAGATTAATGTTTTCCCACATGTATTTAAATCTACCCAATGTGAGTAATGGTGGAGAATTTTTCTTTTTTAATAGTTGGAAATCACTGTGCCTAGTCTCATCACTAGCACGTATTAGGGGGTATTGATATAAAATTTTATTAATTTACAACACTCAAAACCCCAGTAATTTTCATGTAAATAGTATCCTACTCTGATGGTAAAATAAATAGTCATATATAGAAAAAAAAAAAAAGAAGCACTGGAGTGAAGGTTGAGTCCTGACTCCAGTCCATTTGCCAGAAGAACAACCTCTGACATATAAAATTATACTGATATATATGTGGTAACTTATTTTCCTAAATCCCTAATTTCCTTCCCAGATATGATTTAGATACTGTGAAGAATATAGTCTCACGAGTCTATTAAGCATAGATTATAATGGAATGATGCATTTCTGAAAAGTATCATTCAAATATAATTATGGTAAAAATTGGAAAATTGAAAAAAAAATAGACTAACATAATTACTTTGAACATTATTGCATAACATTTGAGGAAATATAGGCTCTTTATGAAACAATAATTTGTATGCTCTGTTTATTTTCTGAATAAATTATCAATTTGTACAAAATAAGTATTATTTACATATTTTGAAGGCAATGCTTGCCATCATCATGGCCAAATAGTCCCCTGAACAGCAATCACATTATACAATTTTAAACAAATTGTGGTTTGATTAACTTTTAGCTTAGCTAAATATTTTGTTTAGAAAATATCTTGCTCTAGCCACTGTCAAGGACCTTGATAATATCAATTGCCTATAATTCCAGAACATTTGAAAATTTTAGGATATATGGCTTATGTTCATAAATGTCCAAATTCATTGCAATAATAGATACTTAAAAAAAAACATTTTAACATATGTCACCTTAGGAAGCCAGGGAATCAAGATGAAAATTGAAACCAAAATGTGCTATTATTATTATTTTAAAATTATATTTATTTTAAGCAGTCTAGACATACTTAATATGTATAAAACAATGTAATTTTTCATTTCATTAAGCAAAATACAAGGCTAATTAATAAAACAAGCATTTTAGTGTAACTGAAGGAAGATAAAACTTATTATAATTATAAAACTATATTACATATTGGAACTTTGTAATATACACACATTCCTAACACACTTTGGCATTTATTTAAAACATATTTGTGTGTGTGTCTATTTTATATGTTGGTCTATATGGATATAGACATGGAGGAAGAAGTGAAATGGATTTTGTTAGAATTTTAGATTTTTAGAAGAATTTGTGCCAATGCCTAATAATTTTAAAGTAACAGCTAGAATCAAATTGCACATACTGAGTGACTTTCTCCAAATACTTTAATTATATAAGTTTTTTAATCCTCAGGTAACCCTATTAGATTGATACTGTTTTTTAGCCTCATTTTACATTTTTACATAAAGAAAAAAAGACACAGAAATTTAAAAAAAATGCCCAAGTTACATAGCTAATAAAGGCAGAGATGGAATATAAACCCATGTGTGCTGGCTCCAATTTAAACTATAAATTATGCTGACTATTTTCATACTGATTTACTATCTTATTTTTTGTCAACTGCATCTTCAACATCAACTTTCTAGTAATAATAGTACTGTTGTATCAGACTTGTTGAAAATTCATATTACCAATCTATTTACATATGGAGAACAAAAGATTGCCTAATTTTGGTACTGATCTTTTGTTAAACTCAATGATTTATTTTTAATATTTTTGTTAGGAAAGGTTGGGAAAGATTAAGATTTTAATAACAATTATTAAGATTTTGCAAAGAATCACTTTTATAAACCAAAACAGGCAAAGGAGAATTGATCTCTAATGTATCACTATATATTGATTTTCTAGGTGCATTTTGCTCAAATGGCTACTAGTCTGTTCCACATCAACTTATCCCATATCTTCCTAAAGTGGAATGTCTTAGAATTCACTACTTAGAACTCATCTATTTTTATATTCACTAATCTCTAGGTGATCTCATTAAATTTAAATCTGTCAGTTTAAATATTACATGTGTTAGCTAACCAGATGTGCTAAGGCCCAATTCAAGGAAACTAATACAACAAACTCCTATTTTTCTTTCTCATCTAGCAGATGCAATGTGGGCTGATAGATCAACTAGCTTATAGTAGATACTCAGAGACTTAGGTTGACAGAGGTTCACTGTGATGAGGAGCCACCATCTCAGAAGGAGGCTCTAAGGTATGCTTAAACATGGAAAGAATCATCTCCTCACCCTTGAATGCTCCTAAACAAAGGTTACACACATTTTTTCTATTCATATGTTTTTGGTTAATGGAAGTAATGTGGACATACCCAAAGTTGAACTCAACAAGGGTGTTTTTATCCCATGTTTCCAGAGAGGAGTAGAACTCAAAATATTGGTGACCATTAGCAAAGCTTATCCTACCCAGCTGAATAATAATAATTTATAAATTTATATCAAATAATATTGATGATATTTCTATTTTTGCTTAGTGAATGCTGGAGTCATACAATAATTTTATTTTATGGAGTGTGAAGAATGTTTGAGAATAAGAGGAATACCTGCCCTAATACCTAGTATCTACTATTTGGTGAACCCATTTAACAAAGCGCCAACATTATAAAACCAATATGCAAGCATGATTAACTTCCAGTGATGACATATTTTATGGGTGGTGGGATATTTTTGTCCTCTGTGCAAAGATAAGATTCTCACAATGGTAACCCTCCAGGTAAGAGATAAATGAACTTAAAGAGATGAGCTACATTCTATATTTGTGGTTAAAATTACTTATATTCTAAGACATTATACATTAGACAACTGAATCCTAAAATAATTGGTCTTCTGCCATTGCAATCAATTGCATTAAGATTATTTCTCTCATATGGAGAATCAGAGAAAGTCACTTGTTACTAATGAAAAGCCGTGAGAGAGATTATTCACTTGTTTCACAGTGCAAGGGTCCAGGGTTAAAAAGGAGAAAAATATGATCTCTGCCTTTAATTAGTTTATGTTACTCTTGGAGCACAGATAATATGAGCAAACAAGTATCAAAGACTATGATCATTTTAATGTTTAAAACTTTGGGAGTTGAATACGACCATCAAAGAAAATATTAATATCATAAAAAAGGTCACCAAAATAACATATGTACAAAAACTTAAGAGAAGGGAAAAAAAGTAAGAAAAAATAAGTTTCAAAGAAGGGCCAAATGATGATTTGACCAAGAACTAATCAAAGGATTTATCAGTATAGAAGTCATTGTTGATCTAGACAGGTGCTGTTTTGGTAAAATAATACAGTTATTGACTGAAGTAAGCTCAAGACAAAATGGATGGAGAAGAATTGATGAAAAAGAATGTAGGAAATTTTGTATAAAGAGACAGAATCATTAGAATTGGACTAGAGGAGAAAGAAGTTAAGGGATGGCTTTATTTCTATGAAATGGAAATTATTAGACTATCTTACATGCTGATGAGAATGAATCAGCAGAAAAAGAATCGATAATGTTAGCCAAGAACAATTGCCCAAACAATACACTTAAGCAGACAATGGTACATGTGATCTGCAAGTGCATAATAGGGAGGTTTGCTCTACCTAGCAGGAAGGAGAGGTGTTTACCTTAGAAGCGTAGACTGCAGATATGTGGGTGGACATAATGGTAGGGATATATGGAAACTGTCTTATGATAATTTCTCAGCAAAACAGAATGTATACTAGGAATGGATTAAGTTACAAAGTATTAAAGAAAGTGGGTCTTATAAGACATGTTTCATATTAAACATTTCCTTTTAAAATCATGCAATAAATATTCTTAAAGTGGTAAGTGTAAAAAAGGAGATTGGTTTTCATGTACATGTTAGCTTTTACCTGGCTGTGCTATTTAGATTATACATGAAAAATGCAGAGAAAAAGTAAACTTAATATAAACTGCTATCTTAGTCTTCTATATCTGCCGTAACAAAATACCATAAACAACAAAAATTGTGGTTTAAACAACAGAAATGTATTTCCCACAGTTCAGGAGGCTGGAAAGCCCAAGGTCAAGGTGCTGGAATGGTAGATTCTATTCAAGTGGTTCTCTTGGCTTGTAGGCAGCTGCCATCTTGCTTTGTGCTCGGATGACTTCTTCATGCATGAGTGGAGTGGGGAAAAGGGCAAGCTCTCTGATGTCTCTTCTTATAATAGTCTGATCTCATCAGACCATGGCCTCATCTTCATGACCTTGTCTAACCCTAATTTCCTCCAAAAAGACACTAACTCCAAATGCTATCACATGGGAAGTTAGGTCTTCAACATACAAATTTTGAGAGAATATAAAAATTTAGTCCATAGCTCTTGCTTATAAGAAAACTTCAAGACTTTCACGAATCAGCTAATAATAATAAAACATCTGTGACTATTAAAAGTTTTGTTACCCTTTCCTTTAAATAATAAAGCTGTTCTTGATCACTCCAGAATGCCCAAGTTTAGTCTTCAGTGGTCTATACTATGCAACATTGTGAGATTCAGTCTTTAAAACTGGGACTCCGAGAACAGCAGGTTAGCAATTAACCTATTGTTAAACTGATTTTTAATATTCATATAATTTTATTTTCTTTGAGAATGAGGGGAGTAATTTTAAGATAGGCAGAGTAAGTGACTATAATTATACATAAGTACATGGGTCATGTCTTCAAAAATTGTTTGCAATGATAGTTTAAATTGAACAAAATGACAAACTAATAATATTTTCACCTGGATTTGTTATTCTACTTTGTATTGCAGATAAGACTAGTTTTAGTGCAGTGAGCACTGGTTCTTGTAATTATTCTGTAAGTAGCTGATAGCATTTAGGAAAAATGTACTAAAATAGACATTCTTAAGACAAGTCCCCCTGATGAGGTTAACATGTCCCTGAAAAAGGGTTCAGAGAAATTAAGGAAAATTGGTGTAAATAAGGTAAGATAGTTTCTGCACTGTGAGATGTTTCAGACTCTGAGATTTTAAGGTATTTTGTAAATCTCCAAAAGGGAGAATTATTTGTGTGCATTTTGCCAACACACTTGAACCCAGAATGATTTTGTATTATGGAACATAGCTCAGGATGACTATAACACAGAACAATTTTTGAATACAAGAGTGTGACATTTGTGTTTTATTTTTCTCTTCTACAATAGGCATAGAGAGGAGAGAAAAAGGGAGTTGATGTGAATGACCTAAAAAGAATTCCAGGGTCAGATAAATTTAGGCAACACTGGTTTTCAAACAAGGTTTAGACAGGGAATTGGGAATCAGAGCATTTGTTTTGGAATGCTGAACTACTGAATATTTTTTCTTTCATTACTTATTTATTTAAAAGTTATTATTAAGGTAATGTTGTTTAGAACATCATATTAATTTTCAGGGGTAGAACATTATATTTCAACCCTAGAGCTTGCTCATCCCCCAAAATTTGGTTTCCATCGTCACCATACAGTTGATCCTCTTTACCCATTTCTCTCTCCTACCACCTGTCTCACTCTGGTAAGCACTATTCTGTTCTCTGTATCTATATGTTTGTTTTTGTTTGATTTGATTTTGAATGATTGTACATTAACAGTGTGAGATATAAGGGTCACAACTTTCTCACTTTTAGAATATTTATCAATAAGATCAAATGTTTCAACTTACAACCTTAAAAGGCAATTTTAATACCCAATAAAAGTGCTTGAACCTGGACCTACTGATCCTGAACCTCTTTCTTCTCAAGCATATTCATTTGGGGAAATGTAAAAGCCTATGGATCAACTCAGATAGAGTTTTAAAAAAAAAAGAGTCCTTGAAACCCTGAGGAGTGTTATTAGTTAAACTGTGTCCTTCTCCAATTCATTTACTGAAGTCTAACCTCCCAGTACATCAGAACATGAACTTACTTAGACACATAATAGTTATAGATGTAACTAGTTAAGATGAAGTCATACTGGAGTAGGGTGGGACCCTAATAAGATATGACTGTTATCCTTATAAAAAAGGGAAACTTGGACACATACACACATATATACAGGGAGAATGCCATGTGATGATGAAGACACAGATTAGGGTGATGCCTCTCTAAGAGAATAAATGCCAACAATTTTGTCAGCAAGCTAGCTAGGTGATAAACATGAAACATGTCTTCCTTACAGTTTCAGAAGGAATCCACCCTGTCAACACCTTATTCTAGGAATTCTAGTCTCCAGAACTCTAAGACAATACATATCTGCTGTTTAAGCTACCCAGTTTGTGGTGTTTTGTTATGCAAGCCCAGCAGACTAATACAGGGAACAAGAAAACAGATAGTGAACACCATACCAGGACTTGTATGCTGACATGCATCTGTGCACAGATGTCATTGCAATTTCCACCCACACAGGAAATCCAAAAACATCAGTTATTACAGAATTATTTTACAAATTGAATTGACTTTTAAAATAGGGTTTTCAAAATAGACTATTATATGAGGGCGGTTAAAGTAGAGCTGAAACAAAGTGCAGGAGCAGTGACTCACTCAAGCTACCCCAACCACACCTGCCTCCCTGTCACTCTTGAAGAAGGATCTGAGGCATAGTTCAGGACCTGAGAGAGTGGTGTGAAAAATAACTCCACTTTTACCAGATAAGTTAAAACATTAGGGCCACAAATTTGAGAAACTGAATACAAAAGTAGAAAAACATAAATGTATTTATTTACTTTTTTACATATATGTCTGTATATACTTTATTGTCTCAGTGTTTCTTTTAAATGTAAATATAACATTTAAAATGTTATATTAAATATTCTTATATTAATCACATATGTGTATATATACATATATATGATTAACTGTTTTATCAGATTTGCTTGAAAAGCAATCTACTTATAGTAATATATTATAAACACAGACATATATTCATACACATATATGCAATAATATAATGCCCACTAAATTGCTTAAAGCCAAAGGCAAACTAAATATTTCTTTACAAAAGTTCTTAATTTTCACAAATATGCTGGCTACTACAGTACAATATTTTCACTTAAAAGATCAAAGAAAGAAGGGTTATGTTGAGAGAAATAGGGATAAAATATTTCAGAACGTTTTTTCAGTTGATTAATCTTAGAAGTTTATGTTTAATTTGAATATTGAATAGTGTTTTGATTTGCATGTAGGGGGTTATAACTGATTAACTTTTCCAGCATGCTAGCTAGAAGAAAATGAATGAACTAAAATAAATTAATTTTAAATCAGAGAACTGTAGACTCAAAGAGGTCTACAGAAATTAAATTCTGGAAAAGAAACAAACCTTGCTAGGTGAGTAATTATTGACAAATCATTTCTGTTCTAGAGGAATATAGCAACAATGTGCCTGTGTGGACAGATATTGGCACTGCCATAGGCAGAGGTATTCTGCTGGGCTTAAAAGAGAGCAGGAAAGATTTTTTGGTGGCAAAGTAATCTGATGTACAGATTGTATACTGCTGGAATCATAAACAAACACAGAGCTAGTTTTTCATGTCTACCAATCTTCCCCATAAAACTCTTGCTTCATGTGCACTGATTTAAGAAACAGGAGGTGGGCCTACAATGTTTTGCAGCACTTAGAGCCTTAACTGCTGCTAGAGGGAGAAGACAGTAATATACACAAAATTGTTCACATCCTCAAAACTTTTTCTTCAAATTTTCTGAGGTATAAATTACAAATAATTTTGTAAGATATTTAAAGTATACAATGTGATGTTTTAACATATGTATACATTGTGAAAAGATTTCCCCCTAAAGTTAAATTAACACATCAATCACCTCACATATATACTCTATGTCACAAGATCATGTTTAACTCCAAGCAAATTTCGATTATACAATACACAGTTACCAACTATAGTCTTCAGGTAGTTATACATTAGATCCTCAGACCTTATTCATCTTATAACTAAAAGTTTGTACCCTTTACTAATCTCTCCTCATTTCCCCCACCCATTAGCCCCTGGCAACTTTGCTACTGTTTCTATAAATTTGTCTTTTTATTTTTAAGTTCCAAATATAAGGGATAACATGGGGTATTTTTTCACTATCTGACTTATTTCACCTGACATAATGCTCTCCAGGTTCACCCATGCTGTCACAAATGACAGGATTTCCTTCCTCTTTATGGTTAAATAATATTCTAAGTTGTGTGTGCTGGTGTGTATCTGATTTTCTTAATCCATTCACCCATCAACAGAGTTTGTTTTTTTTTTTAAGTTGTGATAAAAAAACACAAAAATTAAATTTATCATCTTAACCATTAAGTGTACAGTTCAGTACTGTTATGTATGTTTACATTGTTGTGTAACTGATCTCTAGAATGTTTACCTTTGCAAAAGTGGAACTCCATCCTCAAGGCTTTTGAAACTAGTGGTGAACTAAAAAAACTAAATCTGTAATGCAGCATAGCTTGAGCCAGCCCAAGTCCACACCTAATCAAAGTGATCTACTCCCTGGCATAGATGCCTGTCAGGGTAAAGAGTATGCATTCTCTGGGTAAACAATATTTACTCCACTTCAAAAATACAACATCTGATAAAAAAATTAAAAAAAAAGGTGACCTAGGAAGAAATAAGACAATGTGATCCTTAATAAAGAGCTTTACTAATTAGATGCAGACTTATCTGGCTGCTGGAAATATCAGAAAAGAGCTTTAAAATAATGATTATTATGTAAAAGAACCAAGAAGAAAAGATAAAAATTGAATCAAAAGATAGAGAATTTCAACAGAAAAAAGTATCTCTAACAAAAAAAAATCTGAAATAAAGATTTCAATGCACGTACTTAGCACCAGGCTAGATATAATAGAAGGAAGAATTGGTGTCCTCAAAGAAAAGTCTATAAAAATTATTCAAACTGATGCACAGAGGGGTGAAAAAAAGGACTGAAAACAAACAAAATATGGGCGACATGTTGGGCAATATTAAACAATCTATAATATATATAGTTTCAGTCTCAGAAGGAAAGGAGAAAGAATGGAGAATAAACATTTGGAAAAATAATAGCAAAGAACTCTGAAAAAAATGAAAGCCCAGTCCACAGATTCAAGAAGCTCTATGACTCTCAACATGATAAATACAATGAAACCTATACATACACACATATGATCAAACCACTGAAACAATGATGAAGTGAGTATCACAATGTAGCCAGAGGAGGGAAAAACAGATGCACTACAATAATAATATGAATTCCATTTGACTTTGAACAGAAATAGTGGAAGGAGAAGGAAAAAAATATATAATTTTACAAGAAATTAAAAAGACCACAAGAATGTCCCAGGAATAATCAAGTCCCTTCCTCCTCCTCCAAACTTATAATTTCCTTCTAGTGCCATCTATTTTCAAATCTTAACAGGGAGCCAGCTGGAACAGCAAAATTATTTTGTTCATAGTTCTAGTTTTACCCGCAAAAAAGCAGAATAGAAAAGTATAAACTTGTGGCTGAGAGATAACAATTTACTAACATGCACAGGATGTTTCTGAGGAAGGGGAGGGGATATTCCAACAATTTATACCATCTAATGCTGCTGTGATGGTTTTTTTGTTGTTGTTGAGATAGCATCATTTAAAGCTGAGAATTATAGAAAACTTTTCCAGTTTTTTTTTAATATTTTATAAAAATATTTGTTTAAATATGTTACATTTTAAATTTTTAGAAAGCAAAATATGTGTTCCCTTTTAAAAATTGTGCCAGAAAATGTGTAGGGATTATTGAATACAAAAGCATGATTCTATTAAATTGTGACCTAAGTAGGAGAAAAAAAATAAAAGAAATAGCAGTCACAGCACAGACACAAATTGTTTGTTGATCTGACAAGAAGAGTATAACTTTCATAACAAAAACCTTACCTCTAAAGAATTCTGTTTAGCCAAAAAGAAAAGGTGAATGGGGTGCTGACAGAGACACCCAAATAAGGAAGCACTTTCTGATTTGTCTGGATTTGTGCAGCAATATGAATACAGATAGACCCATTCATAGATGTGAGAAAACTATAACGCTCTCTAGCAGAGAAATGGATTTTGTTTAATAAATACATTTATAACTGTCTCATGGGGAAAGGTGAGAACCTTTAGGGAGTTATTAGTTCACAAGTCTATAAAAGAACTAGCTAACATTTTTACATGAGAAATGAGCAAGGGTACTCATTTCTGAGTATTTTATAGAGTAAGAGAAGAAAAATGGAAGAGAACAACAGCTTTATGGCATAACGCTAAGGTTGGAAGCAAGGTAAGAAAACCCATATAACATATCCAAAGAAACAGCATATGAAAAAAAAAACATTAAAAACACTTATGCCTAAATTTCAATCTGAATGTTTGAGTGTGTTTTGTGGGCACCCAGCAAATGGGGGATGGATTCCCTTGAACTTTGGTTGGGATGTCAGTGATGATGACACTCCATAAAGAAAGGAAAGAGTATATGACCAGCACATGCCAGCTGGACTGGCTTAGGCAAAGCAGAGGGAGTGGGCTGAGTTTTAATAGTGGCTAGAAGGCCAGACTGGGGAAAGTTCTGATGCTGGTTGGAGATTTGCCATGTTTAAATTTCCCACTATTCCCAGAATTCTGTGTATACTTTATCAGCCTGTCTAGACGTGGATCCCAAGAGTTGAAAAGGAAGGTGAGGTTTAGAAAAGTGTCTATAGCCAAACATCCGAAAAAGAATGCCCTTTTATTACAGAGTTGTTATGATGAAATTTCCTCTGTAAACGCGAAATCCTTGATGAAATCTACCACATTAATGCACTATATACATTAGGTTTATGTTGTGTTTATTTGTTTTGATGTAACTGAAGGAAAATGTCAATATTGCATGGAATAATACTTTATATCAGAGATAATATGAGAACATAAACTCCATGATCCCAGGAACTGGCAATAATAACTTTGAAGGAATTTAGATACAGCCAATATTCAAGAATGGGGGTTCAAGAATCATACAGATTTGGAGTGGGAAGGAAATCTCAGTTAAAATAAAGGCAATCAAATTAAAAGATATTTTAACTCAGATCCTCAGAGCAATCTTAAAACTATCTGGATTCTGTTTCTTTAAATCTTAATGAAAGCATATTTCTTTAAGTTTAAAAGTTTCTTAAACTATCAGTTATGTTTTATTTAAATTTAATAAAATATTAAACTGACCAGACAAAGTTTACAGTTCTTTATGTTAGCATCTATCTAGGTTTTAATACTCTTCCACAAGCTGTTGTCAACTATTTGTAAACTATAAGGAAATAAAGAGGTGTATAAAACCCTCATGTTTGTAGCTGCTCATTTTTTTTTCCAATTCGTTAAAAAATAAGAAATCTAAATGGGGAAAACATACTGCAATATAACAAAGAATACATCTACAAAATACTACTTTTTTCTTAAAACCAATTCCTGAATAAGTATATTACATTTAAAAGTTTAAGAATGTGAAAATGAACATAATCATTAATTCTAGTTTCTCTTTTAGTTTGCATTTCAGCTAATGTATTAATATTCAGTAGTAAAATTATAATTATGTTGACATTATTTAAACAAAATTTTATCAAAATGCAAGTAATCTGCTGCGACATAATTAAAACAAACCAGTAGAAATTTAGGTATTTTTAATCTATCATAAAAATGCTGTTAATAACACTAAAGCACCAAGTTATCTGGGATTATATACTCTGCAGAGTACATAAAACTACAAAGGAACTGAAATATAAAAGAAAAAAATGGACCTAAACACAATCAGACTTCAGAATTGACACCAGTGACTTAGCTTGATTAGGAATCACGATGGTGGAGAAGAACACAGTTGAAAATACTTTAGAATCATCTAGGAGTCACACTGTACTGTATTTGGATACGAGTGTTACAAGGGAGAGGGATAACTGTAGGTCTGCAGGATAGACAGGTGAGGAAAAAACTTGATCTTGAATCAGAGGAGGTAATGACAAATAGGAATCCATTAGAACAAATTGGAATAATGAAGACAAATAATTCATGTCAATTTCTCTTCCTGCCAACCCTGACAATGCAAGTGACCTATAAAGGAAGATGGGACCCTTTGTCATAAAACTGCACTTGTAAACAGCTAAGGGCTCAGTGAAACTGAAAAGAAAAATAACTGAGACAAACTGGAGGAGCTGTGGCCTTGGCTGCTGTCCCACAACAAGAACATGAACAAGCAAATTAGTGATAATACGCACAAGCTGCAGTGGGGCCAGGCACATTGCACCAACATTCAGAGAATAATGGCTGCTGCTTAATTCTTTACTTCAAATATAATGAAAATTTCTTTTTGGTCCAAGTCTAACTAAACATCATTTGTATGATTTTCAAAATCTTACAAACTTTGGGAAACATAGTTTCGGTTTAGCTGTATTAACACCATACAAAACTGTAAGTTTTATAATCTTCAGACCAGAAAGCATTGGAAGTGCCTGTGGCAGATAGGAATGATCTATGAGATGCCGGCAAACTTCAATTGGACAATCACAGTGCAAACCCCTAATGTTTCGTAGTAAGACCATGACTTCCTTTGCTAACAACTGTTCTCCATTTGAAAAGTAGCCTTTGGCTTGCTACTAGATACTGGTAGTTGTTAAATGGCTCACTATGGGATATCATGTGGTTAGGATAACTCATCATAAACTCATCCAGTGAATCAAAATCAGACCTGTGCAACAACATTCCATTGTAAATGGAAATTGTATACCTGAAATGATGTCTAAGCAGATCCAGAGGCAAAAGTAAAGATACCTATAGTGCCTGCTCCTATTGCTTTGCTGTCTCCTCTTCAACCAACACTGATGACTTCATGGAGAATTCCCTTTGACCAGTTAGTACAGAAAGGAAAAACACAGGTGTGGTTTCTAGTTGGATCTGCATGGTATGCTACACCAGTCCAAAGTGGATAGCTACTATATTACAGCATAGTTCAGGAATGGTTATGAAAAATAGTAACCATAAAGGAAAGACTAGGTCCTTACATCTATTTCTTTTAAACTTCATGTAGAAGGATAGATAGTCTAAGCAATGAATCTACACTGTTTTAATGGACAAGGACTAAGGGAGTTGTTGGCTCATCAGGATTTAGAAAGAATAAAACTGGAAAATTGCTGAAAGGTAAACTATGGGAGAACAATTTATAAAGAACTTGCAGAATGGTCAAAAAAAGTAAGATACTGCATTTCATGTAGAGGTCCACCAGATGGAATTCAAGAGAGACAGACTTTCAATAATAAAGTGGAAAAGATCACCTTTCTTGTGGATCTTAATCAATCTCATTCTCCAGCTATCCTGCTCTTGGTTTAATGTGCTTATTTACAAGCTTTCAATAGTAGTAGAAATGGAGACCGAAATGGAGACCATACATTGGCTCAGTTAACATGCATTTCCCTTAATTAAGGCTAATCTGTCCACCTACTGCTACTGCTAGATGTTAACTGGCAACAGTAGAGATCAATGCCTAGTCAGCCTCTAGTGAGTGACAGGTTGATTACATAGACACCTATCATCATAAAGAAGGCTGTAATTTGTCCTTTGGGAATAGATGCATATTTCAAATAAAGATTCACTTATCGGGTCAAAAAGCTTCTGCTAGACTCTCATTTAAAGACCCTAAAATTTATTTTTGCATTTCGTGGCCTTCCCACAAAACATCAATTCTGACCAGACTGTGTTTATGGTAAAGGAAATATTGGAGTACATTCATCCCTCAGAATTAATTGTCATGGCTTAATAAAAGAGTAATGTTTCATTGAGGGATAGTTGAGGTTCCAATTGGGAATCAATAAAAACCCTTCAAAGTTTGGGTTCTATTTGATTGATATACACCATAAATCAGCTGCCAATATATGTTCCTTTTTGTCTTATACACAGTGTATACTGGTCCAGCAACCAAAGGCTTTGGTTGTGAGTAGATCATTTCACAATCATATCTGATTATGAGATACCTATAATATGGTAGATTAATTACAGAAAGCCCTCTCATTCATGTATGTACACATATTTGCCACATGGCTTTGCATTTATCTCATCCAGAAGTGAAGTCAGTATTCTAACTCTTAAATCTTGCCTGACCTTGTATATAAACTATGTGCACATTTACCTCTAAACTACTAGAATTTCCTCAGTACAACCCTATACTAAAGATATGTAGCCCTAAACAGAAAAGGATTAACATTCATAAAATTCTCTATGTGATTTGATAGAAACTTACATTTTGTAGAACCTCTAAGGACTTGGACTTGGATCTGTAGGAAAAGAAGATATTTATAAATGCAATGTCAGTCTGAGGGATTTTGCAAGATTAGTTTAGAAGCCATACAAATAATATTACACAGAAGAGACAAACTATAGGGACATTTTGAAATTCCAGAATAAGAGAAACAAATTTTCTCTGAAGACTAGCAAAAAAAAAAAAAAAAAAAAAAAAAGATGTTCAGTAGAACTTTAAGCTGTCAACAAATATGACTGTAATTCTAAACATATGTTATCTGTGGTACAGCAGAAACATACAGTGATGGGTAGAATTTGGGAGGGGTGATATTGGGCAGAAAATGAGAAAGTCATGTGCATGCTTATGAACATGCTGATCTTGAGGTGCCTGTAAAAATTGACAAAGTGGCAGGTGAAAATATGGGTCTAATATGCAGGAAAGAGTAAAGACTAGAGATCATATTTGGGAGTGATAAGTCTACTGGATATATATATAACTAAAGGAACTGTGACCTCCCAAACAGCATAAATTTAAAGAAAAAGCTGGTTATGACAACACTATTTTAAGCATAGACTGAGGAAAAAGAGGCAATGAAAATGGGAGCGATCAAATACCCTTAATAAAAAAAGGAAAATAGAATCCAAGGCAGGAGAAGGGTGCCTTCGTTGTTGCTGTTGCTGTTGTTGTTAAGAATTCAGGAGGACAGGGGAGACGGAGAAGATGGCAGAGTAGAAGGATGCTCGCATGTCACCCTCTCCCACAAATACACCAAGGCCCACATCTACAGACCCACTCAGCCAACCAGAGCACCTGCGGAACTCCAACAGAACATCGCCCTCTTCAAAAGATAAAGATGCCAAAAATCTGGTAGGAGAAAAGGAAAAAAGTAAGAACAAAAGGCAAAGCAGCGCGGGACGGGTCCCGCGGGGAGGGAGCGGCAAAGGAGGACTGGCGCTTGCTCGCTGGGTCTCCCCTCTCCAACTGAGAGGCCAGCGGGACGGAAGGGGAGCCTCCGAGGCTCGGCTCTGTAAAGAGCAGCCCTTGACTAACAGAACTAAGTTAAACGGGCACAGAGCGTCCCCCGGACACCCAGCCTGAGACGCGGGCTGGCAGCGGCGGGCAGGGCTAGGCTGCACAAGCCGGGCGGAGGACGGGGGCGGCTGCACAGAGGCAGCCCCGGGGGACTGCAAGGGGCTGCACGCTGTGACTGTGGGTGCACAGGGCAGAACAACCTGGGCCCTCCATAAAACAGCAAGGTTGATGTGCTCTCGGGAGAAGGGTGCACACCCCCATCTCTGAAAACCCGCGGAAAGTTTTCGGGGGAAGAGAGGCGGGGCTCAGGCACAGCCACCATATCCTCCGCGCTGAGCACCCAGGCGGGGGCAGGGCGAAACCTGCATCCGCTCGGAAGGGCTTAGCAGCCTCAAAGGCCAGACTGAGACTGGCCTGCAGCCCGGGGCAGATAGGATCCTTCCATCCTGGTCCCTCAGAGAACTTGCTCCACAAAGACAAACAAGGAGCTGGGTTTTGGCTCGGAGCAGGGACAGGGCTGTCCCTCGGTCTTCCCCTAGCCCACCTGCGGAGCGCCGACTGGGGGGGAGCGCGCAGCCGCACAGAGAGCGGAGCTACCGGCGGCGCAGGTAGAGGGAGAGCGGCCCCCTCCGCCTTTTGGGCAGGAACACAGCCCCTGACCGAGGTGCTGGGAGGGGGCACGACCCGCCCTCCTACCCGGCCAGTCTGCAACATCTGACTGCGGCATACGGAGGGGCAGCGACCCGCCCGCCCACAGCAGAGAGCTGCACCTGACCCTGTGTTAGGAGGAGGCGCGATCTGCTTGCCGACAGGTGCTGGGAGCAGCACAGAAGAGGGCGCCAACGGAGGGCCTCTGAAAACAGCAAGCTGAGCTTCCAAAACAGGACGAAGACAGAAAGACTTCACATTAAAAACACACAGACTCCAGGAGAACACTGAAAAACCTCCCACCCCCCTTTTTTTTTTTAAATCTGTTTTTACCTGTTCTATTTTCTATTACTCTCTTAATTTTTACTTCTTAATTCATTTCTATTTCTCTTGGGTTTTGATGCCCTGCTATTGATTAGACACAGGTTTCAAATACATCTATTCATCCCCCCCCTTTTTTTGTAAAGGTTTTAAAAGGACGTCTCAACCCAATTAATACTCTGCTTCAACTCACTCTTCTATTATTCATTATACACTGTTTTCAAACCCTCTTTCTCCCTTCTTTTAAAATTCTTTCTCTCTCTCTCTTATTTTTTTTTTCTTTCTTTCCTAAGTTCTATTCCTAAATAGGCATTAGATAGATAAAATCCTTAAGGACCAAAATAAACAACTGATACTCCATAAACCACAGTGCCAAAGAGGTATGAGCAAGATGAAGAAGCAGAAAAACCTTTCCCAATTAAAAGAACAAGAGAAATCCCCTGAAAGAAAGATCAACGAAATAGACATCGATAGCCTACTAGATCAAGATTTCAAAAAAGGAGTGATCGAATTGCTGAAGGAATTAAAAGAGATAGTGTTTAGAGATATAAAATATGTCAAAAATGAAATTGAAGCTATAAAGAAGAGCCAAGTAGAATGGGTAAACTCATTGACAGAGATGAGGAATGATCTAATAGCTGTGCAAAGCCGACTAGATAATGCAGAGGAACGAATTAGTGATCTAGAAGACAGGGCAATAGAAAGCACCCATTCAGAAGAACTACAAGAGAAGCAAATAAAAAATAATGAAAATAGCATAAGGGACCTATGGGACAATATAAAGTGTCCCAATCTTCGCATAATAGGGGTCCCAGAAGGAGAAGAAAGATCAAAGGGGATTGAAAAGGTTTTTGAAGAAATCATGACTGAAAACTTCCCAAACTTAAAGAAGGAATCAGATATCCAAGTACAGGAAGCTCAGAGGGTCCCAAACAGGAAGAACCCAAACAGACCCAACACCAAGACATATCATAATCAAGATGGCCAGAGTCAAGGATAAAGAAATGATTCTAAAGGCAGCAAGAGAAAAGCAAAGAGTAAGTTACAAGGGAACCCCCCATAAGGCTCTCAGCTGATTTCTCTACACAAACACTACAGGCCAGAAGGGAGTGGCAAGATATATTCAAAGCCCTGAATGAAAAAAAGATGCAGCCTAGGATCCTTTATCCAGCAAGGCTATCCTTGAGGATAGAAGGAGAAATAAAGAGTTTCACAGACAAAAAAAAGCTGCAGGAGTTTAGCAACACTAAACCCATGCTAAAAGAAATATTGAAAGGGCTATTCTAAATAGAAAAGCAGCAGGATGCTACAGAAATGAGAAACACACAACTGAAAAGGTGATAACTCATGAATTACAAATAAAGTAAACATGAAATTATAAAAGAAGACATACAAATCACTGAGAGTGGGAGAGGGAGGCAGGGAAATATAGAATATTTTTTTCTTTCTTTTTTAAAATTTTTTTTAACAGTAGGATGGGTTTGAGATCATGTTACTATCAGTTTAATAAAAACAGTTATAGTAATGGGTTGATAGATTTACAAAAAAGGGTAACCACAAGCCAAAAATTTACAATGGAGTCACAAAAATTAAATAAAATCCATGATAATACAAAGGAAAATTACCAAACCACAAAAGGAAGAAAAAAGGAACAAAGAGGATATACCAATTCAACTGCTAAGATAAGTTCAAAATGGCAATAAACACACATCTATCATTAATTACTGTAAATGTTAATGGACTAAATGCTCCAGTCAAAAGACACAGAGTGGCAGACTGGATAATAAAGCAAGAACCTTCAATATGCTGCATACAAGAGACCCACTTTAGGGAGAAGGACACATATAGATTGAGAGTGAAAGGATGGAAAAGGATATTCCATGCAAATGGAAAAGCCAAAAAAGCAGGTGTTGCAGTACTGATTTCAGACAAAATAGACTTTAAAACAAAGGCCATAAAGAAAGATAAAGAAGGACATTTTATAATGATTAAAGGAGTGATACAAGATGAGGATATTACACTCATTAATATATATGCACCCAATATAGGAGCACCCTAAGTACATACAAGAATTACTAACAGAGATAAAGGGGGATATTGATGGGAATACAATCATAGTTGGAGATTTTAACAGTGCATTAACATCACTAGACAGATCTTCCAGACAGAAAATAAACAAGGCAACAGAGAAATTAAATACTACAATAGAAAAACTAGATTTGGTGGATATTTTCAGAGCATTACACCCCCCCAAAATAGGATATACATTCTTTTCAAGTGCACATGGAACATTTTCCAGGATCGATCATGTACTTGGGCACAAAAGAAACCTCAACAATTTTAAGAAGATAGAAATTATCTCAAGCATCTTTACGGACCACAATGCAATGAAACTGGAAATCAACAACAGAGAAACAAAGGAGAAAAAAAGGAAAGCATGGAGATTAAACAATATGTTATTGAAAAAACAATGGATCAATGAGGAAATCAAAGCTGAAATTAAAAAATACCTTGAGACAAATGATAATGAAAGCACAACCACTCAAAACCTATGGGACACAGCAAAGGCAGTGCTAAGAGGGAAGTTTATAGTGATACAGGCCTTCCTCAAAAAAGAAGAACAATCTCAAATAAACAATTTAACCCACCACCTGAATGAATTAGAAAAAGAAGAACAAAAAGCCCCAAAAAGCACCAGAAGGAAGGAAATAATAAAGATCAGAGGGGAATTAAATACAATAGAGATTAACAAGACCATAGAAAAAATCAACCAAACCAAAAGCTGGTTTTTTGAAAAAGTAAATAAAATCAACAAACCTCTGGCCAAACTCACAAAGAAGAAAAAAGAGAGAGCACAAATTAGCAAAATAAGAAAGGAAAATGGAGAAATTACAACAAACAAAATAGAAATACAGAATATCATACGAGAATATTATGAAAAACTATATGGAACCAAACTGGATAACCTAGAGGAGATGGACAAGTTTCTAGAAACACACAGTCCACCAAGACTGAATCAAGAAGAATCTGAACACTTGAACAGTCCGATCACTAGAAAGGAAATAGAAATAGCAATTAAAAACCTCCCTACAAATAAAAGTCCAGGACCGGACGGCTTCACTGGGGAATTCTACCAAACATACAAAGAAGAACTCATACCAGTCCTTCTCAAACTCTTCCAGACGATTGAAAAGGAGGGAATACTCCCAAACTCATTCTATGAAGCCACCATCACCCTGATACCAAAACCAGGCAAAGACACTACAAAAAAAGAGAATTATAGGCCAATATCACTGATGAACATAGACGCCAAAATCCTCACCAAAATTTTAGCAAATAGAATCCAACAACACATAAAAAAGATTATACATCATGACCAAGTGGGGTTCATCCCAGGGACACAAGGGTGGTTCAACATACACAAATCAATCAGTGTAATACATCACATCAACAAGAGAAAGGACAAAAACCACATGATCATCTCAATCGACGCAGAAAAAGCATTTGATAAAATTCAACACCCATTTATGATAAAAACTCTCGCCAAAGTGGGTATAGAGGGAACATATCTCAACATAATAAAAGCTATATATGACAAACCTACAGCCAGCATAGTACTCAACGGTGAAAAACTCAAAAGCTTCCCACTAAAATCTGGGACAAGACAAGGATGCCCACTATCACCACTCCTATTCAACATAGTCCTGGAAGTCCTAGCCACAGCAGTCAGGCAAGAGAAAGAAATAAAAGGGATCCAAATTGGAAAAGAAGAGGTAAAAGTGTCATTATATGCTGATGACATGCTACTATATATAGAAAACCTAAAAGGTCCACACAAAAGCTACTAGAGCTGATTGAAGAATTCAGCAAGGTAGCAGGTTACAAAATTAACGTTCAAAAATCAGTTGCATTTCTTTACACTAAGGATAAATCAACAGAAGAAGAAAGTAAAGAAACAATCCCCTTTAAAATAGCACCCAAAGTAATAAAATATCTGGGAATAAATCTAACCAAGGAGGTGAAAGAATTATACACAGAAAACTATAAACCATTGATGAAGGAAATTAAAGAAGACTTTAAAAAATGGAAAGATATTCCATGCTCTTGGATTGGAAGAATCAATATTGTTAAAATGGTCACACTGCCCAAGGCAATCTACAGATTTAATGCAATCCCTATCCAATTACCCAGGACATATTTCACAGAACTAGAAAAAAATCATAATAAAATTCATATGGAACCATCAAAGACCTAGAATTGCCAAAGCATTACTGAAGAGAAAGAAAGAGGCTGGAGGAATAACTCTCCCAGACTTCAGACAATACTATAGAGCTACAGTCATCAAGACAGCATGGTATTCGTACCAAAACAGACATATAGACCAATGGAACAGAATAGAGAGCCCAGAAATGAACCCACAAACTTTTGGTCAACTCATCTTCGACAAAGGAGGCAAGAATATACATTGGAATAAAGACAGTCTCTTCAGCAAATGGTGTTGGGAAAACTGGACAGCAGCATGTAAAACAATGAAGCTAGAACACTCCCTTACACCATATACAAAAATCAACTCAAAATGGATTAAAGACTTAAACATAAGACAAGATACAATAAACCTCCTAGAGGAAAACATAGGCAAAACATTATCTGACATACATTTTAAAAATTTTCTCCTAGAAGAAATAAAAGCAAGAATAAACAAATGGGACCTAATGAAACTTACAAGCTTCTGCACAGCAAAGGAAACCAGAAATAAAACAAGAAGAAAACCTACGGAATGGGAGAAAATTTTTGCAAGTGAAACCGACAAAGGCTTGATCTCCAGAATATATAAGCAGCTCATATGACTCAATAAGAAAAAAATAAACAACCCAATCCAAAAATGGGCAGAAGACCTAAACAAGCAATTCGCCAAGGAAGACATACAAATGATCAAAAAGCACATGAAAAAATGCTAAATATCACTAATTATCAGAGAAATGCAAATCAAAACTACAATGAGGTATCACCTCACACCAGTCTGAATGGCCGTCATTCAAAAATCCACAAATGACAAATGTTGGAGAGGCTGTGGAGAAAGGGGAACCCTCCTACACTGCTGGTGGGAATGCAGTTTGGTGCAACCACTATGGAAAACAGTGTGGAGATTGCTCAAAAGACTAGGAGTAGACTTACCATATGACCCAGGAATCCCACTCCTGGGCTTGTATCCAGAAGGAAATCTAGTTCAGGATGACACCTGCACCCCAATGTTCATAGCAGCACTATTTACAATAGCCAAAACATGGAAACAGCCTAAATGTCCATCAACAGGTGACTGGATAAAGAAGTCCTTTATACAATGGAATACTACTCAGCCATAAAAACCGACAACATAATGCCATTTGCAGCAACATGGATGCTCCTGGAGAATGTCATTCTAAGTGAAGTAAGCCAGAAAGAGAAAGAAAAATACCATATGAGATCGCTCATATGTGGAATCTAAAAAACAAAAACAAAAACAAACAAACAAACAAAAACAATGCGTAAATAAAGGACAGAAATAGACTCACAGACAGAGAATACAGACTTGTGGTTACCAGGGGGGTGGAGGGTGGGAAGAGATAGACTGGGATTTCAAAATTGTAGAATAGACTACACTGTATAGCAAAGGGAAATATACACAAAATGTTATGATAACTCACAGAGAAAAAAATGTGACAATGAGTGTGTATATGTCCACGAATAACTGAAAAATTGTGCTGAACACTGGAATTTGACACAACATTGTAAAATGATTATAAATCAATAAAAAATGTTAAAAAAAAAAAGAATTCAGGAGGACAGTAGAAGGAGACAAAATAAAGGACTCTGAAGTCTTTTTGTTTCTGGTTATGCTTTTCCAAATGGTTGATAAACAATATAATAACACGTAAGAATAGCTTATCAGCACCTCTTCCATTGATAGTGACTTTAGAATTTGTGTTTTAATAAAGTAAGTTCATATTTTAGATACATGAAGACAAAGCCTGGTTTAAACCACTTTTAAATTAAATTTAGCTATTCCTATATATTGGCTGTATTCTAAATCTTGCCAATAATTAATGTTAAGATAAATTTAATAATTAGCAAATCATACCGTAAGAGTTTATAACAGATAAAACATTTGAGTATTCTTGAAAAGTGATTTCTTTTTCTTCAAAAATTGAAATCAATTCTAACAATTCTGTGTTCAAATTGATTTCTTTTCCTTTATTTCTGTTCTATCTTGCATGTACATTTATCATTGCTACAAAAAAAAGTGCATTGTTTTCTTTCAAGGCAGAATAGTGAGCTATGAATCAGGACCATGCTAAGCCTTTGGAGGCCTGGGATATCATCTAGTCTTTCAAGATTACCAGACTTCTGTGCCTTGGGGAACAGTGCTCTCATATTGGAAGATCTTCTAGCATATTAGATTATATGTAAACCAAACTCCAATCTATGTAATTTTATTTCATTAAAGTGACCCAATATTACTATTCAACTAGCAATTATTTTTGTATTTGCAGTGTGCCATTAATTGCTTTTAATAATTAACTGAAAAGCAGAAAGTTTAGTCAGCATGCTAATACTAATCCTCTTGAATACAGGAGAATTACTCCCTTGATAACCTTTCCAATATTTTATTATAACATTTATAGGTAAATAAGAGGGAAATGAATTGCTAACTTTTGAAAAGTCTTCTTCAAAATACAGTTTTGCTCTGAATTTATATTCAAGGCAAACTATTACTAACACATTTAAATTCCATTCTTTGTTCTATGGAGGAAAAGAAGCACTGCATTAATGTAGGGTTTTGGGTTTTTTTGTAGTTTTTTTTAATGTAGTTACTGTTTCTGTAGTTAAATTTCAGAAATTAATTAGGCACGTGTGTAGAAGTTACTGATTCTGTACAAGAGATACATGGGTCTATTATGTCAAAAGATAGTGACATGATACTGCAATTCAAAATAAAAAACACCTCATTTCTGCTTGGGCTTTGTACTGATACATGTTTAAGAAAACAATCTTCCCAAGTTTTATTCCAATATCAAGTTCCATTTTCTCATTAATTATTAATTAAAATATGTTTATATATACCTTAGTGTGATAAAATATTAAAGTGCCTTCAAATTCTAAAGAAGTGGTACTTTTTAAAAGTGGGCCAAAATATAATATCAAAGTCTATACTTTTAAAATTGTGTTAACTATTTGCATAAACATATTTTCCAAGTAATAATTTCCAACTTTATGTACTCTAAAAGTAATAAACAGCTATTTCATTATAAAATACCTCTCAATTCAGCTACAGTAAATTTTTGATATTTAAAAAACATGCGCTACATTCAGCATACAAATTTATACAGAATCATACATCAAAATTCAACAAAAATAGCTCAAGTAAATTAGATTTTATTATAGAATTAGTTAGCTGAAGTTTAACTCTTCTATTTTTCTCCTCTATTTATTATTATTTCTTAATCCTTATCCTTTATTTCATCCATAAGCTCATGTATTAATAATGAAGTAGGGAGAACCTAAGTGAAAAATACTTTACAATAATAAAGCTATGACATTAGCCAAAAGAAAATTAAACTTTTGTAGAAGGCATTACATTTTTAATTGAGAAACAAATATAGAAAATATTGGCACAATAACTTATAAGTGGTAATATTTAAGAAAGTACAGTTTATTCATAGAGTTTTTCATACAGATTGCAATTTTCACGTTCTATCATACTTCACTACTATATGCTCTAGAATATTATCCCATATATTCAACATTCATGGTCATCTGTAGAGTTAAATGATATAATTGTACAGGCTATATCAGCCAAGTCTATAAGAAAAGAAGAGCCATGTTCTCTTTTTTACATTTCTGTTGGTATGATCTTCAACTCAAAGGTTTTATATACGTTTGAGTAGGGGAGCGGGGAACTTGGAGAAAACACATAATGAAAATGACTTTTGTAGCATTAGCACGAATGTAGATAAAAAGTTAGCGTTCAGCTTCTGAAATTTCAAAATAGAATTCTGGTACATTTTCAAGCCAGGCATAGGACTACAGAATGCTCGTTTTATATAAAATATTCCTTTACAATCTCATTTAGCTTATTGAGAAACAAATGTCATGGATTAGATTATAGAGTACTACTAAAAGTAGAACCAGGTAAGAGAAAGGATTGAAAATTTACTTTCCCTAAACTTGAGTAGATAGATTGAGAAAGGTAATAGAGGAAACAATGACAAGATTCTCATTTCCTTCATCCACTCCCCTGCCTTGAGGTTGAGCCAAGAAAGGAGTATGGCTTTAGAGAAACAAGATAATTTGGGAGACCTCACAAATGTGGACATTTTCATCACCTTCTAATATTGGGCTAAACCCACAATAAAATAAACTTAGTGATATCTATGATTAAGCAGAAAGAAGACAGTGCTGTTTTAGTATGAGTGAGTCTCAGAAGCATTAAGATACTAGTCAATGGAGTTTCTAGAACAGAGTTTCCATAGAGGATCCTCAGAAATTAGGAGGCATCCCACTTGTTTAGCTGAGGAACAAATGGGAACCAGAATCAGACGCTAGCTACATGTGTGTAAAAGTACCATGTATTCCAAGAGGAACTGGGGGAAAGACAAAGCAGCCAAGCAAGTGTGCTGGATACTGGCAAGCATAAAGCGAGATAGCAATTTACACAAACTGCTGTCTTTAGAAGAAACATCAGCTGGTTAGGCAGTGACCGAGCCAGAAGAGAATGTTGCTTTGAAAACATAAGAGCCATCAAGAGGATACCTTGAGATCTGAACTCATTTACAGTGCCACAATAGCGTATTATTTCTTCTTCTTTCCTCCTTATCATTTACTGTGTATCCTCAGAAGGACATAAAAATTTAATAACTCGAGCCTTATTACTTGAAAATCTGAACATTGTTAAGAGGAATTGTTTGTACTATTACAGCCGTCTTAGGTTACTCCTACCCAGGGGATAAATAGTTTCTGATAAGATCAGACCAGTTTATACAAAACGTAGAAACTACATTTTTTTGAGTACATTTGTAAATAAATGTTCTACGCTACTGTAGAGGTTTTTATTTCTTTCGGTTACCCCGGAAGTAACTGGTGTTGAAAGAGCAACAGACCTGGAGTTTGGATGTGGATTGGATGGCAGCAATCCATTTACCAGCTCAGTGATTTTAGGTATAATAGTTAATTTATATTGCCATCTCTGCTAAGTGGCCATTGTTGAAAACTCAGTATAAATAACATGTGAAAATGACCTACTGTGATGCACAATATAAAAGTAAAGCAATGTAGTAAATGTCTTTATATCTGTTTTCTCAATTTTCCCTACCATTTTTATCCTAGGTACATACATTTAGTTCCAACTTAACTTCTCTAATGTTTACTAACATGAAACTACACTCATGTTGTAGGCGTAAAAAAACATTATTTAAGGTACTTTGGAGGCATCACTTAATTTTGGAAATTCTTCCACTTAGCCTTCATTCCTCTGCTATTATGAGCCTGCTTTTATAATAGATTTTCTTTGGCGGACCAACAACACTATTAAATAATATGCCACATAATATCAACTTCATTCATTTATTTTTCCATCTTTTCCTCTTACTATATTTGCTACCTTATTGAATGTTCACACATTTGGGGGAGGGAATGAAATGGGTTCATGTAAAACAAAAGAATAATCTCAGGGAGATGAGCAGTTTAACAATTTTAAGCAGATATTTTTAAAGGTTTCAATAATGGACTTTCATTTTATTGTCTTCAATTACAATTATATTTTTCTATGGTTATGTAGCACAGAATTCCTGTCATAATTCTATAGTTATAAAGCATGTAATCTATAGTTAATTTAATTCCTCTTCCTTCTCTACAATTATGTTTTTGAGATTTTATATGTGTCCTTTCCTATAATTCCCACAAACATGTTAAATATTATAGGTATATATATATGAATTTTTTGATATGTACAATATCAAATAGACATTAAGAATTTCTAGGCAACTTTGTTTACAAATGACATGTACTAAACAAAAATTAAATCAGTTTTATTCTACTTCCTCAAAGGACATGTTCACTTCTTTTCCTAGGCACAACTTACATTTCTTTTTGACCTCTTAGGTTATCTTAAGACCAAATCTTCTTAATTTGCAATATTTGGGGATACAGCATAATTTTACTTCAGCTCAGTTTCACTGTAACTTTGATCCACGACTTGATGCAAAGTCTGGGTGAAGGCAGCCAGAGCTAGTCACACTAGACTTGCACTGCATTGTCTTTCCAGCAGCAATAAAGTGTCTAGTGATGCATCTGGCTTTCATGTGTGAAAGTCTAAGTCTTACTGCAGTTAATGCTCTTGTGAATAAAAATATTCTTCAGAAGCAGATGCTGAAGCAATAGTTCTTACGAGCCATGGTGGCTCACTGCAAAACAGGACTACGTGACCAGTGGCAGCATATGTGAAACTGACTGAAACATAGAGTACAATTTACATTGGTGAAAGAAGTTCAGGAAGATGTGCAAAATAAGAAATAAAACACTATAAACCCACATATAAGTCAAATTATTTTAATTACATAAGTAAAATATTTAAATCGTATTTATACTAAACAAGGTCTCAATATAATTTCTGATAACATATATAATGTTTTACGAAAAAATAGCAATGTTGAAAGTCCTAACATAACAAAAATTATTTTTGTTTATGTAATAATTATTTATCAAAAGAATGCAATCATCCATAGCATAAATCAATTTTTTGTCACTGTCAATTCATCAGTTTTAGTGTAACTTTAATGTCTGGGATATTTGCCTTCACAAACGTAAGACTGTGGTATTAGGTTCTTAGTAATATATAAATATATGTATTTACTATTTAATATATATGTAAGATTATAAAGTCAAATTTATTTTGAACTTTCACACTTGCAAGTTCTTCTCTGTATCACTCCTTCCCTCTTTCTATTCTTTACCTCCCTAACAGCAGATGATAAATTCTTGAGGTGAGAAATGGAAAATTGCAAATTTCAATAATTCAATAAGTCTAGAACACAGAATAAGTGCTGGAAGGGGAAAAAGTGTTGGTTGAGGAAAATATACTTTACTTATTGGACCAAGATTGAAAATACATGTGCTAAATTGTTTATACTTCAATTAAAAAAAAAAAAGAAGAAAGAAAGAAAAAAGAAAATACATGTGCTAGACTAAAAATTAAATTTCAGTGGTTTTGTCTAGTGTTCAGTAACTTTTCAAAAAATCATTTTTGTCTTGAGAAAACAAAACATATTTTATGCATTTAATTATTTCAAAATTTTAACTTGAACACAGAGCAGTTTTCATGCTGCCTGGTCTCCTACGTGGCTATTCCTGGAAAGCTTATGGTTTTGCTTATTTGCTCAAGGTGAATTGTAGTTGAGGGTTAGGTATCTTGTCATTTTAGATTTTCTACCTGAAGCATCCCATCCCACATCCCCAGTAAAATCAACTTCAGACCCTTTTAGATCTGTACTCTACAAAGGCAGAGGCTTTCCTTAGGTATGTGCTTATCTGTGAAGAAGATAAGAAATATGTTCTGAATGCATGAAAGAATATAAGAATTGAAGTGGCTTTCAGTGATATTAAGGTTTCAGGGCACATTGTTTGAAAGACATTGGTCATATCTGCCTTGTTTAGTGAAGTAAATTTTTATACAGTGACATTCACAGATCTTAATTATAAAACTGATGAGTTCTGATGAAGAATATTTCCAAGTAACCAATAACCTCATATTGCCATTAACCTAGAATGTTTCCTGTGCCCCATTTCAGTTGAATCACCATCCAGAAAAAGGGAATTATTTTCTAATTTCTATCATCACTGATAGACTTTTCCAGCTCTTGAAAGCCAAATAATGCAATCCCAGTATAACTGGAGTATGATTTTTTGGCTTGAAATAAGAGTCAAATATCTGTCACTTACTGGCACTGACTATTGCGGTGATGAACAAAGTGTAAAATCTGTCTTCAGAAAAACTTGTTTTCTAATAAGGGAAACATATTAAACTAATATCAAAATGAATAAATACAAAATTACATGATTTTGATAAGTAACTGGAAAATTAAGGAACTGAAAAAAAAAGGCTGAGTGAATGATTATCAAATCATTGAAACAGTATTCAAAAATATAGTCAAATATACATAGGACAAGATCATTCAGGTTATATTAAGGATTTCTGTTTGTTTTATCTTAAGTTTTCTCTTAAGAATTTATTAAAATTCATAGAAGAGTTTAAAGAAAGAAAATAACATGATCAGATTTTCATTTCAAATGAGTCACTTCGGTAGAAGATACCATTCTTCTGGCCACATCCTACTAAATGGATGGATTATCCTTCTGTACAAGGAAAATCTCTAAAGCATCTGCTTTCTTTTTTCATCATCTTGATACTTTTTTTTCTGACACAAGGTTCATATTTCTATTTGTTCAACCTTTCCATCAGTTTTGTGATTGGTTTTTTCTCATTATTTTCTTTCCTTTTGAGCTTATTCCTTTAGGTCCCCCCCCCCCATTTTTCTTCTTTAATTTATTTTTTGTGTTGTAGGATATTTTGCAATTCTACTAATATGGATAAATTCAACATTATTATCAAAAGTTGGCTTTCCAAACATTACAAAATCAACCTATTGATAAGACAAAACGGAGTATATTACTCACTGTGGTAAGTGAAACAAAACAAAACAAAACAAAAATGCCTCAAAAAATTCAGTGTCTAGGAAAAGGGAAGGTGAGGTCAGAATTTTTTGAGGATTAGAAGTTTGGTTTAAAACAGTTTTTTTGTTTGTTTGTTTTTTTTTTAAGGGAAGAAGGAGAATTACTAAGATTGAGTAAAGATTATGATACAATTGCCCAGGACTGATAGAAACAGCAAGAAGATGATTTTGACGAATTCAAAGAATCTTAGGGCAGAGTAAATTGCCTGTTGACTTTTTCCATTGAAGGTTTGGTTCATATGACTTTCTGAAAGTTCCCATAAAGAATAATCATAATATTTGGCAGGACAGAAGATTCCTGGAAAAATAAGTTATGCTAATAAAGACAAAAATAGCAAAATCATATTAACAAAGACAGAGAAGACAACATCATGTTAATATAAATATAACATGTAACTTTGATTTTCAGTGACCAGGCTAAATGTTTTTGCTCCTGTGTTTTTCTTCTCTACTCTCATTCTCTTTCTACTCTGCCCACTGCCCCATAATACAGAATTCCACTGGAAATACCTCAACCTCTCAGAAATCAGCTCCCAAAGGTTATTAATCCATGTGTGGTTTCTAGTCTTTCATAGTCTAAATTAGTTCTGTAATTCAATTCATGCTAGGAACTGCACAACATTCTAATCAGGTGCTGATAAATACTTTTTCACTCTTTTAAATGTTTAAAATACTTAAGATTAAATATTGGCATTATAATTTATATTACTAAAATAGAACTATTTTCAAAATATTTGCTTACTATTACTTACTCCAAGGACACAAGAGAGAGGAATTTGTGTGAACCTGGCTTAATAGTAGGATTTCAAGTATTGTGATTCATAAAGAAAGAATAAATAAAGCAAGTAATGATATCTATGAATAAAATATTGGGACACTGAAGACATCCTATCTACCATTATTTATCCTTATTATGTTCAGAATAGATTGGGTAACTCTAATACAAATATTGATTTTTTATTACTTTAATCTTTATAATTAATTTTGTAATTACATTAAATTTTTGTCAGACTATCCAGGTGGTAAAACATGTGACATTTTGCTGTTTAGATGAAGTAAAAGATAATGATATACCATTATGTGGTTATTATGTAAAAGGAGTTATCTGAGTCCTAGTGGGAGATAATCTAGGTCAGTACAGTATTTAATCATTGTTTTAACTATAAGCCTATTTCTGAGCAGCAAAAAAGCAGTAGTTATCTTGAAAATTAACAATATCTTTTATTTTGTTGAAACCTGAAGGTTGAACATTATACTAATCAAAAGAATTATGTTCAGGTTTAGATCTTAATTCCTACCATGATATAAGTTGTTCACAAGAATATGTATATTTTCTGAAATTAATGCTTTTGCTAGACATACCCAAAGGCTTATTTAGCTATCACTGAAGAATACAGTACTCTTCACTGCTTTTCTAAGCACTTACATCTTTATACCATATTCAGTGATTTGATGTACATATTTTAGGCTAAGAATATAATTCTTACACAACATAATTGTCTTTTGTTTCCCTCACTGCAGTAGCAATACACTTAATGGCATAGAAAAATTAGTGTTTTCTAAAACATTTCTTAGTTAAGTAATTATACACACTGGAGAATGTGAGCTCAGTATTTTCTGTTTTATAGCTTGAAATTCCTTGGCAATCATTAGATTTCTTTGTGAAAACAACAGATGATATTACTTTGAATGTGCAATATGGATGGTAATCGCATTTTTAAAACAAATTGCATTTTGACAAAGAAGCCTAAGAGAAAGAGAAAGAATTATAGGAAGAGGCTTCCTTGAAGAGAGTGTCTGAAAAGTTCCTCGAATTATAATTTTAAGCTGTGTTGGCATACATTTGAAGCATTTAGGGTGCAAGGAAACATGTATTATAGGGAATTATGAGTATATCTAATTTGGTATTTGAAGGGAAGGGAACCTACTGCTTAGTATTGTTGTGAAAGAGCAAAAAAAAGTCCAAAATTTAGTGTAGTTTAACACTGTTAGTGACAATAGGAGAAAGCAGGAAAGGAAGAGGCAATGGACTAACATGTCTAGATAAAAGGTATCAACAATCAAAACATGACTTTCCTGATTTATGGTAAGATACAATTTATGCACAGGAAACGGCATCTAGATGTCTGTTATAGACCACAGCAGGGCCTGATAATCAAGGATATTAGTTGGAAATATATCCATCGGCTAAGAAACTTGTCTGGTTTATTACAACATTTCTTAATTATTCAACAAATTTAAAATTAAATACCATGTGCTTGGTCTTTCTCAGAATGTTGATTAGTTTTGCACCAATTTATATACTATAGTTCAATTCTGACACTAGTTACCCAGAGTTAGAGTAGACACCTAAATTTAAGGGCTTAGTCCCACATGAGACTGCCTTTATTTCAGATGCTAGCCATAAAAGGGGTTCCCAGGCCATCTGCATTTCTCACCAAATGGGTACAAATCTGTTTCCAACAACTCCCTAAGTAGTAGCTCCCCTTCCCTTCAACTACCAAATTAGATATACTCACAATTGCCTATAATCTAGATTTCCTTGCATCCTAAATTCTTCAAACACATGTTAAAACAACTTAAAATTGTAACTTGAAGAATTACAAATCTGAGATTTCTCACAACTCCCCTCAGGTTTGATATTTGCTAGAATGACACATAGATCTCAGGGAAGCCTAATACCATTACAGTTTTATTATAAAGGATATAGATTAGACCAGTCAAATAAAGACACACACAGGGCAAAATCTGGGAGGGCCTAGAGCACAGAGCTTTCAAGTCCCCTCCCAGTGGAATCAAGGTGTGTCACACTTTCAGAGCCACCTTTTTAGCAGAAACTCAAATGTGATCCAAAGGGCTCATGAATAATAAAATACTCATAGTACTTTAGAAACTGAAAGGGTTTTAGAAGTTCCATGCCAGGAACTGGGGATAAAAAACAAACATATTCTTTGTTATACAATAGGAATAGAACAAAGAACTAGGAAGACAAAGTTTTTATTCTCATGGAATTTGTGCTCTAATGTGATAGTTAAGTATATAAATAAAATTGATAAGTAAATAGATGTAAACAAATAGATCAGTGCATACTGTTTGGTAGTTATTTTATTTAGATTTTAAGGTCCAGGAAGATATCTCTGAAAAGAAACATGTAAGCTGAGATCTGAACAATAATGAGGAGATTGGCCAAGAGAGGATCTAAGAAGACTCTAGACACACACAAAAAAATAATAATAATAAAGGCTCAAGTCAGAAAAAAGTTGACATTTCCCACCTTCCTCTCAACTTACAGGGTCCCTACCTACTTCTCTAGTCAACAAAGTTGAAAGAGAACACAGTAGTTAAAAGTATGGACTACGGGATCTTTGAGGAATTATGTTTGGTCATATCTTGTAACTTGGGTAAGATAGTGCCTTTATTAGACCTCACTTCCTCATGTGTAAATTGGAAATAATAATTGTACTGACTTCAGAATTTTCAAGCATAACTTAAAGTTAGGAGATAAACATTTACAGAAAAAAAAAAAAAAGAATTGTAATACCATAGTTGTAACCCAAGACAACATATGCAAATAAAGGTAAAGAAAAGCTTTCACAAAAATGCAAGAATTCAGGAAGTCTAGGAACAGCATATGTTATCCACAAAAACACTGATAAAAAAGACTCTAATCAAATAACAAGTCAACAAGACAAAGACCTTACAAAAAACACAGCCATTAAATATATAAATCAAAGTGCATTAAAAATTCAGGGAAAATTTTGCAGATCTCATTGACAAAAATAAGAGCACAAAGGAATTGAGCAACAAAGTGAGTACATTTGATTTAATAAATACAGGTCAAACTATTGCTCAGTATACTATTTTTATATATGTATATGCATATATATGTACATACACACACATTTATATGTTTACTTTAGCAAAAATATTGCATATTCTTGGGCACAAAGAACAACTGTAATTACTATTGCCATCACTATCACCATCAGGAACAAAATTTTCAGGCCACAGTTTTTGAACACAGTGTGTTATTTCCAAAACAGTGACTAAAAGATGATGTGAATTCTATGGAAATTAAGTAACACTATAATTATTAATCCTCCAGATCACTGAAATGGACTCAAAAGAGAAATAAAAATCATCTAGAAGGGTTTAAAAATGACCATACTTCGTATTAAAACTAATGAACAGTGAATGTCATATTTAGAGCAAATTAAGGGTATTATATCTTTATTATTAAGAAATAAAGAATAAATTAAGAGAACTTAGTATTCATCTGTGATATACTTTTTATTAGACTTCCCCACTACTCATCTCCAATCCCTTTCATGCTTGCCCACTTTTACTTCAGAGGCCAGAAATGCAATATGCTAGCTCTTTTCATCTTCCTTGCTGCTAAGTGTGTCCATGTGCACAAGTTCTGACCACAGAGACATTAGCAGATGTCTCTGAGATGGATGCTAAAAAATATTTTGCTGTTCTGATAAAATGAACAGGTGTTGCTATAATTGTCTCCTTCTCAACTTACTCCAGCCTTGAATGCAGACTGATGCCAAGAGCACAGATACAGCGATCATGTAAATATACAAATGTTAGGCATGAACATGTATCAGAGAAAACAGTAAGTAAAAACATAGGTTGCTAATCCTTGAGATGACCAGAGAATGTGTGGCATTAAGACTGTGATATTAGCACAAGTAGAAGGAACATTCAGAATATTAGTGGTTACCTCTAGCTGTTTTCAGCAAGTATCCAAAAAGAGGTATGAAGCCAAAGTTTTGAAAGCAGTCTAAAGCAGAGAAGAAAATAATGCTTTGCTAAGAGATATGCTCTCCACATGTGGCCTGCAATCTAAGTGATTTAGAGTCCCATAATTTGTGGGCCTGCTGGGTTTGAAAAGACAATGTGTATACCCCAAATTGCAACTAGTCCAAGAAGCAAGAAAATAGCTGCCACAGCAGGAGATAAGACTGAAAAAAATTAGACAGCAGGTGGCAAAGGGAGGATTCAGGATGGTGCCTCTTCACCTAAGGCTGTCATTTCAAACTGCCTCAGGGCAACAGCCATTATAAGAAGGGTAAGGGGCATAGATAGAACAAAGAGGCCAGTAAGTTAAAAGACAAGAACTTTAAAGACTATGTTCAAACAAACTCCTTAGCTATGGTTACTTTTACAGTAACTGACTGGAAGAAAGTATCCTTAAAACATAAGATTTTCAAAAGAAATATTTTACAAAAATAACAGCATTTCTGTACTGCAATAACTTACAACACTTCATCATCTACCACAAAAGCTGAGGAGTTACCAGGAATGGCATTCTATTCAAAGTTCATTTCATATGGCCAAGGGAGAAAAAGGATAAGAAAGATTATCCCAATGTCACAAGCAGTAGCCAAGGACAATGAATAATAGAGATTCCTAGATGGCAAAAACAGGGTTGCAATTTTAGGGAGTGGGAAATTGGGAAAGTGGGAGGTATCTATCACAGACACAGAGGATTCTCATTTTTTTCTCTGTACCAGGAGTTGGTAGGAGTTAGGCACCACTGGCTGTCATATATTTCTCATTCTTCCCTTTCATTAATGAAAAAATTTTTTTCAGTCATCCTTTTCTTCTAATATTCCATTGTCAGTATGTTAAACAGAATATTATGTCTTTGAGCATGGATCTCTAGAACATGAGAAGCTATATATGTAGACCATAATGACCAGAGTGCAATTTACCAAGATGTCCTCAACTTCAAATTCATGCAGAAACTAAATGAGGGTTGACTGTGATCAAGATAGGTTTAACGTGGTTTCTGGTCAAGATGGCAGAGTGGCAAGACCAGGAGCTCAACTCCTCTCAACATTACAACAAAACCACAACAGACTGCTAAACAAACATTGATAAAAAAAAAAGACTGGGACCTACCAAAAAATTTCTTCTTCAACTGGAAACATAAAGAGGGAACCACAGTGGGACTGTGGGAGGGGCGTGCTCATGATATAATTGAGCCCCATACTAACCAAGTAGGAGATGCACAAGCTGGAGAAAAATTATATTGCAGAGGTCCTCTCACAGGATTGAGATTTCTGAGCCCCATGTCAGGCTGCCCAGCACAGGGTTCCGGTATGGGGAGGAGGAGCCCCCAGAGCATTTGATTTTGAAGGCCAGCGGAGCTTAATTGAAGGAGCTTTACAGGATTAGGGGAAACAGAGATTCTACTCTCTTAAGAAGTACACGTACAATCTTGCATGCGTCCAGACCAAGGGCAAGACAGTGATTTGATAGAAACGTGGGTCAGACCTGCCTGATAGTTTTGGAAGTTCTCCTGGAGAGGTGGAAGGTGGGAGGTGGCAGTGGCTCTCCCTGGGGACATAAAAGCAGGGGGCAGACATTTGAAAAGAATTCATCTACATGAGATTTCCTAGAGGCTGACATCTTGCTTGGGTCATTAGTACCCAGACCTGGCCCCCCAAACAGCCTGTAGGCTTAAGTGCTGGGAAGCCTCAAGCCAAAGAACATACTGAGTGGGAACATAGCCTTACCCATCAGCAGACTTTCTGAGCCCACAGCAGCCTCTAGACACATCCCTGAACATGGCCCTGCCCACCAGATGGCCAAGATGTAGCTCCACCCAGCAGTGGGCAGACACTGACCCCTCTTACCAGGAAACCTGCACAAGTTTCTAGTCCAGCCTCACCCACCAGGAGGGGAACACCAGAAGTTAAAAAATAAGACAATAATCCCATAGCCTGTGGAAGGTGTTCACAAATGCAGGCCAGACTCTATCCTGGAACCAGCTGGACCCTGGCCCTTGGGTGACAAGCAGGGAATGCATTATTTGGATGCATAGGACATCGCATACAGAGGGCCACGTCTCCAAGGTTGAGAAACTTAACTAATTTATATAATAATACAAATAGAAATTTAGACAAAATGAGGAGGCAGAGGAATAAGTCCCAGGCAAAGGCACAAGATAAAATTCCAGAAGTAGAAATAAGTGATGACGAGATAGGCAATCTACCCAAGAAAGAGTTCACAGTAATGATTGTGAAGATGATCAGAGAACTTGGGAGGAAACTAAATGAACAAAGCCAAGATTTTATCAAAGAATTAGAAAGTATAAAGAACAACCAGAGTTGAGGAATGTAATTACTGAAATGAATAATACACTAGAGGAGCCAAGAGTAGACTAAAAGAGATAGAAGAATGGATCAGTGAGCTAGAAAACAGAGCAGTAGAAAACACTACCAAAGAACGGAAAAAAGAAAAAAGTAAGAAAAAAAGAAAAAGGATAGTTTGAGAGACCCCTGGGACAACATGAAGTGCACTAATAATCACATTATAGGAATCTCACAAAGAGAAGAGAGAAGGAAAGGACCTGAGAAAATATTTGAAGAGGTAATAGCAAAAAAATTCCCAACTTGGGAAAGGAAACAGTCACCCAAGTCCAGGAGGTCCAGAGAGTCCCATCCAGGATTAATTCAAAGAAGAATATTCCAAGGCACATAGTAATCAAATTGACAAAAATTAAAGGTAAGAAGAAAATACTAAAATCAGCAAGAGGAAAGCAACAGATAACATATAAGGGAACTCCTGTAAAGTTATCAGCTGACTTTTCAGCAGAAAATCTGCAGGCCAGAAGGGAGTCACATGATATATTTTAAATGATGAAAGGGAAGAAACTGTAAACAAGAATACTCTACCCAGCAAGGCTTTCATGCAGATTCCATGGAGAACTCAAAAGCTTCACAGATAAGCAAAAACTGAAAGAATTCAGCACCACCAAACCAGCTTTACAACAAATGCTAAAGGAACTCTCTAGGTACAAAAGAAAAGGTCATGACTAGAAACAAGAAAATTACAAAATAGGAAAGCTCACCAGTAAAGGCAAATATACTATAAAGGTAGGAAATCATTCACATACAAATTAACAGGAAACTTAAAAGACAAAAGTAGTAAAATCATCTATATCCGCAATAAGCCATTAAAGGATACACAAAAAATTAGATGCAAAATATTGTATCACAACCAATAATCATGAGGGAAGGAAGGTAAGACTGCATGGTATCTTAAATGCATTTGAAATTAAGAGGTCAGCAACTTAAAACAATCATGTACATATAAATAGGATTTACCGAAACCTCTTGGTAAACACAAACAAAAAATTTATAATAGATACAAACACAAAAAAGAAAGAAGAATCCAAATGTAACACTACAGTCATCAAATAACAAGAGAACAAAAAGAAGAAAGAGAAAAAAATGACCTCCAAAAGCAAATCCAAAACAATTAACAAAATGGCAATAAGAAAATATATGTCAATAATTATCTTATATGTAAGTGGATTAAACACTCCAACCAAAAGACATAGACTGGCTGAATGGATACAAAAATAAGACCCATATATATGCTGTCTACAAGAGACTGAATTCAGAGCTAGAGATTCATACAGGTTGAAAGTGACAGGATGGAAAAAGTTACTCCATGCAGAAGGAAACCAAAAGAAAGCTCAAGTAGCAATACTTATATCAGACAAAATAGACTTTAAAATAAAGACTCTAATAGGATACAAAGAAGAACACTACATAATGCTCAAGTGATCAATCCAAGAAGAAGATAAAACAATTGTAAATATACATGCACCCAACATAGGAGCACCTCAATGTATAAGGCAGTTGTTAACAGACATAAAAGGAGAAATCAACAAACACAATAATAGTGGGGGACCTAAACACCCTGCTTATATTAATGGATAGATCATCAAAACACAAAATCAATAAGGAAATAAAGGCCTTAAATGACATATTAGACTTAATCAATATTTATAGAGCATTCCATTTGAAAGCAGCAGAATACACTTTATTCTCAAGTGCACATGGAACATTCTTCAGAATAGATCACATGCTGTCTCACAAAGTAAGCATCATTAAATTTAAGAAAATTGAAATCATATCAAGCTTCCTTTCCCACCTCTCCACTATGAGATTACAAATCAACTACAAGGAAAAAAAAAAAAAAACTGAAAAAACTGCAAACACATGGAGGCTAAACAATATGCTACTAAACAACCAATGGATCACTGAAGAAATCAAAGAGGAAATCAAAAAAATACTTTGAGACTAATGAAAATGAAAACAAAATGATCCAAAACCTCTGGGACACAATGAAAGCAATTCTAAGAGGAAAGTTTATAGCAATACAAGCTTATCTCAGGAAACAAACAAACAAAATATCAAATAAACAGCCTAACCTTATACCTAGAGCAACTAGAGAAAGAAGAACAAACAACAAAACCCAAAGTTGGTAGAAGGAAAGAAATCATAAAGATTAGAACAGAAATAAATGAAATAGAGATTTAAAAACAACAGAAAAGATCAATGAAACAAAAGCCAGCTCTTTGAAAAGATTAAAAAAAAATTGATAAACCTTTTGCAGGACTCATCAAGAAAAAAAGGGAGAGAGCCCAAATTAATAAAATCAGAAATGAAAAAGGGAAAGTTACAACCAAACCACAGACAAGGGATCATAAGAGGCTACTTTATAAGCAACTATACTCTAACAAAAAGGACAACCTAGAAAAAAAATGGACGATTTCTTAGAAAGGTACAATTTGCCAAGAATGCACCAGGAAAAATATAAAATATGAACAGACTAATTACCAGTACTGCAACTGCATCAGTAATTTAAAAACTCACTTGTTTTTTACAAAAGTCCAGGACCAGATGACTTCACAGGCAAGTTCTACCAAACATTTAGAGAAGAGTTAATACCTATCCTTCTGAAACTATTCCCCAAAATTGCATATAAGGAACATTTCCAAACTCATTTTAAGAGAGCACCATCACCCTTATGCAAAAACCAGACAAAGATATCACAAAAGAAAATTACAGGCCAATATAACTGATGAATATAGATGCAAATGTGCTCAACAAAATACTAATACAAACACAAAATCGACTCCAACAATGCATTAAAAGAATCATACACCATGATCAAGTGGGATTTATCCCAGGGATGCAAGGATTTTTCGTATCCAGAAATCAATCAGTGGCATACACCACATTAACAAATGGAAGAATAAAAACCATATGATCATCTCACTGGATGCCAAAAAGCTTTTGATAAAATTCAACACCAATTTATGATAAAAAGTCTCAGAAAATGGGCATAGAGGGAATATACCTCAACATAATCAAGGAATATATGACTAATGCATAGCTAACATCATATTCAACAGTGAAAAGCTGAAAGCATTTCCTCCAAGTTAAGGAACAAGACAAAGATGCCCACTCTTGCCACTTTTATTCAACATAGTTTTGGAAGTCCTAGCAATAGCAATCAGAGAAGAGAAAGGAATGAAAGGAATCCAAATTGGAAAGGAAGAAGTAATACTGTCACTGTTTGCAGATGACATGATACTATACACAGAAAATGCTAAAGACACTACCAGAAAACTACTAGAGCTCATGAATGAGTTTGGTAAAGTTTCAGGATACAAAATTAATATACAGAAATCAACTGCATTTCTATACACTAATAATAAAATAGCAGAAAAAGAAATTTTAAAAAAATCCCATTTACCATTGGATCAAAAGAATAAAATACCTAGGAATAAACCTACCTAAGGAGGCAAAGGATCTGTACTCCAAAAACTATAAGACACTGATGAAAGAAACTGAAGATGACACAAACAGATGGAAAGGTATCCTTGGATGAGAAGAATCAGTATTGTTAAAATGGCCATACAACCCAATAAAATATACAGATGCAAAGAAATTCCTATCAAATTACCAATAACATTTTTCACAGAACTGGAACAAAAATTTTTAAAATTTATATGGAAACACAAAAGATCCCAAATAGTCAAAATAATCTTGAGAAATAAAAACGAAGCCGGGGAATCATGCTCCCTGACTTCACACTATACTAAAAAGTTACAGTAATCAAAAAAGTATGGTACTGGCACAAAAACAGACACATAGATCAATCAACAAGATAGAGAGTCCAGAAATAAACTCATGCACTTATCGTCATTTAATCAATGACAAAGGAGGCAAGAATAGACAATGGAGAAAAGACAGTCTCTTCAATAAGCAGTGCTGGGAAAACTGGGCAGCTACATGTAAAAGAATGAAATTACAGCATTTTCTAACACCATATACAAAAATAAACTCAAAATGGATTAAAACCTAAATGTAAGAGTAGATACTATAAAAATCCTAGAGGAAAACATTGGCAGAACACTCTGACATAAATTGTAACAATATTTCTTTTGAACCAGCTCCTAAAGTAATGAAAAAAAGCAAAAATAAACAAATGGGACCTAATTAAACCTGAAAGCTTTTCCACAGCTAAAGATACCATCAACAAAATGAAAAGACAATCTATAGAATGGGACAAATTTTTTGCAAATTATGAGACTAACAAGGGAATAATTCCAAAATATACAAACAGCATGTACAGCTTAATAAAAAAAAAAAAAGAAAAAGAAATAATAAACAAGCAACCCTATCCAGAAATAAGCAGACCTAAATAAACAGTTTTCCAAAGAAGACATCCAGATGGTCAACAGGCAAAAGAAAAGATGTTCAACATCTCTAATTATTAGAGAAATGCAAATCAAAACTACAACGTGGTATCACCTCATGCCAGTCAGAGTATCCATCATTAAAAAGTCTACAAATAAATACTGGAGAGGTTGTGGAGAAAAGGAAACCATCCTACACTGTTAGTGGAAATGTAAATTGGTGCAGTCACTGTAGAGGACAGTATGGAGGTTCCTTACAAAAACTACAAGTAGACTTATCATATGATCCAGCAATCCCATTTCTGAGCATATATCTGGAGAAAACTATAATTTGAAAAGACATATGTTCCCCAGTGTTCACAGCAGCACTAATTACAATAGCCAAGACATGAAAACAATTTAAGTGCCCATTGACAGATGAATGGATAAAGAAGTTGTGTGTATATTTCCATATATACACAATGGAATACTACTCAGCCATAAAAAAGAATAAAATAATGCCATTTGTGGCAAAATGGAGGGATCTGGAGACTGTCATTCTAAGCAAAATAAGCCAGAAAGAGAAAGAAAAATACCATATGATATCACACATATGTGAAATCTGAAAAAAAAGGACACAAAGGAACTTATTTACAAAATAGAAACAGACTTACAGATATGGAGAACTAACTTATGGTTACTAGGGGAAAGAGGGTGGGAAGGGATAAATCGGGAATTCAAGATCTGCAGATACTATCTACTATATCTAAAACAGATAAACAAGCTTATACTATATGACACTGTGAACTATTTTCAATATCTTACAGTAACCTATAATGAAAAAGAACATTAAAAGGAATCTATGTATTTATATGTATGACCGAAACATTATGCCATACACCAGAAATTGACACACTTTTAAATGACTATCCTTCAATTTTAACAAATGGTTATTAAAAAAAAAAAAATTGGTTTAACTTTACCCTCAGCTTAACTAAACTTTCCATAGACTGTTTCCTGACTGGAGGCTCCTTATAACACTTCTTGTAGAGCATTTACTTTAGAAAACTTGTAAAGCTCTTTCTCTGCCCCTTTGAGGTATAAATCTTTTTAAAAGCCCTTTGCCAGTTTAACAACCCAGTAATGTCTTTCTCAAAGATCTGGAAATCATTTCTTTGAAATGTAATCATCAAGGAAGATAGCACCTCCTCTCCATGGAACCTGACTTCTGTGGGGCACTTTGGTCCAAGTTATAAAACTACCTCTTGTTACGAAGGTAGAAGAAAGTTTACTCCTCTCTTGGGAAAGCCAATTAGCAAACAAAGATGGGTTAAGGGCTGATCTCCTCTCACCTCAGCTCCATATCTGTTACCATATACCTAATTCTAAGAGTAAGAAGAAAATTCTCAATATTTTATCAATAAATACTTAAACATGATTTCATAATAAAACTTTAAGTAAATTTGGAGTATAAGGAAATTCATTAAGTGATTAGATTTCAAAATAAGTAGCAATTAATATTCTAAATGAAGTACTAAAAAATGTTTAATTAAATCAGTATTTGGACAAAGCAAATTCTAACCCCTGTTATTATTTAGTCTTGTTGTGAAAAAATAGTGCACGTAGTAATACCAGCAAATTAAATAACTTGTATAAACACTGGAAAAGATCTAAAACATTTCCCTTTTGTTGACATAAGCACATTCTTGGAAAAATCTAATAAATAAGAAAAAATAGCCCACATAAATTAGTAAAAAGCAAGGAACAGAGTGTATAGCAGGTTGTTTTTTTTTTGATCTAGTAAAAATTCCCTAGAGAAAAAAATTAAAACCATCAATTATAATGTATATATAAAGAATATAAAATATTTGTGAAAAATTTGAACAAGGGAGACATAGTGACCACCAAGAAAAAAAATTTCCTAAGAGACATGAAATATCTTAACAGATGGAAAAAGAAAATCCATGTACCTGGATGGAAAAATCAAAAACAAAATAAAGGGGGAGGGAAATAGTTCAGTGGTAGAGCACATGCTTAGCATGAATGAGGTCCTAGGTTCAATCCCCAGTATGTCCATTAAAATTTTTTTTAAAATAAGTTGATTTATTTAGTGTTCAAATATAAAATATATTCTATTTTAATTAGGAAATTTACAGAGCAAATTTTAAGTTGTATACAATTGAGTGTATTATCATTCCCATAGGAAGCCTGCTAAATCATCAAGGACCCCTAAATTAAAAAAAAAATACTTTAACCAATAAATTGAAACTTGAGCACTAAGTGGAAAATACATGAGCAAAAATGGAAATCCTTCAGTAAACCTGCAACTATAAACACAGTAATAAAGAGAATAAGTATGACATGTGTGGCAAAATGTAGGCGGTGACACTTCTTCATTTAAACCAGAATCCCTGGAAGAAGAGTAAAGTTGTTCCACAGTGCCTTCTGAAGCCCAGCTGAATCATATAAAATTCTCTCTGCAAGAGAGCGTTGCTTAATAGAGACTACTATAATTCCCATCAATTAGCATCACTCAAATATGAACTCATGATGAGAGATTATAAATTATGAGAGGAAATAAGATACAATCAATATTAACAGAGAAGTTAAATGTGAAAATTTGGGAAGCATCGGACACAGAATACAAAATAACTAAATATAAAATGCTTAAATAAATAAAAATATGGATCAGAAAAATGAGGAAGCAAAAAAAACTATTAAACAATAACAGACTTCTGGGTCCAGTCATGACAGAACGGTTTGTGTACAATCTTGTTTCTTAAAACAGCAGGAAAAGTCAGGTAAATATATTTTAAAAACTGACTGAAGATAATAAAGTCACAAATATGAATAGAACTTGAGATGCTTCAACAAATGAGATAAGGAAAGCACATCAAGGTGAGCTCCACAGTCACTACAGCTGTTTCCTTTAGGACATTTGCCAAATCTTGGAATGGCACAATTAATTATTGAGCAGAAAGTGTCTCTCTCACTGGTTTAGGAGACAGTGGTTGAATTATCAATTAACCAGGTTCTTCTGGGGTTGTTGAAAACTATTATTAACCCTATGCACCCATACAACTGGCAGAAAGAGAGAAGTCATTAGTATTGATAATTGATATATGAATAAAAGACATGCTCATTGCAGTTCGGTATTTATTATGGCCTCTTCACAAGACTTTTCAATAGCCATTATTTTAGAAAGGTGCGTATATCTCTTGACCTAGGAATCCCATTTCAGGAAGTTCTTTCCCATAAAAATAAGAGCATCTGAATATGATTATATATACAAAGGTATTTAGTTCTGGATTTCTATAAAGTCAAAAATGATTATCTAGTTAAATAAATCATTATGTATCTATACATTGAAAAAAATTTGAAACCACTTGAAAAAATGAACTAGGAGATATGAGGGATTACCAATTATTTTGAGTGAAAAGAAGATACAGAAAATTGTATATAATGTCATTTGTGTAAAACAAGTATAATTCCTATAAATGTATATGAGTGATTATGTGCACTCATTCCCACATATGATTAGATGTACTTCAGAATATGTTTTCTAAGACATATAATTAATTTAAAATTATTGTATTGGTTAGAAAAGGGGAAATCAGGTGAGAGGAGAGTAAAAATTATCATATTTAGGAAATTATGTAAAATATGTTTTTATAAATATAGGTGTATATAAATTTAATAGACATGATTTTAAAATTGAAATATATCTGAATTATGTCCATAACTAAGCTAGGTATAAGCTACCTTTGATTATAATTTTAAGGAATGCATAATTGATAAATTATTAATATGTAACACTATTAATCTTTTCTAGCATTTCCCTAAATTATGTGCTATGGAACACGTGTGTCCTAAGAGAAATAGTTATAGGTATTCTCTAGTAGTTCTTACTTTCACGTAAGTGTCATAAACTGCACACACTGTATTCCCTTCTAGAAGAGGCACAATGCTCATTCATGTATTTCAAGGCTCTGAAAAGTCCTGCAATAAAAAAGCTATTTAAAATTGTTTAATTGAATATTTCTCAGCCTTGCTCTACCATAAATTTTCTCTCTAAACTTTGGCATAATTTTAAATTTCTCATGGACTATTTCCTAATCTCTAAGATGTAGGCACCACTGATAGTTTTCCTAGTTCTAAAATTCTACATATCTAGTAAACTTTTAGGACCAATGTGGCAACAGTCAAGGCTTCAACAGATTCCTGAAGATGTATTATTAATTGAAATTAAAAAATGCATTGTATTTACTAGTGTATTTTTTGTTCTTGTGAGTAATCATCAGAATAGTAAGTTTTCATCTTGTTAAAATAAAGAATTACTTATTGTTCACTGTCTTAAATCACTCACTTATTCACAAACTTTTTGCTGCTAAACAATGGGAACTGGTTTTATCCAAGGTCAGTATTATGTAGAAGCTCAATATTCGTATATCATAATTCAATTTGGCTTAACAAGGTTATGTTAATTCTGTCCTGTATTTATGACTTCCTTTAAAATGCCTCACATAGAAGAAATCCTGAATCTTTCTGCATCTGTTGGGCAGAGCTTTTTCAAATTAAAAACCAGCGTAAAAGCAGTATTGCATTGTAAAGCAGATTCTTGGGTCAGATGTAAGTTTCAAGAGTTAGCCTTACAGAACTACACTAAGAATAACAGTTTTCATTCTTTGCCTTAGTACTGCTAAGAGGCACATAATAAATTCCTGACTTCTGCCAAATACAAATAATTTTCCTGCAGCCACTCTCAAGAAATATACCAAGGCCAGGAGCATCACAGTACAAGGGAAAAAATGAACATTATAATAACAAATAGTCTTCCCAATATTTTGCTGGTTACTTGAGTAAAATATAGGTAGCCATTTTGGTTAGTTGAACTGCTAAATCAAAGTCCAATTTTCCATATTTATTGGAAAAAGCAACATGGCAATGGCAGAGCACTATCAATTCCCACATATCCTTCTAGCCCTCTGACACTCTTTAAATGATCATTGAAAAGAAATTAAAGTAAGGCTCTCTCATGGAACTTTATTCTTAAATTATTACAGGTAACTAAGAAAGATGATTGGAAGAACAAAATATAAACCATTTTATTAAATAAAATGAGATTGATTAGAATGAGAGAAGGGATATAGATAATTTTAACCACTTAATAGGGTGCTTCTTATACTATCAAATTCACATTTTACAAAGAAATTTACTTTGTACTGATCGCACACTTCATAGCCACATTTCTTTCTCTATTTAAATAGGACGTTTGTCTTTGATAGAAGAACTCTTATTCAAATCAGTGTTTATCATCCTATTGCAATCTGCCATGTACTATTTAAGATAAATCTTCAAATTTTTATGTGATAACTCTAGTTGAAAATATGCTAGTGACACTTCAATCCTATAAGATAAAAATCTAAACTGCGTAACCTAGAATTCCATGCTATTCCTTAAATAGCAGTTTTCCAATATAATTTCCCTCTTCAGAAAAAAAAAATACTATCATAGATAAATCTTGTTTTTTAATCAGACTTGTGATCAAATGTTCAGAACTTTGTTCATGCTATTCTTACTAATAGAATATTCTTCTTTTGTATTCACTTGCATGATCATTAACCTTGTTTAATACAGTAGAAGTCTACTCTGTTAACCTTTACCAATCCTAGAAGACCATAGTGAAAACTTAAATCAGTCAACTATAAAAATGTCAAAGAAATAAGTTACTTTATTTTAAATAAGAAATCTGATGCTGTTTAAGCATCAATGTAGCCATATGAAAATAAGGCTGATTCTCAACTTGTTTGATTGTAATTTCAAGCTAAGTGATTAAATGGCATCAATACATATTTTTAACATGAAAAACAAAGACATATGCTATGTGTCTATATGTTGTACAAAATATGCACTTATAAAGTATGTTGCAACTGCAGACTAAGCCATACTTCTAGAAACCTGAATACAAACTTACCTCATTTAGTAATTTATTTGCTCAACCATTCTATTAAATGTTCTTGGCAAGGTCCTCAATAACCTCTATTTTACCAAATCCAACATTTTTCTATTCTTACCTTACTCTTCTCTCAACAGGGATTGGTATTGTTGAGATTAGACCTCTTTCTCCTCCTTTTAAACACAGTTCTCCTTTAGTTTTTGCTCACATCACAGTCTTGGTTTCATTCCTACTTTACTAATTGCTAGTTTTCAGTCTGCTTTATTTATCTTAGTCTGAATGGTGTCTTAACTTCATCCTGAGTCCTAGTTTCTTTTATTTCTACTTTCTCCTACGGTAGACATCATTATTGATATTTTAAACATAAACTACATTATTACTATCCAAAGCAAATCTTAATCAGATGGATGGTAGGCATCTCAAACCTACCAAATCCAATGCAATTATTTTCCTTACCCTATTCTTTTTGCATTTATAATCTTCCCAACTTGTAGAAATACAAAGCCATAATGTATACTCTTCAGATAAATCAAAAAAAAAAAAAAAGAACGCATCATTCAAACTATATTAAGTGAGTTCATACTTATGGTTTCTAGAACTAGAAAAGGTTAAATTTGTGTTGTTTTGAGTAATCAGGATTGTAGTAATTTATTATAGCAGCAATAGAATATTAATATAGGGGTTTTAAGAAAAAACAACTAAATATAGCAAAGAACATTCATAAAAATATATCCTCCCTCTGTGATCCACCTAATTTTTATTCATTAATATAAATCTTCATCCGATACCCCCAGGATACTTGAGAAAAATATGAAAGAGAAGCTTCAGGAAAAACAAAGTGGTTATCTGACTTTGTAGAAAGCAGAATTAATACAGGAAACTTATAACAAATTAGAAAATGTAAATATTCTAACATATTAGAGAAATATGATAATCTATTGAATTCATAAAACAAGAAGAGTCTGTATCCTCAAAAAAAAGCAGTTGATAAAAGAAGCAGTTGGAAAGAGAAGAAAATAAACTATAAATTATGTAAAGTCTTATGAAATTAAAAATAAGAAATTTTCAGTATAAGTACTGGTTGTTAGAATGAATACACATGAAGAATAAAGTATGACTTTGATGAAAAAAATTAAGGAAACTTCCTAGAATGAATGATCTTAAATTACAGTGAATTCTGGCATCAAATTGTCAGGATATAAAAATGGCTCCAACACCTACTACCTTGTGAATGTGGACAAGGTATTAAACTTTGTAATTCTTGTCTCCTTACATCTACACTGGGGATATCAGTGATAACAAATTCAGAGAGGTATTTTGAGGATTTAAATAGCTACTGAATAAAGAACAACTAATGTAATCCTTGGGTTTATCACAAAAGATAGATCAGAGCTTGTAATATGTGGCTGCTTGCCTCTTGATATAGATGCAATTTAGCATTTTGTATTTCCTACCACTTAAAAAGAACTTGTAGAGAATATCTTTATTTGGGGATAAGACTTACGAAAATATCTGCTGTCCAGATTTTAACAGTCACTTTCATATGAATAAGCACACTGCATTCTTAAATTTGACCGAATGACTAGTCATCACCAGATTTTTGAGGAAAATCAGCAACAGATTACAGAGGATCAAGATGAGCTAATTAGACCAACTGGCTAATAAGGAAATAAAAATAATACAGGAAAACAAAGCTGAATTTTTCCAATAAGAATTTCTGAGAATTGAAGATATGTTACATCAATTACAACAGAAAATATTATAGTGGAAAACACCAAGCTAAAAGCAAAAGAAATTTCTTTGATGTTAAAATAGCACTGCCTAACAAAATATTTAACAGACCGTAAGAAAAAGATATTGAGAAATTTTGGAGCATATATAACATGGAAAGAAACAAAATTTCTGTTATACATGATTTCTAAAGTCAGTCATTTAGAAGTTTGAGAAAAGGTGAACAGATAAAACACAGGCAGAAAAATAATTATGAAAATACCATTTTTTAAATTCCAGAGGAAGATCAACTGACTTCTAATTATCTATATAAAAGTGATATATAGTTTTGCTAAAGACAGTAACATACAGGCTTCTAAGTTTTAAATCTAAAAGTCTGTATCAAGATAATGAATCCAGTAACATTATATAAACAGTTTCATGTTTTATTATTTAGAGACTAAGAGAATTATATGGTGCTGTCTTCCTTATCTATATATGGAGCAGAAACTATACTGTAAAGTTGAAGTATCAGGAAATAAGTTTAAGAGTTTTGTTTAAAATTATAAAAGTAACTAATGGAAATACTAAACTATTCCAAAAAAGTGGAGGACAATGTAATTAAAACAATGCAATTCTCATTTTTGTGGTGGATAATCAATAGATTCAGTTTAAAGTTGATAAATCAAGGAAGAGGTGATAAGCAGTGTTTAGAATTGTCAAACCAGGAATATTTCCAAGGTTTAATCAATGAGGTTTTTCTTAGTTCAATGTGCCTCATTCTTTTAGGAATCTTTGTATTTCTCCTCTAAATTGTTCACCATTTCTTCCAAATACACGGAGAGTCTCCTTCCTTTTCAAAGTATTTATTCAAAAGCTTTTTTTGAGTGATGTAGTCTTTAGTGAGACAAATAATGTCTTTTTTTTTAATCAAGTTATAATGGCACACATATCCATTAATACATATACATAAAATAAATATATATACAGATCCTTTAAAATTATTTCCTTACTTGCAAAGGAGTTGTTTCATAAGTTCTAATTAGCTTCTGCTAATTTCAAAACTATTGACTCCTTACTATGTATCTAACACTCTTCTAGGCAGTGGAAATCAAAAAAAGACAGCCATGATTTCTGTTCTTGGTAGATACTTACATTAAAATGGGGCAGATAGAAAATGGAAAAGTATATAAATACACTGAAGAGAATAATATGGAGTTATAAGAGTTATTAGGAAGATGATTAATATCCTGTTTAATGGAGATCAAGGTCTCCATTGTATAGGATATTAGTAAAGTTATCTTTGAGGTAGTGGTAAGCAAAATCTAAGTGGTAAGTAAAGTCAGTCATTCAAAGAGCTGCAGGAAGACGATTCAGTAAAGGGAATATTAGAGGATGCAAAAGCCATGAGACTATAGATCTTTGGAAGTCAATAAGAAAAGATGAACTGACGAGTTTAGTGAATGAAAGTACAGTAGTATGGGATGAGATCATATAAGGGGGCAGCCTAGATAATAGCTGGAATTGGAAGGATTGGCTCCACTCTGAAAAGTTCATTGCAGGGTATAAGAATAGAAACCAGGCAACTAGAAGATCATATGTGAGGTGAGAGCTGATGGCACTTTGGAGTAAAGTGATATTAGAGGCATTAGTGAGAAGTGATCAGTGAGAGAACTGGAAGTAAAGCCAGCAAGGCATGTCTTTTATTATCCCTAATGAGATATTATGATCATGTTACTGTATCAGTAAAATTCTAACATTGTTATTTTGAATATATGCCCGGGACAGAAGAATATAAAACGCTTTCAATCAAGGACCTCATCCTGAGTCAATTTATGTTGTGTCACTGTGTGTTGTGTATAGTGGCTTATATATAATAAATTTACAATTAAGTTATAGAAAGCAAAACTTTTTTGGCTATGAAGATTTTCCAGAATGAATGTGAACTTGTTTTATTCTTTCTTTAATATATTAAATTATTTTTTTCCAAAATTGGAAACCCTTTGAATTAAAACATTATCAATCATAACAAAGAGATAATTGTAAACAGATTACAGGAAATTTTCCTGAATTATCAAGGACATAAGCACCATAACAAATTTCTCATGTATTTATCAATATATGCTTGTATTTACTAATAAATAAAATAGAAAAATAATAATTGTTTTTGCTACAAACAGGCATCATTTAATAAAAAGGCCATTTTCTAATTTCTGTGTGGGATGATCATTAAGAATGTAGAACACATTTGCTTTCCTATGATACAACCCAGGTCAGCATATCAAAGATTTTTTTTTTTTAAATTCATGAAGGTATTTTAAACTCAATACTAAGAGAACTCATATAGCTAATCCAGAATACCCTGTAACCGCCTGTGACTTGATAGGAACAGAACCTGTGCTTTATTCTGTGTTATTATCTGGAGGGTCTGAGGGCATCTGCCACAGTGTAAACACTGAACAGTATTTGTTAAAAGGAAATGAATTGAACTATATATAGCCGTTGTTCATGACATTGTCACTACTAGTAAATATACTCCAAGTTCTAACTAATTACCTAACGACAAAGCTACCTGCCAGTCTCTGCTTTCTGGGTCTTACTCAGGTACAGGGGCCCAAGCTTGTCAATTCTAAATACCACTTGAATCAAATTAGACTAAACCTGGCAATGTGCTAAGAACATCAGATTCACAAGTAGAATCTAAGCACATCCTTCATGTAAATCCCCTATTTAGTTACCAAAGGATCTCTTGAAAAATCTATACTATCTTTGAATGACATATTTTCCATTATTTTTAGTTGGCTTAATTCACATAATCATGAATTATCAGTTACATGATACTATAACAACACGCCATATATCATTCTATCTTCCACAACTGGAGGACTAAAACTATGCCCTGGGTTCCGTTTTACTTGCTGTTGGACAACGTCACCCTAGCTTTGACTGTATAGAGTTTCATGCCAGACAGAGAACCACAAAATCCAGTTCTAAGCATTTCTACTCTCTCTGACATATCTGGATATTGTTGTTGACCCATATTGGTCCTTACTACATGTTTTTGGACAGTTACTAGCTCACAAGGAACTGGGCAGTTAATAGGTCACACTCTTGTGGTTCTACCAGTCCTAAATTCTTGACTTTCTAAGAGTCATTGTATCTTAAAAACATGTCTGTAAGTATATGACATTCCATAAATCAATGACAGTAATTCCAGAAGAAGTATATGTTCCAGATCCTACTGACACAGAATTTGATATTACTGTTCAACATGTATCATGCAGGTACCAAATCTTTAGGTAAATATTCATCAAATGTGTGTAAGTTTCATCAGGGTGATAATTAAAATGTATTACTAACTACTACATATAAAATAAACAACAAGTTTATACTGTATAGCACAGGGAACTCTATTCAATATCTTTTAGGAACTTAAAATGAAAAAGAATATGAAAACGAAAATATGTACACATATGTATGAATGGAACATGTTGCACACCAGAAATTGATAGAATATTGTAAACTGAATATACTTCAATAAAAATAAATAAATAAATAAAGTATTAAAAAATGTATTTCCAGACCCCACTCCCAGAGATAATGATGAATTAGAATAGCTCAGTCCAAGAATCTGCATTTTTGCAACCCAAATGTTTTTGATACCATGTGCCAAAAACAAAGACATTCTACTCAATCTGTAGATGTTAACTGGGAAACACATTTCAGTCAGTACCACTTGAGGAGCTGAAAAATCTGAATTCAGATTACTCCAGTGCCTTCTATGAGGTCAATTTCTCAAGTTCTAAGTGCATTTCTTATCTAGTAAAATCTTTCTGCTGAACCAGACCAGTTAAATGAGTGTGTTCACAATTTCAAAAAATGCTTTAGGGAAAACCTAATTTCCTTCCTCATCCATGAATAATTTAATATTTCTAGAATGTTAGGTATTTGTGTGTTTATGAAAAATTAGAACATATAAGAAACTGAACAAACTTCGAATTTGAGCCAAAAGATGCTATTATCTAAACTGACAAATTAACCTGCGTACTCAATATTTCCTTCTCAAATATGATTCATAGTCTTTCAGGAGGAAACAGAGTGCCATTCTTCCAAGCTAACACACACTATCAGTATAATGAGATAACACTTACATACAGGATATCACTAGAAACGTGAATCATTATTTAATCATATGTACATGTAACCACATGCATAAATAATTGGAGGAATGAAGAAACTCAGCAACAGCATGACTACCACCAACAAAACCCTGTTACTTGGACTTATACTGCTTGATTACAGTATATTTACGGAAAGATCTTTATCAAATATTGATGCTAAAGTTAATGGAATTGGTGAATTCAAAGAGTTTAGATAGTAGTATTTTTAATTTTCAAAGAAGCTTAGATAAACTTGCTCTTAAGTTGCTACTGGTATTTTTGTTGTCATCTACATTTAGTTATAGTTCTTTGCATCCTCATTTTATGTCAATACACTTTTTTCAAGACACAAAGAAAACACCAACTGTCTGCATAATTTAGTTATATATAATCTGAATATTTCCACCTACAAGATCTCTCTGTTCTTAATTATTCAAATGCAAGAACTTGGATGTATTGTAATAGGTAGGATTAGGATATGAGAAGAACCCTATAAGGAACATAAACACCTGCTGTGTTTTGCAAGCATAATTATGTTGATAGTCGATTCATATATTATTATTAAGAACAACAGTTTTCTTACAATTAATAATTAAAACATATGATTCTATAAGTTTCTGAGATTTTCCTATTTCTTTAACATTGAACTTCTCTGAAAACTCATTACTGCTTACAAGGGAGGTAAGCATCTACAAACAACATTTTTACATTTCCAAAATTTGTATTATATACTTCAATAGTATTTAAGTCTGTTGCTTTTCCGTTTGAACTTACTGTTATAAAAACAATTAATTTTTTAAAAACGCACAATGAGAAATTAATGACAGAGAAAATAGCTTTGGCATTTGAGTGCTTCTCCCTTGGAATTTCAAATCAGTACTTCTTTAGTACTTGATTCAGTGTATTTATGCTTTACCAAGAGACAGACTCACCAACACTAAAAGTTATGAACCAGATGTCAGCTTGTTGGCAATGAGATATATAATGTGTCTCATGTGACATACTCTGCAATATGGTGTTACATGGATGCCAATTCAATGTTGTCAACAAGAGATTAAGTTTTACAGATTTCTTATTATAAAATATCATACAACTTTTTAATGAACTTAAATTCCACTGTAGTCCACTGAAAACATTTGTAATGAGAGAGAACTCTATTCTTTTTTCAATATGTTAAAAAAATACTGAGTATGTTATCTATGAAAGTAGTAAGAGAGTAAATCCTGAGTTCTCATCACAAATTTTTAAAAAATTTTTCTTTTCTTTTGTATCTATATGAGCTGATAGATGTTTATGAAACTCATGATGGTAATCATTTCATGATATAAGTAAGTCAAATCATTATGCTATACACCTTAAACTTATACAGTGCTGTCTGTCAATTATATTTCAATAAAGCTGGAAGGGAAAAATGAATACTAAAAATGATGCAAAATTCATCCAAAATCAAGTAGTAGAAGGTTCACTTGAAAAGTTTATACATTTTTAAAATATTCCCAACTGTGTAAAATCTTCTAAAGAAAGCCCAAAACAATATTAAAAACAAAACAGTAAGATGCATGTAAATTGTTTCTGAGTTTCATAACAAATGACAAGGCTTAGGCAAAAATTTTAAAATATTAAGACCTTTTCCTTCCCAAAGTTCAGGGAGATCAACTATCTCAATAGTCAAGTACTACTTTCATTACATAGGAAATATGAGTGCACATAAAGGAAAAAGAAACTATAACCATAAACATATCAGTCAGAGGTCTTAGTTGTAATCAACAGAAACCTACTCTGACTAACCTAAGTTTGATTGGGAGTTTATATTTACCACCACCCACCCTGCCCCCACGTGGAGACACACACATACCTCCCAATACCCAGAGACTTAACACTATGATTTTACTGAAGAATTTAGGAGACTCACAGATTTACATGGATGAAGAAGGACCAAATTTGTAAGAAATTCATGAATGAGAGCAATTTTAAAAACGGAGAAAGGGAGTAGAAAATCCACCATAGTTTACCATAAACATTCCTATCTAGATGTTGTCTTCACTACTATAGAATACCAACATTAATCGACCCTATCACCAATGACCATAATTGAATGCTAACAGTCTTTTTAATCTTTGCTGCACTAGCTCTATATTCAGACTTCAAGGCAGAGCCACCTAACTGTGTGAACATTAGTTATGTACACAAGACCATACTATTGGAGTTTGGGGAAGGAAGTCTTCCCCACTTTAACATGCATGGTAGCAGGAAGAGTACTATTTTTCAGAGTCACAAAGACAATGGAGGAGTCATCTAAGTTGGTACCTTAAAATATATATGTAAATTTCAAATACCTAAGTAAGTAGAAAAGTATTTTAGTTAAAATTATGTTGTTATTATTTCAAAGCTATGTCACATCCACAGATTTTGCTTATGGGACACATGCATTTAACTTTAATTGTATGATGTAATTTGATGAACAAATGATTAAGAAGAGGTGAAAACTGAAAAAAACAGAATGTTTTCATAGATGGCTGTCATTCATCTGTCTGTTACCAGTAAAACACTGCATTTGAGTAAAAATTTTTATAACATGACAGGTTGAAATAGCTAGCATAATACATTCCCATTGTATTTAGATGTCATATGTTCTGGAATTTTCAATTTATCTTGACAGTTTTTATAGATGACATGAACAAACAGTCTTGAGGGGAAAATTGGTATGAGTCTTTCTATGTAAAATGTGATAGAGCCTGTACTTTGGGAATAGTGGTACTGAATAATGGGCTCTCAATTTTAAGTCAAGGACACAGCTGCTTTCTCTTTTTTCTTTCTTTTTCCTCTCAGACAGGCTAAATATTTGACTCATGTTCAGTGATTAATTCAAAATGAATTGTTTTGGGTTATTTCCTAGAGTAAATATTTATATTTTAATAGATATTTGTCCAATAAGAATTATTTAAATTCTTGTTAATTTTTGTGGAGAAGGCAAAATCTGTGTGCACATACAAAACTCTAGTTATATTCTTAGATACTGTTCCTTTACAGATAAGGAAAAATGTGTGAGTATTATTCTGACAAATTTTGCTTAACCTTAGTGCTTATCTTTTTAACTTATTAGTATATTACAAAGAAAAATTTTACTTAAAAATTACTGGTTTTTCTCCTTATACTTTATGTTGGTTATATATTACAAATTTATAAATGTATATATGGACATAAAATATATATTGTCTCAGTAGTATTTTGTTATACTTTATCAATTCAATGTATTTTAGTCTTTCAGTATTATATAGTGTCACAAAATCATAAGAAAACTAGGGATCAAAAACTTCATGTCTAATTTCTGTATCAAAGAAAATCCCCTAATACTGGGAAAGTAACTGAACCTCTGTGACTCTATAGAAAAATGTGTTTTGGACAAATTTATATAAAACTAATCATCTATTAGTTAATAAACAAATAAAATTTACTTTACACTCAGAAAAAAACCTGTTTAAAAACACATGCAACTTATAAAACTAATTTATGAAATTATCTGCAACTATAATACACAGTTTTTCAGGTTTTCACAGATTTAATAGAAACAAACACATAATAATGTATACATCATTTTAAACCATTTACTTTTTTGGGTGTTCTTTATCTTATTCTTAGATTGACACCAGGTGTATTTCAGTGGTAAATTTAGGTGGTGCTCAAATATTTGTATGACTGAGGCAATTATCAAATTATTGTTGCCTTCAAAAGTAGTCAATTAGAATTTTAATGCTTTACTATAAATAACATTATATACATATATAAAATGCTAGTTATTTGAAATAATTACATTTTATGTAAAAATAACATTGTGTATATATAATTTTAGTTAGAAGAAGAACATTATATATATACAATATATTTATAATACTAGTTATTTGAAGTAATTCACTGTGGATGATCATTGGTTATTTTATGTGTAAATTTAAAAAAGATCAGAGAAGTTACTTGATACAAAATATTCAGGATAATACTTTAAAAGTAGACAAAAATATTTGAGTATTCATTAGAAATCAAATAAATTAGATTAAAAATGAAATATATCATTCCTTTGTAATCAATGATAAAAAGATGTTTATTTTATAATCTAGATAAAAATATTCTAATTTATTGTGAAGGCATTTTTCATTAGTTTGTCAGTTAATAGTAAAATTAAAGGAAAATGAATTAGCTGAATAAGACCAATGTTTTGATGAGATATAGGAAATTATGGTTATATAATAATAAGGAAATACAGGAAGAATAAATAAGAATTTATGATGGTCATTAAAAGTTCAAAAGTGATATGAATGAAAATCTGTCAAGGCAAAAATAAAAATAATCAAAAAATTATATCTTTTTAAAATTGATAGATATCTTTAAATGTGTATCTTTAAAATGTTAGTAATATATATATAAAGAAAGGAAGTGATATATTTAGAAAGCACTCAAATACAATCTTTTATTAGATTTTAGTTTTATAAACTTTTATTTCACAAGGTACACCATATTAGAGATTATAATATCTCTTGTTTACTTCAGTCCCTACAGGTTTTATCTGCTTTGATCACACAGAGAATGAAAGGAGTGTACTTTTGTTATAAAATACTTAATTTCTTTATTATGTTGCTTTTCAGTCTGTACCTCTATAAAATAGCCTGCCAGACAAGAACACATCTAACTATTCAGAGTGAAATAAATAATTTGCTTATTTGGAATGTCCATGTGCTTCAAACAAGATGGAGATTAGAATATCTGAAGTTAAATAGTAGTTAAAAATTCCGCTTGCATTTCCAACTTACAGACCTTTTTTTATTTTTCCTGTGGCAAAATAATTTGTTATTGAATAACTGGCAACATAGTTAAAACTACATTTTCCTGACTCCCCAGTGACTAGATATGTGTATATGATGAAGTTCTGGTTATTGAGACAGAATTTTAAAGTGTCTATATGGAATATTGTGGGAAAATTTCTTATAACCCATATAAATCCTTTGCCTATCCTTAACCCTCCCCCATTCTCTTAGAAATTTAGATGATACAGATGAATATACATCTTGAATGTCATTTGAGAATGAGAACCATACCCTTGCTATGTAAGAGCAGAATCCTAGAATCTGAAACCCTCAGAATTATGTGTAACAGCTCTGTCACTCTAAACACAATAAAATCACATACAGAATTTACAAGAAAAAGAAGCAATCTTTGATCTTGGTTAACCCACTGATATCTGGAGCCTCTGTTACATGCACCCAAACCTAACTCTAACTTTCAGATCTTCTCTATACCAGTACAAAATCATCTGCCCTCCTTATTTTATTCCCTATAATTTAATCTTTAATTGGCATAGCACAAATTAGTATTTGTAAAGATCTAAATTTGCATTTAATTGGCATGATAGTATGTATCTATAGTCATAAAAATAAAGCTATAATAAAAATATAATTGGGGGGATGAGTTATTCATCCTGGGTAAAGTGAGTATATTTTACCACTATAATAAGAAAAGCCAATGCCGTATGCGTACTGCTTCAGTGAATTGCATATATAAAGATGGATGAGAATAGTATCTCCAACCAAATACTGTATGTCAAAAAATTCATGGGACAAAGAAACTATGCGCTAAATAATGAGAAGCTTGCAAATATAATGGCCTCAGCTGCCATTTGTACTGAGATTAGATTTGTATTTGGTACACAGAAGAGTTTCTCAACATGTGTCTCACACTTATTCGCACAGCAAAATGTCTCTAGGTACAGAGGTTATCAAAGACATATTCATGAACTTATTCATATAAGATACTCCAAGGGGTAAGTGAAAAATATATATATATACATATTACCAAATAAGAATCATGTCTCTGAGAAGGAGAGAATGTTTCTACTGAAGAAAGCAAAATTTAAAATAAACTGGAAAAACTTTTTTATTTACATAAACTCATTACTTTTTAATGGGATACAATTTTAAGATCAGGATTACTATTTTTCCTGTTAAGTCAATTCTATTTATGATATGATGTTAGTCAGAACTGGTGAGCAACAAGTGGCGACTGTTCTGGATCCCCTGTTAAGATACATGCATGTCAGAGGTGGGAGATTAAACCACTAACAGAAGCCTGCCACATTAGTGAAGGTTTTAAACGTTCAGTGTCTGGGGGCATACAGGAATATCCTATGCAAGAAAAAGGGCAAGTCATAACATCCTATACTTTCCCCACTCTAAAAGTAGCATAGTGCTTCTACATATTTTAGACCTAGCACATACCTTGGAAGTACTTATTTATCAGGTGTCTTAAAAGAGCTTAAAAGAGCAAGATAGGTCTTTGGCGTTGGAGTAAAAGATGTTCTGTCAGAGTATATACAACAAAAAATTTCATAGTTCTAGAGTTATCTGTAAATATAAGGATAATCTAGGCAATTTACAGCTCAATAAAAATGGTTAAAAATACATAAGCATATTCAACACATAATTTTCTGGATATATTTGGAATCTCGGATATATGAGAAAGTAATGTGGTTAATTAGCTAGAAGCTAACTAGAATAATGTTAAATTAGATTTAACAGCCTAGTTTGATTTAAAGCCATACAATCTTAGCTGAACTTCTCATCTTAGAAGTGTGAAAGACCTCCTATATTCCTTCACTGAGGGTCCCTGCCTCCATCTTCAATGGCAGTATCTTCAAATCCCTTTCTGACTTTGACCTTGGCTGCTTCCTTCTTTCACTTTAAAAGACTCTTAATTACATTAGGCCCACTCAGATAAACCAGTATAATCTCCTTATTTTAAGGAGCAACTTTAATTCCATCTGCAACTTTAATTTTCCCTTGCCACGTAATATAACATACTCACAGGTTCTGGAAATTAACATGAACACCTCTAGGGGGATTATTTTTCTGTCTATTAAAACCTCCATTTTTTCCATGAGTGCTAAGAACTAACTGAAAACAGCAAAGCATTCTTCTTTTGTTATTAAAATAGTTTAAATTATATTTTAAGTGCCCACCTCTGTTATCTTGTGAAATAAATCAATAATATATCCCTTATTATTTATAAACATACTAAAACCACTTCTGCAAATATCAGTACAGCTGTTCTTTACTTTTTACCCTCATTGCATGTAACATTTGCATTTAAAATTCACACTGAATATGCTAGAGTAGTTTTCTTCCAAATTCCCTAAAACAGTATTTGTGCGCAACAACAGATAAAATGGCCAGCACATTTATTCAGCAAATCCAATGTCTTTAGTTATTCTTTAAACTTTGTGATAATTCTATAACAAATTTTAAAAACATTCTCCATAGCCTAGACCCTCTAGAAAGCAGAATCTGAGAGAAGGATAAAGTATGGAACTTTTCTCAAGCTCAGAAGCAAAGGGGCAACCCAGACTCAGTATGGTGTCCAGTAAGAAATTGACAGTAAAATAAAGTCAAAGAAATCTGAAAGGGCTCACAATGTTTGTGTACAAACACTGCCTCATTCAGTTTCTAGTGTTCGGTGCTTGATTAAACCCTGAGCTAAAATAAATATCTTGTGTTTTTTTTTCTGATTCTTTATTAAAATGAAGGACTTCAAAAACTATTAGAAAAATAACCTCATCTGCTGATAAATTCATGTCTGCTGCAATGCATGCTCTTTTTATTTCTTTAAGAATTCTTTACTTAATAGGTGTATAAAGAACACTGATCCTGGGATCTAAGAACTCAGTCTTGCCAGTCATCAATAGCACAGTATATCAGCGTATCAAGAAGATACAGGGTAAACAGAGAGGTCTGAGGTAGACAATGGAGGGAGACTGCCTATTAGATCCTATTAACAGATTTGTGGGATGTCACATTTAAACTACAAAACAATATCAAAATTATCAATGTGAACTGTCATAGTAGTCATGAATTATCTGAATAGGAATATGTGTATATGTGCTTGCATGCATGTGTGTGTATGTTTGTATGTGGGAAGCATTGTATCAGTTTGCCTGAGAGTGAGGGGATTCCTGGGATGAATAAATTATAGTGCTAAAACCAGGAAAATCCTGAGCAAAACAACACAAGTTAATCACATATATCTCTATCTGTGAAACTTCATAAGTAATAAATTTTCAAAAAAAATTACATCTTGTTTTGCATTATGTACGACTCTTCTATTTAATTTTTTTTTCTCTCCTTAGTAGTAATCTTTCTCCTCCTTGCCTCTACTACCTTCTTCGTACCCGACCCCACCCCCAACTTTTTTTAAATGTAGCAATATACATCTTGGAGAATTTTATCACTGACATGAATCAGGTTCACTTCCATTATACTCATTTTCTGTTTTGATTTAAAGCTTACCAGCTTGAATATCGTGTACATGTTTTCTAGCTCTGTGATTTTATGGTTATATTATCAAAGATAATTAAAAGTGTAAATTGAACAATTATTTTAAATGAGTTTTTAATTTGCCTGCCAACTGACGTTTAGTTACTCTGCATTCATATACTTGAAGAAGAATCTACTATTGATTAATGAATGGTGTATATTGTCTTTTAAGGAGGTATTTGCACATATTATTTCAAATATAATGTATTTTAGACATATCATCACAGCCTAATTAAATATAATTGTTTAGAGTTGGTTACAAATTTTCTTTATTTTTTCCAGTGTATGAGTGTTGTGGAGGATCCAAAGAGCAACTGAATATTGATCTTGCCTATCAGATGTATACAAACTGATAGTAGATAAGACGACAACTTTCAAAAATAAATAAAAATCACATGTTAAGAATAGAAAGTTTTATAGTCTCTAATCAGATATAGTATATAACAAGCTGAAAGCTCAGACAGCATGATGATAATGCAATTGTATAGGCAAAAGTAATTTACTTGATTGAAGTGTAAGATTGAAAAAAGAAACCAAGTCTAGGTTAAACCTCACATAATACTGAGATTTATTTCTGGATAGCACTGTATTCTTGTTCTAATGAAAGAAAGCTTAAATTGTTTCTCCCCTTCTTCTCTCCCCTCCTCCTCTCCCCTCCTCCCTCCTCTCATTCATCCTTCCTTCCTTCTTTCTTTTTTCTTCTTATCTTCCTTCTTTCATTACTTCACATTTTCCTTCTACTTCTTCTTGTTCTCCTTTTCCTTTGTTTTCCTCTCCTACCCCTTTACTTTTCTTTCTTCTCCTATTCATCCTCTTTCTGATAAAAAACCAGCACTGTAAATTTGATGGTTTTATATGAAAGGTGTTGATTAAAAAGTAACTTAAAAGTCCAGTATTATAAGAGGCTGCCATTGAATATCTGAATATGTATAAAACAAAAAAGCGTTCACCTTTTCTCTTAGATTTCTACAGCTACTGTAACAAATTACCACACACCCAGCAACTTAAAGTGACACAAAAGTATTACCTTATAGTTCAGGAGGTCGAAGGTCTGGTACAGTTCTCATAAGTCTTAAAATCAAGGTGTTGGTAGGCTGTGTTCCTTTCTGGAGCATATATTAAAAAAAAAAAAAAAAAACTGTTTCCTGCTTATTTGGTTGTTGGCAGGATTCATTTTCCTGTACTAGTAAAACTGAATTTTTCAGTACCTTGCTAGCTGTAACCGTAGAGCCATTCCCAGCTACTAGAGGCTGCCATATTTTTTGGCTCATGGACGTCTTCCTCTATTTTCAAAGCCAGCATGGCAGGTCAAATCCACCTCACATCAAGTCTCTAACACACTATACTTTTGTGTTTTTCCTTCTGTGGACTCATGTTATCACACTGGGATCTCACAGATAAGCAAGAATTATCACGATCCTTAACCGTAATCACATATGCAAAGTCCCTTTGCCGTATTCACAGGTTCTGGTGTTCGGGGTGTAGAAAGCTCTGGGAGAGTCATAATTCTGCCTATCATACCTGTTTTCTAACATCATTTTAGTAGACTATCTAGACAGTGCTATCAACAAACATATAACACGATACACCAATCTGAATCACAGATATAATTTTACATATTTTTAATAGGTAAAAATCATATTTGTATATGAAACCACATTAAAAAATAGAGCCATTAATATTAAATTTAATGTCTATATAACACAGTGTTCAAATACTGTTATTTCAACATGTATGTAAAATATACATATAAGATAAACATTTATATATCATATTTGTATAACAAATGAATATATAAATATAAATGTAAAAATACTAATCATATACTTTATATTAGTTTTATTCACACTAAATCTTTGAAATCTAGTGTGTGTTTTCACTTACAGCACATTTTAATTTGCACTACTCACATTTCAAGTGTTTAATAGCTAATACCTACCATATTGGACAATGCAATGTAAAACAAGGCAATACCCAAAGTAGCTGTCACATGTTATAACCTCTCAATATTTTTTTCAAATTAAATAAAAATCAATTAGAAATATTGGGAATGAATTAGGGATAGTTTGATGTATGTGACTATTTTCATTTGTTCAAAATTCACAATAATTAATTGTTAACCAACAACCTTTCTATTGAGTGAATGTGGGGAAAAACAATGCACAAACACTGTTTTTCTGTACAATGCTATATCCAGCTGCAGGTTTTTCTATGTGCATACAACATTGCTTTCGCTATATAACTGTGTATGTGTTTATATATATAAACTATAAAATTACATATGTATAATATATACATATATACAAAGAGAGATAAAATATTACATATACATACACACATACACATGCATACATATACATGATGACAGATATCAAAATTTATCTCTATATCAATAATAGTCACTGTTTATGCTATCAATCAAGGCTCAGAAGTAATAGTGTATGTAAAGTTTAGAGTAATTCTCACATACATTGTGCCTAACAGCAGACATACATAATCATCCTTTAAACACACTATTTTCCATTTCCAATATCTTTCCAGTCTACAAGAAAAATATTTAGTTCAAATTATGTTGTAAGTATTTCTGAGTTAAAAGGACTTTGATATCTTAACTAATTTCTCCATGACAGTTTTTAAATCTAAGAGACTGCTTGACCTATTCTGATTACTTAATGATTTTAAATATGGTGCTCTCCCTTTGATTTAGTTTATATGGCTATGAAAATTGTCAGTGTAGAGTTTTTCACTAGGCTTTCAAATATTTGACTAACATCGTTTTTCCTCCATAATTTCTCTTAAAAAATCAACTCACTATAATTGTTTCCAAAATAAAATTGTATGGTAATATGTGAAACTTATTTCTGTAATTATGGGAATATGATCTAGTACATGGAGCAATAGTTGAGGTTAAGACACCAGGACTTATTATATACAAACTTGAAATCTATTTTCAAATTTCTTCACTTCTGAGATGAAAATACACATGCACAACATACACTACTTTAAAATCATATTTGTAAGCATTTTGTAACTCAAGTGTTAAAATGATTTTGCAAAATTCCATTTTCACTATGTTCTCTGGCTATTAATTAAACAACACATCACATTAATATGTTAAAAGAGATTACTCTTTAAGTAGAATATGTTAAAAGAGATTACTCTTTAAGTCACTGTGTATGTGTGTATCCTGTTTTTTTCTCATACTCATTTTATACAACCATGTTATTAAACAAATGAAAAACTAAAAGTACATATTCTGGTGATATATCCCAAGGAATCCAAAGTGATTACTCCTGGGATGTGTTTCTTGCAATACAATTTGAGTTATTATTTGGTCCTTGTATCAGAGACCCATATGAGGAATTTTCTTTTCTGACAAAATACTATAAAAAATTAAGGAACAATGTATTTTGTTACTTTTGTACAGAGTGTATACTGCTAAGAGTGACTCTGTAAAAGATCAAAGAAAATTTCTTACAGTTGAAATTAACAGAAATGAAATAACACATTTCCTGCCAATGTTTATATTTAAATCTAAAGCCTGAGTTACATATTGCTTTGACTGTCCTTGTTACTAAGAGGGCATAGATACCTTTTATTTGTTTGTATTCTGCATACATATGTGTTTTCTATTAGGTTTTAATTGCTTTAATAGCACTTATCTATCTAGACACACATAGATTTTGTACATATGATATATATGTGTGTATATATATTTATATATGAAATATATATAAATATTTATGTCTGTTATTTGACATAGTACTTGCAATAGTCAAATATCATGAAATTTGTGTTGAAATGAATTTTTTGTCCAACTACACTTACATATCCTTTACATCTTCAAAGATATTTTGCATTTAGGGGGAGTAAGTTTTCCAAATACTATGTTTTCCAAATAAGAGAAAACTATCATTGATCCAATTAGCTTGAAAGAAGAATGTGTACATGTATGTGTGTCTGTGTGTGTGTCTGTGTGTGTGTGTGTCTATTTTACCTCATAAGACAAGCAAATCAAAGGGAGGATGATTACCAATTGGTTACTCAGAAGTACGATATCATCAAAGACACACATATTTTATATAGTTCTGTTGTATTACTTTCAGGTCATTGGACTCATTCCCATTTAAGCTACTGTTACTTTCACATGATTGCTGTAGGAGCTCTAGGGTATCACATTCTCACATTTTAACTCTTTCCAGATGTGTTGTTTTCATTTGATCAAAGATCAAAAGAATTCACTGTGGCCATGACTAAGTTTTCTTTAAAAAATATTGTCTCTTCTAAAGTCAAAGGAAGATCTTTCGAGAAGCACAAGTACTGACTTCACCTCATATCTCGTTATCCAGAAATGTGCTATATGTCCATACTTAAAGTCACTAACAAGGGAAAAGAAACAGTTAAGACTGCCTTGAACCTGTCATAATTCACTCCTGAGGCTGGGAAGGGAGTCCAATGATAGCTGAATAGGGAAACAAATGGAGTCATAATTCTATCTAAAGAAGTGATAATTGCTTTATTATTTTCAGAGACATAAAACTATTAACAAAATAAGTTATATTTTTAGCAGATACTTTCTCTTCAAGAGAATAAGGCTTATAAAAATGACCTAGCTTAACAGTGTAACATTTCAATATTATTAAGTCTTATCACTATTAGGGTTTATGTATGAAAATTATCATTCTTGTTCTTGTCCTGACTGAGTAGCCTGTAAGTTTATCTGTAGATTTACATCAATTCAGCTTTTCTTTGTGCATGTGAAAATAATTCTCCCGCCATTAAAAAAAATTTTCATATAGAGTAGTTCTTCATAATTTTAGCATTAGATCCCACTAAAATTTAGTAAAATATCTTTGTGTATTTACTGCAAGCACATAGTTTTTATTCTTGTTGATTTTTCAACAAGAAAAAAATATATGTATGTATGTATGTATGTATGTATGTATATATATATCTCATAATGCCAGAAGCATGATCTTGAGACAGTATTTCATGTTGTGTTCAAATTTTACATTTGTTTTATTACTCATTGAATTCATTCTTATGTAAGATGGCATGTGTATTTTTCAATATACATCTTTAACTTATTTTCTTAGATATAGTGATACCTCCCCTGCTCTATTGGAACTTACATTTAATGCCATTCAACTGAATTAAGTATACAGTTTTATTTTTTTCCTCTCAGAGCTATAAGTTAAAATCTTTCTTAAATAGAATTCTCCCACTAAACATACTTCTTTTTGTAAAAAAAAAAAAAAACCCTCTCTTCCTTTTTTAGAAATGAAGTTTTTGTAATTTTAAATTGTGATCCTGAAAATCAAATCCCACAATTGATACCATAGTCATTTTTAATACATTCATTTATCAACAACATTTTTGAATACCAGCAATGAGTCAGCACTGCTAAATTTGCTGGGCAATGTATACTATTAAGGCAGTTATATTCACTCTGAAAGCTTAAACAGTCTAAGTGAGGAATAGAGTAACGTTTCAAAAATTTTATTTGCTAATCACTCTCTGGCTTCTCAGCTATCTAGAACTAAAGCCTGAGTAGGAAAAAAGACAGTCAAAGGTATTACAATGTATACTACTATAGAAATGAAAGGGGAAACAGGTTTCAATGACAAATAATATTATTTAACAATTAAATGAATATACACCAAATATAATTGCAGTGTCAGAAGTTAGGAGGTATTGTGAATTAACTAGGATCCTTTTTCAGGAGAAAAGACATTTCCTAAAGAAATGTATCCTCAGTTAATAACTATTGCATTAAATTTATTTTTAAGGCCCTGAATTAAATAACATTCAGGAGTTACATTATACTTCCAAGATAGAAAGAACAATTTAAGTATGCTATTTAAGTATATGTTTGAGAAAGTAGTTCCAAACATACTATACTACCATTATAAAACTTGGATTTGATCTCAGTTTTGTGAAATTGGGGATGCCATTCAACCTCCTTGGAGTTCAGTTTTATTACAGTAGAATTTATTTAAAAAACATACTCTGTCTCTAGCTCTTTATATATATTAATCCTCATAACATTATCTCCACTGAAGATGGGGAAATTGAATCCAGACAGTTAAACAACAGATGAACTGCAGTGGAAATAATGATTGTCTAGTTTTCCAAAACCCTAGGCTCTTAAGCACAACTCTGTATTACCTCTCTATTTATAAGTAATTTGAACTAAGTTATTTCTAGATTTCCTTCCACCTTCAAGAGTTAATTAATGTAGGATACACTTACTCAATTCAGATAGAAGCCAATGTCAAAAGGGCCACCAGCAGAAGAGTAACTTGGTAACCAGTATACTTATAAAACACTAAACATGAGTTATGAATACCATATTTATGGGTTCATTATGTGTTATTCAATTTTTAGTTTATACAAAATGGTTTTCAGATTGCAAATTAATAATCAAACAAACACATGAACTAGAATAGCAAAATTCAGGTCAATGCCTTAAAAACAGTTGCACAGGAAACAAGTTATTTTATGTTCCAATTGTTTTTTACTATGATGATCACTTCTAAATGCCCTAAAGTGGTATGAACCCTTGAAGAATAGTTCTACTGACTGAGAAAATGTACAAATTTGAAATTTACTACACCTTTAGTAATATATTTAAAGTTTTTATCTTCATTAATCATAATAACATATGGATGCATTGGAAAAACAATGCCTAAATAACGAAATGTATTCATTTGGTCAAGAGAAATTATTTGTCACACAGATTTATAGATTCCACAGAATGATGAGTAAATTGTTTACTTTTAAATGTTAGAAGAGAGATAACCTACACTTCATTATATAAAGAAAAAAATTTCCACTCCATTCTCCAGAAGTAAGAATTTTTGATGTAAGAACAATTTCACTTTCTCTCAGGAGTACTATATCTGATGGATGAATTTGGGAGAAGAAACTAACTATATCATATTAAGTCCCTTTACTTTTTCATTTTCAGATGTGCCTGCTGTCTCTATACAGAATGGAATCTCTGCTCTTAAGCATATAGTATGCTGAGAAGGGTGGGCTCCATCTCTTGAAGAGAACCTTATATTAGTCCATCTGTGCAAGTGATTGGTGAATAAATCTGTCTAATTACACAATGGTCAGCCCACTTGGCCACTCACATAAAGTCACATCCTTTAATTAGATTTATCACTAATACAGTGACATTTGATCTTCACTTGTCTGGCTTGTATCTTATTTCTCACTAAATTCTGAGTTTTGGAAGATAAAAAGTAATATTATTTATTACCCTTTCTAAGAAGTTTCTAAGAACAGTTCCAGAACTGTTAAGACACTGCCTTCAAATGGTAAGAAATGAATAAATGTATTTATTATGTATAAAATATATACCTCAGAGATGAGAATTAGTACTAAAAGTATTGACAGAATTTTACATTTGTACCATTTATAAATATGTTCAGTATAAAAAACTACCAATACATGTTTAACTATAATTAGCTAAATTTTATGTTCATAATAAATCCAAATATTATTTGAAATTCTTTAGATTTGAATATTTTATATACTTCAATTAAATATCAGTGTGAAAGTTCATTCAAAGACTACATATTTGGAAATTTTTGACATAATTAACCCACGAATTGGAGGAAATAACTAAACAAACCAAATTTTTAGACTTCTAGAAGAAAGGGCTTCTTCTAGTTCTTTTCAATTTTAAGATACTACCTACAATTAAATTTTAACTTTATATTATATGCGTTAGCCATAATCTACCATATGAGTTCATTATATTTTTCAAAAAGAGCAATCCACCCCATATCATAGAGTGGTCAGTAGTTCCATCTGACAAGTAAGGCACATTTTCTACAGTTATTTTTTATGAATAACAAAATTTAGTTTATTTTAACTGATTTCTAATTAAGGTTCTTAATTTAGTTTTAAAGCTTGTAGTTCCAAAGAGTATGGCAGCAATGAAAGAAAGCTATTATATATTAAACTGTTTTCTGAACATATTTTTTGTTGCTAAGGAAATAGCACTTCTTTTCCTCATAGGACACATTTTCAGGGCCTCGTTTGTGTTAAGAAATTCTAACTGTAATCTAAATTATTTAGGAATTAAAAAGACTTTCCATGTATGAATTATATACAATTGCAAAAAAAAAAAAAAAACAAACCTTGACCTTGTATTTCAGATGAATTTATAAATTCTCAAATCATGCTTTTCATAAGTGCATTTAAGTCTCATTGTTTTTTGTTTATAAAAATTATCCTGTCATTATTTCTTCTTTATTTTCTTCACCTTTAATTATTTAATTTTAATGTATTTTATTAATTTTAAGCACTTTTGTTTTTAGTGTTTGACCAGAATGCTGATCTATACATATAGTAAATTTAAACCTAAGGGTAGAATCAAGTTTAGGCTTATGATTAAGAATTTTTTTAAAATCCCAGTAAGAGTGACATAAATATGCTGCAGAGGTGAGAGTTTTGTTAGATATTTTTTGTCCTGGACTATCATTTTCTCAAAATAGGCATATGGCTACATGAACATACATAAGGCTGTTTCTTATCAAAATTGTCAGAACAAAATTATTCCAGGTACTTGAAATTACTGATTACCACAGTCTTCTTTAAATACTATTCTTAATGCTTTTTGTCATATTTTCCTCTTGTTTCAAGTTATATATTTATGACTTATTCTGTCATGTTCCCCTTATTACAACTAATAATTTGCTTAAATCTAGGTTTTATGAGGGACCATAAAAATACTATCTCTATAATTCAGCTCTCATAGCTATTGCTACTACAGACAAATTAAATAGTAGAACTGGTATTATATTACTGTTCCAAATAATGATACTCCTTGAGACAATAAAAACATGAAAAAACATATCCTTGTTTGAAAAAAAGGACACAGAAACTTTGAAGGATGTAGCATATATTGATATTTTATTGTGATAGTATCTAGATAAAATATCCCACAGATCCACTGAAATTAATTATATTTTTATGCACTCCCTGAATTTTTTTAGTCTGCGTGTATGCTTGTTTTTCATGTAGGAGAAATAGGTTCTTCTATATAAAAAAATAGATAAACAAGGACTTACTGCATAGCACAGGGAACTACATTCAATTTCTTATAATAACATATAATGGGAAAGAATCTGAAAAGAAAATAAATATGTACGTATGTATATGTATAACTGAATCACTTTGCTGTCCACCTGAAACTAACATTGTAAATCAACTATGCTCCAGTGAAAATTTTTTTAAAAATTTAAATCATAGCTAAGGCTCATTGTTATGCAGAAATACTAATTTCAACAATGTTGGGTATATACTTCCCCAATATTTTCAGTGGATTGTTCTCTTACATGAAGTCCAAAGGGATACAAGCCTTCTTTGGAGCAAGATTACTAACACGTAGAAAGAGAAACCTGAGGACAGTGGTCCCATCTGCAGGAGCTGAACAGCCATAGAGTGTCTTCAAAAATACATGCTTCATTTTGGCTGATATAATAAGTGGGACCTCATCCAGGGGACATAAAGAACTAGCTTAAATTCCTTACTTTTTGATAATTAAATAGTTTTGGATTTTGTTTTGGTCAACCAGATGGAAGTTGCTACCTTCATCACTGCTAGCACTTTACACTGAATCTGGGTTAACATTAGATGTGAGGTGGAATGACCTATCTAAGCTCAAAATAAAAGCAATCTGCTTACCATATTTAGACTTTTGGAATAGTAAGGACTTGTTTTCCAGTTTAAGTTTCATTGTTTGAATTTAGGAAATATTGGGTTATGGTTCCAGAATTTCTGGCAGTCGTTGTATTTTAGTAAACTTGTTTGATACACATCTATCATTTTCTAGAACGTTAAGTGCCAATATGCAGCCACTGTCCTTATAGATGATTCAATAAATGAATCAAAGACGAAAGTAGGTTGAAATCACATTGGTCAACCCATGAACTGAAACTTGTTGAAACAACACTTCATCTTCAAGAAGAATGGAGAAGAGTGGTGAAAATCTGGACAAACTTTACTGCTTTCTTGGTAATAAGGTTAAAAGAAGACCAAAACAGGGATTAAGAATATTTTTTAAAGTCCCCACACATTTAGACAAAGATTGACTTACAAATAACTTTGAAACTGGTTTTAAACCTCTCTATCAATCAACAACTCAGTGAGCATACTTCTAAGGGTAGCCAATCAGTGACAGCCTTACACTTTGAAAGACAGGCATTAGGGTTAGCTTCACTCTGATGGACACAGTACTAAGGCTGCTGTCAACCTACTCTTGCCTCTGTAACCAATACAGAACTTCTAAGACTTTCATAAGCCTGCTTCAACCTCTCCAATCAATATAAGCACCCCGACAAACTCTTCCCTAAACCTAATATAAGATCAATGGTTTGCTTTACACAGTGGGATTATGCCCATCTTAACTATAGTTAAGGTTACATTCCAAATCATATTTTTGTTAGCACAGAAGTGTAAGTTAATGATTGAACTTCAGAAAACTTACGAAATTTGAGTTTGCATTTCTGAATGCAAGGATTACTAATTTTTAATTTTAAACATTTCATTTTACAGTTTATAACATAAATATTTCCTGTTTCTATAACAAAATTTCTCACATAATAACAGAACATTACTAAAGTAATCATTATGAAAAATGTAAATCACTACCCATCATGTAGGTCTGTACTATTTTATGGATAATTTCACTTTCCCTGCAAATATTACAACTTTTCTATTCATGAAAATACAGAACACAGCTTAACTTTTTACTTTATTGGCAGTCTGATTAGTTTCTAGTATATATATAATATTTCTTTAAAAATGTTTTTCAGGATGAACAAGATTAATTAGATAAATTTAACAAACTATATAGGTTAAACACTATCTGAAAATATGTTAAATGAAAAACAAAAAATTCTGAAAAAAGTATCGAAGCAAAATATACAAATTACTGTCAGAAATACTGAGGGTTAAAATACTACTTGATAATTCAAAGAGCCAAATTATCCTATTTCACAATCAAAGTTATAAATGTAAAGCATCTACATTTGCACGTGCTTCTATTTTATAATTAACAAATGTATTCATTCAGCAGAGACTATTTTGTGTAGATTTTATATATAAAAGTTCTAACCTAGTGCTACAGGAGCAAGCCAGCGTTTGGTTTCTGTAGCTTGGCAGTGCTAATGAGAAAAATTGGGTATAGCATTCTTGATGGTTAGGTGGCCTGGTAAACTCATGGTAAAGTCATGCTATTCATGAATGTTAAGAATAAGTCATCAGTATATGTCATATAACTCAGTTAGAAATAAATTAGTTCTGGTAATAAAATTATAACTGCTATAAGCGTTCAGAAGAAAATTATCAATATATGTTAAAGTATTTAAGAAGAGATCTTAAGCAGTTAGAACTTTAACTGGTTCTAGAAAGCGCTTGAATTTTAGCTGATGGAAAAGAATGGGTGATTATAGCCAGCCAGAAGTCCAGTCCAGCAGGAGCTGACATGCTGCTTACCAAATTTTATTCTAAATTAAACCATGTGAGGTTCTAATGCAGACAGACAAGATATACCTCAGAATAGTCACTGCTTCTGTGAGGTTTCTATGGCTCATTTACAAATGAACAGGATTACAGCTTCTTTAATTGTGAACCCAGTGTAAGGTCCATTTTGTTAACATCATTTTCAAAATGCTTCAGTTCCTCTACGATGTCACACAGCTACCCTTATCTGCTAATCAATCAGAAACACAGGTTTAGGGAGAGCCAAAAATGTGAGAAGCAAAACAAGACATGAAGCTCCCTGACCAGGAATGTGGAGCTGTAGCTTGATTCTTTATCTCATCTTTATAGCATCAAACAGTATGTTCCACATTTTACCCGAATTCTATTTTTACCTTATTTGTCCTCTAGCCAGGGTATCTCAATGAGATTCAGTCACTTTCCTTCTTATCATGTTTGACATATTTTAAATCTAACCCATTTATGATCTATTTTTGGCTTTTCAATTTACCCATCTTATCAGGTTGTATAAGAAATATGTATATAAGTCATGGCAAGACTATTTAAGACTTCCTATCAGTGATATTTATTTTATTTGCACATGATTCTACATTTTTCTGTAAATATTTTGTATTTCCTGTTGGACTTCAAAAATAAACTTTACAGAATGCAGGATTCCTGGGGTGAGAGGGAGACCGAATGCAGGGCCTATAGCATTTAATACCCCTGAGCAGGCCAGAGAGCAGTGGTTTCTGTCATTTAAAAATGCCAACCAATCCCCTACCTCTCAACACTCCTCAGTAGAAAATATCCCCTGCACTTTCTTCCATCCTTAACCTTAGGAACCAATATATATGTGCGTGTGTGTGAGTGTATGTGTGTATATATAAATGTATATGAATATATATATTTGAAAAATATGCTCAAGAATTATATTTTGTTATTAAAAATGAAATAAATCATTCAACTATGCAATGTTCAAGCTACCAATTCTTCACAGAGTTAATGTGTACAGGCCTCTCATAATTTAGAAGAAAAAGATAAAACTGTCCACAGTAAAAGTTGCAAAAGGTAAATCAAAACTTTGGAATAAAAGTGGGTATAATAATTTTTTCCACATTGATTGCTATCATGAATTTCAATCCCAATATAGCATATAAATTATATTGAAGTAATACTTCATAGATTTCATTATTAGGCCTTTGATACTAGGTAAATCTTAAAGCTATTTAGTGGTGATGCTCACACTTTTCCAGTATTGGTTAAATAACACTTCAAATTCATTGGTAACTTACAAACCCCTCTTCTCTATATGTCTCTTTTAACTCTCATAGCCTCTGTGGTGTGTTGATGTTTTATTTTTTAAAAGAAGTAATACAGTCACAAAATTTTAGTGATTTCACTAAGATACCACAGCTTATAAATGGTAAAGCTGAGAGCAATCTAGATGCTAACTTTAGTCCTAATGCTTGGCTGCATATATCTTTTTAGGAAAAATCTTACGTAATGAAAATTGAGAGTCTGGAAGATAGCCTTAAGAGACCACAGATTTTAAAGAAAATATTTCCGGAAGGCAATAAAGGAAGAAACAGAGGTTAAGAAACATTTGAAGAAAATTGTTCAACAAAAAATTAGGGGATTAGGAAACAACAATAAAAAATTTTAAAAATTAAGAAGACTAGGAAAAATAAATTAGAAAACTAGAGATAGACACACATATATCCAATTAGATATTTTGAAATAAAACATCCATTTGTAATAATAAAGTATAAAATCCTTTGAAATGCATTTACCATTAAATGTACAATGATTACAATAACAATTTAAGATTTTGAGAAATTATAAAAGAAATAGAAATACAGAAAATGTTCCTAGAAGGGAAGACTAAATATAGTGATAAGAAAGGAAACACTATGATGTCTGAAAGTATCTTAAAGGGTACAAGGAAAATTAAGACAATAATGGGAACACTCACTATACCATATAGAGTTCAGAAAAACTAGCAAAAGTTTTAGGTTAGAGAAGTTTTTAAAAGGGTAGGGTATTTGAAGAAGTCTGAAATTGTGGAAGATGATTTATTTCTAGTTCTATAGTGGTCCAGCATATCATACATTCTATTTTAAATAACTGGTAACATGTATATTATTAGTTAAACACAAAGAAAATATGACTTTTATCTTTGGTAAATTTTCATCTCCATACCTTTTGCTTTGCTTTGTTTGCTGCTTGCTTATTGTTACTTGTTTCTCCTCCTCTTTTAAGTATTAGTACATTCACATTCTGCCAACTTTCATATGTCTTAAAGGACAGAGATATATTAAACTCATTTATATGAATGAGTTTAGGCTTAACAGTTTCCCCCAAATAGCAATATTAGAATTTTATTTTTCCAGCTTTATTGAAGTAAATTGACAAATAAAAAGAAAGAGTAATTATTAACTGGAGAAGATGGTACTCTAAAAATGAAAATTCAGTATCTTTCCATTGGTAATATTTCTTAGTATGGATCAAAGAATCCTTACTGGCACTCCACAAATGAACTGTCAGATGAATAGATCTCTTTAATAATCATACACCTGATACTATTAGAATCACAAATCCTCCCAACTTTCTCATGATATTACTGTACAAAGTACAGATGTCTTTAGATATAATTTGTAATGCTATTTAAGTTGCCATGCAAAAATAAACTTATTAGTGTTGAGCTGGGTTTACGATTAGAAATGAGTTTGCAGCCACAGAATCAGCCTCTTGAAACTTTGAATAATCTTGCTTCAACATTGAGTGATAGAATTCTCTATTGTTTTCTTGAAGGATGGGGGAAGAAAAAAAAAAAAAAAGACCTGACTCTGCTTTGCTGTACAAGTCTGACTTTAGTGCTTCGTAGCTAGCAGCCTGTGAAAGGGTGCCTTCACAGAGGCTTTCTTAGTGTGATATGGAATTGTGCTGGCAGACTGGGCTCACAGAAGGTTAAGAAACAATCAACAGGAAGTCTGATACTGCTGCACTGAAAAGTTATCTTCTAGCTCCAGGAGCATTTGTCAAAGAAAAACATTCTACCAAGAATTAATTTGAGGGCTTATTTACTGAAGAGACTTCCAGCATTTATATGTAAAGGGCTCAGGAAGAGTTTGTAGGCCTTTGAGAAAATATGCATTGTAGCTAGCTGTCCTGTTTTAAAACTATGTGTACATTCATTTTTATCTTTAAATTTATGGGCACATTAATTTTTTGGTTTTATATCTATGAAATGGAATAGCTATGAAAAGAAAATATAACAATTTAAATTTAAAAAACATATAAACTTCTGATTAAAAGCAAGCACATATACTGATGGGCCTTAGCATGACTTTTTTTGTCATATAGATATCTTATTTAAATTTTTGTTATGTATATATCATATCACTTGGTTATTATTATATTTTATTAAGATGCAATTTATATAAATAATATTAACCATTTTAAATAGAGAAATTCAGTCATATTTAGTATATTCACTAATTCCAAGATACTTTCATCATCAAAAAAAAAAATACCCCTGTACCCATTAAGCAGTTATTATCCATTCCCTTCTCCCCAGCCCCTATAGCCACCTATTTGCTTTCTGTCTATACAGATTTTCCTACTTGTGATATTTCATATAAATGAAATCATACAAGATATATGATCTTTTGTATTTGGCTTATTACATTAACATTATGTTTTCAAGGTTCATTGGTATGGTACCATGTATCAGGGCTTCAATCTTTTTATGGTTGTTTGTATATACCATAATTTGCTTATCCAATTATCTGCTGATGGACATTTGGGTTGTTTCCATCCTTTGGCTATTGTGAATAATGTACTATGATCGTTGATGTACAAGCATCTGTTTGAAACCGTGTTTTAGATTCCTTTGGCTGTATACCTAGGAACAGAATTGCAAGGTCATGATAATTCTATGTTCAGCTTTTTGAGGTGTTCTCCACAGCAACTGAACCATTTTATATTCTAATCAAAATGTTCAAGGGTTCTAGTTTCTCCATATCCTTGCCAACCTTTATTTCCCATTATTTTCATTACTGCCATTCTAATAAGTGTAGTGGTATCTAGTAGTTTTGATTTGCATTTACCTAAAGATCAATAATGCTGATCATTTCATGTGCTTGATGGATGATTTCTTCCTTGAAGAAAAGTCTATTCAAGTCTTTTGCCTGCTTTTAAATTGGGTTGTTTGTCTTCTTGTTGTTGAGTTGTAAGAGTTCTTAGTATTTTTTGGTATTAAATATTTATTATTTTAATAAATATCAAATCTTTTAATTGATATATTTAATTGCGAACTTGAGAGATCTTAGTACTGTGTATTATATTATTCATATCTTAATTATCATATTATACAGATATGTATATTGTTAGTATACAGCTACATGATTTAGTGTAGCATTTGGTATAATTTGTATGGGCATTAAATTATATGAGATTTCCTATCTATAGATGAAATATAATCAGATATTTATGCTTACAGATGCAGACAAATTAGATACTATTCAGGAAATTATGTTTTAAGTTATCTATTCATTTTTTCTTATATTTTCATCAGTAAAATTATAATACCTACTTCTAAAAATAATGATTATTGGATGGATATAAATGGATGATTTGAAGGATGAAAAGAATAATAAAAATTATGCTAAATATATTGTACACAGCTTTGTGAAGTCCTACAAATACTTTCTTTATTGTATTGGATTTACAGATTTATTTCCAAAGTTATTACCTATGGACATTTAAAAATAATCAACCTAATATTTTGAGTATTTGATATATTTATACAAACATAAATGAAAAGAAACAAAACTGTTTTAATTTTTTAAAGCATCTAAGATGACTTGATTTTGTTAAAGAGGAAAATTATTATGTTTCTAGCCTTTAACAAATCATAGTTTTGAAAGTTGCATATAACTATCTACAATAAAATATGACAAATTGTATGCCAATAGTTACCATACATGGCTGGAGAATCTTACAGAAAAAAATGTTACTAAAAAAAAGGAAAAAAAAAAGAAAAAATGTTATTAATTATTTAGGGAATGGGAACTGGGCTTAAAAGAAAAAGGTAGTATTTGGGAAATACATACCAGTACACTTATATTCATAGTTTTCACATTTCATTATTAAATTATTTAGTAAAATATTAAATTTACCTGTTTGACCTCTTCAATCTAATAATCAAGTCTGTACTTTTCTTAAAAAAATTAAAACAGAGATAAATATAATACGGTTTACTAGAAAGCCTTTTTTAGAATTCTCCTAAATTATATATTTTCCTAAAATGAGGTTTATACAGAGATATAGATCTCTTCTACCATGAATATCAATCAAAATGAACAAAAAGGAGTTAAAATTAAGTAGTGCTTTATAGGAAGTATGCATTAGAGAAAATTATCTTCTGGGAATACTTTTAAAATATATGTGGATTATCAAGACTAGTGTAAGTGAACCATAAAGGGTTACTTTTGCATAGAAATAATTTAATAATAACTGATTATCTAATGTCATAATAACATTGAAACTCATTTTAATGGGAAACAATAGAGCAAAATTTTGGTCTCAAGTGATTTATGAAAAATTTATGTATAGGTTATTTGTTATTAAAAAGCATGTTGTTGAATAACCACATGAGTTAATGAGAAGAAAGAAAATTCCTACAGTGTATCAAAAAAAGAAAAAAAAGTATTCTTATATGTGCAGAAATAAAAAGACTGTGATCAGGTTCAGACTTACATACATTTTAGAAAAAACAAAGAAAGAAACTAAATTGTACTTGAGCCTAAAATATGCTGCTACCCCAGTGGGCATGGCTCCATAGGATTACTGTGATCCTAAGACTTATTGTTCTGTCCAGCAGTCTCAGCACAACTATAAGGCCTGACACACAATAAGCAGAGAAAAATATATATGTGGTGGCCTAGCTAATGAGTGCAGAAAGATGGAACTTTATAGCTTCCATATTTAGGAGAATGGTGAAGGCTTTGTAAAACTGAACAATCAAGAGAGAGAACAGGGTTGGATAAAGAAAGCTTCTGAGAAGAGATTTATGAGAATTAAAGGGAGGTAATACAAGCTAGCTAAACATTAAACTTAAGGTTTCATCCAATAAATCATTATACTGTTACTCACTTCTGAGTAAATAAAAATTCTTTGAAAATTCCAGTGTTCAAAGTACTATTTTTAATTATATTTTTAGGTTTAATTGAACTTCAAGGAAGTTTCCAGGAACTTTTTTAAACATAGTCGCAGAGGGCTCTGCATATGTGTGGTTAATATACGGCATTTATGATTCACTTTTAAACACGAAAAAGCAATGGCCTTAAATGTGCCGTTTCTTTAAGCACTGTGTTGATTTGTACATTGTCCTTGCATTTTCTCTTTACCAGGTGTAGTCTCCTGATAAGTATGTTCCCTTCTTTGCAGAAATTCACATTGCTGACCTTGCAGTCTTTTGTCATGGAAGGGCTGCCACTGGCAGCCGTAGATTAATACCAGCTCAAATCTTGTTGTTTTTGATTAAGGTCCTGAGGTTAGAAAAATGTAATTTGTACTCCACAAGGTAGTATAGAGAGAACATGACAGCAATTAATCCTTTTCTTGCTGATGACAATGATAAAATACCCCCTGTTGCCTCCAATATCTTTGTTAATATTCCAAAAGGGAAATTTACTTTCCCCTGTATTTATTTACAGGTAAGTATTTTTCCTAACTTCTAAGCGTCTAATGTTAAAAGTTTATTAAGCCCTTTTAAAAATCAGGAACTCTGTCAATATTATTATTGTGGGAATAGTTTGTGAAAACTAATGATTTGTAATGAAACTTAATTTCAATGAAATAGAAACTTCTTATATATAGTTATAAAAGAATGGCAAATATGCTTTTACTGATCTATTATGTATTACAAATTCACTAACTTAAAATATTTCTAACAAAGATCAAATCAATCTGGTAAAGTGAAGCCAATAGTATGCTTAGTTTAGACCTAATAATTTCATCAAAATTTTAAAACTTGTTATCTTTATATTATTTAAGCTTTAGATACCTATATTATTCTCAGATCTCTCCAATTCAGTTTGTAATGTACATTATCTAAACTTTATTAATTACTGAATGCTTTATATGATCTTTGGTAAATCAGCGTAATTACTGGCATGAAAAGAATGGCATATCCCAATTTTCTCTAAATAACTTCATGCCCCAACCAAACTCTGTATTCAACAACTTACACAGTTGGAAAATTTTGTAAAAGTATCGTACAATGACGGACAAAGAAAGGTAATACCAAGGATAACATCCCTTAATTATACTATTCTTGGCAGGATATGTATATTCACGGGACATGATAAGGGCATTCTATTTTGGGATATATATGACTGATAACAAAAGCTCTGTTAGTACACTTATTGGTTGTAAATTTTTTGTAGTTGTTAACCAACAAAATTCTTAAACCAGGGAAGGTCAAAGACATCATTTTGAATATCAGTGTCTTTGACAGAATGGAAGAACTTCACTAATCACAACAGTCCCACCCAACACATGACAAGAGTTCTGTCTTCTTATTTCTTTTGAATTAAATGATTTGCATTATTGTATTTCCTCCAAGATTACTGCATCAGAAGTAGCATTTAATTATCTAAGACTTATTTTAAGGGTAAACTATCATTTAAAACATAGAAATATCTAACCTAAAGGAGGATGAGGTCCTATCTAAAATGAGGAACTGAAATATTCTTGTAACTAGGTCTTCCTGGAAAACATGAGTATTTTTTCTCCTTTATCATAGTTTGTCATTCACAAACAATCAATAGTATTCTTCTTTCTCAACTCCTTAAATGAAGTAACCAAATGAAATTTACAGTGAAAATAAATTTTAAATTATCTTGTGAATTTCTTTAGAAAAAAGAATTCTGGGATTTTGATTAGTATTGCATTGGCCATATAGGTCAATTTGGGGAAGAAATAATATCTTTAGTCTGATAATATTTAGACTTTCATAGTACAAATTTGCTGAACAATGTTTTAAGAGTTTTCTGTGAAATTTTGCATATATTTTGCTATATTTGGCCCTAATTACTTCATAACTGTAAATGATTTTAAATTGTTTTTAATTTCAGAAATTATATATTTCATTATATGACTATAGTATTCAAAATAACTACAAACAAGAAAGATACTAACAAAATCATATCAACAGTTGAATGAAATAAATAAATCATGGTATACTCACATGATGAAATACTATATAGAATAACAAAAAGCTAAACTATGCCAATGTACATCAGAATATTTGGTTAACTTGGGTAAAAGAGATTAGGAAATGGGAATATGAAAGTAGCCTTTGGCATAATTATAATTTTCTTTTTATTGATCTAAATGTTGGTTACATAGTTGTGTTAAATTGATAAAAATCCATTGATATGTCTGCATGGTCATTTTATGTCTACTTTTCTGTATGTGTATTATATTTAAATTACTTCTGCATAATACTTTTTCCATTGGTTTTTAATCAATCCTTCCTCTTCATGTTTTCGTATTTATGTCTCAACAAATGTGCTGTTTTTTTTTCTCCATCTTAGAAATACTGTTTTCCTCTCTCTCCTCCCCTTTTTGATAAAAATGTTATCTTTACTTGTTATCTTCACCCTGATTAAGTCTTTGATCTAAAGAAGTCTGACTTATATCCACAGCATTCCAATGACAATGAACCTGTCAATGTCTTCCAAAATTCACAGTTTCAAAATGCATTATCACTTCTCTGTTCTCATTACAATTAACATCAGGATAATTTTTCCTTTTGGAAATACTCTCCTACATTAGCATCTCCAATAGTGGTAGAAACACTGGTTCAGTCTTCTCAGCTTTCATCCTGTATCCAACTTTAAAATGCTGGAGTGCTCCCAAATCCACTTCTCTCTACTTCTACTCTTTCCTAGATAATATCATGTATCTTTAACTATTATGCATATGAAAATTAACCCCCTATTGTATATTCAGGTCAGAGTCTCTTCCTCTGGATTTGATGCTCATATTTTCAGTGTCTTACTTAACATTTCTAATTACACACACATACACACACACACTTTTAAAAACTGGAGGCAACCACCCAGTTTTCTTACAGTTACATTGTTCTCTGTCTCATTAATGGCATCATCCACCATCAACTGATCTAGCCAATAATCCAAGAATTCATAACAAATTTATCTTGTCTTAGTCCTTGCAGTCAACAATGGCAAAAGTAATGATACAAAGTAAACTGTGTTAATACATTGTGTTCTACCCTTTGAATGACCACTTAACACTCTGTCGTGATGGCATTTATTTGGTTGATTCAATATGATTCATTCCAAATGGATGCTAATGTTTCTCATGAATATTAGTGTATTTATTTTAGCCTTTAATCTATGTTGTTCAATAAGTGTTGAGTGAATGATAAATAAAGGAGTAGATGACAGAAAAACCATTTATTTCTTTGTTCTTTTCTCTTGAAAAAAAATGTCCAGATTCATCATCAGTGTCTTTTAAGGCTACAAAAGAGTCTTACTCTTTTTCTTTTCTCTGTATAACTCTGAATCTATAGTAGGGTGTACACTTACTATTTTGTATAATTTACCTACATGATTCAGGTAATTCTATGCTACACTAATCATTAAATCCATATGTGAGATGTTTTAAGTCTTATGCAGTACTTTCAAAGAACACAATAGCCTTTTTCAATGCAATAAATGAATACTGTATATGCAATCATATATAGCACTAATCACAAAGATATGGACCACAAATGGCCATAAATACATCTGATATGCATTAATCAGTTATTTGAATGAATTATTATATCATTACTTGAAGAATGAACCTCAATTTCATATAGAATTATACTGATTGTCCATTAGTTATTTTATTGAACCACCTTTATATAAGGAAATAAATTGCTATTTTGATCAATGTTAAGCTACATAAGCTTAACAAATATAAAGGAAATTAAGAGGGTGTGGATCTGTATTTCTGCCTACATTTTCAAGAATCTCCTCTCGTACAGGCAAAATATTTTTCACTTAAGGTCAGGACCTGAACATCATGTCAGAAAGCTAGGCTAGTAAAGATCAATTAGTAAAAAACTATTGCAGAACAATGAAAAACAAGAATAAATGTTATTTAAGGCATTCAATGGTTGAGAATTACTATCAAACAACAAAAGAACTATTTGTGCAGTGGAGTTTCAGAAATGTGGGCCAATATTATAGGTATAACAGCAAATTACAAATGCAAATACAAATACATTTTGCAAGATATTACAAGATAATATAAATTTGTCACAACTTTCATGCTTATCCCTTAGAAATGACATTATTAAAGATAACTGTATTAAAAAGCAAACTAACCTTATTTTTGAAATTTAAAAAAGTCATCCTCAGGCAAAAGCAATAAATAACTGGAAATACAAAGCAACAGCTGTTAATTGTTATGATCTGGGATTGCATTGGCAATAGGTGGGAAACATGAAAAGGTGTTAAATAAAGATTGTGCTAGCAAATAAATAATTTGGTTCAGTAGGGGAGAAAATTAAATTAACCACTGGAAAGAAAAAGAAAGAAGTTTCTTCTTCATAGCTTTAAGCCTTATTGGAAAATCGATGAAAGCAGTATGTTGAGCCTAGTGATTACATCCAAGACCTACATGCATTAATTATTGTCTATCAAGGGATAAGGAAAAGGTGTGATTGTGTGTCTCATTGTGCTCTCTTGACTGCTTAAAAAATATATTAAATTTCAAGATAATTAAGGAGTTCTTAAACAAGAAATAAGGGGGAAGATTAATTCAGTTGCATTTTAAAAATTCTCTACATCAGCAGATTTAATTAAGCCAGGAAATGCAAGCCATAAACACAGAAAGATATTTGAAGTATATGTATGCAAGAAAGAATACAATCCAAAAATATCAGGAAGTCCTACGAATTCTTAAAGAAATGACAAAGAAGAAAAGTGGCATAAGATATAAACAGAAACATCACACAGAAGAACATAATGATAAATATATATAGCTTTCCCTAGTTATCCTGAGGGGATTGGTTCCAGGAGCCTCCATGGAACCCAAAATCTACAGAGGCTCAAGTCTTTTATATAAAATGATGAAGTACAAGGAATACAGTTGGTCCTCCTTATCCGTGTGTTTCACATCTGCAGTGATGGAGGGCTGACTACATATTTTAAAAGTTTACCTACCTAATATTTTAAACTACAAATTAAATCATTAATTAAATATCCATTTTATTTAAATAAATTTAAAATCTGACATTAAATTGTATTGGTAAGGAAGTTAAACCATAACTCTTACACTTAATATAGAAATTAAATTAGCATAAAGGCTTTGAAGAAATATTTGAAGTAATTTGAAGATATGCCTATCCTACAGTCAATAAATTTACTTATAGAGAAACATCACATAAACACTTGTTTCAAAGCCACAAGATTAAGAATGTTTATATCACCATGGTTTATAATATAAAAACACGTATTACATGATTACTCATAATTACTAAAGTAATATTGGAATGTTCATATAGTAAAATATATGATGATAAAAATGAATGATCTAAGACTACATATATCAACAACAGTAAATTTATCAGGTAAAAAATAGTTTAACACATACAACAAATTTTACATTGCTTAGTGAAAATATATATTTAATAAATAAAAATAAATATCAAATTGAGAACATTGGTTAATGAAGGAGATGTACAAGTTTCATGTCTTATTGGGTGGTAGTTAGATGGGTGTTAGCCTATTATCTTATGACAACTTTCTTTCTAAAACATTTAATAATAAATTCAAATATAAAGGAACAAAATTTGACACCTCATCAAAAGTAAACTGGCAATCTATCCCTCTACTTTTGACCCCTATTCATTTTCCCCCACAACACTGTTTATATAAAAGTTGTTTTCAAAATTATAATCGGTTATATACAGATAAGAATCTTGGGATTCTGTCTTTCACACTATGACGCCTATAAATTTTTTAAAGACTATTTTCAGAAAAATTTAAATTTCACAGCAAAATTGAGGGGCAGATATAGAGTTTTCCCATATATCTTCTGCCTAACAAAGGTATAGCTTTCCAGTTACCAGCATGCCCCACCAGAGTGGTATGTTTTTAGAATTGATGAACCTACATTGACAACATCGTAATCACTCAAAGTCTACAGTTTACATTAAGTCTCATTCTTGGTGTTGTACATTCTTTTGGTCTGGACAAATGTATAATGACATGGAACTATCATTGTAGTATCATATGGATTATTTTCACTGCCCCAAAAATCCTTTGTGTTCCACATATTTATCCCTTCCCTGCAACACCTGATAATCACTAATCATTTAACAGTCTCCATAGTTTTGCCTTTTCCATAATGTCATATAGTTGGAATAATACAGTATGTAGTCTTTCCAAGCTGGCTTCTTTCAATTAGTAACATGCATTTAAGTCTCTTCCATGTCTTTTCATGGCTTGGTAGCTCATCTCTTTCTTCCAGAATAATATTCCATTGTGTAGATATACACAGTTTATTTATCTATTCATTACTAAAGGACATCTTTGCTGCTTCCAGGTTTTTGCAAGCATGAATAAACTTACTATAAACATTCATGTGCAGGTTTTTGTGTAGATACAAGTTTTCAACTCCTTTGGGTAAATACCAGGGAGTGAGATTGTTGGTCATATGGTAATAAATAGTGTGTTCAGTTTTGCACAAAACTGCCAAATTGTCTTCCAAAGTGGTTGTACCATTTTGCAGTCCCACAGGTGATGAATAAGAGTTTCTGTTGCTTACACTCTCGACTGGATTGACGTTGTCAGTGTTTGGATTTGGGGCTTTATAATAGTTGCCTATTAGTGTCATATTGTTTTTTTAATTTCCATTTCCCTGGTGACACATGATGTGGACCATATTTTCTTGTGATTATTTGTCATCTTTTTTTTTTTTTTGGTGAAATGTCTGTTAATATTTTTTACCTATTCTCAGTCATATTCTTTGTTTTCTTATTGTTGAGTTTTAAGAGTTCTTTGTATATTTTGGGTAACAGTGATTCATCAGGTATCTCTTTTGCAAATATTTTCTCCCATTCAGTGTCTTATCTTCTTGTTCTTTTGACATTGTCAATTCTTATTGATACTGACTTTTGTAGAACATAATTTTTAAATTTAATGAAGTCCAGTTTATCATTTATTTCATTCATGGACATGCCTTTTGTATTTTTTTCTTAAATGTCATTATCAAACACATGGTCATTTAGATTTTTATAGTTTTACATTTTACATTTAGGTGTGTGATCCATTTTGAGTTAATATTTGTAAGGGGAATAAAATCTGTGTTTAGATTCATTTTTTTGCATGTGCATATACAGGTGTTCAGCACAATTACTGAAAAGCCAATTTTTATTCCCTTATATTGTCTTTGCTCCCTTATCAAGATCAGTTGACTATATTTATGTGGGTCTATTTCTAGGCTCTCAATTCTGTTCCATTGATCTATTTGCCTATTCTCTCACTGATATCACACTGTCTTGATGACTGTAGATTTATAGTAAGTTTTGAAGTTGAGAACCATCAGTCTTCCAAATTCATTCTTCTTCATTTCTGTATTGGCTATTCTAGGTCTTTTGCCTCTTCATAGACACTTTAGAAACAGTTTTTTTTTTTTTTTATATTCACAAAATAAATTGCTTGGATTTTCACTGAGATTGCATTGAATCTATAGATCAACTTGGGAAGAACCGATGTCTTGATGATATTGAGTCTTTCTATCCATTAACTTGGAATGGCTCTTCAATTATACAGCATTTTATTTTCATTTTTGGGACATACTAATTTAAATAGTATTGTGTTTTTTATTTCAAATTCTACTTGTTCATTGGTGTGATATAGGAAGGAGACTGATTTATTCAGTGACCTTGTATCTGCAACTTTTTTATAACTGCACATTAGCTCCATTTTTGTTGATGCTTTCAGATTTTCTACACAGATGATCATGCATGAAAAAGGAAAGTTTTATTTCTTTCTTACCAATCTAAGTACTATTTACATCCTTTTCTTGCCTTCTTAAATCAGCTAGAACTTCCAATATGATGTTGTAAAAGAGTGGTGAGAAGGAAGATCCTTGCCTTGTACTAGATTTTAGTAGGAAAGCTTCAAGTTTTTCATCAGGGATAAAGTTAGATGCAGGGTTTTTTTTTAAGATATCTTTCATTTTGAACAACTTGCTCTCTATTCCTAGATTACTGAGAAATTTTATCATGAATAGTTCCTGGATTTTGTCAAATGCTTTTGCTGATAGTATTTATATAATCATGTATTTTTTTTCTTTTATAGCCTATAGATGTGATAGACTACATTGACTTTCAAATGCTGAGCCACCTTTCCATATATGAGACAAATCACACTTGATTTATGCTACATAATTCTTTTTATACATTATTGGATTTGATTTGCTAGTATTTTATTGAGAATTTATGCACATATATTCATGAAAGACATTATTATTTTCTTTATTTTCTTGTAATTTCTTTCTCTGGTTTTGGTAATAGGATAATGATGACCTCATGGAATGTGTTAGAAAGTATTCCCACTACTTTTGTCCTCTGAAAGAGATTGTAGAAAATTGGTATCATTCCTCCCTTAAATGTTTGGTAGAATTCCCCAATGAAACCATCTGGGTCTGGTGCTTTCTGTTTTGGAAAGTTATTAATTATTGACCCAATTTCTTTAATGGGTAGAGGCTTATTCATATTGTCTATTTCTCCTTATCTGAGTTTTTGCAAATGTGTCTTTCAAGGAATTGGTGCATTTTACCTGGGTTATCAAATATGAGGGCATGTTTATAGCTGTAGGTTTTTCATAGATCACCTTCTTCAGTGTGAGGAAATTCCTTCTATTGCTATTATATTATATGATATACTATTATATGATATGCTATTATATTATATTATATCATCAAAGTATATTTCTTTTTGAGTCATTTTTGGTCTTTGGTGTCTCTCTCATAATTTATTTCACCTAAGTTTTATAATTTTAGGTGTATACTTGTTCATAGTATTTCCTTACAATCCTTTTTATTTCTGTAAGATCAGTAGAAATGCACCCTCTTTCGTTCTCAAATTTAAGAATTTACCCAAAATTCTTAAGTTTTGGATTACTCTAGATTAAAATTTGTCACGCCTACTTATCTTTCAAAGAACCAGATTTTGATTTCATTGATTCTCTCCATTGTTTTTGAATTAGCTCATTTATTTCCACCCTACTATTTAGTATTTCCTTTGTTTTGTTTACTTTGGATTTATCTTGCTTTTCCTTCTGGTTTCTTAAGGTGGCAGTTTAAGTTATTGATTTGAGATCTTACTTCTTTCACAACATAGATATTTGCAGCCATATATTTCCTTCTAAACACTGTTTTAGGAACATCCCTTAGCCTTTGACCTATTGTGTGTTTTTTTAATTTATCCAAAAATATTTTAATATTTACCTGTGATTATTTTTGACTCATTTGTTAATTTTTTGTTAATTTTAGTGGTTTTATTTTAGTGTTCTAAAAAAATTGATTATGTCTGTTTTTTCAGTATTTTGATTGACTGTATGGAGAAGCAAATTTTCAAAAGTCCTTACTCCACCAGTCTGGAAGTACTCCTCAGACTCAGTATTTTTATTTTTTTCATGGGAAGCTTTTTCAGGTAATCATCAACTTTTGATTCATTTGTAATTCACTGTATATTGTTGGGAGGTCTCTGAGTGTCTGTTCAATATTTGTTGAAATTAAATAAAAATTAAATAGCATTTTACAATGTCAGGGGTAGGGGCAAACATTGTCTTCTTTATGAAAGCAAAGAAATGATCATAGGAATATCTCTCAGTCTTCAGTGGATTATTCTTCTCTTGGCACTTTTTTAAACCAGAAGACTTAGTTGGTGAAGATATGTGTAAAAAGCCCATGAGTATGAATGTGAACTTATTGAAAGATGATAAAAAATCAATTTGGAAAGACACGATTAAGAAACCTTACAGCTGACCCATCAATACTCTTATGACTATCAGAATTCTTTTTACTACTCGAATGTAATATGAACTAAAATTTATTGCTGAAGATAGTTTCATTAAAAATTAAAACTAATATTCAGTTTTATTAGAGTCATATAATCCTACAACTGGAAAAAAATTGAGGTTGATTTGTTAGACTTTCCCTTTTTCCTACATCTGTACCCCGTTTTGTAGACCACGGATATTACTAAATATCCTTATTTTCCTTTGATATATCATAGACAGGATTTTATTCTATGTATATATAAATTCTATGTATTTATTTAGAAATACAAAGATATACACACATGATCTCTATGAAAAATGGAGTACAGTCTATGATGAAAGATAATATCTACAGTTAATAATGTTTTTATATTAGCTTCCTATGGCTAATGATGACAAGGATAATGAAATGGATGTTAAGTTCATGTACAGTGGTATGAACTTGGTATTGGGATGCCCAGACAATGTACATTGTTGTAAATTCATATTTATAACATACAATTCTTAATATTGATGCTTCAGCATTGGATTACTGTTTTCCAAAATTGCTAACATAATATCAATGTGTTTCTGTATAATGTGAAATCTAGAAGTTAATGTAAGAATCTCAGCTCTGGTTTTATATTTCAGAAATATTCGGGGTTATTGAAATCTTCTTAAGAGAAAGCTAGTGACATTCCAGCTTAAAGAGATTTAACTTTGAATCACAGCAGAAGCAGGGATAACAAAATCAGACCACAATTCTTTTCAGAGTTAAAAGATATTATCTTTTTAATTCCTGATATAAAAATGAATTATTGGAGGACTGCCAAGATGTCAGAGTAGAAGGACACTCTTAGTTCATCCTCTCCCATGAATATACCAAGAAATACATTCATGGGCCCACCCATTCACTCAGAACACCAGTTGAACTTTGGCAGAACATTGCCTACTTCAAAAGACAAGAAGATTCCTCATAAAAATTGGTAGAAAAAAAAAAAAGAAGAAGAAGAAAAAAGAAATTAGTATGGGACCTGTTCTGTAGGAAGGGAGTGGCAAAGGAGGAATAGTGCTCTTATGCTGGGACACCCCCTCTCCAATGGAGTGGTCAGCAGGGATGTAGGAATAACTTCTGAAGCTCAGAGGAGGGCACAACAGCTGCTTGGCTAATAGAACTGACAGAAATCTACACAAAGGGTCCATGTGATCCCCAGTCCTAGAAAAAAGCTTATGAGGGTGGGCTGGGACTGGATGCTGGAGCTTAGGGAGAGGGCTGGGGCCACCTGAACAGAGGTGGCCTCAGGGGGCTGGAGTGTGCTGTGGGCTATGGCTGGAAGTGTATACAAAACAGAACAGCCTGAACTAAAAAGCAATTCTCCACGGAAGAAATACAAATGATCAATAGGCACATGAAAAAATGCTCAATATCACTAATTATCAGAGAAATGCAAATCAAAACTATGATGAGGTATCACCTCACACCAGTCAGAATGGCCATCATTCAAAAATCCACAAATGACAAATGCTGGAGAGGCTGTGGAGAAAAGGGAACCGTCCTACACTGCTGGTGGGAATGCAGTTTGGTGCAGCCACTATGGAAAACAATACAGAGATTCCTCAAAAGACTAGGAATAGACTTACCACATGACCCAGGGAATTCCAATCCTGGGGATATATCCAGAAGGAACTCTACTTCAAAAAGACACATGCATCCCAATGTTCATAGCAGCACTATTTACAATAGGCAAGACACGGAAACAGCCTAAATGTCCATCAACGGATGACTGGATAAAGAAGCTGTGGTATATTTATACAATGGAATACTATTCAGCCATAAAAATGACAACATAACACCATTTGCAGCAACATAGATGTCCTGGAGAATGTCATTCTAAGTGAAGTAAGCCAGAAACAGAAAGAAAAATACCATAAGAAATTGCTCATGTGTGGAATCTAAAAAAAAAGAAAAGAACATAAATACAAAACAGAAGCAGACTCATAGACATAGAATACAAACTTGTGGTTGCCAAGGTTGAGGGAGGGTGGGAAGGGACAGACTGGGATTTCAAAACTTGTAGATACTGACAGGCATACGCAGAAGAGATAAACAAGATTATACTGTATAGCACAGGGAAATATATACAGGATTTTGTGGTAGCTCACAGCAAAAAAAAAAAGTGACAATGAATATATGTATGTTCATCTATAACTGAAAAATTGGCTCTACACTGGAATTTGACACAACATTGTAAAATGACTATAACTCAATAAAAAAAATGTTAAAAATAAAAAAACATAACAGCCTGGGACCCTCATAAAAAAAGCAACTCTGCTGGTGCGCATTTGGAGGGGCACAATGAAGCTGGATCATGGACAATATTACAGAAATACAAAAAACCATAAGAGAGTACTTGAAGTGCTCCAATTCCATATATGAAAAACTGTATGAAAACGAATTGGACAACCTAGAAGAAATGGACAAGTTTCTGGAAACATACAGTGTACCAAGATTGAATCAAGAAGAAATAAACCACTTCACAGACTGATCACTAGAAATGAATAGAATCAGCAATAAAAAACCTCTATATAAACAAAAGTCAAGGACCAGATGGCTTCACTGGTGAATTCTACTAAACACACAGAGAAGAATACATACAAATCTTTCTCAAAATCTTCCAAAAGATTGAAAAGGAGGGAATACTGCCAAACTCATTCTATGAAGCCACCGCTATTACCCTGATACCAAAACCAGATAAAGATACTATCAAAAAAGAAAATTACAGGCCAATATCACTGATGAATATAGATGTAAAATCCTTAACAAGATATTAGCAAACAGAATCCAACAGCATATAAAAAAGATCATACACCATGATCAAGTTGCATTCATCCCAGGGACACAAGGATGCTTCAACATAGGCATATCAATCGATGTGATACACCATATCAATAAAAGAAAGGACAAAAACCATATAATCATCTCAACAGATACAGGAAAAGTATTTGATAAAATTCAACACCATTTATGATAAAAACTCTTACCAAAGTGGGTATAGAGGAAACATATCTCAACACAATAAAAGCTATTTATGACAAACCTACAGCCAGCATAATACTTAATGGTGAAAAACTGAAAACCTTCCCACTAAAATCTGGAACAAGACTAGGAAGCCTGCCCACTCTTACCACTTCTATTTTGAAACATAGTTTTGAAAGTCCTAGCCACAGCAACCAGAAAATAAAATGAAATAAAAGGGATCCAAATTGGAAGAGGAGAGGTAAAATTGTCACTATAGGCAGGTGACATGATTCTACACATAGAAAACTCTAAAAGCTCCACACAAAAAGTACTAAAGCTGATAAAAGAATTTGGCAAGGTAGCAGGATACAAGATTAACATACAGAAATCAGCTGCATTTCTTTACACTAACAAGGAAATATCACAAAAAAAGAGTGAAAAATAATCCTTTTAAAATTACATCCAAAAATTAAAATACTTAGGGATAAATTTGACCAAGGAGGTGAAAGACTTATACAGTCCAAAACATTGATTAAGGAACTTAAAGATGACTTAAAGAAATGGAAACATAGCCCATGCTCTTGGATAGGAAGAATCAATATTGTTAAAATGGCCATACTGCCCAAGGCAATCTACAGATTTAACATGATCCATATCAAATTATCCAGGACAATTTAAGAGAACTAGAACAAATAATCTTAAAATTTATATGGAATCACAAAAGACCCAGAATTGCCAAAGCAGTAATATACTGACAAAAAAGGATCAAGTCATAATTAGAAATGTTTATCAATGCTACTGAGTTTGCTAAGCATCTTTACGATGATTACTTTGAATACTTAATTGGGTTGACTGCCGATTTTCACTTCACTTACCTCTTCTTGTTGTTTCTGGTTTTTTGCATTTGAAATATATTCTATCTCCTTATTTTGCCTAATTCTCTATTTCTATTTTTAGTTAGGCCAATTACGTTTCCTTATCTTGAAGTAGACTTAATTAAGAGATATCCTATGGACCCAACAGCACTCTGCTCTCTGGTCACTAGAGGTATATGCTCTAGGGGTGCTCCCTACGTGGACTAAATGGGCCCTTTTGTTGTGGCAAGGCCATTTACTGTGAGTGTGCTGGTAGACAGGGCTGGCCCCCAGCCCAGTAGGCTGCCAGGCCCTATCTTATGCAGTGGCTTTGGCAGGGTCAGGTCACAGCATGTCTTGCTGTATGACGCTGGGTGTCCCAGGGCTGATGCCAGCCTGCTGGTGGTTGGGAATAAGTCCTGGCACAGCTGTTGTGGGGCTCCATTTGTCCTGGGCTGGTGTTAGCCTGGTTGTAGGTGGGGCCTGTTCTTAGGACAGCTGGCTGTAGTGACTGAGGGTCTCAGGGCTGGTGCTGGTCTGCTGGTTGTCAGGTAAGCCCCCACTGCTAATAGATAAAGGCAGGACACCAAAATTGTTCTTGTGATAAAATGAGCTCCCCGAAATGGCTGCTGCCAGTGTCTATGTTCACAGTGGGAATCCCAGTTGCCTCCTACCTCTCTGGAAGTCTTTCCAAGATCAGCAGGTGGGTCTGACCCAGACTCTTTTTTTAAGCTACTGCCTACATGCTGGGACTTGGAATGTGTGAGATTTTGTGCACGCCATTTAAGAGTGGAGTCTCCATTTCTTACAGCCCTCCAGCTCTCCTTTAAGCTTTCAAAGCCAGATGTTCCCGGTGCAGCATTCCATGCTGGAGAGCTTGGACCCTGATGTGGGGCTTGGACTACTTCCTCCTAGAGAAGAACCTCTGCAATTGTGATTATTCTCCTGTTTGTGGATTGCCTACCTAGGGGTGTTGTTTCTGACTATACTGCATCTCCACCCTTCCTACTTGTCTCTTTGTGGTTCCTTCTTTACGCCTTTAGTTGTGTAAAATATTTTCTGATAGCCTTCAGGTTATTCGCACAAATAGTTGCTGTGCAAATTGTTGTAATTTTGGTGTTCCTATGGGAGGCGGTAAGCTCAGGGTCTTCCTCCTCTGACATATTGATCACATCCAAGCTTCTTATCTTTCTGTTGAAACTTACTATTTTTCTGCTGAGAATTCTTACTGTTTATGTTCTGTGAAAACATTTGTTTTTCTTCATTAAAGGCAGTTACAATGGCTACTTTAACATACTTCTATTTACAATAAGAGATTAATCTTTGGGTCAGATTTTGTTGATTTTCTTTTCTCTTAAGAATATGCTCAATTTTCGTTTTCATCTGTCTGGTAATTTTAAATTGCATTCTGACCATTGTTAATGTAAAGCTGTGGGAAGTTTGGATTCCATTATTTTTCTCTAACAAGAGTTTCCGTTGTTTTAATAGTCAATTAAGTACCCTGGCTGGGATTTAATTTCAAACTCTGTTTCTTGGGTAGCAACTCCAGTCTTTGTTCAGGTCTTCCATTTTGAGTTGTTTTTTGAGTCTGTTTTTCTTATGTTTGTCTGAAGATTCAGGGAATGGCTAAGTATAATGTGATCTCTTCTCTGGCTCTTTCCCTTCAGGGTTCTCTACTCTCTTCAGTGGCCACAGTACCTGGCTTAAAATGCCTGGTTCCCCATTTTTTTTCTGGTGCCCTACTACTGGCACATACTTCACTCTTTAGTCCCAAGTTTAAAAATCACAAATATTAGGAACTCTCTTCATTCAGCTTTCCTCCTTTCCTCTGAGTTTGCGGTCTCCCTAAGAGTCTTATCTCCTTCTTTCTACTCTTCAGTGTCTTCAAGTAGTTGTTTTGGTATTATTTCCAGGCCTTATTATCACAGTTTCTGCAGGAGTGGAGTCCAACAGGGTCTTATTTAGTTACTATTACAACCATAACTACATTTTTTAACATGCAGAATATCATAACTACAAATGATTGGAGCCTGTATTTTTGAATTCCAATCATCAAATTCATCTTCATTATTTCAAGATTTCATTAAATGTATGAATTATTATCTTTAGTATATATAGAAAAATATTAATTAATATCTACCTAGAACGTTGTTTCAATATGATAGGTTCTAATTTTTGACAAGCAATACTTACATGAAATTTTTAATGAAAACTTGTTATTTAATTGTAGCACATATTTCATGGCAACTGTCTGAGTCTAATTCAGCTTTAATTGTATTTTTTATTCCACAATAAAGTTTCTTTGAGAACAAGCAATATATTTTCTTCTACTTTATAAACTTTGTAAGAATTATGCCAATTAAGAAAATACATGGTGAGGGTGATGGTGATTGAGTGATTGATTTAATCTTATGAGAGTATGCCTGTAATGATCAATCCCTAGAAATGTTAGGTAGCAATGATCTGTATTTTATAATGTATGAACTCAGATATTAAAAACTCTGTAAGTTAGGTATTACTCAATAAATATATGTGGAAACTGAGGCACAGAAAGTTTAAATTATCTGCCAAATATCTCATTATTATTAAACATTATCATATGCATTTGAGGAGAGGTAGTCTGTCTCTAGGACTTAATGCTGTTTTCTATAACTAATATATTGCCTATAATATTAAGGATCATTTTAAGTTAATACTTTTTATTATATGTGTCTCCATTTATTCTGTGTTCTATTTTTATTTATTACTCATGACATTCATAAGTATTAGTATTACTCATCAGATTGATTAAAATTAATATACCTCCTATACCTGAGATAATGATGCCTAATTTATCCCAAATTTTAAAAAGGAATTGCTGATTTATAATTTTCGATTGGAACGCAGAGTCTGGTAATTTTGTCAAATTTGATCACCACTTTTCAGAGAAATAATATGTATATATACACTATGACTGATAATGACCACTGAAGTATTAGTATGTCCAATTGTGGGTTTTTTGTTTTTTTTGTTTGTTTTTGGTCTCAGAAAAGCTATTTCTAATCTGCATGAAGAAAAATGTAAAAAAGTAGACCATCAGAGGATAACAGATGACATGTCTATTTTGAAGTATAGTTGGCACAGCAGCAGAATGGCAAAGAAAATGTTATGCCATTTCCTTCCTTCAGCTAAGATTTACTTGAAGGTGCCTGCTGTGTAGCCTCTGGCTAAGTGCTGAGTGTCAGGATTTTCAGTACCCCTCACCGTGGCAAAGAGTGAACAAATTGAAAGGCTTCATACATCTTAACTTTACATGATTAGAAAGAGAATCCTCAAAGATGTGGACAATGAATAACGTGCTTCCAGCAATAGACAGGCAATGGCAAGAATGAAGATAATAATTTGCACTAGAAATGCATGTTAGAATTAAGAGTTCACTCGTGGGTACTGGCACAATATGTACAAGGTGAACCTTAAAAGAAACTGGCTTTTTTAACAAATTGCTCCTAGCAACACTTACTCAGAAGATTCTACTACTGTTAATTTTCTCTTCCCACTAAATGAGAACTCTGAGAGCATATACCACTGAGGAAATCTATGCATAGATCGTGGGAAATAGAAGTACCAGTATTTTCTGTCCCATCTCTTTTTCCAGCCCAGCCTATTTGCCCTGCCACAAATGCACCCCAGCCTTGCAGTTCAAAGATTTTATATAGTCCTAAAACCCTGTTTATTTACTTATTTAGTACAGAGGCAGTCACTCAGATGCCTCATCCCCTACCCTCATCACTCTCATGCTCACCATAACCTCAGCACACACTTGCTGATCCTATGCTATGGTCTGGCATTTGGCTAGATGTCTCTCCAAACTTGATTAAAAAAAAAGATTCTTTTGTCTCTGTTCTCAGAAGAACATGTCTTTTTTTTTTTTATAAGTGCTCAACCAATAAAATACAGTAAGTAAAATGATGAGTCTGCATGTATTTAAAGATCCATACTTTACTAAGAAGGGATATGTTTTCAATGTTTATGACACATGGAGGCATGAATGAGAATTTTGATAAGGATATTTGTAGAGAGTTAGATCTGACCAGTAGACGTAGTGTTCTGAAAAAAAATTTTGCCAATAAAGGTGAAACTATCCATATCAGGTATAATGTTTTACAAAAACTGCGTAAGTTTTCAGAAGAGCAGAAACTACTTTATACTTGTTTTAGATCTTTTGAGACATTACATATGTTATTTCCATCTTTATTTGTCCTATTTGAGCTTCTCTTCACTGTTTTCCATGCAACATTTGTTTACTTAACAATAAACTAATGGACTTAAAAGACTTAAAATGCATAAAGATCACAGTTTAATTGATGTTTAACTAAACATTAAAATGAGATGTTTAAATACAACATTTCTTTTTCATCATAGTTGTCCACTTACATAAAAAGCAAGATACATACATGATTATCATGAAAAGAACAAGATACACATACAACTTCACACATTGAGATAATTCCAATATCTTAGAGAAAATCTGAATTCCTACTAAATTAATATTAACTCCAGTTCCCATCTTTCTTGCTGAATTTATATGAACCACAAAATAAATGTTTTGTCTATCATTTGTTCTCACCCAGCAATATCAGACTAATGCTGCTTACCTCTCAAGCTGTCTGTATCCCTCCATCTGATTCCCTCTCAACAGGAGAATACTGACACAACCCAACAGGTTTCACACAGCTTTCTTTTTCTTAGCTCTATATCCAGATTTCTCTTCTTAGGCTACATTACATATAATATTTCATTTCTCAAGCATGTTAGCAATTTTGGTTTCCTTCTCTTGTATGGTATTTTAATTACACAAATTTTCCCAGGTCACCTTTTCCATTAGTCCACTCCTGGAAACTCTGTACTCTGTTGATGTGATTCATTCCCAATGGCATTCCCTGCTTCATTTTCTACACTATAATATTAATATATAAAAAGCAGAGACTAACGATGGACATTTAGGTTGTTTGTGGACATTTTAACAATGGTCGTTTTGACTGTTGTGAAGTGATACCTCAATGCAGTTTTGATTTGCGTTTCTCTGATAATTAGCGATATCGAGCATTTTTTTCTTGTGCCTATTGGCCATCTGTTGTCTTCACTGGAGAATTGCTTGTGTAGGTCTTTTGCCCATTTTTGAATTGGGTGGTTTGCTTTTTTTGTTGCTGTTATTAAGTTGTATGAGCTGTTTGTGTATTGTGGAAATTAAGCCCTTGTCAGTCACATCATTAGCAAATATTTTCTCTCATTCCATAGGTTGTCTTTTTGTTTTGTTTATAGTTTCCTCTGATGTGCAGAAGCTTATAAGTTTAATTAGTTCTCATTTGTTTATTTTTGCTTTTATTTCTACTGCCCTAGGAGAACATGCTAAGATTTATGTCTGAGAATGTTTTAACTATGTTTTCTTCTAAGAGGTTTATACCGTCTTATGTGTAAGTATTTAATTCATTTTGAGTTTATTTCTGTGTATGATGTGAGGGAGTGTTTTAACTTCATTGATTTACATGAGCTGTCCAGCTTTCCTAACACCACTTGCTGAAGAGACTATCCTTTCTTCATTGCATATTCCTGCCTCATTTGTCAAAGATTAATTGACTGTAGGTGTGTGGGTTTATTTCTGGGCTCTCTATTCTGTTCCACTGATCCATCTCTCCGTTTTTGTGCCAATGTCATACTGTCTTGATTACTGTCACTCTGAAGTATTGTCTGAAGTCTCAGAGGGTTATTCATCCAGCTTCGTTCTTTTTCTTCAGTATTGCTTTGGCAATTCTGGGTCTTTTGTGATTCCATATAAATTTTAGGATTATTTATCCTAGTTCTGTGAAAACTGTCTTGGGAAATTTGATAGGGATCACATTAAATCTACAGATTGCTTTGGGCATTGTGGCCATTTTAACAATATTAATACTTTCAAACCAAGACTATGGGATAGCTTTTGACCTGGAAATTTTCATCCTAAGTGAAGTAAGCCAGAAAGAGAAAGAGAAATACTATATGATACCACTTATATATGGAATCTAAAAAAAGACACAAACTTATTTACAAACAGAAACAAACTCACAGAAATAGAAAACAAACTTATAACTACCATTGGGGAAAGGGATGGTAAGGAATAAATTAAGAGTTTAAGATCTGTGGATACTAACTACTATATATAAAATAGATTAAAAAACAACAAGGTTATATTGTATAACACAAGGAACTTTATCCAATATCTTGTAACCTATAATGAAAAAGAATATGAAAAGAAATATACATATGTAAATGTCTGACTGAAACATTATGCTGTACATCAGAAATTGATAGAACATTGTAGACCAAGTATATTTCAATAAAAAAAAGCAGGGTCTAATTAAATTTTACATTAAATTAGTTACACTTTTCACCTTACAAAGCACCCGGAGTACAACATACAAAATATTTGCTGAATGAACGAAGGATTCTACCATTTAGCACTCAGTGATTACCCATATGAAAATTTCTTATCACTCTATACAGTAATTAGTTCAGATATTTTTAGAAACATATTTTTTTCTCCAAACAATATAAAAAATTCGCACATACTCTGAGAAATACAGTGTGATACTAAAGGGTTTTGCACAGAGTGACATGATTTAGTTTCCATTTTAGAAGTGTCATATTGGATGGCTATTGAGAATAGAGCCTATTAAGTGTTTAAAATGTCATGGAAGAAGATAACAGCAGTGTAGGTAGAGACAAAAGTTCAAATTCTAAATAGTCGAGGCAACAGGATTTTCATATGGAATGAGTATGTAGTAATGAAAGAAACAGAGGTTCTACGGATTATTGCAAGTAGTAACACCAAAGTATGTCATTAGTTGTGGTTAAATTTGGTGGTGATGTTATGGGTTATCATTTATTATTTTCTAATTTACACATCTCTGTGATTTACCATGAGTATATATAAATTTAATTATGGGGGGTACTTAGTTTATAAGGTCTGAATAGAATTTCCAAACATGTAATAGTAAAATTATCTTCTGAAGGTGTTAAAAATCATTTGGATTCCTAGAAATGACAAATAGAAATAGATACCCTGGTTAGGATTCAGCCATTCCCACATTAGTTCTTAGTAATAACTTCAAGAAGTCTTAGAGCGTGAAAGTTCATTATCCATCCACCTCCAACATCACAATAATTTATTATTCTTTAGCAGATATATGAGCCATCATGTGACTTAAATGATGAGCTGGTGTATAAAAAAATATATTGTTGCTAAAAAGAAATATAATAAAGAAACAAAGAGAATACATATTTAATTTTACATCTCTTGATGACATGTTTTGCAATTCTTTCCACTTTGAAAAAGATAATAATACCATGAAAATATCAATGACAGTTGCTATTTTTCAGAATACATGTAAATATATATTTTAGAACATTAAATATAAATACAAACAGAATACTGGCTTAGATATGAAAGCAGATTAATAAATGTATTATCTATGCTTTACAAAACAAAAATTTCCAATAATTGTTATGTAATTAAAAATGTGTTCAAGTTCAAAGTAAAGCAATTTCTCATTATTAAAAATACTACTATGCAAATAGTGTATCTACTTTCAGGGAAAAGAAATACATTTGTGCTTGAGACATACCAATTTTATGCATTATATTTTTCACTTCATAATGGAAATTCTAAAAATAAGTTCTTCAAAGAGAAGATTCCACAGATTACATTAGGAGCTAAATAAATTTGTGTATACATATACATATACAATTGTGTATGCATATATATGTATATTCTCTGCAAATATATATATAAATATTTATAGTTTAATATTTTAAATTTAATTTTTTTAAATATCCAATTTAAAAATATTAAAAAATAGAACATTTAGTATACTTTAAAAATAACTAAAATTATTCCTGAGTAATTAAAAAAATGAACAAAACATACCTGTGAGGTCCTATCATTTTGGAATGAAAACTATCATCCTAGTCAATTTATAAATGAATTAGTGAATGGGAAGACATTAATGGTGATTAGTTGTAGTAGCATTTTAATTTAAAGTAGTCTAAGAGCCTAATATATTTTCTTTTTTTTTTTTCTTTGTAGGATATTACCACTCTATTTGTTCTTTTATTTTTTGAATTCTCATTTTTGGTTATCATTTCCCCCTCCCTGATAAATAGCATACCTCTCTTTTTGGTATGTTTCCAGCATAATTTATGTTTGTTTCCAGCCTTTATTAAACAGAGATTTCATTATTATTATTATATTTATCTTTATTATCATGTTGTCCTCATTAATTTTTTTTTACTACAGATTACATTTAAAGACTTTACTAAATAACTTGCCTGGAACGTTAATTCTGATTGGTGGGGTCTATTTGAAGCCTAGGAGAAAATATTTATAACCATTATTTTTCTATGTATATTGGACCTTCATCAAGGATATCAATGATATAATTCTAAGCAGGACAAACTGTTCTGGCAGAAGGTGAAAACAGTATATTAAGACCTTCAATATATTTTCTGCTTTGGGGAAAATGACATAAAATAATAAGCATATATGCTTTACATGTAAAGACATGTTCTTCACAAATGTTAATAGGAAATCAATTAAATGAAAATATTTTCTCCCAGACTGTGGCCTGTCTTTTCATTCTCTTGGGAGAACACATTTTAAAAAACCTGGAGGTACACTTGGTCTATTTGACTTAAGAAAGTTTATAAAGTTTTAAAATTCTTAATCTTTATTTTATATTCTTATTGAGAATAGTATTCTATTCTTCATTTAAGATATTAATACTATTATTTCTAAATAATAAAAATATTCTAGAATTTTAAAATGTTGCTTAACAAATTCATCCATCCATACTTTGAAAACATTACACAATATTTTTTAGAACACTGAAATATTTCTGAACTATAAAATATTACTACAAAATAAAACAATTGATTTCTTTATGCAATATTACTGTGGTTTGATCACAGAACAATAGATTATAGAACAGCTACTGTTTTCATGGAAGAGAGATAATCTTGAAAATGGCGCACTCAATTATATAGCCTGAAGCTCTCCCCAATTTGGGCCATATAGTCAATAATTATAGAATCACAGTTCTTAAAGAGATATAAAATGACTTGGGTTTGAATAATAAATTTTTGCTGACTGACTTTATTCTTTTCCTCAGTTTGTGCACATCCAGTAGAAACTACCAGAAGTAGGATATCTAAGATATTGGATTAAAACAAATGAAGAGAATCTGTACTCTTTAATATCTACCTTGTCAATATTGCATCAGTTTGAATGATGAAGACAGAGTGATCAGTCATAGAATTCATGAATGTAGATTACCTGAGAGATGGCTGCAAGAGAGGGAGATCATTTATACCCAGGAAGTACCAAAGACAGTTGTATGATTAAAAATAATCTGAGAAGGTTAAAATGCTAAACATGGGAGATATTGTTAAATGTTCCAAGTTCAGCAGAAGCTCTTTGAGTCAATTATTTTCATTTTACTTTAACATAATCAAAAATAAAAATTTAGTCTATTTCTTCAGAGTACAAAAATACTACTAATAAATAATAGTTTATGAATGATATTTTAAAGTAATAATTAGTAGCTAACTCATTTTAAAAGCAGACTCCATTCATTGGCTAGTATAGATAATACTGTAAATTATTAATTCATTAAAATGTAGAAAACACTGTGAAACATAATAAGAGGTAGTAATTGCCTTTTATTTTTAATATTCAAATTTAGTCCTATAGTCTTGGTTACTGGTCATCTTGTTCGAAGTTTTAGTTTATACTATAAATACAAAATGTTCTTTAAAACAATAATTCTTCTCTGCAGATGGTTCATTATGTTCCATGGATAAGTAACTGTATAGGCTATGAGAATTAGACACACACACACACACACACACACACACACACACACACAATATCTCTGCAACAGAGTTTGATAACATATATTGAGTAATGTCGACTCCTTCTGTATAATAACTGAAAAAAAATTGGTACTTATGTTAGTGTCATGGGTGGTAACCCAGGAAGGAATTGCTGAGGACAGTGAAGCTAGAAGTTGTTGTCTAGTTGAGCACAATGGGAAGTAAACTGTAGACAGAAAAGATAAGAATTTATAAATAAAATACTCTCAAAAATAAAAGTCCAATGTCATCTGGTTTCACTGGTGAATTGTATCAAAACTTAAGAAAGAAATAATAGAAATCTTACGTAAAATTTTATTCAAAATGTGGAGGAGAAATGCACTTCTACCAAATGTTTTAAGAAATCGGCATAAACCTATCCCAACACCTGAAGAAAGCATCATGAGCAAAGAAAAGTATAGATTTGTATGTGTAACTCCTTTACAAAATATTAATAAAGCTGAATCTAGCAATAAATTTTATTAAATACTCCATATGAAAGAGTTTATCCAAAGAAGGTTGGTTTAGCATTCAAAAATATATCATTATAATTCATTGTATTACCATATTTAAGTTGAAAATGTATATAAAGATACCAAAAGAGCAGTAAAAGCATTTGATAATATTGGCAAAAATTAATCATTAAATAATAAAAATAATATATAATGACATAATATAATAAGATAATGAAAACTAAATAAAGGCTTAAAAAAGAATTAAAACTTCTACAATTTGCATACAATATGTCAGACTGAAAATATTTCAAGGAAGAAGTAAGAAAATTCATCAAGACCACATGGCACAAGGACCATATACAAAAATCAGCTGTATTTTCATATATGGGACATAAATAAAAATAAAGTTTAAAAATAAAAATACAGTTTGCAGTAGCATCAGAAGCTATAAAACACCTAATAATAAAATAATAAAAAAAATTTATACCACTGTAATTTAAATTACAAAACACTAGCTGAGAGAAATGAAAGAATGGAATGATATAAATTGGAAGATTAATATTAATATGTCAACTATTCCTAAATATATTCAAAGTAATATGGATTCAAATCAAATCAAGAATTTCCTTTAAACTATAAAACTTATTGTAAATTTTATAAGAAAATGAAAAGTATCCAGAATTTTTTAAAAAAAATTTTAAAGAAAGGAAAAAATTAGAGGACTTGTACTACCTGATTGCAAGACTTGTTATTAAAATAAAAATTATTAACACAGCATAATGGAGTTAATGACAAGCAAATAGATAAAGGAATAGAATAGAGGATTCAGAAATTAGAAACATCCATATAGAGTCAATTTTTTTTTAAAAAAGACTGAATTAAATCCAACAGCAAAAAATCAAATCTGAGTATCCATAAGAAAAATGAGTGATGTCCTCACTAAATACGTAAAAATTAATTTGTGGAGAATAACAAACCTAAATGTAAAATCTATATTTCTGAAGCTTCCAGAGAAAGGTACAAGACTATCCTTGCCACTGTTGATATGCCAAGATATTTTGGATAAGACAGAAAAGTACTAAACACAAAAGAAAAAGGAAATTCAAAACTGTGATTCATCATAAATTTAAGACTTTGCTAATAAAAATGCTCAGCTAAGAAGATGATAAAGCAAAACTTAAATGTTTGCAAGTAGTGAAGGAGCTTTAGAGCAACACAGCTGCCTGCTGTACCCAGGCAAGTGAAATCCTGAAGATTGGGGTTAAAAATTTCATCAAAAGTGCCTGTATTCCAGCTTGATTTGCAAGGAACAGAGATACTGTCTTTAAGAGATCGCACAGGCTTAGACAATGAACCAATGAACACTAATTTAGTGTAGCTTGTATACCATAGACCTTGCCCTAGAAGTGTGCTTTTTTTTGAGAACTCTGCAACCTTCACTTCACCTTAAGTGATTATAGGGAAAATTGAGGGAATATGAATAGCTGAAATTAAATTTCTGACTAGCCTTGTGAAAACAAAATTATGTATTTCTTGAACATAAGTGCTGGGAATGTGATATTCATGGCTCCTGCAAAATATGTAGTTCCACACATAATTTAAGAAAAAAAATGTTATTCCTGATTTTTGCCATGAGTGAAATACAGTACTTACACAAATATTCACATAGACTTTCCTTGGAATTCATTTTAACCTCATATCAATGTCATAGAAAATGTTGGGTGAGAGCAATGGCTTGATCTACACACTAGTACATGTATGGGTAGTTCTGAATGCTAAAGTATATTTTCTGATGAGTTTCTTTTAAAGGAAAGCAAAACTTTTGAATTCTTATTTTAGATAGATACAAAATATAAACATTCCTAAAATCACACGTGAAATTAAATATTTAGAATGGTGACAATGGCTGATACTAATTCCTTTCTGAAGAACATACTTTTTCAATTGTATAAATTTACCAGGCATGTGAAGCAAGAACATGCACGTTTCTGAAATGGAAGAAAAGATAATAGTTGTGGTTGGGGAAGCTGAAAAAAAATAACTGATCTTCAATTACTTGTAGACTTTCCTTGTATATTGACAGATTTTCAAGTACTTGTAGACTTTCCCTGTATATTGATAAATTACTAAAAATATTGACCCAGAAAAAGTAGCAAGAAACATAAACTAATTTATCTCCAGTTTTTAACAACTGGGAATTTATTCAGAAAGTATTAACTTTATGCATAATAGATGGTTTGTGAAATAGAAAAAAAATAGGTATTATAAATAATTTTTGTTCTTTCCTAGACTCTGAGAAGCCTCTATGTAGTTATAAGTAAAATAACATATATAATTACATGTAAACTATAAGGCAAAAAGTTAATGAACACAAACATATTAATATTGGACATAGATAAAATCAAGTCTAGAATTGTAAAGAAGTAAATAAGGCAAATTATTTTTTTAAATGTTGCCTTTCTCATCTTCATTACCTTTTCATTTAACTATTTTTACATCTGCTCTTATCTTAATGTATATTTCTTTTAGAGTTAACTAAAAATATTTGGATTATTTCTATTGTCTATTAAATAAAATCTAAAAAACTAGAGACCTTAGGAAGATTTTAAAGTTATCCATCATGTGGTTTCCAACCCTTTCTTTTTCATCTTTATCTCAAACTACCCATATATACATACATATGTGCATTAAAAATAATGCTCAGTTCTACTTAGGATGGAGATGATTCTGAAAAGTCAGCAATCCCACCAATACAATGAGAAAATACTATGCTATTTATGCAACCAGAACTTTTTTTTAAGAAAACATCAAAAAAAAAAAAAAAAAAAAAAAAGAAGAGACAAACACATCAAAAATAAATCTGTATGGGGAACAATTATCCATGAAAACTTATTAGAGACTGGTAGAGAGATACTTGTGCAACCAAGGCTGTAAAGAGGGATCCACATGGAAATAGGTAGGAAGAGAAGAAAGAGATTAGGTTAGAACATGTGCCCCTGCGAGGGGACTCAGAGGAGAAGGGAGATTACAGGGGCGAATGGAGATCCTTCCTGGGGAGTGGGCATTTTGAGACACATATTATATGCCATAGCCCTGAGGTCTGACATCAGGAAGATGAGTCTCCTTGACTGGTTGAAGGTAGGACTAACAGGAGGGCTGTAGGAAACTTAAACTCTTCATGTGGAATACACACATCCTTGCTTGCTCCTAAAACAGTGCAGAGAGGGCAGATTGTGACTGCATGGGTGGCTGGCTGATTTCCTGTCACTGAACAAGACAGGGGTAGATATTACTGGCACTTACACAGGCAGTAGTCTTGATTGCTGTCTGCAGCTGGACTGCCACAACCTGTGCCCTGACCCACGCCAAGCATCTGACTTGGCCCTGCCTGCCCTTGTATGCAGCTCCACATCAGGGGAAAGCAACAGAGGCTAAAGGGAGAGCTCAGCTGTGAAAGGCAAAGGAGGGTCAGCTCTGAAGCAGCATCTGACGGGGCAGAGGCAGCCATTACTGGTGCTGAGATAGACAACACATCAGAAGCAGTCTGGGCTTCCGACCCTGGACTTATCACAAAAACCCACACCCTGATCCATGCCAGCTCCTCTTGGCCCAGCTCTACTCTTCTTTAGGGGGAAAATACCAGTGCTGGAAGGCAGGGGAGCATACACTTAAAGGAAACAAAGTCATCTTGGCCCCAGCCCTCAGGGCTTCTGTTCCAGCAACTTGGATCCTGCCTCCAGTAGGTGATAGCCACTGAGTAGGAAGAAGTCCTAGATCCTTGAACATCTGGCTCTGACCTTATTAGTCCCTCCATCTCTAGTCCTACCTCCTACCAAGGTGATAAGTGCCAGGACACACTTGGGAAAGATGTGACCTGTGTTCATATCAGATCCAGTTCTCCCACTAAAGCCACTTGGAACACAAAGAGTGTATAAGGGCGCTTACCACACAAGGACACCCCCTCAAGATGGCAAAAGACCACTGTTTCACCTCATTTCATAGGAATAAAGAAAGTTAAACAAAAATAAGAAGACAGAGGAATTTGTATCAATTGAAGGAGAAAGAGAAAACCCCTGGGGAAAAAAAAAGAACTGAAGAAACAGAAACAAAATATTTACCAGATAAAGAGTTCAAAGCATTAGTAATAAATGCTAACTGAATTAGGGAAAAGAATAGATAAGAACAGTGAGAAGTTTGACAAGAACTAGAGCATAAAAAAGAATCTGTCAGAACAGCAGAACACAACAACTGAAATGAAAAACAAACTAGAAGGAATTAACAGTAGACAAGATAATACTGAAGAACACATAAGTGATCTGGAAGACAGAATAAAGGAAATTACCAAATGACCAAATCATTACAGCACATTTTAACTGAAAACTTCTCAAACTTAAAGAACGAAACAGATATCCAGGGAAGGAAACATGGAAGATCCCAAACAAGATGAACCCAAACAGACACACACCAAGATATACCATAATTACAACAGCAAAATTAAAGATAAAGAGAATTCTAAAGGTAGCATGAGATAAAGAGCCATATACAAGGGAATCCCCATAAGGTCATCACCTGATTTTTCTGCAAAAACTGTGCAGGTCAGAGAGGAGTGGTACAATATAATTAAAATGCTGAAAGTGAAAAACCTGAAACCTAGGATACTCTACCCAGAAAGATATCATTTAGAACTGAATGAGAGAGAACTTCTCAGATAAGCAAAAATTAAAAGAGTTCATCAATATTAACCCTACCCTACAAGTAATGTTACAGGGTCTACTCTAAGTGATAAACAAAAGGCTACAACAAGACATAAGAACCTGCAGGAAAGGAAAAATCCTACTAGCAAATGCTGAGGATCAATAACTTAAATAAGCTAGCATGAAAATTAAAAGACAAAAAAAATCATAAAATCAACTATAACTGCAAAAATCAGTAAAGGGATAAACATGAATATGTAAAATATGACATCAAAAACACAAAATGTGGGGAAGGGAATGAAATATGTAGATCTTTTACAATGTATTTGAACTTAAAGGAAAATGTGTTTAAAACAATTAGATATACTTACAGGTCAAATATGTGAAACCTCTGCTAACCACAAATCAAAAACCTACACTAGATGCACAAAAACTAGAGAGAAAGTAACACAGCAGACTACTAAAGAAAATTATCAAACTACAAAGGAAGAAACAAGAGGAAGAAGAAACAAACAGAGAAGGACTACTAAAATCACTGGAAAATAAGGAAAAAAGAAGCAATAAATACATACCCACCAATAATTATTTTAAATGCCAATGGACTGAACACTCCAATCAAAAGACAGAGGATGACTGATTAAATTAAAAAACAAGACCCATATATATGCTGCTTCCAAGAGACTCATATCAGAGCTAAAGACATAGATTGAAAATAAAAGGATGGAAAAAGATACTTCATGTAAATGGAAATGACAAAAAGCAGAGGTAGCAGTTTTCATATTAGACAAAATAAGACTTTAAAATAAACTTTGTAACAAAAGGCAAAGAGGGGATTATGTAATGATAACGGGATCAATACACAAAAAGGATTATACTTGTTAACATATATGCACATAATAGAGGAGCACCTATATATGTAAAGCAAATATTAACAGATATAAAGGGAGAAATTGAAAATACTACAATGATAGTAGAGGACTTCAACACATCACTGACATCAGTGGACAGATCATCCAGACAGAAAATCAATAAGAAAACAATTATCTTAAATGACACACTAGACCAGTTAGACTTAATAGATATCTATAGGACACTCCATCCAAAAAGATCAGAATATATATTCTTTTCAAGTGCACATGGGATAGTCTCCAGGATAGATCACATGCTAGGCCAAAAAATAAGACAACAAACTTGAGAGTACAGAAATTATATTAAACATTTTTTTTCTGACCACAGCAGTATGAAACTAGAAATAGTTACAGGAAGCAAAATGGGAAAAGCACAAATATATGAAGGCTAATCAAAATGATACTAAAGAACCAATGGGTTAAATGAAATCACAGAGGATATCAGAAAATACCCTGAGACATGTGAAAATGGAAACACAACTGTTTAAAATCTATGGGATGCAGCATCATTAGTACAAAGGGGCATTTTATAGTGATACAGATCTACCTCAAAAAAAAAATAAAAATTTCAAATATACAACCTAACCCAACACCTGAAGAATTAGAGAAAACACACACACACACACACACACACACATGCACAAAACCGAAAGTCAGCAGAAGGAATGAAATAATAAAGATTAGAGAGGAAATAAATAAAACGGACACCAAAGAAAAAAAAAAAACAGAAAAGTTTAATAAAACCAAGAGCTGGTTTTTTTTTTTAAAGATAAATAAAATTGATAAACCTGTAGCCTGCTTATCAAGAAGAAAAGAGAGGGGACCCACAAAAACATAAGAAATTAAAGAAGAGAAATAACAATATTATAGTAATACCCAAATCATAAGAGAATACTACAGTTATAAGTCAACAAATTGGACAATCTGGAAGACATGGACAAATTTCTAGAAACATAAGACTTTCAAGACTCAATCAGAAAGAAGTAGACATCTGAAGAGATGGATAACTAGTAGTGAAATTGAATTTGTAACTAAAAAAAAAAAAACACAAAAAAATCTCCCAGCAAACAAAAGTCCTGGTCTACAAGGCTTCTAGAGGAATTCTATCAAACATATAAAAAGAGCTAATACCTATCCTCAAACTAACCCCCCAAACTAACCCCCCAAGATGGAGCACTCCCAAATTTATTCTTAGAGGCCACCATTATTCTGACAACTTCTGACACCTTACAAAAATACTACAAAAAAAAAAAAAAAAAGAAAGAAAGAAAGAAAGAAAATTATAGGCCAATATCTCTTTTGAATATAGAGGCAAAAACCCTTAGCAAAAGATTAGAAAACTGAATTCAACAATATATTAAAAGGATCATATACCATGATCAAGTGAGATTTATTCCAGGGTGCAATAATGGTTCAGTATTCACAAATCAATCAATGTCATACACCACCGTAATATAAGGAAGTATAAAATCACATGATCATTTCAACAGACACAGAAAAAGATCTGACAAAATTCAACACACATTCATATTAAAAACTCTCATCAAAGTTGGCATAGATGGAATACACTTAACATAATAAATGCCATTTATGACAAAACCACAGCTTACATTATACTCAAAGGTAAAATAAAAAGCTGAAATGCCTTTCCTCTAAAGTCGGGAGCAAGACATGGATGCCCACTGTTTCCACTTCTATTTAACATAGCATTGGAAGTCCTAGCCACAGCAATCAGAAAAGAAAAAGAAATAACTGGCCCCCAAATTCAAAGGAAAGAAGTAAAACTGTCACTATTTGCAAATGACATGATACTATATATACAAAACCCTAAAATTACCACTAAAAAACGATTAGCACTAATAAATGTATGTAGTAAAGATGAAGGATATAATATTAATATACTGAAATCTGTTGCTTTTCCATATACTAATAATGAACTATCAGAAAGAGGAATCAAGAGAACAATCCCATTTAAAATTACATCAAAAAGAATAAAATACCTAGGAATAAACTTAACCAAGGTAGTGAAAGACCTATTCTCTGAAGACTATAAAACACTGATGAAGGAAATTAAAGATGGTACAATAAAATAGAAAGATGCCCTGTGTTTTTGGACTGGAAGAATTAACATTGTCAAAATATCCATACCACCCAAAGCAATGTACAGATTTAATGCAAATCCTTGTCAAAATACCCATGATATTTTTCACAGAACTAGAACATATAATCCTAAAATTTTTATGAAACCGCAAAAGAGCTCAGATTGCCAAAGGAATCTTGAGAATAAAGAACAAAGCTGGAGGCATCATGCTCCCTGACTTCAAACTATACTACAAAGCTACAGTAATCAAAAAAAAAAAGGTACTGGCACAAATACCAACTGAACAGAACAGAAAGCCCCAATATAAACCCACACACTTTAGTCAATTAGTCTATGACAAAGGACTTAAGAACATATAATGGAGAAAAAAGTCTCTTCCATAAGTTGTGCTAGCAAAACTGGACAGCAATATATAAAATAATGAAATTAAAACATTTCCTCATACTTCATACAAAAATAAACTTAAAATGGATTAAGGCCCTAACTGTAAGGTCTGAAATCACAAAATTCCCAGAGGAGTACATAGGAAGAACACTCTTTGACATAAATTGTAACAGTATTTTTTTGGATTTGTCTCCTGAGGCAACAAAAAACAAAATCAAATATAAATAAATTGAACCTACTTAAACTTATAGTACTTTGCACAGTAAGGCAGACCTATTAAATGGGAGAAAATATTTGCAAATAATATGACCAACAAGGGGTTAATATTCCAACTATATAAACAAATCATACAACTCACAAAAATAATAACCTAATTTAAAAACGTGTGGAAAACCTGCAGATATTTTTCCAAAGAAGACATACAAAAGGCCAATAGACACATGAAAAGATGATCAGAGAAATGCAAATCAAAACAAGAATGAGATAATACTTTACACCTGTCAGAATGGCTAACAATCAAAATGTTTACAAATAACAAATGTTAGGGAGGATCTGGAGAAAAGGGAACCCAGATATACTGTTGGTGGGCTGTACATTGGTTGCCAATTTACAACTGGATAAGAGTATACAGGTTCCTCCAAAAACTAAAAATAGAACTACCACATGATCCAGCAATTCCACTGCTGGGTATATATCCAAAGCAGTAAAAGCACTAATTCAAAAAGATACATGTATCCTACTGTTCATAGCACAGTATTTGCAATAGCCAAGATAAGAAAGCAATGTGCATTTCAACATTGAATGGATAAAGAAGACATGATATATGTATGTGTATATATATATATGTATATGTATATCTACATGTATATTTATATCTATATAATGAAATATTACTCAGCCACAAAAAAGACTGTAATTTTGCCATTTGCAATAACATGGATAGACCTGGATATTATTATGTTTAGAGAAGTAATTTGGTCAAAATCTATATATTATCATTTATATGTATAATCTAAAAAATAAAACAGATGAATATAACAAAACAAGAATAGTCTCATAGAGAACAAATTAGTGATTACCAGTGGGAAGAAGAAGGGGGCAAGACAGGGGTATGGGATCAAGAGATAAAAAGTACTATGTCTAAAATAATAAACAACAAGGATATATCATACAGTTCAGGGAAATATAGCCATTATTTTGTAGGAACCTTAAATGGAGTACATCCATGAAAATATTGAATCACTATATGTACACCTAAACTAATATACTATTGTAAATCAACTACACTTCCATAAAAAAAATGAAGTCTAAAAGAGTAGACTGAACTCCTTTTATATAAGCAGAGCAAAGCCTCTTTCATTTCTGAGGAAACTAGTGAACACAGAAGCAAACCTTCTCCAGGAAGGAGGGTCAGGTGAAGAAGGGGAAGAAGGACATTTGTAGGGGCAGGGGAACTTGATCTTCTGTTAGAGCTAATGTTCATGACAAGTAATAAGAAGCTAGCTTTCAAATACCATCATGGGATTTTGCTGATTGTGCATTGGTGTGGAACAGAAAAATTGAAAGGGATCTTGTACTCTTAAGATAGTCAAATCCCATGTTCTGCTGGAGTAAGTGTCCTTATTCCACCCTGTGACATAGGGACTCAGTATAGAACTGAAACTAAAGTCACATCACAGTTCCGACCTTGTTCAATTCTTAATTTTATTAAAAAGAAGAAATTCTCACTCCACTTGTCTGTAAGAAAATGGCAAAACCTTTTCAAGAGAAAAGATTTAACTATCCACTGTTATTTTATGCCAAATGTGTGTGTGTGTGTGTATATATGTGTGTGTATGTGTATATATATACACATACACACACATATGAATTAGAAGGAAAATATGGACAATAGCCAATGGAAAATAAAAAATACCTGATAAATTGACACACAGATTATCCAGGGAATGGTCAAAGTTAGAGGAGAAACTTAAAATAGTGAGTGAAAACATATGTAAGGAATTAAAGAACCAACTGAAAATTCTAGATCTAAAAATCTGTAATATTTTATATCAAAATTTATTTTGGCATATTAGTAAGGCAAAAAAGAAAAGATCAGTGACTTGTATACAGATTAATAGAAATTGGCTAAAATGAAGAATGAAAATTTTTAAAAGCATGGAGACTACTCAAAGACAGATAGAAAGAAGTCAAAATATATAATATACATGAATTGGATTTCCAGGAAAAGGAAAGAGAGAACACAGAAAAAAAGTATTTATAGCCATAATGTCTGAGGACTTTCTGAAATTAATGGATGGTATTTACCCACAATTTCAAGATCAGCAAAACTTAAGTAAAAACCTAACCTCATAGTAAAAACTTATGAAAAACAAAGATAATCAACATATCTTAAAAACAGAAACATAAATATTACATTAAAATAAGATACAATAATAAGAATGAAGACCAAAATTTTGTTAGAAACACTGAAAACCAGAAGAAATAATGCAAAGTGATGGAAGGACATCTTTTTTCCTTCATCCAGTTTTATTAAGACATAATTGATATACAACAGTGTGTAAGTGTAAGGTGTTAGCATGAGATTTGACTTTACATACACCATGAAATGATTATCACAAAATGTTTAGTGAGTATATATCATCACATATAGACACAAAATTAAAGAAATAGAACATTTTTTTCTCCTTGTGATGAGAAATCTCAGTATTTACTCTCAGTAACTTCCATATATAACATAACAGCATCTTAACTACATTGGCAATGTCACACATTAAATCCCCAGCACTTATTCATCTTATGACTGAAAGTTTGTACCTTTTGACTACCTTCATCCAATTTCCCTCTCCCTCAACCCCTGACTCTTGCAATCACAAATCTGATCCCTTTTTCTCTGAGTTTGTTTTTGAAGTGTAATTGATCTATAATACTTTATTAGTTCCTGTTACACAAGGACATCTTTAAAGCCTAGAAAAGAAAAAAAAAAAGAGCATAATAAAAAAAAATAATAACCTAGATTGTCCACTAGGGTAAAAGAAAACTCTTAGAAAAAAGAGTAATAATGAATAATGACACAGGCTTTTTTTTGCTGTTGGTTCAAAAATTACAGACTTGTACCACAAGATGTTTCTTCAGGTTAGAGAAAAATAATGACAGTTGAGACATGAATTTACCTCAAAAAAAGGGGGGTACCAAAGAGGATAAAAGTGTAGATTACATGAAAGGATATTTGAAAATATATTATGCAGTCCCTCAGTATCCATAGGGGATTTGTTCCAGGATCTCCCATGGATACCAAATCTGATGGTGCTCTTATATTAAGTGGCATAGTATTTGCAAATAACCTAGGCACATACTCCCATATATTTTAAATAAACTTTAGATTACTTGTAATACTTAGTACAATGCAAATAGTTTAAATACAATGTAAATTCTATGTAAATAGTTGCCTGCTCCCAGAATACTCAACTTGTGCTTTTTGGAATTTTCCCAATTTTTTTTTTCAAGTATTTTCAATTCAATGGTGGTGAACCCTGGGATTCAGAACCTGTGGATATGGAGGGCCAACCTTAAAGGCTACTGACTATCAAAAACACTAAATAACAATGTACTGTGGAGTTCATAATTTAGAATCAAAAGTAAATCTAGAAAGCCAAAAAGGAAGTTACTTTATTAACTTGAAAGAAGAAAAAAAGGAGAAACAACTAAACAAACAAAAACCAAGAAAGGAAGAAAATCTTAGGTAAATAGAAAACCAATTATATAATAGTAGACCTAAATTCAACCATATCAGTAAAATATTAAAAAAAAATCACAGCATCTGGTAAGATGAAGAAAGCAATCAAAAGTGTGTATAAGACTCAAACAAGCACTTCACAAAAGAAATACTTTAACAAAATAATTATGATAAACTTCTTGTATACTAAAATGGCTAAAAATAAAAAGAATTTTAAAATCAAATGTTGACTTGGATGCAGTACAAATGGAATGTTTATACATTGCTTTTCAGTTTATAAAATTGTACAGTAAATTTAGAGAACTGTGTGGTATGCTCTAATAATTTTAAACTTACACATACACTTTGACATAATGACTTTATTATTTGGTATATACCCAAAAGAAACAAAGGCATGTGTTTGCAAACAAACAAACAAAAAATACGGCACAAGGATGTTCATTTTATCTCTATTCATAATTTCCCAAACTTGGATATAACTCAAATACAAATATCCACTAACACTGGAATATACAAACTGAATTATCACATAGCAATAAAAAAGAGCAAACTACTGACACAGTGAGCAACATGGATGAATCTTAAAACCAGTGTGTTGTTCAAATGAAGTCAGACGTAAAGAGAACACACTGCATATGTCTATCCATGAATATATATATGAACTCAAGGTAGATTAGAACAAATCTATGGTGAAAGATCTATTGTGAAAGATCTATGTTGAAAAGAAGTCAAAAAAGTTGGTGGGGAGATTGGAAATGGGCACAAGGGAATCATCTGTGGTAAAAATACTTTATACATTCACCTATTGTTTTATGTGGATCTCTATAAATATAAATATATCAAGTGACAAAATTGAAAAAAATCATAAAATAAGTTAACCAATGAAAATAAAGAAAACTCGCTACTTCGTGGCAATTCATTATATGTTCTATATTGCATATGTTTTACTTCTTTTTTCAGTGTTCCATCTCATCCTCCACCTTCCTGTAATGTTTATCTCTTGAACTCATAACCATTACTCAAGATCCAAGTATCTTTTATATGTTGTTTTCTGTCATCTTTCCCATATTGATTCTCCCATAACAATATGCACTATTTTAATAAATTCGGCATATCTTCCAACTATTTTTATTGCTTTTTGGTCTTCACAGCTCTTATCATCTTTAATCTAATTTACATATGCATTTTTAATTATTAGCTTTTCTCAATAGAAAATAATTTGTATGAATAAAGCACTTTTTTCTGTTTTATTGATAGCTATATTTCCAGTGCTTAGAACAGAGCCTGACTCATAATAGGTGCTTAAATAATATTTATTGCATAAATAAATAATCCACACTATGTTTTGCTAAGTGTCATAATGAATGTTAGAAATGGGTATAGAGTTGTCAGATAAAATACAGGACAATCATTTAAACTCAAATTTCAGCTAAAACAGGTAATACATTTTTAGCATAAGTATGCCCCAATTATAGCACAGGATGTATTTATATTTTAAAATATATATATTTATTTGAAATAAAATTTAATTGGAAGTCCTGTATTTTTTATTTAATAAATGTGACAACCCTAAATAAATATCACTGGTGAAATGAATAACTTGTTATTCAGCATCAAGGATTCTTATAGCTGACATTAATGATATACAAAATATATGAATTGCATAAAAAATAAAAATGCTCTTTATCTTTTTGTTTTCTTTTAAATGCTCTTTATCTTTGCATAAGAGAGTATTAAGATCTAGTGGGCCAAGTAACTTTTTTTTGTTTTTGGTGGTGGTGGTGGTGAATTCAACAACAGTAAATCACTGGACATCTCATGTAAATTTTAATCAGAAAACCCCCAAAATAATTAGAAAACTCAAAATAACAGAGAGCTGGGACTTCATGAAGTCCTACCAAACAGTAGGTTGTATGACTGTACCTGCTCACGTACACACACAAAGTCTGTGTATGTTAAAAAATTTTGTCAGAAAGTTTCTCATATAAATCTGGAAACAAGATTGTGGAAAGCAATAAATTTTTACTTGCATCTAATCTACGCATCAATCTTACCAACTAGAAAAATCTAATGGCTTTGTCTAACCAAATTGTTTTGGGTCATTTTACAATGAATGTGATTATTGACCACTATCAGGTGATAGAGGGGAATGCACTGAATTATATAATATTCAATTACATTGTATAATACATAAAACATATTTAAGTAAAGTTTAGGATTTGTTTTACTAGATTTGGAAGAAATGTCATATTGGTCACAGATAAAGTATCTTTGCACACATTTATCTTCAATCTTAACTTAAAAAAGAACTTTCTATCAACTTGATCAAATTTTTTGTTTCACAGTGTAAAACAGTAATTTCAATAAAACAAAAAAACAAAACAATTATTTCTATACAACACAAACTCATATGTAAATTGTAAGTTGAGAGAGGAAACTTGATTGAATATGCTTCTGGGTATTATGTTAATTTAATTTTAAAATGTACTTCCTTAGTCAAATGGAAAAATGCATTAAAAATACATTCTCATCTATCTAGACTTCTTTTTTCCACTCCTGAATAGAAGCCTCAAAGCAAAAATGTTTGTAAAACACAAGAAGTTAAGCAGTTATATACTTTCAATTTATCAACTGTTTGGCTCTAGGTATAAAGGTAAGACATTTCATTCTTTTAAACTAATTCACCAAGTTTGAATATTCAGGAACAACCTAAGGATAAATTTTGAATTTGAAGTAATTTGGAATATATTTTTTGTCCATTTATTACACGAGGAGCAACCTACATTTGACCCATATTTAGACATTGCTTTTTCCTAAAATGCCAAATACTTATATTTTAACTGTCTATGCTATAGATTTGTAATGCTATTTACTGCTAAAATATAGACCATCAATAAATAGTGAAAAGAGGTATTCATTTGATGGAGAATTAACATGTAAAAAGGAATATAGTAAATAGATTAAGGCACAATATTGGATTAACTGTTCTCTAAACTGATGTCTAAATTTAATTCAACTGACGTAAAACAGAGTACAAAAAATTAAATAGTAATAATACAAAACCAAATTATCACCAATTTTAATGTTGAATACATGATATATTTCTATTAAATATATAATTTATTTAAGCAGTCTATCCATATGAAATATAGGGTAAAAAGTTAATCATAATCAACATATAGCTGGAAAGTTTTTATTGATAAAAAATTATTAGTTCAAATTGACGTGCAGTAAATTATTGATTCTAAATTTTCGTCTATTTTTTAATCATCATTTTTATAAATTAGAACTATCTAGTCCATAAGATTTATTAAGAATGAGCAGTTTTCTAATAATATACTTGATAATTTATTTTGTGATCACTTGAAAATTAAATTATCAAAATCATACAATATTACACCATCTTCATAATGTATCATTATAAATATAGGATAAGTGAAACTAAAATGAAAGAAAATCAACATAAAGAGGATAAATCAAATTTATCAATATATCAAATGGCCTTACAATTTATTAGGTTCCAAGAGCAAGGTAATTCAACCATAGTTAAATTAGAAAATCAATTAGCGAGGAAAACAATGTATTACAAACAAATGCCATAATGCAAAAAAGATGACTTTGAATTTGTCCTTAGGATAATGCTTATATTTAAAAAGAATATGTTGCTATAGTGTATGGTCTTTTGTTTATTCTAATGCTGTAATTTCATTCTATAACTCTCATAAAGGTAATTACAGATCAGTTTAGTACTATTAGATATTTATAATCCCTCAGTAATATTTTCTAATCTCTTGCTTTTTCTATCCCCAGATAACTGCTTCACAACTCAGGAGAATTTTTAATCACTTCCCCATAATAACTAAACAATCTGAACACAAGACAATACTGCCTGCAGAGAGAAACCTGGAGTCACAAATGATAAAGCATTAATATGAATCCATTAAATGATTGTTGTTCAGTTGTCCTTCTTAGTCTAGCTTAGTTATATCCACTCTTATTTCAGATTTCATTTTTAAAGGGGCACTCAACCTTAAAAATCATACCATATTCCATTATCCATTTCTTCAGACATTCAAAAGCACATATTCAATGTGTGTCTAGTACTGAATATTTCATAAGTGAGATAGGAGAATACAAAATAAAGGAAGATACAGTTATAAACTTCAGTGAGTTTATATTTTATGAGTACGGTGCAACCTAAAACCATGGAAATACCTTCAGGAATCTAAATGAAAATATACATACACTGTCACAAAATACATTGCAGAGTATAAATTGTTACAATCAATATGAAAATGCTTGTCATGAGACTTAAACATTTTTATACCATTTGGCCTGTAAATTTTTCTATGAAACTATTCAAAATCAGATTTGTAGACAAATTGTATAAACAAAAATATTTATCACAGTCTTGTTTAATAAAGAAAAAAAGGAGTCAGACTGTAATGTAAAAATATGGATGAATGGAATGACTATAAGAAAAAGAAACAGTAAGTACGAGAGTATATATTTATGATTCCATCTACAGGAAGGTCAGAAGCAGGCAAAACTAATCTATAGTAGTGTAAGTCAGAATAGTGGTTATTATTTGCAGGAGAGGGAAATGACTGGGAAGAGGCTTCTGAAATGCTGTCAGTGTTCTATATCTATTTGTTTGATGATCACCCAAATGTTTGCAAATGTAAACATTCATTGAACTGACATGCAAGACTTGTACATTTAGCACTATTCATAATAACCAAAATTTGGAAACAATCTAAATATTCATTGTTGGGTGAATGGATTTTAAAACTGTTGTATATACATACAATGTAATATTATTCAGCCTTATAAAAGGAAGTCCTGTAATAGGCTACAACATAGATGAGCTGAGGGAGGACATGCTAAATAAATGAAATAAGCCTGTCACCGAAGGACATATACTGCATAATTCAAATTTATATGAGGTATCTAAAATAGTTAAACTGAAAGAAGCAAATAGAATTATGGTCACCAGAGCTGGGTGAGGGGGAAATAGGCAGTTGCTAACGGGTAAAAAATTTGAGCTACTCAAGATGAAAAGGTTCTAGAGATCTGCTATACAACATTGTACTCATAGATCACAACACGCTTACAAATTTATAGAGAAGGAAGAGCTCATGTTAAGTGTTCTTACCACAATATGCATTTTAGTGCATTAACATCATTTCTCAATTTAAAATTTTTGAAACTAAATATCACATCAAAAGTTTGTAAACATACTTGGCTAGGATCATTTTTCATATCAGTTATTTCTTCATTTTCTAATACAATAATATCACTAAAATACAGGTTAATAAAATGAATTGATGCATGGTTAATTCTATGTACTGAGTGGTTTTCATTTAAAAAACAAGATAGATATTAAATACCATACTAAATTACATCATTTACAAAAAAGAAAAATAAAGTTACTTGGGATTATAAAATTTAAGTTTCCTTAATTCTAAAGGCCACTAGGCATTGGGAAAAAAAAATCAGAATGGTTTGAAAGATAATGAGTCTTTTGTTGAGGATATATTTTAAATTACATTTGATGAAAGTAGAATATACACCATATGGGGCATAAGGGAAAAAAACAGCAGCGTATAGAAAGGAAAGCAATCTGTGTGAAATGTGGCACAAAAGTTATACAGAATGGCTGTTTCACATAGATGATTGAAGGGATTTATTTCTATTGCAAAAGACCACAGTGAGCTATTAGAATCTTATCAGGGGTACTGCATCCAAAGAGAATCAGTTTATCCTCTTCTCTCCTTCCTTCCTTCTGTCCTTCCCTCCTTCCTACCTTCCTTCCTTCCTTCCTTCCTTTTTTCCATCCCTCTCACCTTCCCTCCCCTCCTCCATCTTTCCTTTTTTCTCCTTCCCTCCCTCCTTTACACCTTTCATCCCCTCTTCCTCCTCCTCTTTTAGATTTCTAAATCTCAGGCTAGGGAATACAGGCATACCTTGGAGACATTGTGGGTTCAGTTCCAGACCACTGTAATAAAATATAATAATGCAAGTCACACAAATTTTTTGGTTTCCTAGTGTATGGACAATTTATGTTTACACTACACTGTAGTCTACTAAATGTCCAACAGCATGTCTGAAAAAACAATGTGTGTATCTTAATTAAAATATTTATTGCTACTGTAAATCAACTATAATTCAATAAAAAATACTTCATTGCCAAAAAAGGCCAACCATCATCTGAGCCTTCAGCAAGCTGTAATCTTTTTCCTGGTGAAGGGTCTTGCCTCAATGTTGACATCTACTGACTGATTAGGATGGTGGTTGCTGAAGGTTGGGGTGGCTGTGGTAAATTCTAAAAATATGACAACAGTGACATTTGCTGTACTGATTGACTCTTCCTTTTAAAAATGATTTCTCTGTAGAATGCAATGCTGTTTTATAGTATTTTACTCACAGTAGAACTCCTTTCAAAATTGGAGTCAATCCTCTTGTCAGTTGAGCTACCAACTGTTTTCTGCCAGAACCCCAGCTGACATTAAAGGTCTAAGATACGAGAAGAAACAAACACTTTTTAAAATAATCTATTTGGGAGACTCCAATCAAGATAGCAGAATAGGAGAACATCTTTCCAACCCTCTACTTCTTTTTCAACTAAGTTTATGTAATCTTCTAAATCCTTTTTGTCATTTTAACAAACTTCACAGCATCTTTACGGGGTAGATTTCATCTCAAGAAACCACTTTCATTGCTCATCCATAAGAAGTAACTCCTTATTTGTTAAAATTTGATCATGACATTGCAGAAATTCAGTCATATCTTCAGGCTCTACCTCTAATTCTAGTTCTCTTACTATTTCCACCACATGTGAGTTACTTCCTCTACTGAAGTCTTGAACGCATCAATGTCATCCATTAGGGTTAAAATCAATTTATCCCAAACTTCTGTTAATGCTGATATTTTGACCTCTTCCTCTGAATTACAAATGTTCTTGAAGGCATCTGGAATGATAAATCCTTCCCAGAAGGTTTTCAATTCACTTTGCTCAGACCATAAAAGGAATCACTATCTATGGCAGCTGGTCTTATGAAATATATTTCTTAGATAATAAGACTTGAAAGTTTAAGTTACTCCTTGATCCTTGGGCTGCAGAATGAATGTTGTGTTAGCAAACATGAAAACAGCATTAATCTCCATCAGAGCTCTTGGGTGACTAGGTGCATTGTCAGTTAGTGGTGACATTTTGAAATAATTTTTTTTTTTCCTGAACAGTAGGTTTCAACAGTGAGCTTAAAATACTCAGTAAACCACATTGTAAGCAGATGTGTTGTCATCCAGACTTTGCTGCTCCATCTACAGAATACAGGTATAATTGTTAACAGCCCTAGGATTTTCAGAATGGTAACTGAGCACTGGATTCAACTTCAAGTCATCAGCTGCGATAGCCCCTAACAAGAGTCAGCCTGTCCTTCAAAGTGTTGAAACCAGGCACTGTATTCTCTCTAGATAAGAAAGTCTTAGATGGCATCTTCTTCCAGTAGAAGGCTATTGTGTCTACATTAAATATCTGGTGTTTATTGTACTCAACTTCATTCACTCTTACTTAGATGGTCTGGATAATTTGCTGCAGGTTCTATACCAGCACTTACTGCTTCACTTCACACTTTCATGTTATGGAAATGCCGCCTTTCATCAACCTCATGAACCAACCTCTGCTAGCTTCAAACTTTTCTTCTGCATCTTTCTCACCTCTGTTAACCTTCATAGAACTGAAGAGAATTAGGGCCTTGTTCTGGATTAATTTTGGTTTAAGGGAATGTTGTGGCTGGTTGATCTTCTATGGAGACTCCTAAAGCTTTCTGCATATCAGCAATAAGGCTGTTTCACTCTCTTATCATTCATGTATTCACTGGATCAGCACTTTTAATTTCTTTCAATAACCTTTCCTTTGTATTCATAATGTGACTAACTAGAACAAGGGGCCTAACTTCCAGCCTACCTTGGTCTTTTAACATGCCTTCAACACTAAGCTTAATCATTTCTAGTTTTTGATTAATAGTGCAATACATGTTGCTCTTCCTTTCACTTGAACACTTAGAGGTCATTGTAGGATTATTAATTGTCCTAATTTCAATATTGTTATGTAATGAGGAAGAGAAAAGTCCCAGGAGATGGAGAGAAACGGGGGAAGAGCTGGTTGGTAAAGAAGTCAGAACACACACATTTATTGATTAAGTTCACCATCCTACAAGGGTGTGATTCATGGCGCCTCAAAACAATTACAATAGTAACATCAAAGATCACTGATCACAGATCACTATAACAAATATAATAATGAAAATATTTGAAATATTGCGAGCATTACCAAAACGTAACACACAGAAATGAAGTGAGCACTTGCTGTTGGAAAAATGACACCAATCTACCACTTGATTCGAAGTTGCCACACGACTTCAATTTGTAAAAAAATCACATCTGCAAAGTACAAAAAAGTAAAGTGCAATAATATGAGGTAGGCCTATAGTCATGTAGTGTCTATTTCTGCCTCAACAAACTGTGTCTGTAAATGAGACAAATCTAGTAAATAATATTATTCATACGAATTATCACATTCATTGTATATAAACTATCTTTGATTCACAATGCATTTTGAGCCCAAACATATTATCTGACATTCACATGCTGAATTTGATTCTACATATTTCACCAATGGAAAACAACAATATAAACCACCTCAGAAATTTATAAATATTTTTTAAAAATATTTGTTTTGTCACTTACATTTCAGCAAACATTCAGTAATCAAAAATGTAACTTTTAGGAACTTTTAAATACCCATGAATATTCCTAGGATTGAATTCACTCAAAGAATTGGAGTTGATACATATATGTATGTGTGTTTAAATCTGTATATGGATATATGTTTGGATACATTTCTGTACATGTAATAGGAGAAATATAATAAATAATTTTCCAGTTATATCAGAAAGGGTGCAAGGAGACCTATAAATGGAATAAGATCCTCTTTTTAAAAAGTACGTACTTTGACTTATAAAAAGATGAGTGTAGTATGTATTCAACTGGAAACTTTAATAGCATAAAATAATAAAAAATGTTTGTACTCATTTATTTTTAAAAGTATAACTTAAAATCATTTTTTGAATTTAAATTTAAAATATCAAAGATTAAAATTTCATATTTCTCCATTAATCTTTATTTCTAACTTGTCTCATTCCAAAACTTTTAAAAATCTACACTTACATGTATATGCTATTTCTAAATTATTCTTCAATGAACAATACTTCTTTTGGTTACTCTGTATATAGGCAGAATTGAGTCTGTCTTCTTCACTACTATTTCTCAAAGCTGTATCCTAGGCTGTATACATATTGCTCATTAATGAACTGTTGAATTAACAAACAGAAAGCTAAATATATGAAGTCTTGACTTTCAAAGAACAAAACATGGAAGAACAATATTTACATTATTTTATAGTTTCTGAGACTTAAAGTCTACATAATAGAGTAATTATTTCTGTTTTATTTACACTGTATATAATTATGAAGCAAAAGACTAGGTAACTTTTGATACATTGTATGTGATTACTACATATCGCTGAAGAGAGTATGTTCATGTATTAAATATCTCCATGGAAGACTGTAGTAGTAATGATTATTGGTAAGAAATTTACATATAAAAATTACCCTCACAAACACAATTTCCCCCATTCAGGCCAAGCGGACAGGAAGAGGTGACATTTCACATGAAGTCCAAAGATAGTATGCTGGAGAATTCTTTCTTACTTGGGGAAGGGTTGCTTCCTTTGCCCAAATCAGGCCTTCAAATAATTGGATAAGGCCCACTCACATTATGGAGGGCAATCTGCTTTACTTTACTGATTAAAATGTTCATGTTATGCAAAAACACTCTCACAAAAACACACAGAATAAAATAATTGATCAAATATCTAGACACTCTGTACCCAATCAAGTTGACAAATAAATTAACCATTACACTTGTCAAAAAGGGAAAATACAAAAGTAACCTGTCCATTTTGGTCTGACTTATTATGGAAATTGAACAAAGAAGGCTGCAATAAGCCAAAGGATTCAGATGCCAGGGTTTATATTCCTAGATCTTGGGAACATAATTTGAAGGATCTTTAGAAAGATCCAGACAATAGTTACTGAACTTGGGTGTATTAATAATATAAACTAATGTACCATCACAATATAAACAGAAAAAACATGTGATACAACCTGATATACTTTCATAAGAGAAATATACAAAAAACTGGAAATACAGGACTACATCCTCATCCTGACAAAGAACACATATGAAATGAGCACAGCTAACTTTATACTTAGTGGTTAAAGACTGACAACTTTTCTCCTATGATCAGGAACATAATTATGTTTTCTGTTCTTGCTACCAATATTCAGCATTGTACTGGAGCTTATAGCCAGGGTGACCAGGCAAGAAATTAAAAAAAAAAAAAAGGCAAAATAAATTAAGCAAGAAATAAATAAATGGATAGTTGGAGTCCTAAAAAGGGAGAAAGATCAAACAATACAAAATTTTTTTTTTCAGGAATTCTTGTTCCAAGTCCTTCATGAAATTTGGGAGTTCACATTAGGACCACAGAAATAAGCATTGGCCATTTCCCCAAAAGGCAGCCTAGACATTTAGCTTATCTGGAAAGACATTTCAGATAGTTATCACCATGAATATTCAGAAATCACTGCCAGTTCATTTTTTATATAATGCACATTTATGCATGTTTTGTAAGTATAAAAGTAAATAGAATAGAATAATCTTATATGTTATAACCAAGCCTTTCTTTTAAACAAGCTGCTTTAAATAAAATATTTTATTATACTATAACAAGTATTAAGAGAATTGATATGCAAGTGCTTTAAAATAAATTCTTAATATTTAGCTTCTTAAAAGGCAACTGAAATAAACATATAGGTACTGACAGAGAAATAATGCAGGTATCAATTTCCAAAGAAATGCTTTCCTTTAATGTGAGATCTGACTTATAATAGCTGTGCCTGGAGAATACTGACAGAAAAGAACAATATAAACTGAAATCTAGGGCTTATCTTAGAATTTTATTTCATTTCAGTTTAAATGGTTTATTCTGGAGTATTTCATATCTAAAATATTTTCAGAAGTTCTCAGAAAACCAAACAAGAAATATGCTCTCATAGTAGATATAGACTAGAATTTATAAATTTCTTGGGAACTTACACAATACACTACATACAATATACTATACATGGGGAAATATAGAGAGAAAAATAGAATTGAGGGTAAGAGAAGAAAAATTTAAAAATAAATGATAACGGTGGGAAAGAGAAGACAAAATAAGGGAAGGAGAGACAGATGGGAAAAAGAAAAATATTTTAAACAATTATTCTATATGAATTTTATCTCATTAAAATTCCCCAGTGTTTTTATCCAACTTCCTATTCTTAGAATATTAACCAAGTAGAAAAGATTCAAAATACCTAGCTTGTAGAAAAGTTGACTTTACTGAGTTTATATACAAGAGAAAAAAACATCTTTCATAGTTGAATTGATGTGGCCATATATGTGGCAATATTCTTTACTTAGGAGAAATTACTCAGATCAGAGAGGATAAATTTAATTATTGGGCTAATCTTTGTATATCATAACAACATAGAGAACACAACAATTTTACCAAGAGTGATGGTTCTGATGCTCATGAGAATTTTATCATTTCTATAACACTACTGTACATTGTCTTCTTTTTTGAAACCTACATATATATAGTTTATGAGACAATTTTAAGTTAAGGGAGAATTAGCTACTTACGTTTACTGCAATGAACTATAAGTAATTTCTAGCTTTAAACTAAGGTTTATCCTAAGGGCCAGTAGTATTTTAGTTTCCTTAAGAAAGTGATTGCTATTAAAAGTTGATATAAATGTACCTGATTCTCTTATGAAAACTTTTATTTCTTTAAAAAATAATCTCTGAAGAATTTTAATGGAACAGTTTTTAATAAGCCAGAACATATCTAATTTTTTCAGACAAATGTTCTTTTTAAATATGGTGACCTAGATGTACAATTAATATTTATACATTGGCCTTGGATCTTGTGAAGTGCTATTTCCTCTTATTAGTTCTAATAGTTACATTAGGTGCATTTGAATTTCTACGTACAGTATAACATTGTCTGTAAATAAAAACAATTTTACTTCTTCCTTTCAAATCTTGAAGCTCTGTATTTCTTTCACTTCAATGTAATGTTAAATTGGAGATGTCACAAGAGCAGACATCCTTTTCTTGGTCTTGATATCAAGGGAGTGATACACTCAAGTGTACACTGTAGAGTATGATTTTGCCTGCAGGTTTTTTTGTAGATGCCCTTTATCAAGTTGAGGACTTTTTTTTCTTCTCCAAGTTTACTGAGAGTTTTTACGATAAATGGGTGATGTATTCAGTTAAAGGTTTTATCGGCATCTATTGAAATGATAATATTATCTTTTGTTCTACTAATGTAAATTACATTCAATGATTTTCAAATGTTAAAGCAACACTGTATTTTTGGAATAAAACCCACTTTCATAAAGTATTATCTTTTTATATGTAGATATATTTGATATGTTACTAGCTTATTAAGGATTTTCCATCTGTGTTCATGAGAAGTATTAGTCAGTAATTGTCTTTGCTTATAATGTACTGTGAGGTTTTGATATAATTTCTTTTTTGATATCTTGGCAAAATATAAATAACCTTTAAGTACTTGAAGCTGATGACACTGGCTGCCAATCTTGTTGGCTATAAATTTTTGTTAATACTTAGGATAATAAAGGAAGAAAGTATCACAAAAATATTTTGGCTCCATTTTCCTTCTTCACTATTAGGAATTATCTGATAAGAATTTAACTTTTTTTTCATATTTAAAACATCCTAGAAGTTGAAACTCTATTATAAAGAATTTAAGAAAAGATGAATGGACACTATCAACTTTACTATCCAATTTTATTGTTTAATAACCTTTACTATCAATTGAGTAAACACATTTGTGAACTCCCTCTAACCACGGTATGATAAAATAATTTAACTGAGTGCATTTAAATTTAAGAAAAGTAAAAATTATTTCAATTTAATAGTTTCATGGAGAAGGGGATTCTGACACACTAAGAATAGAAATGTAAATGTCAGTAAGACGTATGTTTTTTCTCACAGCTCATAATAAACTGACAGGCCCAGAAAGTGTCCAAATATCCAAGTGCTCTTGATCACAGATTCATTTAGCTTATGTTTATTACATTTCACTGAGTAACTGAGTGTTATAACTAAGAAAGTTAAGTTTCAACATTATAATGCAAGATAATATCATGATATTATTGACTCAAGAGTGTTTAAGTATCTCCCTGTTAAAAAAATATGTTAATTTGATAAAAGAATTTTTGACAGAAGTTATATTGAATATCTTTACTTTATTAAAAAAAAAGAAAACCTTCATGGAAACATTGTAAGTAACTCTAATGTTATATTGGAAAAGTAATTATATTACCAGGGCCATAGCAGGAAGAATATATAGATCCATGTCTTTGTCTGTCTTATTAGATTTAAGATTAGGGTGCTTGTATAATAAATTTTAAATAAATATAATTTATTTTGTATGCCATGTGATACCATTGATGAAAAGCAGACTTATCCATGAAAATAAAGGCAAAGGAAAAGTGTCAGGAATGGAACTGGGGAGTCACGTTGAGTCACAGTAAATTGGGAAAGGATCTATAAAAATCAAATTAATCTCCTGGAACCCAAGTAGCCTCAGGATATACAATCACAGAACACAATAAACAATACAGTTATTTTGAAGCTAAGTCTTTAAATAAAGGAAAAGTGAATCTTTTCTCATGCATTAATACAACTGTTGACATTTAGAAACATAATTACATGAATTTTTCACTTTTTTTTCTTCTTGAGCTAAACAGATATAACTGAAATATCTATAATCACTCCATCACCCTTCAGGGAGTAGTACCCTCTAATCAATACAACACACTACACAGACCAAGGCTTTTTTCCTCATAAGCTCTGGACAAGTAAAGGCACAGAGAAGTTAGCCCTACCAATGAGAGACAAATCTCATGTCTCTAGAAGTCCTTTTCCCCCAGCTCTAAGGAAAGAGGTGGGTCCGTTTTCTCATTATGATTTGGGAAGGAAGAGATAAGTGGGCATCACCACAGACCACAGGTACATAGATCACTAGCATCACCTCATTTTATATAAGCTATGGCATCTTTGGAAAAATGTAGAAGCATAAAATAATCAGATGGACCTAAGTTCATATTAAAATTAACAGGAGGAGAAAGGGTTCCTGGTCCCAGAGTCAATATGAGGGGGAAAAAAAATCTCACTGGTCTAGTTTCCAGTGGCTATTTCCACCATTGTGAATGATAGGATTGTGGGTTGTTTAAACCTATTGCATTAAATGTAAGCCACTTTCACACAAAAAATTATAATTTTCAGGAATATTACAGAAAGCTCATACTGAGCAAGGAAACATTCCTTCACTTGTATTGGCTTCAGCATAATGTAGTAAATGTAGCACTTGTTTCTTTACTGATCCACATAGAATGGAAGGAGTAGGAGTAAATAGGTTATTATGCCTATTAAAGAGGTTGCATAATTTCTTCGGTGGCTCTCTTGGTTATTTAAGGGAGGGCTCTGGCTTGATTAAAATCCTAAGGTTTAGCTTTCTCTGGAGATCAAATTTTACTAATTCTTCCTACCTTACCTAAATAATTATCTAGATATAAGAGGTAAGTAAATAAAAAAGAGTTTCTCTCTCTTCACATTTTTTACATCTACTTTTCCTTTGTTATTCCTGCAGTTTCCCAGGGTGGTTGTTACATATTCAGCAAAAGAGAAAAATGAAAACTCAAATGTAGTCACCTCTACTTTAATTGCTGTGCTGTAACCCAAAGGGCCCAATCCTCTGAAAGACAGTAAGCACTTGTGATGAACAATCAAGAGATAATTCACTTAGCTCCTTGAGCACATCAAAGAGAAATGTAGACTTTTACCTTTGTTCATTTTTATTGCTGATAAAGAAGTTACGGGGAAAATAGCTGGAATCAAAGTACATTTAAAATGCAGCATAATGTTGAATGTTCCATATGAAATAGTTTAACCTAACACTGATATTCTTGACAAGGACAATGAAGGATGTAGTATTGGTTTCATCCAATGAGTTATTTACTTCACAGCAATTTTGTGATAAGCAACATGTAATTTTCCAGGGATAGGTCATAAAAGCAAATATAATTCTTAGGTAGTGGAATGTAGTCTACCAATGGGCTGGTGAGCTCTCTTTGTTAGAATCTATGTTCAATTGATTTTAACTTTTTGTGGAAATCTAAAATTAAATTAATCAGATGCCAGAGGAGAACTTTTCTATAATTCAATCAATGGACAAAACATCATACATACTGTCCTCTCACATAATATATTCTAAACAGGTGTAAGAGTCTAGGAGATCCAATAGAAAGAGGAGGGAAACTGATGTACCCTTGAATTCCACTTAATTCCTGTGAGAAATATTTCAGGTGACTGATACATAGTGGTTAAATCAGATGTCTGGGTAGGTGGAGTGGCAGCCTCGGGTGAAAATGGGGCAGATGCCAGAGACAGGGCATGGAGGCTTTTGAACTTCATTATCTTCCTTCCTTTACACTTTTACAGGCAGACCACTTTGAGGCCAAAGAGCACCATCGTGTAAAAACAAAAATAAAACAAAGCACAGCAGACCTAGCTCAGAATCAACCCAGCTGCAGCTAGAAAAAAATAACATAAGACACACAAATCAAGCTGGAATGGGAAGCATAAAACAAGAGATGAAGGCAAATAAGAATGTCCCTGATTGGTCCTTTCTTACCCCTTTTCTGATCACTCTGTGAGGTAAGTGATTACAACCACAGAGAGTAAGCATTACAGAAATAGCATTGCTTTGAGCAGTGGTAGAGAGATTCCTTGAAGGCCAGAATGGCTCGATTATGTGAACCAAATGGTTTTTTTCAACCCAGATGCAACACCAGAAGTTTTGCTTGACTACATCTCCCTCTCTCCTCAGTACACACATGGACATTAACTCATCAGGGGAAACACTGGGACACAGGCTTTTATCTGCCAACCCAAGTAAAAATTATTAAAGTAGATGATTCTACACACAAAAGATAATGAACTATCAAGGAATGCAATCACCACACAGGAAGATATCATAAATAAGAAGAACCAAAAAAACCCAGAAGAATGAATAGTTATCAGAATAAGAATTAACAAAATATGTTCGAAGAGAAAAGAAAGGATAATTGATACAGAAAGCAAGACTTGACAGTTATAAAGAAGAGGTAATCTGTAACATGGATTTTTAAAACTATAATTGAAAATGAAATAAATAAGTGACTTGAACTGCAAGATTGAATACAGCAAAGATTTAATAATCAGGTAGTTGTGGTTAGGAAGATTCCCAGATTTAATAAGAAAGAAATAAGGAACTTATAAAAGAATACATGAGATACAGATATCAGAAGGAGAAAGGTCAATTTCTATATCATAAGAATCTCCAAAAGAAGAGAAAAACAAATTTAGTGGAAGACATATTTGAAGAAGGAAGTGATGATTTTGCAAGTTAAAAAAAAAAAGAGTTGGTTTACAAAATAATTAATTTGCTAATGAAAAAGTAATCTTGTCATACTTGTTAGGAGGGATACTCAAAATATTTTCAAATATTTTTTCATAGTTCCCTTGAAAATTTTAGTTTGTTAAAAACTATACTATTTAATTTTATTCACTTTGAAAATCCTTTCTCAAGCTCTGTCAAGTGTGTCTCTGCTTTTCTACCTTAGTATTCTCTTACCAAGCACACAGTCAGCAAGTATGGGGACAGAGGTTAATGTACTCATCCAGTGGGAGATGGTTGCCTATGAAGAAATGCTCAGCCTTCCTTCTGAAGGGTGAACAATTCTTCAAGGCAGTTCTCAGGGGTCTCTGTTGAATCAGACCTCACTGTCCACAGTGATGACTTTTAAATGCACACTTTTCTCCTTCTCTACCTCATTTTCCCTTCCTACTCTCCAATTTTTCCTGGAATCACCTCCCAGATGGACTCCCTCTCTCCAGGCTTTTCTCTCAGGCTCTGGTTTCAGGCAGTACCAAAGCAAGACATTTTTCTTCTCAAGACCTCAATAATAGCACACATGACACTATTTTTTTTTTTAATCTCCTGCTCCTTAACTTGCTTTTTGTCTGACTTTCAGAAAATTCTAATTATTTTCAAAAAATCTGATTATCACTTAGTGTTCTCAAAGTGTATGTGCCTTAATTTGATTTACCTCTAAACTCATTTCTCATTTCATTTCTTAACTCAATCAATGGCACCCAGACAAAGCCACACAATTTGAAGCTCTTGCCCTTCCTCACTGTTCTTCACACCCAAAGACCAGCTGTTTCTTCTGCACAAACATCTCCTAAATCATGGCATTTTCCTTCACCTCCACTGCCATTTTTGTAGAATTTTCCTCTTGTCATGGGGAAGATTCTTGTCTACGGATATACTTTTGCGTGGCCATATAGTGTTCTTAAAAAGATTAGACATGTAATGCCTTTTGTTTTAATGCATTACTGCATTTCTAACTTTCATTTTGATTTTTATAAATAACATGCTTCTATTACAACAACTTAATAACCAGGCTTACCATGGTCTTCCATATCTTAATGTGGTTACTATGCTCATGCTACTAGGAATGCCGTTTTTCTCAATATTCCAGTTTAAGTAATTCTCATTTTCTAAGGCTCAAATTTTACATCATGCTCTTGGTGACTCTCTAACTTAGATTTGCTCTGACCTTTGCACCTCCACAGTAATTTCTGCATAATTTTCTACAACACTTACCACACTGTATTACTACTTATTCTTATTTTCTGACCATAGAACATGAATTGCTCTATCTTAATTATGTTTGTATTTCTAACACCTATTATTTTCTTCACTTATAATAAGCACTTTAAAAAAGTTTAGCATATAGAAGAATGGCTATACATCACAAAGTAGTTATTTTTCTAAACTTTACTTTAAAATTATCAAAATAAAATTTATTATCACAATATAGTAATTTTTATATATCAGATGCTAGATAATTCTTCTTTGTTCCAATTAATAATTATAATTTTATTATGTTACTATATTATAGGTAATTTTGAAACTAACAAAAGCCATTGGGAATATAAGTTAAGAAGTCACTCAAGTCCCATATGATAGCTCTTCAAAATCAGCAAGTATCTTTTGTCCTATAAATTCCAGGGAGTTTGTTTTTCATCTGGAGAGTGAAGGGCTTCCACTGAAGGGTTGGGGGAAATGGTAACTAAATAGGACAGAAGAGATGGACAGTGGGTTCTCTGAGAAAACACCATGAGTCTGGTGTGGTGTTCACACATTTTACAGAATAGAGAAAGCAACAAATGTGCCAGACTCAGTTCAATCCAGTTACTGATGATACATCAGTTGGCTCCTCTTGGGTCACCTCTGCATCTTGGATAGAGAAGACGACTTTGGTAGAAATTTTAAAAAATTTAAAAAACCCTGATCATAAGTAGGTTTCTTTTGATACTTGCCTCTCTAAAATGTTGAAGTTAATATGAAGGAGGTGATAGTGTTCCTAAAGACTTACTCTCCCTGCTCATGGTTATTCCACCCTGGTAGGATGAGATCCCTTTGCATGAGGCAATCACTGAGCTTCAAACTCTCAAGAGAGCTTACCTATAGTACACAGCATTTCAGCGTATCTGTTTGACCCTGTTAATTCCGTACCTTAATGTATGGAGCCCTGCAGTTTAGCCCTGATCTAGATACTGTGATAAATTCTCTCTTTAGTTACTAGAGATGTAGAACTAAAGAGTTAAAATGTCTAACTGGCTCATTTGGAAGGCCACCAGGAAGGCCATCCTTGAAGAATCAAGGCAGAAAATTTGGTGTGAGAATAAAAACACAGCAGTTCTGTAACTGGACTTGTGATACAAGTACAATATTGATCTATGACAAACAATTTAGATGAATGATTATTAGAAGGGAAAAAGTACAGAACAATAGAAGTGGACCAGTAGTAATGCATACATTCCTGCTAAACAAATAGTTATATATCAATTCCCAGTGTTTGAAATAATGCTATTTATATTGTTTATAAAACTTCACACAAATACAAGATATTTTATAATACTCTATAGAATTCAAACATAGAAATGCACATTGAGAATGATTTAAAATATTCATGAAGACAACATAGTATTACAATATTCCTCAGTGAGCAGAAACTTAAGCTAGCACACTGAGAAAAGGTTTGGAGTCACAGAACTTCAACTAATATACATTGTTCTAGTTCCCAACATTCTGGAAACACAAATTTGAAAGATGCATTTTATTCAAAAGTCAAGCTTCTATCTGAGTGGTTGTTTATCATTAGCTTAATGCTTTCATTATGGGATTATCGGAAGTATTTTTATTTTTCTAGTAATCTCTTTATTAAATTAATCTGAGAATCTAGGAAATTATTTAAATATTGTCAAAATGTAGTACTAATAAACATAAACCCTACGAATAGTATGCACTGAATCTTCATACTTTTCCATAAAACAAGTGTAAAATATCTGTTCAGAACACTTGTGGAGGCCATTAGCAAAGTTATTGGTAGAGTATAAATATGTAAATTCCCAACATATGAAAATTTGGCAACTCATAGAAAGTAAATTAGAAAAGATAATCCTATATCTATTTCAAACAAGTAACATATTTCAAGGGGGATAAAGTGTTTCTGTTAAGTGTTCCCATAGAATACAGAAGGAATAAAGGATATTAGTAAAGAAGATCTTAGGAGGTGAAATGTGTTTTATAAAATATTAAAATACATTTACAGTGCTATTCTGGTGAGTGATGTTAATAACAAGGGAGGCTATGCACGTGAAAGTGTAGGATGTATATGAGAAATCTTTGTACTTGTCTTTCAATTTTGTCATAAATCTAAAACTGCTCTAAAAAAGTAAAGTCTTAATAAAACAAAAAGTTAAAATGGATTAATGCATATGTTCAAAATAAAGAATGCAGATGTCTGTAATAATAAAATATACATATACAAATATAATGTGAGTAGGCATGCTGTATATTCATAATCTATAAGATGGTAGATGTTAAAATTCCAATCTTTTTTTTTCAATTCCCCATGCATCAATGCAGTGATAGAGACATATAACACACAATTATAAAGTGAATTGAATAATTTGACCGTAGCACATAAGTTACATACAAGTTAGGGTATTTCTTTTGTAAATATAAATGGAAAATAAAGGTGTTTGTTCAAGACACCCATACACATATATTTTAAAATAAACATTTAGCTAAGTAATAGAAAATACATTTTGTTTCCTTTCTAAATCATAATTAACTCAATTTCCTATGTTACTTTGCAAATAAATATAGAGTTTAGTTCAAAATCATCTGTCTTTTTGGAAAGTAAAAGATTAAAAATATAATGTTACAAGACAAAGACCAATACAGCTAAGCAAACATCCTTTTATATCTTTTCTCTCTGCTTTCAAGACTACATCCCAGCACTGATACAGTGTAATCTCTATGAGGAGGAAGCAAATCTTAAAGTCTAAAGTGATGTTAGCACTGCTTTTCTCCCCCTCAATTATTATGAAATGCATTTAAATACATTTTATATATCAATAATTATAAATTACTGTTATTAACTATTAATTTTATATAGAATATCATACCATAATAAAATAAAAATATAAAGTAAAATTATATAATTGGGACTTAATTGGGATTTTGTTTTCCAATCATCTACTGCTAACGCTTTTAAAGTTAACAGAATTCTTCTGACAAGAAACAAAAATCCATTCCTATTAAAACAAATAGTCTATCCTAAAGCTGACACTCCTGGCAGAGCACTAAATTAGATCTATGTCAACATGTATTTGATTATAATCAGCTATAAAACTGATGACCTTTGGTGTATTTGTTGATTTCCTCAGGGGACAGAGTCTTTAACTTAGATGGAAGCTATTTTTAATTTCAACAATTAAATTCATTTAAATATTTAAACACACTAAAACATTTTTTAAAGATAATTATAAATATTTCGAAGTACTTGCTATGTAAAAGAGTTTTCAAAGGCATGGTTCACTCTCACCAATCTTAATTGCAATGGGGAAAAATCCCTTTTTTAATTGTAAACAAATTAAAGAATAACATATTTACAGAAGCTGATAGTTATTTATCAGGGCCTACTGAATTTGCCTGGTAACTGAGATACGTCACAGTAATTAAAAGATAAGTTAGTATTTATAATTAATTATTTAAAAATCCATACTTAATTTAGTATGCAAATACAACTAGCTAAAAGCAACCTAACTTGCACTATGTACTTTGATATTTACATATAACTACATAATAAATAATATTTTAGTGTTTATTAACTTATTAATTTTAATGACTTCATTATGAGACTAAATAATTATTCCATATCAACGTAAGTTTTCATTATTTTATATCTGGTAAAAATTAAAGATTCAGTTTTCCAATATACCTTTTTCTGGTACTATTAACTGCAAACTCCAAGTAAGCTGATGGGGCACATTGTCTGACAAAATGCATAGTTTCACTTTGGAGTTCTCCCACTCTTGTAGGAATATTAAAGGTGACATACTTGACTATTAACAGGATAGACAATACGGCCATTTTTACAATATAAAAAGTTCTTTAGGAGTCACCATATTAAGATTTTTTTCTACTTTCCAGTGAAATCACTTCCCTGTAAAAAGGAAGCACCATGCTAGGCCTGAGAGGAGAATGAAAACACAAGGATTAGGGATAAAGAGGAAAGAAGTAGTGAGAGGAAAAAGTTGAAAGCAAGAGAAGGTGTATTTCATGTTTAACAATGCAAGAAAAAGTTATAGAGCATGTGGTCAGTGAGACATATGTTTCTAGATTGATGGTTGGAGTGATGTACCCCATTAATTATGTCTGTGACTCTCACTTTATCCTGCAATGTTGATCTTCTGGGGATTATTTTCAGGGATACAACTACACATTATAAACATTTCCTATCACAGTGTAAAAATATTCAAACATTGCAAAGTTGGACTAATACTATCAGCAATTTATAATTAGGAATAAAAAATGTGATGAAAAGTCCCTTTCACAGTAAAATATGCTATATAAAATACACATCTGCTTAAAAAATTGCATCCAATATTCCTCTTATTTCAGGTTTTTTTTAGCTCTCTGTAATTTACTGTGAAGACAAACACAATTGAAATATACAATTAAGAAAATGAAGGTACAGTTTTTCAATTTAAAAAAACTGAATTTTCTAAGTTATATATTTCTTTCTTAGCAACTATAAACTTGTATTAAAAATTAATTACTATTCCATTCAAAAGCTGAAACAGACATACTTAACATAAATACAGAAATTCAGAGAATGGTTTTAAAAGGACAAAACCATATTTGACATTCTGCAAATACAAATTAAGAAATGTTAGACTAAGATTTAATTCTAAAATTAAAAGCAAGTTGACTTTGCCTTTATCTGTCAAGGTAAAAAACAAGTAATTTAAAAATTAGTCTGCTTAATAATTGATCTGATATAGAAAAGGATATACTTCTGAATAATAGTAACAGACAATACATGCTGATTATTTACTCTATTCCAGATGCTCATACAATGATTTTTTAAAACTAATAAATACAAAGATACTGAGTAATTAGCCCAGTAGTAAGTTGAGCCAGGATTTACACCTCGTCAGTCTGCCTCAGACTTCACGTCCATCAACAAAGCTAAATGTTTCAGTAAGCTGAAGGCCTTTTGATTACAAGAAGCATATTGTCTTATGAAGACAACATCCATGGTGGACACTTGCAGAGGTTGTTAAAATTGTCCTTTATATGACACTAAAATTCCTGTTTGTGAAAATAAAGTCTACTTTAAATAGCTTTTGTTCTTTTAGCTTTTTTCTTTGTACTCTCACTAAAACCTTGCTACGTGTTCAACACATGCCTGACAGTTAGTTCAATGGAATGTTTATGTGTGTGACAGTTGGATTTACATGTATAGAACTGAGTTCATTCTGCCAAATTCATCAGGTAAGGAGAATATCTGCTAATTTCTTGCTGGATCCAGGCTATTTTCTTACTTTTTGCATTTCTTTGAGAAAAAATGTTAACTGATTTCAACTTCTAGTTAAAATAACTAGAAAGCCAAGTAAAATTTCTGATTCAGAATATGAGGAAACCACAAATCATATGATATCTTGAATGTCTTAAGTCTCATTTGGAGTCTCGTTATCTCTAACATGTCTGAATAACAATAAATAGCATGCAGGAGATAAAAACTGATAGAAGATAAAGACGTAAAAGATAGGAAAATAACACTGTATAAGAGATTAACATACAGATTTGAATAGAGAATACATAGACCTGGTAAATTTTTATTATCACCAGGTTGACTGCATAAATAAATACTGAAAAATCATATGAATTTTGTATTCATCATTTACTCAAAAACACATATTCGTGGGAACAACAGAAACCAGTCATTAGACACAAAAGAAAACTAAGGCATCTTTTCAAAGTTTTTCTTTTAAAGGTTAATCTCTCATGGAGTAATATGTACTATAGACATGGAATCTACTATGTGCCAGGAAATGTTTTAAATAATTTGAATCTCCTCTGTTTTAATCCTTTAAATTAATGATGATAAGAACACTGAGGCTAAGAGTTTAAGTAATTTGCCCAATAGAGACTTCAACTAAAAGGAGTTATAGCCAGAATTCAAGCTCAGTTTTATATAATTTAAAACCTCAAGCTTTTCTTACCACTCTATGCTATTTCTTGAATATCAAACTTCATAATGTCAGAATATTCCAATTTAAAGGAGACACATATTATAAAGGAGTTCACAGCAGTAATCCGGAAACTAAGTGCCTCTGTTTATTTCAATAAGTAAAATGACATTTCTAAATTCAAATTAATTTTAATTCACAATTGTGATTCTCTAAATGTCATACAACTTTCCAGAGAGGGAAAAAAGAAGAGGATATTTTTAAACAAAAGAAAATACAGAATTTTACAACTTATAAAATAGAACCATTTCTTTTCAGAACCAAATATGATTTTAAATATAGATACTAGAGAAGTTTCATATACGTCTGTGTGTTTATCTGTATGTGTCTGTGTATATGTATATGTGTGTGTGTCTGTGTATATGTGTATGCATACTATATACTAAATTTTTTGTCTGTTGGTGTGAATTTGCTTCAGATCAGTTAATGTTGCCACAGCCAACTTGGCTGTACTATAGAAAAGTAAAGACTAAAGAAAAAGTATTATTTCATAACATCATTACATCATTGAAAGAATAAATACTATAGGATAAGAAAATTCACTATATATTAAATATTTCTTTAATGTCAAATAGCCAGGATCCCTCCTTTTGTGGCTGTTTTATTGTGATAAATAAATTAATACACAATACTTTAATCCTGGGAGAATTTTCAGTTTAGATTCACTATGTATCATTTTGCATATGATGAAAGTATTTAAGTACTGATAATATCATTGGATTAATCCTATTCAAGAACTCTTTGAGTTAGTGACTAAAGGTATGTTAATTTTTCTCTTTCAAATATTTTCTCTAAACAAATAGCTAAATGGCAGAAAAACTGCCTAGGGAATATAAAGTCCATGAAAAATAATGTACCATCCTCATTGTTTACTAATGAAATCAAAGGCTCAGTAAAGTAGTGACCTGTGATATTAAAGTGACTTCCCAGCCTGTAGTCTAGTTTAAATGAATGAAACTTGTAGAGTTCCTCTGGAAGAGTTTACAGAGAGGAGCATTTCAAATGCTATCTCAAATCTTATTATATAATCCTCAGCTAGCTGAATGATGGCCAGGCTAACCAATTTGATATGAAATCTTTGCCCATGATAGCTGCTGAAGGAACTTATCAGTTTCTTCTTCACAATATACATTTGCTTCATTAATTGTAAACCTGCTTTTGATTCTACTGCCTGTAACAGTCTCCCAGAGATCACTGACATGACAACCTTCCTCAGTCAGTTCATCTGAATGTCACAGCTGCTTTTCAGCGAAATTGAAAGCCATGAATCCACCATTCAAAAGGAAATATGCTAGTCCCTATTGCATGTCTACTGAGACAGCAGTGAGAAATTAAAATATTTTATCACATAATCACGTCCTATGGAAGATTTTTTCTTACAATTTATGCAGTTAAAAACCACTTGAAAAATGGACTAATCTTTGACAATATTGATTCAGTATATCTTAAGACATATCAGAGATAGGTTAAGATTTTTAATTTTGAGTATTAATTGAAGTTATATCTTATTGGCTACTTCAAAGTTTATACATTGTAAGCTAACAAAGCAAGTCAAAACTTGTATTCAGGTGTTCTGAAAACCTCAATTCAATGAATAGATGTGAGATAAGCATACTTTTTTTCTACAAAAAATAGGATTACGTGCCTGCATGATATTTCTGATTTTAAATAAACTTGTTATCTTATATATGTGAACGAAAATACTGCAACCATATCAGTAAACAAAGAATGCTGAAACCAAGTCATCAGTGGCTGCCGGCACCCCACAGGGAGGACAGGCCTGCAGCCCAGCCTCTGCAGCCACTCACAATGGTGCACTCTGAGGGGACTCAGATTAAGAAAGGACAGGATACTGGCCCTAGATAGCTAGATGCTTGTCAAAGGAATGAATTCAATTAGCCCAAATGTTTGCTTCCTCCCATACATAGAAAAGCACTTAATTCTTTAACTTGAGATGCCTGGTTTTCTTTAGATAACAAGCAATCTTTTATTGTTCCAACTACCTGGTCTTTGTTGTAAAGCTCCTATATATCCTAGCTCCTCCCCTACCTCTTCGGAGCAGTTCCTCAGAGTGATCTGAGGGTCTGTCATCCTGGCTCAAGTCCTACCGCCAAATAAAACATAACTCTCAACTTTCAGGCTGTGCATTTATTTCAGTTGACACATACATGATTCTCCACCCTCAAAATGTATTAAACCTGAATTGCTACATGAGGCACTGTACTAATTACCTCAATATTTAAAATTTATGTTTGTATCACAAATTGTAATTTTATGTATAATCTGATCAATTATGTTGGAAAATATTCTCAATTAATGCATGAGTTGTGCTGGAAAAGTTTGCAAGTCTGATGTTTAGAAATTGGAATAAAATTTCTCCTTAATATAATGTTGTAAAAAGTATGTAGGTTCTGAAATCAGCTAATATAATCTAAATCTTTAGGCTTTAAATATAAGACCTAAAGATTATTTTCATAGCACTCCTTTTTGATAGAAATATGCTACCATAAGAGATGTCTAAAATATTTATTTTACTGTAGCAGAAATAGAATATATTCCATGCCCATCTTCCATACTTATGAGATCAGAGGGGAAGGTTCCAAATAAGAACTGAGAGAACAGGGCTTGTCAGGACAGGTTATGTAAAATAGTAATGTCTACCCAATATAGGAATTCTAAATAAATATTAAGAGAGAGTTCTTTTTGGTGGGAAAAGACCCTATAACCATGGATGGCGCGGAATCAAGATGAGAGGAATCTGACATGCTGGGGATGAAAGCAGAAAGGAAGGTCTTGCCAAGAGCCCATTGTGACATCCTGCACTGCTCTTAGCTCTTTCTTCCACCTCTGAGGACAAAGGCAGAAGGAGACCAGAATCTACAGAATTATTTACTCCTGTTGGGTCCCTGGATGTGGCTTCAGTGTTTGTTTGCTTATGCATGGTTTTATAGTCAGCATCAAATAAAAATCAGTTTAGGTAAATGCAGTAAGAGTTTGAATATCATATTATATCACACAAAAACTTAGTTTCTGATATTCATTCAAATACAAAAATACTTTGGCTCTGATGATATCAAGTAGCTACCATAACTTTTTTCTAATCAACTGATCGTTTATGATTTTTTCATGCCAATAAATTTTAAGTGATTTGTTTTTATTGTGTAAGTTCAGTGAGAAACTACATGAAAGGCACAAAGAATTATTTTTTCAATAAACAGAATCAATATATATTTAAATCTATAGTAATGAAACAGAAATAATCCCTCCTTCCTTCCCAGACACCCTAAAAATAAACATAATAATGTCTTACAAGAAAAGAAACTAACATTAAGGAAAAGCTGAACTTCTTGACTGATAATGATATGATAATAATGATACTATGGTTATTTCTTAAGTGTTAGACATATGGCAAGTACTATGCTCAATGTTAACATTTTTATTTCACTTAATCGTCCAGACCACCTTAAGAAGAGTGCTATTATTTTCCCCATTAAATTCACAGAGATACTGAGATTATGAATGCCAGGGTATTTGTTCATGGCCACATATTAAATCAGAACTCAAGCCAGGAGACTCAGCTCCAGAGTCCAGACTATTCCTGCATTGACTCTGAGCTCCACTTTCAGTCATGTCTATTTTTTTCTTTCCTCTCCTTCCCTTCGTTTACGCCTACCTGCCTTCTTACATTCTTCCAATATTTACTAAAGACCTACATCTACCACTTGATACTGTGAAGAGTTTCAATGTGCTTCTCTTATCCAAGGAATATTATTATAATTTCCTGATGTTTTAAGCAAAGTTTTAGAAAGATAATTCTGGTAAATTAGTAAGGTAAGATATTGATGGTAAAGTACATTACTTATCTATTTCTGCAATTGTTATAAAAATTAATGGTTTAAAACAAAACATTTATTTTATAACTGAGCTCCTGTGGGTCATGGATCTGAGGCATCCACTGGTTGGTTCTGGCTCAGAAAAGGTTATGGCAACCTTTTAGGAGGTTGCACTCAAGGTGTCCCCTAGGGCTCCAGTCATCGCTAAGCTTGATTGGTGCTGGAGGATCTTTTTCTTAGGCAAATCAGTGCTTGTTGTTGGCAAGCGGTCTCTGTTTCTCACTCTGTTAACTTTCCATAGGGCTACTTGAGCATTCTCATAACATGGCAGCTGGCTTTAATTGAAATAAGTAATCCAGGAGAGGGCAAGGACAAACCTAGCCTCACAAGTCAAATACTGCCATTTCCACAATAATCTACCAGTAAAACAGATCATCTAGATATAGTGTGGGAGTGAGCTACATAGTGGTATGGATAAGAAGAAGCTGGAATAATTGGGAGGCATTATGGAGGCTGGCAACCAATGATTATTTCAGTTTCTTTAGTGAAATATTAAAGAATATTATTGATGAAAATCTAAACTAATGAATTAGAGAGGACAAGGGAATATAATTAATGGTTATTATAAAAATATTTTATAGACGCAATAAGCAAAATTGAAGGATAATTTGGTTCAGGGAGAATTATTGTCAAGCCATGATGGAAAGTAAGATTGAATATTGCAAAGCTTTTGGCTTGAGTGGTAGGGGAAACACAGAAACAGCAACACCACCAACACCAACAAAGGCAATTCTGCTAATAGTGGATGTAGGAGAAAAATATTTTAAGTAAGTGAGCAATTATGAGTTCATCCATTTATTTATTTACACAATTATCCAACAAATATTTATATATAGTAAATTATGTTCAGAAAAACTGAGCTAGCTGATGGAGACATAGAATTGACCAAGACAAGTAGCCATTGCCTTCATGGAGCTCACATGTTAGTGAGGAAAGGAGTGAAGATATCTGTGCTTTATAATCTACTATATGAGAAAAAAGCTTACCCATATCTACATCTTTTAGATACAGCCCAATTTGTCTGCCTTATTTTATAGCAGTTCTCTCAAATATGTTGTCTATACTTACTTTATTCAGTTTCTAACCTATAGATTTTCTTCAATTAATTTTAGTCAAATTTTTATTTCCATCTACCTAACTAAAAATTCTCTTATCAAGTGACCAATAGCTTCCTTTCTGGCAAAGCCAATTATCTTACTCTACCTCTCAGCAACATTGACACATTTTTGGAAACATGAATTTTTCTTGGCTTCCATCACACTATACTTCCTGATGTTCTTCTGCATCACTTGTTGCTTCCTTTCAGTCCCTTTACCTGGTTCATTCTCCTCAGCTTGGCCTTCAAATGGTAAATCACTCAGGGCCATATAATCATCCCTCTTTTTGCCTCTGTCTATGTTCTCTCAAGTAGCCTCATCCAAGACTTTGAATACTACCACAGGGTTATTATTTCTAAAAATATCTTTAGTTAAAATGTTTCTCCATGATCTATTTTTGCTTATGTAATTGCCTACTTGTTTTGTTCACGTGAATGTCTAATAACTATCTCACACTTTAACTGAATCAAAACAGCTACAATGGTTTTAAAAGATTAGTTGCTTTCAAGAAATAAAACACCACATATTAAATAATCTATGATTTGTACTTTATTAGTATGATATCATAAAAAATTTGCATACCTCAATAGAAAGCATAATTAGAGAGTAGAATCTCAGCTTTGGAATCAGAAAGGCCAACATTTTAAAAATGATTCTCATTTTCTCTGTATACTTTAAATTTTTAGTGAATGCTTCTAGTAATTAGTTTACTTAGCTATAAAGGGGGAATGATTACAGTTTCATAACTCAGATTTCCACTATATATTAAATGAGATAATTTATGTAAAGCACTTGGCAATATGCTTGATAGCATACTTGGAAAATAAATTTTATCATTATTATTAATATTTTGAAAGCTTTAACATTTAATTACTAAAAAATACATGATGGAGGAAAATCTCTCTTTTAACTGTCATTGTTAACTAGTTGATATACAGTGTGTTCCAAAGAAGGTAGAACTTCTTCAGGGGAAATGCAGAAGAAAGTACAATAGACTGTACTATTTCTCTCCCTCCCTCCCTTTCTCCCTCTCTTCTCTCCTTCCCTCCCTCTCTCCCTCCCTCTCTCTCTTTCTCTCTCTTTTCTTTCTCTCTTCTGTCTTTCTGTCTTTCTTTTTTTCTTTCTTCCTTTCTTTCTTTCTTCCTTTCTTTCTCTCTCTCTCTCTCTCTCTTTCTTTCTTTCTTTCTCCCTTTTTAAAGGGCGTGCCATAGCCTTTAATGCCCCAGGAATATAATGTCACAATATAATGTCTAAAAAAGCAGTTATTAGCAATAACAAAAGGATTAGGACAGAATTTCCAAAATTAAATATGCTTGAGTTACCCTAACTAAAAATTTATTACAGGATCGTCTACAAGAACTGTTGGGTGAAAACTGGCCCATGAGAAATTAAAGGCAACATCCTTAACAAAAAATAGAGGACATAAAAGAGTTGCTTGCTATCCATCAGAATGTTTTTCAATGATAGAATGATGAAATTTTCACTCTCATCGTAATAAATAAATTCAGCCTGTAAACTTCAGAGCTCTCATTTGTAAAATGAGGGTAAAAATAGTCCCTACCTTATAGAGCTAATATTAAGATAAAATATAATTAAACAAAAGTATTTAGCACTTTATTACATAGGTTAATTATTCATTAAATTTTATCTATTGTTTGCATTATTATCAATACAATACTTTGAACAGTTAAGCATTGAACAATACATTTGTTCTTTAGATTACAAAGTTGAGAGAAGAAGGATGATATAGTTTGATGACGTAGTAAATGATGTAAGACAAACACAAAACTGATGTGAGGACAAGATGCACAATAAATAAAGTATATCTGAAGTAATATGTAATTAATAGCTACATTTTTCTTCAAAAATAAAACCCTACTATAGAATTTCATTATGATCCTGGTAGTGAGGCAAAAGCAATATTGGAATTTTGGCCATTTCTACAATTGGCCAGGTAGATAATTTTCCCTTTCCCATGAAGAAAACTGGGTAAAGTTAATCAATTTGCAAATACATTTCAAACATTTTCAAGATGTGTAAAATAAAAGATGGAGTATTCTAGGTAATGATAATTAATGTTGTGAGCCAATGTCTATTAGCAGAAATGCTTATAACACTTGTGGGCATATAGAAGAGAGAGAAGACCCAGATAGAAGAAAGTATTTGGCAGAAATTTGTACTAGGTATTCCCTGTTGAGTTAAAGATTATAAACTTTATCTCTTATACTAAAAGTAAGAACAAATTAGGTTCAGAAAATTATGTCCTCTAAAACTGGCCATATATTGATTTCATGTTATGAGAAGATGATTCAAAACACTTATGAACAAAGAAATATTAATTCTTCAAATAAAATACATCTTAAAAACTTTTGACAAAAAAAAGTAGATATAGAGACTTCTCTTTAACACTGTTATTCAACATAGCATGAAAAAGGAATTTAGACTATCAAAACAGTAATATTACGTCTAAACAAATTCATAACCTCAAAAATACAAATTTGAGAAAAAATTGAAATCATCATCAATCCACTCTTCTTTGGGCCATTTCTTTCTTTCTTTTATCAGTTGGTAAAATAATCTCTCAAAATGTAAATACTGATGGTCTAGATTATCTCTGAGAAATAGTTTTTATGTATGTATGTATTTGGAAGGTGGAAGAATGAGATAGAATATAACAGATATATAGAGATAAGTTGATACATAAATGATAATAGACACTACAATATTTGTGTGTATATTTCATATAATATAAACATGTATAATATATTTATAACTGAAGTGCTTACTTTTGTATAATAAAGAAGCAGCTCACTTAGCTTTCAAATGATAACTACTCTAGTACATACATGCTAGATTACCAAGAAAAAAAATTTTCCTTGAGGTCTTTTTAAAAACATTTGAGAACTCTAAGGGCTTAGAAAAAAGACTAGTACTGTTTATAAGTGATTCTCATCAGGAAAAGTGTAATATTTAATATAAATATATTGGATTCTTTTAGAGTCAACTGGTATGTTCAGATTTCATTAATGAAATTAGGTCAACACAATGAAATCAGAAATCATAATATAAAAATGTGTATTTGTATTCCAATTTACAAAGGCTCAAGTCTCCACCAATGTGATTTCCAAGTATCAGCCCCAAGTGCTTACAATATTGTGTCATGTGTGCAAAGGAACACACCCATCATATTCCCATGTCATTTTTCATCATACCATTTGATGTTGCTCTAGGCTCAACAGTCCTGAAGAAACTAATTTTTATTTATCTAATTTTTTTGGTTATCCATTACTGTATAACAAACTACCTAATTTTAGTTGTTTTAAAAAGCATACATTTAATTATATCATCTGATTTGTGGGTAGACTTCAGAGCTTAGCTTGACATTTTCTCCATGAGGCACTGACTGGGGTTACTCTGTGGTACGAAGCTTGGTATCTGGGCTTGTATGGACAGTATAAGATCATTTCACTAATGTGCCTGGCATCCTGGCAGGGAAGTGCAAAGGCTGGTTTCAGCTATGCCATTCTCCTTCTCCATGTAGGTCAGGGCCTCTCCATGGAAACTCTCCAGCAGGGTAGTAAGACTAATATGGTACTTAAGGTTCCAAAGAACCAAGATAGAAGCCATCTGTCTTCTTTAGGACCTGAATGGGCGTAGTGTCACTTCCACCACATTCTTTTGTCAAAGCAGTTATGGGCCAGACTGAATGTGAAGGTTGAGACAATAGCTCCCATGTCTTGATGAGTGAGGTGCCAAAGAATTTGCAACCATGTTTGACAGCCCACAGGTGCCTATACCTGTGATAATCCATGTCAGCAGCATTCCCATGGTCTTACAGATCCCTACTTAGAAAAACAGACATTCGCATATCTCCTCAAAACTGAAAAATAATATAAAGAAATGTGACATTTGAAATCTGTACTTGAATAAAAAATTTTCTCTCAGGGAAGCATAGTGTGCAGACACGCAAATCTTATCCAGGAGATATCTCTCCTATTAGCATAACAGAAGGAAGTTCAGGTCTTCAGAACCACATTAACCACATGGACTCAAACAGTTTCAATTCAGATATGAGTGTGTGTACGCCTGAAGGGTCATCGCAAATATCTTTAGTTTGTTTCTGTTTCTCCCCAAATTAAATAACCCACTTTGATCCCAAAGGTAAAACTGTTCTTCTACATTAGAAGGTGTAAAATGCTTTCAACTTTTAAATCTTTCATTTTTCAAAGTTCTCCCAGCTTCTACTAAGTTTCAAAAAATATTAAGGCTCAGCCTCAGAGAGCAGACGTATTACACAGAATTAGTCAAAAGTGTTGATATTTCCTGATAAAAATAAATGCCACATTTTCCTTAATTAGAATTCTGCAATGACCTATCAATTTTCCTCATTATTTTATAGGGAATACATTAGGAAAATCAATGATCATATTTGATTTCTATCATTAAAACCTTTAAAATATATTTTAGGGGGAAAAAAAAGACCAAAGGGAGGAAAGCAGGAAGAAAGGAGAGAGGGTGGAAGGGAAGGAATGCAGGCAGGTAGACAGGCTGGAGGAGGGAGGGAGAGAAATATTATTTTCATTATCATTTCATTATACACATTTGATAGGGAGGGGAAAAAGGAAGAAATGAGGGAGGGAAGGAAGAAGAAAACAAAGTAAAGCAACAGAGTTGTTCTACCTAGAATAACATTGAAATCTGTGTTACAGATTATAATATTTCAGAGATAAGATAGCTTTGGGAATTACAGTGAATAATAAAGATTTAATAGAATATTAAGAATTGAGGTAGCTTCAAAGAGTACGTGTAATTTAAACAGGTGTGTGGGGTAGGGGGCTGAGGAGGGAATGGGGACACAGTTTACCCAAACTGGGAAACTTTTCTGAGCAAGGACAAGAAGGCAAACATTAGCAGGTAGTGTGCTGTGTGGAGAGATGGACAAAGTTGTAATAATGGCTTTGTTCCCGTGAATCATATAAAGCTGAGAGAACACAATCATTTTGTGGGGAGTCCATAACATAAAACTAGTAAGAGAGAGAGAGCTTGTTTGGAGGTTCTAGCAGGGGAGCTTAGCTACTCATAATCCCTTGACCAAGAAGAAAGGTCCTCTACTAGGGATGGTCGTCCTCTTGGACTGAGTGTGCAGCTTCGGGAGGGATGCACATGGAGCGGTAAGGGAGAAAGGAGACACCCGCCTAGCCAGACAGGTCAGCCGAATCAACCCTGGCAACCAATGGGGTGACAGATGTCGCGGCCAGATTGCCCTCATATCCCATAAAATTAATAAGAGAACCTCAGACAGATGTTCTTGAAAAGAAGAGCCATATGATGTAAACAGTGCTTTGAATCTATTTGTCTGACTGAAATATCAGAAATATTACATTGTACCTATTGTTAACAATAATGTATTATACACTTAAAAACTTGTTAACAGTATATCTTGAGTATTCCTATTACATACACACACACACACACACACACACACAAAGCCATTATTTAAAAAAAGAGAAGTATTGAATACAGCTTGGAAGAAAAATATTGAGCAAAAGAGGTCTTTTTAAGAGGCTGCTGTTTAAACTCAGCGTAAGATTATAAGAGAAAAGGGTAAATTGGTGGCATAATTGAAAGGAAGGATCTTTAATATCTGGAAATTATTTTAAAACTGGAGTAAAAGGTGGCTTTTACCTTGAACTTTGATTGTGTCTTTATTTGCTTTTAAATGGACAAGTATCTACTAAAAAGATGGACTTCATCTGAAATACACAATTTGCATTCCATTTCCATTAAGTATTCTAATAATAATGGTTCATCAAAAATAATAATTTAAAATAAAAATAAACATTACATTCATTTTCTTTCCAAGATGAAGACCAGGTTTATCAGAATACCTATAATCAGGCAACCAGTAGGAAGAAAAAATTGTATATGAGCATGCTTAATGTGAAGATGAAAACTGAATTTTTCCAGAATTATGTTAATGAGTTCCTATTTCCATTTTTTGATTAGTGCTTAATATTTTATTAAATCATCATGTAATTGACTTTGCTCTATTAATCTGCATAAAATAATATAAAAAAGGAAATCACTGTCATTAAAATCTAATTATGTGATTTATCTTTTGGTAACTTAAATATCATTTTCAATTTTATTGGTTATAGTAGAGCAGTGTATAAAACATTTATATTGGAGAACAAAAATAAACTTCCAAGCAGCAGCCACGTTGTGCTAATAACTTTATTCTTAGGGGAAATAGTATGTGATTATTTTCCACTACTCTGGGTGATTGCTGTACTAGAATGTACAGTCAAACTCATTTACCAGTTTCCCAAGGAGAGCAGTATTCTTTTGTTGTTTCCTTTTGATGGGGACTTAATGCCACATGTCTGACATTGAGCTGAATAACCCCTGTTGGGATTTGAAAATCCTTTCACAATAGGCAGAATTTTTCTATGCATAGGCTGGGAGAACTAGCATGAGCTCAGAGTAAGGAGATTTTAAAATTGTTAAGTTTGGAAAAGAAATTGAGAAAAAAATAATAGTATGCATTATGATTACTTTTTGTTCAATATTCTAATTTAGTGACAACAACCAATTTGCTCATTACTAAATTCAAAAATGATGTAACAATAGTCAGTATAGTTAAAAGACTAATTTTAAGGAAAAATTTAATAACCAATTAATCTAACTTACAATTCAATTTTCAGCTTATTTCAAAAATTAAATTATATGACGAGTACAATATTAATGCCAAATCTTAGTGGTCTTTATTTCCCTTCCCTATTATATAAAGTCAGTCTTCCTCTCTGATTTCTGGAAAAGACACAAGCTGCATCCACATTTTTTTATCAGAAAAAAAAGAAAGAAAACAGCTCTCTGGGTTTTGCTTCTTATTCCATCAGTAAATTTTTTGCCCATTAGCACAATCATTTGTACTTAACCATTGCTCCTCACTTCTTTCTAGTGTATCTATAAAGTAATGCACCCCATCCCCCTAGACATGACTACTCACCTCCTTTTCAGTCACTAACATGGGTAGCCATATCAATCTAGGGAATCTGTACTTTAGCTTATGAACCTTCCACATAAAAATATGTTTATACTTAATGAAATATTTCTATTGAAAACTGAAAAAAAAACAGAGAAAAAATAGTGAACTAATTGCAATCAGATTAAAGTTATTGTTAGATATTATTTTGTCAGTCACAGTTTTCTCCTGTCTAAACATGTCACTCAACTTCCACATACCAACCCTTACAAATCCTGTTCATTTACTATAACAGTGAAATTTTGACATAATATTAATTGACACAAATATAGGCCAATTCACACAAATATAACAATGCTCTAAAATACCAGATAGCATGACATGATGGGAGTATGGATATTTCCAGTCTCTGGGCAAAGTAAAATATTGATAGGTTCTCATATATGTGGAAGTGTTACCTTGCTTTACTGAACATGCAGAAAAATATTAGTCAATCATTTGCCATGCAAAGGAATTCATCTATATAGCACAAAACAAGATGAAGCTAAACATTTTATGTCTGCATACTTATGTGTATCCATCTCATCTCAAAACCAGTCAAAGTTTGAACACAAAGCAAGAGCAGGCACACTCAGTCCCTAAAAGCAAATGGCTGCACAACAGGGAGGGTCAAGGACATGGGAGTAAGCCTGCACCTGACAATGAATATTATATTGAATATCACTTCCTTCTTTTAGCAGCAGCAGAAACACTAGTAATCTGGATGACATAAATTTTAATGGAAAAAAAGCTTCTTTTAAAAACAATATCATTAAATTTATAGCTGGATATGATTTTCCTTCTAGGCAGAAGCAAAATAACCTACTTATTAGTCAGAAAATGACCTATTGAGTTACACTAACATTAATAACATATGCCTACTGACTGGGAATTTCAAAGGTCAGCTCTAATTATAATTTTAAATCTGCCTAACTCTATAGCTTAATTTTGGCTCTCATGCCAATAGTAATGAAACAAAATATATATAATTACCTCCAAAACTGAATCTTTCAAAAAAAGAAGAAATAGAATAAGTAGTAGATAACATAAAAGCTAATGTGGAAATGCATTAGAATTACAGTTATATGACATTATATTAGTGATTCAGTAATTTTTAATTTGTGGTAGTTAGACATAAAATAGGTCAAATATTATTTTGGTATTACATATGAAGTAAGGCTCTGAAGAAAAAACAAAAGATATTACTTATACATATATGTAATATATAATATATGTGAGTATAAATATGTGTGTGTATGTGTATATATATATATATATATATATAGTTTTCAGATGCTCCCCAAATAGAAGAGAGGTACAAAATAAAAAAGATATTGAAATTATGGCATTTGAATAAAGTTTTGAAGGAGGTGTAGAATTCCATCAGCCAAAAAAAATGGAAAATAATCTGGAAGACTAAGCCTTTTATTGTCTAGAATAATATCTAAACAAAAAAGACAGTTATTCAAGCTTATGGTTTATAGGAATACAGTAGAAAAAAATAATTTGATAAGTCATACAACCATGATTCAAAATACTTTAGGTCAGTTGGCATACTACGAGTGTACATAAGATGGATGACAGGATGTTAGAGAAATACATTTAAATAAGAGGAATGCTGATGGAATTAATTGTATTATTGTACTACTTTGATAAAAAGTTAAAGTGAGCCAAAATATGATTCTCCACCATTGGTTATAGATATAAAGGAAGGAATATTATTTTTTTCCTGAAATATTTAAAGGACTATCATGCATAATAGGAATGTGTTTACACTTTAGGTCTTTTAAACATTGAAAATAAAGACATGATAAAATGATAGAGAATCAGGTTATGGTTCTCTATAATTTTTATAACAATCATACAATAATAAAATTAAATAGTGAGGTTTCCATTGTCATCTGCATATACTCAGATACTTTTTTTCTAGAATTTGTGTTGTTAACACTACTTATGGAAATTAATTTATATAGATACTAAATTGTACAGCTTCATGTAAAAGGAAACCACTTTGGGGTTTGTTACTTCTCTTTTTCATATTAAATCTCTCTTGCCTAAAGTAATATCTGAAACAAAGTAGGAACTTGATCAATGCTGATTAAACAAATGTATAAATGAGTGAGTAAGGTAAAAAGTAGTCTGGATTAAATTACTTTTAGACCTTACACAGTTCTATTATACATTTATTATGCTTACAAAATAAATGGATGATCTTAAAAATGTCTTCCAAATAAAACCTCCTATGATTTTTCTAACTTGTTATATTTTATTGGATCAAATAATCAAAAATATATTATATGAATAAATATTATATATGAGATAGTATATGAATTAAGATTAATTTCAGTTATTTGCAGTTTTGGAGAAGTACATTCTGAGAAGTGTTAAACTCCAGACAAAAGTCAACTTAGCCTTTGGTGAACCAATTCAACTCTTTAACAGTAATTACTTTTATTTTCAATTTTCTCTTATGAGGCAGTTAGAATGTGAACAATTTCAGATATAATACTTTTTTAATGAAACAAGAAAGCAGATGTTACTCATGTGAAATAGGCAATTCCAACAACAAAATGGATTGATAAGAATTGTGTAAATTAATAGAAAAGGGGTGAAGGAAAATAATAATTTTAGACTTCTGTTTCACTAGATGACAATTTCTTAAATATCTATAGGAATTTACTACATAAAAAAGACTCATTATGTTATGCTCTATAAAAACCACTAATTTTCACTGATTTTTTACTCATGTGGAAATTTACATTAAAAATACCCAGTAAGATTGGTAACTGTAATTTTTTTTTATTCTTTTAGTTTTCTCTTTGTAGCTTTTGCAGCTGAGGGTATATGGAGGTTGCTCTGACCCAGCAACATTTTTCTTGCTATCAAACAACCTTTATTTCTCTTTCTCTACCTTTTCAACATTGCTACCTTTCCCTTACTTACTTGAGTGTTTTCTATCATTAATTCATTTTATTAAATCTTACTGGGTACAAATAACTTACCATAAATATACCAGACTTCGAGAATAAAAAATAACTAAGGTATGGTTTCTGAGTTCAGACAAGTATAGAATACATAAAATAAAATCAGGGTTTGATGGGGAGCTTGCTATGCAACACTGGTTATTACAGAAATACAGAATTGTGACCAGAAGAAACACATCTAATTAGAAAATCTCAAATTTTTTTTTAAAGGGCTGTTTTGAGAAAATAATAAGGCAGCAAAAGAGTAGAAAACAGAAACTCTGGAAAATGGAACAAGGTATTTAAGAACTAATGAGCTCAGGAAAGCTTTGAATTTTTTTTCCCCCAGAACTACTTGTAGGTATGATGGGCAGAAATGAGGCTGAAGGTGGGTGGTGGAAAAACAGGTGTTTCTACTGTGGAATTTAACGTTAATTCTGAAGGATATGGGGACACTCTATAGGGGTTTAAACAACAGAATAATGTGTCCAGATTTTAGAGGAAGAAAATTCTAACTAAATACTTAAAATACATTGCAAAAATACATAAGTGGAAGGAAGATCAAAGTCCCACAGATTAGGTAAGAAACTGTTAGAGTAACCTAGAGATAGAGAGGAGAGAACAGGGATGGGGATGACCAAGGTCAGAAAGAGCAGAAAGAGGAGACTGAAAATAGCTACGTTGTGCTATTAAAAAATATGAATATGAATTGGATGTGAGAGTAGAAATAGTAGAAGGAAATTCAAATATATTACTCTACATCCAAGCAAGTTATTAGAGAATGATGTCATTCAGTAATACAGATTATAAAAGAAGCATCATGCTGGCTGTTAAACTATGGGTATAGGAAGCTAGATATTTTGAGTTCAATAGGATATTGTTGAATTAAAGGTGCTTTATGCCCAGTGAACAACTGGTTGTACTTTTCTAAAACCTTGGAGAGAAGCTTACATGCTTACACAATTTGAGTTTCATCAGGACTTAATTGTTGAGTGGAAACCATGAAAAATGTTGAGTTAACATAGGGAGGATAATTTTAATGAAGAGAGGAGAAGGAAAGAGAGAAGAGAAAACCAAAGTAAATATCAAAAAGGTGGCATGCAAAGGCAATATATAAAGTTAAAACTTGAGCTAGCAAAGGTAAGGAATAATTTTTTTTTAAATTACCTATATGCAATAGTATGCTTAACATCCATACTTAAGAAGACAGAGAGAAAAACATATTATGAAGGTTAGTAGAAATCACAGTGATTACTGATAGCCCCAAGCCACCGAAAGAAGAAAGTTGTAAGACTTCCACACAGTTAAGGGTATCTGTTATAAACAATAACACTAGCAAAAAAGAGAAAAGCAGAAGTATGTGTACAGAAAATTGTGTTTGGGGCAAAAAATAGAGGGAATTACTGGATGATGGTCTCAGTTTTTTAGAGAGAGAGTGAGTGTGTTTGTGTGAAGAAACAAGAGACCTGCTAAAAGTGAGCTTGGTATGAATATGAAAAATTGGTTGGATGAGAATGGCTGCTAATCAGCACTTCTAGGAAGGATTGGGAGGTAGTGGTGAATGACAACTGAAACTGGAAATAAGTATTGGTGCTTATTTGAACAACACTGTTTTTTTCTTCCAGCAGTGGTCAGGGGTTTAGAGCTGAGGCAGATGAAGCAGAAAGTTGAACTTATCCAGGTGGGTGGTTTGAAGTTGGGAACATTGCAAGTGTAGAGTATGGAGATAGGTTAGATTAATAATGAGAGTGATCATAGAGTTATTGGGAAGGATTTTAAATCAGGAATGTATTGATTCACTGGGGACAAAAAGAAAAGTGTTCATAGCCTCAGAGTGGTAAAGAAGAACTTCTTGATGAGTAAAAACATCTGGTATTTGTAAACAAAGAGTTTCTCCATTTCCTAATATTGCATTAGTCAGCAAGTGCTATCAATTTTTCTACAAAATATTTCTAGCACTTATCACTTATTTACTGTTTGTACTCTAAATTTTTTATTCTTTTTTTTTTTTGAAAAATTAACATGATTTTCAAGGGGCATCACTGATCCCAGACACTTTCTACTCAATACAATGCTGAATCCACTTCCTTTTCTTTCAGTGACAAATTCAAGGTCAGCATGTATAATGAATTCCTGGACTGCTGTTGATCTTATCAAAAGAGATCTTTATGTGAAATATTATTATCATAACTTTTTTTTTTCTAAACTCAATGGAAGATTTGAGCCACCTTTCCTTTGATGGTAACACTTCCACCTGGATACTGTACTCACATTTTACCGGTCTCTAAGGATCTTCTTCCATCATATGTTGATAACCTCATCACAAAAGCCTTTTACATTCTGAAGCTCTGCCTCTGCATTGCATGCTAACATGTAACCTTTTCCCTAAAAATACTTCACTCCAAATTCAACTGCAATAGGCCAAATGGTTTCATCTGCAATTATGATTTCCCAGTATATTTTATACTATGCACCACAGTGTCTCAATGCGCTTCATAGCAAGTTTCTAATCTGTCCTTGCTCTGCTGACTCTGTAGCAGCTTATAGATACTAAAGTACAGTGTTATAATCTATTTTCCACATATACACAAGGAATTGAAGTGCACTTGAGTAAATATGCTTTCTACAGGACTAGCTAGCTCCTCATTAACCAGGTTCCTTTGTGAGGCCAGTATAAATCAAGGCTCCTTGTGACACACATAAATGCTTTAGAAGTCAGAATTGATGACTGGGGCAGGTATAGATTTCTCAGTCACCCTGTGGTAAATATTTATTTAGCCTAAACACATTTTTCTATAGGCCTAAACATCATTTAAGTAACAGAAAAAGATATTAGCTATAGTTGGCATTAAACTATCTTATGCTAGGTTATTAAAGTTTCTTGAAAACATTTTATAGAATAATTACTTCGCTGATACACACGTATTCTAACATGACAAGCCTTGATGACCTGTGAGAAATGATGAAACTTTATGCTGGGCAAGGGCTGGAGTCTGGAAAGAAACATAACAGGGTGGCCAAGTCCTTGGATTGAATCTTGTAGCAGCTGCCTTAACAAATCAATTTATAGCATTGACATCAGTCCTCTGGTCCTGTTTTTTTAACTGAAGAATGAATGAAGTATAAAATGTAGATTTTGAGAAAATTCCTGGTCTCAGCTTCTCTCATGTCAACACTTTCCCAGCTATTAAGCTAGAAATGTGTTCAGATGATAGAGAACAATGACAGATTTCAGTTAGAAATTACTTTTTGGTTTTCACATCCAAAAAAATAGTTACCATTTCTGGTCCTAGAGGCTTAAAAGGAAAACTTGACCCTCCACATTCTCTGCTTAGACTGTATTCAAAATTGTGTAATCTAGTTTGAATAATATTGGACCTTCTTAAAAACAAATGTTATAACTAGCGAGAGGAAGTGAACCGTATACAAAATTATAACTAACATCAAATATAGATTATTCAACACAAGTATTGCCAAACAGCTTTCAAAACAATGATAACAAAACATAGATTGTGTGACAATTCATAGCAGTCTCATCTTACTTTTCACCTTTGATCTTTCAAACTGATTTCATTTGTAGGAAATACTGCTATTTTGGGGTATCAATATGATAGAATAACTGAATGAAGTATCTTTCATGGTCAAACAATTGTTAAAACAAGACAACAGGCTCAAAATGGAGTCACTTATGCTAAGCTCCAGTCACTAAACTGAGACTCGACTCAATTATAGATTCAGCTCTCCCAAAATGCAATCTTAAATCAGTCAATCAGGAATCACCTGTTAGCACTAGTTAGGTAGAACCCCGTCATCCCCTAAAGAAAAGTTATTTTGCAACAACAGGGTCACTTTTTTTTGTCTAGTGTAACATCCTTGTTTCTGCTCCATTCTATCTACAAAAGTATTTTATTTTGTACAACTCCTCAGAGCTACTTTCTACCTGGTAGACTGGATGCTGCCTGATTCATGCATCATTGAATAAAGCCAGTAAGATCTTTAAAATGTACTCAGTTGAATTTTGATTTTTAATACACTGAAACATGAAAAAATGAAAAAGTTATTCATCAGAAGTATTCTTGATAATTTCTCTATAAGCCTATTTGTTTTATTAGAATCTTATTTAAAAGTTATCAGGATAAACCAAAATAGAAAAAGCTAACAAGGTTAAATAGTATATTTTATTTAAGAAAAATATTTCTTTCTGAAATGTATGATTTAAAAATAGTTTTAATTATTTTTTTGCTTGCATACATTTCTAGACCCAGTGTATATGACTAGACTATTGTGATGTTATACGTCCCCAAGGAATGTTGTCAATAATGTCTAAATACCTATTTCAAAAATCCATGTCTGTGAAATAAATGATCCTATTTTATGGACATTATGCAAATTTGTGGTTTCATTTCCATGCTTTCAGGCTATCCTTTTTTCCAGTACCAGCACCAAATCCTGCTTTGCAAGATTATGTGAAATTAAATTTTCAATTTTTGAAATATTTTTTGTAAGCATGGACCTCCTCCACATCAGAAAAGAAACAATTAAGGCAGCAAAGGAGACTATTTCTTGTGATATAAGCCAAATCACTAAAATTACCACAGCCAGAGATAAATACTACAATTTTCCAGTTTGGAGTTTAATTTATTTTTCTATATGGCAGACCCCTAGTTATAACAGGTGGAACAATATGAATTCAAAAAACAACCTCCCTTTATTTAGGAGAAATTGTGTTCTTCACTACTCAAAAAGATCCCAGATCTAAGATTATAGTTATTTATAAAATCAGACATCCTTTTTGTGATTTTTCCATCTTCTTTCCACTGCTCAAGCTTCTCCCAAATAATTTTCCCACCTACTAAGGGTGTAGCCTTTGATCCTTCTGGCTTCTTTTAAAGTTCTCCATTCTAGCTGGAGACCTCTTATAAGTTTACACTTTGTCTACTAGCTCTTTAAGTGGCCTGTAGTTATGGACATCAGCAAATCTCTCCCAGTGTATATGAAGCTTTAAAGGGCCAATTATCACATAGGTCTCCAGACTCAAGTTAGATTTTTGTCTCTCTGTTTCTTGCTTAATTTCTTGAGAAGTTACACAAAATTTTATTTATTTAACCTTTGTTTCCATTTTCAATGTTAACATTTTCAAAACATCTAATCTGCCATACAGCTTGACATAGAAATGTTCACTGATTTTTACCTCTCATATTCCATTCTTATTCTCTAACTCCTTTGGTCAAAGCACAAGAAAGATCCCCTGACACCATGATGAATGACTGGCCTCTATCAAATTTCACAAAAGTATTTTCTAAATCAGTAGTTAATTCATCATTTTTGTTCTTCGGCTCTCCCATTTACTCTAAAGTCTTAAAGATTTTTCTGCACTACACTTATATCAATGGCACTTTGCAAAATATTAGTCACCAATTAATTGCTCTGTAAATGCACCTATGTCCTGACAATGACATGCAGAGCAAAGCTTAAAATATCTAATTAAATCAAAAGCATCCTTCCTATTGTATTCCTATTGTTATAAAATAAATGACAATTGCATTTTCTGTTCTATTGTTTCCTATTGCTATAAAATAAATGATAGTTTCAAGAATCAGATGTATTCCATGATCAAGAGACGGTAAGTAAGAGAAATGGTTGTGTATCTGGGTAACATCCAAAGCCAGAATAAATAGCCAGGAATTGCAAACTTGGGAAAAATCTTAATAAAAAGACTAATTATAACTGCTGTCAGCTATTACAATACGCACACACATTCTAATCAACTGCTAATATATTTTGTTTAAATGTACAGAAATGTTATTTTCTCACTCTCATTTTCTTTTACTGCCTTACTACATCAAAAATGTTAATGTATTTCCCACTGCCGAGATTTTGTGTATGTTGTCCTTCTGCCTAAAATTAATTTCCTTACCTGAATCCCTTCATTCTTCATATACCTAGCCTGCCTCCATTTTTCATGGTTCAAATTAAATATCATCTCTTCAGAAAAGTCTTACTTGGCCACTTGCTCTTATTATTCACTATTTCAGCACACTACTTGTTTTCTTCGTAATATTTATGAATATTTATGAAATAGAGCATCATGCCTTTGTCTCGTCATCTCTAACTAGTCTTAACTGTTTATTTTTGTGTTATTCATAATAGTTTATAGACTGTTGTCAGAGTTTTGTTCACTAACAATATAGTCAGCGTTCAGGACAGAAACTACTCATCTAGTTGGCTCTAAATACCAGTAACTGAATAAGCAAAAAAGTGAATTTAATTTTATATGGTATACTATATTATTTAACAGAGATGTGAACTCATCTATTCTCATTTATAGGAAAAATAACAATTTGATACACTGCAACATACTTTACTCATAAAAGCTCTAGTTCTTTGAGAGTACATTTTGCCATCTACTTTTACAGGACAACTCACCAGGGATTATTTGGAAGCAAGCTATCCCCATCAAACATCTGTGTCTGGTCCTTGTTCTGTTCAGTGTCATTTGCTCACCCTTAGTTCATTGTCTTCAGGCCTCTCGCAGAGAACTGAGAAAAGATGAAAATGAAATACATTTCGCAGTGGCATAAAAAGTTTGTGTATATATTTTAAGGAATAAAATTCATATGTGTATATGTACACTCAATTTCATAAAAATTAGATCAGCAAGCTTGGTCCTAATGAGCTTTACAGATAGGATAAAGAAATCAGACATTTTAAACTGATTAATTTTTTCTAGGTTTTCTTTGTGCTGAATTTTAGTTATTTAATTTTTGCAATTGGAAAAGGATGACCACGCCCACCTACAGTGACCTGGACCACCTGGCGCCGGCAGGCATGAGTCGGGTAACCACCTTCCGGTCTTTCCCATACCGGCTCAGTGCTGACCTATGCAAGCTGTTAGGAACATGGTCCACTTCCCCTACTTGCACTTCATTCTGGCTTTGCCTGGCTAAGCAGCCAAGGCAGCCAGCAGTACTTGGTCCAGTCAATGCTGGAGCTCACCCGGTAGAGCACGATGGCGGCCTCTGACCTCTGCCACGGCTGCTATCTGACTGTGGCCACTGTGTTCAGAAGCTGCATGTTCATGAAGGAAGTGCACAAGCAAATGCTTAACGTCCAGAACAAGAACAGCAGCTATTTTGCTGACTGCATACCCAGCACTGCAAAAACGGCAGTCAGTGACATCCCGCCCCGGGGGTATAAAAACCTCCACCACCTTCACCAGCAATAGTACAAATAAAATCTCTTACAACATTCCTATCAGTTGGTGGGAGCTTACCGCCAAGGGCGAGGACATTGCCTGGCCAGGGCAGCCAGGAGGCCTGGGTGTTTCGCAGCGTGACTCCCCCTCGCACCCCAAGGCCTGGCCAGGGCCACCTCCTGTGACTGCTCAGTGACAAAATGGGCTTCAGCAAGGCCTTGTCCAACCAGTGGCTCGGCGTGGACAAAGGTGCAGCCAGTAAGCCCCGGGTGTTTGGAGCGGCGGACGGCATGGAGAACAAGGTGCAGCTGAGGCTCCCCTAGGTCCGGGGAGGGCGGGCAAGAAGGAGTGAAGCGAGCTTGGGAACAGGAAACTGCTGACTGAAGTGACCCTGAAGACCTACGGGGTGTGAAAAGGCAGTGTCTTCAGCACCAACATTTCCAAGCAGGAGGCAGAGCTGGAGCCAGAGATGATTTCCAGCGGCTCCCAGAGGGAAAGGTCCTTCAAGCGCTACAACTTCTCGGCCCCCAGCGTCCTTTACAGCAGAGCACATGTGCATACCCTGCTCAAGGTCGGCACGCAACTCCCGCAGAACTTTCCAGAGTTGGGGTTCACCGAGATGCCCACAGACAACCTCCTCAAGTGCTCCTTCTGGAACTTCTGGTGCTTTGTTCCAGCCCCAGCAACACCCAGTATAGCACCTTCTTCCCAAGATATCCAGAGGAGGCCCTGCCAATGGACTATGTCCGAAAGCCCTCAGGGCTGCGGCCGCTCACAGGTGAGCAACCGCGACTACAGGGAGCTGGAAGGCGGGAAAGTGGGCTGCGCACGCATGCGCACCAGGTAAGCTGCCGCGCTCTGTCGCCCCGCCCAGAGAGAGCCCGCCGCGCCCGCCAGGTTCCTCACCGTCGACCGAGTGTTCTGGAATAAGATGCTGGACGGCTCACACCTGGCCGAGTTCTACCGGATTGAAGGCGTGGCTGACCACCACCTCACCTTGAGCCATCTCATGGTCAGCAGGCGGGGGTGCTCCACCAAGCTGGTATCACTCAACTCTCTTCAAAGCGGCTTACAGACCCTATGTCAGAGCCCAGCTGGGAGGCGTTCAGCTGCCACTAAGTCCTCAAGAAGTAGGTGGAGGACGGGAGATCCAGGCTCTTAAGCCCTGAGTTGCTTCTGCAGGTGGGACTCCCTAAGAACCTGTCGGTCGTTACCTGAGCCTCTTCCCGGAGCACTCGAGCATGATTAAATACGGCATCAAAAATACCTGGGAGCTGATGGGCTGCAAGATGATGGTGTGCGACAGTCCTCTGTGCCGCCTTAACATCGAACCAGGATTCAGGTATGGATAATATAATTTGTGAGGTAGATGGGGGTGGAGGGTGCGGAGACAAAATGGAAAAGGAAAAAGGGAAGAAGGAGAGGCATCCAGTGGATTGCTTTATAACTTTGTTTAAAAAATAAAGTTGACTAAATTTGGGGGAATCTATTTTCTAGTCTAATTTTATGGAATGAATCTATCACCAGTACCACACTGTCTTCACTAGTGTAGTGTTTAAGTACATACTTAAATTGAGGCGTGGAAATCTTCCAGATTTATTCTGTAGTTTCATTTTTCTCAATTCAAGTTTATTTTCATTTCATATAAATTTTATAGTCAGCCTTCACATATCTACAGACATTCTGTTGGAATTTTAATTAGATTTGCACTGAATCTACAGATCAAATTGGGAATAGTTTATTTCTTGGGAATAATTTATAATATTGAGTCTTTCAGTCTAAAACCATGGTATATATCTCTTCATTTATTTGTTGTTTAATTACTTTCATTTTACAGTTTTCAACATACACATCTTGAACATATTTTTGTTGGGTTTTTACCTAATATTTCAGTTTTATTTAGTGCTACAGTAAATTAATTAAAAAAAATCTAATTGCTCATCACTACTAGGTAGGAATGAAATTGGTATTTTTTTTAAGTTGACTTTGTGTCCTAAGACTTGGTAAACTCTGTTAATTCTAGAAAAGTTTTTCAGATTTTCCACTTAGAAAGTCATTTCATCTGTGAATAGAAAATGTTTACTTCTGCTTTTATATTCTGTGTGCTTTTAATTTATTTCACTTTACCATTATATTGGCTAGCATATCCAGCACAATGTAAGTCAGGAAAAAGATTATTCTGATGTTGCTGATCTTAGGGATAAGGCATACAGACCTTCACTCTTAAGTATGATGTTAACAATAGATTGTTTTAGATACCCTTACCAGGTGGAGGAATTCCTTTTATTCCGAATTTACTGAGAGTTTATCATATATCGATGTTTATTTTTTTCAAATTCTTTCTCTGAATCTATTGAGAATATCTTGAGCTTGTTAAGTCTATTTATAGAATGAGTCATGTCCATTGATGTATAGCTCTTGAAATCGCCTTGAATTTTTGGAATAAACTCCATTTTTGTTTGGTGTATTATCCTTGTTATTTATTGGTTGATTTCATTTGCTGATTTTTTTATAGAAGATATTTGAGTTTATGTTCATGAGGAATATTGATCTGTATAATTTTTTCCTTGTAATACTGTTGTCTGCTATTGGTATTAGGACAATTCTGACCTCATAAAAATAATAGAGAAATAGCCCCTCTTCTCCTCTTTTCTAGATGACAATATGAAATATGAAATATTTGGTAGAAGTCACTGGTGAAATTATTTGGGTTTGGGTTTTTCTTATACAAACAGTTTTAAATATGATTCAGTTTCTTAAAGAGATTTAGCTCATAAGAGACATCTAGGTTATCTATTCTTGAATGAGATTTGATAGTCTGTATTTTTCAAATAATTATTACAATTTCATCTAAAATGTTGAATTTATGGGCATAAAGTTGTTCCTAGTATTTAATTGTGGTCTTTTTAACAAATGTAGGATTTCTAGTGGTATTTTTTTTTCCTTCATTGTGTTGGTAATATGTATCTCCTCTGTTTTTTTGGTTTTGTTTTTAATTTATTTATTTTTTGATTAGTCTGTGTAGACATATGAATTTTTTTAAGCACTCGAAAAACTAGTTTTGAAATCATTGCATTTTTTAAAATTCTTTTACTGTATTCAGTATCATTAATGTCTTCTCTGTTATTTTCTTCCTTATGTCTCAGTTTGCTTTAGTTCATTTGTTGTTTTTTTTTTTTCTAGTTTCTTAGGGTTGAAACTCAGATTACTAATTTGAGGAGTTTCTTCTTTTCCAATACAAGCATTTAATGCTATAATTTTCACTCTATGTACAGTTATTAATGCATCTCAAAATTTTTGATATGTTACTTTTTTTTTTTTCATTCAATTCAAAATATTTTTTCATTGAGCATTTTGACCCTAGGCTATTTAGGAGTTAACTTCAAAATCTTGTACATTTTCCATATATCTTCTTTAATTGACTTTTTATTTCATTTTCTTATATTCCAGGTTTATACTTTATATGATTTCTAATCTTATCAATTTGTTGAATTGTTTTATGATCCTGAATAAGGTCAATATTGATTAATGTTCCACATATACTTGAAAAGAAAGTAAATTTTACTTTTGTTGAATGAAGTGTCCTATAAACATAAATCAGGTCTATTTGATTAGAAGTGTTGTTCTGGTCTATTTTATTCTGCTAATTTTCTCTGCTGTTGTCCTGTTGATTAATTACAAAGGAGTGTTGAACTCTTTATAATTGTACTTTTAATATTTCTTTTTTAACCTTTACCTTTTTTTGGTGAAGCTTTGTATTTAGGTAGATTTGAACTTAAGATTGTTATATTTTCTTGAAGAACTGATCACTTCATCATTTTATTATGCCTTTCTTTGCCTGTGACAATTTTATTTGCACTGAAGACTACTTTGACTGATATCTGTGTGGTAATCATCTTTAAAGCTGTTGCTTTATAATAAAGCATTATCTTTATTTTGGTTAGTGTTTGCTTAGTACGTCTTTCCCCTTGCCTTTCCTTTTAATCTACGTATTTATATTTAAAGTAGGATGCTTAACATATTCTACAGCATATGTTTGGCTCTTGTATTTTCATTCAGTCTGATGATCATTGTCTGGTTGAGGAGATGGATTTGAGATTTATTGCTGTCATGGTTATTCTCAGGGTGCCACACTCTTCAAAGTTCTGTAGTGATGACTTGTGTTCAGGGTTGGGTTAGTTTTCCAGAGCATTGCCTGCTTGGCTTTGACTTTCAAGTTTTGCCTTGCTTTTGTGCCTCAGAGAGTCTCTGTGTGTGTTCTTCTCTTATCCTTCTCCAACAGTTTTCTCCTGTTATTTCTCATTCAGCACTTGGTAGCTTGGTGGTGGGAGGAGCTGTGGGGATTGAGCATTCTTTGTTGTTCTGATTAAACCTTCATTTTAGGCAAGCCCCACATCCCTATGTCTCAGTGGTGTGGCCTTCACTATTTTCTTGCCTCTCCCCTGGCTATAGTTGTGGCCCAGTGCCTATTCCTGCCACTCATCCAGTATTTTTTTTTCTTTTTCCCGTCCCCTTCCCCTTCCCCTTCCTTATCTACAATGAGTTTTAAATCTAAGAGTGACAGTGTTTGTTGCCCTTCTCTTCACAAATTATATAGGAGAAGTAAGGGTAAAGATTCTGAGAGGAATTTCTTGCTCTACCTGCATAGATTCTGTTTCCTTCTCCTGGGTCTATGCCATACTGGATGTTTTCTTAGTGGTCTTTCTGATAGTTTCTATGACGATCTGGTAGGTTTTGTTCAGAGAGAACCTACAAGATAATGAGGATTTCCCTAATTCTGTGCTCCTCCAGGGGCTTCACACTGCCCAACAGACTATACTTGGCCTAAATCAACTCCTCAAATATTCTGGTTGAATTCTTCTTACAGGTATCTATAGCTTCCCTAGGCACATATGTGATCTCACCTTCTCTCTTCCACCAGATGCCTTTCTTTCCTTAGATTTGATGCCAGTTCTTTTCTCTGCAACCTCAGTTCTCCAATACTTTTGAAAAGAAGTCATAAATTTGAAAGTTAATCTGACTCTTTTATAAGAATGAGAGTGACATTCTTTAGCCTTCTATACTCCAGAGCAGAAGCCAGATGTCTTATTAAGATAGCTTTAATGTCCAGAAAGCCTTCTTTTCTCTGATTATTTTTTGCCTTTGAATAGCAATCTGATCTTGATTTAAGGATGTGCTATCTTCTCTAATCTAAGAATATTAATAAAATTTTGAAATATTATATTTCCAAATTTATTTCTTCTGTCTTTACTGTCATCTGTTGTGTTGTTCATCTTATACTTTCTATCTTATTGTTTTATTTTTTTTTACTGCTAATTTTTGAATTTCCATCTATATCTTGAATTGAGGTTAGGATAATTAATGAAAGTGATTGTACTTATCTTCTAGTCTGTTTCCCCAATAGTCTTCTCCTTGGAATTTAAGACCTGCATCAATCCCCTTTGTACATATTCTAGAAAAGTTCTTATTTAGGTGCGTAAAGAGAGAGGTTGCAATAACCTGTCACTTTCTTCATAGCCAAATTAAGGTGAGATTTATTCTGAATTACTGACTTTTATACTTAGCACCATCGTTTATTCTCTAGTAGATCTTCACTTTTTTGAAAGAATACCACTTTAGTTTTTTTGGAGGGGTGAGGGCCACTGCCCTAAACATCAAGTTTATTGTGCTGTTCTCACATTCCAAACCCAACCCCCTTTCCCAATGGGGGATAGTGGAGGGAAGGATTTTCACAGTACCTGCATGCCTCCCCACCAACTTCCCCTTTTTAACTCTCAGTCCATCTATCCATGGTCCACTGAAACGCAGCTAGGAACAAGGCCGAGGAGAAATGGGAGTCTCTCTTTGGGAGAACAAGAGAAAAAGTCTAGAGAACTTGATACCCCCCACCTCCCGTGCCCTAGGAGAATGGAGGTCAGCAAACAGTCCATGTCATCCAGCCCAGTGCGCTAGGGGAGAGGAAGATGATGGTAACTCCAGCACAGCTGGGCTTGCTGCTTAGGTGCCAGAGATGTAGGGAAGAGGCTGGGGCAGCACACAGGAAAAGCTTTCTTGCAGATCCAAGAAAGGAAACTATTTTTGGAGCCAGAAAGGAAAGACCTTGGGATACTTTCCTCTTCTCCCAGGTCCTTAGGAGCAGCAGGCGGCTTCTGCACACTTTCTGTTCAGGGGGCCACTTAGTGGCTGGGGAAACAGGCCTTGTGGAACAGGTACACAGGACGCTGGAAGCCTTTGGAGATGTTGTGGGGTGTGGCCACGAGCTCATAGCTGGAGAAGCCCACCTCTGGGATGTCAGGTAGGAACTGAACTGCTCTGGCTTCAGCTGGATTTGATAGTAGTTCTTGTAGATTGTTTCCATAAGGGTCTTTCTCTTGCCATAAGATGACCAAGTTTGGGGCTCCAGGACTAGGATGCCTGCAGGATGTAGGTGCCGGTAGATCTGGCAAAACATATGCTTCAGCCCCTCGTCTCCTCAGTTCAGATGCACCCACTTGGTGAGGCTGAGGAAGAGTACCACATCGCTCAGGTGTCTGGGCCTCCACCAGCTCATCTCGATCCAGCACATAGTTACCCATGACAAAGACAACATTGTTGGGGAAGATGGATGTGTCAGCTCCATCCAAGGGCACTTGGGGTGCAGCAATGGGACCCTGACTGGCTGACATTGAGGCTGGGAAGCAGCTCCTCTTTCAGACAGTTGTGGTCCCTTCCTTACTCTCTGCTCCTGGGTCCCCTTCAGAAGTCTCGGGTGGCAGGCGCAGCTCTTCAGACAGGTAGTGTCGGATGTTTTGGCGGACGGAGTGGATGAGCAGGGCATCAATATACAGGCCCACCATGCGGGATAGGCCCCATTTACAGGCAATGCTCAGGGTCAGGTGGCCCACACTGCAGCCCAGATCTAGGACGTCCCGACCCCGAAACCACTCAGGCTTCAACACCCGAAGGCGCCCCTCCTCACAAGAAGGATTGCGGTACCCATAGTACTTGCAGTAATTCCCATACTGGAACTTGCGCTGCTGCTTTTTGAAACCTGCTGCAGGTAGTGGGTGGACCTGGTGGCGGCCTCCCCCACTCCCTAGGCCCTTTCTCTTGGGACCCTGGCCTCCACCCCGAACCCCTGCCTCTGACTTGCTGGAAGTCCTGCGACATTTGCGATGTTGTGAGCAGGAAGACGGGGTGCAGAGGTAAGTGAGGCAGCTGGAGGGGCTGAAAGGGAGCCTGAGGGACCCTGCAGGGCAGATGGAAGGGATGACACGACCTCATCCCTGAAGTTGATGTCTGTGTTGAGTTCATAGGGTTGGGGGACGTCCCGGTTCTGGCCCCTATGCTGCTGCTGCTGTGTGGTGCCCTCCCCATGGAGTGAGGGAATGAGGGGGGCTGTGGGCAGCACGGAGTGGCTGTCGTTCCCTCCAGTTGCCAGCTGCTACTGCTGCTGGTGGTTGTGCTGTCCCCGGTGTCTATGCCTCTTCCGGCCAGTCTTGAGTGGTGAAGCAAGAACTACTTGGGCCTTATCAGTGCAAGTATTCAGACTGAGAGGGTCAGTAATATCTTTGGGGATGAGGGTCTCCACTGAATCTCGCCCCTTGGCCAAAAGTGGGGATGACTTAGGAGTCTCTGCATTGAGTGCACGGCTCACTTCCTCATCCAGGAGACTATTCCGGTTCAGCTGATCAAAGATATTGCCCCCTCCACCCCCCGGAGGAAGTTGGAAGGTAAGACAGTCACAGTCCGAATTAACCCGCCTGCGCCTCTTGAAGGCCGGATATTTGAAGCCTCCACCACCTCCCCCTACATTACAGCTATTTCTCCTCTTCCCCACCACGTCCCCCAGGTGGGGCTGATAGCCATTACAGGGTCCAGTTCTGCTTCACCTGCTCCTCCTCGCTCCTCCCCCACATCTGGGGGAGCGGCTCGCCAGTGGGGATCCCACAAGCGGGCCTCCCCGTGCGCCTGCGCCTGGGGGCCGCCCCTAGTTGCTGCTGTGACTGGCGCCCCAGGGGTGGATGCAGCGCCGGGGCTCTCCTTGCTAGTCCCAGGAGCCGGGGAGCCCGCCGAGTGCACGTGCGGCCCGGCCCACGCTGTGTCTCGCCGTGGAGCTCCCCGAAGGCAGCCTCTTGGTGCGGTTGCACCGTGCGGCTGCCCCCCTCCGCCCGACTCATCTCTGGGCAGCAGCGGCGGCGGGGCTGGCACCAGAAACCACTCCTTCTCCGCCACCATCTCGATCATTTCCTCTTCTTATTCTGTCCCAGTCGAGGGCAACCGGGGGGACCAGGGGACTTAACCCCCCTTCCTAGACCCCGCTCCCTTCCCTCTCACTGTAGTTTTAATGAGAAAATCACACTCACCTAGCTGCTTGGACACAATCCTTTGTACCTGCTGACTGTAAATGTAGTTGCGTCCATTGAGCAGAATGAATTCTATACCTGTTGGAGATTTCTCTGTGCCTATTTTGGTCTCTGATTTTCTTCAATTTGGTTTATTTATTTTCTCAATCCCATCTGCTCCGTGGTATCTGGAGATTTATTAAAAACAAAACAAAACAAAACACCTGGTACAGGTGTGCTATGGTCTCACTTTTTATGTCTCCCAAGAATTCATATGTTGAAACTTAATCCCCAAGAGATAGTATTAGGAAATGAGGTCTTTGGGAGGTTATTAGGTCATGAGGGCTGGGCCCTTGTGATTGGGATCAGTGTGCTTCTTATTAAAAAAAAAAAAAAAAAATCTGGAGAGATCCCTTACCCCTTCACTGTGTGAGATTTCAGTAAAAAGCCACCCATCCTAAGAAATGGGCCCTTACTAGACACCAAACCTTCTAATGCCATGATGTTGGATTTCCCAGCCTCCATAAATGTGAGAAATAAATATTTGCTGTTTATAAGTACCCAGCCTATGTTATTTTGTTATAGCAGCCTAAGTAAGCTAAGACAAGTTTACAATTTTCTCTGTGTTTTTCTGAATTTATTCCCTGTTTCCATTTTGTAACTATTTACTGTTTTTTCACTGGGATATTTGGGAGGAAACAACTCTAAATGTAATTTTTCAGACCACCATCTTGAATTCAAAATTTTTATTGAACTTTTAAATCTTCTATTTCTTCTTTAAAAGAGAAAATAAAATTATTTTAACAGAAAAAAATGACATATTTTAATACTTTGAGTTTGGATTCCAATTTGTAAATTAAATTTACAAAGCAATTCTTACTACATTGATCTTTTTAAGAATAACATAAACTTACTTAAAAATACAGGATAGTCATATTATATAGATACCATGCAGAGAATTTTTAAAAAGCCTCTATTTTAAACATCTTATAGGAATTCCTTTGAAATACACTTCTATAGGTCTTTTTACCTCACCATGGAGTTTTATAAGCAATGGATCTTTTCATCTTCTCTGTAAGGATACTTAGGCAAAGAAGGGATAAATAGCATCCTCTGGGTATAGTCTGAGTAAAATGGAACTTCAAATGAAACTCTTAAGATTCTGAATCCTCTCGAAATCCTTCACCTTTGGAGTCTTAAACTTAAAAAGTGATCTACTTGTACGCTAAATTTATAAGCATAATTTTCCATGAAAGAGCACCAGAGCCAGTTGTTTACAGGGCTTTCATCTCCATGTATCTCTTTCAGCTGCAGTCTAAGAGAAGTGCACAATGTAACTACCCAGTGTTTAATTTTCTATAGTTACTTTCCTTAAGAATGAATTTATCAGGGAGAGAAATCTAGGCTTTTTAGTGCCACATCTGAACTGCTAGTCTGTTACTTCTGCCTTCAGTCTATGTTGCTATTAGGTGCTATTCCCAGGTCTTTCATGTTCTTGTGTTTATATTAAATAATGAAACAAAATACTATTTAAGTTGGAAGTTTGTTTCCTCACAGTCGTAATAAATAGGCAGATATGTATCTTTCTGATGAAACAGATAAGGTTTTCATGGGAAACTGTTGGGAACATAATGCAGATCAAAATAAAATCTTAAAATCTCATGTCATCACATCTATCTATGACCATCTCTCACCAGAAACTTGGATGCTTGTGTCAAATTATCCTACACTCTAGGATGCTTCCTGTAGTTTATTTCTAAACTAACTAAGATCCTTAAACCACAGTGAGACCATATCAACTTTAACCACTGCATTCCCCTCCCATCCCACCTAACCTGGACATCCAAGAGACCTCTAATATTACTTGCCAATCAATGATTGGATGGATAGATGAAAAAGTAAATAAAAACAGTTGTCATCTAACTGGCTTCCATTACATAACATAGATTGTAACTTTTTTGTGTGTGAAATATGTACTATTTTTCAGTCTTTACAATATAGTGTGCAATTAGCTTTTTATTTGCCATTCTGTTTTATCTGTGCCTACGGAGCTAAATCAAGCAGAAAGCTTCATCTACAGTCAAAAAGCCTAACCCACTGAGCACACAAATTGTAACATCGTTTACACTTAATGAAGAGATACAGGAATTTCCATCCTCCAGCCCTGGTCAAATTACCTAATTCTCTGGTGGCTATGTTTTGCCTACTTAACTTTTCTATGTAGCGACTATTACTTTTACTGTTTTTCTCCATCTTTTGACTACCTTTTAAAATTATTTTACACTTTCATTTATAACTACCTAGGGGTGAAATGCAACAGCTATTTTTTGTGGTGGTTAAAGCAGTCCCTGAAGAAATGCATTTAAATTTGCAAAGTACTTTTGTTCCTTTTGAGACTTAAATTACTGCTCTGCAAATGCAGCATACTACAGATGCCAAAGCAGCTATAAAATAATGTATTGAGAGAGATTATAGACTTGTCTAAAATTACTGCATTGTTGTTATACTTGATATTTTAATTTTTACTAAGCTTCTTCCCTCTGTATTAAAAGTTTTAAGGGAATTTACTGTCATTACCCATTCCAAATGCAAACTATTTAAGCAGATAAAAATATGTTATCATGGAAGGCCATTTTGGAAGATCAGTTACCTTTTCAATAGATTCTTTGCATTTGGGAAATCATCTGTACATAATGGAAAAAGAAGTGTTTTAGTAATACTTAGTGAACTCAAGATGTGCAGCAGTACCTTAATGACTGTCAAATTATCTACACATATGTCATTCAAGTGTTTGGTTTCAGTTGGTTTCTTATTTTGGAGTAGATCCACAGTAGACCTATTTTGTCTGTGGTAGTCAAAATAGTCTCTTCAATCTGCTTCATTAATTGCTTTAGTTCAGCTAATATGCAGCTGTTTATGAAGAACCCATAACCTTTATTTTGGGGGCCTAATAAGAGGTAACCAAGCAAAAAAAAAGTCAAGGTAATATGGAAAAAGTATTGTGACAAATGTTCTGTGTGATTGTTAAGAGATGCTGGAGAGAGAAAACAGAATAGAGTCTTCTGTTACAGGTGGAGTGAGATTTATGTGCATACCCTCCAAAGTCTCCTGGTATTTCTCTCTGTGTGTGTATAAAACAAAAAAAAGAAAAAAAAAAAAAAACCTTTGATTAATATCTAACCAAAATCATTTTCTCAGAAAATTTCTCAGCTTTATTCAGTTCACTCTGCTTGTTTATTTATATGCTGTTCCTGTTGCTATTAATTACCATGAATGAATCTTTGTCACTTCCTATTTTCTTAGTGGCTTTGTATGTGTATTAATATTTGCTGAAATTTCTCTTTATCTTTCCTAGTTTGTTGTACAGTGTGTGAAGAAAAGGGATTTGGCATATGCCATTTCCATACTGTTCAATAATTAGTGGTCAGTTATACTAAAGAACTGGGTTATAATATTTTTCCAGCTTTATTTATTGAAAAAAGTGATTATTAATGTATATTGAACGATTAAATATGAGCAATATAAATTTTCTATCTTTATAGATTTTTATCACTTGAGCTCAAAATTAGTAATGTAAATATGTCTTTAACACATGTTCATGATTATGATTTCAGATTGAGGAAATGCAATCATGGGATGGCAGGAATTTAAGAAAAAAATGATAATAAAAATTTTTTAAGCCTTATGTCTTTTTTCCCCTAATTTCGTAGTTATTTTAATATGTGGCCAAAATGGCACAGAATGCTGAACTTGATTGCTGTATTTAATTAACTAGTGTATTTGAATATTTAATTAAAAACCAAGAGAATCATAACTATATGGGACTATAAAGCACATATTTATATTTTCATTTTCCTCTAAAAATCTTTTTGTTTTTAAGAGTTAGGCACTCTAAATCTGGACATCTTTCAAGGGCCTATCCTGGGGAAATTATTCTTTGTGTGCTTCTTTTAATCTTTTAACCATTTAATGAGCCTAATAATGATGCTATGTTCTAGATATAAATTGTCTTCTAACCTAAAAATTCTACCTGATTGCTGCCTTTTACATTAATCACTTTTTCATTCTTCATTGCTTTAAAATAAGATTTTCGTGTTTCCTTTAACTCTTCTTAATACCCCACACACAAAATTTTATTTTTCTATTTTAATATGAAACATTTTTTTTTTTTTAGTCAGCCTCTTGCGACACTATCCTGTTAGGAATTCTGCAAACTATACCTTAGCTACTGCTGAAGAGTTTAGTACTATCTCTCTTCAAATAGCATTTATCTTTCTCTGGACTAGTTTAGCCTAGGCAGTTCTGTAGGAACAAACAACCCCTGAATCTCAGTGGTTTGTCTTATACTACATGTCCAGTGCTGGCTATCAGGGAGCTTTGCTTAGCTTGGTCAGTCAGGGTCTCACTGAGGAAGAGTTCACATCCCTACATGCTACCAGGATCTCAGTAGCCATTCAGGTGGGGAAGAGTGGGAGTCTGATAAATCACACATGACCTTTTCCAGTTTCACAAATTTAAGGACATTCGTATTGCTCAAATTTAGTTAATAAAGATGTAAATAAATATCAAACTTATGTCTGTTTTAGTATCTCTTCCAAGTTCTTTTAATTGTGTAATTTAATGATTACACCAAATTTATACATTTACTATTGACTATTGTTTTTAGTCTTATGTTTAAGGGCCACTGAGGATCACAGATGAAATCACTAATTAGACAAATTTCACAGTAACAGATTCAAAATTGAAACTCCCCTGTGTCAGATGCAAAAGCCATTGTATTGAGTTTACCTTATACTGAGAATAATTAGTTTCATCAAATGTTATTTTTACTATGCTTCTGATCTCAAAACTGAGTATATATTTCCCATTGCATCTTTGTTCAAATAAAGAAACAGTATAAATTTGAGAGACCTTTCATCAATATCATATTGTCTTACATTATCTCACATTGATACCTGTTTCATGCTGCAAACTATACCTGAACGTTTTTCTACTGTCAAATATGCTTCATTCTATCTATAACTTCATATCCTGTTCATCACAAACTTAATATTACTACTCCTGTCATAAGACTAGCCATAAATGATTGTTACAAACCTTCAAGTTACTGTTGATCAGATTGTAAATAATCCTTGCATCACCCATTATTTAGTGGATAGAGAGTAATAAACTGTGTAAGAAAGTAATCATAAATAATAGAATTTTGTTATGTAAAATATGATATACTTTTATTATATCGATAAATATATATATCTGTACAAACATGTATGTATAATTTATGTAAAATAGTATATTTTATTCTATCTTATAACATATACCTGCTTATTGTATATTATAAATATACCTAATTATATACTCTATATAATTATAATATAATAAGTGAGGTTAACATACAAGATCACTTTTACATTTTTAGAGAACTTTTGCATTTTTAATGATTTCAAGGATATAGGCAATCAGGTGACACAAAGAAGTTGGAAGCAAGAAGAGAAGATTCCACTGGTCCTTTTTTCCTGCACATAACATGTTGTGGGCTATAATAGTATAGGAGATATGTGAGGTTACAGGGTTTTCTAACAAAGCAGGAAGAATTTTGGTTATGAAACATCTCTGTTTTATAGTCTTAAAAATTATATTATGTATTGGCCTATATTATTTACTTTTCTGTTAAATAAATGCTATTGTTTAAAAAAACCAAAAATAGAGCCCATGAACAGAGGCAATTAGTAGTGATTAATATTAGAACTAATTATACTAATAATGTCTGTGAGAAAACTATAACAATAGTTTAAAGTGTTTTTCTTTTCTTTTCTGTCACCTAATACAGCAATTCATTTTATCTCATTTTTTATTCTATATTATTTGTGTGTCTTATTTCACTCCTCATTACGTAGGTGAGATTCATTCTTGTTGCATATGAAGTTCAATTTATGGACTTAATATTGCATAAGTATCAAAACTAACTCATTCATTTACTGTTCTGGACATTAAGATTGCTTCCAGCTTTGACCTCTTATAAAAATTACTATTACATGCATATGTACACACAGAGAAATGTGTGTATTTCCTTCCCTACATGCTTGGGAAGGGTGAAATCCTGGGTCATAGGATACAAGAGGCTCTTTGTTAGCAAAGATAGTTGCCAGCAATTCCTCCCATGCTTGAATGTTTTTAAAATCTTTTAAAACTTTTTCTTAGATACTTAAATTGTGTAGGCTATGTACTTGTATATTCTTAAGATACGTAAGCGTAAGATTAAAAAAAACATGGAGACAGTAAAAAGATCAGTGGTGGGATGAAGTACTTATATAATAGACATCTGACAAAGGACTGTTTTCCAAAATACACAAATAACTCTTGAAATTCAACAATAAGAAAATGAATCTGATTTAAAAAATGGAACAAGGACTTTGACAGATAAACAGATGGCAAATAGGCAAATGAAAAGATGCTTCACATTGTATGTAATCAAGGAAATTAAAACACATTAAAACAAAGGTGAGATACCACTACATGCTTAGTAGTATACCCAAAATCTGGACTGACAGCACCAAATGCTGGCAAAGAGGAGCAACAGGAACTGTATTGCATTGCTTTGGAAACACAAATGGTACAGCTACTCTGGAAGATAGTTTGACAGTTTCTTACAAAACTTAAATTATTTTCCATACAATCTAGCAATTGCACTCCTTGATGTGCAGCCAAAAGAGCTGAAAACATATTCACACAGAAACCTGTACAAGGATGTTTACAGCTACTTTATTCATAATTACTAAAACTTGGAAGCAGCCACGAAGTCTTTCAGGAGGTGAATGATAAATAGACTATTATACATCCAAATAATGGAATATTTTTCAGTTGTAAGAAGAAATGAGGTATCAACTTAGGCAAAGACATAGATGAAACTTAAATGCATATTACTAAGTGAAAGAAGCCAGGCCAAAAGGCTGTCTATTATATGATTCCAAATACATGACATTTTGGAAAAGGCAAAACTATGGAGTCAGTAAAAAGATAAGTGTTTGCTAGGGATTGGTGAAGGGAGATAAATAGGCAGAGCACAGAGAATTTTTAGGGCAGTGAAAATACTGTATGATATTATAGTGATAGAAAAATGTCATTATATGTTTTCCAAACTCATAGAATGTACTACACCAGGAGTGAACCTTAATGTAAACTATGGACTTCGGGTGATTATGATATGTCAGTATGGGTTCATCCTTGATAAAATATGTACCACTCTGGTGGAAGGTGTTGATAATGGGAGTGGCTGTGCATGCGTGGGGGTGAGAGGTATATGGGAAATCTGTGAATTTTGTTGTAAACCTAAAACTGCTCTAAAAATTGCCTTAAAAAACTAAATAATAATCCGGGGTAAAAAAAGACCAGTGGTTGCCTGGGGTTTTGGTAAGAGGAATGAACAGGTGGATTGCAGAATATTATTAAGGTAGTGAAATGATTCCATACACTCTAATGGTGAACACATGCCATGAGGCATTTTTACAAACCCATAGAATGTATAACATTGAGTAAACATTAATTTAAACTACAGACTTTGGATGGTAATGACGTGTCAGTGTAGGTTGGCCAGTGGTAACAAATGCCCTATTCTGATGGGAATGTTGACAGTGAGGGAGGCTATATATGTGTGGAGGCAGGAGGTATGTCAGAAATCCCTGTACTTCTGAATTTTGCTGTGAAGCTAATGCTGCTCTAAAAAAATACATGCTCTTAAAAAGAAAAAAAGGGAATGTGATACTATATGACTAATTAAACAAATATTACATATATTTAATAATAAATGAAAGTGACCTTTTTTTCTGGCCTGTGATACAGTAGGTTATTTTCATTCTTTGTTTCCTTTTCTAATAATACATCTTTAAATTGCCTGAAGCATTTAGGACACTCTTATTTTCTCTTATATAGAGGTAAACCTGAATTCAGTCGAACAATATTCATTTTGACTTTTAGCTGTTTTCTTATCAAGCTCACAGTATACTGATTCCTGGTGTCAGTACATTGTGATGATTTCAACAAAATCATTTGAGATCACAATACTCAGGATTTTACTCACACTGGCAAGTTAGGCTTGCAGGAAGCACTTTCCTTCTCTCTGAAATGTCTGTCTACATTTTTACAGACTTATTTTGGTAGACCAGCTGTTTGATAATCATGTTCTTTGTTTCTATTCATTACAGGCTATTCATGTCTAAAATGCTCATTATTTTCACGTACTATGGGACTTATTCAATGTTTTCATTAGCTAAACCTTTATTTCTCAGTGAAATGTGTTTTGAAGCAGAGAGGTAATTTTAACTCTTAAAAATGAAGCTGGATTCCAAGTAAGTTACACTTTCAATAAAGAAGTTGAGAAAGTCTCATTTAACTTGACTGTCCTTTTCTACTGATATTTGTGCATATGTGTTCTGAAACAGTCCCGTTTCCACAAAATGAGTCATTGTTTAGTTTGTATAAGTTTTGTCGTGACCTACATGAATATCAGATAGTCAGGTGCAATCAGTTTGTTCTTTTCTAGGCTCTTTATGGCCACTTTAAAGATCATCAAATAGTTTTGAAGAAATAGCATATAAATGTCTGTTTTACTGAGATCCTTTTTCTTCATTCTTATACTCAGTTTGTTTCCAAATTAGAGAAGGTCATTCTTCTTGCCCCACACTTTGATAATATGATTTCATGCCAGGCCAATATTGTAACATCTTCTTTATGGTCAGCCACATGATAGCAGTCTTGTAAGTGCATATCTAGAAATTTATCTTTGACATTTTTATAATGTGTGTGTGTGTGTGTGTGTGTGTGTGTACACAAATATATATGATTCTGCAAGTTTTGAGGAAACCAAAAATGTTTATTATGACATCCTAGATATCACAGTACACAAATCACAATCCTTTTTAGCAGTATGGGCTATAAAGTTTGGAGGATATTTATTAGGTGTGACCTTTGAATTTTATGTTTCAAGAACTCTATATTTGGATGAAATTTGCCAGAATTTATAGTTGCATTCTCTATTGAATATGCACATTGATTGGCAAAGTCTAGTTTGTATTTGGATGCAGTTATCGGCAATCTTTTATTTTATTTTTTCTGCAGTTTTATTTAATGTTCAAATGAATAGAGGGTATGAAAGTGCATTTTTTAAACCAAAATTTGTAAGAGCTAGGGCCAGTTTTGTTGCTGTGATTCGACACATCACCTGATACACTGTAGAAATAAAAAGGTCTGAAAGAATCAGCTGCAAGTTGCAAGTGGCCAGCCCATCTCTCATAAAAATTCTCCCTTTTTTCTTCCCCAGTTTCAACCTCCAAATCAGGAAATGTTACTTTACTCAGAACCACAGAACAATTAAGGAAACAGTAGGATAATGTGTGTTTGTGTAGTATACTCAAACCAATTCAGCTGACATTATTTGTGATTGAGCTTAAATGTCTTTTTGGAAGAAAATACCCTTTGCTTCATTTAGAAAAACGTGTCTCTGTCATCCTAGATCTGTGAGATTCCGTATCTGTGTGTATTTCCATATCTGTTTCTCCACCATGCCCATTCCCAAATTCCTTCCTGTATGTTGTGCAGTGTGGTCTGTCTTATTTATACCCCCCTAACCCAGTTGCATATGACCTTCCATAAATGTAACAGATTTATTTAGCCTTCAATTATGGCATGTTTGCATCAACCTGGCATCATATGATAAGTCTATTTTCAGTTTTTTAAGGAATCTCCATTCTGTTATGCATTGTGGCTGTACCAAATTACATTCCTACCAACAATGTAGTAGGGTTCCCTTTTCTCCACACCCTCTCCAGCATTTATTGTTTGTGGACTATTTAATGATGGCCATTCTTACTGGTGTGAGGTGATACCTCGTAGTTTTGATTTGCATTTCTCTGATAATTAGCATTCTTGAGCATCTTTTCATGTGTCTATTAGCCATCTGTATGTGTTCATTGAAGACATGTCTGGTTAGGTCCTCTGCCCATTTTTTTGATTGAGTTACTTGCTTTTTTGTTATTTAGTTGTATCAGCTGTATGAGTTGTGTGTTCTGGAAGTTAAGCCCTTGTCAGTTGTATCAATTGTGGATATCTTCACCCAGACCATAGGTTGTCTTTTCATTTTGTTTGCAGTTTCCTTTGCTTATAAAGCAACCTAAATGCCCATTGACAGATGATTGGATAAATAAGATATACACACACACACACACACACACACACACACACACACAATGGAATACTACTCGGCCATAAAAAGAATGAAATAATACCATTTTCAGCAATATGGATGGACCAAGAGATTACCATACAAAGTGAAATAGGAGAAAGACAAATATCACATAATATCACTTATATGTGGAATCTAAAAAAATGATGCAAATGAACTTATTTACAAAACAGAAACAGACTCACAGAAATAGAAAGCAAACTGTGGTTCCCAAAGGGGACAGGCAGGGGGAGAAGGGAAAAATTAGGAGCTTGGAATTAGGAGATACAAGCTATTGTATATAAAAATAGGTAACAAACAAGGTCCTACCATATAGCACAGGGAACAGTATTTTCATAAAATGTAATATTTCTGTGGAGAAAATAGTCAAAATCTTGTAATAAGCAAATTTTTCTTTTTCTTTATCTGTTTCAGGGTGTTGATAGGACACAAGAGTATGAACATTGATAGAAAAATGATAATTAGGATATAGTTGATAAAATGAAAAATTCATCATTTAAATTTTCAAAACATACTTGAAAGTAAAAATATATGACACAGACTGTAAGAAAATATTTCTAATGTGTGTGTGTGTATATATATATATATATATATATATATATATATATATATATATATATATATATATATATGTAAAGTGCTGGTATATCAAAAAACTGTTATAGACACACATTACTATGTATAAAGTAGATAAACAACAAGGACCTCCTGTATGGCACAGGGAACTATATTCAATTTCTTATAATAGCATATAACAGAAAATAATCTGAAAAGAAAAAGTATATATGTACGTACATGTATAACTGAAAAAAAAAAATTCCTAGTCATGAGTTAAAAAAAAACAAAAACTGTTCAATCAGCAAACAATCCAATCAAAAGTTGGGAAGAAAAAGTGAACAGGCATTTAACCAAAAAATTTATTATAGTGCCAAATAAGCACATGAAAAGATGTTCAATTTTATCATTGGTTATTTTGTTTTCTACTTTATTTTATTTATTTATTTTTTTGGTGGAGGGGTAATTATGTTTGCATATTTAGTTTTGGAGAGGGTACTGGGGATTGAACCCAGGACCTTGTGTATGCTAAGCATGCACTCTACCACTTGAACTACACCCTCCCTCCTTTATCACTGGTTATTATTGCAGAAGCAAATAATACTCTGTATTCCCTAAAATAGCTATATGTTAAAAACTGATACTCCTAAGGATTTGGAGCAAGTGGAGCTCTAATGCATTGCTCGTGGAATTAAAATATCAAAATGATGCAACTACTTCGGTAAACAGTTTGACCTTTATTTTTTTTTAATTTTGTACTGTTAAGTAAATACTTGCCACATGATTCAGCAATTCCTATGTATTACTGGAAAGAAATGAGTACTTATACTTACACAAAGACTTGCACATGAGTAGTTGTAATAGCTTTATTTATCACAACCCCAAACTAGAAACAACTCAAGTGTCCATCAAGAGATGAATGGATAAAGAAATTGTGATATAGGCCTTCAAAAACTATGTTGAATAAAAGTTGCAAGACTAGGCATACTTGTCTTGTTTCTGATGTTAGAGGAAATGCTTTCACCATTGTGTATGATGTTAGCTGTGGGTTTGTCATATATGGCCTTTATTATGTTGAGTTATGTTCCCTTTATGCCCACCTTCTGGAGAGTTTTTATCATAAATGTTATAAAATATCTATCCCTAGTGACCCTTTCCAGTCAACTCCGTTCATCCTAAAAAACCACTTATCTACTTCTATTAATATAGATTAGATCTGTCATATCTATGGTTTCCTACAAATGCAATCATACATTCATCTATTTATGACTTCATTTGCTCAGTGTAATGGTTTTGTTCAATGAGATGTTTCTGAGATTTATCCACATTACTGCATTTATCAATAATAGTTCTTTTTCAAAAAAATTAGTAGCGTTCCCTTATATGATTATATCTCTATTTCTTTTTTGAATTCTTATGTTTTACTCAAGTGTAGTCGACTTACAATGTTCGTTTCATGTGTACACACACACACACACACACACATATATATATATATATATATATATATATATATATATATATATATATATATATATATATTTAGATTCTTTCCCATTATAGCTCATTACAAGAAACTGAATACAGTCCCCTGTGCTATATAATAGGTCTTTGTTGTTCACCTGTTTTATGTATAGTAGTGTGTATCTATTAATCCCAAACTCCCAATATATCCCTCCCTCCCCTTCCCCTACAGGTAACCACAGATCATTTTCTAAGTCTGTGAGTCTATTTCTGGTTTGTAAATTAAACTTGCATTTTATTTTTATATTCCACATATAAGCAACATCACATGATATTTGTCTTTTTCTATCTGACTTACTTCACTTAATATGTTAATCTCTAAGTCCATCCATGTTACTGCAAATGGCATTATTTCATTCTTTTTTTTATGGCTGAGTAACATGCCATTGTATATACATATACCACATCTTATCCATTCATCTGTCTATGGACATTTAGGTTGTTTCCATGTCTTAGCTATTGTAAACAGTACTGCTGTGAACGTTGGGAAGCATGTGTCTTTTTGAGTTGTAGTTTTCTCTGACAGAGGAATTAACACCTATCCTTCTGAACTATTCCAAAAAATTGCAAAGGAAGGAACACTTCTGAACTCATTCTATGAGGCCACCATCACCCTGATAACAAAACCAGACAAAGACACCACACACAAACAAAAAAGAAAATTATAGGCCAGTATCACTTATGATTACAGATGCAAAAGCCCTCAACAAAATGCTAAAAAATACACTCCAACGATGCATTAAAAGGATCATACACCATGATCAAGTGGGATTTACCCCACGGATGCAAGGATTTTTCAGTATCCACAAATCAATCAATGTGATACACCACATTAACAAACTGAAGAATAAAAACCATATGATTATCTCAATAGATGCAGAAAAAGCTTTTGATAAAATTCAATATCCATTATATATGATTAGATATACTTACTTATATGTAATTAAAAATTTCCTCTGGGAATTTTTAAATTCTTGACAGTACCCTCAAAAACATGATTTTCAGCAAAAACAAAATTCCCTCCATTCCCTACTTCATTCCTTGGTTTTACACTTCTTGTAAAATTTATTTTCCTCTTCTAAAATCCTTTTATTAATGTCTAGTATTCTGAGTATTTGGATGAAGTTTCAATTACATAATGAATGTTTCCTATCTAGACAGTCCTGCCATATCGTATTAGATTTCAGTATTAATACAGAAATTAAACATTACTTTATGTTAAAAAATAAGTAATAAAAATGTAACCATTAATAAGTATTTAAATATCATGCTTTATAATAGTTAAAGCGTTTCCCTCAATGGATGCTAATTTTACTTTTCCTGTACTGACTAAATGCAACAAATTCATTTGGAAGAAATGAAAAAAATAATATAACTCTCCTTTGGACATACTAATGGAAAAAAAAGAGTAAAAATTTAAAGTAGAGTAAGCATAGGGAGGAAATTATCTTTAAATCTTTCAGTATGGGTTTGTATAATCATTGATATTTTTATTAGATTTTGAAATATTATTTAAACTTTTGTGTTTTATACACACACACACATACATATATGTGTGTTCATGACATGGAATGGTTATTAATAGATGATATCCTTCTTTTTATTAGTGGTGGTATTAGTGATAGCAGTAACAGTAGCAGTAGTATCACGAGAAGCTACCAAAATAAATTGTACTTGTCTTGAGGTTACTTTTATTTAAAAAAAAAATGGGGGAGTGTTAATTTGTGCTTTTATTTGCCAGTGTAACTTAACTAAAGTGGTCTGCAAACTTTTGACCTAAAAAATACATTTTACATCACAAGCCAACAAACACACACATATATAATATGTACATATATATAATATATGTGTGTGTGTGTGTATATATATATGTATATATATAATATATATATATAAAACTGAAACCAAAGTTTTGCCAAAAATGTCTACCCTGACACTGAGTGTTCTTATTTTTAATTTTAAGACTTTTTTTTTGAGCACTTTTAGATTTATAGTAAAATTGGCAGGAAGGTACAGAAATTTTCCATATACCTCCCTCCACACACATGTATAATCTTTATTTTTATTTACCAGAGTGGTACTTTTTTTTTAAAACTAAGGCTGAACCTACATCAAAGTCCACAGCTCACCTTAATTTAGACAAAAGTATAACACAGATATCCATAGTTACAATGTCATACCAAGTATTTTCACTGCTCTAAAAGACTTCTCCACTTCAGAATGGCATATGGAATCTCTTTCTTCCCTTGAAAAGAGGTTCAAAGCCTTTATAAGACCGCTGATGGCCCACCCATGCATGAACTGGACAGGCTCTAGGGGACAAATTCCCCCACTAAATACTGTGGTTTTTCTTCCATTATTGAGCCCTGTTCCACTGGTCCTGCCGAGCATCATGTGGAGGTGCAGGGGGGCTTGTGTAGGGTATTTGTTCATAGGAAAGCCCCAGGTTTTGGGCCCCTTGTCAGAGTGAACCCAGATTCCTGTTTGGTGTGTTGTAGACAGAGGATTGAGTTTACTTTTATACTAACATTTGAATATTAGTAAACTGGATTTTTTTGTATTCATAATATTTAAAATATAAGCATGTATCCACAGAGTGATCACCTGATTTGAACGGCAGCTGGTAAACTAATCTTCCTATCACTCTTCCAAATGCTTTGAATTTGGAGAACATTTTTTTCAGAATGATGAATAACAGAGGAGTCTTTCTTCTATCATAGCTAGATATGAGGGAAATAAAATCAGCAATTAAAATAAAGCAGTTTTGCTTTATAAAAAGGTGCTATAAAAGTAAAAAAAAATGCAGCAGTTAAATAGGCAAGGAGACTTTGTTCAAGTCTGTTGCAGTAGGGAAGAGAGGCCAAGACACAGTCTCAGCACAACTCTGCTAACACAAAAAACTCAGTTTTTCAAATGTAATTGCTTCAGAAAATAAAACGTTGTTCAAAACATACTATTTAAAATGCTCATTTTTATTTTCTTTGGCATTGGTCAAATTGAAAATGTATCCTACCTTAACCATATTACTTTCTGATCTAATTAAATGGGAATTTGTATATTCATGAACCAAGATTATAATTTAGCTTGACTTGATATTTGTCTTTCTAGTGAGAAGAAACATGTACTGAGCTTAGATGCTATGTTAAAAAAAATTACTTAATTGGCCAAAGCCATATTCAAAGTTCGAGGAAAGGAATGGAAGGGAGATTCTCATTATTTATTTTATATCCATATCATCCTGGGAATACTGGAGCATATAGGAAGTCATGGATGAAAATTAAAATGTTATTTAATCTTTCTGTAGACATATTACATTATTTAGAAACATGTCTGGAATAAAGGAAATAATGAGATATTTTTTGCTTACATATTCACTATCTTTCTGAAACTCAAGTGACCTCCAAATTCCATTATAGCCAGTCTCAAAACACTAAATTTAGTAGAAAATAGATAGTGACTTGAGGCATTTTTTAAAAATTTTTTAAACTTTTTTTATTGAGTTATAGTCATTTTACAATGTGTCAATTGAGGCATTTTTAATGGAACTGAAGAGGGAACTGAGTTTATAGTACTCAACTGAATACATAGTGATGATGATATGAGATGTTATGAAATACATGTTTTCTTTAGATGCCTGTTGCATTTCAACAAGTTCACTGATGATCTGCATTTAAGATGAAATTTTGAGTAGTAGGGGAGGTGGAGTCTCTTTACATGGAACCAAATATTTCTTTGTGTGAGACTGAAAATCATTGAGGAGATTATTTGCAATTATTCATTATCCAACTCAGTCAATATGGGCAAAAAAAGAAACACAATCCAGCAAAGCTGGCAAAATTGTGAATTTGATTTATTGAAAGTTTTATGGAGTAACTTTCCTATCAAGAGAAGTTACTAAGTTCTGTCCAATAAAATCACAAATAATTCGACATAGTAATTTAATAAGACTTATTTGATTATATTGCCATCTATCCAAATCTGAGATAAAGCATGGCTTGTAGAATTACTGAGGAAATCACCAGCTAACAAGCTGAATGCAATAGTTACAAAAGATTCAACTTGTCTGAAAGCAAAAAGTGACACACAGACATCTCCTTACTTTTTCTTAAGAGCGTAATACATGATAAGAAAGCCATATGACTTCAGAATTTAGATCATGTTATCTGAAATATGAAATGAAAATAAATTTCTTCCAGAAGAGTTACTTTTTAAAGATATCTTGATACTCTGTTTTATCACTTGTTTTTCTAAAATAAGAAGAAATCTCAGTCTGGAGGCTATTGTGTAAGAAAGTACAAGACAAAAGGTACAGGATGGTAAAAGAAAATAATTTTCTCTGTCAGTGTGTGAGCCTAATACAAGAATATTTGTAAATAATTTTAAACTGTACCATAAATGCAAAAAAATTATACTGCAAAAAAGTCTATTTCTGTACATGTTTTTCCTTAAATCTTCCTTTAATTCACTGCCATAGGGAGAAAACACATCCTACTGAGAGAATAATAGCCTATCTCTGCTGAAAGATAAATGTACACAGGACCATATTAATTGTATCAAGTGAGAATTATACCATATAGATGTGTGGAACAAAGAGTTTTCAAGAAATAAGGTTTTTGTACATTTTCCCTTTCCCATGTTTATTAGTCTATTAAATAACTTAATGTCACAGTAAACTTTCTTTTATTACTCTAAAGGAGAATTGAGAGTTTTAGCAATTAGTTATAAATTGATTCAAAACAGTAGCAGTTAACGCAACTATGCAAAATTAGTTATAAAATGAACAACTGCTCAAAAATAAATTAAAAAGAAGAGACTCTCTTCAATGGATAGCAAGTTAGTGATCACTATTAACCTCCACAGAAGACAAAATGTAACACCAAAGGGGATGTGATTACGACTCTAGATATCCACATTCTTTTGCATTTTCTCTTTAGGAGGAATTTTCAAAAGTAACTAACTTATTAAAATGCAGTCCACAAATATTTAATGTTTACTTTGTAGGTGAGAGTCATGATCAGATGTAACTTATCAGTATGTATAGCAAAATATAAGTCTAACTCACTCCTTTAGGGAATTTCATTGAAAGATTTCCTTGATGACCTTTATTTGCCAAACTTTAGAGCAGCCTAGTTAAGGTATATTTCATTGCCCTTGGCCCTGTGTCTAAGTTCCAATGGGTTGGAAGGGCTATAATTTTGATAGTGCCAGTCATAGAGGGGAGCCAACCTGCCCCCTTAGCAGCTCCTTGTTCTTCACTGCTGATCTTATTTGCATGCTGACTCAGGGTGAAGTTAAAAAAGGACACTTTGACTTTGAGGACATTGTATTTGATTTACATGTCTTCTTTCAAGATAAGATATGACAAAGTGTGTGCGTTTCTGAAGCATGAGTACAAACCAGAAAAGATTGGACTAGTCAAAAATAATACTGACAATTCTTTATATACTGATTGAAAAGGTAATGATATATGATGAGAAAATAGACAAAGTTGTCCAATAAATAAATTGGGCAAATTTTATTCCCTTAAATTAAATTGTAGTAAGATTGATGAAGGATAAATAAAATATAAGTTAGATAGTAGCCTCTTATAATCTAAGGCAGATATCACTTTAAACTCTATGGTTTCCTCAGAAAATGGAGATTTTTGGAGATACTTCCTCCCAGCATCATCAATGCTACTGGCAGTCCATGTTTGATAACCTTCATTTGGAGTATTTCAAGTGTCCTAACTGTCCCCAAACCAAAAATCTAATCAAAAATCACTGTTGCTCCCCATTGCTTACAGGATTAGCATCAGTTCCTTAGTCCAGTACGTAATTCAGTGACCAGTATGTGTACATAGCCCTCTAATTATATACCTTATTATATATTGCCGCCCTTCTCCATGCCCACTACGAGTCATACTCCAATCTTAGACTTGTATTAATAACTTCTGAATCATCGGTTGTGTAGTCTTGTGTTTTATTTTCACACTATTCTCTTAGGCAATAATACACCTATATACCTGTTTCCATATAAAGCACCTCTCAAATTTCAGTGTTTAACCCCAGTATGCAATTCTCTATGTTTCTATGATGCTTTTTGTGGCCACACTTCAGCGAATTTAGCATTCCCTCCTTAGACATTTCACTATACCTTGTCCAAGTTTCCATCTTAGCATTAATGACACTGTTGGTTTAAAAACATCATTTTCTTCTACTAGTTTGTAAATTTCTAGAAGCTTGGATTCCATTTTATTTGCATTTCTACCCATGATATATGATATAGATAAGATGCTTAATAAGGGCAATGAACCAATGAGACTGTGCTAAATACAGTAAGAGAAATAAAGGAGGTGGGAAGTGTTACAAACATGGGAAACAGGGAAGGGCTGATTAGCACATTATATTTGCTCAAGGAAGAAAAGCAAAAGCAATTTTTAGCTGTGAACGTTTCACAAGAATTGACTCAGAAAGGATATTCAGTTCTGGAATAAATTCTGTGTGTTTGGTTACAACTTCCCTATCACTGTCACCTTTGAGTATCTGAAAGCAAGTGTCATGTTATTGAATGAAAACACTAAAAATGTCTTTCACAATTTCATAGGCAAATTATGCTCTAGGCCCAGATTACTTTATGGCTGGATTACAAACCAGTCTCTTATTCCATTCTCTTCTCCACTTTGAGGCATTTTAGACAGTTACCACCAGGTTAGCTTCCCCAAGTCCTTTACTCCTTTATCATGTCAATTCCTTAGTCATATATTTTTAATGACTTGTACTATAATTGTACCTATCCAGAAAAATCACTGCTGTTTTTTCCTCCATAATTTGTAAACTGAAGCATTGGTACAGGAGATTCTGATTTAGGAGGTCTTAGCCAGGGTCGCTAGATGTATATTGAAGTTAAAATAAGTGATTTTCATACACATTTATGATGAGGGAAACATATTTAAAGGCCAGAATGCAGACATATTACTGAAACATTTGAAGTCCTTTTCTATCGTCAAACTAGCTTTCCAGCAGAATATCCCACTGTTTTGCACCACAAACAATTTATTCTAATAAAGGAGGAGGAATCACACCATTGTGTCTTAAAATCCTCATATTGCTTTAGCTACTTGTCCAACTTTTTTTTTTTTCAGTACTGACTGAAGAATTTGTGAAATAGAACAAGGCACAGTGAAAATCTGGCTTTAGAGTCAAACAAACCCTGCTTTGAATCCATATCCACCCTTTACTACTTCTGTTTTACCTCTGGGATTCTCAGTTTCCTTGTCTTTAACTTGTACAAATTAAATAAGATAATACAAGTGAAGCATCTGGTCAAATACAAGTTTTAAATGAACATTAGTTGCTTTTTCCATCATCTATGCACATATGTATGCTGTTCAACAGCATTTCCATATTTGTGCACTAATTATCTTCAGCTTTAGAATACTTTTTAAATAGAATTATAAATTGCAGGACCACTTGTTAAGGCTCTTCAAGCTAGACACTTCACAATTCTAGGTAGCAGCTTTCATAGAGTTTGAGAAAACGGTCCTTTCCATCAGTTTGAGGTTTAGCCATATATAACTACATTCGGAGCCTAGTAAGTTGTATATACAGCAATTATTCAATGTGTGTATGCTTCTGATTTTAGACATTTAATTAAACTTTTGACTCACAAAAATAAGTGATCAAAATTTTGAGAGAGGAAAAAAAAATTGCTTTGTCTTACGTGCTTTCATCTGGTAAAATTCTATATTTGGAAGAGGGCATCTTCCTCAGTCTGTTTTTAGGGTTTATTGCTAACCTAGCCAGGAAAATTAATGATGCAGGACAAAGGGTTTGCAGTCATTTAGGAAATAAGTGTCTCATAAGAGACTTGGTAATATGACAAATGTCTTTTGAAGCAACGCTGATATCAGTCAACACAGTGATAGAAATGTGCATTAATGTCTTAGGGGACGTATTTGAAATGGTTATGCTGTTGCCTTTGACATGATAGTACAGTGACATGGCAGTATTAACATTTTATTTTCTTTATTAATTTTATGATTGCTTACTGTGAGTCATGATTGTTGGAAGGCAAAAATTAATAAAAAGGCAGTCAGCTAACATGGCTACTTTTTTTGAGTTTCTATTTGGATAGTCAGATGCTCAAATGTCTTTTAGATATCAGGGTACACACCAAAGAAGCCTTAGTTTAATTTAACTTTTTATTTGGACTTTGTGAGGATAAAAATTATCTATGACCATAATCTTAATTCTCATTGCTTAAAATTAAACTTCAGTTTATTTCTTCCTGAAAGAAACCATACCAATAGTCTTTGTGTTAAGTAATTATTTTAGATAGTGGCATCTGAGAATTTAACTCTTGGTCTTTAATTTATACACACACACACACACACACACACACACACACACAATATATATATTTATTTTTCTTCAGTGAGAGTTTGTATTTCCTCTTCTGTCCTTAATTCTGACACCCTTTCATTGCAAGGAAAATTAACTTTAACCAATTTCTTAAAAGTAAAAGAATAAACGCTTTCTGGTTCATTGCTTTCTTGAATTTTTTTAAACTTTAAAGACTTGTGTTATGGTAATTTTATAATTGAATCTGGCTTAATTGGACCACTTAAAATGGAATTATGCATTTTAAATTTGTGGCAAGACTCTTATCAGTGAAGCTTGTATTTAATAATGATTAGTGTGGAGACTAAAATGCTGATAACAGTGCTGTTGGCCTTTGGCTCTCTATCATAAGTGCAGTATACACTAATGGCTCAGTAAGTGTTTGTCTCTTTCAGAGATGAATCTGAGCAGACATTTCATTTAAAGTATGAACAAGGGCATAAAAAAATTTTGAAACTGGAGATGTTAAAAAATAAAATTGTTACCTATTCTCCTGGCAGCCCTTTTGAATGAAATTTCCATTGTATCTGATATAGGCTACCTAAACATGGTTTCTATTTTTCAAGTACCAGTGATGTATTCCATGAGAGCCTGGAAATGGGAAAACTATTAAAAATAGGTTTTGTCAGAGACTATAAACAGACTGTTTTATTGCGCATAAATATAAAGCAGCCTGTGACTAGACATTGGTTTAAGATACAATGTTTGTAACGTTCAAAACATATCACATTTATTCTAGAGCTTATTCCAAATTTCTTTTCAAAATTATGAGTTATGACATTTAAACTCTGCAGAAAAATGTTGAACTACCTAGAGAAGAATAAAGAAAGTTGCCAATCAAATATGGCTAATTAATGATTTTCTCTAAAGTTTTTTCTAAAGGAAAAAGAAGTCCTTGCACATTTTATTTTTAGTTATCCACGGCTACTTCATGACTTATATTTATGTGGGAAAATACCATGTAGATTCTATTTAACTTATTTTTTAAGTTTGTTAAATCTAAGTTTCATATATTAAAAGGAAACTTATATTCTTATACTACATATTTATATCAGCCAGTTTTGAGAGGAATAGTTATTTATATGAATGAATTTTCCAATAATATTTACACTCTGTATTAGTCCGGGTTCTCCAGACAAACAGAACACAATTATGGAGGCTGAGAAGTCCCACAATCTTCCATCTATAGGCTAGAAAAATTGGTGATATAGTTCCAGTCTAAGTCTGAAAGCTCGAGAACCAGGAGAACCAATGGTATAAGTTCTCATCATTTCCAAAGGCCTGAGAATCAAAGGGATGATGGTATGTAAGTTCCAGTCCAAGGGGAGGAGAAGACCAACATCCTAGCTCACCAGTCAGGCAGAGAAAGTGACTTCTCCTTTCTTTCTTCTTTTTGTTCTGTTCAGGCCCTCAGTGGATGGGATGATACCTACCCACATTAGGGAGGGAAATCTGCATTACTCATCCCACCAATTCAGTGCTAATCTCATACAGAAACATCCTCACAGACATACCTAGAAATAGTGTTTAATGAAATATTTGGCCATCTCATAACCCAGTCAACATGACACATAAAATTAACCATCATACACTCTCATTATTGCAGAGTACTTGTGAATATGAAATATTTCCTATACTCTAATATTAAGAGTACTTTAATATTGTTACCATTTTTATAATTATCATCCCTAATAGCCATAATAATGTCATTTTTAGCTGTATAAAACTAAAGAGAAAAAATATCATAGTAAAAAATAAGAAAAGTATATTAAAAAGAAAAATGAAGAATAATTTTATATGCCAGTTGATATATGTTATCAAAGTATTTACATTCTACGAAAACTTAAGTGCCCAGAAGTATATCAGATTTTTCTCCTTTTCGTCCTCTGTACACTTATAGTTATGTCTTTGTAGTATAAATCAACATTTAAAGTAAATTATGAATTATTTGATAACATACTCAGATCCTGTATCATTTATTTTTATACTCAGTGTATGCAGGCTAATGATATAATGTTGGAACCCAGTGATTATTTGTTAAGTAAATTTTATTGGTCACCACTAGGACACAAGGATAACACAGAATGAACCTTTGTGCCAATTAGAAAAAGGTGAGCTCTCTGGAAGACAGATGAAGTGCTGCTTCCTTCACACCTAATATAGTACTGCCAGAGTTAATTGGAGAGTAGAGAGAAACCTGGGTTTCATACTTTTCAGTAGGTCATCTTTGTGCAGATTGTTGTCATGTACAACATCCTCAAACATATGTGGTCATTATTCTCCTTTGCCATTTCCTCAAGAACCATCTAGTTATGTAGCTATGCAGGCAGCATCAAGCCAGGGAAAAGAAGCCAACTTGTCTCTTACAGCCTACTCATCAATATGGTTTAATTACATAATAGATTAAGTAGTATAAACTATAACCCTCTACAATTTAGCCGGATTTATTCTGGTTGCCTATTTATTGTAACCACATTCATTATAAAAATTACCAAGTTAAGCCAGTACAGAAGGAATCTAGCTAAATTCACTACCACTAACAGAAATAGGAATCAAAACATTTCCCATGTTCTTAAATGAAATTACTTGTGCTTGAGGGAGCTAAAGTTTTTGAGTCAGGGAATAATCAAAACCACAAGATAAAACATGGATTATCTTCTTGAAGAGAATCAAAATTACTTAGAGTTTCAAGGAAGAAAGTGTCCAAATTTTATGGTTTCATAAGATTTCATCAATCACAGTCAATGCAAAATTATCAGTCAATATGCATCAGGTTGCTAGGGAAAACTTAATTTTTTATGAGTAGTTTTTTATGAGATGAAGTTCTTGAAAAGTTAGTGTTTTTTTGTTTTATGTTTTTGTAATTTGGACATTAATATTACAACTCGATTCTAGTGAACAAGGTCTGTAACTGCTGACATAAGGGTGCTAATCCCAGAGGCCTCATAAAAAGTCCTAATCTAACCAGAGCAACAAGCTAGAATGTCTAGTTTCTTTGCTGGTAGTCAGCATGTCACAAATCAAAAACACTTTTAAGAACAAAACTTTTTTTTTTCTTTAAGGAGGGCTTGACACCATATATATGCATGTATTGTTTCCCCTACTAACTAATTCTCTCTCTCCCATACACACACACACACACACACACACACACACACACACCACTTTCACATAAATCAACAATTTATTACAGTTATTTTAGATTTAAATGTAAAATTGCAGCTATAGAATTCCAGATTACATTCCATAATACAACAACGTTAACTTGATAATTTTTTAACTTTTAAAAAATATTAATAATTAGTTATATATTTTCCCAGGAATTTGGTAACTAAAAATAGAAAGTTTGAAATATGAGCATGAAAAATGCAAATTACAAAGTATAATAAGAAGTTATCAGAATAACCCGTAATCATCAATTTTTGTTGTAGATAACATGTTTTTCCTGAGCCTTTAGATAGGAAGCAATGTGCAAATTCTAGATATTACTAATGAATCAGTAGTAGGATCAATCAATCTGACAAGCACACAAAGAAGAATCTTTTAATTAAGCTTTTTATTTTGAGGTAATTAAAGATTCACATGCAGTTTTAAAAGGAGTGATAGAGATTCCATGGACCCTTTACCCACTTTCCTTCAATGAAATCATCTTGCCAACTATAGTATATTGTCACAACCAGGATATTGACATTGATATAGTTAAGTGGAACATTTCCACTACCACAAGGATCCCTCTCTTTATAGCCACAGCCACATGCATGGGCGTATACACACACACACACACACACACAAGGTCCCTGTAGTCCCCAGGCCCTCCTTAATCTCTGGCAACCATTTTTATAGTTTAGTCATTCAAAGAATGTTACACAAACAGAACCAAACTATAAATGACTTTTTGGGGTTAGATTTTTCACTCAGCATAAACGGTCCATCCAGGTTGTTGCATTTTATCAATAGTTTCTTTTTTTCCTGCTGAGTTACAATTCATGGGGTGTTTGGGTTTTTTTGTTTGTTTGTTTGTTTTTTCCAGTTCATTTAACCACTCAACACAGATTTTGAAGAAATCTGGGTTGTTTCTAGATTTAGCAAGCTTTTGCTGGGGTAATTTTGTTGACAGTGTTGGTGTTTCTGTTGTCAGCTTCTTCTTCTCTATCTCTGAGATATATGAGGCGTAAAGAAAACCCAGACAACTCACCACTGTGTCATTCCTTGACAGTCTGCCTTCTGTGCTCCATCCTTCAAAGTCCTGTGTTTTGTTTTATACATGATTTCTACCGATTTTAGTTATACTTAATGAAAGGAATATGGAAAATGAGTAATATATTTATTCTATCTTCTGGAAGTAAAAGTTAAGGAAAAAAGTTTTGATTAATCACAATTAAAAATCAATTTTATATGCAAAATCCAAGCAATGAGCACAGAAAGCACTGTCAACTGCTGTTATTCCAAAGGGTATGCTTGTATTGCTTATCATGTATTAATCATGATAAAAATATAATAAACTAGAAAAAATGTGGGTTTTTCCATTTAAATACTTTTTTTTAAAATACAGATTTGGTATTCAACAGAGTGTAACTTCGAAAATCTCCATCTCTTTCCAATAGTAGATTCTTTTTGCTGAGCATGGGGATGGTAATTATGGTTAAGATTTTCAAGCTTAAAATTTTCTTTTTTTTTCTTTCTTGTGAAGAAGTTAAAATATTATAATAAAAAATTCCAAACATGGAAAAAGATGGTGGATTCACCATTTTACTTAACAATTTAAAAATGATTTGTAATTTACTTTGTTTAGCAAATAATTTTAATCACTCACCTGTCTGTCACAACCTCAAGACAAAATTTTTACTGTTTAATGACACTTGTCAATATTATTAGGTGAAAAAGAGTTTGAAAATTAGATGAATTTTTGTTAGAAACACTATTACAATTACTTGGGTAAAATTTGCAGTAGTATAATTTAGTAATAGTAAGAATGTGGGATCACACCTCTGTGAAAAAAGATATTTATTAACTATTTTAAGACAGTAAAAGGGATCAATCAGTAGTAAATGAGACCCTAAAAATTTGCTGTGGAAAAAATATGAAAATGAATATATGTATGTTCATGTATGATTGAAGCATTATGCTATACGCCAGAAACTGACATAACATTGTAAACTAACTATACTTAAATAAAAAAAGTGTATATGTATATATGTATGTGTATGTATATATATGTATATATGTATGTATGTATATATGTGTGTATGTATGTGTGTATGTGTGTGTGTGTTTGTATGTGTGTGTGTATATAAAAATAAATAATTGTTGTGTTATTCCAGCTCTGAGTTGACTTTTTGGTAAAAAAATTACAGTTATCAGAATTTTTCCCAAGAGCAACCAGCAAGATTTTTCCCCAGATGCTATTTTAAAATTAATATGGATTTGTATAGTAGAGGCAAGATTTATATGAATTTTAGATCTTTTAGTTGTGTGCATTTTGACAAAAGCTTTGTGTTCTGTGCTTTGAGATATCCCACTTTCTACAATTAGAGACTTCATGGAAAATTTGGAGAAAGGAGCTTGTTAGATTATTAGTAGCATTAACTTTATTTATGAAATTGATCCTACACTGTGTGAATTTTGTAGACCTATTCCATACCAATTTTTATTGTTTACACTGCTATCACACATTCTCTTCAGCATGCTTCATCACCAACTTGAAATACTTAAATTGAAATCTCATATTCCATTGTTACTGGGAAAAATATGTGAGACCATATGGATATGCAAATTACTGATTTATTGGAGCTGGGTGTGAATTAAACATTGAGAGAAGCATTAGAGATGCTTTGTACCTCCAAAATCTCTTGAGCATATAGTCTTGTATTTCATCTTTTGTTGCACAAACCTCTGCTTATTCCCATCAGGGGTGTGGACACCAGATAGACTAGGGAGGAAACTTCATTTGCTTGTGATTTTTATCACCGTAAAAACATCATGACGGAAGGACTCTGACACCTGAGCAAGTGGTAATGGATCATATGTTATTTAGCCTTTACTGAAAAGTTAATTCTCTTTTTCCAAACTCTAGCATATTTGTAGATACCCCACTCACACAGATGATAGAATACAAAACATTCTGTAAGTAAACTGGATTCTTACCTTTTCCCTATCCTCTCTCTTTCTCCCTCACTCTAGTCTGTCTCTCCTTATAAATCTCTACACTTGTTCCTAAGTTTACTAACTTAAGCTATTTTGTTTTTGCTAACAAATCTTACTGTCTTCTTCTCTTCTAAGCAGCTTGCCCTTCTAAACATTACTGTCCACTCAAAATTAAGAGATAAGTAAATAGATGAATAGTCAGTATTAGCTTTGCTTAAACAGTAGTGGCTTCTACTTTCTTTTACTTCAAAAAATGTTAAAGATGTTGATAGTTTGGACTATTGTATTGCTAATGACAAGTGAATTTATACCACTTATCCTTGTAAAGTAAGCCACATAAATAACAGTAAACCACTAAGAAGACCACAAAAATAACCAATAGTTCACTCTGAAACTGCATCCTTAATCTGATGTAATTTTCGTGCTGAATAGCTGGACACAACGTGTCATTGAGAGAGCTACTAGTATCTATGATCATGGATGTTACGCTGCTTATGGAAGCAGAGAAATGCCACTTCTGAGATTATCACATCTCTCTGGAGAAAATCTATACTGTTACAATCTTTATAACTCCATAGAATGGCATTATTATATGATTTAAAACAGTTACACTTCATTTGAATAGTGCATTAAATTAACATTGAATTTCTGTGGAATTCTTAGGGAAGTATGTGTGACATCCACATTAATTCCAAATGAATTCATTATGACTAGTGTTATTACAATGAATACAAATGAGTTAACAATGACATGATGCTAAAAAAAAAAAGTTCACATTAAAATGTAATAAGGGACACAAATAATGCTGTATAGTGTCCAAACACTTTTTTGTTGTTTTACAACAATTTTGCGCATACCCCCTATATCCTAATAGCAATGTTTCAAAAATATATAATGTTTAACATTAACAAAGGATTGATTATGGATGAAACATCTTCTTTAAGCCCTGCTTTAAGGTAATGATATGAAAACTCCCTTCATTCTACTTATCCCAAACTTTCCTGAACCTTTTAATTAAACTAGTAAAAGCCATCAACTGTTTTGAAGCTAAGACATGTTCTGAAAGTAGGTATCCATTCTCCAGCCATAAGGTCTGACAGTAGATATGGCAGATTCATGGGCACTGCCATGTTTACTTTGTGACTCCTTGAAGTCCTGACATTTCTACAGTTTCCCTGCAATGAAATGCCAATTCAGTATCTAGTTTGTCCTGTTTCTCAGGACTATATTTCATACATGTAGCTGTTCAAGAGTATCATGGTCAAAAGTACTGAAGTCCCAGATGGCTGTGCTTACTAACAAAAACATTGAATTATTGAGAAATCATTGAGCCAAAATGCTTTTGATGTTTTTCGTAGGTCCCTTTCCTGAAAGCTTACAGTATCTATCAATGAGCATCCTCTGTAATAGAATGAAACTTAATGAATGAATAGTATTAAAACTTACAAAATAGTAGCTGTGAAAATGCCTAGGAAAAAATGGTATTTCTACATTCATTAGGTCAGTATTCACTGAAACTTACCATGTCCTGGACTTTATGGGCTGGGATATACTTGTTGACAAGGTCAGATCATCTTTCACTCATGGAGCTTATAGAATAGTGAGGGCCCTACTGCCCTCTTAACCATTCTTTAATCAGCTCAAATACTACTTTCTGTTATAAGTACAGTGACTTCATGTCTTTCAAGTCTTTCAGCATGGCTTTATAGATTTATGATTTATATTATATCAGCATTTTCTTAATCATGTAAGTCCATGTCCAAAGTTATTGTTACTTAAGAGGAATTATACATGGCAAATAATATGAGTCATTCTCATAACTGCTATCTTTTATATTTACTTCTTGTTTTCAAGAGTTTCTTTTTATTGTTGTTTTTCCTAAACACTTCCAAAATATTCTTAATACTTAAGCAACTTAAGATTGAAATGAGACCTTACTCCATTCAGTGTCATTGTCTTTCATTCAGGTTTAAAAGTGAGTTAGAGGAACTGGGGGCATGACATTTTAAGTTCCCAAAGGCATTCTATGTCAAACATTTTCAAAAAATGAAAAATGTTCATTTTAATGATCACAATAATATTAATCACTCACTTATTATGGCACTACTGTGTCAGCATCTCATGTTTTATAATAAAGTTTCAAACCACTGCCTCTCTGCCCATTCCCTCAACCCTACTGTCAGCGAGTTCACTTCACAAATATAACAAGATCATCAGTTATCCTCCACTGGGGGAAATATCTGTTTTGTATATCCTTCGTCCCATTTGCCTCTAAAGAACTCACATACTTGCTCCAAAAAAACCTTCAGTACCTAACGTCTTGATCTTCTCACTACCTCTTCTGGGACTTTGCTTGAGAAGTAACCCTTATCCTGCATCTTACCTCTCAACTCTGACGTCCTAGAATTGGGATTATCAATTACTGATAAGTAGACAGACAAATAGAGATAGATAAACGTAGCAAGGTAGCAAAGAGGATATATGCATTTTAAGCTGGATTTTTTTTTGCCATTATTACCAAACTGAAAAAAATGTTTAAAAATATGGAAAGTAACAAATGTATGCAGATCTTACCAAGTTTTGAATTGAGTATATCTGTTCAATTTCTGTTGCTTTCCTAGCATACAGAACATGTTGACCATTAATATACAAATCTAATATGGTATTATTTATAAGATATGCCACTAACTATGTGGTAGGGTTCATAGCTATTATTTTTATATTATATTAGGAAAGTTGCATTTCAGGGTTTTTCTAACTACAGGGACAAGAGAAATCATCACTCTGTGAAAACATCCAAGAGAATCAGCTGTAGGAGTTCTTGGACATCTTGTTAAATGGATTATCTTTTAAAAATTGCAAATGACATGTGGTATCTTACTCACACCACCACTGAACTTTTAAAATGGAAGTAACTGCTTAATTGATTGATTCCGAATTCTCAATGGATCTACAAAATAAGCAAGAAATTAAGATAAATTTTTAAAGCATTGTGATGAAATAGAAATGTCAATAAACTGGCTGTCTAAATTAAAATCTCTACTCCAGATTACTTCCTACTGTATCTTTGAAAATATATTTACCTTTACAACTCTAAAATTGACTATTAGATAACCTCTAAAATATACATATATATATATGTATGTTCATTATATAATATATTTTATATATTAGTATAACATGTATATGAGGTTATAGATATATTTATAGATTATATGATATAGTTCTCCACTTTTTGTCTTTTTATATTCCTTGCCTTAATGTGACATACTCAGAGAACTGGTTTTCTCCTACTCAAAGCCAGTTAGCACCTATGTAACAGTGATTCCAACAGTTGATGAGATACATTAGTTTCACATTGATTAGTAAAGTTACCAGTTTAGAAGATATGTCATGTTTACAAGCCAAGACTTCTAATATCCCAGATGGTTTTCACACATCAGTGTCTTTAATATGAAGGATACTTATTTGTGATCTTCTAAAAGATAGTGACTGGTTATGACTCTTTCTAGGGGATGAGGTACTTGTTGTTTGAAGAATAAAAGGAAGTTTTGATATTTTAAAATATTAGAAGGGAAAGAGAGAACTGAGAATACTTTTCTCCTCCAACTGGACAGAGGAATAGATTTCAACTTTTATGAAGAGAAAGGCTGAAGATGCAAGTGGCATAGGTCATTTTTCATGTAGGATCTTATGAGTCATTGAGAATAAATGGAGTTCTTTACAATTTATTGTGGCAAGTACTGGTAGCAATGGCAGATCAAGGTGCCCCTTCAAATTGCTTGTGATAAAGAATTCTATGAAGGAACCATATTAGAAGGTTGTGACCAGTCTTTTGAAATGACTGAAAAGGAATCATATGTTTAATTGGAGGGAATTGGATAATTAAATTGAAGTTGAAGTTTTGCAGCTATGCTTCAATTTTTACTATCAATATTATCAATTTTCTTTTTTATAATATTGACACTGTATGTATACTTATTGTTTAAATTGTATTTCTAAATTTATAAATATTAATAGTGGTTATAATATTGAAGTAAAGGGTATTATGGTTAAAAGATAGTATGATATTTGATATTTCCGGTACTTCATTTAGAATATTTTCATATGTAGTTATAAATAAATTGAATTTAATTTTACTTATTCTCTGTTTTAGTATAAAATCTAGGTTTTAATATCAAACCCAGAGGTATATTATGATTATTATATGAATGGGCTCCAGAGTCAAATTGCCTGAGTTAAAATCCCAAATGTAACAGTAGATGTACAAAAACAACCATTCAAAATATTTCTGTGCCTACATTTTCTCATTTGCAAAATGTTGATTATAATATTTAGTATAAATATTCTTGGTACTTTAGAAACTTGGTACTATTATTAAGTACAGAGTTGTTGTGAGAGAAAATAAGATGAGGTATGTAAGTGGTTAGTAAAGTACCTGGAAAATATCAATTGCTTAGAAAACGTTGCAAATAACCATATAGGTTGTGCTTAGAGTTAAGTAAATCACAACTCTCCATTTTTTGCTATTCTAGATCAATTTAAATACCAACAAAATTTTATATAGCAATTAATTTCTTAAGGTAATAGGCAAGATAGTACAGTAATTCATGATGTTAATAATAAAAAGTTCCTACTGTGAAGAAAATTTAAAGCTAGGTGTTTCTGTTTGTTGAAAAGATAGAGAATTAGACACAGAATCAGATAGATAAATGGATATATAAAATGGATACTGATATTTGGTTGACTTTTTAAAATGTCAGCATATATGAGAAACATTAATTCAGAAAATAAAATCCTTAAACTGTAGTTATAATAGGAACCAAATTTTGTTTCCATCTTATTAATACAATTTAGATTATTTTTGAATAGGATAAAATATCTATATGTGATCATTATAGAAACATCTAATATGAAAAAAGAAGATTCAGCTCCTTTTACCAAACCAATTAGATAGATAATTCCACCAATCTTCCTCTCTATCATGATTCTAGTTTTCTGATTAGTGTTACTGACCAATTCAACCAAAATATTTGAAACTATACTGTTTAGCTATAACACACTACAAACACATATTGTTTTACATGGGTATCTTAATTTACACAATATTTACAAAACTGATATTCTGGAAAAACTATCCCTTTGAGATGTATTCATGAAAATTCAGTCTCCCCTTAGCCCTTGGAAATGTATGCTATAAGCAGGGGCTTATTTTAATCTGTTAGCATCCTCAAGTCATTGGTTCAAGGTATTCCATGTTGCTATATGACAATTATTAATAGATAAGTAGGTGTTCTGTAGATGCACAAGGCCGGACTCACAGAGTTCCATTAGTGTTACTGATCATTGTTTTATAAGGATAGGTTGTCATTTAAGTGTCCATAACTGTTTTTAGTCTCTTGTTAACTGTAATGAAAAATCATTCTTCTGCTTAAATATATTGGCTTACCTAGAAACGATCATATTACCTGTGTGCTCATTTATATAATGGAATATATGCAAAAGATGTTTTCTGTTTTGGAAGATGTTAAGGTTTCAACTTTCAACTGAAAAAGTGCTGATGCAACTGTGAAATATTTTTCTCAGTTTTCCCTTCCGGTTCTCAGCTCTTCAGTCCCCCACTGTGCATAGCTAGGTCAGTTCCTACCTCCTACCAGTTTCTGAGGCAATCTGAATAGATGCAGAAACTCCAGTCAACAGCTGTAGGAACCTTGCTCTCAGCAGAGCTTTGATGAAATGGTTCTCTGTGACTTGGGATCCTTCAGTTGAGTCATGATTTCTTGTCTCTTGCATTGCTTCCCAGCTGTTTTTCACTGACAGTCAGGACTGAATCAGAGTGCTTCAGAGTAAGGATTAGTATATGTACTTCTGTCTCTAGGTCAAAGCCTCTTGTAGGAATAGATTTTTTTTGTCATGCTTCTGTCTGCTACATTTCAGCTGCTTGTTGTCTAAGTAGCTCTTCACTGAACCACCTAAAGGACTAGATGATCCCCTACCTTGCTTTTATTTGTCTTCATTTATGAACTGAAGATTTAATCCAAACACAAACTGTTAGCTGGAGTCACTGTAAATGGGTATCCAGGATGCCCTTGTCTTAGTTCTAGTGTCTTTTAATTCTGAACAGTGATGGAGAATGAAGGTTGTACTGTCACTGAGTTTGCCTGGCCAAGAGAACTCAATAGCTTAACTAGAATATGTGCTTCTGGTATCAGTCACCTCTGCTGAGGGTTAGTTGTTGCATGTGGACTTTTTCCTGCATCCTCTGTAATGTAGAAAAGAGACTGTGCCTTACCACTGAGTCATAACATAATGCCAAAACACCAAGTGAATTTAATGGCTTTAAATATTATTACCAAAGCATATGCGTTTTATAATTATAATCTTTGATATATAATATTTATGTAATTAAATTTTATAACTCTAATAGGGCAAGTATAATTTATTGATTTGAAATAAGAAAAACAAATAAAACTCATACTTTCTAGAAGACAAACAGAAAATAAAACATTGGCATGCAGATGCAACTAATTTTAATTAATAAGTGTATGTACATTTTCTCAACAAAGCCATTATTATTTTAAGTAAATTAGAGGGTGATTTCACCAGTTGAAAAATAGCATAGCATATGAAACTTTTTTACACTCAATCAAAAGTATTTTGCAATGCATATACATGTACATACTAATTGAGTTAAAACATAAATTGCCCAAAAAGTTTATAAAAGAATATTATTAAATTGAATGCCAGTATGAATTCTTAATAACTTGAAATATTTTATGGTTGTAATTATCTTCCAGTGTATGCATATGAATTTTATTTTTATGTGGATTCATTATTAGGTGGTTCACCTTGTAGATTCTATGCATTTGTTTCCACTGAATAGTCAGTTTGGATAATTTCTTTTGCTTCTCACTCCAGAGTAAAATGAAAATAGTCCTCAACTTTGAATAAGTATACTAACAAGAGTCATCGTCTGCAGAAAAACTAATTGCTTATAACATGGGATATTTTCTTCCAAACTAATTTACGGTCTATAGTTTTAAGCTGTATAGAATCTGTGGGTGGACTCTAGTAGTTATTCAAATCACCTCCAATAATACAGTGTTTTTTTTAATGTGGGGACATATGTGAATTTTCCTAAAATTTCATTAGATTCTTCAGGATGGTTTTAAATTTATAAAGTGAGGAACCACTGCCTTAGGGAAAATCTGGTTGTTCTATAACACATTTCAGAATTTGAATACACAGAGTTATATTCTTTGATATATACTTTATCCTTGGTCATTGCTTCCCAAATTACATAATATCAACCCTTGAGTTGGATGGTGCCTGAGTTACTTGAGGCCCCAAGGTGTTTGGCCTTGACCACAAGTAGCCATGTCTGAAGCTTTTTGGAGATCAGTTGTGCAGAGCTGCTTTGAACATGAGTTTTAGTCTGGATGGCTGGTGAGCATCATGTAGTGCCTCTGACAATCCCTGTTCTGGCCTAGTAGGCTGAGTGCAAAGAGATCCTTTAACACCGATGCAGTGATAGTGAAATGCTGCTGTCCATCATGGACAAGGGCCCTGTTTGGCTTTTCAATTGTTGCATATGAAAATGCTTCAAAATGTAGCAACTTAGTACAACAAACACTTATTATCTCAATCAAGTCTGAATGTTGGGAATCAAGGAGCATTTTAGTTCAGTGGTTCTGGCCCAGAGTCTCTCATAAGGTTGTGGTCAAGACAACAGCTAAGATTTTAGTTGCCTGAAAGCTTGACATGCTGGAAGAATCAGCTTCTGATCTCAGTCACCTGGCTGTTGGCAAGAGATTTTAGTTTCTACCTATGTAGGCCTCTTCCCAGAGTAAATATTTTGAGAGATAGCATGCGTGCAAGAGCAGTGCCACACTTCTTTTTATGACTTAATTATTAAATCACACACACCACCATTTCTGCCTTATTCTACTAATAAGAAACAAATCACTAAGTTCAATCCACTCTATGAAGATAGATTGCATAAGAGTGTGACTACCAGGAGGTGGGGATCATTGGAAGCCATCAGCTCCCCAAGCTGTGTGGACCAGTTTCAGCACATCATTGATTGGATCTGAGTAGAGATGTAGTTCCACTCTGACTCCCCACACCCAACTGGGAACCCAAATTATGGGAAAAACCATGAAATCACAAGTATACCAATATCCCACATGCCAATAGGATATCCATGTTCTGCAGGGACAAGAGAAGCTTCTCAGGCTTCCTCTAAGCTCATGAAAGGAAAATATAGAACAAATTACCCATCTTAACAATTCCCAGGGGAGAGTCAGGCAGTATTCTTGGACATTTATTCTTTTTTGACACACTGATGTGTGGTACCCTGTATCAGTGGACCGTGCCATTTTGCTAAAACTCCTTTATCCTTGGAGAGACACATTGAATATGGTCTATTCTCCTGCAGAGAAGAACAGGGAGGGACAGTATGCCTCATTCTTAGGCTCTCCCCACTTGGAGCTTCTTCAGTCTCTTGGGTTTATTTCTTTAAAAAAGTTTTTCTGCAGTCCTCCTCCTTGTTGGGAAACTCCATTCACACATATATTAGGGCATTTTAAGTTATTTTACAAGTCACTGCTGTTATCTAAATTTTTTTAAAAAGTATTTTCTGTTTCATTTTTGTACTTTGTTGCTGTGGTTTCAAGTTCACTGGTATTCTGCATGGTCTAATTTACAGCAGGCATATCTTGAAGATTATGTGGCATGGGGGTGAGGGAGGGATAAGGGATGTGGAAGGAATGTGTGACTCTACCCCAGTATTCACAGTGGCTTGTGGCTCAGCCAAACAAATTCCAGTGTTTTGGGTCTTCCTAATACTTTATATTGGGTGGTAAGAAGATCTACTGCGTACCTGAGAATCTCTTAACTCAGCAGCCACAGCAGTATTGCTTTCTGGCCGGTGATGTGGGGATATTTGGTGATGCAAAGTCTGATTGATTTTTGATCTGACTAATAGAGTAGCAGTTTTTTCAAGAATTTCATTTTAATCTGAGGTGGTTTTTTTTTTGCCACATTGTGATTATAACATCTCTTAAGTATTTACCAAGTTTTATTGTGGGAGCTAGCAGTTTTCTGAGGCAGTAGGGATCACCACAAGAATTTATCTGATGTTCTATATCCTTCTCATTCTCTAGTACAAAAGTCAGCAAATTATGGCCTACAAGCTGGCTGGCTGATTTTGTAAATAAAGTTGTTTTGAAATAGCCATTTCATTTATTCATGTACTGTCTGCGCTATGAAGGCAGAGTTGAGTAGTTGTTTAACAGAAACTATATGGCCTAAAAGCCTAAAATATTTGCTATATGGCCCTTTCAGAAAGCATTTGCTGACCCCTGTTCTAGTGGGTCACCTTCACTAGCACTGCAAACCTAACCTAGACAGTAGTAACTTGAAAACTAGTCAGTGTCTCATCACCGTGATTTGCCGTGGGAGTTTTGTCTGCCTAGGAAAATGTCTTTAAGAGACCTAAGGCTACCCTCATACCAGCCAGGACCCAGGGCGAAAAGCTCATAATCTGAGGTTAACATAATAAGCAATGAAAAGAGTTGGGTTGTATGATGGCCCAGATGTTGCTGTTCTTTTTAACAAGCAATATATTCTCCACCTTCTTACCATCCAAGAAAACCTGTCAAAGTTCTAATGATTCATCTTGTTATTGGCTATATCAGTTTTCCCTTCCTTTCATGCTCAGTGTAAGTTCACAGCTCTTTGACTGTTGTTTGAAAGATGACAGAAACTTCTTCCAGCCCAAGCTGGCAAGGAAGTTTTTCCATCCAGAAGAGAGATAGCAACTATTAGAACACCATTTAGGCAGCTGTCTTTCAGCCTACTTCTGGGTACTTAGCCTGCAACCTTCTCCTTATTTTTTCCCTTATTATCATATAATAAAATGGAAGATTTTTATTGCCCAGTTGACCATAAAATTTAGTAAAAATATCCTCTACTAATTGCCATGGACTGACCAAATCACATTAATCATCCCATGAGATCATTATACTTCTTGAAAGCCATGTCTCTGCAACTTTCCCATTCTTATCACCAAAGCTGTCAAGAATTGAGAAGTTTCTGAGATTTTTATCCTTTCAAGCCAGCACACTAACCTGTCAGTTTCATAGATGCCACCAGAAGACAGGAAATGCCAAGTTCAGAGACAAAGGATTGTATTATTCACAGTACGGCCAGGACACTGATCAGCATATTTGATTCTGTTCATCTCACCCCCATATCCCATTGGGATGAGGTACATATACCAAGGAGGATGCCTGCATGTATAGTAGGTTGCATTGCAGGAAAGGAACCCACATCTTTTTATAATGGACTATAAATGCCTCTACCCTTTGCTCTGGAGAGAAGTACTGATTCTGTCTTCCAAATTTATTTGCTTGCCATGTTGGAGAAACAGCCTGGAACAAAGATACTCAGTGCCTCTGGTTTCAAAACACACAGAAACACAAGAAACCCATGGGGAATTGTCCTCTAACATATAGGAGATGAAAACATGGAAATATAAAATAAAACAAAAACATGAGGTAAGAACATACACATACAAAAGTGATCTTTTCATGTTTGGGGTCTGCTTGATACTGTGTGGCCCCACCCCTAGTTAGGGGCATGTTTTATCTGGTTGCTGACTTCATGATGTGCAGTGAATATTTACTCCTCTAAATTAATCACCAAAGTTACTTTTTTCCCTTTTATTGTTTCCCTGCATATATTTATTGAGAGAAAATTATGTTCTAAAGAAACTATTTGTTAAATTGTCTAAACAAATGAAATAAAATGATATATTTTCATGAGTTTAACTTCGCTTTATATCATTCAAAGTATAAGTAGATAAGGTAAAGCAAGAATTAGAGTTTCTAATCCTTCTGTTTGTTCTGGAAGTGGGAATTAAGAGGAGAGTAATGCTATATTCTTTTCCAAAGTCAAACATTTCTTAAGTCCCAGGATTCCCCATATAATTTAAAGAATAGTATCTTTATAAAATAAATTAGCATACTATATTTCTGTTTTCTATACTCAAAAGGGAAGGCCTTATGCTGTGAATTCAAATATAAGTGGCATGTAAGACACTTCAGCATAGTCACATTACTAAGGACCAGTTTCACAGTTGGAATTAAAAGTTTTTCAATGGTAATGAAATACATATGTGATGGCTATCATTTTTGGAAGTAAAATAGAGATCTTAGTAGGAAGATAAAAGAATACTGGTCCTAAATTTAGTACCTTTTTTACACAAAATAAACTAATAATTTTGTATAGGGTTATATAGTCTACTAGCTTGTGCTATACTAACTCAATGTTTTAAGATCCTGTTCATTATTTAATGCATGTTAATCATGTTACTATATCCCAAAACATAGTTTACCTTTCATGCATTTGATTATTCATTTGATGTGATTTTCTCTTTTCCCCCAATTATTTTTTCTGGAGTAAGTAAAATCTTTTAGAAATAAATAGCACATTTCAATTTACTTATTTCTAACTGTTACACACATTAAAAATGAAAGTTTTTGAGATGACTTTTAAGTTTTAAGTAATTATTGTGCTTTCATGGGGGAGGCAGGCAATAAAACTTTTTCTTCCTCTGTGCAGTTCAATAACAAATAAGAATTAAGATAATGAATAGATGAAGATTGAAATCTTAGATTTAAGGATAGGGTTTATTAGAGATTATAGCTTTAAATGCATGGCCAATGAGGCTTTTAACTATACAAAGATGCTTCAGAACAGTTGAACAACTGCAGGATTTTCCCAGTGGCAGAAAATCAGCCCTATTCCTCTTATAGTGAAGAGTTGACCAGGCTGTGTTCTTTTTGTGGGCCAAGAGACCTGAAAATTAGAAGTGCTGAAGGAGCTGAGCCAAGCAGCATCAGTTCCTTATTCCAAATTCACCGTAGAGGAGGAGTAAATGAGCAGTGGAAGGGGTTATTACTCTGGACCTTCTCTTATAGGAACATGTGATTGGAGGAAAGGAGGTTCACTTAACAGTAAAGTTCTTAGCAATTCCATCTAAATGAAAGAAAACTAGGTAAGTTGTCAAAATATGTATTTACACATCAATTCTATAACTAGGTTTGTGGCTTTGCCAAATAGAACTTCATTATGTTAGCTCTTCATCTATGAATCAGACATAACAAAGCATTCCCTAGCAATTACAACACATATTGTATAGGATAATTAAAAAAATGAAGTTATATATACTCACATACAATAATAATGCATTGGTTTCTTGCTTGTTTATTTTGTTGTTATTGTTATTCAACATCCAATCTGCCTGTATTGCATTGAAATAATTATACTGAATTTGGTAATAGACTGGGAAGGAAGAATAACTGAGACAAGTGTTTGCAATTCAAAGAAATTATAGGTGAAGATGCACTTGAGAGAATACTCTGGTAATATTCTCATTGGTATATACTTTTCCCATAAGAAAACTAAATTGACTGTATCTGTTTACTATATAATCATTATAATCATTGAAAACATGAGATTCTATTCAGCCATTTTTTAAAAGAGGAAATTGTGCCATTTGTGAAAACATAGGTAGATCTTCAGGTCATTATGCTAAGTGAAGTAAGTCAGACAGAAAGACAAATATTATATGATCTCAGTTATATGTGGAATCTAAAAAAAAACATAGAAATTAAGAGCAGATTGGTGGTTATCAGATGTGGAGATGGAGCTGCGGTTGGGGATTGGGTGATAGTGGTCAAAAGATACAAACTCCCAGTTATCAAATAAACAAGTTCTGGGATGCAATGTCTGTCATTATGATTATAGTTACCAATACTGAACTGTGTATTTAAAAGTTGCTATGAGATTAGATCTTAAAAGTTTCATTACAGTTGAAATAGACATAATGGCTGACTTTATTTTGGGAAATATCTTTTATCCACTCCAGCTTACGTTACTGTAGTTAAGAAAGCTGCTCTACTCTCCATCTACTCAGGATATGTAGTTAGGTTCACTTAGGAAGAAGGGCAAGAAAAAAAAAAACTTGCCTCTTTCTCCTTTTCTTATTTATTCTTGTATAAGGGAGAACGGGAATGTTGCTCATCTAAAAGGCAAAAACTGTTGACCTGTTTTGATTTAGTCCTTCCCTCAGACAAAGCCTGGCAAGGAGTTGTGTGTGCAAGTTTACTTGTGTGGTGACCCTAGGACACAGAAGTTAGGTAATAGGGAAAGTAACACTGGGAGAATAAAAGTTGATAAAGTTTATGTTAATGAGCTGGTGGCAGCTATGGGGGACTGAGGCGGGGAGCCTGTGGAAGAGTCTCTGAAGAATCTTACATAATATACCTCATTAAATTGTCTTACAAGAGGACTGAAAGGGTGATGCTTATCCCCTAGGGCTTGCTCCCAAAGGGTTACTCCCCAAAATTTTATAGTGGCCTTCATGTAGTCCTGAGGCAGCAAAGCAGAAACCCTTTGATGTTGGATGCTGGCAATGAGCATGGAGCTATCAACCATATCTGCACTGAAGTCAGGCCAAGAGAATGTCCCAATGTTTTGTTAGTTTTTGCAGGGCATCATTTTAACAAGGGATCTGAGTAACCACTTTATTGAAAAACAGAACCAATTGTCCTTCCTCTCCCTATTTCATTTTTTTTTTCTTGCTGTGTTCCAGTTGATCTCTAATTCAGAGTGGGTACTAGGGGTGAAAAGAAAGCCTATGTCTAAGCCAGGCTCTCTTAACACACTTTTACAAGGTGCCTAAGCTTGGGAAGTTACAAGGAAATTGACTAGTCATTAACAAGGATGGCACTTTGGATCTCATTCACTCACGGATCTTTGTGTTTCCTGTATAGGTCATAAACCCAAAGGTGTAAAGTAGGTAAGACTCGACTTCCAAAACTTCCAAGATAATGATACTTTGTCTGCAAAGCAGTAAATTTCAGGCTTCTGCATCTGATAAACTCTATCATTTAGTAATCTTGTAATCTTGAAGAGTTACCTATTTTGAACTTTTTTCCCTCATTAATAAAATGTAAATAATTAATATGCATACTTATATACTGTATTACATATATTCTAAAATATTATGATGCTAATATGAGATATAGAATAATTTGTGTATATATGTATTAATCAGTTTTATGATAAAAATCCAGAAAACAGTAGCTTAAAAAGGATAGAATGTTATTTCTTTTTAATGTAAATGTCAGTTCAGGGCAACTATGGCAATTGTGATCCATAAAGTACTGTGGTGTTTCTTTCTCTTGTTCTTACATTATGCTGGGCTTCAATTCACAAGATCACTTTATTCGCTAAGATGAGTTCTCCAAATTAAACTATCATAAATATACTCTGCAACAGAGAGGGGAAGAAACAAAGAAGTAGGCTCAGACTGGCTATTCTATAAGAAAGATTCACATAATGCTGTTTTCATCACATTATTCAAAATATTGTCACTTGGTCATACCTTAGCTGTAAATGAGGCTGGGAGTTGCAGTTCTTACTTTGGGGAACAATGTTTCCAGTGAACATTCAAAGAGTTCCATTAAAGTGGAGAAAAGAAGGACTAGGTATAGGATTGCCACAATGAACTGGATAGTATTGATGCCAGGAGCAAATGGGGAAAAAGCTTATGAACAGCTTAACAAAGGGTCTGTCACAAGTAAGCATTTCAATGTACCTTATTTTTAAAAGTCATCATTATGTTCATCTTCATCATTGTTAATTATTAAGAGGTTTTGTTTGTGCAACTCTAAATAAGCCATCAGAATTATCGATATATCTATTTTCTTCTGTTCTGATCCTCCCTCAAGATTCTTTCCAATCTATCTCCTATTCTGGAAAGTGTGTAGTACTGGTTTTTATGTAACTGTTGGAGATAGTGGACTGAATTATATCTGGAATGGGATAACCAGATTAATGTGAGACTTATTGCCTGTAATATATTGCTATCAAAGAAAGCTACAAAAAAGAAGTGTCTTTCTTAAATAGTTCATGCATTCAATCTCACTTTATTTTTCTTTGATTACTGATATATTTGTGTAGATGTTAATATATGTATATATATATTTGTTTTATTTCTTTTTAAAATATTAGGCAAGATGTTAAAATACTCTGCCAGCTCTCCTTTCTACCTATAAAATTTTCATAATCCCAGTTAAACTAAGATATATTTTATAAACATTGCATATTAATATTATGGTTAGATTTGTTGCTATGTAAATATTTCTATTACTGTGTAGAGTAGATTAAATTTTATCAATCCATAATTTTTCATTTTTATAATATCTATGCTATTGTCATAACTCTTTGTTTAAATCTGTAAAATATTTTCTGAAGTTTTCAATCTAGTTTCAGAAATAACTGTCTTATTCTTCAAATTTGAAGAGTCATTTAATTTATAATGATAGTAATTACCCACATATCTTAAGTTTTAAGTCTAGACAACCAACATTAGCAGATTGGACCCTTGCAAGCTCTACATTTTTAAAAAATATAGATATATTTTAAATGTCTAAGATTAACATTTAAATAACATGATGTTAGAAAAATATTGAAAACATCTTTGAATTCTATTATTTTGGGGCCTATGAACTTCTTGTTTGTTACTCCCTCTAGTTTTCTATCCTGTTAATAAAAATAGTAATTTTTGTAAAATAACCAACAGGGTTTGCAAAAGCCTTGAATTTGTTTTCAACATAAGGCAGTTTTTTTAAGCAGGCTAATAACATTTGTATTCATAATCATTTGTAAGATGTGATGCGTAGTTTCACATCTGGAAACTGGCCCTTTGAATCTAAACTGGAAAAAATAAATTCAAAGAGTCAAAATTTATGTGAGAAGAGGATTCTCCAAGCAGTTTCTAAAAACAAAAGTTTATAAGCCAGAAAAAAAAAAAAATCCTTGCGACCTACTGGTAATTCACAAGCCATCTGTATAGTCACTAGATAGATGTTTCCAGATTGTTACACACATATATAAAAATTTATGTGCTGCCACCCTCATTTTATCTTTTATGGTTGTTCTTAATGTAAATATTAAGCTAAATTTATCTTCATAAAATTTGTGGTTTGTGAAACATGTTAGGAGGACCTGTTTTGAGTGTCACAGACTCTGTAGTGCCTAGAGGCAGCTTGGTTTTTGACATTTGGAGCAATCTTGAAAGACAGATATTGAACCCTTCTCCTACTCCCTTCATTAAACCAAATATGTTATAGTTATTGATAATCACTCTGTACAGCAGACACTGCACCAAGTGTTATACAGACTAAGTTTTGATTCAATGTCTATGACTCATTCAGTCTCTTTCTCACCCTTTTCAGCCAAATTCTGAAAAGGATCAATCACCTTTACTTGCAACCTCTTTATCTCTGCCCTACACCTAACACCCTTGTTCTGATTGCCAACCCAAGCACAAAACATAAACAATTTTTGTTGAAGTTACATTAATATCTTAGTTATCAAGTTAAATGGGGAAAATTTTGGTCCTTCCTTGCATCTCCCTGATGCGTGTAACACTTTTTTAAATGTTCTATGTTGTTGATTTTTCTATACATTCTTGGATATCCTTCCCATTTTTATACATTCTTGACCTGTTAGACTCCTAAATTTGTGAAATGAAATATTTGTGTTTTCCAAGAATCTCTATTCTATAAGCATGATATAAATCATTTCTTCTAGTCTCATGACTATAATTATTTTTCATATAATTATCATTTCTAAATTTACGTTCCCAGATCACAATTCTCCTTTGAATTTCAGAATTGAATATTTAATTCTCTCCTATGCATTTTTCAAAAGCATCTGCTTTAATATTGAACTTGTTGACTAAAAATACAAATATTGATAGTGCCAATTGTGGTAGATGAGGAGCAACTGCAACTCTGATATCATGTTGGTGGGAATTTACTATGCTACAACCACTTTGGAAAACTTTTGGCAATTTATTTTAAATTTAAACATACATTAATCAAATGACTTTGCAATTGCTACCTAAATATTCACCCAAGAGCAAATGTCCACATGAAGACTTATGCATGAATACACAAAACAGTGTTACTTGTAATCTAAAAGCTGAAAGAACTCAAATATCCATCAATAGATTAAACTGATAAGCAAATTGTGATTTATCCACAGGATAGAATACTGCTGAGTCATAAAGAAGGAACACACGATTGATACACTCAAATATATGACTGAATATTGAAGATGTTATGTCAAGGGGAAAAAGATAGATACAAATAGTATATTCTGTGTGATTCTCTTTATAAGTAATTCTAGAAAATATAAATCTAACCTATAGTGATAGAATGCAGATCAGTGGTTACCTGCTGCTAGAGAATGGAGGAAGATGACAGTAGAATGGTGTGAGGGAACTTTTAGAAATAGTTACATTTTATTGTATGTTATTGTCTCAATAAAGCTTGTTTAAAAAGTGAAGTGATTGGCACCCCATCTACTCTTCCCTTACACCAAAATCTTTCATTTTCCTATATTAACCTAGTGATGACGCCACAATCTTCTCAGTCATCCAAGATAAAGTCTTGGAATTCATTCATCCCTAACTCTATTCTGTCTTTCATTCTATGTCCAATTACCAAACTCTTCCATCTATGTCATCTGATTACTTTCCAGATGTGTCAAACCTTCTGTCTTTACTCCCTTTCTTCTGATAACACTCCTGTCTCTTGAGGTGCACACTCAGGTTGCTTCTTATGGAACTGATCCTCACCTACTACTGACTGATTGTACTCACAGCCTATTATAATGCTTTATTAAATTGGGCAGATAATTTGATTCTAGGGAGGGAAATTAAAAGTAAATATATTTACTACCTTTTTCCTTGTTTTATTGGAATTATTTAAAACAGGCAATTCTTTTTCACTAGGATCATCCCCAGATAGGATATGTGTAGCTCTAAAAATAGTAAGGTCCAATAAATAAAATATAATTTCTTCCCTTAGGTTTCAGAATTAAATGAAAAATAAGACCTTATACACATTGAACTGAAGATCAGTATTCCAAGTTTATTACTGATAAACCTGTCTGAACAGTGTGACTTTTGCACTGCAGCCGAATGGGTTTGCTAGTACTGTCTCACAGTTGGACAGATTCACCTTTCTAGGCATTGGAACCGATGTACAACTAGTTCTCCAATAGTGGGGCTGCCACTGTGAGATAATGACAAAATAAGAGAACAAACTAGAATGAACCTTTTCTGTGGTAGACAGATATGAAAGAGTTTACTGAGTTAGGCATATTAAATTCTTTCTTCCTGGGACATTGAGTAAGTCAGTACCTCCTCCCCTGGGGAAAATGTTAATACAATGTGGAGATATTAAGGTAGTATGCCTCCCATATATCACTCCTTTGGTGATTGGAAAAGATGTTTGAAAAGATGAAATATAAGGAATAAATACCCTACCCAAACAGCTGTCTCTGCCTCTCTCCTTGGCATGCAGAAGAAGGGAAGAACCCACATGGGCATACAGCCAACATAGAGAAAAGATTACCAGAGAAATTGAGTAAAGGAGACAAATTCCTGATAGCATTTTTTGAACACCTGAAATTGAACTGAGTAGTTTTTTATGTCACTGTTCCCTGGCTCCCACAAGGACAGTGGACTCCAATACTGTAGAAGAGAGAAGAGAATATGGCTGGAGATCTTCCACACAAGGACACAGCAGATTTTCTCCTAATATATAACCTCAACTGCCAGCCCAAATGCTTGTGTATTCCTCTGTACACAGAATGTTCTGTGTCCCATTGACAAGTGTCAGTTTGAAGTACACATGTTCACTGCTTTTTAGGGCATGACAGGAATTAGAGCTGAACTGTTAGAAGAAAAGGGCTTACCTGTGGGATAAGAGGATGAATACTATACAGTTTTGGTAACCAATCAATGGCTGAAAATAGTCTTTGCTGGGGGTGAAGGATTATAGTTTTCCATTATTTTGAATGATGTAGTTTTTTAAAATATATATTTTAATTCTAAATATATGTTGATAAGTAGATAAATATCAGGTGGATATTAATACTGGTACATCATTTTAAAAGTAACTATTATTCTTTGAATATTGGATTTAGTATAAGGTTTATTACATGTGGCTTAAAATAGACTTTTACATTATTTAGAGTATAACAATTACGGACAAAGCAAATAAAACATGAAAAATAGTGTAAAAGTGCTTCTAAATTCTCATCTAATATAGAGAAGAAGCAAACTAAATAAAAATCAGCCTGGATGATTGATCTAATGAACATAAATAATGCACCCAGTATTTAGAGAATACATGTCACTTCAATCAAAAAATGAGTGGTTTTAATGTATTAGAAACTGTACTAGGTTACTAAGCACATTTCAATGAAAGCAAAATATCAGTACCATGCAGACCACATACTGCAATAGATCTGGAACGAGCCTGGCCAGCAAAAGGATATGCCACTTTTTTGAGGGGTAAGTAGTTAGTGTGGAATGAAAGGAATATTATTAAAAATCAGTAGAGAAAGAATATACCCTTTAATAACAGTACTGGTAAAAGTAGATGCCATCTGGAAAAAAGAAAATAGATTCCTGGTGTCATTCTAACAGTAATGTCTGGATAGATTAAAGATGAAAATATAAACAGCAAAATTTTAACAACCTATAAAAACCAAAACAATGTATTTATGATCCTATATAAGGACTTCTTAACAAAGGATTACATGCATACATAAGGGGAAAAAAAATGTTGATTTATCTCAAAATGTTAAAATAAAATTTTTTATAATAATAAATTAGGGAGAATCTTTTGCAATTGATTCCAGTGTAGAATTTATTTAAACTACTATTAAAAATTAAACAAACCAAACTCTCAAAGTTCCATGAGCAAAGATAAAGAACTCAATGGAACATGGATGAAAGATACAGAAGAAATTTACAGAAGCAGAGTCATACTCTCTAACCTTATCCCTGGTTTTGCTTTCCACAGTTTCAGTTACCTGAGGTCAATCTCAGTCTGAAAATCTTCAGTGGAAAATTCCAGAAAAACAATTCATAAATTTTAAATTGCTTACCTTTCTGAGTAGCATAATGAATTCTCACATCCTCCCACTCTGTCACACCTGGGATGTGAATCATCCCTTTGTCCAGCATATCCAGGCTGTATGCACTACTGCACTTGAGTATTCATATAGGAAAAAACAAAGCGTATATAAGGTTCAGTGCTATCTGAGGTTTCAAGCATCCACTGAGGATCTTGTTATTTATCCCCCATGAAGAGGAGGGACTACTGTATGTACATTTTGTTCATCATAGCAATTCTAATCCTAGTTAGTGCAACTCTCATGGTGTAATATTGGAGGCAGGTACAGATCTTTTATTGCAGTATTTTTTGCAAGGACAAAAACTTGGAAAAATTTAAATGTCTTTCAAATTTCAATATGATAATAAGTAAATACTGGTATATTCATATAGTAGTACTCTGTGAAACAGTTAACAAGAATGAACTATAGCTATGAGTACGAAGATGACTAATCTCAAAAACATACTGAAGACTGAAAATAGCAAATTGTAAAATAATATTTATGGTATGATAGCAATTATGGAAATTTTATAAACATATGGAATAGTGCTATATATTTTAGGGTACATAAATAGGAAATGAAATATATAATCATTCATAGAGAGAATAAACAACTTCAGGATAATGGTTCAGGCAGGGAAGATAAGAAGAATGAGATAAGGCAGATGCTTTAACTAGTTCTATAAATTTTGTTTTTTATTTTAAAATATTTTAAAGCAAATATGGTACTAAGAAGACATTTTACATCTAAATACTAGGTACATGAGGTCTGTTAATATTTGAAAGTAATGAACCTTTTAAAAAATGATTTCATAATTTATCAATTTAAAACTTAGTTAAAAGATAATCAATTAGAATATTTCCTAGTTTTTAAGTTTATAATAGTTCACAAATATACTATCACTATAACATTCAGGTATCCTGTGTTATCAAATCTTTTAAATTTCTGGAGTGAGGAAGTACATTACATTATAGTAGTATCCTAATTTATATAATATCATGGATATATTTTTACTTTTCTGAGAAAGTTTTTATAATACCTAATTTAATTGTATTCAATGAGATAGAACAATCATTATTATGCATTTACATAAGGTGATGATGTTACATGTTACTTAATTTTTTTCCTTAGAGAATGTAGAAGTGCTATTTGTAAAGAAAAACTGTAATATACTTGGAATAATTTTATAGAATTTAGTTGAAGTTAAAATTGAGCACATATAATTATTTATGTTGAGACAATGACTTCAAACTTATGGGAAATACTTCAAGACTACTTCCTATGTTTCAGACTCAATTCTTAACACTTTATAAATATCGACTGATATAACCTATTGGCAATTCAATGAGATAGGTACTAAGACTATTCTCCTTCTACATGTGTGGAAGCTGAGACACAGAAAGGTTAAGAAATTATTTAATATCATGAAGCTCATATGTAATGGATTCAGCCTGTGAACCTGACTCTAGACATGCTTCTCCTCACCATGTTTCTATGTCCGAACTGCTGAAGCAGTGCAGTTTTTATATCTGTATGCATTGGTGCCTTTCTGAAATTGGATATATATTTTGAAGTAACCTTATTCGACTCCTTGTAGATATACCTGGGCTTGTTTAAATACACATGAGCCGATGTAAGCATTATAATTATCAGTGCTAACAGGTTTAAATAAGCAATTCAGTGACCTATTGCATAAATCCCTAATCACAGGGCTATCTTCCTTTTTGCCAAAGGCAGAGGCAGACTCAATAGAAGAGACTACTTCTAAATATAACAACACAGGGTCAACAATGGGATTGATCTCTCTACAAATGAAATAACTCACAACCCTTAATTTAAGCATACATTAACCAGGTTCAACAATGAAGACAGATCATCTTTTATTAGGTCTGTGGAGATGTGACAACAGTGCCTTGTCCTCCCAAACTCTAAGCTTAATGCTTTCAGTTTCTTTAACAGGAATCAACTCAATGGCAAAGACCTAGATTGTTGCTGAAACAATAGTGCAGGTATTTCACATTGCCATTGACACTGCAGTCTCAAGAAAATATTGCCCTGCAGCGAAAATCTCACTGGGAGCCTTCTTTCCTGTTGCTGTAATACTGACTCAAGCCAAATTTAGCATATCTATGTATTTAGTTTAACTCAATAAGAATTATATTGCCACCCACCCTGCCTGAGATGCTGGGCTAGATGATTTGGGAAACAAAAGCTTTTCACTGCTTTCAAGATCCCACATTCTAGGTCGCTTCTTACTTGACCACATTTCTTACCTCAGATTGGGACATGTCTTTACTCCAAGATGTACAAGCAGGTTCTCCTATGCACAAACCTTAGGAGATCACTGAATTCTGGGTGTTCCAACTGAATTTTTTATGAATAACAGACCTGGACAAGAATTATGTCAGTAAACTACAGAATTGTTTCTATTAAACCATTTATACTATTCCTGTTCTAAATAGCATGTGAATATAGTGAAGTGGTAAGTTTTCTATAGCTGATGTTTCTTGAGATAAAGTGCTTAATACTCAAGAAATTACCCTTCAGCTACATTTCAAATACATATTCAATAAGTATATGTGTCAGAGAAGGAATGGTAAGAGTAAGATGGTTGGAGGATGATGAAAGTTGTGTGTAATATACTAGGAGAATTATGCCATTGTAGCATTTTTTAAGAAAATCTCTAGGAAAATATTTATTTAAATATCTATTAGAGAAAAATGTCATAATAAGTGTCTTAGTTAACTTGGGCTACCCAATAAAATACTACATTTAAAGAAGTTTACTTCTCACAATTCTGGACATGTAAAGTCCAAGATCAGGGTAGCAGCATGGTCAGTTTTGGTAAGAGCTCTTTGCCTGACTTGCAGATGGGAGCCTTCTCACTGTGTTCTCACATGGTAGAGAGAGAGAACTCTGATGTCTCTTCCTTTTCTTGGAAAGCTATTAGCCCTTACAGATTAAGACCCCACTTTACAATCTCATGTAACTTTTATCATCTCCTGGCAGGCCCTATCTCCAAATACAGCCACATTGAGTATTAGAGTTTCAACATAAAATTTGGAAGGGATGCAAACATTCAGTCCAACACAGTAAGTAAAAGCCTATTAATAGCAGTAAGGATCATTTGATTCTTGGAACTAATTAATAACAGATTACTTTTAAAATATGTTAATGTATTATGTATTTATTATATGTGGCCTTGATTTTAGTGACTATATTTGAGGAGATGTCAAAAATAGAAATTCCAGTGATTGACTGGGTCCTTTGGGGTAACTTACACAGATAATATAATTCTGTTAGAATGGCATAAATTCTGAACTTTGAATGCTCACTGTGCTTTAGATGAACTAACAAGGTGAGCAAGAATACATTGCAACCCATCAATATCTCTGAATTTAGAATTGCTTTAAGACAACATTACTGCCAAGGAATGTAGGTGAATAATTTGAGCCATGGATTGTTGAGGAGAATTACCAGATTTATCAGAATGGCAGATAAATGTCTGGAGAAATAGTGTTCTTATAAATATAGCAATAAAACATTAGTAGGAATTGAAACAGATAAATAAACTGAAGTTACCAAAAAAAAGTGTAGCAGAAAGTAAGTCTAAGAGATTATCCTTTGACTCATCCCCACTCTCTTTGTTAATTTTTTTTCCATCAAAGTTTCATTTTGTGCTTTACCAAATCTTCCTTTTGGCTTGCTGCACTTAAATTATATTGTAATTCAGTTCTAATAAAAGTCTGTGTAAATTGTTATATACTGTTTTAAAGAAGATTTAAAAAGCAGAAAAAATATTTTGTTGTTTCATATTATATTTAATCTGATCTCAAATTGGTATTAACTTGCAAATTTCTTAAATCATCTCTATCCAAATAAATTATAAATTTCTTGTTTTCATAATAATTATTAACGGTAGTCCTGAGGCTGCAAATTATAGCCTTTATCCTGCTGTCTTAAAAACCATTTGATTGCTTTAATTTTTTTTTTTTTACATGCACAGGTAAGTGTCATTAACACTTCTTTTCTACACAGTAGCCTAGCAACTGCATATTTCAAGGTCTTTATATGATAGAATTCTCTGAATAGTTTCTGAGTGATGCCACCGTCTAAAAGCCAAAAGAATATTGCTAGCAGGCTTTTCCTCCTTGTTAAGAAATTAGTTTGGTGATCTTCCTAAGTAGTTAAGAACTTAGATTTGATGACCAAAAATATCAGACCTCCCATTTATAAAACTACTCTCAACAACAGCAAGAGAATTCAAATAATAAGGTAGTTTGCAGTCTAGAGAACACATACCACTTCCTGATTTTTGTATCTTTTAAAGATGGGTAATGTAATTGATGCGCTCAATCAGATTAAATCAGTTGTAGCTATTAAGTAATGTGCTCAAAAATATAGCCACAATAGTCAAGTAAGATTGATTTCCAAAAGCTACGAAAGAAAATATGCTTTGAATTTTAAGTTAATTCATCCTTAAGTATTAAATTACAAAGATTATTATCATAGAAGAGGATGATAGGGTAGAGTGGAAAGTGAATGTCACCATATATATAGCAATTTTTTTTCATGAATTGCCTAGAAAGTAGGATTGCCAGAGCTAAAATACTGACCTCCCAGTTAAATTTAAATTTCAGGTAAACAACAAATAAATTCAGTATAATATGTCACATCCAGTATTTAGGACAGACTTACACTGAAAAAAAAAATGTTTTCTAACTGAAATTCAGATTTAACTGAGTTACCCTAAAGTTTTATTTGTCAAATCTCATATCTCAATTGCAAAGAGATTTGTGATAGAACTGTGAAATAAGTTAACTGGTTTACCTTGCTGACGTTAGAGACTAAATAAATGTTTAGTAGCCTGAGTACTAGAAATGAGTTTTACTCTTTTTTTTTTCATTGAAGCATCACAGTATCAACTGAGTGCTTTGACCAGAAAATAATGTACTAAACAACTCTGATTTATGAGCATATTTTAGAATTATAGTCTCTGAAATGTCTTATTTCCATATATTTTTTGTTTATTCAGTGAATAAAGCTCATCCTATGGGAATATTAAATATATGAAGTGTTCCTTAAAATCATTCTTATACTTAAGTAAAATAAAAATACAGTTAAACAATGTCATGATGGATTAGGACAAGAAGAGAGTGGAGAGCTGCAAAATTTTCAGATTTGAAAGATGGAGTGAGACTGTGTCAGCAGTACTAGTTGACCCAATTAAAATGAGATGATGTAGTTGATATTTAAGAAAGCACAGTAGTGGATACAGGGTCACATCAGGGATTGAAATGAAGAAATCCTTGTTGTCATTTTATTTCACTAGGTAGAATAAGTTTTCAATTTGTGAAAAGTGGAGCACAGATTCTGGAAACTGAAATCCTTTACTAGAGTACAGGCAACTGCCGGGCAATCAATGGCAATATCAGATTGAAGCTCATGCCTGTTAATCAATGTGACATAACTCTGATTTGGGGAAAATTCTTTTGAAATTGAGAGTATCAACTGTATGTGCTCCTCTGTGTTTCTGCTGAATGTGACAATTATTATTATTATTATTATTATTATTGTTATTGTTATTGTTATTATTGTTCGTAATGATATGGAGCCTTCCAAAGTGAAGGGTGTGCAAGAATAATGGCTGCCAATGGAGAGGAGAGGGATGGGAGCTGGACATAAGCCAGTTCTGCTGCAGCAGACATGCTGTTTGCAAACGCTAAGCAAGATAGCAGTTGTCATACATTCTCAGTTTCTAATGCTGGATCAGCATGTAAGACTTACATAAGTGGCTTAAATTGTCAGCTTCCTTTCTGTTAAGTGCATGAACTCTAAGGTCTTTCCAGTTCTTCTCAACCCTAACTGTACTAGTGATAAGCACCTTTATGAACTAGCTTTAACTGCCTTAAATGAATTGCTTTGACATAGAAGTAAGAAGTACTGAAAATTTATATCCTTGGATAGTATGCTGAGGGAAGATATTCTGAATGTTTCTAAAGTCCCTACCTTATCTTTTTACACACTAAATTTCAGTCATTTATGCATGTTTGTTGTACCCCTGCTATGGGTTTTAAAAGAGGTTGGACACTTAACAACATTAACAGTATTTATCTGACTTAGCAACATATGTTTCTTTCAAGAGAGCTAAGCAACACATTAGACGTACAAGTAGAATTTCCATTTCTTGTATTCTTTTGAACCATAGTTGGAGAAGAACCATTATACAAGGATTCCACACTATCCTCTTTCTGAAACCCTTGACTTACTACTCGGTATTGAAATGGAAATAATGGCATGTAAATAAAATTCTGGTTGGAGTGATTCTGAGTGCAGGAAGACAAACATGGAGCATAGCAGCTATGTGTACTTGGGAAAAGTGTCTTGTTTACTTGTGCCTGTATTTAAACATAAGAATAATAATTTACCAATCTCATAGGATTGTTGTGAATGTAATTATAAATAGCGCTATGCAGTCATATACTAAAAAGAAACTATTGTTAATAACATGACAGCTACTACTATTATCAAAAGTATTTTTAATCATCTCAACAGATTTAAGGAAAGCATTTGACAAAATAGAACATCCATTTATGGTAAAAACTCCAGAAAGTGGGTATAGAGGGAGGGAATGTACCTCACCATAATAAAGACCATATATGATAAACCAACAGCTAACATCATTCTCAATTATGAAAAACTGAAAACTTTTCCTCTAAGATCAGGAACAAAACAAGGATGTCCACTCTTACCACTTTAATACAACACTTTATTGGAAGTCTTAGCCACAGCAATTAGGCAAGAAAAGGAAATAAAAGGCATTCAGATTGGAGAGGAAGAAGTATAACTATCACTATTTACAGGTGACATGATACTATATGTAGAAAACTCTAAAGACTGCCAAAAAACTGTTAGAACTAATACATGAATTCAGTCAAGTCACAGGACACAAAATCAATACATAGAAACCCATGGCATTTCTATACACTAATGATGAACTATCTGAAAAAGAAATTAAGAAAATAATCCCATTTACATATGCATTGAAAAGAATAATATATCTAGGAATAAATTTAACCAAGGAGGTGAAAGATCTGTACACTGAAAACTATAAGACTGTTATGAAAGAAATTGAAGAATACACAAATAAGTGGAAAAATATTCTATGTTCATGGGTTGAAAGAAAAGACACACTAGATCAGATGGACTAAATAGTTATCTACAGAACAGTCCATCAACAAAAAGCAGAATACACATTCTTTTCAAGAGCACATGAAACATGCTCCAGATGGATCACAAGCTAGGCCAAAAAATAAGTCTCAATAAATTTAAAAAGATTGGAATCATATAAAGTATCTTTTGCTACCACAACACTGTGAAATGAAAAATCAATTAATGAAGACAACTGGAAAAGGCACAAACATGTAGAAACTAAACAACATACAACTAAGGAATTAATATTGTTAAAATGTTGGTGTTACCCAAAGCCAGCTATAGATTCAATACAATCCCTGTTAAAATACCAATGGCATATTTTACAGAACTAGAACAAATTATTCTAAAATTTGTATGGAAACCAAAAAGATCCCAAATAGCCAAAACAATCTTGAGAAAGAAGAACAAAGATGGAGATATAATGCCTCCTGATTTCAAACTATACTATGAAGGTCTAGTAATAAAAACAGTATGATACTGGAACAAAAACAGACATGGATCAATGGAACAGTGTAGAAATAAATTCATACATATATGGACAATTAATTTACAACAAAGGAGCAAAGAACATACAATGGAAAAATGGATAATCTCTTCATTAAGTGTTGTTGGGAAAAATGTAGCCACATACAAAAGAATAAAACCAGGCCATCATCTTACATCATGCACAAAACTTTACTCAAAATGGATTAAAGACTTGAATCTAAGACCTCAAACTAGAAAATTCCTAGAAGAAAACATAGGCGGTAACATCATTCACATCATTTTATGTGTGTGTGTGTGTGAAACTGACTCCAAAGTCAAGGGGAATGAAAACAAAAATAAACAAATGGGATTACATTAACCTAATAGACTCCTGCACAGTGAAGGAAATCATCATCAAAATGAAAAGACACATTCTACTGAATAGGAAAAGATATTTGCAAATCATATATTTGATAAGGGGTTAGTATCGATAATATATAAAGAACTTATACAACTCAGAAACAAAAAACCAAACAACCCAATTAAAAAATAGGCAAAGGATCTGAACAGACATTTTTCCAAAGAAGACATTTAGATGGCTAACAGGCACATGAAAAGATATTTAAGATTGGTAATTATTAGGGAAATGTAAATTAAAACCTTAATGAGATATCATTTTACACCCATTAGAATGGCTGTTATCAAAAAGAGTAGAAATAACAAATTAAGAAAATGCAGAGATAAGAAAACACTGGTACATTGTTGTTAGAACTATAAATTGGTGCAGCCACTATGGAAAAAAGTATGGAGATTTCTCAAAAAATGAAGAATAGAACTATGATATAATGCAGGTATTCCACTTCTAGGTATTTATCCAAAGAAAAATTCAAAAAGATGTATACACCTCTATATTCATAGCAGCCTTATTTACAATAGCCAAGACATGAAAATAACCTAAGTGTCCATTGATGGATGAATGGATAAAGAAGATGTGGAATACACACACACATACACACACACACACACACACACACACACACACACACACACACACAATGGAAAACTACTCAACCACAAAAAAGAATGAAATCCTGCCATTTGCAACAACATGAATGGACCATGAAGATATTGTGCTAAATGAATTAAGTCAGATGGGGAAAGACATACTTTATGATTTTATATGTGGAATCTAAAAAAAATGAAACAAATAAACAAATGAAATTAAACCAAAACAAACTCACAAGTATAGAGAATAGATTAGTGGTCACCAGAGAAGAAAGTGCTTTAGGAGTGGGTGAAATAGGTGAAGGGAGTCAGCTGTATGGTGATGGATGGTAACTAGACTTGTGGTACTGATCATTTTGTATCATATACAAATGTAGATTAATTATAATGCTGTAGTACCCCTGAAACATACGATTAAAAATAAATTATTATTTTTATTATTAGAAACCTGGGAGGAACTTAAGAAAGCTTGTTATAGGTCAGTTCAGGTTATCTTTTTCATGTTCACTGAATACTTGAACACATATCAATAAAACTAGGCTTAAATAGATGGAAGAGAAAAGGTGCACTTTCCATTTTGTGAATATTTATGGACTATTTATAAAATATACCTTAATTTAAGAGAGATAAAATGAGATACGGTAAATAAAAAGAAAGATAAATGCAAAAAGCAAATTAATTTGCCTATACCAGTGCCTATAACTGACAGACAATATCCAGTCAACAAATTATTTTTAAATTTAGTATTAGGTATCTAATACAATTTTTCTATATATGGTCAACATCTTTATATACATTAGCTAAGTGTAGGATGTTAATGTAGAATGTCAGGTCGATCATGGGGATAATGATTTATTAAATAAACTCTCTTTCTCGATTTTTGCCTCATGACATAATTTTGGTCTGGAAGGAGACTTCCTCTAGCCAGGAGAAGGCAATGACTAAACACTAAGTGTTAAGAAGTACCAACTGAAAGTATTTTTAATTCTGAAATAAAATGCCCTGAAAGATGACCAGTTCCAAATGTCTCCTTTACAGACATTACTTGTTAACTGAATTTCCCATTATTAGATTAAATTGTTTGCAATATGATATTATTTCTAGGTGCTTTTATTAAGAGTAAGAATATTGATATAGAACTATTAGATAGCCATTGGGAGTATAAAAGGCTCTGAAGAACAGGCAAACTTTCAACATGAGAAAGGAGACAGGTCTAGAGCACAGGTATTGAAAGGGGATGTTAAAACTAATAGCATGAAAGTACTTAGAATAGGAAGTACATCATAAAGAGGGTATGTGATGAGAGAATAAGAAAATACATGTATTCTTAATTTGATCTAAAACCTGGTGTTGAATACTAAAGCATACACTATGAAGAAGTTACTTATTGAGGAAATGGAAATAATTTTGTGATCCATTTATATTACAGAAAAGTGGCTTAAAACTCCTAACTCAAAAGCTTTCTTTTTCCTTTCCAATCTGTATGCATATTAATACTTTCTCAAGCTTATTGCTTTGGCTAAGACCTCTAGTACAATGTTGACATCGATTGTGAGTTTGGACATTCTTGTACTTATCTGATCTTAGGAAATACCTGTCAGCCTCACCATTAAGACAAAGATTAAATATGCATTTTTGTAAGTGCTCTGTATCACGTTGAGGGAGTTTGCTCCTATTCCTAGTTTCTGAGGTTTTTATCAAAAATGATGTTGAATTTTATCTAGTGTCATTTCTACATCTATTAAAATGATCAAATGTTTTTCAAATTGTTTTGTCAGTTAATTTGGTGACTCAAATTAATTTTAAAATGTCAAACAAATCTGCATTCCTGCGATACACTTCTTTTGGTTATAATGTGTTATTTTTACATATAGCTGATTCAATTTGCTAATGTTCTTAAGGGGTTTTTTACCTCTATGTCCATGATAGTAGTCATCCCTAATGTTTTTATTTGTTTGTTTTTACTCATAATATCTTTGGCTTTGTTATCACAATAATTCTGGCTTCATAAAATAAGTGGGAAATTGTTTCCTACTTTTCTACTTTCTAGAAGAGTTTATGAATAATTGTTATTATTCTTCTTTTAACATTTGGTAGACTTTACCACTGAAGCTTTTTGGCCCAAGGGTTTTCTATATTTTAAGGTTTTTTAACTATAAATTGAATCTTATTAAGAAATACAGAGATATCCTAGTTATCTATTTTGGAGTAAATTTTATTAGTTTGTATCTTTCAGGGACTATTTCCATTTCATCTAAATTATCAAATATATCTGCATAAAATTGTCATTGTTCATCATTTAATTATGGTAGAATCCAATCTGTAGTCTTACTCCTTATTCATGATATTGGTACTTTGTGCATGGAATAATAATAAAAAAATATGACCCAGCAAAAGTTGTTGCTAAAGCAGTGCATAGAGAAAAAAGTATAATTTCAGATGAAGAGAGGCTGCAAATTTAATCTAATCTTTAAGGTGAAATAGAGAATTCAGAGACAGTAGGAGGAGGAAGAAGATCATGGGGATAGCAGTAGAAATATTAATCAAACAGAGAGAAAATCAACAGAGTCAAAAGTTTAAGCAACACCCAGTAAAACTGATCAAGAAGAGAATATATCAGTTTATCTTAGGAAGAGAACCTCACTATGAACCCTACAGGTATTAAAGGAATAATAAGAAGTAATTATGAAGAAATTTATTCTGATTTTAAATAATTATAATTATGTAAACTATTTTATCTATGGAAGAAAATTAATTATGCAAGAAATTATGCAAGAAAATTAATTATGAAAAAAATTATGCAAGAAAATTAAATTAGATGTTGTTTAAAGAAGGACAACTAGAGCTTCCCAAATGATTGTGTAAATCATGCAACACACTTCTAAATTCAAAAATACATATGTAAGGGAAATTGGAAAATATTTTAATTGGATAAAATTGAAAACCACATCAGATTTGTGGTATGTAGCTAGCAATACAGCTTGCAGATAATGTTTTTATAAATTAAGTACTTGTATTAGAAAAAGAAGATAGTTCTAAAATCAATTTTTAAATTTAACAGATTTTCTTTTTCATTTCTTATTTAATCTGATTATAATAAAATTCAGTATTTTTTTTCTATCTCTGAAATGCAGACTTCTTCGCATTTCAACAATTAATATCAACGTCAATCTGTCATATTTTTGTTATCTTCTCCCTGTGGAAAAAAATATATATACATATAAATATATATATAAACTTCTCTTATCACCACTTTCTAGTATACATGAATGTTCAAAGGACTCTAATTTTCTATACCAAGTTTTCCTTCCCATCATTTCCTCATTTTTATTACCTCTTTTTAAAACATTTTTTAATGATACTAAAGAATACCCTGGAGAAGGAGATGGGTGGAACAAGAAACATTTCCATATTGATAATAGTGGTCAGCTGCCTCCCCAGAGCTCTTCAGCACTGGCAAGAGTGTAATAGACTTGGACCTTGCATGTGAGAAGAAAAGTGATGAGAATGCTATGGTCAGAATTACCTTCTCTTCTTCAACACTTTCTTAAGTTTCACATCAGTTTTAACCAATTACCTATTCAATGATTCCTCATTTACAGATTTATTTACTTGGCCAAATAATCTGTTTTTGTATTTTTATGACCTATGTCTTAGATGTAGAAGATGAAGGAATCCTTTTATTCATCAAAGGCATTGTTAAATGCCAGGAAGTAGCAGCATATATGATATTTTCCCCCATGCACACTTAACTGTGAAGGAAAAAAATTTAAAAAACTTTTTTACAGCTGTGATTATTAGTATCCTCTGACATATTCATATGAAATTCCTTGTAGTTAAAACACTTTTTCCCCCTATTTATTCCTATAGTATCATCTGATACCTCTGTCTTTCTACTTTATGAACTAATAATTTTCCTTTTTCATGTAATTTCTTTTAGACTGTACTGACTACTCTGTTTGAAAAAGAAAATGCTATTAGCATCTTCTAATGATTTAATGCAGGTAATTAGAAAATAAAAATACCTCAGTAAACAGTTCAGCCTAAAGATTTTTGATTCTGTAATGAGATATAGGAGGTAAAAGAGGTCAAAAAAGCTGAATTGATCTTATTTTGTATACCTTTCCTAAATTATTTTCTATCAAACATATCCTAGTTATCTAAAAAAAAGCTGCTTCTTATGGATACTGACATTTCATAAAATACGTGTATAATGGTGACACTCAAGTTTTTCAGCCTTGTTGCTCTCTTGTCTTGCAGACATTTTGTGTTTTATTAAATATTTTAGTACAGTTAGGTATCCATTGATAGACAAATGCCATCCCAACTGTTTCGTTAAATAAATCAGACACAATTAATTCTTTGTTATATGGTACAAAATTGATTCACAACTGAGGATGGGTTTTAAATTACTTTCACAGAAATTGAGATCGTTCATCATTACAAATAATTCCATCTGGCAGGGATTCATAGAAACCACATCACACCATGACTCTTGATGAGTTCACTGTTTCTAACTGTGACATATCCTTTTATCTTAACTGAAAACCTCGGGAGGTTGACTGTGTTCATAATTGAAAACATAATTGAAAACAAAGTATCACACAATGTTATTTGGAAAGTCAAAGTTATGATTTGCACATTTATTGTATTGAAGTAAAACTAACCATGTACCAAAAATACAGATGTCAAATTTAGTAGTATTTTAATAAGCCGTGAACAATGGCATGCTAGGGGAAAAAGATAGTTGAAAATAAATTTGTTTTCTTGATACATTGCTTTGCTTATTTATAAAAGTATCTTTGTTTCTGAAAGTGATTTGATCTTTTCTCTGGATTTTCTCTGTATGTTGAACACCATTATTTATACCCCTACATTTGTATGAGTAGTCATTCAAAACACTGGCTCTGAACAGAATAAACAAATTGCTGTGGTTTGAATACTGATTCTACCTCTTACTAAATACATGACCTTGGGCAAGGATCTTAACATCTTTGAGTCTCAGTTTCCATATCAGCAGAATGGTGATATCAATTTTAGCCAGGGAATAAAATCACTGTGAAGACTAAATTAGGTTGTGTGCTAAGTGCATAACATTGTGGTACAATTAAGTGTACACACTTAATCATGAGGTCCTCATGCCAGCCTGGCAGTGAAATGATCCACTGCAAAAACACCACCTTATCACCCTCTTTCTGAGATCACTTCAGGTATCAGCTGTCATAGTTCAGATTCTTCAAAAGTGGACACTAAGAGTAAACAGAGCAAGTGTCTTAGGACTTAGCATCAGTGAAATGAAAGCAGAAAGCAGGATTACGTAGAGGGGACAGTTTCATTAAAAACCTTGATAAGTCTAGTAGAGAGCTCCAGAGCCTATCAGAGCTGTCCTGTGTCAGAGAGAAATGACCTGTCTTTTATACCTTACCATACCCCCGGACCCCTCGCCTCCAGATGCAGCCTGCGCCAGTAAAGGGTGAGCTCAGGCAACTGGCCTGTCTGTTGACCTACCCTGAAGGGGCTGGCTCCTGCAGCAAATACTTCCTTGAAGCCAGGCCTAGGTAGCATCTCTGTGCATACCACATTCAAATCTACTGTCTTAAATATATATAAAAATATATTCATACAATTAATATTTACTTAATTTAAAAGTACTAAAATCCCAAAAGTAAACTGAAGTCTCCTACTGCACCATTCCCAACCATAATGATACAAACAATGAAAATAATTTGATTTTTGACTCTCATTAATATCTGAAATTTTAAATATGAATTTTATTTGCCCTCTGACCATTTCTCTATGTTTCTATGTATTTAATGTCTTCTCCTTGTTTTTCATACCATACTTTGCTTGAGACCTCCTTCTGTTCTGTATATTATTCACTCTATTTTACCTTCTTATGTTTCTCTCATCGGCTGAGACCTCCCCATTGGCATTATAAATATTCCTTGGCAAGAGATGACTTACTTTTTATTTCTCTGCCTTACTGTTTCCTTCCTAAAAAGTTCAGTGAGCAAGTGTACTCTCACATGAACATTCTGTCGTAGGAGAAACCTAAAAGAAAGATGATAACTTTCATTTTCAATGGCCTTTCCCCCCGTTCTCCTGGCTGTGGGGCTCCCTAATGCTTTGTGTTTTCTTCCCCACAGATCAGTAGCTACTTTTGTACAGAAATATCCATCTGGGAACCAACTGATCCTCTGTGAATTTTTCACTATAGAATTAAATTAAGGCAGTTGGCATAAGTCACTGCTGAAAGTAGGTAGCTTATATAAAAGAGAGATCCAAATAACTGAAGGTAAAGAAACAAACAGCTTTCCCCCCTTGTTTTTGCCTGCTTTCCCATTATAAACTGCATACATTTGGAATTCTTTCTGCTGGAACAGTTCTGAATGAAACATTTTCTGTCATTTACTTTCCATTTGTTTTTTTCCTAAACTTTGGTTCTTTAAAGCCATGTAGGTCTATATTAGAAAAGCAAAGCAAAGATTTGAGGCAATTAGCTAAAAATTTTGGTTAAAGTAAACTTTATGTTTTAATAAAATGCCTTTTATGCTGAATCATTATTATGATTGACTCCTTTCTATATTTGAAAGTATTTCTAAATCTGGTCTAAATAACATTTCAATTGTTATTTGACTCATCCAGTTATTGTACTTTTTTCACAGAACTTGTGATTATACCAAAGTGTCTGCATCTAATACTAAACAGAGGGAAGATTACATTAGATTCACATGATAAATCTCATCTTTGCATGATATATCTTAGTGCAAATGTCTCCAACTTATCAATGAAACATAAGCAATAATTTAATTGTCAATAAAATTATATACCTAATATGACTCATATTAATTTATCTGGAGACATCTCTTGCTTCTATTAACTCATAGCCTTTCAAGCTGGCCATTCAAGTTCCCTCTGGCTTAAGAGCCTTTAAACATCTTATTTCTACTACCTGGAAATATTGCCCCATCCCCTGTAGGGAATAACAAATTTAAATCTGCTCAGTTCTTAGTTGAAATGCAACTTTGTCAAAAAATCCATTTTTCACCCTACAGACTTGGGTAGGTCTATGCTCTCAGAGCTCCCTTTTCCTTTGTAGCATTTATCACAAGTACAACAAGCACATGTTAGTGTAATTAGTTATTATTAACTGTCTTACTGTATGCACAGTTCCATATCAGTCATTATGCTGTTCATTGCTATATTTCCAGTTCTTAGCACTTAGAATACATCAGTTGTGACACATATTCAGTGATTAACAAATATGTGATTTACAAATAAATGCATGAATAAAAGGAAGGTACTAGTATAAATGATAATGAAGTAAACATAAGATGCTCAAGACTATGGTCTTTTTCCATATGCATGTAAAATCATTTGAAGTAAAAGACTATTCAAAACAAAGAAAAACTCATAAGTAGCAAATATAGAAATTATATTATAAAATTGACACTCAGATTTAACTTTATTTGGTACTCTCAAGAAATCTATTTGTGGTTTATTTCACTGAGAAACTCATAATTATAATCAAATAATACTTAAGCTTTCAATCACAAAGGGATATGAAATCAGTGGAAATACAGACTTTAATTAAAAAGCTCTATGCTTAAAGAAAATTAAGTGTTTATCACATTATGCAATTTACTATATGCCCATCAACACCATGGATTAATGCATTACCTTAGTCTACGAACATATTTTCTTCATAAGTACTTTTAAAATTCTGGATTTTTATCCTTTTGAAACCCCAAAAGGACAAACAAGTAGGACATACTATTATATATCTATGTTCAAAGGGGGGGAGTTTGTTAGATTCAGAGTGTAATTATTCATTAGGGATGTTATATGAAATATTCTCAAAACTAGTTGCTCACTGAACCCTTCTAATGTGACAAATCTGAAAACTCTTCTAGTCTAAACTGTTACTTATTCTTTCAACAAATATTACTTTAGCACACACTGTGCTTCATGTAGTACATTAACCTTTTTAAGCTAGGAGTATCTGTGTGTGTGTGTGTGTGTGAATACACATACATACACAACAGGAAGTCATGATCTAAGCAAGGAATAGAAAAGTTATTCTGCTATTTTGATATAACATGAAGTATTTTTAATATAGTTTTTAATCATATGTTAGTTTTGCCCCAGTACAGGAGAGCAAAAACTTCATGGAGTAGAAGTTGCATAAGTTGAGTCTTAATGGATGTGGAAGAGTTACCCTGTTACACTTTGACCTTGAGCATAGCAATTATGTTCAAAAAATTTAGAAAAACAAGATTAGTGAGAACTATTGGGATGAGGCCATGAATTGTATTTTCATCCTAAACACTTTAAATATTACTTTCTGGAAAATGGGGACCACTGAAGAATTTTTAAGCAAGAAAGTAACAGGATAATATTTTCAACAATGTGAAAAATGGTTGAGGGGAGGACTATACAGCAGATGACAATAGGAAGATCATTGCATTCAAGCAAGAGATTATGAGAATGTGAATTAATGCAATGGCACTAGAAGTGCAGAGACTCAAATGGACATGAGTGATACATGGCAAATACAATAGGATGCAGTGACCAATTGGTTGTGGGGGATAAAGTAAAGGGAGAAACTCAGTTCCAGATTGAGTTGTCTGAGGCATTTAAGTCATTAACTGAGTTAGAAAATGAAGTATGAATTTTGTATTGAATTCAATTCTGAATTCAAATTTAGCTTCTGTGAGATTGGTTAGATTCTTGGTCATCTATCTACCTGGAGATTCAAAATGGTATAAATAGAGAAATATTAGTATTAGGTAAATAGATGTTGGTGTAAATGTTGGTTTTACATATATAATTTGAGATTTGTATACATGGATAATTAAAACTTAGGCTACAGATGAAATATTCAGGATTCATAATAGCTAAGAAGAATAAAAAGCATAGGCTGGGAAGCAGAGGAAAAACATTTTATGGGCAAGAGAAGGAAAACACAGTGAATAGTATGACCAGAAGACAACATGGTCTCAGAATGGTATGGTCCAAAGAGAACAGGATTTTTGTTGGTTTGGGGATCTCCCCTGAAATTAGTTGTGGCCTCCCAGGGTTCTCCAGAATACAACTAGATAGAATTACTTCTGAAATTTATCTGGTGAATCAGTAGTGATAAGAGCTTACCTTACTATCAAGGTTTACACTGAATGTGAACCTTTCTTTGAAATTAGGCATGTTCTTCTATAACCAATATTTTACTTTCTTCCAGAAGTCTCAAAGGCCCTGATCTTACCCAGGACCCTCCTTGCATTGTAAAAAAAATAACTAGACAATGTGTTGCCTCTTCATGAATAGACTGTATACTAATATTATATTGTAGTGTGTCTGGGTTCAACATTAGTTTAGGAAAACTGTACATGTAACTTTGTTGCAGATACGATTATTACACTATAATCCGGAGTATGACTTGCTAAGCACTGTGCTGTATTATGAACTTCTACTATTATCAATCTCTCATTTGGTTTGTCATCCCATGTGAAACTATATACTGTAAATTTATCTTCAAAGTCTCCTTTGTCTTCCAATTTCCCTAGTAAAGAAAGTAATTATAAATCAATATTTAACACTATAGACTCAGCAGAACTGACATCATTTCCTGCATCTCTCAATTAGTAATAATCTACAATATGGGAATTCATGTAAATTCTTGTAGCTTTACACATTACATCAAATATATGGAAATGATATCCCTTTTTATTTGATTTAAAGGAAAAGTTAGAACATAGTAGGTGTTCAGTAAGTGGTAGCTATGATTAGTATTCTCAGTACTAGCAAATATAACCTCCTGGGAGTTGGAGACAGAATTATAGGCTGGTTGAATATAAGAAGAGAAGACCTAGAGTACTGCTAGAATTGCTAGGACTAGCAATTACTAATTTCAGAGACTTCTGGAAATTTGTGTTTTTTAAATTGAAGTATAGTCAGTTTACAATATTGTGTCAATTTCTGGTGTACAGCATAATGTTTCAGTCATGCATATACAAACATATATTCCTTTTCACATTATTTTTCATTATACATTACTACAAGATACTGAACGTACTTCCCTGTGCTATACAGAAGAAACTTGTTGTTTATCTATTTTATATACAGGAGTTAGTATCTGCAAAATAACAGCGTATGATCCAGCAATTCCACTCCTGGGCAAGTATCTGGAGGGAACTCTAATTTGAAAAGATACATGCACCATAACATTCATAGCAATACTGTTTACAGTAGCCAAGACATGGAAACAACCTAAATGTCCATCAACAGATGACTGGAAATTTACAATGTATCATTTATAATTTTTTGCTCACTTGACATGGCACACATATTTGAGATTTTATGTTGTGTAAATTTGTATCTCCAAATTCAAAATTTTTCAAACTTTCCATATTATGTGTTTCAGTTCTAAAATAAGTCAATGCTATTTTTTGAAGGATAAAACTCTATAATGTATGATAATAATAGCTCAGAAAACATTTTAGAACGTTTTTTACATGTAATACTCCTTGAGAGATTATAGATAACTTCAAATAGAAAAAATAAGTTATCAAGGCATTATTAAATATAATAAAATAGTTTTTCAAAATATAGATCTCAGTCAGAACTGAGAAATTTAGAGAAAATTTAAATGTTTATGTTTATCCCTACAGACATTCAACATTCAGAGAAGAGATATATATTCAAGCTAATAGTTTCTTCATGGTTAACAAGAGTTATATTTTAAACTATTCTACTAATGTAGAAAATACTAATTTAACATTTTTAAATATTTAGCTCATCAATAAAGGGCATATGAACAGATAGACAAATGGAATATTTTTTGTTTGAGTGTTTCAGTGTTTTGTATGAAGTCATTTCTACTAGGACAGTGAGTGATAGTTAAGTATGAAAATATGATAACTAATAGCACCAGATCACTTTTCTAGGATGTAATAAAATGTGGCCTGAACCAGTTTTGCAACCCTAAACCCATTACCAAGTTGCTATTTATGTATATAACAAAAGAAGAGAAATTGGAAATGCTGTTGCATGATAGAAAGGGATTTGCTTTAAAAAATGTGGTCTTAAACAGGAATTTCCTGTCTTTTATAGGAGGTACAGATCTGTTATGTCTTTATGTAGGGAAAGACAGATTGTACTTTACTCCTCAAACAAGTACAGGGACCAGCAAAGGCCCCTTCTGAGTCATAGGAGGTGCTTTTCAGAAAGCATGTATCTTATTCCTACATGAATTCTTATAAACTACAGAAACTTATTGACTACTACCATAGCAAAGCACACCTCAGTTCTTTAGAGTTGAAACTGCCCTGAATAATAAGATGAAGAAAGAAGGGTACAATGATAGTGAGCTGCATTTCATCAATAATAGTGAAGATTTTTCATGTTCAAATGTATACAAAATAGGAAGCTGGGCCAGTCTCGTCTTGATAAGATCCTTCACAAAATGACTACTTGTCAGGGTGAAGAAAGCTCTGAAGTGTATGATGCTGTAGAGAAGGAGCTGAGGGTGGTCATAGAAATGTGGCCCAAGTGTGGTTCAGAGACCCAAGGGGTCAAGGGAGTGGGGAAGGTTCAGACAGGTGTTCAAAGATTCTGCAGAAATGCCCTGAGAGAGAGAAAACCAGTGACTGGAACTCCTGGGAGACAGCATTGAATAGTCTTCAGTGGTCAAAGTAGGACCACAAAAATCTCCTGCTTAAGTATAGTGGTTTTTACCCTTTTACCTCTAAACATTACTTCTGCCTGACCCTGGAGGAAACAGAAGTGGAAGCATGGTGAATTCGGAGAGAAGAGATAGAGGGTAAGGTAGGACACCTTATCCCGGGGTGGAAACATGGATCAGGTTGGCTTACTGGAGGGGGAGAAGCTTTGGATTGGAAAAAAAGATTGGCATGCTTTATTATATAGAGAGAAAGCAGAATGTAATTGTAGCAAGTAATCATATATATATATATATATATATATATATATATGTGTGTGATTTGAAATAAAACATTTGTGGTAATATCAACAAAGCCACATACATTATAATTCTGAGGACATTTAATCAAAACAGTGATGTATTTTGAATAGTTTTGGTATATTTTGAATAGTTTACCAGGCATATTTTATTCTATTGGCATTAAAATACTTGAAAGCAGATTTTGTTAGCTGATAGCTCAACATGAAGCAAATTTACTTTATGCTGACCGTAACTTAAGACCATCATCAGTGGGTCTACTATAGATTTTCCTGTTGACCCATTCATGAGGAAACCTATCATGTTTGAATATAGTATGTACTTTAATAAAATTCAGATGTAATATTTTTTAAGTTTCTTAAAATTTTAAATATGAATAATTCCATCACTAAAGGATACTGCAAAACAAATATCACCAGTGTTACTATATTAAGTATTCATAGTGATGTATCATTCATATCTATGTAAATATTGCATAATTATGGAAATATAAATTTGTAATGTGTACCTTCATTAATATAAGGGCCTCACTTTAAACATGTTTACCCTTGGGTGGAAATAACTTTAGATTTATTCTACTGTATGAAGTCTGTAGCCTCTTCAGTCTGAAAATGTATTTAGAATAATTAGGAAAATTTAGTGAATTTAACATATACACACATATTATCTTTCTCTCTCTTTCAGTCAAATGTAGACGGTGTCACTTTTGATAGGAAGAGTGAAGAGTAGGAGCTATTAAAATAACCTAAGGAAATCAGGCATAAGCTTGAATGCAAACTTAAATGTGTACCCGATGTAGAGATACAGCACAATGTATTAAAATTTCCTTGATAGTATATGACTCATAATGAGTTCTTTCTCATGCTTTTATTGCACATACTTGTGTAATTTATATTTTGATGTCTTGTAGGATTACTAATAACAGTATAACTTGCCAAGTCACTGATTTTGATTGCTACACAGAAAAACAAATGCAGAATAGAGAATAAAAAATAAATGTACTAATAAAAGATGAGAACTTAAAATAGAAAAAAATTACAGATCATAATCAATAATATACCTAGATTTACCTAAATATTATTACAACATGTAGAAATACTGATAATATTTTCTTATACCCCAATATCTAATGTAAAAAAAATCTTCTCTTTTCTCTTCTGAATATTTCTGAAGTTCTTTGTCTCTCTAGACTCACTATCATTGCATTACTCTCTTCCATAATGACACACCAGGCCTTACACTGTTGTCTTTCAACTAATTTCTCACCTGGAGATTCTTCCTTACTAATACATCCTGTACAATTTTGTCAGATTAATCTTCATAAAACTTTATTTCATCACATCAGTCACTGTTTTATTCATCAGTTGTTTATCAACTGCCGTGCTCTGTGCTGCATAGAGCAAACATCGTCTTGACCTCACTGATGTTTTAATTCTGCTGGGGAGACACAGTAAAGAAATAATTACCCAATAAATATATAATTACTAATTCTGCTAATCGCTATGTAGAAAATTAATGGAGTGCTATGAAAGAAAGGAACCAATTTTGTACTGGGGAAATATAAAATGCTTTTTTTGAGAAACTACCATCTATACTTAAACTTGAAGAATGGGAAGGGAAATCCAGCCTGTCAAGTTATATTTAGGAACTTGTGGGGGAAATAGCTGGTACAAGAGAGGGACTCAAGAACGGCTAGACTCATGGATCAAAAAGTGAGATGTTCTGAGCTGTCTGGAGAGATGGACAGATATGTTTGATCCTGTAGAGTCTAGAAGGCCAAATTAGAGATGTTTTATTTTATAGAATGAATCTCATTTTCCAAAAGTCATCTCAACATGAGTGAGTTAGGAATGGCCACATTTAAATTAGTTATAACTCTTTTCTATTCCTAAAAATTCTGTGAAATTTAAATCATGTAATTGATTTTAACAGATTAGATATATTAATTGAATATGCACTATGTGCAGTAGGGCAGGGCATGATCAAAGAAATACAACAGAATTCAAATTCACTATCTTAGAACCTACATTACATATATTTAGAATATGACTCTTTTAGGTGCAAGAGCCATACTCAATATGGTAGAGTTGAATTAACCATAAATTTGAAAGACAGAAAAAGAAAAATCAGTTTTTTTAAAAGGATTTCACTTTTTGATAGCAGTTTTAAGTTCACAACAAAATTGAGAAAAAAGTACAGAGACTTCCCATACACTTTGTGCCCTCACACATGTATATACTTCTTCATCATCAACACCCCCTACCAGAGTGGTACTTTTTTTATAATTAGTGAGCCTACATTGATACACCATAATAATCCAAAGTCCATAATTTTTGTTAGGATTCACTTGTGGTGGTATACATCCAGTGCTTTTGGGCAAATGTATGACATATATATATCACAATGGTACCATACAGATTATTTTCACTGTCTTAAAGAATTTTTATGCTCCACTTACTCATCCTCTTCCCCTCACTTCAGACTCTGACAAACATGATTATTTTACTGCCTACATAGTTTTACATTATCCAGAATGTTATATCATTGGAATCATACAATATGTAGCCTCTCAGGTTGGCTTCTTTCACTTACTAATATGCATTCAAGGTTGCTTTGTGTCTTTTCATGACTAGATAGCTTATTTATTTTCATTGCTGAATAATATTTTGTTGTTTGGATATACCACAGTTTATTTATCCATTCTACTGAAGGACTTCTTGGTTGCTTTCAAATTTCAGAAATTATGAATCAAACTGCTATAAACATCTGTGTGCAAATTTTTATGTGGACATAGTTTTCAATTCCTTTGGGTAAATATCAAGAAGCACAGCTACTAGGTCATATGGTAAGAGTATATTTTGCTTTGTAAGGAACAGCCAACTAGTCTTCCAAAGTGGATATAGCATTTTGCATTCCTATGAGTAATGTATGAGAGTTTCTGTTGTTTTACAACCTCACCAAATGCTCACAAGCATTTAGTGTCATCAGTGTTCCAGATCTGGGCCATTCTGAAAGATGTGTAGTGGCATAATTGTTTTAATTTGAATTTTCCTGTTGAAATATTTGTGGAACAACCTTTCATATGCATATCATTTCATATGCTTATTATTATGTATAGCTTCTTTAGTGAGATGTCAGTTAAGATCTTTCACCCATTTCTCAGTTTGTTTGTTTTCCTATGACTGAGTTTTAAGAGTTCTTGGTATATTTTGGATAAATCCTTTATTCTATGCATCTTTTGTAAATATTTTCTCCCAATTAGGTTTGTCAAGTCCTGTTTTCTTGACTTTGTCTTTCACAGAGCAGAAGTTTTTAAATTTAATTAAGACCAGCTTATCAGTTCTTTCTTTCATGAATCATGCTTCTGCTGTTGTATCTAAAAAGTATTTGCCATATCCAAGGTCATTTAGGTTTTTTCCTATTCTATCCTTTAGGATTTTTATAGTTTCACATTCTATATTTAGATTTTTGATTTATTTTTAATTTTTATGTAGTATTTAATGACTATGTCTATATTAATTTTTTGCACGTGGATATCCAGTTGTTCCAGCAACATTTGTTGAAAAGACAATTTTTCCTTCATTGTATTGCCTTTGGCCCTTTGTCAAAAATCAGTGGACTATATTTATGTCATCTATTTCTGGACTCTGTTCTGTTGCATTGATCTACATATCTATTCTCTTGCCAATACCACACTCTACTGTAACTTTATGGTAGGTCTTGAGGTTGGTAATTGTTCAAATTTGTTTTTTATCCTTCAATATTCTGGGTCTTTTGCCTCTCCATATATACTTTAGAACTAGTTAGCTAATAACCATAAAATAACTTGCTATAATTTTTATTGGGATTGCATTTAAATCTATAGATCAAATTGGGAAGAACTGACATGTTGACAATATGGACAATTGACATCTTTGACAATGTTGAGTCTATGCAGAAACATTGACTATATCTCCATTTATTTAGTTTTTTAATTTTATTCATCAGAGTTTTGACTCATATTTGAATATATAATTAACTTTCAAAACAACACTGTAATAAAAAAATCCATTTAGAAAATTGGCAAAAGGTGTGAAGAGACATTTCACCAAAGAGGATATACAGATAAGAAATAAGCACATGAAAAGATAATTAAACCTCATTAGCCATTATTTGGAAATCCAAATAAAAACTATAAATTAGATATTAACACAACCTACCAAATGCATGAGGATGCAGAGAAACTGGATCACCATAACATTAATGATGGGAATGTAAACTGGTACAATTATTCTAGAAAAATAATACAGCATTTTCTTTAAAAACTACTCATGTAGCTACTTCTGTTATACTAGAGTTATGTAAATTATAGCCTTTTAGGGAAACATTGAAGAGCAATGGGGCTTCTCAGTGCTGTCTTTTACAAATATTTTTTCAATATATAATTATTTTACAATTAAAAATATAAAACATTGATTGAAATCAAACATTTCTTCTATGTGAAAATAGCAAAATATTGTGAAATATTATTCTTTTCAATCCCTGATGGAGGCAGCTTTTGGAAAGCATTAAGCAGTATGTATCACAGAGTGTAATGTTTGTAAACATTTTCCCTCAGATTTGAAAATAAAAAAAAAGGATATGTAATACAATTTTTCAATATAAAATTATTGTTAGAACATTGTTTATTATATAAAAGTAATGGAGTGGGACCAAAATGTCTAACAACAACAAATTAATAGGAATATACTTTAATCACTTAGATGTAGAGTTAGATTTGTTGTATGCCATTTATGGTTAAACTCACAATTTTTATTTTACCATATTTTTTTTAATTGAAGTATAATCAGAGTATGCCACTTTTTAGTGTACAGTATAATGTCCCAGTCATGCATATATATATACATATTCATTTTCATATTCTTTTTCATTAAATGTTATTGTAAGATATTGAATATAGTTCCCAGTGCTATACAGAAGAAATTTTTTATCCATTTTCATATATAGTGGTTAGCACTTGCAAATCTCAAACTCCCACATTTGTCCCTTCCCACCTTCTTGCCCTCAGTAATCATAAAATTGGTTACTATGTCTGCAAGTCTGTTTCTTTTGTAGATAAGTTCATTAGTGTCTTCTTCTTTTTTTTTTTTTTTTTTCAGATTCCACATATGAATGACATACGGTATTTTTCTTTCTCTTTTCTCTTTCTGGCTTACTTCACTTAGAATGACGATCTCCAGATCCATCCATGTTGCTGCAAATGGCATTATTTTATTGTTTTTGATCACTGAATACTATTCCATTGCATAAATATACCACAACTTCTCTATCCAGTCATCTGTTGATGGATATTTAGGTTGCTTCCATGTCTTGACTATTGTATATAGTGCTGCTATGAACATTGGGGTGCATGTATCTTTTCTAATTAGAGTTCTTCCAGATATATGCCCAAAGTAAAATTGCTGGATCATGTAGTAAATCTATTTTTAGTTTTTTGAAGAATCTCCATACTGTTTTATTAATGGCTGCACCAAACTATATTCCCACCAACAATGAAGAAGTGTTTCCTTTTCTCCACACCCTATCCAACACTTACCTATTGTGGACTTTCGAATGATGGCCTTTCTGGCTGGTGTGAAGTGATACCTCATTGTAGTTTTGATTTGCATTTCACTGATAATTAGCAATATTGAGTATTTTTTCACGTGCCTATTGACCATTTGTATGTCTTCATTGGATGATTGCTTGTTTAGGTTTTCTGCCCATTTTTGGATTGGATTGTTTGTTTTTCTGTTATTAAGTTATATGAGCTGATACAATATTCTAGAAATTAAACCTTGGTCAGTCTCATCATTTGCAAATATTTTCTCCCATTCTGAAAGTTGTCATTTTGTTTTGCTTATGGCTTCCTTTGCTATACAAAAGGTTATAAGTTTAATTAGGTCCCATTTGTTTATTTTTGCTTTTATTTCTATTGCCTAGTTAGAGTGCCCTAGGAGAATATTGCTAAGATTATGTCAGAGAATGTTTGCCTATGTTGCCTTTGTTTTATTCTAAGAGGTTTATCATATCTTGCCTCGTGCTTAAGTCTTTAAGCCATTTTGAGTTTATTATTGTGTATGTTGTGAGGAAGTGTTCTAACTTCATTGATTTACATGTGGTGTCCAGTTTTCCCAACATAACTTGCTGAAGAGACTGTATTTTCTCCATTGTATATTCTTGCCTCCTTTGTTGAAGATTAATTAATTATAGATCAATAGGTTTATTTATTGGCTTCTATTCTGTTCCATTAAGCCATATGTCTGTTTTTGTGCCAATAGTAGGCTGTTTTGATTACTGTAGTTCTATAGTATTGTCTGAAGTCTGGGAGAGTTATTCCTCCAGCTTTGTTCTTTTTCTTCAGTATTACGTTGGCAATTCTGGATCTTTTGTGATTCCATATAAATTTTAAGATTATCTGTTCTAGTTCTATGAAAAATGTCCTGGGTAGTTTGATAGGGATTGCACTAAATCTGTACATTGCCTAGGGCAGTATGGCCATTTTAACAGTATTGATTCTTCCAATCCAACAGCACAGGATATCTTTCCATTTCGTTAAGTCACCTTTAATTTCCTTAATCAATGTTTTACAGTTCTCCATGTATAAATCTTTCACATCCTTGGGTAGATTTATTCCTAAGTATTTTATTGTTTTGGATGCGATTTTAAAAGGGATTGTTTCTTTACTCTTTTTTTCTGATATTTCATTGTTAGTGTAAAGAAATACAAGTAATTATGAGCTGATAAAAGAATTTAGCAAGGGAGCAGGATACAAGAGTAACATGCCTTCCCTGATGTAGTCAAACCCTAATCTTCCCAAATCAGTAACAAGGAAAATGAAACTGAAAGCACTATTATTTCTCCTAAATTTCTCTTTTCCTAGGTGATTTCTTGCTTTTTAAAATTGTTACAGTTATGTTGTCTTCTAAGAAAGAAATGAGCATTTTTGTCTAGAGGATCCTTTCCTATCATAGTTGAGGTAAGGATAAATTTTTAAAAAGGACTTTAATTTCATTTTGACCTCCACAAAGCAGAGAAAGCAGCGTAGATTAGACAACTTTCTCAGGATCAGGTGTGATGTTCTCTCAACTCTGACTTGGCCTGTTGTAGAAATTTCCATCTCAATCCTTACTATCTGAAAATTTAAATTTTTAAATAAATCCTCAAAAGTATGTATCTAAGAAATTATAATCTGAAGAGTAGCTGTACTTTCCTCTCAAAGGCCAAAAGTTGATATCTTTATTTTCAGTTTTGTGCCTTAGAAATTCTTCCCTAAACAATTGATGCAAGGAATATCAATCTCCTTCAGATATTTCTTTAGCTTTTTTTTAATTTCCATGAGAAAAGCAATGCAAGAATTCTTAGGGGGTAAATATAGTAAAATAGCATTATTAATGAAATATTGCTAGATAGACATTAATGTGTTTGACAGATATTGTACACAAAAATGGATTTAAGGGATTGTTTTCATATTTTAATAGAGAGTTAATAGATAGTATCTCTTTATAGTTATCTACGTTTTAGGCTCCATCTGACCCTGAATTTCACTGTAGCTAATCAAAGACCATGTCTTTGTTACAACATGATGGTTAGAATTAAGGATTTTCAACTTTTAAGTAAAGAGGAGAAATACCATAAAATGTAATCCATGTTTTCATTGAAAAAAATGTATTACGGTTTAGTATACGGCAGGCACTGTTTCAGGTTTTGCACATCCAAAACAGGTAAAAAACAAAAACAGGCCTTACCTTCAAGTAAGTGACATCTTAATGGAAGAAAAGGAAAAAAGAAAACTAAGGTAATCAATAATGTGGTAATATAAAGTAAAATAAACTTCTAACAATTTGAAATACCATTATTTTTGTACTTCTCATAAATGAAAAATGAAATTAAAATACTTGAAACGTTGACCACTAAATAGAGTTGAGTTTAAAAAATTATACATTTTTTTCAAAAGTTAGGAATGTTTCAAATACTTTGATAGTAACATGCATATATACAACATCACAACTCATAACATCCTACATATTTATTCAGTATAATTTTATTAATTGAATAGGTAGCAGAGGAACAGAGTTAATCGATGGCATGACCAGAGTACTGAGTAATTAGAATGAGAATGTTAGCATTAGATCATTAACTGCCTGTCTTTTTGCCTAATGACAAAGTACCCACTGCAATTACTAACAAAGAATAGAATAATAACATATTCAGTGAAGGGTTGTGTTTAATTGCCCTTGGTGTATAGATTAGAAAACTCCAAAAAAAAAGAGGGACATGAGAAGGATTATGATTAATAAGGAATGCAGTAGTTTAGTTGGATTTACCATTAACTGAGAATAAAACTGCAAAACCTCTCTTACTTGAAACATTGCTGTTGATTGTAAACATTCTCAAAAGGATAGAATCATTTCCTGTCATAGAAAGCTCACTGAATATCACAATTTTTCACTGGTGATTATAGATGTACTGCTTATTTCTAGTTATCCCCTCCAGATCCAGTCTCCATTCTTTGCACTTCTCTGTGCCCTGGGGAATATGATCTTCATGATCTGCATCTGTGGGCCACTTTACTTCTGTCTGGCTCTTGCATTTTTGACCAAGGCATACACTACCCTCCCACACTCACAGCCAGTCTTTCTGGATTAATTAAGTACTCCCTGGGCTCACCACTTCACACCTAGGAACCAACCCCAAGTACCTCACTTTTTCTTTGAGTTTTTATATCCTAACACCTTTGGATATAGCACTTCTCTTAACCCTTCTCAATAACCCAGCTTGAATATTCCATTTCTTTTCTGCCATACTTTTGGCTGAAAAATAGTTTCCTGTGGTGACTTTGGATCAGCATTGCATAGAGAGAGAAAATACTGGACACTGGAAAATTTTCATGAATTCTAGCTTACACCTAAGCTAGAATTACAGCTTCTTTTTAACTAACTGTCTGATTATATTTATTTTTCTGTGTGTCCACAACATTCTTTGTTCTGATTGAACAATACAACTTTGGAATGGAGTGAGCAATAGGGAAAGACACATCATCCATTCTTCTCTCCTACAAAATATTGCAAAGATTCTTATGTCATTCACATCTACTAAAATAAGTAATTATGTAGAATCTGTTGCCATTTACTAGAATTTCCCCCAAATACTGTGTTTTATTCATCTATATTATTATTATAACCCAGCAACAAACACAGCATCTCACGTAACTCATATTTTTATATAGAAACAGAATTATTACTTAATTTACATATTACAGCATAGTTTTACTCATACCAAACTAAATTAAAAAGTATTTTAGCATCTATAACACAATAAAAATACAGATTATTAGTAGTTTTTATATTATGTTAGCTTTAGAGATTATCCATACGTATTTTACAAAATATTGCTATTAGAGAATTATAAACAGAGGTAATTAGGTCTCATATAATATTTTAGAATAACTGAAATACAGATTTATTTCAATATCTTTAAGGAATATTCTCTCTCTTTACTTTAATAGGTATGTTGTTTTAAAGATTAAATTTATTGATTCAAAAATTGACATTATAAATTACGATGCATAATTAGGAATATTTGTAACACTTAAGTCCTAATAAAATTGTCCTTGATAGTTTTCCATATATGATCACATTTAAATTCTTTAACATAATAAAACCCAGTTTATTTAATTCAGTTTTGACTGGCAAATTAATTGGACTACATTAATAGAGGTTAGGTCATTTTTTAATAAATTTTTAACAATATCTGTACAGTTATCTCATAAACTTTTTGCAATTACTTCTTATCCCAGATTACAATTATTTTGTTTTCAAACATAATCTGATAGAAATGCCTGTGGTATATGTATTTATTATCTATTATTATATATGAAGTTACCCCTAAATGTATTGCTTTAAAATAACAAACATTTACTGTCTTATGATTTCTGTGTTTAGAAATTCAAAGTGGCCTAGAGCTGAATGGCTTTAGCTCGTGGTCTGTCATGAAATTGAAGTCCAGGTGTTGAACAGGGGTTGGAAGGGCTGCAGACATCTGAAGTTTCAATTGGTGCTGAAGAATCTATTTCCAACCTATAGTTCCTTCTTGGCTGTTAGTAGAAGACCTCCATTCCTTACTATGCACACCTCTTCCCCAAACATGGCAGCTGGCTTCATTCTGAAGCTTCCTATAGCAAAAGATCAAAGAGATAAAAAGGAGAGAAAGAGAGAGAAGCCATAATGTCAGAAGGGACATACTATTCCTTCTGCCATATTCTATTGGTCATATACACCAATGCTGACACAGCATAGACAGGGGTGACATAAAGTCATGAATATCAGAAGGTGGAGATCACCAGGCCATCTTAGAGACTGGCTAAAACAGCAAATAATTTTTATATTAGCATATGGTTCATAAAACATCAAGGAATATAAATACCAATAGTTCTCATATCAGAAAATAATGAAGCATATTGCTATTTGGGTTTCTTGAGAATTGTGCAAAGAATCTTGCAATACAATAAAACATTATACAGACAATGGAATTCAGTTAGAGAGCTGGTGCTACACTGTGTTCTGTGTTACTTCTTTTTAGTCTCAAGTGATAGGTAAAGGTATTGTTCTGAGAATACACTGATCATGGAGAAAGGGCAGAACAATTTATTCTTCTATGATAATAAATCTGCAGAAATGGTACAGAATCAATCTGATTAAAATATTAAATAAATCTTTAGGACCTTCAGCATTTGACATAAAAATGTGTAAATTATGAATTACATGCCCTTTAATTATCAAAGTTTTGCCTGTTTTGTTTTACCCCATGAGTCTCTAAACACTCATTGTTTTTATTTATTTAGCTCAATATTTTAAAATAAGTTTAACTCTATCAGACAAGAGGTTTTATATACCCAAGGAAATGTGAAGAAATGTAGATTTTTGAACTTAACACTCTTTCCCTCAGCATGGCTTTTGTTTTACTTTTTTGAATGCTTAAGGACATATTTATTGAACCTTTTATTCTCACAATAAGTAACATATTAACATACTGAAAAGAATTATTTGCTTAGACCTTGGCAAGTAACTTTAAATGAGCAATTCAAGTGAATTTAGCACAACTAGGTAAGATTCTCTATTACCAAGGGATGGATGGGTTTATTTCTCATTGTGATAAAGCATTACTCTTCTAAGAGGTTTATTATTATTTTCTAAGACAAATATCAGTGTGGAAGTATTGATAAAGCCAGGTTCTCATTTTTTTTCCAAGTTAAAGATTTCCAATATGGTTGGTTTCAGGTTGATTTATCCAAAATTGTAGGACCTATTATTGAAATGTGACCTTGTAGCATAATTCTGTGAGACATTGCGAATATTCTGAGAACAGAAGAGGTATGAGTTCTGAGAGACATATGTGTAGGGTCCAAGTTTTCCCAAGTTTATGTTATTTACTAAGAACTGGAACAAACTGCAGATGAGGGCAATGATGAATGTCATTTGGTCAACTTAATAAGGTGTTTCAAGTGAATTTTTATTTTTAGTTACTATGTCCAAAAATAAACAATGTACATTTGTCAGGAAAGAATATTAAATCCTTTTCTCAATAACTGAGCAACATCATTCTTTCATTCATTCACTCATTCAGCATACACTTATTATTTTATGGTAGTCACTATGTTATGCATTTGATATAGAATAATGTTTGAAAATCCATATTAACTACTCTTAAGAATTTCACAGACTAATGTATAGACTAAGAAATGCACAGACAATAAACAAGTAACAAAAATCACAAAATTGCAAACTACCATAAGGACATAAAGTAGATGCTGTTATAATTATAGTTGATAATATAATAAGCAAATGTTAGTACTGATAAGGGTATTCTCACTTGAGAGATGACATAAATGTGATCTGAAGCATGAGAAAGGCTGAATGGGAAGATCTGGGGAAAGAGCTTTCTTGGCAAGTAGAACAGCCAGTGCAAAGATTGTGTGGTATTATAAGAACAGAAACAGCCAATGTGTACTAAATGAAGGGGAGAATGGCATAAGATGAAATTTGGATTGATATACTAAGAACTAGATCTTACTGAGGTTTGTTTGCCAATAAGTGTGTATTAATTCCTTAGGGCTGCTGTTATAAATTACCACAAACTTGGTGGCTAAAACAACAAGAACTGATTCTCTGACTTTTCTGAGAGAAGTTTGAAACTAAGATGTCTGCAGAGCCACATTCCCTCTAAAGGTGCTAAGGAAGCATTCATTCCATTCTCCTCTCCCACCCTCTGATGACTGCTGGTGATCCTTGGCATTCCTTGACTTGACTCCAGTCTCTGCCTTTCTCATCAGATCACCTTCTTCTCTGTCTCCCTATGCCCTAAATCTCTTATTATGATACGAGTCATTGGATTTAGGATCCACCCTTAATCTGGAAGGATCTCATTTGAAGATCTTTAGCTTAATTGCATCTGCAAAAAGACCTATTTCCAAATAAGGTCATAGTCATAGATTCATGGAGTTAGGGCTTGGACATATCTTTTGGGAGGCACAATTCAACCTACCATAGTAGAGATTCCAAGTTACTCTAAGTAGTATGAGTAGCCATTGAAAACTTACAATCAGGAAACTAAAATTACTCAATGTAGTTTTAATAAAATAACGCTTTAGCTGCTACGTAGGAAAAAGTGGTACTAGAGAAAGCAAGAGAGGAACCTAATTATTTAGGGAGCTGCTTTCACAATTTAGATGAGCAATTATAATGGCTCAAACTAGAGTACTAGCAGTAGAGATAAAGAAAGGGTATATAGATTCAAGATATATTTTGGAGGTAGAATAACTAGTAATTAGCAATGGATACCATGTTTTATGTATCAAAATAAGGAAGAAAGAAGAATAAAAGATGATTTCCACATTTATGATTTAAACATCTTAGTGAATACCACTAATTAAAATGGAGAAAACAAGGTTATCTAGTAAACAAACATATCTTTTTCCAAGACATTTTAGAGTTAATAATGAAATATAAAATTAATGTAATTTTATTTATTCTAACAAGTTAACTAAATATTTGATCAAATTCTATCCAGCCTTCTAGATGAGCAATATGTAAATTGTCTTTAAAATATACAATTTTATTGGATATTTGCACTAAAATAGCGTAAAGCTCCTGATAATTAGGAGTTGAAGAAAATATAGAAATCATCTTTAATTTAGTTGCTTGGGTCCTTAATTCAGAAAGAAAAGTGGGTTCTTCCCCTTAGAGCATAACAAAATAGTCAAGTTCTATTGATGTTTAATGTTTTAAGGAAGCTAATAATCTTATATTGAAAGGCAATCACAGAGGGTTTTACAAATCTTTCATACAGGTAATAAATACAAAATTTCACATGCAAGTTGCAGCCAAGGCAAACCTTAAGTGTATGAAAATTCCTGCTCTCAACACACCATTGCAGTCATGAAAACTAAAAATATGCTTTTGGTAATTTTTCACTAATCATAGTCATATGTGTTTGTAAACACCTTTTTTCCCTTAAATCTGAAAAAGAGGCATTATGAAAAAGGATTTTCAAAATACATAAAATTTAAGGAAATACAAGGAAAATCATCTCTATAAATTCACTCTCTATATGTAGAAGCTTATAAAAGACTATATCTTGTATGTTAAAAACAAAATAATCTCAATTATCTGCCTCACGAATTTTTTTGAAACAAAGTGGGAAACTAAAACTAGACAAGGCTATCTACCTTGTGTTGATTCATGATAAGGAAAACCTTGCATTAGGTACAAGAGAAATGCTTACTTAGATTATAATGTAGTTTTAAGCCCAATGATACATGAGGGGAGAATGTTTAATTTACATGTTAAATGTTTACAGTTGTGGATAATAAAGTTCATAATCATCTTTAATAAAAACACAAGGAGTCTGGGAAGCCCAATGGCAAACCTGTTAACAGGTTTATTATGACTCTTATAAAGGCCCCTGTCCATCTTGAAGGAAAGTGTGGAGACTAACAGATTGAAACCAAAATGTTGGGTACCATACAGCTATCAAAGTGCGAATAATACCACCACCTCTTTTAATTATAAAGTTAAGATATCCTTGATGCCTGTCTTAGTTCATGTTCCCTGAAATATATTCTGGGATGAGAATTCAGACATGAGTAATTTACAGTTTACTTCCTGATACTTGATTCCTTTAAAGCTGTGTATCTGACTTTCATGTATTTTGGATATCATAATCCTAAAGGACTACTAAACTCTTTCAGAGTTGCTCCTCTTTTGCAGGAACATGCTTTAATCTCTTTAGAACCCTGTATTCCTTGCCAGACCTTATCACATCTGAACTGCTATAAAGTTTTTTTAAGCACCTTTTTCTTTAGATATGAGATGTGGACCCAAATTAGACTAATGTGTTGGCTACTTTGCTAGGATTCTCATATTGTTTTAGGGCCCCATTACAACTCTACACAAGGCACTATGTTAAAAATGTCAAAAAGGAACAGAAGAAGAACCAAATCGTTGTAGAATTATCCACTTATTAATGTAAAATTAATTGATTGGCTTTAAAAGATTTATTTATGTTAGGAAATCAAGTATTTAATAAAGTAGCCTTTTCGTGTACCATTGTTCAACAATTAGCTTGCCAGAAGGAGTCCACTGATAATTAAAAAGTTTTAAATATCTACTATTTCTACTATTTTTATTCAGATTTTTTGCCTTTTTAGCATATAGTATTTTTCCCTATTGAGTAATATTTTAACAATCATCAACAAGAATTTGTCTGAAAACCAAATATTGGTAATTATAAAGGAAAGTAGAATGTGTTAATTAGCAAGAAAAGCGCTAGATAATACTAATGTAATACACAGTAGATAATTATAACTGTCTTCTTCGTATAACATTTATGTACTAGACTGTATTATACTATAACAATTTTATAAGATTCTGAAGAGCAGTTTTGATTTTTAAAACAGACGTATGATGGCAAGCATGTGTAATTCTACTATTACTGATTTGGGTTCAGAATCTGAAGCAATGTCATGTGTTACTCATTTGCCATGAAGCACCCGTATGTTGTCTTGTCTGCCCTTACTTCCTTCTGTGATACATGACTCAGCACTTTTTTCAGAACATCTAATAATGTATATATGGGAGACAGTCAATTTACTTTTGGAATCCCAGTTTGGCTGAAGTAAAGAGATAGTTCTAGGAACTTGATTATAAAACATGTTTCAGAGTTGCTTACTGCATCATTCCAACTTCACTTGTACTTTTCTAACCTCCATAAATGAAACTAAGGAATTTAAGGTATAAACAAGGGGCCTCCCTTGCCAGGCAGCACACTGGAAACTCATGAAACCAAATTTTCAATTAATCATAATTGGACAGGATAGGCTACAGCAGAAGACAAGATAAAGCTCAAGAAAACAACATAGTAAGTTAAGGATGATACAATTGTTTAAATAAACACTTAAGTCTGTTACAGTTTCTCTGCAAACATGAAAAAAGAAAATAATGTTGTATTGAAATACTAGTATGTTGTCTGAAATCAAGACAGCACACCTACTATAAATAGCCAAAACTTTCTGGAACTTCAAAACACATTTCTTTGAAAGCATGTTACTGGTTTTAGAAATCCACTGAATTTATTCTATTAAAGTAAAGAATACCTCAAATGTTTTGCTCTCCTTGCATTTCTCTCCTTTTAATCCTTCCATACAGTTTAGTTTCTGTAATCTTCTGGAAGATGTGTGCATCTTTTGCCTCCTTAGTCTTCCTTGAGTACATATATAAATCTCATTTTTATCTTTTCGAAAGTGGTAAAACTGAGTTGATATGCATTTTTTTAATCCTAAGTAAATTTGTTACAAAATATACTAAATACAGTTTTCACTAATGTAGGGGAGACAAAATTTTGCCTTTACCCTCTCAGAATTCTTTAGCTGGACATGAAAATTAAATTGATGTCAGACAGTTTAACAGGAGAAAAGTATACAATTTTATACAAGTTTTATGTGGCACAGGAGCCCTCATAAGGAAATGAAGACCCAAAGAAATAGCAAAATCTAAATACTTTATATTGGTTGAACAAAGAGAGGCAGTTGTAGAAAAGTAACTAAAATATTTGGGGGGGGGGGTTAAAGGAAGATAATTATTTTAACAAAGTCTTTTTGTCAAAATTCTAATTCCCTCAATTTTGAGTCCCAGTGGAAGAATGTTTCTTTTCTCCTGATTCAGGGAGGACATCTTTCACATGGCAGTTTTTAATCTCCTGTTTTCAGGAGGAAAAAGAGAGCATGCCCTTCTTGCATCTGCTATTTTTAGTGCCTTTAGCTCAAAATAATTCTATGCCAAAGTGGCATATTTTGAGATGGCACATTCTTCCACCCTCCAGTGTCATACAGTGTAGTAAACTTTAGTTGATTGACTATGATAATCTGAGAACAGTTCAATGTCTTAGTGTCTAAATTAGTTGAAGAAAATAGGGGACATCTCAACACATAGTTCTGTTTATACCACTGCAATAAAATAAAAAAAAAATTATACTAAAGCATTTTTCCCCTGGCAGATAATGAAAACTTGCAGCTATTTTTCCAAACAAACCTTTCTACACATCAATTACTTTCTCAAATGCAAAGTTGACGTAACTATTAAACATCTGTACTGTGGAGCAGTATGTTCGAAATTACTTACAGAACTGTTAGAAGCTTGGATCTTTCCCCTCATCATTTCTAGTAGCTGTCTGCACAGTAACCAGTTATCATGTTCAGGCAGACAGCATAGTTATAATTAATGAGTTTGATCCTGCCAGCAACTGCTTCAGACATTATATCTCATTCTAAAGAGATTCTCTATAAAATACCACATTCTTAAAGTTCCAGAAACTTTTGGAAATCTTTTATTGAGCATTAAGAAATAATATGTAAAAAACTAAAAAATAAAAAAGATAGTTTCACATAGGTGCAATTTTGGATACTTACAGATAGAAAGCTTTCAGATCGACTTGCTAAATATTTTTTGAATGATTAAAAAGACAGACTGTACATTCTTGATAAACTATGACTAGTTCAAAAGTTAAAAAGTCTTTTCTAGCAAGTGATGTTTTATTTGATTTTATTATGCTGAATTACTGATACAATAACTAAGATATCCAACTAACTTATTCTGACATTGGAAAATAATTAGCTTAAGCATATGTGAACACAAATGCCCAGAATGACCAAAATAGAATATTAAGAGTCCTGGGTTTAATGAATGTCCCACGCAGTACAACAAATACAAGACCTGGTAGTAAGAATATAAAAAAAAATTGAATTTAAATTAATGGATAATACTGATGGGCTGTCAGTGGGAAAAGGGGTAAGGTTAAATTTTGTGCAACAAGATTTTTTAAAAAGATAGAATGTTTTATGAATATATACTTTATGAGATAGTATATACTTTATTTTCCCTAAATGTATTTTAAAGAATATAATTTTTCTAACTATACTCTAATTCCTCAGGAATAAAAAAGTTTAGAAGTCTTACAAACATTAGTAATGTGATTAAGAAGAGAGCTATACAAGACAATTAAATCATGCCACATTTTGCCTTATACGAAAAAGAAAAACTTAAGTGTTAATAATCAGCTAAAGTGCAAAAGCCAAGCCAAAGTTCCAATTTCTTTACATCAGAGAATTTTTAATTTAAGTAATCTGAATGGTTACATAATGTTATAGTATTTTATTTCCTGAACATATGAGAATATTTAACATATAACATATAAAGAGGATATTTACAAAATGCAGACACATTTGAATATTGAAAATTACAAGAATACAACACAATTTTAAAAGGATGTTATTGACTTGTATTTTGATTTTTAAAGGAGTTACATTAATGAAGACAATGATATTACAGTATGATAAATCTCATGTACTGATTTCTTTCCATTATGGCCTTGGTAGCATAGTAAGTGGCATCATAATTTTCTACGCTTCTGTTTATATTTCTACATGAGTTGAAATATTTAATGTATTAATTATTTGCACACTATCCAATGGTGTGATGGTTAATTTTATGTGTCAACTGGATCACAGGGGTCCAGGTTATTTGGCTAAACATTGTTTCTGAGTATTTCTGTGGGAGCTTTTTCAGATGAGATTAGCATTTGAATCAGTAGACTGAGTAGAGAAGTTTGCCCTCCCCAATGTGAATAAGAACCATTCAGTTGGTTGAGGGCCTGAATTGAATAAAAATGCAGAGGAAGGAAAAATGTGCACTTTCTGCTTGACACCTTGGGCAAGAACATTGGTCTTCTTCTTCCTTGGACTGGGACTTACATCAACCATTTCTTTGATTCTCAAACCTTCAGATTCAGACTTGGACTATAGCTCAAGATTTGCAGTGCAGACTGCAGGCAAGCTTGCTGGCATTTGGGCGAGAAATGTCAAGTTCTGCATATTCAGAGCATAGTCAAAAATGAGTTTTTTCTTTTATTTTTTATGGGGAGGATAAGTCAAAAGAAGTATATTCTAAATAAATAAAATGAATAAAAATAGTGATATCAATCACAAAGAAAATCACTTTTAGATTTGATCAAATGAAACTAATATTTCTGTAGTTTAAAAATCCAACAATAAGATAATTTCAAAAGTTAAACTTGGAAAACTATGTTAAATATGACAAAAATTCAAATGCTTTAACAGAAATATGAAGAGGTAATTTCATTTAAAATGCAAATGAATAAAATGTATATGAGTTCAACCTAACTTAAAAGCAAAGAGCTGCAAATTATAATAGCAATGAGATCCAACTTTATACCTATTTCCAACTCTCAATACCCAAAAAAATAATGTTTTTTAATACAGAAAGATGATCACCTTATGCTACTGGTGAGGTAAATTACAACTCTTCAGGAAGGTGATTAGCTAATATAAATAAGAACCCTTGAAAAATTTAAAGAGCTTTGATTCTGTTTCTCAGAAATCTTTCAAAAGGAAACTCAGGCATATGAATAAAGATTTATGTAAATGTCGCTCATCACATTATAGTGAAAAAGGAAAAGCAATATAAGTATCCAATAAGAATGATGGTAGAATAAGGTTATTTAATCTAAGTGTTTTAAAGTCAGCTAATCCATCATTAATTAATAAGTGTTTGATAATATTTAGTCATCTGTTTGTAGTACAGGTTTTTTGCATGTCAAAAATTTAAAACAAATATTTGCCACCATCAATATGAGCAAATACATATCCATGCTCTTATTATCTTGTTATGAAAGAGAAAACTTTATTTCCTCATGAATTTTTACATTATTTCTACAAAATATATTAAATAAAGACATTGAATAAAGCTAAAATATAACATTTTTTAAATAATGAAAAATAACACAAACTTAGCATGCTCTGATAAATTTCGTCTGCCATTAAGATTTTTCCTAAACATCACATAGTCTGTCAAATCAAGGAGGAGGACACTTGCATTCAGTTGTGATCATCTATTTTACAGATCAGACTATATTGGACCAGAAAACTGGATCTTGACTTAAGTGCTTACAAATGCAGGTGCCTCTTTCCTGTTTCTGAAAATACATAGGATAAAAATGCTAAGCAAATGATAATACATCTGTCATTTGCAGGCCAAATTGATCCTAATACCCACATTTGTAAATTATAGCTCCACTTACTGTTCTTTCATGAAGGTCAGTCTTTCTTTTTCAAAGTTAAAATGTTATTGGAAACAGATTGCACTTTTGAATATGAACTTCTAACATCTTTAGACATATTAAATCAAAGAGATATTCCTCACTAACAAACCCTAAAGAGAAATAGTTTCATTCAAATTGAGTATTATTAGAGTTATACTGAAAATGGAATCATAGGCATACCTCAAGATATTGCAGGCTCTGTTCCAGACTACCCCAATAAAGTGAATATTGCAATAAAGTGAGTCACATGAATTTGAGGGTTTCTCAGAACATATAAAAGTCATGTTTACACTAACTGTAGTATAACTGTGTAATAGCATTGTCTTAAAAAACTACATAGATTAATTAAAAAATACTTTATTGCTAGAAAATGCTAAATGTCTGAGCCTACAGTAAGTCATAAACTTTTTGCTGATGGAGAGTCCTGATGGCTGCTGATTTATCAGGGAAGTGATTGCTGAAGGTTGGGGTGGCTGTGGCAATTTCCTAAAATAAGACGACAATGAAGTTGGCTGCATCAATTGATTCTTCCTTTCACCAATGATTTCTCTGTAATATGCAATGCTGTTTGATAGCATTTAACTCAGTAGAACTTCTTTCAAAATTGGAGTCAACCCTCTCAAGCTCTGCTACTGCTTTATCAACTAAGTTTATGTAGTATTCTAAATCCTTTTTTGTCATTTCAATAATCTTCACAGCATCTTCACCAGAAGTAGATTCCATCTTAAGAAACAACTTTCTTTACTCATCCATAAGAAGCAATTCCTCATCAGTTAAAGTTTTATCATGAGGTTGCAGCAATTTAGTCACATCTTTAGGCTCCATTTCTAATTCTAGTCCACTTGCTGTTTCCACCACATCTGCACTTATTTCCTCCACTGAATTCTTGAACCCCTCAAAGTCAGCCATGAGGGTTGAAATTAACATCTCCTAAACTCCTGTTAATGTTGATATTTTGAGTATTTCCCAGGAATCATGAATGTTCTTAATGGCATCTAGAATGGTGAGCCCATCAGAGGAATCTCTGTTTTTGGCAGCTAGAGCCTTATGAAATGCATTTCTTAAATAATAAGACTTGAAAGTTGAAATGACTCCTTGATCCTTGGGCTGCAGGATGGATGCTGTTTTATCAGGCATGAAAGCAACTTCAATTTCATTGCACACCTCCCTCAGAGCTCTTAGGTGACCAAGTGCATTGCCAATGAGCAGTAATATTTTGAAAGGAGTCTTCTTTTTCTGAGCCATAGATCTCAACATTGGGCTTAAAATATTCAGTAAGCCATGTTGTAAACAGGTGTACTGCATCCAGGTTTTGTTGTCTCATTTAGAGAGCAAAAGCAGAGTAGATTTAGCATAATTCTTAAGGGCCCTAGGATTTTTAGAAGGGTAAATGAACACTGACTTCAACTTAAAGTTACCAGCTGTACTAGCCCCTGACAAGAGAATTAGCCTGTCCTTTGAAGTGTTGAAGCTAGACATTGATTTCTCCTCTCTAGCTGTGAAAGTCTTAGATGGCGTCTTCTTCCAATAGAAAGCTCTTTTGTCTATGTTGAAAAATCTGTTGTTTTTGTGTAGCCACCTTCATTAATTATCTTACTTAAATCTTCTGAATAACTTGATGCAGCTTCTACATCAGGACTTTATCCTTCACCATGTACTTTTATGTTATGGAGAGATGGCTTCTTTCCTTCAGCTTCATGAACCAACCTCTGCTAGCTTCAGACTTTTCTTCTTTAGCTTTCTCACCTCTCACAGCCTTTGTAGAATTGAAGAGAGTTAGGGCCTTGCTTAAGATTAGGCTTTGTCTTAAGGGAATGTTGTGGCTGGTTTAATCTTTTCTACAGACCACTAAAACTTCTCCACATCAGCAATAAGGCTATTTCACCTTCTTATCATTCATGTGTTCACTTTTAATTTCCTTCAAAAACTTGTCTTTTGCATTAACAACTTGACTAATTGTTTGGCACAAGGCACCTAGCTTTTGGCCTCTCTCAGCTTTTGACATACCTTCCTCACTAAATCATTTCTAGTTGTTGATTTAAAGTGGGAAAATGCATTCTTCTTTTCACTTGAACATTTAGAGACCATTGTAGGGTTATTAAGTACCCTAATTTCAATATTGTAGTGTCTCAGAGAATAGGGAGGGCCAAAGAAAGAGAGAGAGAGATGAGGAAATGACCAGTCATTGGAGCAGTCTGAACACACACCAACATTTATAGTTAAGTTCACTGTTATATGTATGTGCAGTTTGTGATGCACCCCCCCAAATATTTTCATAGTAATATCAAAGATCACTGATCACAGATCAGTATAACAACTATAATAATAATGGAAAGCTTTGAAATATCACAAGAATTCTCAAAATTTGACACAGACACACAAAGTGAGCCAATGTTGGAAAAATAGTGTCCATAGACTTGCTTGACTTATGCTTGCCACAAACTTTCAATTTGTAAAAAAAAATTCATTATCTGCAAAGTACAATAAAGCCAAGTGCAGTAAAACAAGGTATGACTGTACTAGTACGGACCTAGTGGATTTGCAATTTGACATGTATATTTTTTGGTGCAGATACCAGCATAATTTGCTATTTAATGCTATCAAATGAAACCTTAGATAAATTTATGCTACTAAAGATACCATATTTGGAGAACTTCCCATCCAACATTCTTGAAAAAATGAATATAAAGATTCATTGGACACAATGGGGTGTTTTTGAGCTTCTAGATGTTTTCTTAATTCCTTGTAAAACCTAAGCTCTGCAGCTGGTTTGAGAAGGCTCAACTTATTTGAGTACAAATATGAAATGACACCAAAAGCAGGTCAAGCCTTACTATTTTCCTAAATATCTACTGCCTCTGGGGGGTATTCTGGGCATACCAAGTAGTAAGAAGATGGGAAAAATGAAGGCTGTCCCCTGTCCAGCCATCTCATTTCTCTATGATCACAAGTCTCTGACTTAGTGGAGGGTATAATTTAGTCATCGCCAGACTTTTATAAAGTTATTCTTTTAGTGACCTCTACTTTTCACTTTGGAAAAGGTAACCAGCTCTTATTTTTTCCTGAAACCGGAGGTGGAATGAAAAGAAAAAGAAAAGAAAAGGCAATCTTTACATGAATATGGCATTGAACTCCCCCAGAGGCAGCCTTTCCTTTCACTCTTTTCACTTACGTCTTTACCTCAGGTTATAAGAAAGGGAAATTATTCTCTCATCATTTTCATAATAGTGTACTCTCCTTTGTCTGTCCCTGTCCTGATTTCTGAAGATGAATGGATAATTTATACAGTGCTTGCTTTGTCCTAAGTGGATGCTCACATCAAAGCTATCTGGGCAAACATGAACATAGTTACTGACTTTTGTCTCAGAATGTTCTCTGGCCACCATCATCTTCCTCCTGCCCAGAGGTCACATGTGATGACAAAATGGCAACTTCTGGATCTCATCATTTTGGAAAATGAATAGACTTTCTCATATTCAAGAAGATACAACACACTTCACTTGGCTAGGTGTGAACATCCCGAACATTGGTAAATGGATGAGGAGTAGGAAGTAACTCATTCTCTTTTTCTAGTAAGAACTAAACCAACTGACCTAAATATCCTTCCACAACTATGCTACTGGCAGATACTACTATAGAATTCGCTCTGATATGGGATCAATCAGAATTGATAGAGAAACTTACATTTAACGAGCCCTCAAGGGACAAGGGATGGGACTAGTAAGAGACAAATCTGGGTGGTCCTAGAGGGTGTGTCATGTGGGGATAAGCTGTTTTGCCATGATGTGCTTTTGGTATTATGTCCAGTCTGCTGGCTCTGGTAGTTCCCTCCCAGCTGGAACTTTGGCCATGGTACAAACAGATTATCTGTGTGCAGCCTGTGTTATGGAGTATAGCAAGCACTCCATAACAAAAGTTTGGGTTATAGAAAGCACTCTGTTCCATATCTGCTTGTAATTTCCCCCATATAAGCCCTATATTATATATGCAGCATGCAGTGCACTTTACTGAATCACTGGACTGGCAGAGTATCTCATGAATCACTTGTGGCGCTAGTGATGTATGTCTGTGACCCCTTGAACAACTAGTGTTGGAAGTAGAGGGAGAATTGATAACATTTTCCAGTCTGTTTTGAGGTGACTGGCCAACGTTAGCAGTCACCCAAACTGTCAAGTGCAGTTATTTAGGAGCTTTCTGTCTGTACCTGTGGCTTTCTTTGCCACTACCTCCATTCTGCAATTCACATGAACATTTTAGAAGTCCACTTGGTCAGAAAACATTTACTAGTCACACCTCTTTCTAAAACAAGTTAAAGTTTCTAAAATCTAATGCTTATCTCTTAGATATTTTCATGCACCTTTAAGGGGAAGAGAATCTACTTCCATGTCAGTTTTCTTTACCTTCCTTCACTCACAGCATATGTCCATCATAAGACAAAAGCTTCATGTGGCTTCCTATATTTATCCATTCAGATATATTTACTGAACACCTACTGTATGCTAGGCACAGTTTCTGGAGATAGAACAGTAAAAAATTAGACAAAACTCCCTGAGTCCTTAAATCTTACACACTAAAGATAGAAAATAATCAACAAGATAAATAAACCATATGTTAAATAGTGTTAAGTTTTGCAATGAAAATAATGCAGAAGCTAGAGAAGTTTAAATTAGATGTGATAGTCTGAAGCAAGTGAGGGATATCTGGGGAATAGCATTCCAGAAAAAGAAGTGATTACTAAATAAGAACTAATGGGGATGAAATGGAGAGATGAAGCTAGTAGTGAGAGAAGAATACAGACAGGAAATTTGGACTTCAGCTTACCATAGCTAAGTTATATGGGAACTTTGGCTTTTCCCCTGAATGAGATTGAAAATCACTATGGGTTTTAGAAGAGGAGTCATGCAGATGTTTTGTCAGAATTACTGTGGCTTCTGTGTTGAGAACAGCCATGACAGTTTTGGAAAAGGAAAACAGAAAATGGAATCATACTCAGAAAAAGAATCTATTGCAATAACTCAGGTTTAAAAGGTGGACCAGGGTGTTGGAAGTGAAGTGGAGAAAAATACTCAACCCAAGTATATTTTGAAATTAGAGTCAATATAATTTGCTGATAGACTGGTATTAAGGATCATCTCAAGGTTTTTCACCCAGGCAACTGACAAAATGAAGTTGCCATTAACTGAGAGAGAGAAATTGCAGGAGGAACTGGTGGGTAATGTGCCTATCAAATCGTTTTTGTGTATGTTAGCATTTTATGTGCTTTATGGGAGATATGTAAGAAGATCAAAAGGCTGCCAAGTGGAGATGTCTCCAGTCCATGGAGTACATAGCTAGAACCTGAACTTTCTCCAATAAAGGGATAAAGTTAGCACCGATAAAGGTTATCTCAAATATGGCCTTTTATTGGTGCTAACTTAATTTTTCTAAGACTCTCACAGGGCCACATTTACGCATGGAAACAATGACGGTGCTCAATTCAAATTTTAAATGAATTAATATTTCACTGATGGGGAAAGATCATATATTTTTAAATGTTCAAAATACCCATAATAGGAGTACCTATTCTGTATTTCATCAGTGTGTAGTGTGAACATAGTACAATTTAGCTTTTTCAAAGTTATAAAAATTTTACATGCAGACTATTACAGTGAAATATGTTACTATGTAGAAATTAAACTAGTAATCTGTCAATACTTTAAAAAATATTCTAAATATCTTTAAAAAGATACCTATTACTTTTAAATTGATATTTCTAAGCAAACTACTTTAGAGTGATAAATTTCAAAGAAATGGAGTATTAAATGCTGTTTTATTAAATGCAATCTGTTTAGAGGAATGCATGCTTAACTTATAACTTTGGTATATATGATGACTATACAATCATTTCAAACAAAAACAGGTGTGAAATTCTTAGATGACCATTATCCTAAGTACTTAAAGATGATGAGTTGATGTTTAGATTTACATATGGCTTGAGATAGTGTGTTCTTAAAAGAGAACAATCAAGCCTTAACCTTAATGATGGAAAGACTTTATTATGAAAATGAATGCATAAAATAATAATAACTGAAGAGAAAACCACAGCTACTGCCTAATTTATTCTTTTAGAAAAGGCTACACAATCGCTTGGAATAAATTCTTGCATGCTGTCATTATATGATAATGCCAAGAATATATACTAATTAAAATTAGCAACTCTAATGACAAAAAAATGTAATAATAATCAAGTTTGTATCACTTATGCTTTTTTATTTTAGAAAATCAACTAAGTTTATGAAAAATTATATATGAACCCAATATTTAATAAAGAATGCCTCTGAGAATGTTTGTAATCAGACATTACCTTTGGTCTCATTCTTCTTCTTTAAATTAATTGGGCAAACACTACTATTAATAGCTCTATCATCAACTCATTAAAATTTACTATAGTTTTTGATACGCCATTCTGTTTCCATGCTTTTAATTAATTTTGATGTCACTTGCTGATTTAGAATGGTTTAGTGTACATTGTCTTATTTAATCCTTTAATTCATGGAGAAAGACTACCCACATAAATCTCTGCTCAAAAAGTTTATAAAAATATTTTTTAAAAAATAGGAATAAAAGGTCCTACTGAGCATAAATAGGAACAAAATTTATTGGCCTTATATGGTTCTTATCTTCGATAGCATCTTCCAAACACAGAGTTTAAATAATACCGTTGAAATCACCTAACATCTTTGCCATTTGGGAGTTTTTTTCAAATCACTGCCAAGTTCCACGTGAAATGTACTTTAGCCTTTCTAGCATGAAATTGGAAAGGGTTTGCTTTTCATGACTCTTCCACAATTTTACAATGTGACTTTTACCCCTTTTTTGATTTATCAGTGGAATTCCTGGCCTAATGAAATTTGCTTCTTTTTTTTTGTATACACTCTTCCCTGTGGCATCCATACTTCAAAACGACAAGCACAATTTTGAAACATCCTGTCACCTTTGGGCCATAATAATATAAAACGGCTAAAACCTATTTTTCAGTCCACCTTGTACTTAAATCGAACAGTCTTCATAATAGTCCGTTACCCTCACGGGTGAGCTAAGCTAATGGGCATGGAGGTCAGCAATGTTTCTGTGATTGATTTTGTTTTACTGTGGTTCCTTTGGCCTCAGATAAGCTTGTTCTTTATAAGATTTCTGGAATGAGCTTGTAAATTAATTTCTGACCATAGGGAACCTCTCCAACTTTCTATTAAATCTCATTATCTTCCTAAAAGAAAATATCTAGAGTAAGTTTTCTACATTTATCATAAGTTTTGTTAAGGCACACTATTATTTCCATCAAGTAAACTTTTTTTTTAAAATACCAAACTTATGTCAGTTGTTCTTAAACCTGTTTGGCAGGCCCTATGAATAGGCAAAACATAACAAGTTGCTGGAAATTCAGACTGTTGGAATGGCTACTCAGATATGTACCTAATTGTGGAACATTTTTTGCTTTTTAACTTTATCTGACATTCTATTAAATAATAAGTAATAATAATAAAGCCTTAAAACAATCATAAGTGGATTTATAAATACAAATGAGAACGTATTGATGAAGCTTTTTTTAACTCCCAAGAATATAGCACTTATTTGGCAATATCTTCATGCTCATGCCTTAACTACAAATTTTTAGCTCTTTAGCTTCAGGGCCATTCTTCCATAGGAAGATCCCAATAAAGATTTGTTTGTGAATTCAAATTTATATGATAGATTTCTTTGGATCCACTACTTAATTTCATTTAATATTAAAACATCTGCTTTCCTCAGTAATTTTTGAAAATATTCATCACTTCCAAATGCATTTTGGGATAGAAAAAATACATTTTGGATATCTCAAATATTATTTTCTTGGAGGCTTCCAGTATTCCTATAGAGCTCATATTCAGCTGTCATTATTGAAATTAAACTAGTGGTAACGGGTGATAGCTTTACCTTACTTGAATTCATGTATACTTCAAAAATATTTAAAACTCCTTATAGAGAAACACTTAAAACTGTAGGAACAAAGGAGATATAAACAGGGAAATGAATTTAGGGGAAAAAAACCCCAAACTTTTTAAATCTTCTTAAAAGGAAAATGAATTTTGTCACAAAATACTTTTTATGCTTATATAAAATATGGATATATTAAACAATTAAAATTAGATTCTGGCATATCACTTTGTATATGCTAAGAGATGAGTTTTATTGCTGATCTTCACATAACCTATGAACTTATGTAAAAATGTATAATACAACTAGAAGTAATGTTTGGCATGAGACAGACAAACACAAAGCAGACTTTTTCAAAAACTTAATGCTTAATTTAAGTTTTCATATTCTTTTTTTTTTTCCATGCAGTATTGGGCAGTTATCTAAGTCTTGCTATTTATATAGCAATAAAACTATCATTTTACAAAAGTCAAACATCAGATGATGACCCCATTTTAAAGAACCAATCACCTCATAAGCTATAAAATGGATACAATTGATTATTGATGATGATTTCATTCCTTTTTGAAAATAGACTCAAGTTTATTACCCTATGTTAACATGCCAGAGTAAAGCAGGCTTAGGTAATTACACAGTGAGTATTTTATCCCTGAGTTATTAAACTAGTCTCTGCCTTCCTACACACTAATGTTAGAGGTTAATAGCAATATTCCATTTTATCCAGGGCCTTACTTCACTTAATGCAATGATGCATGACTTTCATTAAAATATAAAGCAAAAGGAATTGCAGAAAAAATTAACGTCTAAATTCAGGGCAAAATAACCTTACAAAAAGAGAATACAATGGTGTTTATGATCTATGTCAAGTTTAGCTAGGTGTACAACCTAGTTGTAAAATAAGATATATTTTGAATTTTATCACATAGAAGAGAACATTAAATCATATTACAGTATTTCCAAAGTTCTAGCTCTAGTATTGCTTTTGATACATGAATATCTATTAAAATATCAAGTAGATAAAACATATTGTATTGCAACCTAAACTATTGTGGAGTTGTGCTTTTACCATTCTCATCAAATGTGTTGCTCAATAAAATAGTTACTAGAATGATGCTGAAATAAATGATGGTATAATTGGCTATGTGTATTTTTAAATCCAATTTACATTATCAACCCTCATATTAACTCTGTTTTTACATATGTCAAATGAATAAAATCAGTTGCTTCTGTCTTTTGTTTTTTTTTGAGGGGGGAGGGAGTTTTACCTTTTAATGTATAACAGTTCACTTATTCAGCATTTTTGATAAATGCAGTGCCTTTGCAGATTGATGGATACAATGTAATTTTGCCTCTAATCTTAGTCTTTACTATTCTAGCCTTTACTCTGACTGAGTTCTATTCCTGTCACAACTCTGTTTGCTACAGTTTGATTACAACTTATTGTCATGGTTTTCACAATTACATTTGTTATCAAATGTTTCCTTATGTAAAAGGACACTTTGATTGAAGGTAGTTGTCCTCTAACGTATAAGCATCCACTGTTCTGTGTCCATCGCTATAGATTAGTTTTGCCTATTTTTGAATTTTATAGAGTCATACATTATGTACTCACCATAATACTTTTGGAATTAATCTATTTTGTTGAGTTTATCAATAGTGCATTTTGTTTTATTGCTGAGTATTGTTAATGAGTACATGAATATACCAAATTATAATTTTAATGATGGATAAATGCAATGTTTCAAGTTTTTAACTCTCATGAACAAAGCTAGCTAGTATAAACACTCCTGAACAAGTCTTCCTATGAAAGTTTGTTATCATTCCTCTTGGGTGAAAACCTAGCTGTGGAATTGCCAGGTCTTTTATAAGACCTGTAAGAGAAACTGCCAAACTTTTTTCCAAAGTGATTGTACTATTATGTGTTCCTGTCAGGAACAAGTAAGTGTATCAATTGCTCTGTTCTTGTTAAAAATTTATGTTGTCTTTTTAATTAAAGCCATAATAATGGCTATGATTTCTAGTGTTTGCCAGTTTCTGTGGTGAAAATTCTCTTATCATAGGCTATTTCAAATGAACATAGAGTAGGAAAGAGATGTGTACAATCTGTTCTCGTGAGCTAGTGTAAGTAGACTTGAGAACACCTAGTGCATATTTATTTATTCTAGTAAAGTGCTGAGGTTCTTTGCATATCTTTTTGTGTACTTTTCATTTGACACAAATAATATTTAAAAAAATAGAATTAAGGGTCAACATGTAATAAAAACTAATATTTGTATGGCCTCCTCAAGGCATTTTCTTACGTTTTGTGTGTCAAAGTGAGCAATACAAAGACTACCAGTACAATTTGCAGCTCCTGCAGTGATCCCTGCTACAAGGATAGTAGTTTTACCCATCATGGCTTTTTCAGTATCAGTGCAAATACCAACAAAAGAAAAAAAAAGTAGACATCTTAATATTATCATGAAAATAGTTTTGACCTCACAGATTTCTTTAAAAGGATTACGGGATTCTTGTGCATCCATGGACCACACTTTGCCAACTGTATCTCTTATTCTATTGGAAATATTGGAAAATTTAGATTTTCCTGGATGTAACTTATATAACTTACACTGTTATTGCATTTTCGTTTAGTTTCTGTCTTTAGAAATGATTGAAACATTAAGGAAAGAAAAGAGGAAAAGAGATAATTGATATAAAAATGAAGTCACTATAATTCTGCTTTATATTTCACTTTTCTCTATCTTCCATAAAGTTAACAGAATACTTGGTTTTATATAAGTAGTATTAGCAAAATAAATGCTTAAAAATCAATACTAGTGAATCCTTAATACCTGCTAAATATCTCTTAATTTTTAATATGGGTCTATTTGAGGTTTATAGTTTGCTAATGAATCAGTGCACATACCAATGTAAAAATGTAAAATCTACAATATAAATGCAAAGTGGAATTAATGACAAAAATGTACTTTCACTGACTATGGAAAAGCAAAAGTTCTACATAAAGAAAACGACAGACTGAAAAATATGACTAAAAATTAAAATACCTTTAGAGAGACATCAATTTCCATACAAAATATCATCATGTATAGTGAACAACAAATAGAAAAAATCCCAAAATTAATGATTTGTAGAAATGCAAAGTTGTTAAAGAAACTTTTTCAGGTACATTTTTACAAGCATAATGTTGTATTTTATATATAAAATTCTCACATTAGAAAAGAAAATTGCTACTTAAAGATAAAAATATGACTAGACATTCTCTTCTATAATGCTAACTTATGAATAGAAGTGTAGTAAATACTTGAAGGAAAAAAGAAGGCTAAAGACTCAGAAATCATTAGCTGAGAAAGATCACTACATACTGGGCAGAAAATTATGAAACTTTGTTTAAAATTTTCCACTCCAGTACAGTCTATACCATTGTTATTTTGGATTGTGAAATGAGGCAAATAATTATCAAGATATAAAATTCATTGGTTCAGGAAGGGAAACATTAATGCTCAGCAGGGTAAAGCCAGACAATCTAAAAATAATTAAACTGTTCAATTAGATTTATAAAACTTTGACATTGCAGTGTAAACTCGGGTTTTTGTTTGTTTGTTTGTTTGTTTGTTTTTTGTAATGCAAGTCCCTGACAGGCTTTGATTGCTGAAGGTAGATCAGATCTACTTCAAAGATTTCTAGAATAAACACAGCACAGCCACAGGACTAGATTAAGATCAGGTCACCTCTCCTTCACAGAAGGTCCTTTGTTTTAGAGATCTTGATTGCTTTCAGTAACTGACTATTTGGATCACTTGTTTTTTTTCTCTCCTTGAGCTTTAAACTTATGTTTTAAATTCACCAATAAAGGGTGAGCCCATGAAACCCTACATTTCCATGCCCTGGACATCAATAAAAGAAGAACTTAAGGCTCATGTGCTCCCTCTCTCTATGCCACAAATTCACAACCTAGCTGGGTGGCCCTAGGTGTGCCAGGTACTTTCAGGACCTATGGGTAATAAACTTTTTTTTTCCCCCTGAAGTTTCCTGATAGTTATTGCTAAAGGGCATCTTGGAATCATAAGAACTACAAGGGCTGGTCTAGATGCAAAATTGGTTATTGATAGCCTGAGACCAACACAGAACAGACATTTTAAAAGTAAGGAACCTCAGATACGACCTTTATGAAATATTATCATTTAAAAAATTGTCCATAGTAACACAAGGGAGTATCCAATAATTTTCATGGAATAAATTTTGTAAATTAAAACACTATGACTAGGAGCACAGAAATGAGATAATCTCTGTATGTATAAAGATTTCCTGGAGAACTAAATCATTAGGATTATAGGTCATCCATGTTACAGATTACGTACATATTAACAGTAGTGCTTTCTTTTTCTTCTTTTTTTTTTTTTTTCAACATTTGTTGTCAATAAAAAAAAGAGTCAGCAAATTAGAAGCCCATATGTCAAATGTAGCTTGCCATCTGTTTTTCTGTGGCTTCCAGGCTAGGAAATGTTTGTTGTAATTACAAATGGTTGAAGAAACAAAAAAGAAAATGAGTATTTCTGACAAGTGAAAATTATATGAAATTCAAATTTCAGGGTCCATGATTAAAGCTGTATTAGAGCACAGCCACTCCCATTCATTTAATTTTGTCTATGGCTGCTTTTGCATTATAAGGATAGAATCGAGTTATTGCAACAGAGACCAGATGACTGGCAAAGTTGAAAATATTTATTATCTGGCCCTTTAATGGAAAAAGTTTACCAACCTCTGATTAAAAAAACAAACAAACAAACAGAGATTATATTCATTAGGTAATATTTTTAAAGTGATGAGTCCGACTTTCATTATAAAGCTGAAATAATTCTCATAATTTTTTTCCATTATTGTTTGACCTAATTAAGCCTGACTTATTGTATAAGCAACTTGTGTTCCCCAAAGTAGAGCTTATCTAATATTAGAACATGATATTTGAGAAATAAAAGTGAAACCAATTTATCTTCACCACTTAAAATTATTATATATTCAGGTGATGAGGAGGAGTTACTCTATTTCAATAACTAGAACAACTCTAAGGCACACGTCTATCCCTGGTTAGTAGATGAAGAAACTAAGGCTCAAAAGAATCAGGCAGACAAATGGTGGCAACTGAGTATGAATTCATTTCTGATTCTGGAACCAAATAGACTGCCCAAAGTGTGATTGGAGGGGCCTTCTAAAGTGGCCCTTTATCTATTGTCTGTTCCTGAAATTTCAGTGAGAAAGATAGAGTACTTCCTATTAAAAAATATATATACTGTGAGATATTTTGTGCATACAAGACAAGAATAGAGAATAAAGAACAATTGTGTGTCTATCTTACTATTTCATCAAATCTTTAACATAGTTTGGATTAATAATTTTTTATGAAACACTAAAGATAAAACTGAGATGTTGTGACTTCCTGGGTGCCTTTCTGCATCTGAAACAATGTATCCATTCCCATATATTCATTATTTTCCCTTTTTAAAATAATTATATGTTTATATATCTAAAATATCATATTGTATTATTTTTTAAATGTTTCAAATTATATAAATTGCCTCTATTTTGCTTTTTAAATTTGCATTAACAAAAGGAGGAGAAAGAGGAGAGTAAAAATGGGGAACAATAAAAAGGAGAAGGGGAAGGAAGGAGAGAGAAAGGAAGAGTGGAAGGAGAGGGAAGAGGAGAAGGAAAGGAAGGTTGCTGAGAAGATAGAAAGAAAAACCACATATTTCTTGTATTTCTCGCTCATATTTGATGCAGCCAAGAGTAGATCGGCTGCACTTCTGCTTTACAGGACTCTTTAGTCCAGAACTCAAGCTGAATGAATAGCTCCAATGAGGGATATACCATTCTGGAAGCAGAAAGAGAATAAGAAATTTGTGGAAACTTTTTAAGACTCCTTAGATCATCCGTTTGTGGCATAAGCCACGTGTGCACACATTTCACTGGCTAAAGCACATCATTAGGCAAACCCAAAGTCAGTGTGTGCAGCTGTATAATTCTCTTTCAGGGAAGGGAATAATTGCAAACAATAATATAGTCTACTATTGCCAATATTGTATATACCATTCCACATTTTTAATAAAATATTGCACTTTTAAATTATATCCATGCTGATATTTCATTCATTTTATCTAGTATATGGAATTCCATTATATGAAGAACAATTCATTGTTCCAGTTTATTGCTAATAAAAAATTACCCCCCTGCAACATACAATGTCGTACGTATCCACACTTGTATACGCAAAAGAGTACCTTCTGGATTCAGAAGTGAAATTTCTGATCCTTGGGATGTGAACACCTTAAATATCACCAAAGTAATCTCCTGATTTGTTGAAATGGTGTTTCTTATTTCCATATTTTCTAAACCATTCACACAGGGACTTGAATTTTTATTTGAGTATGATATGTTGTCTATCTAATGAGATTGTTTCATCTTCTGTGAATTGGTTTATTTCTACCCTCTCCTCATTATTTTCTTAGGTTATTTGTCTTTTTCTTTTTAATGTTTAAGACTTCTCAATATATCAGGACACTACTACTTCATCAGTTTTGAGTATTGCAAATAAACTCCCATATTGTTTATTCATCATTTTGCCTTGTTATGGTGTCCTTTGTTATGCAGAAAATATTAAATATTAATTTAGTGATATTTATCAAATTTTCCTTTTTGATGTGAGTGTATGAGAGTGTCTCTTTGAAGAAGTATTTTGCTATTCTCTTGTTGAACAATGATGTTTTCTTCCTACAATTCTAAAGTTATACTTTTTAAACTTAGTTTCTAGTTATTATCCATTTAGAATTAATTATTATGTATGGCCTGAAATAGGAATCTAATTTTATCATGATCCAAATGGAGAAATAATTGTGCAATACCATTTATTAAATAGTCAGCATTATTTGAATATCACAATGTATTAGTAACATAAAATGAGTTGTATAGATCTTCATCTTTTTTCCTAGTTTTTGAAGAAGTTTCTATAATTATAAAGGTTCTAATTGTAGGGATTATATATTCCTTGAAAGTTTGATAAATGCCCATAAAAATCATGGTACTCTGTTTAAATAATTCTGGTTTCCAATTTAAATTAATTAATGATTTGAGATTTGATCACATTTTCTACTTCTTCTTGAGTCAAGTCTGACAATTTATATCATTCTAGAAAAAAATAACTATTTACTTTAGATTTTTTAATTGAGTAGCTTGAAGTTGGTCATGGACTTTAAAAAAAAGTGTCTTCTTCCTTTGGTTATAGCTCATATTTCTTTTTTCCTACATATTGAAACATTGTCTTATTTCTTTTCTGTTTTATGAATTTTGGCAAATATTTGTCTTTTTTATGAATTTTTAATAAACTTCTGGTTTTGTTTATTTTATAATTTTCTGCTCTCATTATTTTCTTTATTCTCTTTGAGTAAGATTTATTTTGTTGTTTTTTTCCTAATTTCATGAGTTGAACACTTACCTTATAATTGCTCTTAGGATTTCCACATCTCTAAATGTGTGTATCTTTCTAAACATGTTGGTATTTTTTATATCCTTATTATAGTTCATTTCTAATTTAATTCATCCTTAGTGAGATATTATGTCATATGTGACATCAACTATTTGAAAACTGTATCATTTTTATACAACATGGTCACATTTTATGAATGTTCCCTGTAATACTCAAAATAATGTATATTTCACACTCACACACATGCATACAGACATACACACACACACTAAAGCTGATTACTTTTGTTGAAATTCTTGCTATTAATTTTTCTTTTTCAATGTCAGTTTTTCTTAAATACTTCAATATTTTATGTATATAAATTTATGATTGCAGTTATATCTTCTTGCAGAAGCATTTTATTAAGATGCACTGTTTCACTTTATCTCTGTTAATCATTTTATCTTAAATTCTGGCTTATTGTCAAACATTGATATTGCTACAGTTTACTTGGCTCCTATTTTGGTAAAAATCCTTGAATTCATTTCTCTCTTCCTCTCTCTTTCTTTCCTTCTTAATGGGAGGGGGCACAATAGCCCTTTGATTTAAATAATCTGATTTGACAATTTTTATGCCACCAACACCCCCACCCCACCCATTTACCTTGGAAAAGATGCATGCGCAGTCACTGCTGTTCACTCTCAGAGGAATAACTCAGCTGCAGTTTCAGTTTCAGCTCTAACTGCAGGTTTTGATTTTGATTTTTGTGCTGTCCAAAGTCTACATTTTTTTTCCTTTTTATGAGCTCAGCTAGGGTTTTTTAAATTTTATCTTTTCACAGTTTATGTATTATTTATATGTATTTTCAGGAAAAGGAATTATTGGAACATAAACTAACTATACCATCTTGGCCTGGAAATCAGCTTGATGATAATTGCTAATTCATAAGTTTTGTTTTTTTTTTTTTTTGATAAATAACTTCTAAGGGAAGAGAGAGAGACCTGAGTGAATGAAGTAGTAGTCTGTTGGCAAAAAGTCAATTCGTTGGCGAAGCAAAGACTTGTTGCCATTTCCTCAGTGTGTGCTATGGACCTATGCTTTTGATAAAGTTATGATGAGGAGAGGAAGTAGGCTACTGATCCCAGCTCTTAGTAGTGCTTTATATTGTTTTGTCCATAATCTGATATTGTGTAAGTGAATAAATATCCTCTGGGAATAAAATGTTTGACAGAAATACACCTTTTAGAGTAGTATTTGAAGTTGAGGAAGAGCTAGTTTACCAGATGGTACCATTATATTCTCAAAGAGTTCATTTGCCTCTGATGGATAATTTCTTTAACACTGGTATTTTCCATTCATTCTGATTAACAATACAGTTGAGATCTTTCTCCTTGACTGAACCATGTAAAAAAGAACTCTTCTTCAATTTCATAATGACTTTCATTATGAAGAACAGAGAAGGTGGCTTAATAATATAGATCTGCTGCTAAAATGATTTGCACATTGCCATTTCCCTTTTTCTTTCTCTGGAGCCATTTGCAGTCCTCTAAGAACCTTCTCCTTTTGGGTCCTGAGGTTATAATGTATGTTCATAAATTTTCTGTGCAGAAATTTTTGTTGAAAACTGAGAAAATGAGTTGAATATGACTTTATAAGTCAGGCTTCTAGTGAAGCCTCAATCAGTTCAGCATACAGCACTGAAAGTGTAATTGTGTTTAAGATACCTTGACAGTCTTAGAATGAACGATAAAATATCTTTGAATGAAAGTCAAATACTTTAGTCTTCATGTTTTTACTCGGTATTTAATTGAGTCTTACATAAGACTCAATTTCTAGTGTACCACACAAAGTTTCAGTCATATATATATATGTATATATGTGTATGTATATATGTGTGTGTATATATATATATATATATACACACACATATTCATTTTCATATTCTTTTTCATTATAGATTCCTACAAGATATTGAATATAGTTCTCTGTGCTGTATAGTATAAACTTGTTGTTTACTTAATGTTTTTGGTTATCTGTTTTATTCACCTATAGCAAATAGACAATAAAAAATTAAATGGTGAAAGAAAATAAGGAAGGTGCTAAAGAGAAGGACAATGGTAAAAGGAAGAAAAAACATGGCAAGGTACCAAAAAACAGTCATAACAAAAGGATATAATAACTACTACTGTTCATTAAGACAGTAAGTTATGTTTGGAAACTTCTGTTAAAATAAATAGTAAAATAATAATAAATAAATAAATAGTAAAATAGATAATGAAGTTGAGAAAATTTCCACAAAAAAGGAAAATATTAAGAAAAAATGCTTAAAATGTAACAAGAAAAGTTTTTCACTAGCATGTTCCAGTATGTTGGCCATGACACACTAGAGTGGTGTAAATATGTCACAAGAATGCTGATGTCATTCACTGCTAGAGGTCTTGGGGCACACAGAGCCAGCAGTAAAAGAACCCTTTTTCTAATGCAAAGCATCCTTGTTCATTTATCCCCATGCACTTTGAAATGAAAATATTAGGAGGTACTGTTCTGAATAATTTATAGCAGATGAAGACAGAAGTGCTCAGAGAGATGTGATCTAAATTGTAAACTCCTTACTGGCAGAAATACAAGGTCTTACTCATCTTTGTGCTCTATATCTAGCAGGTATCTGACACATAGTAATATGCAACAAATATTTGTGAGTGAATGTTAATGAGGGATAGAGGCACAAGTGTGAGACAAGCTGAATCTTGACGAACAGGAATGAGTTAACCAGAAAAAAAGAGAAAAAGAGAGTGACAGAGGGAGATTAAAATAATGAGCAATGACACAGAAAGTCATGTAAGAGGCGTGGAATATATACATAAATAGGAGAGAGGGTAAGGTAAGACTATGGGGAAATAACAGGGAAAGAACATAGCTCAGTAGCAGAGTACATGCTTAGCATTCATGGGGTCCTGAGTTCAATCCCCAGTACCGCCATTAAAAAAAAAAAAGACTATAGGGAAATGTTGAAATTAGATTATATTGGTATATATATATTTAGATTAAATGATACATCTGTGTAGTGGATTGCTTCCAGATTAATGGAGAAAAAAAGCCAAATTTGGAATAAAGCACAATAGAGTAAGAACCCTATAAGATGTAAGAATAATATACTTGCTTTCGTATAAACTTGTTAAAATCTTTAATAAAAAATTAATATCTCACATAATTTTATGAAGTCCAACATTAAAATAATTCTAAAGAGGAAAGTTAATAAAATTGCTTCTTAAACTACAGATCTCTTAAAGAAAAAAACTGGAAGAGTTAGATATTTAAAATGCAGTATTTACCAAACTTGACCAGAATCAACTATTGCCCTTTTTTTTTAAAAAAAAAATAGAGATTCCTATCTTCACCCTTCAAGGATATGATTACAGAGTAGAGCCTAATAATTGGTATATCTCACCAAGACTTTCTGATGATTAAGCACTTTGGAAAATGGATTTAACAAACAACTCACAGGCATGAAAGTGGTGATGAGTTCTGCTAGCAGCTAGTATTCAGTGTAAATAAAGCCCTTGAGAACTGCTCTTGAAAAGTGTAAGTCATGGTTATCTAGGTCAATACAACTATTTTATTTTTTACAGTCAATATTATGTAATTGATTTTTATATCAGTCATTAAATGAAGACTAATGTAAAATTCCAAGAACTTGCCCTCTTAGACGGCAGCTCATTTGAACATAAGACATGAAGCCTAATGTTAAAAAGATCCTTAGTCCATGTGTTTAAAATCACCTTACATTTTTATTTTATAAATTCCTTTACCCATCATGCTGTTGTAGACAATCCCTGACTCATGCATGTATGAATACTACAAACTTTTTCTCAATAGAAACTGAACCATCTCCCTGGTGGATTCATTAACCTGAAAATCCAACCCTGGTTGGCCCAGCCAAATAATATGTTGTTTACTATAGGTTATTTTGGTTTAATTATGAAGTTGTTTTCACTATAATAATATGCTTTGAAATCACTGAACCAAGAACCTTACGGTAATGAAAGGAAAGTTAATTACCTACATGAAGTTATAAAAGTTCAAATCATTTAAAGAAAATCAGAATATTGTCTGTAGATAGATGATGAGAAATGGCTTTAATGATCACGTATAATTTTTTAGAAATTATTTGGTGCTAAAGGCTAATTACCTATGCACAGTACAGAATTTAAATTAGAGCCACTTGCACACATCATAAAGCAATGGCATTTTGAGGATTATCCACCAAATTATTACTTCTGATATTTTTAAGAGAACATGTACTGCATTCTGATGGCTTCTTTTCTCAGTGTAGTGACCTTAACTATATACAGTTATCAACTTTTATGGGGTCATGTCTTAAAGCTATATGCTTTATCTTTCATGGGTATTTATATTGTGTAATTATGTGGATTGTTAACGGTCTTTTCAATATGATGGATCTGAGTTCTCAAAATCTAAAACTTTGACTTTAATTGTACATTTTATGTCTATTATCTGACATCAGTGAAAGAAAAATGAGGCTTTTTAAAGGAATTCATTATAAGCATTTCTCCTGGTTAGGTATTCCACTTAGCTGTTTCAGCTATATCAAAGAACAAGCAAGAATTATCATTAGTAGGATTTTGAAAACCATAAAAGGTATTATAAGAAACTTGATCATTTTCCAGTTACTGAACTAGAACTACAGCAGACATTTAATATATCCAATAGAAGTGTAGATAAAATGAAAGCACTACCATAGTAATATATAACTGGAAACTAACATTTCAACGACTTCTTCAAGTACTGGATATAACATCAATTGCAGAAGAATGATCTTAACAGTCCATCAGGCTAGATGGACTAGAAAAGGGAAATTTTGGAATAATTTTGTACATCATTTTCAGGTATTAGGTCATTAATAAAATGATAAGCCTTTCTCAGCTTAGAAAATATTTAGAGACTGATTTATAAAAATAGTGTTATTTAGATTTCAATGACTCTGAATCACCTTTTAGTAACTTTTTTGAGGAAATTCTACAAAATGTACTGCTTTAAAGGGTAGTTTTAGGAATATGGGTATGTCATTAAATTTAAACAATTTTTTATTCAATAACATTTAGAAGGATGTTTCACTTTTTTAAAATAATACAAAAGATGAGGATTAATTTATCAAAAAATAAGGCAAATTTTATATTATGAAATATATTTTTATAAACCATTAGATTTCAATTTTATGCAGCTAAAATTGTCATCATTATCATATTTTATAATATATTACTGCAGCCATATTTTATACCAATAATTATGGAGAATTCTGACTCATAAGATTTTCCAGCCATATCTTATGCAACGTTTTGGAAATACTCTGTTTCCTTAAATGCCTCTCTGTCTCTGTCTCTGTCTCTCTCTCTCTCTCTCTCACATGCACACACACACACACACACACAAGCACACAGAGGCACACACACTCAACCCTCTGGACTTTACAGGAGTTGCCAGGGGAATCATTTAATGCCAATTATGCATCTCTTTATTTTTATTGAGAAAACACAAAACTAATAATGCAAACTGAGGAAATTTTCAAAAGTTTTGTCACAACAAAATATGCCTTCATTTTTTTTCTGTTTTTTTCTCCCACCTCCAAAAAAAAAAAAAAAAAAATAGAAGCAGTGCTCACACATATTTAAAGATTTGGGAGGCAAAGAGAGTTGGGTGACAAATTTTATATGTGTTGTGTAAATTCACTTAAATAGTTTATATTTTTAAAATAGAACAGATGTATCATATAGGGATTAATACAAAGACAAAATCAGTGACATTTTGCATGTCTGAAATATTTAATGATGATTACTATACAAACAATTCCCATTTTCCACCCCTTTTTTATCAGCAGTTTTCTAGTGGTTTTAAAATTTGTTTCATTTCATTATGATTGGTATTCATTCTAATGCTTTTACGAGCCATTTCTTCCATCCAATGCCGTCTTACCTTGTGGCTAGGAATCCTTGAAGCATAAACTCAGGTCACTCCTTGATTCCAGGGGATGAAATTTATCTGGCCATCATAGGGGAAAGTTGGTATTTTCATACACCCATTGTGTTTAGAAATTTGTCCTACTTCTTTGGAGGATGACTTGCAATTTCTATCAAAATTTAAAATGTACGTACTTTATAAAACAGCAATTCCATACCTAGGAATTCATCAAAATGTTAAAAAAAATTACCCATATGTGAAAATGTAGGCATGAGAATATTTTGCTGTATTGCATTATGGCAGTAAAAACAATAAAAGCAACCTAAAATCTGTAAGACCCTGGTTAAATTAATTATAGTTATTCATACAATTACATACCATATAATTTTAAAAAATCAAGGTAAAAGTACACATTGTTATATGGAAAATGTTTGACATAAACTATTAAGTAAAAAAACAAGTTTTATAAAATGACTCTAGGTGAAAAATACATATTTTCTTTTGTAATGATATAAAAATTTTGGAAAGATACATAAGAACAATTAGTTCTGACTCTAAAGTGTAGTTGATTTACAATGTTGTATTAGTTTCAGGTGTACAATACAGTGATTCAATGTTTTTATATATTATACTCCATTTAATGTTATTATAAAATATTGGCTATATTCCCTATGCTGTACATTACATCCCTGTGTCTTATTATTTATTTTATACTCCTCTCACCACTGCTCTGACCACTAGTTTTTTCTCTGAATCTATGAGTCTGTTTCTGTTTTGCTATATTCATTTGTTTCAGTTTAGATTCCACAGATAAGTGAAAAACATACAGTATTTGTCCTTCTCTGTCTGAGTTATTTCACTAGGCACAATATCCACCAGGTCTATGGAAAAATTTCAAATGGAAAAATTTCATTCTTTTTTATGAGTTCTGACTCACTTTGAAAAGGGGGCTTTAGAAGATAGGGACTGGCTGTGGGAAAAGGAAACTGCTTTTTTTCTGTTTTACTTTGAAAAATTTAATCTGAAAAAAAAACCTGGATTCTTTAAATAAAAACTTCAGGCAACTTTTCCTCTTTTGACACAGATAGCACGTTTAAATGCATAAGACTCTGGTAACAGTACTTGGTACTGAAGTCTATCATGCTGTTTTAAAAATGATTTAGCATTCTTCAACAATCTCATTTCCAGTAACATGGTGAAGATCTTGTATTCTGGTTACCATTTTATCTTCTTTTTCTATTCCACACTATCAGTGTAACTATTGCTAAGTTAGAAAGAAATTTACTTATTCTTGATAAAAAATTCTCTCCATTGAATGCCTCAAAAAAGAGAAAATACATGCCAATTTAGTATCAAAATGTAGTCCAGATTGTCATTGCCTTACTACATTTGTATTCTTTCTGAACCAATTGGAGATTTTTTTTTCTAAAAATATGGAAAATATGTCAGGTTTAATAAATTGCTTGATCTGAATAATGACTAAAGATGTCAATCACATGATTTTAATTTCAACAAGAAAATTAGTCAGAACTGTGGGAATTTATTAACAATCCTTTGAAAACATATGACTTACTCTTTGAGGATGCAGTATCTAAAAATAGTAATTTGGTATCTTGTAATAACGTATAATGAAAAAGAATATGAAAACAAAAATATGTATGTATGTATATGTATGACTGAAACATGCTGTACACCAGAAATTGACACAACATTGTAAACTGACTATACTTCAATGAAAAAAATTTAAAAAATAAAAACAGTAATTTGAAATTTATAAATCGCTTTGGTACTCTGGAAACTATATTGCTTATGAATCTTACTTTTTTTATTCTATGATAAATATGCTACACTAGTTTTTTTATTGATGTTTTCCAATGGCTCCTTTTGTGATATTTCATGCAATTTTCACAGTAAGTAAAATGGTTAAGCGTTATCATTTCTAAATATTCAAGGAGAGAACTATTACTCAACTTGATAAAGAAATCAGCTCTAATCAGTATGCTTAAGGGAAAAATCTGAGTTCTGATCTAATTTGGACTTTTCTTCCAATGCTGTAAGTAACCATCTGGTCTACCCTGATTTGGCTCTCTTTCAACTGGCACACTACTCCCCATCACTTTTACTGGATTGTTTAACCTTCACTTTAAGCACAGTATTTCTCAATTAATGTGACTGGAGGCTTGCTTAACTTTCAAAATTCATGTGAAGTAGGTGACTTGTAATTCTGGGAATGATGCCTTCCCCAGTCTCTCCTCTCTACCTTTCTTCCCTTCTTCTCCCTCACTTCCCTCTCCTCTCTCTCTCATCTCAATGTCTCTCCTAGCTACACTGCATCTGTCTTCCGTTCTTTCTGCCATGTTGAGGAGGAGTAGTAGTGCTATGTGACTGTGTATTTGGGTGAACCTGTGTAAGAAGTGTTCTGAGGAGACTTCTTTTGGAGTGTTCTTTCAGAAAGCATCTCTCACCTCTTGCTTCAGGTCAAAACTGAAAACATATTCTCTACTGAATAAAGTCACACATACTTATTAAGACTGCACCTAGTCACCAACAAACTCTGATAGTTTTCAATGATGTTTTTATTTAAAATTTATAAGGCTAATTACACTTAAGCTAAAATAGCCATCTCAATGGGCTATAGCTATGATTCCAAAATTTGAGTTGTCAGAAAACTTTAACATAAATATAGATTTATGGATCCCAGAATGAATCTAATGAATCATAATCTCTGTGAGATATAACTCTCTGGAATCTCTGAATTTTAAAAACATCCTGAATTGATTATATTAAATATCCAAGTTTGGAACCCACTAGTCAAAATGATACTGAAATGGTATTGATTCTCACTTTACTGTGTGTAATATGGAAGTTTGAACTTACTTATATTTGTAGAATATTGATTATATTTTTCCTTTGTTATACTGTCTCTCCAATTATACCATAAACATCTTTAGAATATTCTATAAAATCATTTTTATAATACATACTTTAAAAAGTATGGGAGTGCCACTTTTTATTTCCAAAGTTTACTGGTAAGATGTACTGTTAACTCATGGTGAAGTCTCTGGGTGTCAAAGAAAGAAATCTCCAGTCTGTTTTGTTCTTTTCTCTGTCCAAATATTCTGAGAAATACTGAAGTGTTGCATGAAAATCTTAAAGTCCATTGGTAAGTCTTTATGCGCCATAGGAGGCAGGTTGTCAATTTTTTTCCTAGCCATCCCTCATCCTAGTTATAAGAAATTATTATGCAGTGACTCAAAAGGCTAGCTGATGATTTTCCTGGTTTCAATGGACAGTTACCTTATCCTGCCAGTCAGCAGTCATTAAAAATAGTTTTCCATCTACTTCAGAGTAGATGCATGTAGATGGTAATTGATCTCCTTTGGTAACTGGACACGAACTAGCATCCTCATACAAACACTATCCATCTAAGATACAAAGGTCATGTACTTGTGTCTTAAGGAATGATTGAGGTCAGTTTTCTAGCGTTTAATTTCTAACTATGTGTTTTAGGTGCCCAGAGTTTCTCTGTATGCTGAGAGTCTGGTAAAGTCCAGAATGGTAGCCTGTCAATTAAGACTAGCTCTATCTTTCCTGACTCATTCTTACAGACTTTTACAAGATTGACTGCTGCTATGTTTTGCATTGAGCTAATAGTCTTAGGCTTTATTTAAATTCAACATTGATTATATGGAGAACAAATAGGCCTTATCCTGAGCGCCTTATTATAATTCCAGGATTTTTTCCCCCTTTGGCTTTGAAAGATGCTGCTTCTTATGCCTCTGATGTTTGACTCAGCCTTGGCTTGCAGCTTCATCCCACAGTAGTCACCCCTAGCCCAGAGGGATTGGCCCTTTTCAACCTCTTTTATCTCCATGCTGTGCCACATTCCAAACCCCTCTTAAAAGGGAATGTTGATCTTGTGACTCCTACCAAACAGACCTTGAGAGGGTGTGTTCGGGAAGAAATGAGCCCTTAGAAGAATACTTTAATAATTCATTATTATGGTTTCAGTCATTTATATAGTTATCCTTTTTTAGCTTTTAATTCAGCTGACTTAATTATAAATGTATACAATTTAATTTTTAATAATGGCTGTTTTTGACAACTGGTTCTCAAGTTTTCTGAATTTAGCAATTAGCTCTTGCAAGTTGATAGCAGCCAGCTCCAGCACACCACTGCACCCAACACACAAAAGATTAGTTTACAACACCAACACTAGGGAAATGCTCTAAACTACAGGTAACTTATCTGGCTAAGCATGGCTAGCATGTAGCTCCATGAGGGCAAGAGTCTTTTTTCACTGATGTCTTTAAAGTGCCTAGAACAGTGCCAAACATATTATAGATGCTTAATAATTATTTTTGAATTGAATTTATTAAAATAACAGAAGCATTTATTTATCACACATAATTATAAATCTAGATGTGGGTGGTTCGAGAGCTGATCTGTCCACTCTGAGTTTCTGGCCTTTTCCTTATGGCGAGTAAGGTGGCTGCTTCAGCCCCACATCACACCCTCGCAGTACAACATTGAAGAATGTTAGCAGCAACAATCAGGATTTGAGGGACATGTCTTCAAGTGCTTTCCTGTTTTCTCACACAGGTAGAGCATGATCAGCTGCAAGGAGGCCAGGAAAGCCAGCAAACCTCTTTTTTAGACCTTGGGCTCCTAAGTCTGTCAGCCCAGATTCAGGTCACTGAAGAAATTTTTTTTTCCATCTTTCACTGTCCAGACACATCCCTGACAGAGAGTCCAGTTCTAAAAGTCAGAAGTCCAAAAGGGGTTTTACAGTTTTAAAATCTAAGTATTTATGAAGCTGAGTTCCTTCTAGAGACTCTAGGGGAGAGTTTTTGTTGCCTTTTCCATCTTCCAAGGATTGTCAGTATTCTTAACTTGTGGCTCAATTTCTTAATCTTAAGTCAGCATCATTGGGTAGAGTCCTCATGCTGCCATCTCTCTGATTCCATATACAGTCATCTTTAAATATCACAGTGATTCCTTTTCCATTTTGAAAGTTCTCATGAATAGAGCACAGTATTAACTTCTTTGAAGTTATCTTTAAGATCATGTTGCTAAGCTCAGCATAAATGAAACATAAATAATGGAATATTTCTTTTCTATCTGGTTGAAAATTTTTTTATTTGTTGAGTACTGTGTCACGAAAACAAGTAAAACTGACTTGAAAACTTTTGACAACGCATTTTAATGTTTGAAAAATAAATGACACTACCATTTCTTTAACTACTCCATAAAAGAGAACAGAACACATGCATGCACGTGTGTGCGCACACACACACACACACACTCATGCACACTTCCTCACACCTGATGTCATATATATACATCCTTACATACATGTATATATATCCTGTAAGGTAAGCTTGATGCTGAAGAGAATAAAACTTGAAATAGTAATATAACTTTTTTGTTTACTGCTATTATCATCAATCAGTATTTCCCAGACAAACTACCCTTTGCTGCCTTGAATGTCAGGCCAGAAGGAATAAAGTAATTATGAACTGCAGGATTAAAAGGGCTATAACCTTGTCAACTGATGAACAATCACTTCAAGGATATTTATTAAGGAATAGCAAAATAATAGTTATTTCAAAGATTCTAGTGCCTGCTTCTTAGAAATATCCATTTAGCTGGGCTTAAATATAGATTTGTCTACCAAAACCATATTAGGTTTTGAGCTAATGAAACAAATGAGTCTAAATAAAATGGTGAAAAGTAAGGGAAGATTTGAAAATTATTAATTTAGTTTTACAAAGCACTTTATATCGGTGAGAAATAGAGCAGTAGTAAATACGTGAATCTAATATGTGCTACTGAAGTTTTGGAAATTGGAGTAAATAATTCTCAAAATTTTTTCTTTCTGTGATAGAATCTTCAGGAAATATTTAAGTGCAGTTTATTTCAAAGACACTATTTTTAGGTAGGTAATTGTCTTGCAAGATTCTTGAAGAGGTTAAATGAAATAATGTATATATTATTTTTTTCTTCTAATAAAACATCACCAGTTGTTATATTTGAATGTTATCTATTTATTTTCAGAGCAATGCTCATTCAGGCCTCATAATAATCATGTGAGATACACATTGCAGAATTGTTTTTCTAAGGATCAAATAAGTAATTGGCACAACTGGTCAAAACTCAGGAGTGCTGAGTACAAATCTTACAACCCTTTTCCTCAGCCATCCTTTATTTCTGCCATTTGATGGTCATTTAGTAATGCCTTCTCTAATTAAGAGTAATAAAAGCATCCAGCCAATGAAAAATACTGACATCATATCATCAGATTTAACATTTCATTGTTTTTCTTAGAAACATAAATGTCATGATAAAGAGGAAATTACTGCTTTACACATTTAAAAACAAAGAGAACAGATGGTCAATATGGCAACCATCACCTGGATGATTTCCCTGCTTCCTTGCTTTATTTATTTTACCCTTCAGTCTCATGATGTTGGGATCAGACTTTCCAAATACATAATTGGCACTTAGCTAATTCCTAAGATTCTATTTTCTAGGAAATCTTGACCAAGAGAAAGCAACCTAATGGAATTAATATGTTTTAGAACACCTGTTTTGTACCAGCTACTTTATTAAATAGCAGAATAATGAAGCAAAAATATTAATATAATCATTGATATATAAAGAGTTCCTACAAATATAACATCTCTGAGTTTATTTTTGCAGCCATTGTAGTAATGTTTTTTTGTTTGTTTTCCAGCCATGCACTTTTGACAAGGTCCTCATCGTGTCCAAGGGCACCTTGCAACTAGAGACCTCGAGTAGTTCAAAGAAAAAGAAGTAACTGAGTGCACTACTCAGGTAAATTATAAGCAGTATGAAATTTTGCCTCTATTATCATGGTGCTTTGTGAATCTTTTTCACTGGATTATAGTAAACTCATTCAGAAATTGTCTACCTGTCACAAATGGTGTCACAGTACCAGTATGTAAACTGATGATCTGAAAGAATACTAAAAGCACATAAAAGCAATTCAGTAACCTATAGTTTCTCAATACTGTCACCCTTTTTTAAAAGAAGAAGGAAAAACAAACAACACAAACAAACAAAAAATCCTTTCCTATGTCATTTAAGAATAAAATTGAGGATTCCTTGATTTGATAAAATCACCAGCAAAGCAAATAGTGTTTAGTTTGTAGACCCAGCCAAAATCTCAGCCTGGAAGTTTGGCCTTATTCCTTAAAAATGGTAAGTGAAGCAACATTATTGCCAAGTTTTGGTTGGACTAAGGGACTTTGTGGAAAACTAGATGTATTTCTATTTAAATATTGATGTTGTTTTTCAGGGCATAGAATAACATGTTTATGAGTGAAAATAATTTTACTGAGAGATCTGAAACTAGGATCAGGGAAAATCTTAGAGTCTTTGGGGGTTTTCAGTCCCTCTCCTAGAAACATAGCATACTCTCAGGGGAAATTTGACCAGTTTGCTTTGTAAATTCAGTGACAATCTTAATGAAAGAATATGTATGATTTACAGATTAGGAGTAAGTTACTCTCTAGTATGAACCATCTTTATTTGCCAAAATAAGACCATTAAGGGTTAGAAGAGCACAGAAACTATGTGCAACCAATTTGCTTTATATAAAGTATATACAGAAGAGTTTACATTTAATTCTCATAATTTTATCTTTACACATATGAGATCTTTCTATCTCTTTTCCTACTCTTTAGAAAGTATAAAACAGTGTTTTGCATATCGATGGTGTCATAGTAACTATGTCCAGGACTTTGACACAACTTTGAATTTTTTGGTACCTTTTTATATATTCAGCTTACATCATGTCATGTTTTAATTAAGTGAGTTCTACTAGTTATATAAACACTGTATCAATACTATTGAATTATGCTCATATTAATTAAGATAAAATTGAATCAATTCAACACATATTCACCATGGTTTATGCATTCTGTAGTAGGGGTATAAAGATAAATGAGAAATTGTGATTGATCAGAAGAATCTTATAGTCTATCAAGAGAATTCAGAGGTAAGAGACATTGTCCTTGGACAGAAAGAGATAATTTCACTGAGTTAGGAGGAAAGCAGATAACCATGAATATAGATATGAATAAGATAAAGATGGGAGGGGGGGAGCATTTGGTAATTTCCCACCAGCTTTGCCTCAGACTTCTCTACATTTGGAAATAAGGTAAGAGTATTAAATACTCAGGCCCGATATTGCCTAATATGAAAACAATGGATTTGATAAGTAAGAGGTCATTGTTGGCTTTCTTCAGGATACAGTTTAGAGAGAAACAGTCAAAAAATATATGATTATGGTTTAAAGAGCAAATGAGAGTTTAGACAAATGGCCAGCAACTATAGGGCACTCTTTCCAAAACATCATGGATTAAAAAGAAAAAAAACAAGGGAAGAGTAGAAGAAGGGAGGAGAGGGAGGGCAGGGAGGGAAGAGAGTGGAGGGGAAGGTAGGGATGGGGAGGAAAAGGGAAGAAAAATCTCTTCTTAAGCTTCCTGGCATGTATATAATCAATATTATGAAATTTATTATAATATCTATGTTGAGTCTTTGTAACATTTAACTTTTCCTCTTTTTATTTTCATGAAGAATTATTTTTCTTTCTTTTTGTGGAAGTAATTTCATATCTTAAATAAATTCAATTTCATTTATGAACTCTAATTTTCTTGATTTGAGACTAGAGAAGAAAGTCTTAGAAGTATATTTACTACAAAAATAAATCAGTTGTTATCTTACCTGCAACGCTCTTTCTAAAAAGTTCTCAACTACTGATTTTGATTTTACTATCAGATTAATGTCTTCAGAGATTATTTCAGCAATGAATAAGATTCTATCTTATAAAAGAATATTTTGGTTTCCAATAAACTCAGTATCATTTGCACATGAACCATTTATTAGTTGTGAAGCTATTTCTAAGTTTATTCCAGTGAGTTGACATTTTGGTGTCCAAAACTGATTAACATATATTTCCTATTACCTAGCATTTATATTTTAAAAAAAGAAATTCACTAATGATAGCAAATGAAACAATTTGATACCTTGTAAAGAATTTTTTTTCCATTATGTAAGTCAAAACTCTATATAGTTTGACTATATAAATTATAATTTTAACTCAATACCTAAGATGTTTTCTATTTATTTTTATGGTAAGAAAGTTATATAATCAACCTCATCTGCTTGTTTCAACACTTAAGAAAACCGTATAACTAAAATCACAGACGGGTGAATGTACAGCTCAGTGGTAGAGTGCATGTTTAGCATGCATGAGGTCCTGGGTTCAATACCCACTACCTACATAAGTATATCCATATATTTAAATTAAAAAATACAATCACATTTACCAGAACATCCCTGCCACACATATGCATACACACTTGAGCCATATGCAAAATGAGGATTATAGATAGACATAATCTCCTCCATCTTCATAAAACCTGTTCCTGAATATTGTTCCATAAAGCACCCAATGATAAATCACATGACTCTGGGAGAATAGAGTTAAAATCAGAATTTGTATTATTTGACTTTATTTCAAATGCTCAAGCATAAAATTTATCTTAGACATAAACAAGTCTACCATAAAAGCAAGCCAAAAATTAAAAAAAAAAGAGAAAAAGGAATAATGAACATCCTTTGTTTAATCATATTTAAATTGGTATTTATATTTCATAAATACATTCTAAAAAAGGTATATATAAAGTAAATCAAATTGACACATAATGCTTAAAAAGCAATTCTACTATTTTATAAATTCATTTAAATATAGTTAACTATAAACATATCTAGATGCTTAATCACAAAACAATAATTTTGGAATCACTATCCCAATGAAGTTTGTTTTAAATAACATACAAACAAGTATAACTCTATAATTCACAGTCTTCATTATTTATATAGTCTTTTGGGAAGAAGTTTGATGACTGTTCTTAGTAAAGAAAGGCAACAAAAGCAGCAACTGGAAAAAATTTTTAAATAATGTTTAATCAAATAGTCCTGACGTGAAAAGACACATTCAAACCTATCCTAGTGAATTTAAACTATTTCTTGCAGTTCTCCTGGTTACTCAACAGAAATCTTGTATGTTCATAAATTTTGGAAGAATAAAGCCAAAGAACATGGAAATAAACACTTAAATAAAGCAACTGTAAAATGAATAAAAACACAAAATTGAAAGTCACAGACACTGATTTTTAAAAAATCTATCATTACAGTTCCTCTACAAACCTTATGTTCACCCCACTGTGATCATCCTCCTAGGGCATCTCTGTTCAGCACTGGCTAAAATGTTGTCACTATTCACATGGCACTATATCAGTATTTCTGTTAGTGTGTATACTACCTGTTCACCCAAACATTATATGGACTTTAATGAGACAAGTATAGTGTTCTCTGTTTCCATTTAAAAGTAAAAATAAATGTTACACTCAATTTTAAAAGCAGCACATAGGCATTGAAGAAAGTATGGAGAATGCTGGCAATATAAGGTATAAAATAAAAATTGTGTTTATTTTACGATCAGATATTAACTGTTAGTCTTTTAGAGCATTAACTTCTTATCAATTTCATAGGCACGGCTGAATTTATGCCAATAATTGTTAAAACGTAAAACAGAGAAACTTACAATGGACTTTTATAGTTGTACACCAAAAGTCTCACTTTCTTTTTTTTCTGTGTGTATATATATTTTAAAATATATTTTATATTATATATATTTTTCATTGAAGTTTAATCAGTTTATAATGTGTCAATTTCTGGTGTACAGCATAATGCTTTAGTCATACATGAACACACATGTATTAGTTTTCATATTCTTTTTCAACATAAGTTACTAGAAGATATCAATTTTAGTTCCTATAGGAAATTAATTTTGGTTTTCCTGCCTTACAGATGACTTGTACTGCTGGGGATTTTAACTTAGTGTTATAAGTACTTTAACACGTTATTAGAAAAGGCAAATCTGTTATTTATGATTGCCTGATTTCAAAATATTTAGAATAACTTTTTAGATAACACACTGTATAAATTACACTTTGCAATTATTTTCAAATGAGTTTCTAAAAGCAAAATCAATGGGATAAGTGAATGTGCATTTTTTAAATTTTGGATTAATTGCCTTTAAGAAATTTTCTATCAGTTTACATGTTGCCAATAATACACAAGCATGCCAGTCTTATCTTAACTTTGCCAGTGTGTTATGATTTTAAGAATCATTTGCTTACTTTGGAGGCAAAAGTTTATTTGTTCATCAGTATTCTTTAAATTTCCTGATTTTTATAAGATAGACCTCTCTTATCCATATGTTTAAGAATAGCCTTTTCTATTTTGTTTATCCATCGCCATGTCTCTCACTTAATTATTGATGCATTATGCTCTTTCTTATTTATCTCTGTTAACTTCAAAAGAGTTATATTTTCACTATTTAATTTTTACCTTTCATTTTATTTATTATATTTTTTACTACACAGATTTAAAAAGTTATATTAATCACTTTTTCTTAATAGTTTGTTCCATGACTCTTGAGCCAAAATGTTCTTATTTTTTGTGATCCATCCTATCTCAGCATATGCTCTCATTCCTTTGCAGTCATTTCCACATTGTATCTTTGCAGTGTATCACACTCAAGCTTATAAGAGGAATTAGTTGAAAAGAAACAGAGAAAAAAACTTGCTAATAAAATTAATTATTTACCCCAAATTACTTCCAATTTGGGGATAAGAGGCATAGTAAGGGTGAATTAACTTATTATTTTAATTGATTTTCAAATGTATAGTGTATAGTGATACATTCAGTAAACATTCTTCTTTCTTAAATTCCCATCCATTTACATGGCTTTAATTACCCACTATACAATGATGACTTACAGATGTATATCTAGCCCTAAATTCAGATTCATATATCTAACTGGCTTAGCATTGAAGTCTAAAGGCACTCTCCAGCTTAAATTATGGTGAAGGAAGTATTTAAAAAAATATATTTGATAATATTTTCTTCATTTTTTCCAGCTTTATTAAAGTATTATTGACAAATTAAGTTATATATATTTAAGGTTTACATGTGAGGTTTTGATATACATATAGATTGTGAAAGGATTACAATCCTCAGTCTAATGAACATATTTATCACCTTAAATAGTTACCATTTTTTGTGGTTATTTATACCACATTTTCTTTATTCTTTTGTCTATTGATGGACATTGAGGTGTTTTCCATTTCTTAGCTACTGTGAATAGGGCTGCAATTAACAGTAGGCAGTATTCTTGATTCCCAAATCTCAATCCCATTTATCATCAACTTTTCATCTTAGAAAAAAGATATTTTCTAATCTTGTTTCCTGACTAGTCTTCATAAAATACATGATAGGGAACAAATAAGTTAAGTTCAGAGAAGAGATGCAGACTTTTTTAAAGAGATGTCATTAAGTTGTATGTCCCAATTTTTTCAAAAATATGTTGTAAATAATTACACATGTATAAAAAATTTTATGATTATCAACATACTAAATGTATTTTTCCACTATAGTTGAATACAATGGCTACTGTAAACTTATACTAGATAGATATAAAACACATATTACCTGGTCAAAATATCTAGTTATGAGAGACATTATAGCAATTCATTACCAAATGTGAAAAGCAAAATATTATAAAACAAGATGATAGCAAAGATAATTGTGGTTTACTTTAATCAATGCTGAATCATGTATTAAGTCATTGGATTGTTGCTGAAAAACATTCAACTAAAAAAATTAAAAGGGATCTGAGCCAGGATATCAGCATCAAGCAATTATCATTGAATTGCAGGTCCCTGCATGAGTAAACTATCTAGAAAATATACCATGGGCTTATCTGGCTGTGTGTTTCCTTTGTAAGCTCATTAAAACTGAGGAATAGCTAGTACAATCTCTAGAAGAATACACTTGTAATCAAAGTTGGTACCTGCCTTGTTTCCTCATTATGATGCACTTATGAGTCCCTATGTATCTGTAATTCTGGTTTGACCTGTATCTGTGAAATTCTTATAAGTGCACAAATGTGTAAAATATGAAATTTAAATATAATGAAATGACTCTTACTGTATAAAGCTAAAATTCATACAAAGTGATATTCCTAATATTACAATCAATTGCAGAAAACTATGTTAGTTCAAGTGATAGACTTCTCTTCTTTTTCTATATCTTCTTGTGCTTTTATTATCTAAATTAACTTTTATGATAATTCCAATTGCCCACCAATGTGTTCTTGAATAAAAATAATCTACATAAAGAATGGTTTATCAGTGGAAAGAATCAGTTGTATTAAGAAATACAGCCTCTTTAGAACATTAATTTGTATAAACCATGAGTTAATGCATATATAAACCATCTTTTTGACAAGTGAAAGACTGTCTTGATAAGTGATGCTGAATGTGACAACTATTAGCTTGCAGTACTGATACCTAATAAAAGTACTTCAAGTGTATTTTCAACAATCTCCATACGGAACAGTTGTTTATCTGGAGGCCATATATATGTCTAATTATTGAGTATAAAATTAATAACTTGAATCAAAGACATCTAGAACAAAAATTTGTTTCTAAACTGATGTGTAAAAAGACCTTGCTAAATCTGCTTGCCTTTATTTGAGATAAAATCCTACCAACTGGTTACTTAATACCTGTAGAAATATAGAATCATAATCTTTGGGGAAATGCCAGAGATAGAAACCTCCATCAATCTATGATGTCTTAAAAATACATACAAAATTGCTCACTTCAGTTTTCTAGCAAGACAAAAGTTTTGGCTATGTCTACAAAAATATAAGAAAAAATAGAAGATCTGAGTACATTATTAGCATAATTCAAATAAAGAAAAATCAAATATTAAGAATTTTTTATTTTAATGGAAAATTTAATATTCTAGAGTCTTATGAAGCTATGAAAAAGTAGGTAAACCCCTTCAGCATTTCCCAAAATCACTGGACAGTGATAGTCTCCCATAGCTACCACAAAATGATCCTTTTTTCTATCATCTTAAGCAAAATCTTGTCACTCACCAGCCATCTGGAAAGCAAGTTTCATATTCCTCATACCAAAGAGCTCCAGGTGAAGTGAGCCTTAATCCCTAGCTCACCATCCCTGGTTCTAAAATGTTTTTTATTGTCATGCACTATCCTTTGAAGATGCACCCTGCAGCAAAAGAACTATCAACTTCTATTTATTCAGTCTTTTTTAAACACTCGTTTTGATTAAGGAACATCTTAACACATAGTGGGTGAAGAATTATAAAATAAATAAAGCAGTTAGGATTTGAGTTTCTGATTAAGTTCAAAAAAGTTTAAAAACTTTTAATATGCTTAATCTTAAAGATAAGGTCAACAAAATATTGTGGGAAGAAGAAATGAGAACATCAAAATAGAAAATAATAATGTTTATTCTCTCTCCCTCTCTTTCTCTTCATATATAAATACTATATAATTACATAATATATATATAATAATTTTGCATTTTTTCCTGTATAATTAGGTTCCTGAATATATATATAGAAAATATTTTAGCATGAAATGCTTGCAACGTCTATAAAAATTTTGAAAATCTACATCAAATATTTTGCAGTTTTAGACCCAGCACCATGATGTGCTGTGTAACTGGGGAGATTGAAGGGAAAAAGTGAAGATAAGGAATAAAAGAGAAAGGCGAATGCAGAAGAAGGAAACTGAGGGAAGGGTTGAGAAAATTAACAAACTGGAGGTAACATAAAGGCAATATTTCACAGGAAATATTCAGGCCTTGATTTATAAAGAGTATTCTAATAATAATACATCCATATATAGTAATATAGACATGTCAAAGCATTTTTACATATTGTTATGTAACAATACATTGCAAATTTAGAAGCAATTGAAATTCAGTAAAGAAGATAGACTTTCTTGGGTAAATAAAAAACAAAACTGATTACTGTTTGGAGAATTTTTGGTTTGGTGTGATAAACTGTGAAAAGGCAAAAAAAGTGAAGTATCTTCAAAGGGATACTCTTGTTAAATTTTAAAAAGTCATTTATTAATTAAATTAATTATCAACAAGGACAATGTCTTCTCTGGATTAGAACTTTAAAATGACATGTTTGTCTAATTAAAGTATAGTAGTTTTCTATTTTTAACGAAAAGTCAGTTACTAACTTTGCAAAAAGGATAAGCAATTTTTGGAACATTAACACACTGTGAAATTAAAATGGCAGAATCAGCTTAAAGCCAAATGCTGGCAAACTGATCATCAAATCAAATTTGTTTTAATCTAGCTTCCTTTCTTGCAGTACCAGGTTGTTTTTTGGTATCATTATTTAAAGAAGTTCCAATTACAACTGTAAACTTTGTTTTAATTTAAAAACAATGAACTTATTCAAACATGGAGTATACTACAGAGTTATGTAGCATTATGATTTAAAGAACCAAAAATAAATATGACAGGAGGACTGACATGTATTCAATAATTCCAGTCTCACCAAAAAACATAATGCTTCTAAATTTATATCATCCTTTATATTATGTTAAATTTAAAATAACACATTTTCTAACTATTCATTTGTATTTTGAAGAGGTTAACAGCATTTTTTTTTTTTACTTGTTATAGAATAAAGTAGACAACAAACACTGAAGAGAGAAAGAAAATTATAATGTGTCTGGAAAAGTTACTTGAACAATTGAATAGATTAAGAAATAAATTAATCTATAAAATGTCAAATTTTAATCAGGCAAGGGAGATAATGATTATCCTAGCTAGTATAATCATGCTAATTTTGCATTGTTTCCTGCATAATTAGATGTCTGGATATTCATCACAGTTTATGTGAAGCATTCTCTAGTAACCCTTAGAGACAAGCCATGTTGAAAGCTTTTCTAAACATATGTATTATCCTGAAATAGAATGTTTTGAAAACTCTCCGTACAGTGGTCATATGGGGATCTATACTATATTATTTTAATATAGATTAATATAAATTTAGGTTCAAATATGTAAAAATAGGAATCTCCTACCTAATGAGAAATGAACTGATATCTTTAATGACTAACTAAACTGTGAAATGATGGAAAATGTTATGAAAATGTTTCATGCTCAAAGGCAAAAAACTTTCAGCTTTTATAACTTTTAGTTTTCACTTGTTAATAGTAGTCATTGATTAAGTAGTAAACTAGCAAAATATAACTAGGTGGTATGGTATCTCTGCACAATTATATGCTCCTGCATTAAGAAATTAAACTGATCTTATGGTAAACGAGTAGAACCTACCTACTTATTTCAATCTTTTTAAAAAATGCCACAAAAGACTAAACTGCTTTTATTATATATTTTATCATTCCATCTAATTCTCAAAGAGAATTAAAGAAATATGCATCTAAAATATGTTTCTAATTCCAGAAATTTTTGTTTCCAAATGCACATCCATAGAAATCCCTACTATTTAACCAAGCTCAGCCAGCGCTCTTCAAGAATATTTCATGTAACTAAGCCTAGTACGCATCGAGATCTCACAATGTGGACTAATTATGGAAGGAGCAATTTCTCATAAAAGCTTTCTCTTTGTTATACAAAGAAATTGAATAAGTGAAATTAATTATAGAAATAATTCAAAAACATATTATGTTCTTATATTTACATTTAACATTATTGTGCTTTGGTATTTTGTGTGTTCAGTGTGTGGGCACCACCAAAATCAAGTTGATATTATGATGCATAGTTTAATATTTTTCGGTTTCCCAAACTGAAAATTGACACTGGAAGTTTGATATCTTGGGTTTCTACCCCTATCTATACATTTTTCTTTGTCTCTGTTTAAATCCACTCCATGATCTCTTTTACTATTGCTTAGCTAGTCCTTTTCAGCTGTCAAAATTTTAGGCAGGGAATATTTTGCCTCACATTTTAATATCTGTCCATTTCAGCTCTTAGTAGCTTTACTCTAACAGATCACCTCTCATCTGCTAAGGGGAGAGTTAATTTTAGTAACTAGTGATCAGTGCCATCATGCTTAGTAAATAAAGTTGAAGTAGAATAACCAAAGAATACAGATTGATAAGGCAAGGGATCCAGTGATTCATAACTTATTGATTAGGAATTTAAAAGATCTGATAATAAAGGTAAAAAAAATCTGATAATTTATTTAGTATTTATTCAAATAAATTATAATTCTTATTGACTCTATCTTCTTTGACAGCTGCAACCATTTACTTATTTTTAGTTAATCTAAGACAGTATCTTCTTAAAGACAAAATTATAAATTGGAATACAAGATCATTACCAAAGTTAAAGGAATATCAGATTATCAGTAAATTTTTGTTTTGTTTTATTTATTATTTTGTTTTGTTTTATTTTTGAAGTTAGTTCATTGAGCTCTGCATTCAACTATATTGTCAAATAAAAAGGTAATTAGTTGAGAACAAGGAAAAGTAAATCAAAATCTGTTTTTATCTAACATAACAATTATGTAATCCTCCTCTATGAAGAACTGATCAATCTAATGTAATGCATTTGAAGAATTGAAGAATTAACTTATTTCACCAAGGAAAAAGTTGTTTTTTCCTCCAAATTAACACGAAGAACATTGGTAGGGAAAAATTTAGTACTCACATGTTTTAATATATTTTGGGAATATTCCATGCTTAATAACTGATTTCTCTCTTTAGTTTATCACCTTCCAAGCATTTTATTTTTTCTTAAATAGAACTTTCTATACAGATTCCTATTTCAAATGTATTCTTAACTTGATTTTCTCTATGTAGTTTAGGATCTTTCAAGTGACACGTGCATTTAAATTTAACCTAATCCTCAAAAGGAAGTATAAATGCTAAAAGCATTTCATATGATAAGGCTCAAATGTCTGGGACTAAAGATTGATCTAATCTTTAGTATATGGTTCTGTCAGTAGTCCTGATCAAAATGCAAATGAACAGATTTGAACTATGCCTCAAATAAATAGATATCTGAAAGTGAAATATTAAGAAATTACCCAGGGTGTTCAGAATGAACCTTCATATCAGAAAGGGCCAAATGGACTTTAGAAACTACTGCTATCTTTGTAAGCAGAATACAAAATATAAGCATTACGTGCAGTCCTGTGAAGTTAAAGCAAAATGTACAATATACAGATTAATTCAGTAGTTGTAATACAGTTTCAGTTGAAACACACAATTCCAATGTTTTCCCTAATAACTTGGAAAAAATGTTTGACTCATTTTTTTTTCATTACTTAAAAAATGTGCTGGATGATATTCTCAGCAAATTCTAATAATACTACTAGACAGAAAGCTTCATGAGATCATGGTACATGTGTTTCTTCTTCATATTCCTAGCTTCCAGTACCGTATCTGGAACATAGATAATTAACAAATATTTGTGATGTGAATAAATAAACAAATTTTTTAGCACCTACAATGTATTCAGTACTGTACCAGATGATATGAAGGCTGCAGAAATACGTAGTATTCAAGGAATCCAAAAACCTTCTGAAGCCATATTTTAAAATAAAACAAATGTATTTTGCAGCAGCCATTATGGAAAACAGTATGGAGATTCCTCAAAAGACTAAAAGTAGACTTACTATATGATCCAGCAATCCCATTCCTGGGCATATATCCAGAGGGAACCTTAATTCAAAAAGATACATGCACCCCAATGTTCATAGCAGCACTATTTGCAATAGCCAAGACACAGAAACAACATACATGTCCATCGACAGATGACTGGATAAAGAAGTTGTGGTATAGTTATATGATGGAATGCTACTCAGCCATAAAAAAAGAATCAGATAATGTCATTTGCAGCAACATGGATGGATCTGGAGACTGTCATTCTAAGTGAAGTAAGCTAGAAAGAGAAAGAAAAATACCATATGGTAACACTTATATGTGGAATCTAAAAAAAGGCCAAACTTATTTACAAAATAGAAACAGACTCACAGACATAGAAAACAAATTTATGTTTACCAGGGTATGGAGGTAGGAAGGGATAAATTGGGAGTATGAAATTTGCAGATACTAATATATATAAAATTAGATAAACAATAAGTTCACACTGTATAACACAGAAGACTATATTAAATATCTTGTAGTAATTATGGTGAAAACTAATATATGTATGTTCATGTATGACTGAAGCATTATGCTGTGCAGCAGAAACTTACACAACGTTGTAAACTGACTATACTTCAATAAAAATATATATATATACACATATATAAATGTGTGTGCAGGTGCACATGTGTGTTAAGTGTATATGTGAATTTTTAAGTGCATAATTCTAAATTCACAGACTCAAAGGAATCAGTTAGCTGGCTGATCCCAGGTTCTTTTTATTATTTTGTCCAGCTTTATTGAGGTATGATTGACAAATAAAAATTATATATATTTAAGATGTATATAATGTGATGTTTTGATATACATATACAGTGTGAACTAACGTCTCAATCAAACTAATAACATATTCATCTCACATAGTTACCCTTTTGTGTGTGTGTGTAAGAACAGCTGAGAACTACTCATTTAACAAATTTCAAGAATACAATACATTACGATTAACTATAGTCACCGTGCTGTACATTAGGCCTCCTTTATTTCTTTTAACTGAAAGGCTGTACCCTTTGACCAACATCTTCCCATTTCCCCATCTCAACCCCTGATGACCACCATTCTATTCATTCTTACTGTGAGTTCTACTTTTTAGATTGCATATATAAGTGACTAATACAATATTTATCTTTCTGTGTCTGGCTTATTTTACCTAACATAATATCCTCCAGATCCATCCATGTTGTTGCAGATGTCAGCATCCCATTCTTTTCTAAGGCTGAATAATATTCTATTGTGTATATATATCACATTTTATTTATTAATTCATCTGTTTGTTGATGGACATTTAGGTTGTTTTCATATGTTGACTACTGCAAATAATGATGTAGTGGGTGCAGATAACTCTTGGAGATAGTGATTTTATTTCCTTTGATTATATGCCCAGAAGTAAGATTGCTGGATTATGTGGCAGTTCTATTTTTAATTTTTAGGGGAACATTCATACTGTTTTCCATATTGGCTGTACCAATTTACATTCCCACCAACAGTATGCAAGGGTTCCCTTTTCTCCACATCCCCACCAACACTTGTTCTCTTCTGATTTTTGACTTTTTGGTAATAGCTATCTTAACAAGTGTAAACTGACAGAAAATATAAACAAGTGGGACTACATCAAACTTGCCTCTGTACAGCAAAGGAAATGATGAATAGAGTGAAAAGCAACCCAAGAAATGGGAGAAAATATTTGTATAACATATCCAATTAAGGGTAACATCCAAAATATATAAACAACTCATACAACTCAATAGCAAAAAAAGAAAAAAAAATAGAAAAATCCAATTAAAAGTGGGCAAAGGATAGTCATTTTTGTCCATGAGACAGACAAATGGCCAACAGATACATGAAAGAAGCTCAACCTCACTAATCAACAGGGAAATGCAAATCAAGAGAACTTTAATCACATACTAGCTGAGAAGGTTTTGCTGAATCATGGAAAACCAAATAGTCATAGAAGTCAATGTTGATGGTACCTATTCTCTCAGTTTTCTATGGAGAGGTGGCTCATTTAACAGAATTCAGATACTCTGGCCCAATTGTTAAGATCAGTTTTCTTGTGTAGAAACATCTGAATCATTGTAAACATGGAAGATATTTGGTCCCATTGGAAGGTCATTCATAGGCTAAGATGGATGAATCAGGCTATTTTAGCATGTTTTTAGATTTTATCATGTAATTTTCTGTCATTTTTCTAATATCATGCTCAAATCCTCTGAGTATTACTTAGCCCTCTATAGCCTTCCTACAGGAAAGAACATATTTGTCATCTGTTGTATAGACCTAGAGTATGTCCATTATTTGAAAATCATTTCTCATTGTAAGTTAATATATTATTTGATAACTTTTGATTTCTTCTTATTTCTTCATTTAAAGAAAATGAGCTAATGTGGAGATATAACTCATTCCCCAGTATGAAAAATACACACCTAATTATTAATTTTACAAAGCAATTCACAAACTTGGGTAGTAAGAATTTACCTCTGAGAAACAGATTTTGTTTCTATGTACTGAGAAATCAAGATTCTGAGCTTAAATACATATATAAGCATATACATATGCTTAAAAAGGCAATTGAATGTTTGTTCTATCTATTTACCAGCAGGTTTTCCTGGGCATAGTTAGGGAAGTTAGTTTTCTGGATTTCTGTTTGTTTGTTTTGCAGCCCTTTTGAGTGCACAATTTGAAAATTGGGCTTTAGACTCTCCATACCATCTGATAAATATTTAAGACATTAATAAGTTCATCATAAATTACAGACCTTATAGCTCCAAAAAAAAGTATAGTTAATAATTTTACTTGTTGAGTGAGATGTACAAATATAAATTTTCTCATTTTTTTGAAAATACTATTTGAAATAAAGTTCTAGGGTTTAAGTTAACCTCGCATTTTCCATAAATTAGTTAAGTAAAATAAGCTTTTCCTAAAGTTGACTCAAAACTGTCAGCAATATAACTTATAAAAAATCACCAAGGTAAAATAACAGTCATGGAAGTTCAGCTGAAGCTGAATAAAGAGTGTCCACTTGAAATGGCAGTCTTTTATTTTCATCTGTTGCAGATAGGTTTAAAGAGTTTACAAGCTCAGCCTTGTAAAAGTGATCAATCCTTAAAAGGTAGTGTGATGAGAGGGTTCGAAGACAGCAAGATCAAAGCAAGTACAAACAGATTTCTTACTGCCTAATACCCTGAGCCCTGGGTGGGATTTTCTTCAAAAAAAAAAAAGCAGGTCATTGAAAATAGATCCACAATTAAACAGCTGTTAGTGTTAAATTCCCAGCAGTGCGTTGGCACAATTGGTAAAAATAATAAAATAATAATAATTAGTCTCAGTAACTTACAGCTGCAGATGCTTTTAAAAAATCACAAGGCTTTCTTTTTGGACACAAAAATTATGGTACCTTATAGGGAAGGAAACTTAAGGCTGCAACTCTTAGTTCCTTTTGCTTTTTGTTCTCACTGCTTCTCTTGATAGCAAATTTCAAGATATCATCATGTAATGGTAATTCTATAAAACTGGGTTTTCCCAAGTGATTTCAATGGAAGAACTGTCTCAAAAGAAATTTTTTTTAAAAATCTGGAATAAATCTCTTCAAAATTTATTGAAAAGAAAATCCTCTTAAGACTTACAATTGTAACATACTAAAGCTCAGACTTACCATGTTTTGTTTTTTAATTTCTCAATTAAAATGCTTAATTACAGATCATCATTTTCATAACACATATTGGCATCCATTGGTACTGTGATTTGCAGTAATGTTAAAGCTACAAAGATCAGAGCCCAATAGAATAATGCTCCAAAGCCAGGAAAAGTGATTGTTTGGGTTTCTCACTTGCCACCCTCAGCTTCAATTCCTCTCTCACTCCCAAAAGAATGTACAGCAATGTGGTATATTAAATCTGAAGAAAGTAAAGCAATATATTGAATAAATTCAAGAAATTGAAATGTAAATAATCTAAACTAAGTGTAAAGTAATCTAAATTAGTTACAAGTCCTACACGATAGAGAATTAAATTTTTTTAGGACTAAATTGAACTTATAGACAATTTAGAGAATTAACACCTTAACAACTTTAAATCTTTCAATCCACAAACATAATATCACTTTCCATTTATTTATATTTTAATTTTAGAGAAGTAAAATTTTTTAAATTTTAAAATGAATGTCCTTTTATATTTCAAAACTAAATGTTATCAAATGATAATTAAAATTTTAGTACCTCATTATGTTTTATGTACAATATCAATAGAACACACTGAGGAAATTACCTATGTTATAAAGGTTAATTCTGCTATTTGGACTATTTGCCAAGACTCCATTTCTGATTTTATATTCAGAGAAGGAAACAGATGACAGGTATTCTATTTAATTATGCCTATACTACTGTGCTCTAGAGGAAAAATCAAATGCATTAGCCTTGTAATACTTCACAAGGACAAGGAAAGGCATGAAACACCTGTTTTTATATGCGTATTTTTGGAATTTGAAATATATTTTTGAAACATGATCAAAGAAACAAGTGGGAAATGCATTTTTAAAGGGCACAGTCAGCATTCAATGTCTTAAAATCTTCATAGCCTAGAGATTTATTATTGCTTCTGAAATCAGGCCAGATAAGAAAGATTAGTTTTTATTCCTATATAAAGAAGATATATTTAAATGATACCAGTGACCCACCCAGGTAAATCAAAAATATTTTTACAAAATATATTGTGTAACAGAGTACACAAGACTACCAAGTCAACATTTTTCAGAGATCATTTTCATCTGAAGAAACCATGACAGGATTATCAAGATTGCACTTGGTGATATCACTAGAGTGGAGTTTAGTAAGATACAAGAACATGTCATATTTTATTTCAGCTAGACTTATTAAAGATCAAATCAGTATTCTCTATATTATATTAACATTCTTTCAATTTCATATTAAAAATTTCATTTAAAAAGTTATTTCAAGAGATGACCACCAACAATCAGAAAGCAATAGCCCTATGAAAGACGTTGATGCGTAGCTGGATTTTCAGCATTTCTGTCAAAGTCTTGAGTTAAAAAATGAAATGAAATATGGTCTACATTGATCAATTCTCCATATAAACAACTAACAACATTTAGAGAGAATACTAGAATTGTGTAATTAATTTTTAAATTAATAGTTTAAAATCTATACTATGAAAAATTGTTTATTGATGCAATAAGTTAACAAATGCTATTAATTTACAGATTCATCAAGTATCAAATAGTCTCAATATCTAGATAAATGACATTAATATGTTACAGAGATATACATTCCACAATAATTTAGTAGCCTATAATAGATATAATGTGTCTCACACAGCATTAACACAATCTATTATTTTTTATTTGAAAGATAATGTCTTTTAGATATTAGAAATTTTTAATTAATTATATTATAAACTTCTCATGAGAAAGAAAAGAAAGGTGACCTAATATAAGATGTTATAATACAGGTAAATATATGTGATCAGAAGCTACTTTCCCCTTGTCTTAAAGGATCTTAGATCTTTAGAGAATAAATCAGTAAAAAAGGTATTTTAATATATAAATCCAGTTTATATTAAGTGATAGCAGTGTTTAGGACATTATGAATGGATGATAGCTTTCAATTTACTTCATCACCTAGTGCTGTAAGCAACCACATTTACAGAATCAGTGTTGATGTAATTATACAAATTAGTATCAATGTTATATTCTTATTCTAATAATTAAATATTATATAGAATTAGTGACCTTTATTTCAGAGCATTGGCTTATGGAAAATCAATACCTCTATGAAGGAGTTTTCTGTATGTGACTTCAAAGTCGTGGCTCGTTGCCCATTTAGAGAATATAATATTATTTCCATAATATTATTTTGCAGATGAAATCCAACTTTCTAAGGATAATTGCATCAATTAGTCCCTTTTTCATCCTTCTTGAAGAATCATTGCCTTTTTTGCTTTTCCAATCCTCTGATAGTTCTTTATGGCTCTTGAATAGCAGTTGCAACCGAGTAACATCAAAACTAATCATATACAAAACTGTGAATAGAGTTGGCATTCAAAGAGAAAACCCACTGAATAGTACTTTTAGAAAATATGAGAAATAAGTCTCAATTACATACCTGATTTCATTTTCATGCCTATCTCATTCAAGTGGTTCAATAGACATCCTAAGTACTTCAGAATTTGTGTGTTACTTATGTGACCACCATCCATTCATCTATTTGCACATTTGTAATATTCATTTAAGGAAGATGCTGGGTTAAGACTGATGCTTAATAACTTGATGGTTGACATTTCAGTATTTTAAGGTTGAAGTATTTTCTGATATTCTTTCCATTTCAGTAGTCCAATGTGATAGAGATGTTTTCAGAGAATCAAAGCTGATGAAATACTCTCAACTTTCAGAACTTTTCAAATTCTCTTTGTGCTTTATACAACCGCTTAGCAGTTGAAGACTTGTTAAGCAGTTAGCTATGGAGGAAAATTTCAATGTTGTGATCATAAATTAGCAGATTCAGGGGTTTTCTCACCCGTCTCCTATTCTTATAGGTATAGCACAATCAGAGAATCTGCTTACTTAATATATTCAGAATATTATTAAAATTATAGATTTTTATTTAACACTAAATTTTAGCATATATATGGACTTTCCTTCCCCCAAAGTCCCTCTGAATTATCACAATTAAAAACTTTTCCTCTATGATGGTACCATTAAAAAGATGAAAATAAGCTACAGATTGGGGGAAAAAATGCAAAATATACATCTGATAAAAATCTTGTGACCAGAATATAGAAAGAAGTCTTAAAACGCAGTAGGAAAAAATTTAGCCTAATTTTTGAAACGGACAATATGTTTGAAGAAACAAATATGATATACAAATGTTTAATATGCATATGTAAAGTTGCTCAATATTATTAATGCTAAAGAAATGCAAATTAAAACAATGATATACTACTAACATCAACTAGAATGGCTAAAATTAAAAATAAAACTGATTATACCAAGTTTTGGCAAGGATATGAAAGAACTGAAAGCCTCATACATTTGCTAGTGAGTATAAGTACTTTAGAAAATAGTTTGACAGTCTCTTAAAATGTTAAACATATACCTGTTATTTGTCCCAGAGATCTGATCTTTAGGTGTTTAACCAAAAGAAATGAAAATTTATATCTGCTCAAAGACTTGAGTTAATGTTCATAGAAGTATTACTCATAATAGTTTAGAATTAGAAACAAACAAATGTCCATTAACTAGTTAATAGATAAACACATTTGTGTGATATCTGTCCAATATAATACATGTCCCTAATAAAAAGAAACAGTGTTACTTCTTTTTAAACACCTAATCATTGATACATAACTCATATAACATACAGTTAATCCATTTAAAATATACAAGTCAATGGTTTTTAATATATTCATAGATATATATGATCGTCACCATAGTCATATATATATATATAAATTTCACCAGTTTCATTAAAGAATGGGATATCAGAGTTCCTCATTCTGTCTTACTGAAGTCAACCTCTGCAAGTATTGTTAAATGTAATAACATGGATGAATCTCAAAAACAACATACTAAGTGAAGGAAGCCAAACCAAAAAGACTATAAATTGTATGATTATGTGTATGTGAAATTTTTTGAATAAGCAAAACTATACAGGCTGAAGACATATCAGTAGTTGCCTGGGTCCAGGTGTTGAGGCAAGATGGGCAGAAAATGAGCATGAGGAACATTGCTTGGGTAAGAGAAATGATCTAAAACTGTACTGCAGTGGCAGCACAACTGCATAAACTTACTAAAACTTAAACTCTACACAGAAAATGAGTGAACTTTATAGCACATAAATTAAACCTCATTAAAGCTGCCTTTCTTTTAATATCTGAAATAATATAACAATAAGTAGCATAATTTAACAAAATACTTTTCTGAATGAATCTAAGATCAAAGAAAAATATCAAAATTTCAATTATTTTAATTAGAAAGGTAAGTGTGAGCCAGGGTCATATAAAGTCATATATTCTGTAGCCTGCTTGCCAGATTTCAGATATTAGATCTGCCTCTTACTAGATATGTGATCTTTGACAAAGTTACATATGCTCAGTTTACTCATCTAAAAACATGAGTCATAATAAAACCTTCCATATAGGGCTGTTGTGAAAACTGAGTTATTAAATTTAAAGAACTGAGAAGAATACTAGAAATGAATATGGACATTATCATTCAAAAAAGGTAGGAAACAGCAGATAAGAAGTAAAACTTAATACATAACAATTCTAAATCCAAATGGGCAAAACACGGAGAGAAGTTCTGATAATATCAGGAAGAATATAAGAAATCCACACACACAATTTTCATTTAAACACATACATCAGTTCCTCCAGTAATATTTGAAGAATGATTATTTCGTTGCTGAGGATATCAAGATAAACAAGTATATACATTCTTCACACTTGGGAAACTTGAATCTTATTTGGGAAAGTGTTAGGAGACAAGAAAATGCATTAAGCTATAAAACTAAAAGGAAAGAGGTTTAAAATTATCATTGTCTATAATATGTTGTTATTCACTATCTGGAAAATCTGTAAGAGTCTACCAGTGGGGTTTGAAGGAAGGAGATTATTATAAATGATAAGAGCATTTAATTAGTTATTATGGTGATAGGCAACAAAGGGGACATAAAAATTCTGTTTTATATTCCAATAAAACCCAGTTAGAAAAATTCATTTTAAATTTCTTAAACACATTAAATTCCATTATTTATGTGAGTAGGAAAAAAGGATAAGTTAAAGAATTTTAATGGAAACATAAAATTGAGATTTTTCTAATCATAAGAACTAACACAACACCATTAACAAGATATTGGTAAATTTATCTAAATGAAAATACAAAGTTTTAATGTGTTAAAACCATCACAAATAAAATTTAACACAAAGGAAAATTGAGAAAAACACACTTGTAGGTATGAAATAGTATCAAAAATTTTAATAATAGAGTTGATACAAGTTTAAAAGAACAATATATAAATGTGTAAACATCAATAAACCATTGGGAATACTACATGAAAAACCTTCCTCAAAAGAAAGTGAAAAAAGATAATGTGTAAATATACTAATTGAATCATTGTTAATATTAGCAAATAACTTTACATTTTTAAATAGGAGGTTGATTAAATAAACAGATATGTATTTAATAATGTATAAAGTTGTCATATAATAGTGATAAAATGTTTTGCCCAACAAAATTAAAATTATATTTCATTACACACAAAGAGGAATATAAACATGTAAAAGCCTAAATTGGTAGCATTGTTTATCCCTGAGTGCTGGTTTTTTCCTTATCTGTATTTTCCATTTTTTTTTTCCACAATCAGATGTACCTGCTTAAAAATAAATCAAAGTGTCAATATAGCCACCTTATCTGTCTTATACTAAACATTTAAAGTATTATGCCAAACATTTATCCTGATTTTTCTGTCATTAAGAAATGTAATAGAAAAAAAAATCTGTACATCTTATATTTGATGTTGTTTATGTAGCAATCGTTTTGTAGATACTTTATTTTCTTCAACTGGCTCTTTGATTTGTAAAGATTAAAGTTTTTATATACTCTCTTGTAGTCAGTACACCCTTTTTTTCCCCTTCATTTAAACATCGTAATTCCTAAATAAATTAACAGTTTCTAAGTCATTTCTGCTGCTAAAAAATTGTGGCTAAGTTTAAATGTATTTTCAGAAATATATATGTCCTTTTTATTAATCAAGAAGAAAATATTGCAAATTATTGCTTTGCTGTTGTATTCACTTATGAAACACTTGCAAATATTATTTATTTTGTTTCTTTTTAGTGTCAGGAGCTATATATTTTAAAGAATGCATTATACAAATTTCCATTCATTCCTCAAATCCACTCAGTCAACCAGAGGAAAAATACATTAAATAAATCATTACTTTCACTGTGGGGAAAGGAGCTATTCCTTAGTTCCATCAACTATGGTTAAATCAAAAATGGCAAAATATATTTCTCAGTTTGCGAGATGGAGAACTAAGGAGTTGAAAAACTAAAATCTGGTTGGCAGTATATTTTTCTTTCCTGTCACATTTGTAACCAACAGAACTATAGTTAGTCACTATGAGTCTGAACTTCATAACATTTTTCTTATTTGCTGTATATGGTACACACTTTTTACAGTCTGTTTCATTCCACACACTATAAATTTAAAGCTGAAATCCCAACCTCAGAAGTTGAATTGTGCATAATCCTAGGTTTTTATTTAGGATTTTAAGAATGTTTAATTGCTTTCTAAGCACAAAATTGACATTAGTATAAATCACATTCCTTCTTTTTCTACATAAAAACTCATAAAAAGCTCTATCCCATTCTCTTAATCATTTTTTCAAAAAAAAAATCAGTAGAAAGAAATGTGAGCCTGTTCTATGTCTAAAAAATAAGTACTTGCATCTATGAGAAAGAAGTAAGAATTATTTTTATTTCCTTTCCCAAATAAAGTGTGTGTGTGGGTAGTAAAGAATTTAACCTTTGCCATAGAGAGATCTAGATTTGCCCTCAGCTTTAAGCCCCACCTGTCATACAAGATAATAATATCTTCCTGGGAGCCTTGATGCCACACAGGATAGTCTAAAAATGTGACATATGGTGGATGTTTTTGTTGATGTGGTATCTGATCCATCTTTAGAGGGGCTAAAGACTAAAGGTCAGCCACATAAACAGTCAACAGTATCTACATGATTGAACCTCAGTAAATCCTGGACACCAATGCTGGGAAAGCTTATTTGGTTGCAAGTACTGTGTGCATATTGTCAGGCTTCATTGTCAGGAAAGTTAGCACTGTTCATGACTCCACAAGACAAAGACAACTGGAAGCAGATCTTTTCTGGACTCTTATTCCGTGCATTTCTTGCCTTGGCTGATTTTAGTCTTTATCCTTTTACTGTAATAAACTGTAACCATGAATATAATACCTTTCAGTGAGTTCTGAGTGTCCTTTTAGTGAATTATTATAATGAAGGGTGGTCTTGGGAACCCCTGAACTTGGCAGTTGGTGTCAGAAATGTGGGAGGCTCTCTGGAATGCTCATTAACTTTATAGTCTGATAAAGATTAAGGCAGTGTACCTATCATCCAAAGATGTAATTGTGTAATTTTTTTAACTCACCGAATAATGTTTATCAATTTTGGAAATTTTTTAACTCTGCAGGGTTATTTCCCCCATATTGACACAAGTAAAATTACATGATACAGTAAATTATTCGAAATATGTATTTTACATACTACTGAAGAATTAGTGTTATCTAATTTCCTAATATTTGAAGATCTGAAACATCTAATATGATGTTTCATAATGCTTACATAAATAAATGGATGTGTAGATAATTAATATCTATTCTGCTCAAAGTGATGTGGAACATTCTCCAGGATAGATTATATATTAGGTCTCAAAACAAATCTTAACAAATTCAAGAAGATTGAAATTATATCAACTATTATTTCTGACCACATGGCAGGAGGAAAACTGAAAACTTCACAAATATGTGGTAATTGAATAACACATTCCTGAACAACCAGTGAGTCAAAAAAAAAAATGAAATAAAAAATATCTTGAAACAAACAAAAATGGAAAAACAGTATGCCAAAATGTATGGGTTACAACAAAAGTGGTTTCAGGAAGAAGTTTATAGCAATAAATTCCTACATTAGGAAAAAAGAAAAGTCTCAAATAAACTACCTAGCTTTACACCTCAATGAACTGAAAAAAGAATAAACTAAATCCAGAGTTAGCATAGGAAAGAAAAAACAAAAGTGAGAACAGAAATGATAGAAATAGAAATTAGAAAAACAATAGTAAAGATCAGCAAAACTAAGAGCTGTTTTTTTTAAGATAAAATAGAGAAATCTTTAGCTGATTAAGAAAAAAGAGATGACTCAAATAAACAAATCAGAAATGAAAGAGGTGTTACAACTGATGCCACACAAATAAAAAGGATCATAAGCGATTATTATGAACAGTCATAACACCAACAAATTGGATAACCTAGAAAAATAAGATAAATTCCAGGAACCATACAGCCAACCAAGACTGAATCATGAAGAAACAGAAAGTCTGAACAGATCAATTATTAGTAAGGAGATTGAATCAGTAATCAAAAACCTCCCAACAAACAAAAGTCCAGGACCAGACAGCTTCACTGGTGAATTCTACCAAACATTCAAAGAAGAATGAATACCAATCCTCCTCAAACTCTTAAAAATATATATAGAGAAAAGAATGGAATACTTCTAAACTCATTTTATGAGTCCAGCATTACCCCATCCTTAAAATCACACAAGCATATCAGAAGAAAAGAAAGTCAGAAGCCAATACCCAAGATGAACATAGATGCAAAAACTTCAACAAAAATACTAGGAAACTGAAATTTAGCAGCACATTAAAAAGATCATATAGCATGAGCAAGTGGGAATTATCCCTAGGATCAATGATAGTTCAAGCAACACAAATTAACCAGTGTAACACACCACATTAACAAAATGAAGGATTAAAATCATATGATCAACTCAATAGTTGCAGAAAAAGTATTTGACAAAACTCAATATCCTGTCATGACAAAAACTCAGCAAATTAGATATACAAAGAATATACCTCAACATAGTAAGTGTCATATGTGATAAGTCTACTGCTAACATCATACTTGAAAGTGAAAAGCTGAAATCTATTACTCTAAGAGCTGGAATAAGACAAGCTGCTCACTCTCACCACTTCTATTCAGCATAGTACTGGAAGTCCTAGGTAGAGAAATAAGGCAGGAAAAGGTATGAAAGGCATCCAACTTGGAAAAGAAAAAGTTAAATTGTCTCTTTTGGTGATGACATGATCTTATACATAGAAAACCCTAAAATCTCCATCAAAACACTGTTAAAACTATAATAAACAAACTCAGTAAAATTGCAGGATACAAAATCAACATATAATCATCAATTATATTGCTGTACACTAACAATGAACAAGCCAAAAAAAAAAAAAAACAAATAAAATGATCCCATTTGCAATAGTGTCAAAAAGAATAACATATTTAGGAATAAATTTTATCAAGGAGATGAAAGATCTATAAACTAAAAACTATAAAACATTGATGAAAGCAATTGAAAAAGACATAGATGGATAGATATCCTACATTCATGGATATTTTATATTTTCAAATATAATTTTTTAACTATTAAATTTTAATATTATAATTGTTTAATATTGTTAAAATGTCCATGCTACCCAAAGCACTGTACATATTCAATGCATCCCTATCAAAATTCAGTGGCATTTTTCACAAAAATAGAAAACAAAATCCTAAAACTTGTATGGAAACCAAGATCCATAATAGCTAAAGCAACCTTGAGCAAGAAGAACAAAATTAAAGGTATAGAACTTCCCGATTTCAAATTGTGTTACAAAGCTACAGTAATCAAAAAGGTATGGTATTGCATGAAAATAGACACATAGACCAATGAAACAGAATAGGGAACAAAGAAAGAAATCCACACATATAATAGTGAACTAATCTTTGTCATAGGCACCAATATACCCAATGTGGAAAGGATAGTCTGTTCAGTAAATGGTATTATGAAAACTGGATATTCATATGCAGATAATGAAATTGGGCACTTATCTCACACTGCACAGAAAAAGTTAATTCAAATGGATTAATGCTATGCAGTGTTTATTTTTAATCTCAAGTAACCTTTTGTTTTATTTTAAATGAAATGAAATAGTTAAAAAGGCATAGAACATGAAATGAGAATAATTTGTCATATAATCTTGAGCCAGTCATTTGGATTTTTTCATCTCTATCTTCTCATTTGCTGAGAAAGGAGTGAGGAAGAGAGGAAGAAAAGTAGTGAGAGAGGAAGAGATTATAAATTATAGTACTGTGACAAAGACTGATAGTTGCCTACCCACATTTAATACTTTTATTTTTTATTCCAGAACAGTATCTTAGGCAAAGTGTTCAGTTGAATAAAACTACATTGTATTTCCCAGTGTGCCTTGCAGCTGTTTGTGGTCATGTGACCAATTTCTGCTTAACATTTCTGCTTAAATAGTGATAAGAGAAATTATGTGGAACTCCTGGGAAGTATCCTATAGGGATAAGACAACTTGGAGGCTGGGGTTTTTTTTGCCTCCCTTTTTCTCCCTTCTGCTTAAGAAGTGGCTAGGTATGTATCAGCATGGAATCCAACAGTGATCTGAACAAAGAAGTAATAACCAGGATGGAAAGACACACTTCAGGCAGAACACAAAGATAAAGGGAAATTTGGTCCTAATAATTCTGTGGAGCTACCATGCCAGACCTATTTAAGGATTATTTTTTTGATTTGAAGATATATTTATTTATTTTGTTAATTCTCCAACACTTTATTTATCACCTCATCTATTTGTTTTTCTTTATGTACTATCAATCTTAATATACATATGCATGTGTATGTATATATATATATATATAAACATCCACCTCACTATATAATATTTTGTTAAAGTATATAAATAGAACATTTATAACATATATAATTATTATTATTATTAAATTAATAAATATTGTTCCTCACAATACAAAAATACAGGATCTAATATTAATAATGTATTAATAATTAGACACATACATGACTCAAGATAGGTCATTTATTAAAATATAAATTTAATTCATTACTATCCTTTGACTGGTTTCTTTTTTATATGATAAAATTAAGGGCTTATTTTGTCAGAATCCTTTGATTAATTTCTTAATGTCTCTATGTATTTCTTAAACATCCAGATATCAGAAAGCATGGGAAGTTGCAAAACTTGGTTTTCTTTAGTTGTATTTCCACTAGAGTGTACTGCTTAAGAGCAGTACAAATATGTTCTCTTACCAACATCTTGATAATATTTTCAAACTCTTTATTCTTATGCCTTTAAACCTTGACTCTTCAGTGGACTTGGCAGTCAAATTCATTTCCTTCTGACTGAGCACATCAGGGTTTGTACCAGTCCTCAGTATATTAAAAATATAGAAGATCAGTTTGTTCTTAATGGAAAACTAAAGTCTGAATCAAAAAGAAACTGCACCAGTTCATTTTGAAAGTTCTACCCTCAATTTCATTTATTACCTAGAGGGGTAATACTTTACTTTTGATTAACAAATTAAAAATTAGTTTGTCTAAAGACATTCAGTGATTATCATACATCTAGAATTCAATAGCCCCAATCACACAATGAATGTGAAAAAAGTCAAAATTTAATTTAAACAAATGTTGTCCAAGTTTTAAAATTAAATTAAATGTAAAACCAGATTCTATTTTTCCAAAGCTTAATCAAGTTTTCATCTGCTTCTTTGGAAGATATTATGTAAAGATCTCTATACTATATTTCTTTAACAATTTTCTTCACATGCAAAGTCTAACTATGGATGTACACCTACAATCATCCTTAAACCTGAGGTATGCCCAATCTAATTTCTTTAATATATGGCATATTCATATTATTGTTATATTTATTTTTTATTCCATCTTAACTATGAATCTCTTTAGAGAAATATTAAAAATTCATTACACCAATAAGAAGCATAAAATAATCAATGGATTCCATTTCTGAAATTACATTAGAGATCAAGCTTTTTAATAATGAGAATAGGATCCGTCATTCAGTTTTTTTTAAATCTCACTGTCTTTCCTCATAGCATTTGTCACAATTGTTACATTATTTATTAATTGTTTATTTAATTACTAGAGTTGAAACTTGTTACTTCCTCCAAAAAGTAACATAATTAATTCATTAGTTAGATAATTATTGGTTTAATATTTGAATTCCTTTGAAACTATAAGCTTCATAGAGGCAAATCTGCTATGGATGTATTTATTAGCATTTGAACTCCTTGAGCTCAGCACCTAATATGGAGTCTGGTACTTGTAAGGGCTCAGTATTTGTTGACCAGGAAAAAGAAAGTATATAGGACACTGATCAAACCATGGAATTAGTTACAAGAAATTTAGTGTATTTGGCTGTGTATGTGTGAGTGCATGTGTGTGCAAAAACTCTAGATTATATATTCAAAAATCCTCATTTGTTTAATTAGATAGAAGCTGTCCAAGAGTTTTTTCAAAGATTGTAGTATTGGTGGTAGATAATGGATTGAAGACTTGATGACCTATAGATGCTCTTCTCTCGGGGATACTTACTAGTATTTGAGCCACTGCTTGATTATCCCTTGTTCATTTTACAAACTGATCTGAGGGTTGTGTGAACTATCAACCACTGTTAACTTCCTTCTGGGTGGAATGTATGTTTTCAAAGCTGAGCAACTTGGTGCATACAGCTGATTCCTGACAAACAACAGATATTTCTTTTTTCAGACCCAGAGCTCCATGTCAGCCTACTTTTATTTTTTATTGATAAGGTTAATATCACCATATATTGCTTGAAATAATGATGTGACACCACTATCTTAATGATATTAAATTATATACAAAATTTTTATAATAATTTTACTTATGCAAAAAACACATTAAGGAATTTATAATTCTTAAGTTGTACTCAATTTTTTTGTCAGTGTTAATACTACATTTGTTATCTTGAAGTCTACCATCCAAAGGAAAAACAGAATATTAAACTTCTCACAAAAGTGTAAGAGCAGTAATTTTCTTTTACAATGCAATAATCCTCATCACAAAGAAAACATACCCTGATTTGTTTCTTTTGTACTGGAAGTTACACAATAAATCTACATTTAAAGACTACTGTTTAACTTAATTTTCTTCATAAATTAATGAGAAATATTTCAAGAGTTTGTCAGCAAATGTTTTCTTTGTATTGTCTTTCTCTTATATATACAATCCCCAAAGTGGAAGCACTAAATTTATTGTTTCATATATTCATTAGAACATATTTACAGAGAAACTATGCTTCGTGAAGATTACCTGATTTATACATCATTCAAATACTTATTTCAAAATTGAAATGTTTTAGATAAGAGTATTATCATTTATTCAAGATAGATACAGTAAAACAAATCTGAATGACCTTAGTTTTCAATATAATAACTTTTGAAGAAACTGTTTTGTTCTGTTTTACAATAGTATAAATTTAAAAATCATAGTACCTTGAATTTTCTGTTTTGATGATTATATTCCATTGATTAAACTCACAATAATAGTTACTTATACTGCATATGACTAAGAAACATTTTGAATTAAAAATGGCCCAATAGAAAAGCTTGTTTATTTGATGTTTTCAAAGCAATTCCATCATTTCAAATTATCTAATAGCAAATCTGCTGAAAACCAAATAATGGTACATCTTTAGCTTTATATTTAATACTTTAAAAATGTAATGATTTTACATCACTATTCCAGGAATATAGGTTTAAATTATTCATGAAGGATAATTTGATTCTAAAACTGAATTAATGGATACACCTTTTGTATGTGATACTTACATCTCATTATCTTGATATAATTTCTAATTGGAAATGCTTATGTTTAATAGTAAATAAATTTTTGTTCTATCATTTGACAGATTATTTATCTTCCCTAACAAGCAAGTATTTTTTTTCAAACAAAAATACATTCTTTATCACTATAAGACATTTATCATTATCTCCTTGGGTTAGTTATTGCTGGTGTATAAAATGCTATTACTGTGCTTATATATTTATTACATTTATCTATTTGCTAAATCCTTAATGTTAGTAGGTTTGTATTGAGTATTTGGAACAAAGTAACTTTTATAATTTTATCATTTTTTCTGATATTAACACTTGTTTCTTCATGCCTCTCTTTTTCACTCATCAATTCATTCATTCAAGAAATAGAGAAAGCATGAATGATGTGCCAAGCATTATCCTAATTTCTGGGAATGAAGGGGTGAAAACAATGAGCACAGTCCTTGGTTCTTAAGAAACTCAAAATGAAACAGAAGTTGGACATCTTACAAATTTAACTAATTCCAGTTGTATAGTATTATAAATGTAAGTTGCTATAGAAGAATATTCTGGAAGACCAAAACATGAAATTCTTATTGCATGGTTCACAGTTAAGGGAAATGATATAACCAAATAAGAAAGCCACAATAATACAGCAAGATACAGTTTTTAAAGCAGCAGCTGCTTCTGCTGCAGAAATTTTGATAGCATGAGAAAGGATATCAAAATAATAATAAAAAAAGACTTAGATAGCTCTTAGTTATAAATTACTTTATCTCTGCCACATGCCACAGTGATACCTTAACATCCCTTCATTGTAACACCAGAGAGAACAGGCATACGTTTAACATAGGCAACATTTAACGTAATTGGCCATAAGCATATATCTAGCATTTCCATCAATTTATATAAGTTTATGCAATGGCAAATAGGAAATAAAAAAGACCATTTCTACTGAAATAACAGTCCTTGAAGACCTTAAGCTTCTATGTCTCAACTTTGACAGAAGCTGAGGATTTTTTGCAATACCCATATCAGCCATGTCATAAAGAAATAATGAATCCAATATAAATCAGCATGGATGTCCACGGAATGTGGATGAAGTCAGAACAGAAGTTTTGACAGAACAGAGGATGAGACAAAAATGGACAGCTAAAAAATACATAAAAAGATATCATAAAGAAAAAATAAAACCATAATCACAAAAAAGTAAATGTACCCTCTGTTAAGAGAAAAGTTTTTTTTTTAGTTTGGACATTTCTATATCTTCATCCTTAAATACTAGGATACTAACGCATGCAAAAAAAATAGGACAATAATATTAGTGATGAGGTGAGAAAGTGATTGAAGAGGGAAGAAAACAAGGATTTAAAAGATATGGGAATTGTAAAATATTAAAAAACATGGAATGTACAAAATTAAATTTACAGTAAAGTTACACAGTGGAGATCATGTGATGATAGTGATGGTAATCAAACATGAGATTTAGGAAGTTAGGAGCCAAATCATTAGGGACCATTAATTCAGGGTAGAGTTTAGTTTGGAAAGCCAATCCAGTTGTCTGTCTAAGAGTAACACAATCAGATTTCTGATTTGGAAAGTCCATTCTCTTTGCACTGTGAAGAATAGAGTGAAGGTGGCGATAACTTATTAGAAAACTTGTTTTAGTAAGGCAGAGACAATACATTGGAAGTAAATATGGCCAAAGATAAAGTACCAAAAGGGAGTTACAAATTTCAGCAATAGACTTGACAGGGCCTGGAGAGTGATTAGAGTTAGAACAGAGAGAATATTACAATGTAAGGATGGCTCCATTCTTCTGGCACAACTATTGCAGAAAATAAGGTTTTAAAAATAAGAGAGGGTGCCAACAATGGTGAATTATACATGAATAGGATGATTGACAACCATTATCCAGTGGCCGAGTCTATACCATCCTAGCCTCCTTTTTCTGATAATATGTTTCATTTATAGGACAAGAACATACGATCCAAGATTAGTCTATCACAGTACCTCGACCCTGTGGCTTCAGTGATTACTGTACGAATGTCTCAGAATGCTGTCATCCCTGAGACTTGGTCCCAACCCTACATTCACTGCTCTTCTTTTAAGTTAGGTTTCGTATTTTCAAATTGATTAGCTTAAACTAGTTTGATTTAAGTTTTTATCACTTATAACTGGATGGATCATAAGTAATATAGTAGATGTAGAATGTAGTAAGTTAGATGGCTTGAAATTGTCCAGATAGGCCAAAATATTATTGAATTACAATGGCAGGAATATTCAGTAGCAAAATGAAATTGTACGTCCATGAATTTAATACCCTCTTCTGCCAATATGTTTGAAAATATTAAAAAGAGGGAACAAAAATGAGTTTTTAAAAACCCAAAGACTGTGAAAATAGGAAGTGCTCTTTGGAAAAGAGTCAACTACCACAACCAAAATTATAAAAATAAAAATTATTTATATTAGAAAATTTAAAGAACATTTATAGGGCAGAATAGGAAAAGAGAGAATTCAAATTAGAAGTAGAACTGAACAAATTTTTCAAAATCATAACATAATTACAAGGAGAAAGAATATTTGAAACAAAGGTTAGGAAATATGGAGAATAAATTGAGGGGATCAAGAATATGATAAATGAAATTCCAAAAGGAAATAATAAAGAAATGAAAGAGTATGCCATACTAAAAAATAATAAATTTTTCCAGAAGTATTAAAAAACACCAATTTTCAGATTCAAGAAGGCTAATGATTCACAAGCAGAAAAAATCTTAAGTTGCCTACATCTAGACACGTGGTAGGCTAACTACAGAAAATCAAATGTATGGAGAACTTAAAAGCAGTTATAGTAAAGATAGATTCTCTACTTATAAATTTTATTTAGACTGTGACTTTACAAAAACAAAAATACATTGAAGTGAAAGCAGCCACAATGGATTAGAATAATATTTTCAGTGTGCTGAGAAAAAAAATAACTGCCAACTACAGATTGTTAGCCAGCAAAGTTCATTTCAAGAATGAAGCTACAATAACAACATTTTCAGATATGCCAATTCTAAGAAAATTTAAAACCAATAAACCTCACCAAAGGAACTTCAAAATGTCAGCTATTGAAATGAAAAAAAGGGATCACAGAAGGAAAGCAGGAGATGCAAGAAGCAACAGGATAAAGAAAATAGTAATATATATCTAAAGCTAAACACACACTCGCTGTATGAAATAATAAAAATAATATCTAATTTATAGAATTTTAAAATGCAACAAGATAGCAAGTAGAAAACAAAAGCAGGAAAAAAGTGAGAGCAAGATAAAGATATATTTATTAGTACTAGATTTATTAGATAGGCACCTTAAAAATTTCAAGGATAACCACTAAAAGAATATATTATTTATAGTTGAGGGAGGGATGAAAAGAAAACCTCAATCAATGCAAAATATTTCAGAGTGAGAGAGAAAGAAACAAAAATCTGGATAAGTAAAAAGCATACAAAAAATGGCAGAAAAGAAAACAAAATAGTAATCATAAAAATGTAAATGTACTACACCTTCTGTTAAGAAATATGTATTTTAAAACTGGAAAAAATATAAAGCTAACATACAAAAATCTCTTCAATAACAATTTCTGGTGAAAGTGCAGATCTCCAAGAATACTCCCACTTATTGTCATCAAAATGCAGAATGCTGCAGCTACTTTAGAACATAGCTGACAGTTTCTTGCAAAGCTAAATATAATTTTAACATAAAATCTAGCAATGATGCTCCTAGACTTCCACCCAAATGATTTAAATATTTATGTCCACACAAAAAACAACAAAATATTCACAGTAGATTTATTCATAATCACAAAAAAGAAAGAAATCAAAATGGTCTTTAATAGGTAAATGGATAAGCAAAGAGCTTCATAACCAATAGAATGGAATATTACACAGCAATAAAAATGAACAAACTATAAAGACAAATAAGTCATGGATAAATTATAAATGCTTAACAAGTTAAAAAGCCAGCCTGAAAATGCTACATAGTATATGATTTAATTCACGTACATTTTGAATAAAGCAAAATGTAAAAATGATGAACAGATCAGTGGTTTCCAGGATTTCAAAGGGACGGAGGGTAGAATGAGTAAAGTACAGGGCATTTTTTAGGGCAGTGAATCCATTCTGTATGGTACTGAAGTATTGAATACATACACTATGCATTTGTCCAAATCCACAGAACTTTATAGCACAATGAGTGAACCATAATGTATGCAAAACAAAAACAAATTAGGAGGTAGAGGATCCCAGAATAGAGTGCAGAGTGTGACAAAACAATCTAGCTCTACTACCAATGATTAAGACAATCTCACTGAAGGGGAAGGAGGGTGACATTGGAAATGAGCAGAATCTGCAAGATGAATGGCAAAAGAAACTGCATAACCACAGTACTGTACTCTCACTGATAGTTTCTCACATGGGGGTATGGGTTAACAGTTCTAAAACTGTTTTACATGTACACTGAATTGAACAATTTAATGGATGGTGGATAGTGGAAAATAAGTTTCTCATCATTGGAATGGATGTTATGGACAAGGGGAGAACTCTGGAATAATCCATGTGATAATGAACTAGAGTTGGAGACATCAGTATGAAGTCATGTTTAATTTATAAATACAGATCCTTATCTATGGAATTTATAGATATGTTTATATACATGAGTACCTCTGAACAGATACATCATCTTACTCTGTTAGTTGAGCAGGCCTAAAAATAGAGTTCTCCAGGACAAAGAGCAAGCAGATCTAACACCATTCTCTAATATAAGGAGTCAGAACTTCATAGAGAAATGGCAGATTCTAGGACTGGAGGAGGAAATACAACGTGAGACTGGAGCTTCTTGTAGTACCAGAAAGTGTGGAAAAGCTTAAAAAATAAAAAATCTACATTGATGAGATTAAGTCAAAGGGACAAAGGAGCGAACTGAAATAGCTCCTGACGGCCAATACTATAACACCTGGAGCAACAAAATTAATAAATTATACCAAATAGATAAATTATAACCCAAAATATAACATAAATATCCATGAATTCATACTGACATAAATGCTTGAATTAATAAATAAATGGAGAGAAGAGGCAAATCCCCTTGCAGAAGAATTCCAATAATTGATGTAGATATTCTGCCCTCAAAGAGGGGAATAGTAACTCACTAGCCGTGAAGTATGATCTGCTCAAGAAATGACTTTCTTTCAAAGAGCAGAATATGGAAGGGAAATGTAGGGGCAAGACTAACTTTACAGTTAAGAAACAGAACAAACACTACCTCAGCTGGTTGATCAATGTTAATATCAGTGATAAATCAAAGTGATATTATGTAACCTTGATGTGATGTCATAGGAAGGGCACCTTACCTCTGTGGTCTTCCTCCCAAAGCCATTCTCCTACTCTAGTAATGAGAAAAGCATCAGATAAATCCCAATAGAAAGACATCCTACAAAATACTCATTAAAAATGAGGAAGGTCTGCAAAACAGAGCCAAGAGCCTAGGAGATGTAATGTTATAACTAAATGTATCGTAGTATTCTGAATAGGATCCTGGAATAGAAAAAAAAAGGCTATTAGGAAAAAGCTAAAGAAATTTCAACAAAGTATGGAATTTAGTTAATAATAATGTGCAATATCGGTTCATTAATTGTGACAGTTGTACCATACTAATATAAGATGTTAAAAAGGGAAACTGGGATCAAGGTATATTGGAACTATTCATGCTATTTTATCAATATTTTTCTGTAAATCTAAAACTGTTCGAAAAATAAATCCTATTTTTAAAAATACTCAGGAATACTTATGAATTATTGTAGTAAAACCCTGATAGTGGTTTTTCTTTTTTGTAATATAAGTGCCTGATTAAAGCTTTGATCGCAGAGGCATTCACTTCAAAGATGGCTTCTTGAATAAACGCTTTGCCAGGCAGAGGACTAGATAAGGAGTCAGGCTGCCCCACTTCCCCAGGCTTCTTTGTTTTAGAGATCTTGCTTGATTTTGATAATGGACCATTTGGGTTTCTTGTTTTTTCCCCTCCCATTTTAAAAATTCCCACCCTTACATTTTAAAATCACCAATAAAGAGAGAGCTCATGAAACCCAAGGCCCCCACCATAGACACCAATGAAAGCAGATCCCGAAGTCAATGTGCTCGCTGTCTCTCTCCTTAAATGTCCCTGTGTGGCTTCAGGTGTGCCATTAGCTTTCCAGGACCTATGAATAATACAAAGTTTCCTAATGGTTATTGCTGAAGACATCTTGCAATCAGAGTAAGAACCAGGTATAAAATTAATTAATTAATTAGTCAATTAAGTCACAGGAATATACTGTACAGCACAGGGGATATAATCAACAAGGAATTTTGTAGTAATTTGTATGTACATAATCTATAAAAATATCAAATCACTATTTTATACAACTGAAACTAATATAACATTGTAAGTCTATGTGTCAGTAAAAAATAAAGTGAATCAAAAAGAGAAAGAAAAAAAGGAAGGGAGGGAGGGAGGACAAGAGGAGGGAAGGAGGGAAAAAAAGGAAGGAAGGAAGGCAAAAACTACAACGACTGATCTGCCCTCAGCATTAGTTATCAATAGGCTGAGACAAGCACAAAACCACTGTATACTGTGGAGATTACGAGCTGAATCTCTAATTCAGACTGAGTTTATACCTTACAGTACACTTAACAATGGGAAAAATACTCATCTCCTTAAATTTCTGCTTCCATTACAAAATGGGGAAAACATTATCTATGTCATAGGTTTTACTGACAGTAAATGAATTCATGGTAAGAGCACAGGAAATGGTTTCTATTATTGCTTTTTATCAAAAATTTTTGATAAAGTGTTATAGAGATGCATAAACATAAACACTCATACATAAAATTATGAAACTGAGTATAAATGAAACAGACCAAATTAAGAAAGTTATTGAGACTAGAAGTAGATTGCAATTAGCTGTAATCTACATAGAAAAATAGAAATGGAATGAATCTATTATAAAAAATTATTTTAAATAAATATGATAGTCTATAAATTCAAAGTTTTAGACTACATTAAGCTGTTACTTAAACTGAACACAGAGAAGTCTATTTATTTTATAAAAATGTTTGTTGCAATTTAGTTTAAATAGAATACCCTGAAATACATTACAAATACTGTATGTGTTGCTAAAAGTATTTTCATTAAAGTTTTCACAAACTTTCATTTAGCTTGCTATTAACCCAGTGTGTTACTAGCTGTAAAAAACTGTGTTACTTAAACTACAGGTCATGTTAAGAATATTTCTAAATCTTTGACATCACAGCACATCTATCTCTCTTATTTCTAAAATCTTTAATTATCTCCTTGTCTTTATGGCAAGGAAATATTAAATTTGAAAGACAGATATATTGAATTCTTTCCACTGCTCTGTTTAAAAAAATAAAATTCTATTGTACATCTATTGTATGCCTTTCAGGAAAAATTTTAAAATATGAAGCTGATAATAAAATATTTATGTAAAATACTTTACATAATTCAATACTTACCTGAAGCTTGCAAATGTTATTCTTTGGAGAAATCATTTACAGAATTTTTTAAAAATATCTGAACTTTTATATATTGTGGAAAAATCTGGGTCTATATTAACTGAACTTGAAAGCATCCCTCACTAACAAAAGAAACACAATTATAGTAAAATATTTTCATTTAATAACAGCAATACTGTATAGTTCCATTTGGTTATCTAACATTTAACCTGTGAGTATACTTTCTGGTAAATATTAATATTGATATGTTCATGTTGATAGTGGCTAAAGTTAGGACTTTATCCCAGGACCAAACCATTTCCATCGTCCCTTTTTATGGTCCCAGTCTCTAGCCACTGACTATGGATCAAACTCAAACCAAATTTTTCACACTAAGTGTGAAGCTCTGATCCTAAGGAGTTTTGTCATATCTTGGAGAAATAAAAGACTATACTATTGTTCTTTTAGAGGAGTGGATAAGTATCTTCAAATTAGCAGTTTTTAAAGTTTTCAAGTGAAAAATAATTTCTAATAGCATTAATATATTTGTAAAATGTGTTCAAATTTAATATTTTGATAGGAAAAATAATGACAAATTCCCCATCCCATGAATAATAATCAAGAGCAAAATAAAATGCAACCCTAAATTGAGGACTATCACGGATTCCAGGAAGACAGTATGATTCAGCAGGTTTTATACAATTTCTGAGGGATGAAGCAATGTTACCACCTCCCCTTGATTCTCCTTGATCATACACTCATATTTCTGCTTTGTCACCAAAATCATGTTGATAGACTGTCAGTTGCCACAAAGCTATTTAAGGGTAGAGATAGATATATGATTAGAATCTCTCAACTCAATAAATAGTTAAATTTGTAAATTTGGTACAAGACTTGCACCATAATCCTAAACATGCTACTAAACTCCTTGAACTGAATTTCTTCATTTGTTAATTGGAAGTAACAATGACATTGATTATTCCCCAAGGCGTAAAGTTAGCATTAAACAATAAGATAAAAAATAAAGAAAGGATGTGAACATACTTTAGACATGGTTAATAGCAGAGCAGTAAAGAATTAATGTAATGTAGACACAGCCAGCCAGAGAACTGCCACTTCTCTTAAGGCTCTCTGGAGGCTTTCAAAGGCTTGGAAGATTGCATCCTTCTCTCCTCAGCCTTCTGGGCTCTGTGAGTTTCTTGTCAGATAACATATATTTCACAGCCTTGGTTTTAAATATTTGGCGGAAAATTGCACATAATATTTTAGACAATCGGGAACAGAGCATCTTGCTCACAACACATTATTGATATCTTTCTCCTGTGAGATTATGAACTATGGAAGTATAATCATAACCTATGGTTCAGCTGTATAAGCATATATATACAGATACAGATGTGTCTCTATATATCATTTTTTTCTATTTGTCTGCCTCCCTGCCTATTTATATAGTATACAAAGGATGATATCTTGCTGAAAAAACCAGTAGGGCAGTAGGGCATGCACTGAATTTAATTGATTTATTTTTCATTTTCATGAATGTTTGGCACTGAGTCAGACATACTCTCTCATCTAGGAAACTTAGCAGGTGTTTGCCAGATAATTATAGACCAGTAAAATTATGAAACTGAAAGCTAAAAGAGACTTAATGATCAGGAAAAAATTAGTAATTTTACAAATAAGTTGTATTTGTGAACACTATAATGAGAAATTTTTATTACATTTATTTTATAGGCCAACTATTATACTAGGAATTTTATTCAGTGACCTTCTGATTATTAACTCCATTACAGAAAACGAAAATGTAATTATTAACTCTAATTACAAAAAACAAAAATGAGGCTTAAATAGGTTAGTTATTCTGTCCAAGTTTACCCAGGTATTATGTGTCAGAGCCATATTTGAATACATATCTGTGTGATTCCAATGTACATGTTTCCTGAGATGACATGTCATGTAGAAATATTATTAAATGATTTGTGCTAGATCATGATAACAATGAAACATAGAGCTGAGTCTAGAACTTGGTCCTTTTTCAATGACACCATATGATTGGCAGCCCCAAAATGTCCCAATAAACTAGTTAATTCCTAAATATTTTTATTTTAATAGTTTTAACCAGTTACTAAGATATTTGGCCAATTCCAACTAGTGGTTTGTGAACATAAAAGTTATTTAGAAATTATTTTTTATACTATAGTTTCTTCTAACTGATAAGTTGAAAAGTTGACATAAAACATAAATATTACTTTCAGTTGCAGTTCACATGCTTTTCTAATCACATTTTATAATTATGCATGGGTGTATTCAACTATTTTTCAATAATAATGTATTCAGCTTGAATACAGTATAGAAGAATTTTTAATTTGATTTTTAAATTAAGAAATAAACACATAAGTCTGAATGAACACAATGTGCTAGAAATAAGTTTTGTACGAGGATTCACAGTACCTGAAAAACGGAAAAGTTCTTTGTCATAGTACATTTAAATAAATGCTATTTATTCTAAACTCTACCCATTTCACCACAAAGTTTTTAAGGAGCAGTGTTCACTTACATGTATCGTGAACAACTGTTTGGGAGAAATAAAAATGTTGCTGTTCAACATTTTAATCACAAAAATTTGTCTTATGTTATATTGAAAGAATACAATTGGCATTGTTCTAAAACATAACCATATTTTGCTTTGTGTTTCCAAGAAATGGCTTCTTTAGGAGATAACTTTTACCAAGAATTCTGTTTAGTTTCTATTCCCATAAATGACATGCATGGGTTTAACTTAATCTCTATGAGGTCAGTGTCTGTATGCATCCAACATACACAGGTGCTAAAGAAAAACTATCAGTCCGGATTTTTACAACAAAATCTTAAAGGTCCTCATGTTTAGAAACATTCAAGTTATAAAAGGACAAGTTCAAAAAGGGAAGTAGAAGAACATACGCATCTGTGGATTTTCATATATTTATCACATTCCTTCAAATTGAAGCATCTCCGATCCTTCTTCAGATGAAAGAGCAACTCATATAATAGGAAAAAAAATACTCAGACATTTGACATTAGGAAAAAAATGTGTAATGATGATATTGTTTACTGCAGGAAATGGAGAAGCACCGTATATAAGCCCTGGTATCTAACCAGAAAATTCACTGTTCTTCCTTAAGAATGGACCCAAATCATATAAGTATGTAACACATTGTTGATAAATGCCTTCAAGGAGTTGCACCTTCAAGGGTATTAGTAACTTGAAGAAGGCAGCAGAATTCAGAAGCTTTCTTAGGCTGTGTGTTACACTGCAAAACATGAAAATGTATACCACTGACCTATCATAAGGAAGGATGTGTGGATCAGCTATGCCTTTGCCTGATGAATAGAAGTAAATATCTCCAACAGACCTCTTTTTTTTTAAACTCTAATTTATGAGTTCTCTCTCTTTTAAAAAGTTCCTATCTTATTTGCATAATTCTACCATCAATTATTTATGAAGACAGTTTATTATCTATTCAAAGAAAGAAAGATGATTTTTCACTTTAGTTATGCGGAAAAGCATAAAATAAGTATAAACACTTATGAAATGAACTTATTTCTCATTTTCTGATCCCAAAGCACAGTCGAATAATTATTCCATATTGGTGATTATAGTTATAAGAAAGCTATTTCACAGTTCTAAAATTAAACTGTATTTGATAATGCTTTAAATTAATGACACTTATTGGTAAAATTAAATGGAGAAGTCCCCCAAAATGAGGGCTTTTGTTTATCTGTGCTATGATTAAGTCTTAAAATTTATTTTATGATGGTCTGAATCCCGGATAAAATCGAGGAAGTTTTATTCGTGTCCCTTAAAGTCAAGAATACTGAATAAATCCTTGAGCATTAAAGTTGCCTTCCCAACTTTGTTACCATGTCATTCAATTTGAAGAGCTGTTGACTGTAATGAGAATATTCTCAGAAGGGCTTTAGGACAATAATTATATCTCCCTTAAAAAAAACAAACAAACAAGGTTCATTTCATTTTCCATTAGAAGGGTTGAAGCCCTTTATAAGATGATTCTTTGTATCTTGGATGTTGAGCGAGGTACTCTTCTCTCCTGCACTCTTCACATACCCATCAGAAAAAAACAGAATGCTGTTATGGGCACTTTTCAAAAGAGACTGATCATTATAAAAACAAAGACTGAAAGATAAATTCAAAATGTTATATAACTTTTATCAGGAGGTTGTTTTCAATCATCTTCCTTCCTGAAAACAAAATAAGGATGTCTACTTCAGGTCACTCTGGATCTGACCCAATTTGCTTTCCTTTTATTGGAAAAAAACTAACTTTGAAAATCGTCTTTTTGAAAATATTAAAAATCCAATAGTACAGCACACATGAAACAGCATTCTCAGTTTATTTCTATTATGTATTCCTCTTTTCTGCTGTATTTTTAACTCCTTAAAAATAGAGAACCTGATAGATAGATAGATAGTAGATAGAATGTCCCCAGATGTGAACATGAATATGAATCCTTGTATATAATGGATAATCATTATGCCCAATTAAATTGATTTTAAACTTACTTCAGATGTCCAGATGTAGATGTAGGTTAGCTGGTTAACACATCTCAGTGATAATGCTGCTCTTGAATTTATAGAGCTTTAATGATGCCAACACTGAGTCTGTCCAATTCTTTTTTTTTTATTTTTATGTGTTTAGTCATTTTTCATATTCCTCTGTAAACTTAGCATATCTCTTTTGAATCACAAAACATTTGACTCAACTTCCTCTGATATGTTTTTACTGTTGGAGAACTTCTTAGTAATTCTGTAGCACCTTGGCCTATATTTTGCTATGCCTTCTAGAGAATCCCTCATTCCTCCTCCTCTTTCTGATTAAATTCCCACCACTTAAACTCTCCCTACTTCTCTTCTTTACTGTATTCCAGATTCTGTACAGGACCCAACTAGAAGTAACAACAATTCATTTATTCCCAAATTTTATAAAATATTTTATAGTATATGTAGTGTACTCAGGTGAATCTGTTTAACAAACATTAAATAAATGTCTAGTCTTTCAGAAAACGTCTATTAATTCTTTCAGAATTAAAGTTTCTGCTCTTTAAAAAAAAAACTAATGTAGCAAACTGTATTGCACATATCCAATTATACTTTTTCATAGGAAACTCCTGATTTTTCTTTCCTTTGTCTAATTTTTTCTGTGGTTATTTGAAATTCCCATTATTATGTTGGGGTACATTTTTCCTATACCCAGTTTTTGAGTTTTTATCATTAAAGATGTTGAATTTTGACAAATGCTTTTTCTGTATCTGATATGTTCGTATGATTTATATTCTTTATTATGTTGATGTAATGTGTCATGTTTATTGATTTGCATTTGTTGAACCATCCTTGCATCCCAGTGATACATCCCAGTTTATTGTGGTATATGATCCTTTTAATGTGCTGTATTTTGTTGAAGGTTTTTTCATCTATGTTCATCAGGGACATTGGTGTATAATTTTCATTTCTACTTCTTGTAGTATATCTCAACATAAAAAAATGTCATATATCATAAGCCCATAGCTAACATCATACTCAATGTTGAAAAGCTGAAAGATTTCCTTCAAAGAGCAGGAACAAGAGAGGGTGTCCACTCTTGCCACATCTATTTAACACAGTTCTGGAACTCCTAGCCAGAGTGATAAGGCAAAAAAAAAAAAAAAAAAAAAAGAAATAAAAGGTATTCAAATTAAAAAGAAAGAAGAAAGCTGTCTCTGTTTGCAGATGATGTAATATTATATATTGAAAACCCAAAAGACCCCACCAAAAAATCTGTTAAAACTAAAAAAAATGAATTCAATAAAATTGTAGGATACAAAATCAACATACAAAAAGCTGTTGTGTTTCTATATACTGTTAATGAACTATCCCCAAAGTTAAGAAAACAATCCCATTTACAATAGCATCAAAAATAATATTATATGTAGGAATAAGTTTAACCAAGGAGGAGAAAGGTCTGTGCACTGAAAACTGTAAAACATTAATGAAAGAAATTAAAAGATGCAAATAACTGGAGATATCCTGTTTTCATGGATTGGTAGAATTAATATTGTTAAAATGTCTTTGTTATCCCAATCTACAGATTCATTTTTAGTTCTCAGTAAGAATTCTAAGTAGCTAACTGACTTAAGAAAATTTACACAGCTAGGAACCCAGCTAGGAGAAAGAATCTAAATTCAGATCTTTCTGACCCTGGACACTCTATACTGACACACTAGCCACGCATCTTATGAACTTGACACACTTATAGCATGGTACATTTTCTTCTTACCCAGTAAAACAGCCTCCTTTTAAACTATTTTTCTTGTACTTCTCACTTCCTTACAGGTTGTCCATTTAGAAGAGCAGTAAGTCAACCAATGGGGGGAATTAAAAAAAGACCAAAACTGTGTGTAAGGGGAGGAGATCATAAAATGCCAACTATTTTTTTTTTTTTAATTGAAGACTCCAGTTGGCTTCTCACATATGCATGTAAAACTCCGGCTACCCTTGACATAGTAAGACCCAATACCCTCTCTCCAAAACTGTCAAAAATGTCTTCTCCAATATTTGGCATGAGACTGTGCTAGAATCCTTTAGTTTATCTTTAAAATAGATTAAATTGATATATACCTTAAAAAAATTTAGCAATTTATCATTTTATTTCCAAAGCTTGGAGAAACCTGGGTGAAAAGTGAGAAGTACGTGAAAACTTTAATAATAGAAAAATGAGGAAGTGTTGTGTATTATTGGATAGCTCATTTGTTGAAACACTTTTTGAAATAATGAAATTTCTCATTATCTGGAGTTTATATGGATTAATTTGATTAGTCTTATTTACTGTATTAAGCATATATTGAGTCTATATTGAGTATATTATACTCTATATTCATTATAATATTATAGATTTTAAAAAGAGGTTGTATTCTATTTAGAGTATATGTATAAACATATATATGCATATAGATGCAACATATGTCTATAACATACATATAGTAAGAGTATCAAGTTTCACATGTTCCGTAAGTTAAAATTCTACTAAAAACTTTCTTCCTCACCTAACAGTGTATTTTGAAATAAAGGAAACAATGTCAACATTATCTAAAAATATTTTAAATTTGTAATAATAATTATAAATGTTTTGACCAAAGTGAAATTAAAAAGGAAATGGGCAGCGCACTGGACCATCATTGTCACTGCATAAAATGAGACCAAACTGTTCAACACAAAAAAATTTTACAAAGCAGACTCAGAACACATGGAGTATTAATAGGACTAATTTTCTTGAACACAATATCGCTTGAAATTATATCAAGAGAAAAGGAAAATAACCTGCCATTTTAAAGGGTCAATAATGGCTTAATGAATGAATGCGGAGGAATACTCAGCCTTTGCAAACATCAGCTTGTCATTTTCCTAGTACATCAAACAATGCACATTCTGTAGAATAAATACTTGGCAGGTGCATATAGGTTAAACATGTGCATAACCACACAGTCAAGGAAATCTTACCACCTCTGTCAATATACTCAACATGAAATGGCAATAAGATCATATATAACAATCTTCAAAAGAAAATGAAATGCCAAAAGCAATAGGTCAGGAGAAAAGCAGATTTGGAATTGAGGTGGGGGAAGGGCATATAAGTGTCAGTAAGTCTCTGACAAAACATATTTAAAATCTACAGACTGCTGAAAGAAGACATTTGAAATCACAGACATGGAACAGAAATTGTTTCCTTAGCAATTAAATTACCAGGGAGTGTTCTCAAAGTTTAACTTCTCTGCTTTTCCTTAGCATAAATGTCTTTCCTATCCATGTCTCCCTGCAGAATTCATGATTGATAGTCAGTATGTAAGTCCACAGGAGCCTTAAATATTCATTTTAGGCTTAAATTATGACTAAATCACAGGCAGCATCTAATGGAATATCACTTATGACAAGAAAATAAGGCTTAAGCCAACTTACATTATTTAAGAGAGAAACATGGATAAGAGAAAGACATGGTGTTACCCTATGTATGTGGTGAACATACACAGACATTTAGGATGAGCAATCAAAAGAAACCTAATAGAGTGTGTTAGAGTCAATAGGGAAGAATCAATAAGAAATGGTGATAGGGTACAAATTGTAATTGGCACTTCTGAACAGAGTAGAGAAAGCAGATGATATTTTGTTCAGTTAATTTTTCAAAGTGGCTTTGTGTCAAAATCAGATACTAGTTAGATATATGAATTACTCAAATATTGATTGAGCAGAAAGCCAACCATTAGCATGGCATGATATTTAAGGTCACCCCAGTATGCTGTGACATTTATAATGTTTAAATAAATTTAAAATATAAATTAGGAACAGTCAATCTTTTTATTGTTATCAATGAAGAAAATTTGATTTAGGATAAATACTATGATAAGCAAATATTAAGAGAAAGAAGTAGCAGGATAAATCACTAAAAAGTGAGTCCAAAGAAATATGATTCATTATTCAAGGGGAAAATCAAGCATTTTAAAATATGAAACTGCAGTTATAAGAACTGTGTAAAAGAAAAATATTATGAAATTATAATCAACTCTATTGTTAATATAATTATCCATTTTGCAGTAACCAAGACTTAAGACATGGTCTTTTCCCTAGCTAGATTTTGTTTAAGCGTATTACCAGCCCCTTCTGCTCTTACCACCCCTCTTACCCAGAGAAGGAAGGAATGAAACCGATCTGGTTGATTGACACAGGGCAACGTAAACAGACAGGACTCAGTCACTACTTCAGTTTCTTAAACTTCATGAGTAAAAATCTCCATGCATACAGGTCAGTTTTGCCCCGTGATAAGCATCTCGGGAAAATGAGCACCTGCAGTTACCAGATGTTATTTTTCTAATAATTTATTGAGGCTCCTGGACCCTGGAAACCACCATCTGCATTATTTCTATAGATTTATCTATTTTAGATATGTTGTATAAATGGAACCAAACTATGTGTGACATTTTTTGTTTGGTTTCTCTCACTTGCCATAATGTTTTGGAGGCTCTTATATGTTGTTTCATGTATCAGTACTTTATGGTTCTTTAGAGCTGAACAATATTCCATTGTATGTATATACTATAATTTGGTTATTCATTCATTAATTGATGTACATCTGAGTTGTCACCTTCTGACTATTGTGAATAATGCTACAGTGAACTGTGTAAACTGTGTTTATTTATGTACCTGTTTTTGATTTGGGGGATATAAACCTAGGAGTGGAATTGCCGGACCATAGGATATTTCTGCATTTAAGTTTTTGTGGAATCACCAAACTATTTTCCATAGCGGCTGTACCATTTTACATTCCCACCATCAATGTACAAGGGTTCCAATTTCTCCATACCCTTGTTAACACTTGTGTGTATGTAATTATCACTATCCTAGTTAGAATTAAGTGGTATTTCATTGTGGTTTTGATTTGTATTTCTCAAATGAGTAATGATGTTGAACATCTTTTCAAATGCTTGATGGTTATTTACATAGCTTCTTTGCAGAAATATCTATATAAGTCCTTTGTAAGTTTTTTAATTGGTGGTTTGTTTTTATTGTTGTTGTTGTTATTGAGTTGTTAGAGTTCTTGATATATTCTCAATCCTGGACTCTTATTAGCTATGTTTGTCAAAATTGTCTCTTATTCTGTAGGTAGCCATTTTGCTTTCTTGATGTCTTTTAGTGCTCAAAATTTTTAATTTTGATGAAATCTAATTTACCCTTTTTTTTTTTTTGGCTTGTGCTTTTGGTCTCGTATCTAAGAATCAATTGCCAAATCTAAAATCATGAAGATTTACCCCATGCTTTTTTCTAAGATTCGTATGGTTTTAGCACTTATATTTATGTTACTGATCCATTTGTGGTTAATTTTGAATGTGGTATGAGGTATGGGTCCAACTTCTTTCTTTTACAAGTAGAAATCCATTTGTCAAAGTACCATTTGTTAAAATAGGTTATTCTTTACCACATTGAATGGTGTTGGCATTCTTATTGAAAATTAATTTACCATAGAGATATAGGTCTATTTTTGGAATCTCAACTCTATTTCACTGTTCTATGCTTATTCTTATGTCAGGACCACAATGCTTTGATTATTGAAGTCTTATAGTAAATTATGAAAACTGGAAGTTTCAATTTCCAACTTCATTCTTCTTTTTCCTGGTTGTTTTTGCTATTCAGGGCCCTTTGTAATTGCCTATGAATTTGAGAACTGGATTTTTCAATTTCTGAATGAAAGACTATTGGTATCATGATAGGGATTAAACTGAATCTGTACATCACTTTGGGTAGTATTGACATCTTAACAACTTTGTCATACAGTCTATGAACATGGGATATATTTTCATTTAAGTCTTCTTTAATTTCTTTTGCCTATATTTTATAAATTTCAGTATATAACTCTTTCACATTTGTGAGTAAATTTATTCCTAAGTATCTTATTCTTTTGGATGTTATTGTAAATGGAATTATTTTCTTAATTTCCTTTTCAAATTATTCATTCCTATTATATATAATAAAACAGGAATTTTTGTGTTGATCTTATAACCTGTACCTTTGCTGAATTTATTACTTCTAGAGTTTGTGTGAGTGTGTGTGTGTTACTAAACCAAATTTGAGTCCCCTCTCTCCTGTGCAGTAAAACCAATCCACTGATGTTAAGTTATAGTGAAGGAAAATACAGCATTTATTGCAGGGCACCAAGCAAGGAGGCCCGGTAACTAATGCTAAAAAAAACCCCTGATCTCCCCAGTGGCTTTCAGGGAAAGGTTTTTAAAGACAGGGTTACAGAATGTGTGATCAGGTCATGAACATTCTTCTCACTGGTTGGTGGTGAGGTAATTGGGAGTTAACATGATGTTAACTTCCGTTTCCATCCAGTCTGGAGTCTACATGCTTGGTTATGTGCTACTTGCTATGGTTAAATTAATCCACCTGGTAGGGGTTTCAGTATCTGCAAAATAGCTCAAAGGATAGGCTCAGATTAGTATCTGTATCCCTTGCAAAGGAACAAAGGTCTTTGACTTTGTTTAATGGCTGATCTATCATTATTTTGTCTTGCTTGACTGTTTCCCTTTGTTTCTGAATTGTCTTGCTCTATGATTGAATTTATTCTTTGGAACTCAGAGAAGGCCTAGAAGGTTGAAGTTTTTCTACAAACAAGAGGCAGGCAGAGGACACAGGGTGGTGATTGGGGCAGTGTCTGTCCCAGGAAGACCCCATAGGGTCTTGCTTGGTTACATTTGTGTGTGTGTGTGTTTGTTTATTCTTTGGGGTTTTCTATATGTGGAATCATGTCATCTGTAACTAGAGATAATTTTACTTCTTCCTCTCTAATTTGGATGCCTTTTATTTCACTTCTTTTTTTATACCTAATTGCTCTAGCCTGAACTTCTAGTAACATGTTGAATAGCAGCATCCTTGTTTTGTTCCTGATATTAGGGGTAAATTTTAGTAAAATTTAAATTTACTAAAATTTAGTAAATTGAGTATGAGGTTACTGTGGATTTTTCATAAATTCCCTCTCATGTTGAGAAAATTCCCTTCTATTCCTAATTTTCTGATAATTTTTATCATGAAAGGATGTTGGATTTGTCAGATGTTTTTCAACAGACATTATCTTGAAGAAAGCATAGCATATTTTACAAAACATTGAAAAAGAAAAACTCTCTGAAAATGGTACAGATAATAGAATTCATATAACTTTAAAAAAAACAGAAGAGGAAAGGAATAGCATTGGTAATCATAGGAAAATCAACTCAAATCCTGAGAGGATACTGAAATAATTCATTTAATAATTTATAATCATCTAGCAGAATATAAGATATTTACAGCAATGCATATGAATTTACAAAGTGGAAATAAAGCCCCCCCAATTCCTTATTTTCTATGAGAAAGTGAAAATCTAAATAGAAAAAGATGGTAAGACAATACTTGATAATCTTATATTTTAATTATACTATTTATTCTAACTCATGGCATTGTGATCTGGAAACCAGACCAAAATGTATTAGACTGAGAAAGATTCCCAGTGTTGAAGACAGATCTCAAATTTTAAGTGTCATTGATACTATAAGAGAAAGATTGCTTGCTTATCCATTTATTAGTTGAAGGACAATTAGGTCTTCAGTTTTGTTAGTTACAAATCAAGCTGGAATGAACATTTGTGTGCAAGTGTTTCAATGAAGATGTTTTTATTTCTTTTGGGAAAATACATTGTGTATTGATTTTCTATTGCTGCTGTAGCAAATTATCATGAATTTAGTGGATTTAGACAGCTCCTGTTTATTATCTCATTGTTTTCATAGGTCAGAATTCCTGGCATAGTTTCTCAACTGATTTCTCTGCTTAAGGTCTCACAAGACTGAAATCAAGGCGTCAGCAGGACTGCATTGCTCATAGACTCTTGAAAATACCAGAAACTGACACATTGTAACTGACAATACTTCAATTAAAAATTTGTTCAAAAAAAGAAAAAAAAAATTAAAAAGAAAAACTAAACAGCAGCAGTAACAAAAACCCCTCCTAACAATTGTCTTATGTCTTGCATAGTTATTGCCAAGTAATATGCTGTATTTATTTTTTGGTTCACCTATATCTATTGTGTCTATTTTTCATCTGTTGGTCTTCGTAATTTTTCTCTTCATCTCTGCATTGTACTAAATGTTTTTAATTAAATTTTTAGTAACTTTATCAGTTTGAATACACTGAGTTTACATGTAGGTTTTTCTGATTGTTGCTTTCTGTTTGAGTTTGGTTTTGGTTTTCACTCGGAAATTCTCTGAGCTTGAAAATTTGATTTAATATAATTCAATATTTTTGGAAATCCTTAGCCATTATCTTTTCAGATCCTCCTTTTGTCCTCTTCTTTCTCTGTTCTGTGGTTCCAATTAAGCATATGTTCACATTTTATATTATTCTGCATCTCATAATGTTTTGCCTTAGTGTTTTTGTTTTTTTCCTCTTCTCTTTCTATTTAAATTTGTGTAATTATTATTGACCTATTTAAAATTTCATTAATTCTTTACTTGGCTGTGTTAAGTCTAATGATGAATCCATCAACATCATGCTTCATCTCTCTTACTGTTTTTATCTTAACTCTAGTATTTGATTCATTCTTACTGTTTTTTTCTCTCTGCTGAAATCCCATCTCTTCATGAATGTTTTCTACCTTTTCTATTAACATAATAACTAGAAGATTTTTCTCTTAATTCCTTAATTTGTAATTTCAACATCTGAATCATCTCTGAGTTTTCTTTTGAATGTTTTATTTATTATTTGTTTGATTTTCACTCTTTTATGTATCTCATAATTTTTAATTGCATGTCAGATATAGTTTGTAGAACAGCAGAAACTGAGGGACAGAGTATTCGTAACTGGAATAGGCATGCCTTTTTTTTCTTTTTTTCTGGTAGGCCTATAGTGGAGGGAATAAATGAATATTGTCAAGGACTGAACACAGTTTTTGCTATCGATATTTTTTAATGTACCACCAGCTTCAAGTACCTCTGATATTATCTCGTGCTTCGGATTTTTGTTGGTTTGTCAAAGGCTTTTCCTCAGTGTTCCATCCCTACTCTCAGCTTTGGGCCTTCACTGTGTTCCTGCCGTCTCTATGATCTTTACCTTTCCCCAATAGGGACTTGTTTCTTGTTGCTTTCCTTCACTAGCGCAATGGTGGGAGGCAGGGAGGATTATCTCTTTTCCTGGTTCATCCTCATTTTTAGATAGGTCCAGTGTCCCAGATTCTCAGGTATGAAGCCGCCTCAGTTTATTCTTCCTTTCCTCCAGTGATAGGAGAATTCTAATTGTCTATACATATATATATATATATATATATATATATGAATAATTGATTCATATACGTTACAGATCCAATGTCTTCAAAAGTCTTCCTAGAACTAAATCCTACCCTTAAATAATACTGAGTTAAACGTTCCTCAGCATTCCCAGTCTCCAAGTGTTACCATGAAAGTCAACTCTGAGTTCATTTCTGCCAACATTTCTTGAGTGTTTAAAATATGCCAGGCAGTTTACTAAATGTTTTACATACTCACCTCCTAATTCTCACATGTATCTTATGAAATAGGTTTTAACTATTATTCTCCCTATTTAATAGGTGAAATACTTAGTCACAGAGAGGTTAAGTTATCTAAAGTCACATAGCTAGGAGACCACCGTGGGGTCAGTTTCATGCCCAGGCTATCTGATTCCAGAATTTATGCTCTTCATCACAGTACTATACTTTGATTTTACTAATCACTAGAGCACCAAATTTATTTATTCCCACATGGTTTTATTTTTAATGGTTAACTTGTCTCCTCAATGGCTTGCAAGTTTTGAAGCAGGGATTTCTATTATATTACATTAATTCTGTAGTTCTTAGCAGTACTCTGCATATAGTTGGTATTAAATGAGTGTTGGATGAATGACTAGTTTATTTGCTTCACAGAGTCTCCTTATCTCAATTCATCTTAAGTTTACCTGATAGGTTAGTCCTGTTAATTCTGATCATGTCAGTATTTTGCTTAAATTGGCCATGGGTGATTCCACGATCTAAACCTAATATACTTTTTTTAAGTCATACTCCACTACCCCTCTTTACAAAACTTCCACTTGTCCAAAACATGCTGTGTCATACATGCAACTTTCTATCTTCTTGGTCTTGGCTCAGCAGGTTTACATATATATATATATATAAAGTTCTTCTGTTTCTCACCTCCAAATGATCAAATTCAAAACTAGACTTCTCTGGTTCACCCATGTTAGCTCTCTAAACATCTATATTATTTTATCTGCACAATTTCAGTGTTCCAGTGTTTGATTTATCATTGTTTCTCCAATGTAATGTGCCTCAATATTTTGCAAATAGAAGGATATTCAGTAAATGTTAAATAAGAAAGTGGTGGGGGTAAACTTTTAGTATAATTTGCATATACCCAAAATTTAAACAAGATGTATAGAAGTTTTTTCAATCAATCATTTATATGAGACAATAAAACATATCATTAAAGTATGGGCAGTTGTCTTTTGAGGAAAACTGAATGGATCTGAAATATTAAACCTAGAGAAGGCAGCCACCTGCCTTTCACCTCATGAATTTTAAGTACAGTTGATCCCACAGGTTTGAAGTAGGTGAGTCCTCTTATACACAGATTTTTTTTTTCAATAAACAGGTTCTACAGGTATGACACAATCCATGGTTGGCTGAATCTGAGCATGAGAAACCTTGGATTCTGAGGGCTGCCTGTAAAGTTGTAAGTGAATTTTTAACTAGGACAGGTGATGGGTTGGTGCCTCTAAAACCCACCCCACCTTGCATTGTTCAAGGGTCAACTGTAATCTTTAAAATACAATAGGTTTAAAAGAAAAGAGCATTAAAATGTTATGTATTTAAAACCAAAGAAGATTAGCATGGAGAATGTTTTTATTTCAGTGAAGAATGGCACAATCATTTTGTAGGATTATATACACTGCACTGCCACTTTTATAAACATTTTTCATTGGAGAGAAAAACACTTCCAGATATATAGAAGGATATGCTATTTTTAGATAGTGTGACCATAAAATAAACATGATAATACTAAAATCAGAATTGAATTCACTTAACCTACAAATCAGATTTCTATTTTAAAAGTTAATGAGAAAATATATAGAAAAATTATACAGGTGTATGAGGTAAAACCAGTTAGCGAAACGTGCTGGATGGGTTGTTGGATTTGAATTAAAGAAATAAGTTAAATGCCAAAAGCAAATGCTAAAACTCACTTTATGGTATTCTAAGTTTAATCTTAGGCTCTAAACTTAACTAGTAACTTGACTTTGTAGGCAATTCTCCCATGCAAAGAAGTAAATTTCACAGATCACTTTTAGCTTATACTTCTAAACTGATGTGTCACTTTTTGCTTTCAAATGATTTAAAGTGGAAAGAGAAAAGATTATATTCATTCATCTTCTTAATGATATCTGCCTTCCAGACCATACTCTGCATCTCTAAGTTGAATTTTTCAAAGAGCAAATAATTCAATAGAGAAGTGCCCTTTCTAAGGATATATTTTTTGTGGCAAGATAGTTTTTGAGATCTTCATTTATGATTCCTCCCTATATTTTTGCTACTTCTCTTCTTGTAGGCTCTATTCTACCTGCATTGTGAAAGATTTGTGGTGGATCTTCAAGGCTTTTGTTTCTAAACAAAATTTACTGAAACCAATTAAGGAGAATAGATTTTTGAAATGAGAGAAAATCTAGTGAGAATAAGAAAATAGGAGAATAATGATGGAAAGTATAAATATTTAAATATATAAAAATTATATCTATAAAATATAATATTAAAAAATCACCCTCATTTATAGTCATATTTCAGGTGCTAGAAGATAGAGAAAAGTAGAGATTGGGTCATCCCCCAAAATACAGCATGCACTGAATGTTGTGTGTAATAACAATAGAGAATATCACTGTGAGGAACATTGCTCCAGCACCATGGAGCCTTATGCAAGATGAGTTACCATTTAAATACCGAATGGTCTTCTCCTATTGGTTGACATGAGGGATTATTGTGTGTGTGTGTGTGTGTGTGTGTGTACTTAAAGGTGAATTTATTTATCTTCATCAGCAGTCATTTATCTACCTGCTTCCCCATTGGCTGAGGATGCTCCAAGTTACATTAATATTCTCTTATTTTTCTTTTTGGTTGTACACATAGCAAGCATCCCCAAAAGGGACATTAGAAAAATTTCAGGGCAAGAAATAAGTGACTGGCAGAAAACACAAATGTAGAGACATTTTGGTGAGAAGTCAATGAGATACACACATTTAGAGATACAGAGTTAAGAGAATTCTGAGCTGGATACAGCAAGATTTGAGACTTTTTGTATTATTGAGAATGAAATGTCTTAGCAGTAGAAGTTTAATATAAATAATCATCAGAACTCACAATGAATGGAGTACAAATGCTCATAAATAGTACTGGATCTGTTTTGACTCACAGTTAATGAATTCAGCTCCTGAAGCAAGAATAATTAAACAGTGCAATATCTGAACACTGAAATGCTTTTGCAGAATAGAAGCATGTATAAAGACATTTTCTTATGCTGGCACATGCTTTTCATTTTCATACAATTTGGCAAATATAGCCTGGTCTAATATTCCAATTGACTTATTTAAGGTAATCATAGAGATATTGCCCTTATTTAGAGGATGGAAAAACTGCAACCCAGAGAGAATAAAAGATCTTTCCACAGGTAACAAACAGAGTTAATTCTGTAGACTCAGTTTCTTGACTGTTGCATGAGCACTCTATCCATTATACCCTATTCCTTTTTACTCAAAGTAATTATAGGCAATGTGATAGTTATTTAGTAATTAATTATTCACAACAAATTATAAAATATTATTTTAAGGGCTAAGAAAATAATTATTTTTATCTAGATTCAAGAATTGATATTTGAATCTAGCCATAACAAACTATCACAGACAGGATGGTTTAACACAGTAGAAATTTATTGTCCCACTGTTCTGGAGGCTTGAAGTCCAAAATTAAGATGCTGGCAGATCTAAATGCCCTCCAGATCCTGCAGAGGCATCCTTCCTTGCCTCTTTCTAGCTTCTGGTGATTTGCCAGCAATCTGTTGTTTCTTTAGATGCAGACACTTAATTTCAATCTCTGGCTTCCTTGTAGCATTGTGTTCTCCCTTTCTCTCTGTCTTCAGATAGCCTTCTTACAAGCTCACCACTCAAACTGGAGTTGGGGCCCACCCTACTCCACTATGACCTCGTCTTAATCGTTACATCTGCAACAACTCTATTTCCAAATAATGTGACATTCTGGGAAACATGGAATTAGGGCTTCCACAAAACTTTTTTTTGGTGGGTGTGAGGGTGTAAAAATTCAACCCATAAAACCAACATATGTAATTAAAATAGTAAAATAGTTTACTTACTATTAAATTTAATAAAATGGATATATTTTAAATATTAGAAGAAACATTTTAAAGGTTACAGCTATAACTCCCACTTTAAATTACATTGACAAATTATTTCCAGACAACTTTAAGGTATGATATTTAGTTGATAAGGAAAAGAGATGATTTGTAGTCTTAAATTCTACTTTATATGTTAACTAATATTTTTATTTTATTGACATAGAACTATACACTTTAATTTTAGTATTTTAGTTTCTTTTCTATAGTATAAAAACTAGTTCCATGATGAAGACATTTGAAAGATTCACTAGATTGATTAAACAAGAGAGAAAAAGGAATTTGCATTTTGTTTTGTAGATAAGCAGCGAATATTTTTGCCATGAGAAGATATTATAAATGTATTTGTTTAATATATATATTTACAACTATTTTATGCAAATATATGATATAACTGAGTGATATTTGATTCAAATTAGCTGCTTATAAGCATCAAATAATATTTTTGGTCTTCATCTACTTGATAATGGGCTAAATTTCATATCTCTTTGTAAACAGACATAGAACATTTATTCAGATCATACTGTAAATAAAATTATATAATAATACTATTAATAAATTCCATTCCATTCTTTTTTTCTTAAATGTAAACTAAACTGGTTTCTGTGTCACTGCTCATTAATCAAAGATACTTTAAATAATGACTATTCATTTGTATAATGCCTGGGAATTACAATAGAAAAAAAAATCTTCTTTTACTCTTGTAAGTATTTGTTATTCAATAATATATGTCAATTATTGTTACTAAACACAGACAGGCAAAACACACACACAAGCAAAGAAGTTCTCACCTCTCTGAATGTCAAAGTACTCTGAAAAAGACTATTTACAAATGATTTTAATTATGTTGGTAAATGCCACTCAAGTGCCTGGTATGTAGAAGCCACTTGACTTTGTTGCCTTGAACTCTTGTAAAGGGATTCAGTGACAGCACTAGTTCTTCCAGGGTCCAAATTAAAGAAAGAGCTAGGAACTACTTTATCTGCTCCCACATGAGCCATTGCCTAAATCCCTTAGAGCTTTGGATACAGTCTGGGCCCTTCAAAAGTTAGTGCTTTGAAAAAATAAAATGAATGAAGTTAAGTCAGTCAAAGTTTCTCTTTGTCTATTATTGATTAAGCCAGACTTTGTGGGGTAATCTGAAATCTTACTCAAGATAAATATAGAAGAAATATGGTGAAACAGATAAAAACTAGTAACATATGGATTCACAGCTAGACTAAATAGTCTTTCATTTAGACTTCCTTCTTTGGGCTACTTAACCTCTCAGAACCTTAGTTTCCTAATCTTGTAAATGGGAAAGATAATTATAACTTTCTTCCCCATAGGTCTACTGTTATTACTGAATAAGACCATCCATGTAAATCAATTGGCACATAAAAAACTGTATAAACTTTAGCTATAATAAAATTAGTATAATGGTTCTATACAACTATTTCTATGAGAAGAATATCAAGCAGTTGCTCAGAAGACATTTCTTTCAAACGTTGAAGCCCTGTGCATTTTAATTTTGACATTAGTCAATTAACTTAATATTTAAAAATCTTTAAACATATAATTCCATAGAGCATTATTTAATTTATCTTTTCTTTCATGCCAACTATTCATAATCATTGTATAAATATATTATTACTGTTTGAACCTGTCCAGCCCATACCCCTGCCCCCTATGTATAATTGTGGCTCTACTGTGATCCCAAGTGATCAGTGAGAAAGATTATCAGTATGCTTAACAGAATCTAAAGAAATGTTATTGGACCTCTAGTAGCTCCTCAAATCATTTGAACAAATAATACACAAACCTAGGATAAGGAGAAAACTTTGACAAAAATAAAAATAAATAATGGCTCATTCAGCCATTTCTATTACCCAGGATTAAATGAGCAAGTTGTCTCATGTTACCCTTACCTTCTGTAGTAATGGCTAAAGTATATTAAGCTTTCAGGAAATATCAAGTGCCACGAATAGTATTTTATTTGCATCATCTTATTACTACTCATATCAATCCTATGAGTAAATTTTATCCTAATCCCCATTTTATAGATAAGGCTATTGAAACTCAGTTTACCATACTGTTTTCACATGAAGGGTTAGGATTTCAATCTAAGACATTTAACTTTCATTAGCAGTTTTTCGTTAGAGTGTGGGGGTCAGATCTCCAGGTAGGGTTGCCAGATAAAATATGGGAGGCTCCGTTAAACTCAGTATGTCCCAAGTATTGCAACTATTTTAATTTATCTGAAATGTAATTTAACTGAGCATCTTGTGTTTTTATTTGCTGAATCTGACAATCCTGCTTCCAGGAGTTTTGTTAGTTTTAATAAGCAGATCCTGAACTACTTCATGAGAAGAGTAAATTCACTTTTCTGAGGAGATTTTGTTTAGCCTAGTGGCATTGTATAGGGATGAGTTTTTGAGATAGTTGAGAAGACTTAAGAGGCTGGGTAACAGAAGACAAAGCAGATGAGGGATTTAGAATAAAAATAGAATTTAGGGAAAGATTAGGATGTTTAGATAGAGGCTGAGTTTCAATGATAGAGTATGCAAAATAATTTTTCTTCTCCAAGTACACACAAAAACTGTTGAAAGTTCAGTGATCTCTTTTCAGAATGTGATGAAATCATTTGCTTCAAAGTGTGGCCTGAGTGAGACCAGAAGCTGTCTAGGAAGATCCAGTTAGATCTAGAATATATAAAACACTTGTTATTTGCCTCAAAGAATTGTAATTTGTTTTACTGAGGAGGGATGGCCATGAAGGGAAGGAAAGATTAAAGATCAGATTAAATTCTATGTTGGTCATTTATTTTTAAGGTTATATTAAGAATGTAATGATTTGAATTTAACCAATCATCTCAGTCAGTTTTGGCTGCTGTAAGAAATTAACATAGTCTGGGTGGCTTAAACAGCAAACATTTATTTCTCATGGTTCCAGAGGCTGAACCTCCAATAACAGGGTGCCAATACTGTCTAGTTGTTAGTGAGGACCCTCTTGCTGGTCTGTCCTCACATGGTTTTTTCTTGGTGCATGAACATAGAGATGCCATGTCTCCTTTTTTTATAAGAGTGTTAATCAAATCATAAGGGCCTTACCCTCATGACTTTATCTAACCCTAGTTATATCCCAAAGGCCCCACCTCCGAATATCACTTGGGAGGTTAATATTTCAGCATATGATTTTTGAGGGTGTGACATAAACATTGTGTCCATAGTACTAGTTAATTCCAAAATAAAGAATTCAGTGGAACTCAAGTCATGCTTTTTATTAGACCAGTTGCACATAATATATAAGAGGATTTTTACTGTTAAATCTCTATCAACAGTAAAGGGCTTACCTATTAAACTATAGAATTTTATCTTTTATTGTCAAAGAAATTAAAATTAAAAGTAAGCCTCTCTGACTTATTTATAATCAGACTTAACCTTTATAGCTTATAGGTCATGAGAATTGTATCCAAAATATCCAATTTAATGGAAAAGTCTACCAATAAGAGAAAAAAAAAAAACAAAGAAAATATCAATAGTGCTTCTTTATATAGATTTTGTGATTGATACACCTTTAAATCATCTCACGTTAAAAATATAAGAAGGCTTAAGATTTTTTATTATCTTTCAGTAAAAAAAAGAAAAGTCAAAGGTACACGAAAGAGTTGCTCAAGATTTACTGTAACATGAGGATTGGGTGGTGGAGAATGCATAGGTGTGGTTAAATAGTCAGGAAACAATTGACTTGTCAGAGCTGAATTCAGTTGAATATGTTATTGTTAGTGTCTATTTCCATAGGAACTAGCAAAAACTTGCCTCTGCCAAGAGCTCAAAGCCCTTTTGATCAGGACTGAGTGACCACTATCTAAGACCTCTTTCTGCCTTCCCATTTTTAGGAAAACTTATTCTTCAGAAAGAGGACCATATGAAAAAGGGAAAAAAATTTGAAAAGAAAAAAATAAATAAATAAGGGTAGAAGTGTAGCTTTGAAGGTCAAGCTGTTGCCGAGTCCAAACTCATTCTGCTCACTGAGCGACAGGCCGATAAATTGAGAGATGAGATGTTGGAGCAAGGAATAACAACTTTATTCAGAAAGCCAGCAGACCAAGAAGATGGCACACTAATGTCCTGGAGAACCATCTTCCCCAAGTCAGAATTCAGGCTCCTTTTATACTAAAAACGGAAGGGGATATGCTCGGTTGTTGCAAACTTTTTGGTGTAGGAATTCTTTGTTCTTGGAATTCTTTGTTCTTGCAGCTGTCCATGTTTATTGGAGGTCTACAGGGAGACCTGTAAAAGTCAGATCATGGTCTCCCTGTAAACCTCCAATAAAACAAACATTATTTTCTATTCTACTACTTGTTATCTTTATATGAATGGGAAAAGTGTTAATATCCTTAAAGGTCAGAGCCTTGAGAATAGGCTATCCTGTATATTTCAGGCTACATATAGGCAACATTCTTTTACAAAAGGTGCAGAACTGGCAAGACTAAGCCTAGGAAGCAGAGCACAGGGTTAAAGCCAAAGGAACAGATCTAATATGAAGTCAGATTTGTTCTTTTCTATTACAAAGCCATTACTGACTGAGTTCACAGATTAACAAAAATAAATATAATAGAAAAAATTAAAATAAGTAAAATGATTCTGAGAGTGAAGAATAAGATAAAGTTATTATTATATGATTTTAATAAACTAGTAGAATATTTTATGATTTATACTTACCTTGATTTTTAATCCCAGACCTCCTACTCCTACCAAAAACTCTTAGCTGCTGCACTTTGAAATTCATCTCTGTTTTTATACTAAGGCTTCACTCAAACCAATGGCATTAAGATAGAGCATTCCTGGGAAACATGAGACCTTTGTTAGCTGACTTTAGTTTAATGACTTTTCATTGGTCTTGACGAACTTTCCATAAATGGCAAGGCCATCAATGACGCTTCTATCAAACATTCCCCCTCTCCTTCACTCGTGAAAAGACTCTATGGTATTATGACAGTTTTCTCAGCCTGGAAAATGCAGAACTATGGAGACAGTGGAAAGATGGGTGGTTGCAAGGGTGAAGGGAGTCAGTGTATAGGTACACAGACAGAGCGAAGACAATTTTTAGGGCAGTGAGACTATTATGTATGATACTATAATGGTGGATACATGTCAATATACATTTGTTCAAACCAACAGAATGTACAACACTAAGAGTGAACCCTAAAGTAAACTATGAACTCTGGGTAATAATGAGGTGTCTATGTAGGTTCATCAGTTGTAACATATGTAGCACTCTGGTGGGATACATTGATAATGGGGGAAGCTACACATGTGTGCAGACAGGTGTGTCTAAGAAATCTTGTATTTTCTGCTCAATTTTGCTTTGAACTTAAAACTGCCCTAAAAATAGTATTTTTTTAACCATAGTATCATGTTCCATTCTTAGCTATTAGAAATTATATTTTCCCATTTACTGTATATTTCCAGTGACAGTAGTGGTAACCAAAGACTATTAGTTTGTAAAGTCTAGATTCCACCAAGTTTGTAGAAATGACTATTTCTAGTTATCATAGTACAGTAAGGGTTATATTCACCCTTCTATTTATAAGTTCTATTCTAAATCACACTCCTCTAATTAGATTTGAATTACATTAGACTTGGATATATAAAATAAATATGTCTTGACACTTGAAGACTTAGAGATTAGTGGCCAAGAGTTTCTTTTACAATGTTTGGATTTGTCAGGGATCGCCAAAGAAACAGAGCTGACAGAATGCCAGGCTGGAAATTTCAGCAAGAGTTGATACTGCAATCTTGAGCCAAAAGGCACTCTGGAAGCAAAATTTCACTCTTTTAAAGGGACATCTTCTCTCAAGTCTTTCAACTGATTGGTTGAGACCCACCCACAGTATAGAGGGTAATCTAGTTTACTCAGAGTCTACTGATACAAAAATTAATCACAGCTGAAAATAACTTTATAACAACATCTAGACTGGTGTTTGGCACTGAGGCCTAGCCATGTTGACACATAAAATTAACCTCAGCATGCTACCAACTCCTTAGTGGAATCTAGTTCATTTTCTCAGTATCTGTCCCATTCTTCAAAAGCTATGGGAATAAACCCACCTCTTTGAGCCTTTTATCAATTCTTTCCCACCCCTAGCCTTTCCTATCTTCCTTTACTATCTCTTTTTTTGGATGGTACAAAATTGTTTCCATAGTGAAGACACAAGTATAATAACTGAGGCAGCTACTCAATTGCTGTCTTCTTCTGAATATTCTCTTGGCCTCCCAAGAGAATAAGACTTTATATATTATCAGGTTAGAATATGCTTTCCTAATAAAGGATCCCAAAATTTTGGATTTGATAGTAACAAGGGCTTTGTATTTAAATCACAAGTCAGTTTCTAGACAGCCACAACTCTGCCCCATATTGACTTCATTCCAGGACTCAGGCTATCTCTAGAGCATTGCAGTTCTTGAAGTGGAGGGAAAGGAGAGATTATGAATCATACACTGTCTATGTCTTATGACATATATCCCTTCTGCCCATAGTTGTTTCATTGGGCAAAGCCTGAATTCGCCAGAGTGAGGATTTATAAACCTTCTACAGGAAAGAACTGTATGTTTCTGGTAAACTATATGTAATCACAGTCAAAAGATCTTGTTTACGTATAATCTTTAAAGATGGAGACACCATTCTTTTTTTACTGGCCTCTGTATGCTTTTCTTCCTCTGGCCTTTAGTTTAAAAATCTTAAAGCAGTTTGGCTTTGCCTGCTGCTGCCTTAAATCAATTTGGAGTAATAGGCCTTTGTTGTGGGTTCCTGCTCCTGTTTAGTGGATAACACTTAATGTACCTGGAAAAGGCGTATCACTCAATTATTACTTCCTGTTAAGATTTCAGCTTCAAAATCACCACAATAACTATTGCAATGTGTAGTCTTTTTAACCCTGGAAACTACAAATTGTGGCACTCTCAGCGAATTTAGATTGCAGGTGGCAAGTAGAGAACAACTCCTAAGTCAGAACTATTTCCTTCCATTCCTAGCTCTATTCTTTCTTTCAAGACTCATTTTCCCTATTTTCATAACTTCAGTCATCACATGGTCTTCATCCCAAGCAGAAACGATTAGACTAAATGTTTAGCGTTGTATGTCAGGAGTCAATATACATCTACTCTGTAGTTGGTAGAGCCTATCTTCCAGCCCCATCCCAGTTACATTCCAAAGGTAAAATGTAAAACTTCACTCTGACGAACCAAATTTTGTATCAATTAGAAATTGTGTTCATCCACATATAACAGAAATCTATGTCATAAGTTTTTCAGAAGTCTAAACTAACATCTTCCACATCCATATAATTAGCTAGACCTGGGAATCACAAGACGATCCCTAACTGCAAGAGAAGCTGAATATTTTGGTTTAAGCTTGAGACCATTGGTGTTCCAAACACAAAGTTTTCTCTTAATAAGTAAGGAGAAAATGAATATTGGATAGCTAAATAGTATTCTTGTCATGATGATCACATTTCTTTGCCAAAAAAAAATAAAAATGAATGCAAATCTTAAACATGATGATATGATCCTAATGTTATAAAGTAGGCATGATAATAATAACAACAGTTTCCATAATGGTGCTACTTATCTTTCCCTATTATCTCCATCATCTCATACAATCCTTTCAGCAAACTTGCAAGCATATATTTATACTAATTTGATAGAAGGGAAAACTGAAGATCTTTTAGCTGTCCAGTGGCAGAGTCATAGGTGTAATCTATCCTAACACCATAGTCAGTTCTTTCCTCTGTACACTAGTCCCTCTTCCTAAATCTGTGGCTACAGAAAGAAAAGCTAAAAAATAACAGGATCTTTTTAAACAAATAATCTCAAATAATCTCAATACAACTCTTCTAGTGAGTAAAAGTCAAAACTATAGATCATTGACACCTCAAACACTTGTCAGAGAATTCAATCATAAAAGGATTTTAATTTAGCATTAACTAAAATCACACTTGAGATATTTGTTATTTAATGAAAAAAATTAAGGGACATGTTAACTATCAATTTATTTGGACTCCTTGTGCTTTATTTTCATATTAAGGTAGAGCATCAGAAAGTAATATAACGGGAATATGTTATCTTAGGTCCCTGTAGAAAGACTGTCTCATTTGTGACTCAAAACCTTCACTAAATTTAATTTACAGTCATAAGAAATGTTGATATGGTAAATATTTCTTTCATCAAAAATAAAATCTGTGAAGACAGAGCTTATTTTGTTACTCATTACCCATTTTATAAGATTCATGTGGTAAATACACAAAGTAGGGTTACAGAGATTGAAATTATTTATCTATATCTTTTTAGTCCAAATCACCAGGAAACTCTGAATTAAACTTAAATGCCCAATTGCTGTAACTAATGACATGGATATGCGATGACACTGTTGCCAACTTCTAATATATTGACCTGTTTTAGCCTTTTTTTTTTTTTTTTTTTTGGCGAGGAGGGAAATTAGATCTATTTACTTATTTATTTATTATTTTAGAGGAGATACTGGGGAATGAACCCAGGACCTTGAGCATGCTAGGCATGTGCTCTACCACTTGAGCTATACCTTCCCCAGTCCCCAGCCTGTTAATTTTATTCCTCAATAATATGAGGCATCTCTAGTTCTTTTTGAAATTACTTAACTAGCAAAAGTGATGCATGTTGCAGATTTCCAACCAAATTTTCTTATAATCAAAACAGTCTTAAGAACATAAACTGAGAATTTCTTCATACAATAAATATAGAAGGATTATGATTTTTAAAAGAATCATTTATGAATTCCTTAAAAAAATCTTTCTTTTGAATAAATCCAGGTTGTATTTTCAGAATGAAATTGCTTTAATTACATTTTGTGATTATGAAAATACACTTTCTTAAAATAAAGATTCCAAACTAAAATGAGTAAAAGGAAAATTTCTTTCTAGATATAATTACTTATATGTATTACTTATATGTAAGTATATAAATTGTCAGAAGCAATCATATTATATATAGTGATCTTTTGTAACATGCTTTTAATGAACCAGTAATTTAGTCAGGGTTTATTTCATATAAAACATTCACATCTGTGCCATGAGTTAAATAGTTGTATAGCATACAGTAGAAGAGAGTCTCAATTAAATATTTATCTGGGCAGAAATAAAAAATGTTAAAATTAATGTGCAAGTAAATTAATCTTTCAAATATCTCATTAAGTGATCTGTATCATACTATATTTACTCAGTTCTTTTTTGAAGATCCTTAGATCAATGCCAGTCTCTTCTGTGATGAGCATCCTTATACATACATTTTGTGTATTTTTTCATCATGTATTTTCAGATTCCCAGAATTATAAATTTTGGATTAAATATTATGAACATTTAAAGTATTTTTACTGCTAACAAAATGTTCTCATGAAATTTTGACTCAATTTTTTATTCCAGTAACACATCTGATGATGTCTATCCATTTCACAGTACTTTCAACTGTTCTCAGTATGGTCAATCTTTTGAATCTTTTCCAATATGAAAATAAAATATGATTTCTTACAGGGTGCTATTTATGTATATGTTTTGATTTATTGTTAAGTTTAATACCTTGTATTATCTTCTTATATTCTTCTTTAGAGATTTGCTGTTTATATCAACTAATAAGAATTCTGGAATTTTATTTGATTTTTGATCTATGAGAACAGGGACTCTATCTTGCATGTCAGCTAATTCCATTAGAAATTTGGATTATATTGCAAAGTTATTAAAGTCCATATTAAAATATTCAGCTGGTGTTTTGATGAAGTGAATAATCTTATTCTAAAATTGGTATGAAGCAATAAAAGCCCACAAACAGTTAAGTCAATCTTAATAAAGAGTAACAAAAGTATAAATTTGCACTACCAAATATTAAGATACATTATAAAACTATAGAAATAGAACCCAGTGCTTTTCTGATGCAAGAATAGACATACCAAGTGAAATACCCATACATGACAAAGTTAGAATTTTACATCAATGGGAAGAGAATGGATTATCTAGAAGACTGACTTTGGATCAATTGCTCATTCTATGTAGTGAAACAAAATTTTAGCTCTGCTTAACACTACAAAGGTAGAACTGGATAAATTAAGATTTAAATGTGAAAGATAAAATGTTAAGGTAAATAGAAAAACAATAGAGGACAATAGCTTTATGGTCTAAGGCAGGGAAGTATTTTCTTTAAAAAACCTTTCAAAAGCTAAACCATAAATCTAAAACTTGTTACAGCTTATTATATAAGAACTTTTTTCAAATAACAATATCATGTAAAAACTTGCCAACCAAGTGTTATCATGAAAGAAGGTATTTGCAATATCTAATACCAACCAAGGGACTAATATCTATAATATACAAGGAACTCCTAAAAATCAAGAGGATAGCACAGTTTATAAGCAATGAATTTACAGAATTAAAAACCTATGTTCCACCAGCAGTGTCGTTCCCTCAGTGATTCATAATGATTCCGTTATGCTCACATCCCTGGGTAGAATATAGACTGACGTGGCCATTTTGGAAAAGTGTCTGATATTACTTATGCAAATTAAGAACACATAGACCATATGAACCAGCAGCTTTAAAAGAAATACATACACAGGTCCATAAGGAAATACATACAAGGATGTTCACTGAAATGTTATTTGTGGTAGTGAGATTTGGGAGCAATTTTGGCATTATTGCTTATAATAATGAGGAAATGAGGAAATGAGCAGGTAAAATGGAATGAATCTATACACTGTGGAGTATTATGCAGCCACTGGTATCCAAAAATTTAATACATAGACCCAGAAAAATAAAGGAATCTTAAGATATATGTTTTACCATAAAAACGGTAAGAAAAGGAATAAAGTATGTAACCAAAGCAATATACATAAATTTACGATACATACACCCAAAGCAGCAATACACAATTGGAAAGGACACATGCACACAAAAAGGTACACATTAAGCCAAATAGATTACTTATTAGGAGTAGAAGCAAAGAAAAAGTGATACTGGAGTGTGGGAATTAGTGGGAATAAAAAAGTGCAAAAAGATCTTGGAAGAATCAAAGATGGTAATTGTAATTAACTGAGTAACATAAGCAATTCAAACCTCTGTGTCTGTGGTCATTAAAATAAAAGAAGAAAATCTGTCAATCAATCAACTGGAATAGTGAGCTTCTCATTTATGCAGCCTTATGGTTACCTTTCTTGCTGCTGCTAGTCTGGTTTGAGATGTTGTGGTTGTAAGTCAGTGTTTCCTGACACTTAGTATCCCTACCAAATGTGGTTGTAATCTTCCAACTGTCCTTGTGGCAGGCAGTCAACCTATTAGGTAATCAAAGAGCATTAGGTTCATAGGAATGTTGCCACTTGTCATAATCCACTCTTAACACAATTCTGAACACAATAGAGTTCTACTTTAGTTACCTCACCTATAAGCCCTGGCTTCTAGTTATGATTTCCTATATAGATTTGAAGATGTCAGGAAGCCATAGAGTATATCTGTTTGCAACTAGAAAGTTAGACCACTGTAGGCTAATTCTTTAGATTAGATTCATGATTGGTATCAAGCACAAGTGTGAAAAATATTATCTGCAATTTTCCTTGCTTGTTAATATGACTGAAAAAAAATAGCCATAACACCTTAAAAAAAACTTTATTATTTATTCAAATTCAAAGATACTGATATTGGAATTTGCCAGATGTTTAATTCATCATTGAAAACTAATGGTAATGTTTAAAATTATATTGTAATAGAAAATATTATTGAAATATTTAAACTCCATTGCAAATTGGAACATTGCTCAGTTTCATGGCTGATTAATAAAATATCTTCCCAAAAGATAACCCTGAAAATTATTTGAGGACTACTTTGATAAATGTACTTTTGTTACAATTTTATTTTGATTTTATAATAGTGCAGTAGTGTTGGCCATTTAACCATTCATATTCATAATGAATGAAGTACAGAAAATCAAGAGATTTGTTGTGGAACAAGGCAGGCTGGTACTACAGATGGAAAAAGTATTTACCAGAAACAGAGAAAAGTGAAAGAAAAGTATTAGATATGCTGCTATAGGCACATTGGGCAGACAGATGAGAGGTGTCTGTGCACCCTGAGGACAAGTTGCTGAGGTCTTTTATAAAGGAGGGTTACATTTAACTCCTTGTGCTTACATGACATCAGGCACATAGGGGTTCCATGGTGCGTGATCAGTTCATGCACAATTCTCTGATTGGTTAATGTTGAGGCAACAGAAAAGGGAGGGGGTCATGAAAGGGTAGGTGTAGGGATTTGCATAGGGGGCGGGCATGACCAGTTCTGGAAATCAGGCTTCTGAGCATTGTGTAGCTAAAGCTTTGTTTTCTTTAAAGGGCAGCAGCCTGGTGCCTGAGGGGACTGAGAGCAGGAATCTGCCAGATGTCTGTGGATCCCACAGAAGCTAGTTCCCAAGCTATTACTTTACATGTTGGGAGAGGAATGTTCTTTGTGTTTTCTGGATTATGTCTTCAAGACATGAGTTATTAGGACACAGAGAGACATCTTGTGACTGGAGTCCCTTTTGGCTCTCTATGGGGCCTCTTACTATCCTTGAATCATGTAAGATTTGCATTTTGTAGAGTTAAAAAGGACACATTTTAAAATAATTCTCAGAACCTAATTCATTTTCCAAAGTAGGTTTTTCTAATTTATTTCAGGGCAGATGATAGATAATAATTTATGTAAAAGTAATATCAAATTGTTTTTGTATTGTAGATAGATAGAGATCACTTTCTTGTCAAGGAACATTTTTGTTTGTTTGTTTTTCTTTTTGGTACTTTGGTAACATACTAAATGTATCTGTGTCTTTTTATTTCTATATCGAGGTTGTGTCTTCTTAAAGCTCTTTCTCTTTACCTAGCTGGCTCTTTATATTTGACTTAATCTTCAGTGAAAACATGTCATTTCTTATCAGAAGCCCAGTATGTGTGTGTGTGGCAGGGGCAGGGTGAGGAGGATTGCTTCTCTCCTCTGTGTCTCTCTTTCCTCAGAGCCTGAGAATTTCAAGTAGTAAGGTGCTCAGTAAATATTTATCACGTGGCAGGATGAATAAATGAATGAACTGCTCTTTTGGAAATTTATCCTAATATCCTGTTTTAATATTTGGTTCATTTTAAGAGCAGAAACTATCATTTTTACTCATTATTCTCTGCCTAAACAACAACAACAAAAAAATATGGGCACTGAAATTATCTTTGAATTTTTCTGAAGTATACAATCCTATTTGTGATCTTTTCTGTTTTGAAATATTATTGGAAATATTATATTTACATCTTAAACTCAAATTTCTTTCAGTATATGAGGCAAACAGATAGATTTTCTCATTATACCCCAATTTCTATCATTTAAGGATGGAAACTGGCATTTACATATTCATATTTGCATATAAATATTATTACCTTACATTAAATAACATTACCACCAATTAGGAATGTTACTTCAATTATCAATTCATTTAAAATATTCTGAGCTAGTAATCACATATTATTTGATTATTAATTTCAAAATGAGAGCTTCTGAGAATTTTTACTTTCTAATGTAAAATAAGGAAAAATTATGAGATTCATTTTTAGTTTTGAAGTATTTATTTTCGAATTGTGATGTTAATTTTACCAATCCAAAAAGAGAGATATTGCACATATTATAGTGAATATGTGGTTTGACAATTTTTTGCTGAAAGATGAAAACAATATATTTGCCTGATAAAGACATCATTCACATATTTCATAAATTTTATTTTAAATTAAGAGTTTTCCTGCTGTGACATTAATGCTATTAACATAATAGAAATTAAGAATTGTGTCAAGGAGCAACATAAGGTTTTTACACTGCTCTATTGTGTAGGTGATATTTAGAAGCCCAAGGTTACTGAAGGATGGAAATAAAAAAAATTGATGGTCCAAATTTTCTCACAAGTGGTATGTTGTTACTACACTACGGAAAACATTTCAATAGAGGAATAAGTGAGGAAGGGGCTTAAGGCTATATAAAAATATGATTTAATTAAATAGACTTTAAAAAGTCTATTCTAACATAGTACCTGGCAAATAAGTGTAGCTCAAAAAACTGTTTGACTTTTATGAAATAAATTTAAAATAATTATTTAATTTCCTCATTTTCCCTAATGAATACTATTTTTTAATACAAGAAGAATGAGAGCATGTAGTTTCTTTGGTGGACTGATAACTTTGGCACCTGACTCTGTTTTCTATTCAGCATTAGTGTCATTGTCATTGTCATTTTTGGTAAATTTTTAGTGTTAAGTGATAACGCACTCAAACTCTAGCCCATTGTTTTATATTATTTATTTTAATTAAAAGTGAAGATTCCAATAACATTGTGAACATAAAAAGAACAAAGAGCATCACCCAAATCCAGTTATATAAGGGTTATGTTGCAACCCACTGCAGTCATCCACCCTGAAGGGAATCCAGGAAAGAAAAAAAGGCAGGACTCTGTGCTTTGAGTAAACGAGGCCCCTAGACAATTAGATGCATATTTCAGGAAGAATTTCAGTGGCCCTAGATTCTTACATATTCCCAAACATAGGAGAACCTGAAAATCATTAACTTGAGATATCTGTTCTTTGTGATTAGCAGTAGTCTTTTACCAAGATATATGCGGGACTAAATTATTTCCTAGCCAAAAAATTTATCACAATAGTAGTAATAAAGTAGTGATAGTTCTGATAGTTAACATTGGCTGAACACTTACTACTTGCCATTTAAACTGTAACAGTTTACAAAATAGATTCTTTTATTATTCTATATTATGGTTGAGGAAACTGAGGTTCAGAGTAGCCTGCCCAGGTTACCCAGATTTTTAAGTGGTAGCACTGGGAGCTGAACCAGCTTATCTGACTCTAAAATTTGAAAAACTTAAATGGTACACTAAAATTTGCTTCAAGAAGTAAGAATAAATTTTAAATGTTAAAAAAGAACAGTTTCACAAATTTTTAATGATAGAATAAAGTATTTTCCTTCTCATTTGGAAGGAAATGGAAAATAAAAACATGCACTTATTTCCTTTTAAAAATCTAAATTAACTTTTTGTAGTTTAAATGGCAAGTAATAAGTGTTCAGCTAATGTTAACTATCAGAACTATCACTACTTTATTATTACTATTGTGATAAATATTATTAATCTCAATTGTTTGACAAATCCTTTAGCTTAATTCTAAAGTCCTACAGTAAGTTGGAGTGTGAGGTTGTTATGTTTATATAGACATGTTTAAATAAATAACAATTTTTCTTTTGGTAAGCCTGTTACTATTTGGAAAAAATATTTTAATAATACAGCATTCAAATTGAAGCAACATGAACCACATACAGATCAATGAAATTAGTATGATTGTTGGCAAAATCTCTAAATTCTTAGAATATATTATGCAAACAAGTCAAAGATTGAGTAATTGAACACTAAAAATATCCTCAGGGATTTTATGTTATCTACGAAAAGGCAAAACTAATTCTTTTTCTGTTTCTTATTTTCATGACCATCCTCTAAAAACTGTCAGAAATGCAACTGGAAAATAGATCAACATCACCAAATAGAGCAATTCAAAATGCACAGAAAAATTTATAAAAAGCAAATATATATTTCCCTAAATTTATTTCTTGAAGTCTTTTTCAACTCTTTAAGTCTTTCTCAGCCTTATGTGTCATATCATGGTGTTTGAAACTTGTTTTTGTAATGCAGCTATTTCAACTATGTTACATTGTTTGGATCCAAAATATTTTCCTTTTTGCCTTACTGTAACAAAGGGAAAACCTTTTAGGAGAAGTGGAAGTCATAGATTATGCTGAAATACATACACAATGAAAAAGTTACAAACATATATAACTAGTGTCGATTAAAATAAATGCGCAGCCTAAAAGTTGGGTTATGTTTTATTTGGCAGGACTTGAGCCAGGATGACAGCCTCTCAGATCGCTCTGAGGGACTGCCCTGATGAGGCAGGGGAGGAGCTAGAATATATAGGAGGTTTACAACAAAGACCAGGTAGTTGGAACAATAAAAGATCACTTGTTATCTAAAGAAAAACAGGCATCTCAAGTTAAAGAATTTAGTGCTTTTCTGTGTATGGGAGGAAGCAAACATTTGGGCTCATTGAATTCATTCCTTTAACAAGCACCTAGCTATCTAGGGCCAGTATCCTGTCCTTTCTTATTCTGAGTCCCCTCAGAGTGCACCATTGTGAATGGCTGCAGAGGCTGGGCTGTAGGCTTGTCTTCACTGTGGGGGGTGGCAGCAGTGGCTGATGACTCGATGGCTTCAGCATTCTTTGTTTACTGATATGGTTTGCAGTATTTTTCGTTCACACTAGCATCATCCCTCTAAACATGACATACACTAAAGAAATAGTTCTCAAAGTAGCATCTCTCACATCAGACTCACCCAAGGTGCTTTTAGACATTAATCTAATTAGATAACAAAAATCAAATCTCTGGAACTAAAATCTGAGAATCTGCATTTATAACAAGTGCCCCAGGTGATTTTTATGCACATGAAAGCTGAAAACTACCAACCAAGTCAACTCAACAGGGTTCCATACATTCTGCATCATTTTATCATCTTAGACTGATTCATCTGATCTACATCCAAAGATTTCAGAAAAACGACTAGGTGAAGAAGACTTAAAGTAGTTGTACAAAAATCCCAATTTTGGTGTACATATATAATTAATTTAGTTTGTCATCTATGTGCAAAATAACTGATTATACAATGAGATATCATTAGTAGAGGATTTACTATATCTCACATATTGTATAAGTGCTTAGCATACTCATTTTATCTATATCCCACAATTCTATAAACTAAGCCTTATTATCCCATTTTACAAATGGGAAAAAATGAGTGAGTGAGATTAAGTACCTTGCCCAGAATATTTCAGTTAGTAAAGGACAGATGGTGGATTTTAACCCATGCTAAGTTGATTTCAAACTTGTGCTATAATAATGTTCCCAGCACACCTCTATTGACAGAGGTAGGCTCCCATCCAAATACTAATCAGTACATCTGTACTAACTTTGTGGAAACATGCCTTTTAACCATGCCTTATAATTTGTTCTATTTATAAAATATTCTATACCTGTTATTAACAGTTTCTAAAATGTGGTTACTTACACTATCTCCTTGAATCCTCAAAAAACTCAGTGATGTGAGACAATACAAACTATCATTGTCATCTGCAAACGGAGAAATTAACACACTATTTAGCTTACTTTGTCCTAGAGAACAGAGATGAAGTGATATTGGGCAGGGACTGATGGGAAATTTGGAGGACTGGGGACAAGAATTCACATCTTTTAGCTCTTGATATAATATTTCTTCTTGCTGCCACTACATTGACTCCTTAAAAGGCAAACAATTCCTTAGAATCCACTTGAACTGAAATAAATGCACAGTCGAATGAAATAAATGCACAGCCTAAAAGTTGAGAGTTATGTTTTATTTGGCAGACGTTTCTGAGGACTCGAACCCCTTCAAGCCGGGGATGACAGCCTCTCAGATCACTTTGATGGACTGCTGAAAGAGGTCAGGGAGGAGCTGGGATATATAGGAGCTTTACAACAAAGACCAGGTAGTTGGAACATTAAAGATTACTTGTTAACTAAAGAAAACCAGACATCTCAAGTTAAAGACTTAAGTGCTTTTTCTATATGGCAGGAAGCAAACATTTGGGCTCATTGAATTCATTCCTTTGACAAGCATGTAGCTATCTAGGGCCAGTATCTTGTCCTTTCTTATTCTGAGTGCCCTCAGAGTGCACCATTGTGTGTGGCTTCAGAAGCCTGGCTGCAGGCTTGTCTTCACTGGGGGGGTGGCGGCAGCCGCTGATGGTTTCAGCATTATTTGTTTACTGATACGGTTTGCAGTATTTTTTGTTCAGTAATGAAACTGTTTGTCTACAAAGAATATGTTAAAGACAAATGTGGTAAAAATGTGCCCCACTGATAAGTCAGGAGATAGATTGCAATAATAATGGTGACCTTACAATGTTATAAAATCTGTAAATATCTTCCATTGTTTTCAAAGCAAAGATTTTATCTTCCCCACTCTCTTCTGGTTGCCAGAAAAAGGTGAAAACAGCTCCTGCCTGGCAGTACTGCCTACAGTTAAGGCTATATTTTATGAACAAAGATTAGTTTGCTATAATAGGCACATAAAGTTACAGTTCTAGTCTCTTCCTCACAGTGTTAAATCTTTTAATATTGTACTTTATAAAAGGGAAAGTAAAATCCTAGCCACATATAGCTAAACCCAGTCTTCCAACAAATTTTTACTGAGTGCCCAAAATGCATAAGGACCTGTGCTAGCCACTAGGAGTGCACAGATGATGAAGTCACTTCCTTGATTAGCATTTATTTTTTCCTACTTAGAATTCCATTGACTCCTAACTTAATAGACACTTTTAGAGTGGAAATATCTGAAGTGAATTTAAATATTTTTCAAATTGACGTGTATTCTGTTTTAAACCTTTTAAATCTGCAGTGGACTCATGCATCACTTAATCACAACAGGAATATAAAATTGCCTGGGAATGACTACTTCTCTTGCACTTTCATGCATTAAATTTATTTATTTCAATGTAAAAGTAAAATTGACTTGGAACTTGACACATTTATTTGTTTAAAAGTGTCTTATTGTGGTGATTTGCATTAATTTCTTTGCGTAGGCAAGTTACCTCCTCTAATCAAATGCTTTCCAGGGCCCTATTAGCTATGTTTCAATGTCGCTGTAAGCTAAGTTATTAGAAGGAAGTTGTATTATGAATAAATCCTTTTCTTGGTGGGTTCCTGGGCTTCTACCTACTCCATAGATATCTTAGGCATATCTTATACACAGATACCTCTTCAACAATGTACAATGAATAATCATCAGTCTCACTGAGGATGTATAGTATACATAACTGTTTGTTATTGGTTATGTTAATGAAAGACCAATCAGGAGAGAGAAACCATTCAATAATTTGAATAGGAAAAGTTCAATATGAAGAATTACTAACTGTAACAGGGAATTAGAGAAACAGAGGATTGGCTAGGAAGGAGTAAATAAACCTCTAACGAATATAAGAGTAGAAGATGTAAAGTACAAAAACTACCACTACAGCTGAAACAGAGCACCCAAGGAAAGGAATACAAATGGAAGCATTTCCTCTCCATCCTGATCACTTCCAAAGACTGAGATCCAGATATCATTGGAAAGAAAATAGCTGTGACTCTGGGTAGTGAAGACATTCACTGAGGCTCAGAGCTGCCTGAGTTGGGTGCTGGGGTAGGTTGTTCAGAGAAGGTGAAGTCTACCTGCCTCTGTTTAGCCAGATGTTGTGGAAGCCTAGTGCTACAAAAGTTGGTGCAAGAGCTGGGCACTGCAGAAATGTTATGCACTCCAGTATCCTGCCTACAGGTACTCACCTGCCCCAGAGGAGAAACCCCTTTGTCTTCTAGTGTCCCTCAGGTGCAATCTACTGACAAAGCTTAGCCTCATGACAGCTGGCAATGAAGTATTTATAGGGTCCAGTTCCAGGATTACAGAGCAGGCAGTGCAATATGTATTTGGAGCTGAGAGACTAAAATCATATCTGGCACATTGATATGAGTAGTATCATTTTTAAAATTTTAGTTAATCCACTTTTAGTATATTTTGAATGCATTGTCTAAAGTAACCTAATGGGCAGCATCCATTAAGATAGCTGAGAAAAATGAAGAATGTGATAAACAGTCTCTATACAAATTTATGAGAGATTAGTAGGAAATATTGGGTAATGTCTTGGAAAAGTTCAAAAACTTACATAAAAGGCAGTGATTCATATCAATAAAATATTCATATGAACACATTTTAAGAAAAAGTTGGTTAGGCAAGAAAGATCATGGATCACAATCACCACACCTCTATGGATTTTTAACTTTGATATTAATGAATTTTTTAAAAACTGAATTTAATGAATACATGTCTGTAGTAAAAAAAAACTGAATTAAAAAAATTATTACACATGGAAATAACCTCAGAAAGCCATTCTAACTTTTGGAAATAGTAAATATAATAGCAAATTGCCAGTTAACATCATACATTTATGTATTTAAATATAAACATTCTTTCTAGATGAATTTATATCCACTCAAGTTTAGAAAACAAGCACTTTCATAGTTGACTCTAATTCTTTTCATTTTACGGTAGTACAATCTGTGTAAATAAGTCCTTGAAGGGATGATTTAAAGTAAATTTGGAAGATAGCATTCTCCAAAATTACTTACCATTTGACAGAAAATAATTCACAAGAAAAATTACATAAATTTCCATATAGGCTCTTAGTCGTCATAAGTAATATATTGTAAATAAAATTCCATATTCATAATTCTATTTACATTTTAAATATTTAATAGTGACTTAAAGAAGTTTTAAAAGAGACTACATTTTCTAAGGTCCTTAAGTCCACTCTGCTATATTTAACATTTGGGATAAATAAGATTTTTAAAAAATAAAGTGAAGTGTTCATAGTAAAGCTATTTACAATAGCCAAGACATGGAAGCAACCTAAATGTCCACCAACAGATATCTGTCAGAGAAAAACAAATATATATCACCTATATGTGGAATCTAAAAAGAATGATACAAGTGAACTTACTTACAGAGCATAAATAGACTCACAGACATAGAAAACAAAGTTATGATTACCAAAGGGGAAAGGTGGGGAGAGATAAATTTGGAATTTGGAATTACTAGGTACACAGTACTACATATAAAATAGATAAACGAAGACCTACTGTATAGCACAAAAAACTATATTCAGTATCTTGTAATACCCAAAATGGAAAAGAATCTGAAAAAGAAGATATACATCTATACATATATATGTACAAGTGACTCACTTTTATGTACACTTGAAATACTGTAAATCAACTATACTTCAATAAAAAGTAAAACAGAAAAAAAAAGCACAGATTAGCACATTACCAAGATTTCACTATGTTTTCTTACAATTCTAAGAAATATTTTGTGATTGCAAATTGTTATTCTCAACTCTACCTTAATGTTCACTCCAATTTTTAAATCTTTATTGAAGTTAAAGTATAGCCATCTCATATATATGTTTAACTGAATGGCTTTGCTGTACACCTGAAACTAACATTGTTAATCAAGTACACTTTAATAAAAAAAAATGCAAAAACAATATAGCCATCTCTAAATAGAGGAGTGCAATTTCTCAAATCATGCTACCTGAATTTAACTCTCATTCTGCAACTAATCTCTGTATGACCCTGGACCATACTTAATCCCTTTAAACACCTTACAATTGTTACCTGGTTGATAGAGGTAATAACTACTTCATAGGATCATTACCTGTATTAATTAAGGTAATGTATATGTAAGAATCTTAGAGAGGTGCTTCCCATACATTTAATGATTAATATTTATTTATAATTACTATGATAATGATGATGAAAATATAAAGGCTAGTTGAATGGGAACTTGGAATTTAGAAAAAAATTATTGTCCTCAGTAAAAGCTAACATCATATCATATTGGTACCTGAGATTAAGGGGATTTGTGCTGATAAGTATTTCTCAGTAATGCTGATTATTGGAAGGAATGATATCAGTCACACTGCTATTGTTTTGTTCATTTTATTTTAAATTCAGTTGATCTATCTGGACCTAGAAATGAGAATGTGGATATAATACATACTAATTTTCTATCCCTATATCCAATTTTAAATTATTTCTGATGAAAGGAAAAATAGGATGAAGCAAGATGTTCACAAGAGAAACTAGGTAGGCCAAAAGAAAACTTGATGAATATCATATTTACTTCTAAAAGAGAGAACTTAAAAACTTCAAAAATAATATCCTTGAAGTTAAGTAAAATTCTCAATCAAAATCTTTCAGAGGACAAATTATATGCATGAGCTGTCTTGTGCTTTATGTGTTGTAACCAAAGATAATAAAATTTTATTTGTGGGAATATAATCACTTTAAGCCAGACTGGTAATAGAATACATATTTATAATTTGATGAATTATATAGAATGAAGATTTCCTTTATGATGATGTTCACCATAGAAACTCATCAACTACATCTCTCCTTATGCCATTAAACTTTGACTGAATATTTTAAATCTCTTTAATTTTATCGATGTGCAATTGGCTTATAATATATTAGTTTAAGGGGTATGACAGAGTGATTCAATATTTTTATACATTACAAAATTATCATCATGCTAAGGCTGGTTACCATTTGTACCCATCCAAAGTTTTTACAATATTATTGACTATATCCCCTTTGTGGTACATTACATCCCCATGGCATTCATTTTATGACTGGAAGTTTGAACCTCTTACTCTTCCTCATCCCACCACCCCACTCATCTCTGGCAACCACCAGTTTGTTCTCTGTGTCTATGAGACTGTTTCTGTTTTTGTATGTGTGTTCACTTGTTTTGTTTTTTAGATTCTACATATAAATGAAATCATACAATAGTTGTCTTTCACACTCTAACTTATTTCATTTAGCATAATACCCAACACATCTATCCATTTTATTGCAGAAGACAAGATATCACCTTTTTATGACTCTGTAATATTCCAATGCATGTATATACCACTCTTCTTTATCCATTCATCTATTGATGGGCACTTAGGTTGCTTCCATATCTTGGCTATTGTAAATAATGCTGCAATGAGCATAGGGGTGCATATGCCTTTTTAAATTAGTGTTTGTTTTCTTCAGAAAAATACGCAGAAGTTGAATTGCTGGATCAAATGGTAGTTCTATTTGTAACTTTCTCAGAACTCTTCATACTGTTTACCATAGTGGCTGTATCAATTTACATTCACCCCAACAATGGACAAGGGTTCCCTTTTCTCCACATCCTTGCTATCATGTGTTATTTGTTGTGTTTTTGATAATAGCCATTGTGACAGGTGTGAGGTGATATCTGATTGTGGTTTTGATTTGCATTTCCTTGATGACTGGTGATGTTGAGGGTCTTTGTATGTGTTTGTTGACCATTTGTTTATCTTCTTTGGAAAAATGTCTATTCAGGTCATATTCCCATTTTTCACTCAGGTTGTGGGGGTTTTTTTGACATTGAGTTATTAATTATTTATATATTTTCAATATTAACCCCTTATCAGATATATCATTTACAAATACATTTTCCTATTTAGTAGAGAGTTTTTGTATTTTTTTGTTCAAAGTTTCCTTCAGTGTGCAAAAAGCTTTTCAATTTGATGTAGTCCCATTTGTTTATTTTTGCCATTGTTTTCCCTTGCCTGAGGAGATATACTAAAATAACTGCTAAAATTGATGTCAAAGAAAGTATTACCTATTATTTCCTCTAGGAATTTTATAGTTTCAGTTCTTACATGTAAGTCTCTAATCCATTTTGAGTTTATTTTTGTATATGATGTGAGAAAGTAGTCCATTTTGATACTTTAGATATAGTTGTCCATTTTTCCCAACATTTATGGAAAAGATTATCCTTCCCCCATTTTATATTAACTCTATTGCTTAGATTAATTGACCATATAAATATGAGTTTATTTCTTGGCCCTCAGTTCTGTTCCATTGATCTATGTGTTTGTTTTTGTTTCAGTATCATAGTATTTTGATTACTTTAGCTCTGTAATATCATTTAGCTCAAGATTGTTTTGGCTACTCAAGGTCTTTTGTTTCTGCACAAATTTTAAAATTATTTGTTCTAGTTCTGTGACATATTCCACTGGTGTTTTGATAGGGATTTAATCTGTAGATTGTCTTGGGTAGTATGGTCATTTTAACATATTAATTCTTTCAATGCGTGATCATGGTATATCTTTCCATTTGTGTTGTCTTCAATTTCTTTCACCGTTGGCTTACGTGTTCTTGATACAGGTCTTTTACCTCCTTGATTAGATCTTTTCAATGCATCGTAAATGGCATTTTTCCCCTTAACTTCTCCTCTGATAGTTTGTTGTTAGTGTGTAGAAAAATAACAGATTTCTATAAATTAATTTTCATAGCTGCAACTTTACTGAATTCATTTATTAGTTCTAATCATTTTTTGGTGGCATCTTAAGGATTTTCCATTTATAGTATCATGTCAATTATGAACAGTGATAGTTTTACTTCTTCCTTCCCAGTTTGGATTCATTTTATTTATTTTTCTTATCTGACTGCTGTGGCTAAAACTTCCAATACTATCTTGAATAAAAGTGGCAAGAATGAGTGTCTTTCTCTTATTCCTGATCTTAGTGAACGCTTTCACCATTGAGTATGATTTTGACTGTAGTTGTATCATATGTGGTATGTTGAAGTATGTTTCATTTAGTCCATTTACATTTAAAGTAATTATTGATAGATATGTACTTATTGCTATTTTGTTACTTGTTTTCTTGTTTTTTTTAGTTTTTTTTTTCATTTCTTTTGCTCTCTTCTCTTGTGTTTGATGACTCCCTTTAGTGCTATATTTGGATTACTTTCTTTTTCATCTGTATGTATCTATTATAGGTTTTTGGTTTGTGGTTATCATGAAGTTCATATATAATAACCTATATATACACATGATTATTTTAAGTTGATGAACTCTTAAAGTTCAAATGCATTTTAACAGCCCTGCATTTTTACTCCCCTACCTCCTCCACATTTAATATTTTGACATCATAGTTTGGAACTTTCTCTTTTATGTATCCCTTACTTACTTATTGTGGATATAGATGATTTTATTCCTTTTGTCTTTTAACCTTCCTACTTTATACATGGTTGATTTACTACCTTTACTTTATATGGTATGCCTTTACCAATGAGATTTTTCCTTTAGCAATTTTCATATTTCTAGTTCTCTTTTCTTTTAGATAAAGCCCTTTACCATTTCTTGTAAAGCTGGTTTAGTGGTGTAGAACATTTTTAGCATTTGCTTGTTTATAAAACTCTTTATCTCTCCTTCAAATCTGAATGACAGCCTTGCTGCACAGAGTATTCCTGGTGGTAGGTTTTTTTCCTTTCATCAGTTTGAATATCTCATGCCACTCCCTCTGGACTACGAAGTTTCTACTTAAAACTAAGCTCATAATCTTATGGGAATTCCCCTGTAGGTAACTAGTTGTTTTTCTCTTGCTGCTTTTAAGACTCTCTATTTTTAATTTTCACCATTTTAATTATTATGAATCTTTATGTAGACTTCTTTGGGTTTATCTTGTTTGGGGAACTCAGTGCTTCTTGGACCTGGATGTCTATTTCCTTTCCCAGATTAGGGAAGTTTTTAGCTATTATTTCTTCAAATAGGTTCTCTATCCCTTTCTCTCTTCTTTCAGTATCCCCTAATGTTAGTGCACTTGATGTTGTCACAGAGATCTATCCTCATTTTTTAAAATTCTTTTTTTTTGTTGTTGTTCAATTTGGTTAATTTCTACTACTCTGTCTTCCAGTTCTCTGATCCATTCCTCTGTATCATCTAATCTACTGCTAATTCTTTTTAGTGTACTTTTTATTTGTCATTATATTCTTTAGCTCTGTTTTATTCTTTGTATATTTCAACTCTTTGTTAAACATTTCACATTATTGATCCATTCTTCTGAGTCCATTGAGCATCTGTATGATCCTTACCTTGAACTCTTTATCAGATGGATTGCTTATCTCCACTTAATTTTTATTCTAGGGTTTTTGTTTTTTTCCTTCTTTTGGAACATATCCCTCTGTCTCCTCATTTTACCTAATTCTCTTTTTTATGTCTATGTATTAGGTAAGTAGGTTACATTTCCCAATCTTGGAAAAGTGGCCTAACGTAGATGTCCTGTGGGGCCCAGCATCACACTAATCTCTGGTAACCAGATCTTTATGCTCTAGGGGTGCACCCTTTGAGGCTGCATGGGCCCATATGCTATAGCAGGGCCAACTACTGTAGGAATGCTGCTAGGCAGGGCTGGCCCCCAACCCAGTTGACTAGTACAGTGGCTGCTTTGTGCCTCATGTAGTAGCTGCCAGGTTGCTGATGTGTGAGGCCAAATCCCAGTATGGCTTACTAGGGGACCCTGGAAGTACCAGGTCTGTTACCGGTGGGTAGGGTTGGGTCCCAGTGCATGTGGCTCCTCAGTGTGAGGGTTCTGGAACTGGTGCCAGCTGCTGGTGTGTGGGTATGTCCTTGGTGCTAATAGGTTAAAGGGAGGACTCCACAATGGCATTTGCCATAACCTGTTTTCTCATGGTACAACGAACTCCCAAAATGGTTGCTGCCAGCATCTATGCCCCAGGGTGAGTCCTAAATGCTTCTTGCCTCTCCAGGAAGCCCTCCAAGATCAGTAAGTGGGCTGATCCAGGCCTCTTTTAAATTATGAACTCTACACTGGGGCTCACAGGATGTGGGATTTTGCACACCCTTTGAAAGTAGAGTCTGTCTCCTATAGTCCTCTGGATTTCCAGTACACAAGTCATTTTGTCCTTAAAAGCCTAACTTTCTGGGGGCTCATCTTCCCATTGCAGGACCCCCAAGCTGGGGAGCCCAATGTGCAGCTCAGACCCCTCTCTCCTTAGGGAGAACCTCTGCAATTATAATTATCCTCCTGTGTTTATAGGTTGCCTATCCAGGGCTATACTACATCTCTCCTCTCCTACCATCCCATTGTTGTTCCTTCTTTATATCTTTTGTTGTAGAAAATATTTTCCATTAATCTTCAGGTCATTATTATAGATAGTTGCTCTGTAAATAGTTGTAATTTTGGTGCACCCATGGCAGAATGTGAGCTCAGCCATCATGGCCACTTAAATCTAACTTTTATATGTAATAATTCCAGATGCATCTATTCTGAAACTGAAATTATCTTTAGTTTACACTCCTTCTTTAGTATTACTAAAAGTTTAACAATGATTAATTTCCTATGAAAGTAGATATTCTTTTTATACCATTGTTTGATTTTTAGTGTTATCAAGTGTCTTTTTCTTACTCCTGCATCAACACATGGCTCCTTATAGCCTTTGTGCTAAAAAGAATTTCCCCCCAAAAGAAGTGTTTCCTTTCACACAGTTTCTATCCTTAGAATCTGAAATTAACAACACTGTCTAAGAGTAGAGAAAAATGACCAAATCGTATACATTCATTAAGTGCACAGAAAAAGTATTTAGAGAATATATTCCCTTATGTAACTGTGCTTGTGAAAATACCCTTATCCAGGCATTCCTTGTAGTTATGGCATGTTCAGTACTAGACCACAACAATAAAGCAAAACTCATAATAAAAAGAGTCACATAATTTTTTTTTGTTTGGTTTCTCTGTGCATATGAAGTTAAGTTTATCCTATACTTGTAGTCTATTAAGTCCTCAATAGCACTATGTCGCACAAAAAACATACATAATTACCTTAATTAAAATATATTTTATTGCTAAAAAGTGCCAAAACAATTACAAGGTTACTGATCAGTTGGTTGTGGACTGGGGCCTCAGGTGAGCTGCTGGCCTTTATTGAGATGCTTCAAAGCTTTATAAAAAATGTTTGGTTCCCCATGAAGCCCTACTTTACCTAAGTTTACCAGGAGATTTCGGTAGAAATGGGGTTGATGGGCTTCACCATTTATAAAATCGGAATTGTTGATAAAAGAAGTAAAGCTTTGAAAGCTTCCAGTCCTGCACCTGCTCATAGTCACCATTAACCACCTTTACATGGTCTGGCTCTGTTGGATGGGAATGTGGGACATTGTGTTGACTTGTAGATTTGCTGCTGCCCTCGTGCATGAAAAAACATACCTGTGAGATACACACACATTCACACACACAACAAGATCATTGATAACAAATATAATAATAATAATAATAATTTTTTTAAATATTGTGAGAATAACCAGATGTGACACAGAGATATGAAGTGATCAAATGCTGTTGCATAAATGACACCAATAGACTGGCTTGATTCAGGGTTACCCCCAAACCTTCAAATATGTTAAAAAAAATGCAGTATCTGTGAAGCACAATAAAGTAAAGTAAAACAAAATATATTTGTAAATACTTGGCAGTCATACCTACCTTCACCATCACCACTAAATAATATGATGAGAATGATAATAAGAATATTAATTAATAATTATAAAATTTTAATAGTAATAAAGTTGTCATTTAGTGGCAGGGTGATTTTTGAACAAGCTTATTAACCTACCTCTATTTCCCTGCTCACATAATGTGTGTAATAATACCTGCTACACAAGGCAGATTGATCTCACAAGTGTTTGTAAATTACAAGAACATCAAATACTTTTAGTTTATGATTACTGTGTTCTGGGATGGTTCTCCAAGAAAACAGAGATATGTTTCTTTCTTTCCATTTTACTGTCAGTATTCATTACTCTTACTCTACTGGTCTTTACTTAAGTGCATCTCTTAGCAGTTTATTCAATAAACAGAGGTGTATTGAATTTTCTATGCATAAGACACTAGAAGTGCTGAAAAAAAAAAGGAATGAAAATAGTAATACCAGTATGTAAGAAATTTCCTTCCTGTCTAGACTTTACACTCAAATGAAAAATAAATAAATAAAGTGGTACAAATGTTTCCAAAATGGCCTAGAAAATGATGATCTTATAAGTTAAGATTATTAGAAATATGATGTGGGCTTAGTTAATTATGACATTCAATTCAAGTCAAAGACTTACAAAATAGTTACTACTCACAGGCATTTTGTTATATGTTGGGATAAAAAACAGTTCACAGCCCACCCAAGGAGTGAGTAAAAAAATAGAAATACCATTTGATTGATATAAAATGTGATTTGGTCTATAAATTAGGTTCAAATAGTAAAAAAAAAAAAAATTATATTTAAGCATTCGAAATTTAGATAGAGATATAAAGCAAAACATGGAAATAGAAATTTGAAAGTATTTTAGACAGTGGCTAGTTTGTTAGTGGTAGATCTCATGGTCTTTCTGTAATTCGTTCTATTGTTGTACATATCTGACTCCAGAAAGTATTAATGTTTTCTCTCCCACTGCTTCTCTCATTGGTTCTCTCATATATCTAGCCTCTACTTTTTCACTCACTCATCTGTACTCTTTATGTCATCATAAAATACAAGCAAAATATCAAGCTGTACAATAAAACAAGCACAGTGTTGAAATTCCTATGATCAGCTGCCTTGCTCATACTGTCATAGCCAGAGTGTGATCCTCTTAAGATTATACTTTGAGAATTATCATCTTTGAGTGATTTTGCCTAAAAAGATGTCTTTTTGCCTATAACTTTAATTTTGATAGACTTTTAAAACAAATCATTGGATTAAAACTGTTTATGTTATGATGTTAAAAAGCAATTAACCTACTGTTTTACTTCTATATGCTTAGGTAACTTTTAAAATATATCTAAAATCAACAGACTAATAGAAAACAAATCATACTACTTATTTAGAACTTTTGTTAGATCATGAAACATGTCTAAAATGGAATTACAGCTTTCAGATAAAAATCAAGACTGTACTTTATTTATAGATATTAAAAATGCAAATCAAAATAACAAAACACAACTAGAACTAGATGGAGCCACCAACTTTATCTTATAAGGTAACTCAGTCCTCATTTTATTAGTGAAGAATTGGATCCTGATGTGAGAAACAGTCTTGGAAAGCAGTAATACACACAGAAGACAGGGATTTAATTTTCTCTCTCAAACATACATATAATGTTTAAATGCAGTCATCCAGGGCTCCATAAGATCTCAATGTGACATGTTCCTTCTATTTTTATTCTCCTGTGTTCTGACAATTGGCTTCTATGTTAACTTTATTATTTGCCATCATAAATTATCACAAATGAAGTGGCTAAACAATACAAATTTATTATTTTATAGTCCTATAGGTCAGGCATCTAAAATGAGTCTTACTGAGTTAAAATCAAGGTGTCAGTGGGATTGCACACCTTACTAATGCATTAGGGAAGATCAGTTTTCTTGCCATTCTCAGCTTCTAGGGACCACCTGCATTCCTTCATCCCCTTCCTCCATCTTCAGAGCCAGCAAAGCTAATATTGGTGGAGCAAAAAGGGAACCAAGTTCAACCAATCCATTGGTAAACATTTCTTTTCTGGATATCCACAGAGAGATGTCCTGAGATATTAGATCAATATTCTTAAAGACACATAGACAGCTAAGTCACTGCCTGAAGATCAACAGATATTTATATTTTGACAGAAAAAGAGTATTTGTGTATAAGGCAGAGAAGAGTCTTAAGCAAACTTCCCATAGTGAGATAATTTTTTATAAAAATGTTGTCAGTACAGGTGAGACTTTCAAATATTTTTTGAGGGGACTTACCTTCCAGCCATTTCACCGCACCAAGTGCTACATGGTTTCCGTTAACTTTTATCTGTGCATCAGCTATCCTCAACATGTTACTTACCAGTGGATTGGAGGGAGAGCCCCATCTCAGGGTTCGTAACCTGAATCACAAAGTACTTCCTGTCATGTAAGCAACATATTCACAGCATATTCACCATATTCTGGGGATTAGAATGTGGACATCCTTGAGGACTATTAATGGGTTATTATTCTGCCAACCACTTCTCCCTTCCTTGGTGTCATTTCATGATCAAAAGAAAGGTGCTGATTCCAGTCACCATTCCTCCTTCCCAAAAGAAGGAAAGATTTAGAAGCAAATGTAAGCTGTGCCTGCTGGTTGACTCACCACATTTTTAAGGAAGCTTCATTAGAAACCCACCCAGCAATTTCCACCTTCATCTATTGAAGTAATTGGATGTCCAATTTGGTGTCACATAAGACCAAGGCACTCAACTGTCATAATAAGAAGTCAATAAATTATGGCCAAATCTATACATTAAGAAATAACAACATTAGCGTAGTATATGGAAATAAGGAGTTAAATTCAAGAAAAAATAACCATAGAAATTACAATCTTTTTTTCTGCCACGTGGGACATATGGAGGGAAAGTGGGAAGAGACAAGAGGGAACTTCTTTGTCCTCATAAATCTTACAGTACTGTGTAACTCATTAAAATATATGCATACATACTTTAATAATAAAATAAAAATCAGATCTGTTGACTAGCATTAGTCATTCTAGTTTTTACTCTAGACTTTATGTAAAGATGGACCATATGGGTAAAATTTTATCATTATTTATAAGTTCAGCAAGCTTTTGTCCTACACACAGCTACAAAAAAAAGCCTTCTTTAACTAGATAGTATATATCTTATTAATTATCTTATTAATTTAAGTGTTGGGGTATTTTTACAAATTATCTCCTCATTCATTCTCTTACCACTTTATACTGGATATACATATTTAAGTTTTCAGTGCCGTGCCTTAAATTAGAAGATCTTAGAAAACCAAAAAGTATCTGTGCAGCTTTTTTTACACAGCATCCCAGCAGAGCTATATTTCATAGATGCTAGAGAGGAGATTCTATAAAGAATTTCAAACTAGCATTCTTTGGCAATTGGAATATTGTGCATTTTGATTACCGAAGTTTTGCAATTTCCAAAGGTTTCCCTTTAAGAAGGGATTAGTTTAAAATGTTTTCCATGTATTCTCACATACATAAAACTCTGATCTAGAAAAATGAGACAGACTTCAGAATGATTCTCTCTGTATTTGAGGATCCTGCATTTTACAACATCATTGCTGAACTTAGTTTTCTTTAAAGCACCATTGTTCATTTACCATTCATTCAGCATTCTCCCTTTTGCTCAGAAAATAGGAAACTCAATTTCTATGATGCACAATGGAATTTTTGATAATTTAATAAAGAAATTTCAAGAGTGCAGAGAGTAAGCAAAGAGGTTTTTTCCTCATATCAAGAAGTAGCACTGAAGTGGTAAATACACGGTTTTATTTCTGTTCTTAGTATTGTATCGTGGCCTGCCTATCCCTAGTTTTAAATTGGGAAGCATCTCAGAGAATTCTCTGAACAATAACTGTATTTTCCATTTCTCATGATTTGCTGCCTCTCCTGGATGGGAGTAGCTAGCACTCACAGCTAGTTCACACTGAAGTGGGATCAGTACTATCTATCATTTATTTTCTTACTGTTCTTCACCTACCCCTCCCCACCTCTGGCCAGCCAGGGAAATCTATCACAACCTATAGACTCACAAAGGAATTTCTGACTGTCTTCTGTTGCACTGTGAAAACATATACAAGAGACATGACCTTGGACAGGCAGGGGTAGCAGTACAGCTTGGGCCTGGGCTTTTCTCTGATTCTATTTAAAAATCATTTAATGTATCTATTTCTCTGAGGGACAAGGAAGGTACTCCATATCACCTCGTGATATATCCAAGCCAGGTACAATTACCTAAGAAAATCCAGGATGTTATAAAAAAGTAATACTTCTCTCTCTTTAGAAAATTACACTGTGACTGTCCAGACATAAAATAAAAATAAAACTAATAATAATTTTGTGCTAAGGGGCAGGAATGATTCTAGGACAATATCTGACTTTGTAACATGAAAAACAAAGAGCGCTTAAGAATACTGGGATTAAATTAAATCAGTAATTCTCAGCTGAGGTGATATTGTGCCCCAGGGGCACTTGGTAATGTCTGGGGAAGCTTTTGGTTGTCACAGCTGCAGGGTTCTACTGGCATCTAGCAAGTAAAAGCCAGAGATGCTGCTAAACATCCTACAACACACAAAATAACCTCTAAATAACAAAAATGACTGGTTTGAAATGTTAATAGAGCCAGGATTAAGAAACCCTAGGTAGATATTACTACAGACTACATGTCTGTGTCTCCCCATATTGCAATGGTATTCGGAGGTGGGGCCTGTGGGAGGTGACTAGGTCATGAGAGTGAGTCTTCGTGAATGGGATTAGTGCCTCATAAGAGGCCCTAGAGAGCTCCCTGCCCTCTTCTACCACATGAACTTATATAAAAAAGACAGGTCTCTGTGAATGAGAAAGCAAGTCCTCACCGGACACCGAATCTGCCAGCACTTTGGTCATGCATTCCGCAGCATCCAGAACTGTGAGAAATGAATTTCTGTTGGTTATGACCCACCCTGTTTATGGTATTCTGTTATAGCAGCCTGAACAGACTAAGACACATATTAATTTTTAAATGTATTTATTGCAGGAAGCAATGATAAAACTAAAAAAAATAAGAGAAATGTATTACATTATTCTGGATCTTAAAATGAGATAACTATGATATGCCATATTATACTTTTAAAGCAGGCAGGAAATGTATCAAATGAATATATAAAACATAATATAAATACATCTTCTAAATACATCCTCTAAAATCCCTGTATATTTCAGAAGCAGATGCTGGTCATTCAACACTCTCAGCCCTTTCAGTAACAATAAGTTTAGCCTCTATTGCATTTCTGATATTCCTAAGTTTTCCTAGAAATTTTACACATAAGCAGCAGACAGCTCTATGGGAAACATTTTCCCATGTATCGCAGTACTGTATATTCTCCCTCTAGCTGAAATTGATCTTTTCTAACAACTGTGTTTTAAGTACCTTTCCTGCTCAAATGTCACCTCACTAAAGACTTCCCAGCCTCCCCAGGAGAGAGTCACTTTCTCCTTGATGCTACAAGGATCCTTAGGTACATCTCAGTTACAACTCTTTTTGCAAAATGAGTATTTAAAAAAAAAAACTGTTTATCATTTTATCAAAGCCCAAAGTCTGTTAGCTCATCCAAGATTGAGGTCACATCTTATTCTTCTTAAAACTGAACACAGTGCATGGAACATGGTGGAAGCTTAAAAAAAAGTTGATGGAATGAATGAGAATGAATATGTAATTTGGGTTGTAAGATTCAGGAGGTCTTAGCTTGAATTTTTAGACCCAGTGATACTGAATATGGATTAAAACTTCATCTATCTAAACTTTGCCTAAATAATATAAAACAGATCACAAATTACACTCTCTTCAGACTTTAGTATCAGAGACTTGCACAGTGCAGTATTTGAGTGGGGAAGGCATATAGCTCCAGAGACCATTAAATGCCAGTGTGCATGCAGAGACAGAAAGGAAGAAAGGAAGAGGAGGGGGAAGAGAGGAACAATAGTTCCTAAAAAGCCACCTGGGCATATAACCATATACCATTCTCCACTTTCCACCTCCAGATGTTATCCTAGAGAAACAGACTGCAAAGTAAAGAACAAATCGAGACTGAACTCTTTTCACCCAAAAAAAGAGATTGAAGTATTACCTTAAACACTGTTGAAATCAGTGGACTTCTAGCAGAGATACATGTGTACAAGTGGTTCATGTAAACAAAAGATAGTTTTAACAACATCAGTTCTATATATCCAAATCCCATATGTTCTCTTTCTGAACATGAGTTTCCAGGCCTTTAACCTTTCCCATGTCCATATTCACAATAGCCCTGTTTCCACTTTACAGGAGAGTGGTGTCTTTCTCAACCAGAATTTTACTGTCGTGTAAGTAAGGTGTACATGAGGGTAGTATTACCTAAAGGAAATCTGCCAAAGGACCAAACAAAATGACAATTTGAAATATTAGTCTTTGCGCAACCTTCTTGGATTAAGGCACCATAATCCTTTACCAGCTAGGAATTTCCTGTCTTTTCCTAGCTGACACATATTTTGGTTAAGGATGAAATGCAACATTAGAAATGAGGTAGGGATCTTCTGAGTCCAGATTTATTGTAGAACAGTGTGAGGACAATGTTTATTTTATGTCATTTAGTCTTCTTTCTTCTATGACTTGCAAAGACCATAACCCTCCTGAGAGAGTCCTGTGAGAGGAATGCAAAGATAGATTCTGTATGAAATACTGGAAGTGCCAGAATCTCATTTCACCCAGGAAAAAGAATCTCATTACAAAAACCCATCCTTATTAACTATCTCTCTTAGATTCACAATGATTAAGATGTGTATGAAGCAAACTGTGAAATGCCAATCTTATTGCAAATTACATCTTCATGGCATTTTGCCAATTCTCAGTAATGAGAAAAGCTTGGTGATGACCCTCACTTACCTTGTTGAAATCTGTGTGTCCGTTTCACATTTTGCATGATTCTACGTTAACTTTCAAAACACCAGTGTCACATAGTTAAATGAAAGAAATAGATCCTGAGTAAGTTGATATTTTGATTTTGCCTGGTCCTTTACTTAGACCTACAGGAAGAATATTTTTTATTAATGTATCCCCAAAATTCTTGAAGACTAGAATTCCACGTTCAGTTTTTACTTAGATTACTTCGCACATTTCTATCAATTTTAACACATTCATATTATGTTACAAGAATATATTCTGGATTCTACTTTAAATAATATACTTAGTAACAATACTTAAAGTGGTTTTTAGTCCTATTCTTCTAAATAGTCTAATAATTCTCTCTCTCTCTATTTCTCTCTTCCTCTCTTCTTAATTTTTACAGTATCAATTGAAACTTTCTTCTGAAAAGAAGCATCTATTTATATATGTGCACAGGACAAAATGTTCCCAAAATACAATCAAATGTGCAATGCCCAGAACGTTGGAACACAGTTTCATATGATTTGGATTAATTCTTCCCATAGAGGTGTTGAAATGCTACGCTAAATCTTTCAACCCCTTATTCCAGTCTCCCAAAACTACCACAACTTATTTTTTATTTCATTTTTTATTGACATGTGCTTGATTTATAATATTAGTTTCAGGTGTACAGCAAAGCGATTTAGTTATTCATATGAATACATATGTATTTTTTCAGATTCTTTTCCATTATAGCTTATTATAAGAAATTGAATATAGTTGCCTGTGCTATACATACCACAACTTATTTTCCCTGTCCTACTGTCATCAATGAATCAAAATGGTACTCTACCTTTTCTTGACATATATATGGAGAAGGAAAAATGTTTTGAGTCACAGTGTGGTTAGATGTATTATTTAGACCTGGTATAAAATACTAAGGACATTCAAGTTTTGTATGGAATTTGATTAATTGCATTCTTTCTCCTTGAAACCTAGAAATGTACAAGTGTCTGCTTATTAGTTAAGAACCTAACATAAAGTTACAATAAATTTATCTTATCTATAAACATGGTAGTTAATTAGAGTCACATGGAGAGCAGTGCCTTAAAAGGAAAAAGCCAAAAAAAAAAAGTATGAAAAATAAACTCTGTATTGAGAGAATAAAATGCCTGAATATACTTAAAAATAGAACAACAGAACTCTGAAATATAATGTGCTACATTTGAAAAGTGGCATAGGAAGAACTGTATTCATGAGAAGATACATTCATGAAGAAAGAAGGTGAATTGAAATGAGATATATTACAGATAAATATTGTGGAGGGAATTTTTTTACAATTGACTCATTGATATATTTTCTTCAGAGATTTAAACTGAAACCAACCAAACCATTCTACATAAATGAAGGAAAAGCAAAAGCTGTGAAAAGTGAAAACATGAATTTGTTTATAAATTCTGGAACTCATTCTGTTTGATGGATGAACAATACACTTATGTAAAATGTGAACATGAGTTGAATACAGTGATTAACAGATCTGCTTCTGAGAAGAGACAAACCTGAATTCTTACACAGCATCTTTATTTCCTACTTTTAGTATGAGGCTAGTAAATTTATTGAGAAAAGTTGTATTTGACACATAAAGAGCTTATTTCAGTGTCTGGTACACAATAAGTCTTCCAAAGTTAGATATGCTATGGGTAGAAACATAAATTGTAAGGTCTTCACAGAAAAATGATTTTTTACTTGGGAGATGATCTGAATATGCTCATTTTGGAGTGAGAAAAAACTTCAGATAATTTTTTGGAAAGAATTTCTTTTAGCTCTACAACTGCGTAACCACATTTTCATAGAATCTGAAATTTTACATATGGAGAATGTGAATACAGTATAGATTATAAGCTACTTAAAATTGTTTTTTATTCTCTTACACACTCCCCAAATCACTTTATACTGGCATATGCTTAAGGATCATAAGAAAAATGTTAACTCGGTAGGTAGATCAATGATCTTACATATCTAAACACAGATCATTATTTATGTTGATCCATCCCTCAGTTCAGGAAAGATTTCTTTTCTACCTATCAGGATAGCAACCCCTATCAAAGCAGTATCTCAGTACTAAAACCAGCACAAACACAACAAGGCATATTGTGCACAGAAATCCTGCACTGCTAAGATGAAGACATACGAGAGCCAAGTAATGAGCAGAATAACAATTTGCCAACAGAAGACAAATTTTCTTCCTTTGGAAGCAATACCTACAGAGAATACCAAAAACAAAACATAATACTTCAAACTGCTTGTCTGGGATATATTTTCTTATCAAGCAGTACATTTCTTATCGTGATGAAAAGGAAAATGGATCCATGGCTAATGCTGATAAGTTAACAGCGATAATGTGTTGCAGTAAACATTAATTTATCATTCCATTGCTAAGAAACAAAAGGAGATAAAATAATAAAAGAAGAAGGAATGTGTAGGAGCAGCACTATATAATTTTATATGAAAAAAGAATAAAGCTGAGGATAATTGGCAATCAATTAAGAAGTAAGATGTTTAAAATTAGCCTCTCTGATTTTGAAACGAAAAACAAAGATTCTGGTTCCTTCTTGAATTAAAGTGACTGTCATTCAAGTAAAACTTGAAAACAGTAGCCCTCCAAAAAAGAATAAATGAAGTAATTGTTTGCAACTTAGTAGCATATTGAAAACATCAGTTGTAAGTGGAAATCCTCTTTACCCAAGGAGTTTTTTCCAAATAAATTGATTAGCTTTCTGTCAGCTGATCACTATGGACATCTTCAAATATCCAGAGATATAATCTGTCATCCTTTTGAAATGGGAAAAATTTTAAGAATATTATCAATAGTGTTGCACAGCTACAGTAAAGCTACACTTTAACAAATCAAAACAAAGGGACACAAATTACATTTACAATAATTCTAAATAGAATTCTCTGTTACCATAGGAGCAGTACAAATGTGTAACAGACACAATTATAAATAAGGCAATTAGATTAACCCTTACAGCCAAGCTACTGTTGAAAAGAATATGTATCTCATTTTTTTAAACATAATCATTTAACAACATAATCAACATACATAATTCCCACCAACATACCAATTGTCTGCATTTTGTAATATGTCAGTATTGTTAAAATTGTCACATAATTATCACATATACATCTCATTATGGCCTTAAGTGGCTTATATACTCATTCAACTATTTCATTCAAGTTTTTGGAGTAAAACATGTTGGAGTTCAAGAGATTTCATCATATGCAAAAAAATGAAAATTAAATATGATCTTGTTGCTTACACTAAATTTATGCTATAAGATGTGCTCTACCCTCAGCCCTAGACCCTAGCAACTACTAATCTACTTTCTGTCTCTGAATTTGCTTACTCTGGACATTTCATATAAATGGAATCCTATAAGTTATCATCAAAATTTAATCACAAAATTTTAAAACAGAGAACCTATAGACTCTTGAGTATAAGATAAAGAATGAGCATATGGAAAACAGTATGGCGATTCCTCAAAAGACTAAAAATTGAGTTACCATATGATCCAGCAATCCCACTCCTAGGCATATATCCAGAGGGAACTTCAATTCAAAAAGATGCATGTACCCCAATGTTCATAGCAGCACTATTTACAATAGCCAAGACATGGAAACAACTTAAATGTCCATCAACACATGACTGGATAAAGAAGTTGTGCTGTGTTTATACAATGGGATACTACTTAGCCATAAAAAAGAATAAAATAATGCCATTTGTAGCAACATGGGTGGGGATGATCATTCTAAGTGAAGCAAGCCAGAAAGAGAAAGAAAATTACCATATGATATCACTTATATGTGGAATCCAAAAAAAAAAAAAGAGACAAATGTATTTACAAAACAGAAACAGACTCACAGACATAGAAAACAAACTTATGGTTACCAGGAGGGGAAAGAGGTGGGAAGAAATAAGCTGGGAGTTTGAGATTTCCAGATACTAACTACTATATATAAAATAGATAAACAACAAGCTCATACTGTATAGCACAGGAAACTATATTCAATATCTCGTAGTAACTTACGGTGAAAAAGAATATGAAAACAAATATATGTTTGTTCATCTATGACTGAAGCATTATGCTGTACACCAGAAATTGACACAACATTGTAAACTGACTATACTTCAATTAAAATATACATATATTAAAAAAAGAATGAGCATAAGAAAGAATAAAAATAAGAACAAGAAAAAGAAGAAAATAAGAATAAGAGAACAAAGACCACATAGCATCTGGAGATAATATATGATGTCTACCAAAGCAAGCTCTAGAGGCAGATGACTTAAGTTCCTTTACATATTCATTCAATCATCAAAAATATTTATGTGTTTCCAGGTATCATTCTTTAGGTTCTGCCATTTATTAGTTTCAGTTGTAGTTTTATTTTAGTTTTGTGTTGTTTTTTATCACGGTCAAGTTATATAAATTTTCTAAGATGAAATTTTATAATATCACCAAAAATTGTTTTGCTTCATCAATTACTAAAGTTAAAATATAATTAATATATCACCAAATTCACACTTTTGAAATACACTAATCAGTGGCTTTTAGTATATTTGTAGGGTTGTGCATCTATCACCACTATCTATTCCAGAACATTTTTATCACCTCAAAATAGAAATCCTATACTTACTGACAGTCTCTCCTATTTTCCCTCTTCTCTCCCCTCAGGCACTGGCAACCACTAGACTACTTTCTGTCTCTGTTAATTTGCTCTTTCTGAACATTTCACGTAGATGAAATTGTACAATAAGTTATCATCAAAAGCAACCACAAAATTTAAAAATCTAGAGAATCTGCGTCCTCTTGAGAATATGACAGTAGAGCGCAATTAAATATTTATCTAAAATAATACTGGCAGGCAGAGAAATGTGATGGAGTAAGATGCATAGAAAAGATAATTGGAAAAAGAATGTTTATAAAGATGCTGCTTGAGAATATTTAATTCCCACCTTTTACTGAATCAAAATCTCTAAGAAGAAAGCCTGAATATCTAAATTTAAAAAAAGCTTTTTTGAGGGTTATGAAATTTAGCCAGGTTTAGAACCTTTGCTATAGGCCATATTCTGATTTATTTCTAATGCAGGTTATTTCTAGCCATTGACTGAATCAATGACACATTTACAAGTATTTGTGCCATAAAATTTTTCTGTCTTGAAGAAAAAAAGTATAAGTAAAAGATTCAATAACCATCACAATCTGGCTAATGTTCTCATAACTTTTTAGCTTGTTTATACAACGATTAATTGCTTAGTTGTGTTTCTTAGACATACAGATGTGCATAATTAAAGATTTTTGAAATGAAAATTAAATGCATATTTATTTAGATTTTTTTGTTCTTACCTTCATTTATTTTGCATAAACAATGCCACACTTACTCATGCAAATCAATGCAAACAGAAATTATGCTCCTGCAAATTATTTTATTTATGCTTCTAAATAGAACCATAATTATCAGAAGAAAATATTACTTGATGCCCAAATGCCATTAAGGTTTTATATATAATTTATTTCTTTACATTAAAATGATGAATACTGAAATTGAAGATATAATAAAAGATCAATATAGTTTTATTTCCACTGAGTACAATGTACCAATAAATATACTTCATTGTATTCTACATTTCTTTCCCAGATATTTTGCCATCTGCATCTGCTTCAACCTCATGTCTGTAATTAAATACTTCCATTTATTTTAATGTGTATTTTCTTTTTTAACCTATCTCTTCATATTTAACATCTCAGGTACAAGATTGGTCAGGCTGAGCTGCCAGAAGGTTATAAATGATGCATTATATTTATTGTTAAAATAGAAACACTGGCATGAAACTACCTGAATGATGTGGTAAAATCAGAAATATTACCACCCTCCTTGCCCTACGGAGACAGATTAAAATACAAGCTGCAAATCTGATTTTTACTTGTTGAAGGCAAAGGAGACAGTGAGGAGGGCAGGGCTTGTACCTAGATGAGGAGTGAATATCGGGAGGGAAATTAAGAGTTTTAAAACAACTTAACAACTTTGAGTCTTCATCAAAAGTATAGTTTCAGATAAAGTTCTGTCTCTGAGTTGGCCTAAAATACCCACATTTATCAAGGAGCACATAACTTCTATAAGTTTCTTAATCACTCCAGCACTTTTCAAGGGCCAAAACATACTGCTGCAAGCCAATTCTTTGTAATTTGTTCTTCACTCTTATATTAGATGAAAAACTGTACTCCATTTCTGAAACATCTTAAATGTCCTGGTTCTCCTTAATTGGCTACTCTTTCCTCTTACAAAATTCTGAATTTTTAACATTCCTGCTTCATGTTATTTCCTGGGCAATCTTTGCAATTGAGGTTGGCAGTCAGAATGCCACACTGATATTTGGAACTAAAGAAATATTGGGTCAATGATACTGCAATTCATTGAGGAAATCCTGCGGTTGCATCCAAATGTGAAAATAGAAGCTCTTTCTTCACTGACTGACTTTAATTTTCAGAGTTACTTTACTGTTTTTTTTTTTCTAATTAACTTTCCATTAGCTATGGCTTCTAATTCTTCAGTTATAGATTTTTTTGTCCCAAGGCAAAGTAGGTAATAGTTTGTAAAACATTGAAGACATTATTAAAGAATCCTTCAGGTTAATCCTTTCATAGAGTGAGGAATACTTTCCATTGAAATTAATCACCAGTCTTCTAGTTAATCAGTTTTATGATTTCAGGTTTTTATATGCAGAATTTATTCCATCAATTACATATAATCTTAGAATTTTTCCTTTTTTCCCCCTTCTCTGAGCCTGTCTCTTGCTCTCTTGCTTCACTCTGTCTTCTCTTGATCTTACTGATAGTTTATATTTTTTGGACACAGTTAAATAGCTGATTAGATATGTTTTTTACTTCTAATCTCAACATATCAAAAATAAAATTTCTTCATGTTTTCTGAGCTTATAATACACACATATACCTATAGAATACACACTATATACTTCTGGCTTTGTACTTCAGAAACATACTCATGTTTTAAAATAAAACCTGCATTGTGATATCAAATTGTGCCTACATAATATTCACACTAGATTAGCCACAGGCAAGTTTATGTTCTGGAGCTTGATTTCTTGGGTCTCTTAATAATCTTGTTCTTTTCATATCTAAATCCAAATTATTAAATGATTTAGAACTTGTTAGAGTTTATCTTTACACTAAATCATGTAGTAAAACAATAATGTTTGATTTGAAAACACAAATGTGTGTATTCAAAATGATACAGATAACCCAGATCTGAGGACTGTATTTTAATCAAGCCAGTACAAAGGCAGATTTAATGTTCCAGCCATAAACATGGCCCTTGGGCTGGCTTCCTTTTTTTTTTTTTTTTTTTTGCCACTTATTCTGACATATGGTAGAGTCTAGTTATTTCTCTTCTCCCCTGATGAATTTAATGGCTGGTTGCATAAAGTATCTTTTCTCCTTCAGACAAGGTAAAAGAATTAGAGCTCTACATAGTGATCCTGCCACCACCATCCCCCTTCCTAGCTGTTTGTTGCATGCTTACTTTTTTCTTGTATACTACAAAAATAAAAAGTGATTTGAGTTTTATTTTTCTCTGTTAGACTCATGATGAATAATCATAAGGATGAGCCAATATGTTATAAAAATCCAAAAGATAATAACTCTTATATATTCATTTTCTCAAAACAGATGCCCCCTAGAAACCATATTTCATTTTTGAAACTTTAAAAATATTGCCCAGCATGAGATTGATGGATATGTAATTTATAAGTCACAAGCATTTTAAAAATCACAATAAACTCAAAGTTACAAATTCAAAATAAACTGTTAATATTTATAAGATGCCATGGTGCCTCTTACCTAGATTAATATACATTGAAATTGCATTTATTTCTAAAACTGAAACATTATTTGATAAGAGACTGAGAACAAAACATAATAATAATTCCACAGTAACAAGAGAAACAGTATGATAGCTTTGCATGTGTCATAAGTATATACAAATGTGTTTATATTAAGCATGGTAAATTATATTTAATTCATTTGCATAAAATTAGGTGAAAGTTCAACTCTATTGTTTCCTGAATTGGTAAACAATCAAGGAAATACTACAAAATATTTAACTGACTCAAATAATTACTACAATTTTTTTTTTAATTTTTGGAAAGGATAAGATGATTCAGTCTTGATAAGTTATGTTTTTCAAAATAGTTCACTATTTTCACATCAATAAAAATTTTTCTATCAGTAAATGCCATTCCTCTTCTCTTTCGAATGCTCATTTGGATTTTTTCTGTTAGTAAAATCTACTTACATAAGTTAGAGTGAAGCTATGAAAAGTCAAAAAATACGTAAATTAAGAGAGCCTATGTGGTTCAAAAAATATGGATATCACAGAATGGTTCTAAATCCAGTCCTGAGCTCTGTTACTTACTCAGACAAGTTTACTCACCTATAAAGTGGAAGTTATAAAACTTAATGAGAGTATACTGTGAAGAATATAGAGTGACCATACACACAAGGTTGTCCAGAAGAGTAGTTTTATATCTCTTGTTCCCACATAACATTAAAAGCACCCCTTTTCTACTTTAGAATATCCAGTGCAGATAATAAATCCTATGTTCAATTTACTTTATAAAACCTAGTAGGCTATCACTAACATCTTGACACAAGATCAAGAAGTGATAGCTGTTTAGGTATTTTAATAAATCAAACTAAATGAAATGTTCAGTTTGGCTATATAATAATGTAGAGAAAAACTTCACAGAAAAAGTCCAATTGCGTCATAATCTAGGAATATCTTACTAATGAATCATTTTTTAAAAACCCAAAAAATAAGAAAGTGAAAGGAGAAAGAAGTTGAAAAATATTTCTCAGTGATCATATATGCCTCATTCACGAAGGTCTTGAGTTTAAAGCTTAGAACCAAATTAAATTGGCAATTAAAATTGTTTGGCCATCTAATATTTGAAGGGCTTTAAATGATAGCTTGAATAACAAAATGATAGAGAAATGAGTATTTTAGTATCAATAGAAAAGAAATTAGAAGTGAGAAGTTAGTAGATCAGGCAAGAAAAATAGATGTCAAATTGTAGAAAACCTTTTAAGCAATACTGAATTCATTTCTAACAATTAATAAGACCAAGCATATCCATAGAAAGGTAACAATAATATTCTACTGAGCAAAGCTTTCATTCAGACTAGAAGGAGAGATCAAAAGTTTTATAGACAAGTAAAACCTAACAGAGTTCATCACCACCAAACCATCTTTACAAGAAATGTTAAAGGGATACCCCCAAGTGAAAAAGAAAAGGCTACAACTAGAAACATGAAATTGACAAAAGGAAAAATCTCAATGGTAAAGGCAAATGTAAACTTAATTTAGTAAATCAACCACATATAAAGCTAATAGGAAGGTTAGAAAACAAAAGTAGTAAAATCATGTAAAACCATAATAAGTCGCTAAGGGATACACAAAACAAAAAGAGGTAAATATTATGTCCAAAAGAGTAAACAGTTGGTGGGGATAGTAAAAATGCAGGATTGTAAAAATACATTTGAACTTAAGAGATAACAACTTAAAATAATTGCATATAGATAGATTGCTATATATAAACCTCAGGTTAATCACAAACCAAAGTCTATAAGTACACACACACACAAAAGACAAAGGAATCTAAACATAACATACATAACTTTAAGGATAATCAACAAATCACAAGGGAAGAGAACAAAAGAAGAAAGAAAGAAACAAAAAAGCCCTGTAATAAACAACCCCCAAACAATGAACAAAATGGCAGTAAGTACATACCTGTTAACAATTACTTCAAATGTAAATGGACTAAATGCTCTAATCAAAAGGCACAGAGTGACTGAATGGATAAAAGAGAAAAACAAGACCCATATGTATGTTGCCTACAAGAGAATCACATCAGATCCAAAAAAGCAGAGTAAAATCAGGAGATGGAAGAAAAAGTATTCCACGTAAATGTAAATGAAAAGAAAGCGAGGATAGCAATACTTATATCAGATAGAACAGACTTTAAAGCAAAGATTGTTCCAAGAGCCAAAGAAAGACATTACATAATGATAAAAGGTTCAATCCATGAACAAGATGACAATTCTAAATATATATGAACCCAACATACGATCACCTGCATACATAAAGCAAATATTAACAAACATAAAGAGAAAAATTAATATTACCACAATAATAGCAGAAAACATTCACACTCCACTTACATCAGTGAACAGATCATCGAGATACAATGTCAATAAGGAACACTGGCCTTAAATGACACATTAAATCAAATTGACTTAATAGATATATATGGAGCATTCCATTCAAAAGCAGAAGAATACACATTCTTTACAATTACACATAGAACAACCCCAGGATAAATCATATGCTAGGCCACAAAACAAGACTCAGTAAATTTAAGAAAATTGAAATCATATCAAGCATCTTTTCTGACCACAACATTTTGAGACTGGAAATCCACTACAAGGGAAAAAACAAACACAAAAATACAAACAAGCAATATGCTTCTAAACAACCAATGAATCACTGAAGAAATCAAAGAAATTTAAAAGAAAAATCAGGAGACAAAGGAAAACAAAAACACTACAATCCAAAATCTATAGGGTTCAGCAAAGGCAATTTTAAGAGTGAAGTTTATAGCCATACAAGCTTACCTCAGGAAACAAGAAAAGTCTCAAATGAACAACCTAACCTTACACCTAAAGGAACTAGGGGGTAAAAAGAGCAAGCAAAACCCAAAGTTACTAGAAGGAAAGAAATCATAAATATTAGAGCAGAAATAAATGAAATAAAGACTAAAAAGAACAGTAGAAAAGATCAATGAAACTAAGAGCTAGTTCTATGGAAAGATAAACAAAATTGATAAACCTTTAGCCAGACTCACCAAGAAAAAAAGAAGAGAGAGGACCCAAATTAAATGGAAAAGGAGGAGTTAAAGCTGATACCATGGAAATACAAAGGATCTTAAGAGACTACTATGGATAACTATATGCCAATAAAATGTACAACCTGGAAGAAATGAACAAATTCCTAGAAACTTTCAATCTTTCAAGAATGAACCAGGAAAAACCAGAAAATATGAACAGACCAATTACTAGCAATGAAATTGAGTAAGTAAAAACACCAAACAACCTCTCCCCCTAAAAGAACTCCCAACAAACAGAAGTCTAGGACCAAATATCTTCACAGTTGAATTCTATCAAACATTTAGAGAGAGTCAACACCTGTCCTTCTCAAGTTATTCCCCAGAATTTCAGAGGATGGAACACTTCAGAACTCAGTCTATGAAGCCAGCATTACCCTGATCCCAGGCAGAGATATCACACAAAACAGAAAATTACAAGCCAATATCACTGGTGAACATATGCAGAAATTCTCAACAAAATAGGAGCAAGCTCAATACAGAAGTACATTAATAGGATCATACACCATGATCAAGTGGGATTTATCCCAGGGATGCAAGGATATTTCAAAATCTGCAAATTAATGAATGTGATATTGGTTTTCTATAACAAGAAAGAAAATCTGCGAATATGAATGCAATTCTAAAGTAGGAGTGCATTTAAAAAAATCTCCAATTTAAAAAATAATATTGCAGTCAAATTTTCTGTATATTTCTTTATTATAAGTGAAATCTTTTGTATTTGCAAATTGTATTCATCTTATTTACAGTGCATGTATTTTAAGTAATATTTAATACATATACCAAAAGCTTAAATACTTAAAAGTTCCTTTCTTTAAATTTAAAAGTGTATTTATCTCTACCCTTGTCATTAAAATTTAAATGATCACATTCAAATTGTCTCTAAGAGTTTTCATTCAGCAATTTTTCTCCATTCCTAAAGAGTCTTCCTCAGCTACCTGGTAGGTGGAATATAAGATATAAGAATAGTAACCTACTCAGGATTAGTTTTAAGAGCTTTGTTTTTGTTTTTGTTTTTTCTATGTCTGTCAGTTGGGTTGACTTAGCTAATGTCACTTACTTGTAATTCTAAGGGGAAACAAGTTACTGAATAACTGGGTTTCAAAAAGACAGTTTTCTTTTCCATTTCTGGTGCTTACTTTTTCTGCTATTATAATGGACTCACAGAGGAGATATATAGAGAAATTCAAAACATTAAGCAATATAAAAATCTATGCAGGTTCATGTTGAAAATATTAACAAAGACAAAATAAGTCCAGTTGTCTACCATAAGGAAAGGAATTTGTTTAATCCATCTAGGTAAGACCAACTTTGTTTGGCCAAGATTATTGTAAAATAGCCCATATATTGTTTGCTTTTAAATTATTGCATCTCTTTGAGTGGCCCTACCATAGCTTCATATGAATCAGCAAAGATGGTAGAGGAGGCTGAGCAGCAACATAGTAAGTCAAAATGTTCTCACTTCCCTCAAGGCTCTCCATTTTTCCTGTATTTCTCTCTCCTCCTTCAGAATAAAATATTTTTAAGGATAAAAGATAATGTCTCCTCCAAATGCAGATTCCCATTCTAAGTGAAGTGTTTGCCAAATTTGTGAAATTAGCTACATTTCCTGAGACTTACAGCACATTGTTTCTTCTGTAGTCAGCACACTATGGGCACAAGATAACACATAAAATCTGGCCCCATATTTACCCTTCATAACTATTAAACAAAAATTCATGATCTCCTGAGTATTCATGAAAAAATACTTTGTTTTTCTTCCCTTTTTCCCAGTGATTGACGCAGTCTTCCAACATGCTCCTTAATTAAACAGTTCCAGGTAGTCTTGTACAATGCTTGGTGGCAGTAACCAAAATCTTGCTAGTCGCACACAAATTCAGCAAATCCTTAATAATGTATTGTCTCAATGTTGGCCTGATTGACACCACTGGTTCTGGTACATCTGTCACTCATTTGTTTTTCCACATTAATACCTATACTGCCTTTTAAATTGAATGTAATTTCAAAATGAACATGCTTGAAATAGTGATAACCCAACCTCCTACAAGAAGAAATGCAAAATCTTTAGTTTAGTTCTTTATTATTTGTTCCAAACATTCCTTCACCAACCTGTTTTGTTGAGGCACACTCTCTCACAAGAATCCATCAGTGTACCATTGTCAAATCCTTGAACATTGGCCATATAGCTTCACGGATTCAACCTTTTGCATGTGCTCTTTGCTCTGAGGAAAAGATTGTTCACGGGATTGTTCTTTCCCATGCCTTTTCCTAGAGAATCTTAATTGTCCTTGAAGCCTCAGCATTAATACCTCAGAACTCTAAATGCCTTGCAGATCCATACTAATTCCCCTAGTACAGCAGAGGCAAGCTGTCTTTAGTCTCTGAGTGAAACTTTAGCACATATTTACTGACCTGCTCCTGTCTTCCTGAAGTACTGAATATAATGTGGCCTGCTCTCATGAAAGTCATATTCTTGTGAAGAAGGCAGAAAATAAATGCAAATAAAATGCAGTGACTAGTAGTAATGGTACCATAAAGAAAAATAAAGTATGGTTTGTAGAATAAAGAGAGCTAAAGAAGGGCTAGCTTAACTAGGATCATTTCTTATGACCTGACCTAGGATGTGGCATTTAAACACTCGAATAAGGTATCCTTGTAGATACCTCCTTCAAAACTCATTACTTTGTAATTAAAGTTGAAATTTTTTATACATTATTCTTGAATTGGGTAGTTTTTCAGTTAAACAAAAAATGGCTTTGAAATCAGGTAATTGAAAAGTCACACATTCATATCAGAACATTTTATTTTATCTTATGACATAGTGTACTTCCATTTGCCAATATCATGATATTGGACCAAAGTCCTTTATTTGAGTATGAATCTGCTGATACAAATTTTACATACTCTTTCATAGGATTCAACTTTTGGTCTTACTCAAGTGTAATGAGAAATCAAAAATAAAAAGTTCTAAAGAAAAATGTATTTCCTGATTTTAATGATTTTTTCCCTCAACATTTGTAGGCTTTTCACTCATACTGTAAATCAGTATTAATTTTAGTGACTTATTTTTTATCAGTTATTTCCAAAACATTTTCACAGAAATCACATAAATGACAATTAATTTCCTTTTATACACATTTATGTAATTTATAGCCATTTATGTAATATTAATTAAATTGTGAAATTATGAAAAACACAATTCATAGGGATGAGGCTGCAGAATATTAGTATTGCTCTTTTTCTTAAGCTGGTTGTGGGTACATGGGCGTATGTTTCTTCATCATTGTTATCATCGTGATTATTAAGCTGTATCACTCTGCTGTATACACCATTTTATGGGATTTTTAAATTAGATTAATAGTGAGTTCAATTGGCATAAACATGATTGGGAAAAATGTCCAGTTCTCTTGATAATCATGCAACACTATTGATAGTGAAAGCAGAAAACATCCCAAACTACCCTAACTTTTAATGTACTATAAACATCCCTCAGTTATCTATTATAGTAGGAATGAGAGCACCAGTTCATGTGGTACAATTTAATTAACTATTAAGTGGAATTCCTTTAAGAAAGTTTCTGTTACATTTGTAGGCAGAAGTCTGTCCATCTATTCATCTGTGAGCCCATTACATTTAGGGCCTGGCTTTTATTCAGATCTGTATAATTCCTATGGCTTAGAATGGTGTTGGCACAGGATGTGCTTAGGAAATATTTGTTTAATTAACAAAAGAATGTTGAATAACTGAAGCATATGCACATTCATTTTATTTGTGCTTCTATCACTTAATAAATTAAGTAGTTCTCGTTCCATTATTTTGTCATTTGCATCTTGCTGCTGCACTTAGTAACTTGGAATTAATTGGCTGATAGTATTTTCAGTCTCCAAGCTATAGTCACATGGTGAGTCATAGGAAAGTGAGTTTCAAGAATTCACATGATTTGCTGTTTTCAGGCATGGAAAGAAGTTGTGTCTACAAAGTCTCATTAGAAAAAAAAAAAACTTTGTTGCTTTCTGAAATTTCTACTAGAATTACAGCAATTACTTAAAGAGCTACAAAAAGTTATCATCACCGTTTACCTAGAAACTGATAAAGAAGTATTTCAAATCCTTTGTTTTCTAAAATTAGAATAAGCCTTTGGAAACTTAAGAACACTAATGTGTTTAGACAGATATTTTATGATAAAATTAAGCACCATAGCTAACAGTGCTGAGTGCTTTTGATAGGCTACAAAGCCAGAAACCTTGTTTTATTATCATTTTACCATGTACATTCAGGATTAATTTGTCCATGTACAGAAACAAATGCCTTATTGAATTTCATAGAACATAATATCTCCTCTATAAGCGTAAAGCCATCCTACAATATTAGTTTATTAGCCTTAGAAATTACAGAATTCCAGTTCCAGCTGTTCTTTATGAGGTTTGAGAACCAAACAATTAAACAAGAATATATTTACATTTCTAAATACTCAAAAGAAGTGGTCTCTTTGGTGTTCTCCATTATGGAGAACTCTATAAATCTAATCCTTAAAGACATATCGTCTGAGGCAGTGCCTACATGATTTCCAGAGCACTCAGATGAAAAGTACAAAATTTAACTATCCAAACATCTGCCAATATCTGGTGTCTTGGCATCATGTAGATAAAACACTTGGACACTGAAAACTTTCCTTTAGCATATATGCTCCAAATCACTTACACACAGTAGCAAAGCAGATTTGATCAATCTCCCCACTGAGCAAGTCGCTTTTACATCAAAACACAATCTTGAAAATGAGTATCTGCCTAGAAGCTAGGAATACGCCTAAATAAATTTAGAGCATCAGCTGGTCAAACCTAAGCTAGGTAAATTGTATAAGGTATGTATATGTATGTATGTATATATGCGCACATTAGACATATACAAAGTCTAAAATGTATATAATATATACATATATAGATATATGTGTCTAATGTATATAACATATACATTATATAGATATATGTCTGGTATATAATATATACATATACATATGTATATGATATACATATATGTCTATAAATTATATAATGTATATAATGACATATATATGAGAGAAAGAGAACAAAGAAAGTCTAGAAATATATATGCCAAAGTAGTTTTGAAATAAACCATTTATCTTGTCATTCTTTTGTTGAAAATTTATAATACTCTATTACTTTGCAGTGGCTTCTGAAGAGTTTTTATCTGTAGAATCTTTTCCTTAAATGAAATTTTATGTAGAAACTCACAATGCAAAAAATATACAAGAGTAATTCTGATTTGGTAAGAACTTAAAGTCTGGTTGAAATGGCCCTGTAGAAGGGTTCATTAGTGCACGGTTTGAAAACCACTAATTTATGGAATGAATTCACACCCCTGTCTGCCTTTCAGAACTTTCATAAGTCTGTCTCACTTACCTGCCTTTCATCCATTCATTATTAATTTAAAAAACAATTATTGACTAACACTTTCCTGTTAGACACTGTGCTAGGCACTAGGGAAACAATAATGCATGTGACTCTAACTCCACTCTCAAGAAATCGACATTATGGAAGAAAAGGCAGACATGCAAAAATTAACTTTAATATAACATGCTTTGTATAAGTGTAGAAATATATTCCAAATTCAATGGTGTTACAAAGGAAAGAATGATAAGTCTTACATAGATTTGTAAAGAGAGACTTCACCAAAACAGAGGCTTAAACTGGATCCTAAAAAAAGGCATGGTAAAAAAAAATTAATGCCTGAGAGTTTTATGGGTGAATAAAGGAATTTTATTTTTGCCAGAGGAGATTGTGTGCAAAAGAAATGTGGTGTCTTTAGGTAACAGAGTACTTCAGTGTGGCTGAGATGTAGGATGGATAGGGACCTTAAGTCACATAGCAAATGAAATGGTACATTTCCCTATAATCAAAAGGAAGAAATCCTTGATAACAGCCATGCAGGTTGATATAATAAAGCAATAAAATCTGCTTATTAAAAACATGCCTTTGATATCACACAAACCTTAATTTGATTTCTGGTATTCTCACCATATAATTTAGGGCAAACTGTAGGTTTCTATTTCCAGGGTTACTGTATATTAAATAGTAATGTGTGTGTGTGTGTGTGTGTGTGTACACATCATTACTGTTGATTTTGGTCTCATCTCACATTGGCACCTTTGTTCGTATTATGTTACTAGAACAAATAGAATAGTTCCCTTCTACCTTATATTTATCTAAAATTGATTCATTCTTCAGCATCAGGCCAAGCTCAACCTCGTCTTCCATTTATAAGACCTCTCCTGTCTGTGAATACCAAGAACGCTTATAATTTATATCTCCTACTTAATTTTCAAATAATTATCATTATATAGAAAATATGTAAAAATGGATATGTATGTTTTCCCTCTCAAACTAGTTTGTACTCTCTATAAAGATGGTAACAACATTTTATTTCTTTGCCAACCTTCACGCCACCACCAGACTTCACTTAAGTACTGTCCACAAAATAACTTTCTTTTTTTTCTCCACCTCCTACTTAGAGCTCATCAAGACCTCTTACTTCAAGCACTTCTATTTCCCACCTATTATTGCTGTATCATTTAGCTTTCTACCTCAGTTGGAAGGACACATTAATTCCTTTCAACAGTGATCTTATCTGCATCCTACAATTATCTGTCCTGCCACATTCAACCCAGTGACAAATTGCTGTATGTTTTATCCCCTCCTGCTTCCTCACAGGTGTTGCTATAGAAGATCATGAACATTTGCTAATTGTTTTCACTACATATTAATGCACCCTGAATACAGGGAGGTTTTCAGTTCTACTTAGATACTTTTTATTTTTTCTGTAGGTGAGTTCTAATTTCACTCACCACAGAGCTGAGCACCGCCTATTTTATTTTTCTGGGCCCTTGTCTAGAGAATCATTTTGCTGTCCAAATTCCCTTCGTTGCTCCACCTATTTCTCCCTCATTCCACCCAAACCTCTTGACAACCACTAGGTCTTTTTTCAAGTTTTAATTATTATTACTATTATTATCATTTAATTTTTAAAATTTTATGACAATTTTTTAGAACAGTTTCAGGTTTACAACAAAATTTAGAGGGAAGTACAGTGATTTCCCATATTCCCCACACCCCCACACATGCATAGCCTCCCCCATTACCAGCATCCCCCACCAGAGTGATGCACGTTCTTACAATTTATGAACCTTCATTGGCACATCATAATCATCCCAAGTCCACAGTTTACATTACTGTTTACTCTTGGTGTCATACATCTTATCGGTTTAGACAAATGTATTATGGCAGATATCCATTGTTATGGTATCATACCAAGTTATTTCTCTGCCCTAAAAGTTCTGAATGGTCTGTGTATTCAGTTCTTTCCCGTAAGTACCACCTGTCAGCCTCTGGCAACCACTGATCTTTTTAATGTCTCCATTGTTTTACCTTTTCCAGATTCTCTTATATTGGGAATCTTTCATTTAGTAATATGCCTCTAAGTTTCCTCTATGTCTTTTCAAAGCTTGATAGCTCATTTCTTTTTTCAACTGAATAATGCTCTATTGTCTAGGTGTACCACGATTTATTTATTCATTCACTTACTGAGGGGTGTCTTGTTTGCTTCCAAGTTTTGGCAGATATGAATAAAGCTGCTATAAACATTGATGTGAAGGTTTTTGTGTGGAGATAGGTTTTCAACAACTTTGGGTGGATGCTAAGGAGCAAGATTCCTGGATCATATGGTAAAATTATATTTAGTTTTGTAAGAAACTACCAAACTGTCTTTCAGTCACTATACTCACCACACAGAGGAATGATGAGAGTTCCTCTGTCGCTGCACATTCTTGCCAGGATGTGGTGTTGTCAGTGTTCTGCTCTGCATTTTGGCCATTCTAATAGAGGTGTAGTGTTATCTCATTGTTTTAATTTGCGTTTCTCTGGTGATACATGATGTGGATCAGGTTTTCATATGTCTATTCACAATTTATGTATCTTCTTTGATGAGATGTCTGTTAGGGTAGTTGGCCCATTTCTTCATCAAGTTTTTCATTTTCTTGTTGCTGAATTTTAAGATTTTTTAATATACTTTGCATAACAGTACTTTATTAGATATTTATTTTGCAAGTATTTTTATTTTATTTTATTTTCAAGTTGACACCGGGTTTATACTAGTTTTCCCTTCATTAGAAGTTTTAAGTTTGGAGAGCAATGTGCTTAAGTATGTTCATGTTTTCCTCCACTTAGAATGCCCTTTCATTGTCATTACCTTTCAAAATTCTTTCACCTCTCAAGGATCAACTTAAATGTCACCTCTAGATGACAAATTTATTAACCTTCCCAATCAAATCAAAACACTTCCTTGTTTGTACCTTCGTTACTGTCTGAAGTACATTTGTATGGCATTTATAGTATTTTTATTTACTCTACATTTCATTTTATAGTTTTTAATATTTGTTATCTTTATGGTTATTTTATGCTTTTGATTTTTTAATGTATTTTTTATTGGTGTGTCAATTTCTGATGTACAGCAAAATGCTTCAGTCATACATGAACATACATATATTCATCGTTTTCATATTCTTTTTCACCATAAGTTGCTACAAGATATTGAATATATTTCCCAGTGTTACACAATATAAACTTCTTGTTTATCTATCCATATATATTAGTTAGTATCTGCAAATCTCAAACTCCAAATTTATCCCTTCCCACCCCTTTTCCCCTCTGGTAACCATAAGTTTGTTTTCTATAACTGTGAATCTGTTTCTGTTTTGTAAATAAGTTTGTCTTTTTTTTTTTTTTTTTTTTTTAGATTTCACATATAAGTGATATCACATGATATTTTTCCTTCTCTTTCTGACTTACTTCACTTAGAATAGCAATCTCCAGGTCCACCCATGCTGCTGCAAAAGACATTATTTTATTACCTTTTATGACTGAGTAGTATCTCATTGTATAAATTTACCAGAATGTCTTTAACCTGTCATCTGTCAATACACACTTAGTTTGTTTCCATGTCTTGGCTATTGAAAATAGTGCTGCTATGAATATTGGGATGCATGTGTCTTTTTGAATTAAGGTTCCCTCTGGAAATATGCCCAGCAGTGGGATTGCTGGATCATATGGTAAGTCAATTTTTACTTTTTTGAGGATTCTCCATACTGTTTTCCATATGGCTATACCAAATTACATTCCCACCAACAGCGTAGGAGGGTTCCCTTTTCTCCACACCCTCTCCAGCATTTATCATTTGTGAATTTTTTAAATGATGGCCCTTCTGACTGGTGTGAGGTGATACTTTTAGTTTTGATTTACATTTCTTTGATAATTAGCAATATTGAGCATTTTTGCATGTGCCCATTGGCCATTTGTATGTCTTCATTGGAGAATTGCTTGTTTAGGTCTTCTGCCCACTTTGGGATTGGATTGTTTAGTTTTTTCCCTATTAAGCTGTATGAGCTATTATCTATTCTGGAGATTAAGCCCTTGTCAGTCTCATCTTTTGCAAATATTTTCTCCCATTCTGTAGGTTGTCTTTTTGTTTTGCTTATAGTTTCTTTTGCTGTGCGAAAGCTTGTAAGTTTAATTAGGTCCCATTTGTTTGTTTTTGCTTTTATTTCTATTGTCTGGGTAGACTGCCCTAGGAGAGCATTACTGAGATTTATGTGAGAGAGTGTTCTGTCTGTGTTTTCTTCTAGGAGGTTTATTATGTCCTGTCTTATATTTAAGTCTTTAAGCCATTTTGAGCTTATTTTTGTGTATGATGTGAGGGAGTATTCTAACTTCATTGATTTACATGCAACTGTCTAGTTTCCCAACATCATTTGCTAAAGAGACTGTCTTTACTCCCTTGTATGTTCTTGCCTCCTTTGTCAAAGATTAATTGACCAAAAGTTTGTGGGTTTATTTCTGGGCTCTCTATTCTGTTCCATTGATCCATATGTCTGTTTTTGTACCAATACCATGTTCTTTTGATTACTGTAGCTCTGTAGTATTGTCTGAAGTCTGGGAGGGTTATTCCTTTGTTTACTGGTAACAAGATCTAGCATAACGATACCTGCACGAATAAGCATTTAAAAAGTAAAGCATGATCTACTCTTACTAGTATCACTGTATTTATCTTTGTAAAACACAGATTTGAGTCTATGACTTTGTTGGTTTAAAATTCATACACAAGCATTAAACATGATTACGTAGCCTAAATCCATTATCATTCCTTTTGTTAATTAATGCATTAGTTTATCAGATATTTGGTGAATGAGTAAGGTATTAAGAACTGTAAGAAAAATACTAAATAAGTAAATAAATTTTAAAAAATCAAATAAATTTTTAAAGTAAGTTTTATTTATTGACTAAAGAAGAGGTGTGTCAACATTCAGTGTTTTCCTTATATTTTATACTCCTTATCCTGAAAAATCTATCTATGTGATAAATTTTCTCCAGTCTCCTTTATATATTTGATAACTAAAATGATGCTTTCTTCATGTGGTTCAATAATTCAAAGTAAAACAACACCTCAACTTCACTTAGACTTAAATTTAATAAGTAACAGTATATTATGCATATATTTCCTCCTCTAGCAAAGAGGAAATCAATGTCTCTCACCACGTTAGACACCCTCTGTCTCCTATACACCATCAGCTTTATTCTAAACCTGCTGTCTGCACGTTTACCAAATTATTTAATAAATAAGTATCTTGATTTATTCTTCCTCTGGAGTACTTACACTTTAAGAGATTCTGCTTGCTAACCTAAATAATTGTATCAAAAAGGGGAGGTATAGGGAATGTTCTAGAAAAAGACCCATTTTTGAGCAGCTTTTGCCAGGCATCAAAATCAGAATGGTATAGCTGTACCTCAGGATGGAACTTCAGCACAGACAAAGTATTTCTAATACAAAAGGAGGGCAATTTATAGTTAGTTTGTTTTAATATGGTAATTACCAGGTTCATATTAACAGATTATAAAAAGAGAGGTAAATAAGAGATTAGAATACAAAAGAAAAATAATCAAAATTATAAATGATAAGAAATGTGTCTAGTTAAATTTTGAATTAATCTCAAGCCATAATTCATTCATTAATATTCAGCTAATCTACAGTCTACTCTGTAGAAAAAACTAAACGTTGATAACCATATACTATAAACAGTCCAAGGCAAAGTTTCTAGAAGTTATGAAAAAATTAAATAATGCTTTGCATTGTTACTGGTACAAGAGCAGATTCCTAGGAATTCTATAAACTTAAAATAGAGTGCCCCTTTTTCTTATGAAATCTATGGCTTTAAAAGAGAACCCTCAAATAGATTTTTTATTCCTTTTGTTCAATACTCAGCACATTCTTAAACAAAAACTCTTGACTAAAAATAAGGTGATGTAGGCAGTAATGACCTTGTCTATAACATAAGACCCTATTTCCTGAAATAAATTTTAATTCTGCACAAAATACTTTGCCATTAATTTACTGAAATTGAACTAAAGCTAGTAAATACCTTGGTGCTTCATTTTAAAGATAATAAAATTGCTCCTGTAATAAAAGCAAATGTAGTTTTGTTTTATGGTGAAGATTCCACAGGCTTAAATGAAAATAAGGATAAGAAAATGAGCCTGTGGTTGAGGACAGGCAAAGTTAACTGAAAGCAGAGAAAATCAAGTCCAATGTGAAGGGGATGACCCAGTGTACTACATAAGGAACTTAGTCTCTCAGGAAGAAGGAAATGAATGGACTCCTTGGTACTGGAACAGATTAGCACTATGGGAAAGCATTCAATATCAAGTGATCCAGCACCAATCCCCCACTGTCACCTTACCTAGTAAAAACAACTGAGTTATATGGAGCCTAAGAGATAGAGCAAAAATGAGAAAGGTGAAAACAGAAGAAAGGCACAGAGAAAGAGAAAAACCACCTTCCACTGGAATGAACAGAATTACCAACCTACAGAAGTAAGGCCAGACCAGCTATGCACACCTGACATTAGCAGAGGCTCCATGTAAGCCTCAAGAAAGGCCCTGAGGTAGGCAAGTGTGAAGGAGAAGGCAATATACCATACTTCCTTCATCTTCTCATGGATCAGCCCTCCCTCCATAAACTGAGTAAAAGGGGCTTGTGTGTGTTAGACGTGGTTCCTGAAAATTAATAATGACAATAGACAAAATAGTAAATCTATCACCATGGAGCATTTAGACTATACCTCCTGGTTTATTTTTCTGTGGCAAATCTTTTGGACAAAGAAATGGGGAACTACTGCATTTCTCACATAAGACAAAAATCTTATGTTTAAATCTTATCCAAGATAAGAACTTAAAATATCAGATGTCTCCTCCCAATTTCTATTCAGACTATGTTGTTACCTTTGAAAACAGGCTTTTTCCTGCTTGTAAACTGTCCCAGAGAAAGATGCTTGTAGACGTACAGCAGAAAAGTTATTTCTCCTAATCTTACTGAATATGTACCCTGAAAGGATACAGTAAAGATTTTTCTTGTCTATAAACAAGTATCTCAAGGAGCTCATCCTCAGCCTTGATTTTTCTTCAGTGCAGATAATGTTTTCGTAGACAACATTCAAATAACCCCCTGACTTCAGTACTTAATACTAAGAGTTCTCTGCATATTTTAACATTATTATTAAGTGTCTATATATATTCTAATCACTTTAATGATTAAACAAAACACTATGAAAAAATTGCAATCATATAATTTATTAGTTGTCTATAACAAATTGACTAAGATTTGATTTCTTTGTTTCAAATATGACCAGGCAATTTGTTTCCACAATTACTAAATAAAAGAAAGTAAACATTTACTTATTGAAAAGTCAATAGATACATATTTTTTCAATTATGGTTTAAAAATACACCCAAGAGTACATTTGCAAAATAAGATGTTTAGCTACTGATTTTATTAATTTTGCCATTTTGAGTTTGGCAAGCCAGTTTTTCAAAGCACTGGTGTGTGGAAAAGGGCTTATTTTTATGTTTTTTAATATAATAAGTTTCAACTGATGATTTATTTCATGCAAATAATTAAATACTAAATTACAATACATGGTGAGTAGAAAATTGCTAATAGAATATGCCTATCAAACCTGAGGAATATTAGTTTAGAATCTGCATGTGGGTTCAGTTCAGTTAACAGAAAAATTGGATTCCAATCACTTACTCTTGATAGCAATTTTGCCCTCTGTTCTTGAGTTCACCAGACAAAACATTACAAGACAAGCTATATTTCCAAAATACCACCTGGGAACATGCCTTGCACAAAATCCATTATTTGCTTAACAGTTTTATGCACGTTTTGTACATTATTTGAAAAGTCTTCAGGTGCACAGTTGACATGTAACCAGGGGATTCTGCTTCTGCAGCTTTTCAATAAAAAGTGGCACATCTAAAAATCAGAATATAAGAAGGTTTCTGCAGAGTAGTATATCAAAGTAGCTGATTAAAAATGGACAGACTTTTTACCCTGCATTAATTCCTGTCTAATCTCTATGAAAATTGAAATATTAATTAGCATCATAGTTGTTTGAGGGCAGTTTAAAAGATAACATTTTCACATTAATCCTTCCACTAAAAAAAAGTTTTTTCACACCTGCTTCCAAGGCTATTATGTACTTTCATTAACTTCCTTTCTTGTCAGAAAATAGAAAGACTGTGCCTTTAGTAATAGTAACACTTACGCAGGCATTTTCCTAAAGGTTTTACTCATATTATTTCTTTTAATATCATAACAATCCTATGATATAGGTACTATTATTTTTTTCCACACTGCAGATGAAGAGACTGAAGCTCAGAGTTTCACTGTCTTTAAAACTTTTAGAAGGAAAACTAAAACTAGTTGTTTCAAAATTTTCATGTTGATTAAACGTATCATCTTGCCTTCAGTGAGTACTCAATAACTAAATAAACATTTCTATGTCTTCCAAGAATGTTCCACAGGACACTGGTTTCAGGAATACTAATAAGTATTTCATGAAAATTATTGCAGCATCCAATATTTTTGGAAAACTTCAGTGTAAATTAAAAATGGTATCTTTTATGTAGGACTTCTTAGACTCCAGAGTATGACAATGTACTAAGAAGAGTGTGTGATTTGCTCTATTTTTCAAAATTATTAGAGAGCCTTCCTTTTCAGGCCTTCTCTCTTGAAGAACTAGCATTTGGTAAAACACAATTTTAAATTCGCTTTAAAAATTTTGTATACTCTGAAGTGATTACTTATATGTTCTTTGAAAGTGTTGGGACTTGGGAAATAATATACCATTTCAGTTTGCAGTTTTTGTGCCTGATCCTTTGTTCTATGAGGGAGGAAAATTGGCCATAAACTCACAGATTTCCATAATAAATGAAAAGTTTTCGCTGCTTATGTCTAATATTTGGTGTGTTTCATTCAAGGATTTTAGTTGTAAGCCACAGAAGCAGATTCCAGTTAATTTCAGCAGGAAAGAAGTGTATTAAAAATTTATCATTAGCTCAAACAATCATAGGAAAACTGGAGAACCAGGTTCAGAAACAGTTTAAGATGATGGTTAAGATCATGCCACAGAACGTCTACCATCCAACCAGTTCCAGTACAGGACCAGTGCCAAGACTGGCATTACTGCTGCGTAACAGTGACAGTTGACAATGGGTGCTACAGCTGGCACTGCTGCTACTCTTGCCCCAGAAACTCAATCATGTTTTCACTGACTCCACCGTCAGGAGGAATTTTCTAGTTTCCTCTTGTTAGTTCCCAGCTTCTGAACCCAACTCTGGGGGGGATCCGTGTGAGTGGTGGATCCAAGGACATGTACTTGCAACCTGGTTGAAGGGAAGCTGGGAAAGAAAGTATTTGACAATTTCATATTCCAACCTCTGATCAAGACTCATAATGTGAGGAGTTCCTCAATCCTTAGGAAGGCATTCAGATTCTAACTAGTTAAAATGGATTAGAAATGCTCACCACTTGGAAGCACTACTCTGCTGTGTGAATTGAGCTCTGTATATTTTAAAGGTGCTTAGTCTCTGGCATGATAAGAGCCACTAAGGAATTAATATGTGTAATAGATGCATGCACATAGTAAGTGCAGTAAAAGGGTTTGTAAAATAAAGTAGCATAAAAAATCTTCCTCCTTTTGCTAATGACCAAACGATAGAAAGAGAACCCTGGTACGTCATAAAAGATCAGCATCAAGAAGCACAAATGTTCACAAGCTACTTGTGACAGCTGTGTTTTTCCTCCTGAAAAAGACATATATGAATGTATCTGGATAATCAAAAGAAAAAGACTCTCAATGCCAAGCCTCTATCTCTAATGACTATGGCTTGCCCTCACCTCTAGCTCTCCACCTCCTGATTTGATGAAGTCTGTGGAATTCTGCAAAGGTCTCTTCTCTTTAATTTACACATATAACATTTGTATGCTTACCAGTCCTGAAATAGGAGCTTGAGGCTCCTAACATGGTGCTTAACTTAGATAAAGATAATTTTGTCTGAACATATTATTGTAAACTAAAACTATAATCAAGTGATAAGTCTCTGAAAATGTATCTTCTAGTTTATCTGCTTTGGAGAAACAATCTATTTTCTACTCTCATCTATCCCAAAGTAGAGATCAATGATTAATTGAAGTTTATGTCCAAATATCCAAAACTGGAGAGGAAATTCAATGAAGTAATTCTTGGCCATATAAATGAGAAATTCCACATGTGGGATTTACTCCTCCCTTTAGTCTGAGCACCATGGCTCTAACAATTTCATTAGATTTTGATAAAACTCTCTGACTAAAGAACCCAGTCAGACTAGCAATCATAGACCTTATACTATAATCCACTATTAAAATCTATTTCTTGATGAAAGTCTATTTTTGACAGGGAATACAAAGTTTGAAAAGTATTTTGTTCAAAGAATAAGCGACTCTGAATTGGTGACTGTTGGTCTTTGTTGAGGAGAAAAAACAAGGAAGTTAATCACTTCCAATAATATAGCCAAGATGCCAGCCATCTAATGACAGTCTCTCCATGTGCATTCTAGTGGCTTACAATTCAGGGAGGTTTACAAACAAATGATCCACAGGGATAAATATTTGGTAGATATATTGGATGCAGCATTCAGACAATATTCTCCATCATGTTGAGCAAGAAAAAAAAAAACAGATCTGTCTTACTGTCATGATTTGTTTTACCCATTAAATGTCTCAAGTGACAGGCAAAGTCCTCAAGAAGATGAGGTGTTACTCCAGGCGCAATTAAATTTACAACCGATGCATGAGATACCAAAATATCCAATATGGTACTCAACGAAACTCTAATTATTTCATGCCATAATTTTCAAAAGGAAATTTTTCTATAAGGAAATACAATCTAATGTCCCCTATCTCTATCTTTTTAGACTCCATGGGTCCCAGTTATAGAGGACATTGTAGTGTGTCTTGGCAGCACACACACATATATACACACTCCCTAGCTTTTGGTGGCTACCTTCTTTGTTATGAGATTATAACATGAGTTCCCATTATTTTGATTCAGAGCCTGTCTTTGCAGAGAACCTCTTCCTTCTGCACTCAGAAAGTAGCCCTCAATTTTACATGCTCTTCACAAAAAGTTACCTGTGTTAGGGACTGTATTTTTCATATTCTGTAAGTGAATCGTTACCTCATGCCTGGATTACAGGGAAGAGTTTTTTCAGTTACATCTAGCTTCCTGACTTCAGTTAGGAATAGAAAGATAGGAATAGAATAGACTGACCTGTTTATTTAAACCATCTTCCTTCTCCCTCCTTGAGGGCAATACCCAAGAAGTACAGTTATTAGGAATTGCTTCACTAAAGACATGGTGAGAGGTTTAATTAAATTATAATCAGGGAAAATTAAAAGCTGTTCTTACAATAGAACTTTTCTCAATTCAAGAACAGTCACTTAGGAAATCAAGTCCTTCACATATTTTCCCTTTAAAACTCTTTATTCACCTCCTCACATTCCCACTACCAACTGGGTTTCTTTTTATAGGTTCTTCATCACCCAGAAAAGCAGCACCTTAGAAAATATCTCTGTGCAATTTTCTATTCATCTGTTTAGAAATATCTGCAACAGAAAATGGTTTTGCTGCCTGGATGCTTCCCTTTCTCTATTCAGTTCCTGAATCTGAGTAATTTAAATCTAACTAGCTCACTCAAATGCTTCATCATAAGAACAAGATAGATACTCGGAAGGGACCAGATGCTAAATGGTATGTCCCTTCGGATAGGATCTCCTCTCTAGTTTAATTTGTAGACTTGGATTTTTATTGGCTAACATCCCTGTTGGGTTCAGCATGTTCACATTTTGTAAGGAAAGACATGTTATTAGGAGAGAACAACAAAACTTAAAATGAACAAATTTTTCTAACAATCATCTATTCTGAAATATCCTTTCCTATTCCATAAAATATGTCACACTGTTACATACAGTCAAAATTATTTCCTCCTTCCTCAAGGACACTTTATGGACCACTTACCCGCTCTTCCCTTTGAAATTAGCCAGAATTAGAGATGTTGTCCCTCTGTTCTCTTTCCTGGAAATATCAATTTTGTTTCTTAAAGCAGTAAGCTTAAAATTGCTTGTACAGTAGCAAAGACTAGTACTGCCAATAATTGTCTAATGAAGCAGAATATAATGGTGATTTTTTTTGCAGCAATGAAGAAAAATGACTGTGTTTATATGTAATGTTGTAATGAGTTATCAAAATTTTCTATTAACTAGGTCTCAGGGAGAATTACTGCATACATATTATTTCTGTATTCAAAAATCATTAAGACATCTAAAAAGATTATTTCTCAAAATTGCTTCTTTGACTAATTATTGATTAAGTATTTAAGTAAAATAAACAATTTCAAATTGACTCTGTCATGTGCTGTTTACATAAAATTTATTATTATTTCACTTCTTTGTCATTGTAAAGCTACAACTGACAAATACAGTTAAAGCATGGGACAATTTTTCAATTTTTTTCCAAATTTAATAAAAGGAGAAAATATGAATTTTAGAAACAAATGAAAACAAACACAAGATGTTACAAACCAATAAACCAATACTAAAAAATTCAAAGGAGAAAAAAATACATTTTTAAGTGTCTAGTCACCAAAATAAATTTATAATTTAAATTAATAAGATTTAATATGTCATATCAAAAACATAGGACTGTATAACTAAAAATGTGCTTAGAACTAAATCACATTGAAAATTTTATGTGCTTTTAAAAGGGCTCTAGAGAGAGGTAGTCTGGTTTCAGTCTCAGCTCAGCCATTTACTCTGCCTGGCCTTGGCAAGTTAAGCCCTCTTTGTCTCGGTTTCTTCCTATAAAGTAGAGATAATAGAGTTGTAGTAATGATTATGTAAGTTTATACATAGAGGCACTTGAAAAGTACCTGGCAAATATGAAGAAATGTAAGTGTTTTGTTATTGTTACATGTTGTTGTTGCTTGCATTTGCATTACTACTCACTATAAGACAAGGGAACATAATATTAAAGTTTTAGAGATAAATATACATGACTCATCTTTATTTAAACTCTCAAAAATACATCATGTGAAAAAAATACATTAATAATGACAGATTCTTAATAAGACTGGCTTTTGAAAATAACATTACTCATTTGTAATTATAAGAATAAACATATGGTATCTCAAGAATTTAGACCACAAGTCACTTGTAGTCATACAAGAAGGTATAACATCATGAACAGCAACTGTGGAAAATATGCTTCATTCAAAGAGGAACTAAGGTAGATGGATCCAAATGTATCATAGGAGAGTGATGCCATATGATGCCAGAATTTAGCATAATAAAGACAAACTTCAGTGTATACGTTAAAGTTACAAACCTCAGTATATACTTTAAAGTTCTAAAGCGCATTCACTGTGATGCACAACTCCTTGAAAGGAGGTTAAAACAGAGTTTAACATTTGGCCAAATGCTTACATGCTTCACAGGTTACCGGGTTAATTACCAAGAACAATTCATTGTTATAACCCAAATAGAAAGGATGCTTACACTGAGTTCTTATACTGAGTCAGAAAGATTAACTTTGGTGATTTCTCTGCTCACTAACCCAAACCCTTTAGCCTTTCACCTTTTCATTTTCCCTTATTTACTGACTATTATCTGCTCTTGAAAGTATCTCAAAGTCCATCTCCTGTAAAAGCAATCAGTTTGCTACCCCTCTCCCAAGGGGAAGTCATTCAAACTGCACCTATTTTCTCTTCATCCATGTGTTCCTTATTCTGAGCAGACTTTTACTTTTAGTTAACTTTTCATGTGCACTTTCTTCTGTAACTAGATAAAATATAAGTTCCTGGAGGTCAGAGAGACATTTGAATAAAGTTCTATTCCCCTAATTTATCTATGACATCACTTTCAACACTGTAACTTCACCAATGTGTGTTACTTGATGAAAGAAAAGAAAAGAGAACTAGGGAGATTATCCACTTATTTTTTGTATTAAAAAAGTTTGGAGTTGTTCATTTGAACTGAAATCACAATATTATTGCAAATGGCTGATATTTGCTACCAGGTTGTAATAATGTGACTGGTATGAAAACACTGTCTTCTAATTTTCAAAGTTAAAAAAAACATAAAATAAGAAAAAAAATAGCAAATTGTTACTAGAATACGTGTTTTTACAGAAACAAAACATTTTATTTTCAAATTATTGCAAAGAAATTCCAGCTGGCTTTCTTTAAGATAGTTTCAATGACTTCTTTAACAGATGGATAGATGGCAGCCTGCAAAATTATGCTTGCCTTGTAAGTGGTACTCTGCTTCTCTGTCATTCAACCATTAAATGTCTCATAGCCAGGTGACAGCCTCAGCAAAACACATCTAGTATTATATCAAAGCTTGTCATTCTCGTTGCCAAGGGCCTGACCATAAAAGGTGTCAGAATCTGAGCAAGCTACCGAAATTCAATCAAAACAGAAAGTATGTATTGGGAGACTGAGGCCAGTAGGGATCAGAGTGACAGGAAGGGCAGGATTACATAAGCTCTGCAAAGGGTAGGGACAGATTTCTCATAATGAAAATAGTTCCTCCTTTTAATTAGAAATAGAATAATTGTTTATAGTATCACAACTGTATATAAAATATAACATGTATAATTAATTAGTCATTATTCAAAAAATTTAGGCTCTCTTGGAGCATTGTGCAACCAATGTATAAAAAGATGGACCACTGGAACAGTTTGGAAAGCCTGACAGTGGGCACAAAGTGGCAATTATGTATGATAAACAGAGCATTCTAATGAATGCAGTTAAGACTTTTCTTTTTTTCTCTTTCTTTTAAGTAAATGGTATCTGGAAAGTGAGGAAAAGTCATTTGGAGAAAAATAAAATTCCATCTGTAAATTACACTTATAACACAATAAACTAAAAACAATGTAAAGATCAAATATAAAAGATGAAACCATGAGAAATTAAAAGAAAGTAAAAAAGAAGTAAAATACCTTTATAAATTTAGAGTTAGGAATCAAAAATCTAGAGTCCATAAAAGAAAAGATGGATAATTTTAATTACATTTAAAAAAATCTTTGCATGGAAGGAAGGAAGGAAAGAAAGAAGGAAAGAAAAAGAGAAAGAAAGAAAGAAAGAAAGAAAGACAGAGGAAGAGTAAAGTCAAAAGACAAATAACAAAGAAAAAAGTTCAGTAATGACTAATGTAAAAAAATAGGGATACTATTTCTAATACAGAAAACTCCAGAAATCAAAAAAAGAAAATATTATAATTAAAATTAGCACATGAAATGAATAGAAATTTCAGAGTAAAGAACTAGAAATAGTCTTTAAATGAGTATAAACATGTCGGACCTATTTTTTTTTAATTCAAACTATAACTGTACAGAGTTATTGTTTCTCATTTATTATGCTGGAAAAAATCTAAAGTTAGCACACTCTGTTCCAGTGGCTATAGGGAAAAAAGTACTCTCCCGCGTAGCTGGAGGGAATGAGAAATGGTACAACTCCTCAAAGGGCAATTTAGTAACATAGAGCAACATAAAAGAACTTACCTGTTGACTCTGAAAGCACACTCTAAGAACTTATCCCAAAAATAAACCAACATATTTGTGAAGTGGATGAATAAGTTACTCAGTGCAACATTGTTTGTAATAGCAACAGGCTAGAAAAGACCCAAGTGTTCCTCTGAATGTGACTATTTAAATAAACGATGGAAAATTATAAAAACTAGAATTCCATGGAACTATTACTGGGAGAATTATCTCCATGTATAAGAAAATAGCTCCATGGTATTTCGCTAAGTGAAAAAAGCAGGATGCAAAACAATAGATAATGCTCTGTTTTTCTCATATAAAAAAGTGGAAGAAATATATAGTCATATTCACTGACGATTTTATAAACAATATTAAATAATACACAGATTTTTAGAAATGGTTAACCTTTGAGGCAGAGAAAAAGAACATTTAAGTAGATAGGAGAAAAATAAGATTTTCATTGATTTAGTTTTATGTTTAAAGAATCAAGTGAATATATTACATATTTTTTAAATAGCCTCATTAGTGTATACAATGTAACACAGTTTTCTTAAGTTTTACTTGAAATATTTTGGCTCATATGGAAGATGGCTAGCTAAAGACTTGCTTATAGCCCTCATTCCATAGTTCTCCAACTCCTTCATTGATTAAGTGTGCATAGAACATAGTGAGGGAGAAAATTCTCATTAAATCAGATGGTATTACAGGAAAGGAAAACATAGGGAGTACAGTTTTTCATCTCTTTCCAAGGCAAAGATTATACTAGTTTTAAAGGAGCATCTGTCAGAAATTATTATTCCTATGCTCGAATAGCCTCACTCACGAGTATCAAAGTATCATGCCAGATATATCCATGTCATTTTATAATTTTTTAAAAAACTTCCCCTCCAAACATTCATTTAGCCCTGGGACAAAAGCAAGAATAATATGATTATTTATACTTTCAAAAAGGGAATTAGCTGCAGTAGAAAACTGAAACATCTTAGTCCATGTCACTTATACAGAACATAATAGAATCGGGCCTTGAAGGTAGATCATCTGATTCTAAATTAGCACTATCAATCCCATCCAATAGCTCTTGACCCCCATGGAATAAGTGGCTGTGTTTGGCCAGCACAGAGAGTCCTCCATAACTAGACCCCCATCTATTTGTCCATTACTTTTATACGTATCTATTATGCTCCATCCAGATTGGGGTTTTCTGTTTTTCCACCTTGGATTTTGCTTGCCTAGGATTGCCGTGGCCTCAGTTTACCCACCATTCCACCTCAAGTGCTATTTCTCAAAAAAATTTTCCCAATTCACTCATTCAGTAGCATAGATCTTCCTTCACTTAGGATATGAACAATATCATCTTGTATGATCATTTTTTTTGGCATATCTTGTCCATCCTTCTAGATTACAAACTTTTTGTGGATAAGATTTACAGTTTCTTCATCTTCTTGTTTTCTACATAGCCATAATAAAATTGTGTTGATAATGAATAAATAGACACAATAACAAGAAATTAAAGAAGGATTGATTTGAAAACAGTAGGGGAAGATGGAAATGGGGAAAAATGGCAGCCTGGAAAAAATGGATTGTCTTTGAGGACTGATTCAATGTAGGGAGATAACAGAAAGTAGAAGAAGGCTGATGAAAAGAATATATTATTACTATTAACAGAGAGATAACTTGTAAATAAAAGCCAGTTTCAGGGGAACTTGTCAGGTCCAGTTTGAAATGTTTTAAGAAGTAGATAGAAATACCAGACATAACCTCAGGACAAAAGTAAGTGTTCAAATATAGAGTTGGTTTTAATCTAGAGATTATTATTAAAGATAAGGGAATGAATGAGATCAGAGAAGGAGAGAGTTTACAAGGAGGAATGAACCCACTGTAAGAAGTGCACAGTACTCTCTAACAAGGGTGGGAGGGTAAAACAGGCCCATGAAAGAGACTGAGGTACTATAGAGGTAAAAACGAAGGGAACCGGTATACTCCAGTGCTACATGTCCTAAGAAGTGAGAGTTTTCAGAAGGATGTGGAGGAAGAAGACAACTGTGCCAAATTCCATTGTTCAGGTACATTTCCATCAGGGCATATGAATGTGTATATGCAGAATATTATACACACACACACATGTATACTATATGTGTGTGTTTATAATAAGTATGCTAATGATGGTAAATATGTATCAGTCATGCTTATTACTTACTGGCTGCTGTAACAAATTACTTAGTTTTAGAGTGTAATAACAAAGCATTTTTGAAAATTTTCTGTGTCCATCATTTTTCACCGTAACTTTTACTGTGGAAACTAAGGCTCAGCTGCTATTGACTTTGAAAGCACCATTTGAAGCGTAGTGAAGCTGGATCATTTTGAGAACACCAAGAAAAAAACTGAGTTTATCACTAATACATTTAATGGGAAAATTAGCTTCCCAACTTTCCTGTAAATTCATTTTCAGACCTTGCAAGGTCATTATACTTTATTAGGAGTACTTTAAAGACAAAATATGAAACATTCTACTTGAAGCTAAAGGAGTCGACTATATTCAGTGTGTTATCATTATTCCATTAGTGTAATGGGGGTTACATGTTTCAAGGAGTAATTATTATAATAATAGGTGATTTTTTCCCCATTACCTTTTCAGTAGGTCCTGTTACAATACCCCCAACTACAGTCTCTGCTTGCAATAATGAATGAGAATAACAAACAATTTAGACAAGGGTAATTATCATTGAAAATAAATATCCCTAACAATATTTTATACATTATTTCAATGATCTTACATTTTCATATGTCTATAAGATTCTCTATACAGTGGTTGTGTAAAAGAAAACAATTAACATCACACTTTTTATTCAGCCTTTTCAAAATGGAAAGGAAAGCATGAGACAAGCATGCCTATTCCATGCATATCTAATCTGCTATTGTTTAGCTAAAAAAGCATTTTTAGCTTGAAATGTAACACCTTGATCAAAATCTTTAAATGTGACTTTTTAAAGCAGAGTTCTGATCTTTTCTTATTTCCTACAGGAAGACCGCTTACTTTTCAATAAGTGAAATAGGCTTTGAGCAAAATGACGTAGGGAGTATATGCACAGATCTAGTGTTTAGGAAGATTTTTTTAAATTGTGTAAATGTGAACAATTTGGGGAAAATGTCTATATATCTTGTATTACTTTCCTTTTTCTTTCTCCTTGCCACTCCTTTTTTTTTTTTTTTTTTGCCTTCTCTGATTAACTTTTCAAAATTCATTGTATCTGTAAATCACACGAGCTTTCTTCTGATTCACAAAATTAAAAACTCTGAGATTAGTTTAGACTGCTTGACTCCTTCTGCTCACATCCAATTAGTTATCATGTTCCATTGATTCATTACTTGAAATATTCTGAGGATTATACCCATCTTTTCTTTTTTGAGCCCATTGTACCACCCTAACTCACTCCAATTACATTCCTACATTTCTTCTTGCATATGTGCCAAATACATCTAAAAATGTAATTTTCATCATATCACTTCTGAGATCAGAAATTATGCTTTTTACATATAAACAATTAATAGCTCCTGCCATCCATATAATGCACTTTATTTTTAAAATATGACTCTATATAAATAAATAAATAAATAAATAAATAAATAAATATATATATATATATATATATATATATATATATATATATATATATATATATACATCATTTCAATTTATCTTTACTAGAGAAAATACATATTGTTGGCCTTCTTTTACAAATGAAGAAGACCTAATTACAGAGAGGTTAAGTAACTTGACCAAGGACAGAAGTAATAGCTAAGACAAGTCGATAACTGAATCCCAGGTCCCTTGACTGCTACGCTTGGTATACTTGCCACCTTACCACACTAAGCTCAGCATTCAGACTGTTCCTTTATCTAGCCCTATTTTACCTACTCAAAGCACCTCTGATTATTCTCAGGTATCATCCAGTGACAGTTGTTGATAAGCAAGGGGACTAAAAGAGGGACTAGACAATAAAACCAACAGGAATAAAAAATCTCCATTTGTGATCCATTTTGTCACTGAAAATCTTTACATTCAAAGCAACTATTGCAGCCAAGTTTATGAGCTCAGATGTTTGAAACTCTCTACAAAGTTGATTCTCAGTGCAGTGACAGTTGCCTGAAGAAATTGAGACTAGGGACCTGGACCACAGGAGATTCCAATACATCATAACAGCATGTCACCATAGGTGGGTGATCTAAATGGATGGATTCCTAAGGTTATGCTGTGCTTTTATTAATTGATGTCATATTTAGATACTTACCAAAGTTAAGCTGAAGATGCAGGATCCTGTTAACATCAGGAAGAGACCCAACCCAACAAGTGCCAGCATCTGGCATGGTGGTTTCATCACACACACACACACACACACACACACACTCATACACAAGCAAACAAAGACACTCCTATTAAGCATAATATTCCAAGGGCCTAGAAGTTGAGGGCAAAGGCCAGACTTTCTACACAGATATTGTTGTAGGAGTCATGAAGAATGTATCAAAAGAGATAGAGGAAGGAAATGCATGAAAATAATATTTTTTTCAGAAAATGAAATAAATATCAGACACATCTATGGTTCCACAAAACAAGGTATGAAATATGACAACACTTAGCTGTCATTTTAAGCTGGAAAAAATATCAAGTTCATTCACAAAGATTTCTTTCAATAGTCTTTGCAACAGTACTTTAAGAAAAAAATATATTTATAGCATTACCTCTATAGAATTTTGAAGAAAAAGTTTTCAGAGCCAAAAACATATTGCCAAATTTTCACTCATTACAAAAGATCAAAGACAGACATCCTTAGTATTAAGAGTCAAGAACACTACCGGGAAGAATCATCATTGAAAATTAAGAGTTTGATTTAATAGCCAAAAATCCCCAAATAACCCAATTTAAACATAGGTAAAGGAATTGAATAGATGTTTCTCAAAAGAAGACATATGAATGGCCAAAGGTATTCAACATCACTGATTATCAAGGAAATGAAGATCAAAATCATCATGAAATACCACTTTGCACCTACTTGAATAAGCATTATTAAAAAAGAAAAGAAAGATAACAAGTGTTTGGCAGATGTGGAGAATTGGGACCCTTATACGTTGTTAGTAAGAATGTAGAACAGTGTAGCCACTATGGAAGACAGTATGGAAGCTCCTCAAAAAATTAAAAATGAACTTCTATACGATCCAGCAATTCCCACTTCTGAGAATATAATCCAGAAGAATTAAAAAACTAGGATCTCAAAGAAATTATCTGCACCCCTATGATCATTGCAGCATTGTTCACAATAACTAAGATATGGAAGCAAGCCAAATGTCCATCAACAGATAGATAAAGAAAATACGGTATATAAATGCAATGGAATATCATTCATCAGTAAAAAATATAAGGACATCCTACTATTTCTGACAACATAAATGGATCTGGAGGACATTATGCAAAGTGAAGTAAGTCAATCACAGAAAGACAAACACTGCATAATTCTATTTATATGAGATATCTATACTCAAACTCATAGAAATAGAGAATCATAGTTGTCAGGGATTGGTCAGATGGGGAAATAGGAATTGTTTTTCAATAGGTAGAAAGTTTCTGTTATACTAGATGAATAAGATTTAGAGATCTGCTCTACAACACAGTACCTATAGTTAACAGTACAGTATTGTACACTTTAAAATATGTTAAGAGGATAGATCTTATATTAAGTATTCTTACCCAAATAAATACATAAATATAAATAAAATTCATAAAAGAACAAGGAGATTTTTGGAGGGGTGGATATGTTTAATACCTATGATGATATCAGGAGGTGCATATATTCAAACTTATCAGGATGTATACATTTAATATATGCAGTTTTTTTCTATAGTAAATATATCTCAATAAAGCTGAAAAAAATTAAGAGTTTGAGATAACAGAAAGTATGGTATAGAGGCAGTGATCATTAAACCAATTTAAACCTAGAATTCAAATTGAATAATTGTTCTAAATAAAGTTGCAATAAAATATAAATTTTATTAGTAATTCTTAAAAGATACAAGTTTAAGATAGTCTCTAAATAGGAAATGACTTAAAATTTCAACTCATATTTTTAAAACAAAGAACAGCGGGGGAAACTGAAAACATGGTTGATTTAAAAGGATAATTTTAATAGTTAAAATGATTGAGTGTCCTCCATCTGGCAAGATTGCCATGCATATTTTTCCTTTAATAATCTTAACAAACCTGTTAAGCACATTTTTATAAGGCACATTATTATTATCTGCATCTATATTAGGTTTTTGGGGGCTGCTATAATAAAATTATCACAAATTGGGTAGCTTAAAACAACAGAAATTTATCCTCTCATGGTTGTGGATGACCAAAATCCAAAGTCGTGATACTGGCATGACCATACTCTCGAGGCTCTACGGGAGAATCCTTCCTTGCCTCTTCTGTGAACATTCTTTGGCTTCCTTAGCTTGGGGCCATATTACTGTAATCTTCACCTCTGTCTTCACGTTGCCTTCTCTGTGTTATCTGTGTCTTCTCTTTTTCTGTTTCTTATAAGGACATGTGTCATTGGATTTAGAGCCACCCAGGTAATTCAGGATGATCTCATCCAAAATCTTTAACTTAATTAAATTGACAATGACCCTTTTTCCAATTAATGCAACATTCACAGATTCTGGAAATTAATATAAGGACATATCTTTTGGGGGTCTTCCATTCAACTTAGTACCCAGTCTTACAGATGAGGAATAGCTCAAGGAGTTTAAGTAACAGCTCCAAAGTCAGAGACATAAATGGCACAGAACTTCAACGGAAAATGTGTAGTAATTTATCGTCACAATTCTTGAGTTTAAATTCTTAAGAAAGAATACTTTCCTAAAATGACGTTTTAAAATATCATAGTTAACATGTCTTAATTCATTGTCCAACTTGAAGCATTAAATATATTTCAATTAAATTCCATATCTTAAAAGTATATCTTATCACCTCTTTTTGTTATTTCAAAAAGTAAATTATCTGAAAGAAAAAATGGAATTGAACATTTATCATTAATAAAAATTAGTTGCCTTGAGGTTGATATAATTTTTTTAGAATTGCAAGAGGATTTTAAAAAAAAAGCTATTCAGTTTTTAAAAGAATTCGTTAACAACATTTGTAATAAAGCAAATTAAATCAAGTTTTTCCATAGTTCAGTGCTCAAAAAAGTCATCTACAACTTGTTTGTTACCAGCCTGTAACAAGATAAGGTGTTTACTCCAATATGCAAACTGTAAATCATTGCACTGCTTCTTTTACTATTCCTGTCTTGATAAAAGTTAGAGGAACTAAACAGTGACCTTAATTAATTTACATTTTGTCACCTGCTTCTTATTCATTATATACAAGTAAATATTTCTCCGTCTTGTACCACTCTGTGGTCCAATGTTGAGTAGCACTGCTGTAGACCAACAACACTCAAATTAGAAACCACACAATGGGAAGAGTTTCTGTCATAGTAGTGCAACCCATTTTGGCTATCTAGGAATAAACTTAACAACGAACATGCAAGATATATAGATAGATCATTTCAAAAGTTTACTGAGATAAAAGAAAAATTCAGTATGTGGGGAAAAAAGTTTGTTTGTTAAAAGAAGACCCCAGAACGCATTAACTGAATTATATTTCATTAAATTTCGTAACAGCTTTCAATGAGCTAAATAAAAGTGATCTTACTTAATTCACTTTTAATTAGTCAGTATTAAGCATTTTACTTTATGTGTGACTCTATTAAGAAAAATAAAATTCTTAAAAAAAGGTCAGATGTAAGTATTAATAGTTTCTCTGTGCAGAATTTTATTTTCCCTCTCTGTTATTTTCATGGGAATTGGCTCTTCTGAAAGGTGTGTTTAGTCAAGGAGTAAATAACTTCCTTCAGAAACCACATAAATCTTATCTGTACTGCCTACATCCTTCAGTGCTCTGGGAACCAATATATTTAAGTTCTGACCCTCAAGTATTTATGTACTTTGTACTATCTCTGGAATTTTCCTTTCTCATCTCATTTTCTCAGCTCCATGTTGAAAACCTCTGATGTCTGTTTGGCATTGCCATAATGAAATCTTGCCTAGAACTTTCTCAAAAGAGATTTTACAAATATTGAAAAAAGACAGTGGATGAAAAGTAATTTTAATTATTAAAAATGTTGTGCTCAAAAAGAAAGATTTATAAAATATTAAAAGAAAGTTCAGCTCCTTTAAAATACAAACACAATCAGCCAGGGAATACAGTTTCGTTTTCTAAACTGGTAAAATCCCAAGAACAAAAAGTCCAATATATTCTAATATAGTGATTGCAAAAAATAAACTGCAGAGCCACAGTTAAGTTGGATTCAGTATGTTTTAATGATGTATCTGTTGCTCTGAAGTCAATGTAATCCTTTATAAAATTTGTCAGTGTGACTTCAGAGCAACAGATACATCATTAAAACATACTGTTTCAAATAGCATAGAAGAGTGAAAACTTCAAAACAATTTTCACTGCAGTATTTAGATGCTGTATTTGAAAGACGAAGAGCACATTTTTCCAATATCCCTATCTTTAAAATATTGCCTTGTTTATTTATTAATTAAATTTATTTTTCAAATGTAATATGCTGAGAACTCACCTAGTACTTGACTAAGAGTGTAGTGTGTATCACAGGGAGAGGTGTACATGTGGTGGTCTAGTGAAAGGGCCTTGGAGTCATTTGATTTGACCTTAAATTTCATTTCCTCCACTTACTGGATCTAAGCCACCCTCTAATATCACACCGTTCCCATCTGTACAAAGAAAACAATATTTACTATTGTTTTAAGGAATTAATAAGATTATGTTTATAAACTTCTAAGCATGCAGCCAACAATAATATCACAATAGGCATTTTAAAAATAATTTTAAGGTAATCTTAGCCAGTTTGAAGGCCTCAGACACATAATTTTCCTACAAGTTAAAAAAGTAAAACGTTTCCATTAAGAAGGTACTCATAAGGTTTATGAGATTTCAGATGAAAGGGGAAATAACCTTATCAGGGAATTCTATTTCATTATAACAAAACATCTTCACTCATTACCCAGTGCCACAACTCTAGATCTCAGAATGATGTACAAATTATTCCTTGTGATTTGGTCACTTTTTAAAAGTAAATCTACATATAAGAATTGCTTTCATTAGGCCCAACTTAATTTAAATCAGGATTTTCTAAAAAATATACTGATTGGACATTCTCTGAAACATACACTCTCTTTGGGCATAGTAGTAAGCCCCAATGATAATATATGATTGATAATTAGATATATCTCTCCCATTTATTGTGCCTTTCTGAAAATTACTTTCCTCATTGATATTCTAGAGAAAAGAGAGACTTGAACGTATTCAAAAAATACAACCTCTGAAGAACAGTTTGAAGAAAGGTAAAGAAAGCAGAACAAATGATCCTGATGAAATAAGAAGGCAATCAAGAAAAGAAGTTTGACAAAGGTAAGTCAAACCCAAGTTCATTTTAATAAAGATTATAGCAAACTGTGATGCGGCCAAATCCCTCAGGATTCCTTTTATCCCTTCTGTAAGCCTATACTGCAGCTTCCACGTGCATTGCGTTTAACAGCTTCACCAGGGACACTCTTATAAGCCCACCCTTGGACGACTGGCTCACTTTGCCCCTCCTGCACAGGGAGTCAGGGTTTTTGGGAGTGATACTGTTTTGTCCTCCCAGTGTGGTTTTAGTGAATAATCAGCTGGTACAGTAGATTGAAAGCCTAAGGACCTTGCCTCAGATCAAGACAAACTCTGAGGCATTTGCTTCACCCCAAAGAGATGGCCTTCTAAATTATTTTCAATATTGTTTTAATATATATTTAACAAACATATTTTATGAATAAAGCTATATATACTATGTAAAATACATTTATAAATGTATATCCCCTATACAAGTATATATTTTATACATGTTATATAATTATATAGGTTTTTGCATTATAACATACACATGCATATATATATATATACACGTGCTTCTTTTAAAATGTCTTCTAAGTACATAATAGAAAGCCAAATTGAATGTCACCTATAAAAATGTATTTGGTTACAGACTGCATTATCTTCTTTTACCTATGGAAATAAAAATTACTATTTCTACATATACATGTCATTACAATTAAAGCAAGAAACAAATGATTTCTAAACAGCCTTGTTCAAGGAGAGTAACAACAGATTTTCTGCAAGATCATAATCTGCTAAATATGTTTATTTCACTAAGTACCATGATTCACATATCTCTTGGGTATTGCACTTACTTATAATGAAGAATAAATCAGGTTAAAATTACTGTAAATCAAGTTTCTGCAGATGGATTTCTCTAGCTTCAGAAATGCTAATATGAGCACCTGCTTATTTTATCAAGATAGTTTGAGTTAATCCACAGGTGTTATTTTTCCACTGCATACTATTTGGGAAATGATTATGATTGGGAGACTGTCACTTTGACATTGGAGAAACCACACCACCTGTTTGCTAGGGGAGTACACAAAGGAATATTTTCCTTTGGAGGAACAGCCATGGTATGCATTAAAAAGCATCAATGTGAGAGTAATATATCATACTCTTTGCTAAACTGTAATATATAAGAGAATATGAAAGTCATATTTAGGAAAATTACCACAGAATTTGGGGAAAGGACTAAAATAAGTTAAAATAACAGGAAGCCAAATATTAGGGATAAATATTTTAATATCATTTTGAGCTGCTTTTCTGTATTTTTCAATAGAAGAACAATTTAGCTCAGCCCTTTTCCTCAAATGAAATGAAATGAAAATGTATCAAAGAAAAGATATGTTAAAAATGATTCACTTCATGAATTGTTTCCATGTTTAGTATGAGTACAAGAAAGTTAGAGATTTTAAGAGTTTTTATGCATAATGTCGTAACCATAGATCAGCATTAATGAATTTGTCAGTATTTCTTAATCTCTGCATATGTTATTGTAAACAAAGCCTTACTAGGAAGGGATGATAATTCACTGTATGCATGCGCAATAGTCCATGACTAATTGTGAGAACTGCCAATATTCAATAGTCCTTATCATCCAGCTTAATGGGCCTTGGAAGCTTTGTTATATGAAACATATATTTTCTTTTGTACACTTACAAATATATTTAGGTTTTCTTTTTATTTGTTTTACATCCATTAAAAAAAATCTGTATGTGTGTATACATTGTTCATACATATCAGTACTGACCCTTTACCTACATTTAATTTATACTTTATCTGTAGTATATTCATGCATATGGTGTGAGGTTGGCACTTTTTTTTTTATCTTTAATGCAAATATCCAATTGGTTCAAAACAGTTTATCAAGAAGATATCCTTTTCCCTGTCACTTCTCTAATAAATTATATAATTCTAAATGTGCAGACCTGCAGGCTTCAGGCTGTGTTAACCAATTGAGCTGGGCCACGTGCTGGGCTCCTCTGTTAGGTGAATTTGTAGTCTGGGTTCTGTGGTTGAGTGCTACCATGGACTAAGTTTCAAGTCTGTTCTGCATTACTGTTTGGGCTCCCTGGTTATATGGGTCCAGAGGCTATGCTCAATAGTTGGTTAGAAATGCTGGTTTTTAATAAAATAAGATTGACATTAAAAAAAAAAAAGAAGAAATGCTGGTTTGACTCCTTGCCCAGGAAGGCCATAGGGTGTGCTGTGTGGCTGCAGGGCATTTGTGGCCTTGCTTTCTGGAGAGCAGGACTGGTTGTTGGTGGTGGTCGTGGGGTCATGCTGAGAAGTTGGGTGGGACTGTGTTTGTTTCCTGCATAGGTGGTGCCATAGAATGCACTTCCTGGTGGCTGGTGTGGTCTACTGGTTGGAAATCCAAATCAGGCAGAACTGCCAACTGAGCTCTTTGGCAAGACTGGGCCACTGTCTTGGTTCAGCAGAAGGGCAGGGCTGCTGGCTGGGATCTCCGCTCAATGGCACTACTGTAAGGAGAAACACAGTAGGGCAAGATATGAGCACTTGTTGTTGTAAGCCCAACTTGCGTTCATCTCTGATTCCCCCTGGTTGAGATCTGCAGGTGCCCCCAGCAATCCTCATGAAGTAAGACTCAAGTGAGCCTCCCAGGAAATGCTCCACAATGCTGGGGAAGCTGGATATGTAGTCAGGCTCTCTTCTTCCTACTGGAAAAGCCGTAGACTTAGGAAAGCCCTCTCAGTGTGACACTGAGCTTGCCTAGGGAGGAGCAATGTGGTCAAAGTGAAATCACTCCTTTTATCCTTCTAAGGCAGTCCCGTCATCTCTGTTGTCCAGGAGGTTACTTCAGCTTCACTCCTGGTGTGGGATTTTCACAGTGGTGTCTTGTCTATAGATAGTTGCTGCTGGTCTCCTTGTAAGGGGGACTGAAGCTGGAAATGACCTATACTGCTATCTTGATGACATCACTTTCCAGGAATTCAAGTTTAATTTAGCATTTGAAAAATCAATTAGTGTAATTCACCAAGTTAACAGAATGAAGGAGAAAAACCATATGCTTATCTCAGTAGATGCAGAAAAAGCTTTTAATATAATTCAATAATCATTGATGAGAACACTCTTAGCAAATTAGACACAATAGGGAATGTCCTTAATTTAATAAAGAGTTGCTACAAAAATCTTATAGCAAATATTATACTTAATAATAAAATATCAAAAGCTTGCTCGTGAGGTCTGCAAACCATCTGTCTGTTGGCTGGATATTTTAGACACTAGAATTTAAAGTTTTTGAAGATGGAAATTTGTGTGAAGGTTTCTATCAAGATGATAACTACCTAGTGACTTTGTTTTGGTATATATGCAGTTTGAAATCAAAGTAAGTCTAATGTCTTAGAAAAAGAGCAGCAGGGTTGAGTTTTTCCCACACAGCCACTATCTTTTATAGTAAATTAACAAATTTAGCAGCTGATTCATAGGTGTTGGGAAGATATTAAATGAGCTTGCTGTACATTTTTTCTACTCTTTGATTATTAAGTACAATTCATTTGGAAGAAACTTTAAAACTGGTGTTTGCTTTGCCCTTCAAAAAACATTCAGGAAAAACATACTTAAAATTTGGTGTACTCCCGCTCCCAGTTCCAATATGGTTGGTTCCAAACAAACCAAGGTTGGAATTCTGGCCCCAAAACTTAACTATCTGTGAGACCTTGAGTAATTTCACATAACTGTTTTTATGGTGTGTTCTCATCTGTAAAAATGGGATTAATACCTCCCTAGGCAAGGTTAGTGGGGAGAGTGAGTAAGGTCAACTGCTCTTGCTACTGCCCAGTTCCTAGCAGTTGCCCTCAAATCCTCAGAGGGAGTTAGGCAATATTGTGAATAGGTTAAATGTCAATCTGGCATCATGCTGCCTAAGTTTATAGACCTACTCCTACATGTCCTGGCTCAGTGACCTTGGGCAAACCACAATCTTCCTAGGCCTGAGTTCTCTCATTTTTCAAATAAAAGTAATAATGCTGCATGCCTTGTGGTGGATGATGGGATGTTGAAACAAAATTATGTATAGCACTGTTAGATTAAACAAGGAGGTCTTTAGAGTGAGGTATTTCTAATACCGTATCATCCAACATAAGCCTGTAAATGCCTCAAGGTTAAGAATCAAAACATAAGGACAACTAATCACAAACAGCCAACTAGTCTTTTCCAATGCAGCCACTTAAGTGATAGCCTCTTCTCTACGAAAGTCTTTCCTGTAGACGGGGTGCTCCTAACCACCTCTGATTTGGCTGTGCCTCATTCAAGTGGATTTTTGTTCAAATAAAATTTAAAATCTTTAACATAACTCAGTTTATCATGTAACAACATTTAGCAAAATTTCTGGCACACAGGACATGTTCAATAAATGTTAGCTGTTACTATTATCCCCTCTCCTCAGGGTTTAAAGATGGGAAGTGAGAAAACTGCTGTTGTTTATTCACTCACAATCTACACCAAGAAAAAAACTGGAGATGTTAATTCTATGAGATCCTTACATCCTTACCTACTAATAATAGACTTGTTTATACTTTGTATCTTGGTAAAATTAAATGAATTTCAAACAATAAAATATGACAAACTTCTAAACATATGTATTAAGAAAGTTGAAAATTTGCTATTTATTATCTGCTATTGAATATTTCTTGTTTTATTGCCTTACATAATTGGTGAAAGCAACTGAAATAATTTTGAAATGCTGGGCTGATTCTAATGAAATTAAATGCCCATCAAGAAGAGGCAGAAAGGTGGAGTATTGTTTTTTGTCGTTATTTCTGGAAAGTAGAATTGATATAAATTTTTCATATATATAATATATAAATAAAATTTTCAAATAGCATATTACAAGAGATTATATGTATGAGAGTATAAGTGTAATACTGGCAATGGCACACAGATAGATAACCACGAGCAAATTGTCAGTTAATATTCAAACAGAAAACAGGATTACCTGATAAAGAGAAATAAACCACATTCCCTTTTAAGTTTTGTAATGGTGTAATAAACTAACAAACAAAATAAACAAAGACAAACCATCCTTAAAAATATTTACAAAGATTCATAAAAATGCCTTATTTTAAGTATTGCTTTGTATGTGCATACTGCCAAACAAAATTCACCAAAATATGTGTTGTCCAAATCTAATTCATTAGGAAAGCCCAAATCATTTTAAAAAAACACTGGAAAGAGTAAGATTAGCTTAAATTTATCCAGTTAATATTATAGTTTGCTATAATACATTTACTTACCCTTCTGCTGTATGGCTTATGCCTAATAGATATTTGCTAGATCAATGAATGATTTTAGTAAACATTTCCATGTTAGGTATCATATTTACACTTTTAAAATTGAAAACTAGTATGGTCTACAATGTTTTGGTATAATTTGCTTTCCTCTGGGTAAAATACATATGAAATTAAGCATTTGTTTATCCAGTGTGCATGAGCAGCTTCTGCTGGGAAACCAACACTTTAACTTTAAACAAGAACTTTCTTATTCAACATTGAGACCCACTTAATATTTTTTGCTTATAAATAAGTTTACAAATAAATTGGGGTTCTCTTTTTCATCCTAACGGCCAAGTTTTTTGTTTTGTTACTTCGAATATTTTCTTTAAAGCACTTTCCCTCCAAAATACAAAACATTAGCAAGTTTTCCTGTCTTTTTAGATGTAACATATGTAGAAAAGTCTCATTTCCCAAGTTTCTAAATAATTGAAAGCATATTCTTCTGCATCATGAGAGTTCTACAATACAAACATGTATTTCTGAATCTATTGATGAAAAATATATATCTTGTGAATTATTAATTTAGGGAGAAAAAGTATCCAGTACCTTTGATGACAAAACAATTTATACCTCCACATTAGGACCTTAGACAAAGTGTCTTCCTTATATTCTGCAAGTTGTCATACTTGAAAAACCTTTTTTTGGAGGCGGGGGGTATACCAGATGAACTCCAACTTTTATCTAACTTTATGCTACTATTCCTGGATGAAAATTTAAAGCATACTTCACATTGAGTGAGAAAATACAAGTTCAGTGTTGACAGTGAAGACTCTTTTATCAATTTATCAATATAGTAGTTAGGAGTCGGAGTCTAGTTTCTGAAGTCATGCTATCTGGTTCACATCTTGCTCTTCCTAGAATCTGGCAAGTTGGCTTACCTACAAGTGCCTCATTTCCTTGTCCATAGAATGATGGTGATAATAGCTACTAACTATATTTATTCAGGATCTTCTATGCAACAGTAAGTGTTCTCATCCTTTGGAATGTAGCAGTCAATGAAAGTGATACAGTAAATTGCATTCTGTTTACTTAAATGTAGTCCCCTTCCCAGCACTGTTGAATTCAGGCATGGCCATCTGACATTCTTTGCCTGAAAAATGTAAATAGAAATTACATGTGTCACTTTAGAAGTTTAAGTCCCAGGGGGCAATTCATCATACTGTTTTTCCCAGCCTTTGTGATTATGGAAGTGTGTTTGGAGATGAGGTCTCTGTATTTCTGGATTCCTGAGTCACTACATTGTGTTGAACTTTCTGTAGATTCATTATGTACATATTACAAGAGAAAAGAAATGGACTTTATTATTTTCAGCCATTGAATTCCTGGGCTGTTTGTTACTGCAGTATAATCTAGCCTATTTTTACTGTTAAAACAAAGATGTTTGTGCTTGAGGAGCACCCACTGTAGTGAAAAGAGACAAACAACAGGAAAATAAAGCATAATAAATAAGACACCTGTGTGACAGAAGATAATAAACACTATGGAATAAGAAAAGTAAAGTAAGAAGTATTTGTACTTAAGGTGAAAAGGAAGTGAGGAGGAAGCAGGTTACAGAGCTAACTAAGGAGGTCAACTAATTAATGATCTTCAAGCACTTAGCAAAGTTTCCGACATAGAGTAAGCACTCAGAAAGTTATTTATTTTATTTTTACATTTTCTAGATTTAATATAGTAGATTTGTTGACTATATAGTACTGCTTTTTGATCTTTTTCTTCCCATAACTTCTCTTAAAATCTAAGGCAAAGCCTTACATGATAGTTCAGAAGTTAGAGTGGATAACATTACACTCCTAGGTTTCTGAACCTTACTTATTTAGCTTCAGAGCATATAAATCTTATTAAGATTGGGTCTTAAGTCATCAATGTTACTATACCTTTGCTATGGGAAGAATTATTTTTAATGCCACAGAGTAAACCCAGGTGCAGCATGCTTATTAATTCACATTACACGTTTATCTCCTTGGTGGTAACAGCCTGTAAGGAAACTTGGCATGTTAATGTTGCTGTAATGCACCTTTCTTCATCCCACTGTCATTGGGAATAGTGCATGTGAAAGCAAAAAGAGTGAAAGAGAAAGAATGTTGCCTAAGTTAGGTTTGCTTTTCCTTCTTATGCCTAAGCTTGAATAAGTGGGATTTTGTAATAAGTATGGAATCTTCAAAGTATTATTTTAAAGTTAAATGCATTTTTGTGAATTAATTAAATAAATAATTTCAATTAAGAAAATGATAGAGATAAATAAATCATTTTAGATATTGAAAATAGAATTTTTAATTAAAAAATTAAGATTTCAGGTTAAAACTCTATTTCCCTCAAGTTTTACCAATCATCTCAGTGAAGTTGTTGAACATTCTACTTCCCCAAATCAAAATGTAGAAAAGTTTTGTTTTCTATCATAAATACTAGAGTCATTGATTCATAAACAGAAAATACCTCCAAAGATAAGAATAAAACTTTTACCTTGTATTTCTGGAAACTTATAACATTGGTGTTATTTATTGACAGGTCAGAATTATGAAAGGAATAATGATAGATACAAATGTATGTTTATCAACTATAAGTAAAACGCCTCCACATAATTACTGCATAAAATATCAAGTCAATATTTATACTCTTTCTATGTGGAAATATGTCATTCCTAACCCGTGTTCTTTTCTCTGTGTGACAGAAAACACCATCTTGGCTCATGTTTTGACTCCCTAAAGGTCAAACGTAATATCAGGAGGAAAAAAAATAAGCATAGCCATTTTGATTTTCTTACTTCTATTAATCTCTTTCCATTTAAATTTAATCAATCAAAAAAAAAATTAAGCAAATATCTGAACATTCTAGTCATTCAAGGGATTGTCCTAATTTTTAAAATTTTTAACTTGACTTTAATAGTAATTAGCCATATATAGTGAAGTGAATTATATTTATGTGATATTGCTACAGTTCATCCTAGAATACTTACTTGAATATATACAATAAACTGTAAGAAGTTGAGTGGGTAGTTCATTTTGTTCCTTCGTTCATTCTAAGTATTTATTGAACCTGTACAACTTACCAGGCACTATTAAAGGAACTAATAAACAAGATAAATAAGGTCTCTGCTCTTGTGGAGCTTTCATTCTAGACATGAGGAGACAGAAAATAAAGTGACCAAATAAATTACCAAGATTATTCTAGATTGAAACAAATGCAGTAAATAAAATATAATAGGATGATGTTGAGGTAATTAGTTTTTGGTTGAGGTAATTAGTTTTGGTGGAGGCAGACTGAAAGACATGCCAGGAAAAGTACTTCTCAGAAACCAATATGATAGGAGGATATTTGAGCTGAAAACTAAACAACAAAAACAATACGTACTTACACAAAGATTGGTAGGTACAGCATTCCTAATAAAGATATAACTGAAGACCCTAGGGAGAATAAACTTGGTTCACTTGAGGAACAGAAAAGCTCATATGGCTACAGTATGGTAAAGTAGAAGGACAGTGGTAGAATTGAGGTTAGAGAGAAAGAAAAGCCAGATTGTGAAGTCTTAGAGGTAATGATCAGCTATGAAGGGAAGCCATCATAAATTTTTGTTCATTTGTTTTGTTTTGCTTTGAATGCAGAGAATGACATAACATAACTATACATATATAGTTATATATAATTAATTTTGATTACTGTTGAGAGTGAATTAATAAAACCAAATGCCAAAATTAGAAACAAGGAGAACAGTTTGGAATGTACCAAATGAGAGATGATAGTGATGTGAACTAAATTTGAAAGAGTGAAGATGGGAAGACATGGGAAGATAGATTTGGTATATGTTTGTAGACAGACCCATAGGACTTGATGATGGATTGGAGATTGAGCTCATGAGAAAATGGAAGATACCAAGTATGTTACAGTAGGTTGGGCTGGGCAGTAACTGAGTGGAACTTGATGCTTTTTAAAAGAAATAAAACAACTGAAAACAAAGCAAGACAGAAAAAAAAAAAAAACAGCTATGCTATTAAACGTCTGCTAAGAGTTGAGCACTCTTCTTGATTTAAAGATCTGGCTCTTTAAAAATTTAGTCACTTAGTTATTTAGCCACTTTAAAGAGTTAACTCATTTAATTTCCATAATAATCCTATAAATTATTATTTGATTTCTGTTTATGAGTTAGGAAATTGAAACATAGGGACAATCCTCAATACAAGTACTTTATACAAGTAGCTTATATTAAGTTATACCACTAGTATAAACATGTGGAGGGTTACACTACACAGTTGACCCTTGAACAACACAGGGGTTAAGGGTGCTGACTTCCATGAGGTTTAGAATCACCATTTAACTTTAGGGTTAGCCATCTGTATCCATGGTTCCACATCCTTGAATTCAACCAACCGGGCATCATGTCAGGTCATTTTATGTATTTATTGAAAAAGATCTGAGTATAAGTGGACCCATACAGTTCAAACCCATATTGTACTAGGATGAACTGTAATTCATGCTCTTAACCCATATCAGAATGCACACATATGTCTGCCAACAGATATGAACTAGACATAAAATTTAATTTATTACATAATGTTGCTATGGTGGATAACAGACAAAACCTTTGAGGGTACTGTGACTGAAAAGGGGTAAGGGAGTGGATTCTAAGGTGTTGGTAATATTTTATTTCTTGATCTAGGTGCTAGTTACACAAATGTGTTCAGTATGAAAACTTTTTAAACTGTGCACTTAGATATAGTACTAATATGTATAATATGCTAAAATAAAAGGTTGAAATAAGATAAAATAAAATAAATTCAGTTTCAGAAATATTTAACATAGAAAGAGGCCCAGGCCTAAGTAAGCTCTGGCACTTAACACAGGAAGAAGAACCCACAAAACAGGGTAATAAGGTGCAACCCACAAGATTAAAGGAATACCAAGAGGATTTTGGACTGGGTGATTAACTGTGGTCATTGCTACTGAGAAGTCACAGAATATGAGGACAGAAAAATGACAATCACTTAACATTTGACTCCCAAGCTTCTTTCCTTTTCTAAATCTAATGTGTCAAGTCATAGTTTTTTATTCTGATATACTTTTACCTAGGTACTAGTCTACTATAATTTACTTGTGATCTGAGTAGAATATAAATAAATCTTTACTAAATGTTTGGATTTAACTTGTTTAATAATCATAAGATTTAAACTAACATATCGACATGATCATTCCCCTGCCTCCAATGAAAACTACTGCAAAATCAGAACAATGATATCAAATGATGCCTTGAAATGTAAGCATCATTTATTATTAATTATTCCTTCATTAAGGTATATAATTTCAATTTTTGTGTGAGAGAACCTGAAGTAGAGGGTCCAGTTATGCAGTGCCTTAATTCCTGACCCAAAGGACCTGTGAGAATATAAGTGTATTTTGGGGTTTTTTCATTTGATTTGTTTTTAAAATTTTTTTAAATTATTTTCATTGAGATATAATTGAAAAATAAAATTGCAAGATACAATGTGATGTAGAAAGTGCACAATGTGATGATTTTATAAATATAAATATTGTGAAAACTTCCCCCATAGAGTTAATTAATACATCCATCCTTTTTTTGTTGATTTTTGTGTATGATATAAGTTGTGGGGTTCAGTTTCATTCTTTTGCATGTGGCTGTCCAATTTTCCCAAAGCCATTTGTTCCATACAGTCTTGGGATTTTTTTCCTACTTCTGTGAAAAATGCTATTGGAATTTTAATAGAGATAGTTTGAATCTGGATATTGCTTTGGGTCATATGGACATTTTTTTAAATTTTATTTTATTGAGTTATAGTGAGTTTACAATGTTGTGTCAATTTCCAGTGTAGAGCACAATTTTTCAGTTATACATGAACATACATATATTCATTGTTGCATTCTTTTTCACCGTGAGCTACCACAAGATCTTGTACATATTTCCCTGTGCTATACAGTATAATCTTGTTTCATATGGACATTTTAATAACATTAATTCTTCCAATCCTTGAACAAAGGCTACCTTTCTATTTATTTATTTTCTTCATTAATGTCTTACAGTTTTCAGTGTTCAGGTTCACCTCCTTGGTTAAATTTATTCCTAAGTATTTAATTGCTTTGATGCTGTTATAAATGGAATTGTTTTCTTTATTTCCCCTTCTGATATTTTTTTGTTGGTTGTTTTAAGCTGCTAAATTTGGGAGGTAATTTGTTACGTGGCAGTTGATAACTAATATTTGAGAAGTGTTTTTTTTTTTAAAAAAAATCCAGAGGAAATTTATATCATTGAGAAGAGGCTTTTATTTTTTAAGTTGTAAATCATTTATATTGACAAGAGTTAAAATAAGATTAAGAATTTTTATGATGTCTAAAATACATATGGCACTGTGGCATTTCTTTGGCAGTATGTCTTCGCATAAATGTCTAACTTACTATTAAACTGTACACAAGAGATTTAACCAATAAAGAATCTAAATAATTTAATTTGGTGAAACAAAATTATTATAGTTATTGTTAATTTCCTCTTTGCTGGTAGTAGCATGTTTATAAAGCAATTACATTTCTCTAGAAAATATATCTAAGGAACTCTAAAATGGTTAGCAGTATGTGTTAAATATGTGTGTTTTTGGAAGGACAAGGTCAGGTGATGATACACAGCATAAATACAAAGAAGTTACAAATCACAAAGTTACAAATCACATATACACAGACACACACACACACCACAAAATAATACTATATCGATAAAGTCATGTTTCCCAAGTTGTGTATCTCAAATTTAGATGACTCTGTCATAGAGCTGGAAATGGATTGTTACACTTAACTGACCCAGTAGATAACGTGAATTAACTTGGATTAATAGGATTAAAAGGGAACTCTATCCTTTGTATAGTGGCATATCCTGATCTTCTAAAGGAAAATGCTTTAGCCCTTTAGCACCAAATTCAATTTCCTGTCTCAAAAAGGAGAGACCACTTCTGAGGACACATGTCCACTCCTAACTTGAAAATTAGACACTGCAGCTCTCAAAATCCCTAGAAAAAAATTGTCATAACTCTGATAGAACCTCTAAATTCCTTTAAAGGGAGATTTAAGGCAGCGAGTCACGTAAAATGGTGGTTTAATTTTTTACTTTGCTGTACATGTTTATGTACATTAACTGCATATAAATAAATATTTCAACATAAAGCTGTTTACAAGTCTATATATTTTAAGTTGTGTAAGTATTCTCAAATTTAAAATGGGCATGTAAGTTCAGATTATATTCTTTTTAAAAAATTTCTCAAAAACAAATGAATTGCAGACACAAAATCTTTCTCTATAAAGGCTAGAGGATACCATTTTACTCCTCCATTTTTAAGCCAAAGAAAATAAACATACCTTCCTATAGAAATTGAAGCAGACAAAAATCACTTAAGTGATAAATGGAAAATATTGGCCAACCAGAAATCATCAGAGTAGAGGGGCAATCTCCTGTCAGATCCCTCTATCTATACTTAGGTAGACCCCTTTTTTCTAATATGAACAGGTTAACTGGGTATAAAAGACTTTTAATAGTTAGGCAGTCTTACCCTTCCTAGGAAGAGATCTATTCTGCTGAATCAGATAGGGTTCTTGATAGCAAGTAATAGAATTTGACTCTGGATCTCATGTCAAAAATAAAAAAGGAATATGTTGGATTGATTTTAAGGAGTTTACTTAATGAAGCCTGAAGGGACAAGTTTGGAAAACAGAGAGGCATCAAGACAATTCTGAAGGGTGAAGGAGCAGAAATGAGAACACCATCTTTAACAGAAGTATTCTGTTCTAGGCACTGGTATTGCAGGTCATTATTATGGTTGAAACTCTAACAAGTGAATTATGACCATCAATATTCCAAGTCCTGAGTTGGAGAATTTGATTGGCAGGTTTAAATCACACGCCAATACTTTCTCCTAAGGGGCAAGGAATGGAGTGTCTGACTCTGGCTTCAGAAATTGGAAAAAAAAATTTCTAATACTGTACATATTGAGAAGTTCCCTAGTATACATAATAGGAGAGCTCGTGTGGGGCAAACAAACAGAAGAAAAGAAACAAATTATTGAACAAAAACTAGCTCATGTTCTATTACCTCTTTTAATAATAATAGGACTTCATGAAGGACTACTCTAATGTATGTTTCTGTTATTAGAAGAGTTTTACTGCTGGTTTGATATACTGTGACTGGCTTTATTAGGTAAATGGATAAATAACTATTGAATGTGTTTCCCATTCTAAATGAACATAAATGATGCATAGGCCCTGATCTTGAGGGGAAAACTGTGGTGATTAAATTCTCCGTATTGGATGACATCTTTACACACACCTTTTTTCTTCTTTGTGTGTTTATTTTATTGATTTTAATTGCCCAACACCTAAACATTTTGCTAATATTATATATATATATTTCTCCCTCTCTTTCTTAGTTTTTAGTCACTTTTCTTTCCATATGCACTTCTGGGCTCCCATTTGTCCACTGAGTCCACATCCCTTCATTTCTTTACCCCTTCAATATGCTAGCAGTATCATTTTAGATGATTCAACACAACAGCTCTTCTGCTCTTTGCTACCCATGGCATGAGGTTGATCTATATCCATAAAACGAAAATAATGCAAAAGAGGAACTGGAAAAGAAAAGCCCCTCACAAGGCCACGAAATGATTCTTGTTGGGAATGGGAAGGAGTATGGAGAAGGAGAAAATGTAAAGGAAAAAGCCCTGTGGCAGCTGTTCTATTCTTGTTTTCATATTGAGCTTGTTATATGTAGTTATTCCTCAAGACAATTATATTTCACAGGAAATTACAGTCTGCCTTAAGACTTGTCAGAGTAATACCAAGAAATTGCAAAGTTGTTCATTGATCAATGAACAGCAAATATTTAACTTTAGGGGAAAAAAATCAAAACTAAATTAAAGTCTTACCAACTTTTTCAGAGCCTCCATCTGAAAAGCCTTAGTAGCCTACGAACTAATGGAATTGATGACTGGATTCACAGAGCACATTCAAATAACAGAGGCCTTTTCCTCACCAGCAGTATCCTTTAAGGATTCTGATAAATTTCCAGCAAATCTGTGGTCTTTTCAAGATGCCTGCTGGAGAGTTTAGTTCTCTACTTGTTAAAGGAGGAAAAGCCTGCCAAATCTCTACTAAAGTTTGAAATTAAGATTTCAGTCTTGCTTTAGGATTTAAAGGCCATAACCTAAAAAAAAAAAAAAAAAAAGTGTTCATATTCAATGTAAGCTCATTCTCAAAAGAAGTAAATTATCTCATTTTGAGTTTAGCTACTACTTAAAAAAAGTGTTCTTAGTTTTGAAGTGGTAGTGTAAATCAGTTTTTCACAACCCAGCAACTATACTACAGTGCTGCTGAATTTAGAAAGAAATCTCATTATAGCTTCTGAGAGGGAAAACATAGAGTTAAAATAAGGGGGAAAAGTTACTGTCTAAAACGGAGACTAACAGGAAGGGGGAACTTATGAAAGAGCAAAATTATTGCAATCCATTATGTGAAAGGGAAGTTAAAATGGAGCTGATAATGCATAATTATCCAAAAATCAAAATAGTATTGCTCTAGATAAAAGTCAGACAATTATTAAAGTTTATCTTTTGTCTAGAGTATGCAATCTAAGGTCATCAAGAAAGATATGTTTGCAGGACTGGTTTAAATGCACCTCAAGTGACCTATCATCTGCTCAAAATACCTAGCTCTTGAAAAATAATCTGTGTTTTAAAAAAAAAAAATTTTGCTTTTACCTAAAACACATCAACAGACAAAAACCCTAAAAGAAGTCAAAGAACATTTGTACAAAACACATATACATAAAGGTTTTCATTTCAACCTTCTCAAGGATTCTGCATGCATAATCTGGAGGGGATAGATTGTGTTACTTCCAAGCAGGTGTCTCAGAAAATATATTTGGATCACAGCAAAGCAGAATTTCCTAGTCATCTCTAGAGAGGCAATACCTGACTACTAAAACAACAAAATATAATGTAAAGAGATTGTGAAAATGAAAAGAAGAGAAATGGACATTGCCTTTCATTCTCTTTTTATACCAAGGCAAAAGAAAAACATTTTCTTTTACTTAGAATCCAAAGAAAGACATTTGTCTCGATGATACAGATGCTTATCTGTTACATTTCGACATTCATCGCCTGAACCCTTGAAAATTTACAGTGTTCACCACGTAGATTTAGAAGTCTTATGAGAGCCATGAAGTTCTTTTGCATGTATTACTCTATATACACATTAACTTAAAAATTCATTTTTATACGTAGTTTCTGTCCTTCCTCTGCTACCTGATGAGCTAGGGAGTCATATAAAAATGTACACTTCAGAGAGTCAAATCAAATCCAATTTCAGGAAAATGTGATTCTTTAAAATGCAGTGATGCTTACTTGGACAGGTTTATGCAAACCAAGGGAGAAACTTCACACTCCACTTTCTGCAAATGTACCAGCTTTTAATTTTAATATCTTTTAATTTTAGATGTACTTCTGGGATTATTCATGATCCTGAAATTTTCTCTAAGATAAAACAAAGTATATTATTCTCCTAAAATGAATTTCAATTTTTAATTTACCATACATTAGAATTGACTTCTTTAGTGTGCAATTCTATGAATTTCAGCACATGCATTGATTTGTGTAACTACCACCACAATCAAGATACAACCTCCAAATCTCTCCTGCTGTCCTTGTGTAATCCCTGCTTCCCCCCATCTTTATGTCTGGCAGCCACTGATCTATTCTTTATCCACGATAGTATATTCATCTATAAAGAAGAATAAGAAAGGTTTTCACAGCACTATGAAAAGATATCAGAGATAAACCATTACATGAAAAATGCAGGTACAGTACTATGTGTATAAAAAGGAGAAAAAATTCAAAAATATATACTTAAATTATGCACAAATCCTTTGGAAGGATACAGAAGGATGCAAAAACCATGGTTACTGATTTGTAGTGGGGAGAAGAAAGTAGGTAACTGAAGTTCACAGATAGGAGGAAGATTATGCTGTATATATTTTAATAATTTTTAGTCTTGCAAATGCATTGTCTTTCTAATATACAGATAGATGATGATGATGAAACAGATAGATAGTTAGATAAAATATTTAAATTATATATATAATAGTATATTTAAATTTCTCCTGTACCACCCTAGGTGTACTTTCACATGTGGTGCTGCTTAATGGCATGATTCATCAATTAGGAAATTTTTTTCCTGTCTAAAGGAAGGAAGAGAAAAAGAATGAGAGAAAGAAAAAACACTTTTTAATTTGTCACTAATACTTTATGCCTGTTATTGGTAAATAAAATGTTTTTCCCAATTTCACTACAGCTATAATATAAATGCACCCTGAGAAGATAACATAACACCTTATAAATATCTCATATGAAGAAACATGGCATACATAGTTTCATGATGCAGTGTATACTTTCAAAGGGGAGGTGAGAAATAGAAAAGAAAAGAATGACTAAAATAATGACAGTCAAGTATTGAAAAGGGTACTAAAGACAAACCACTTTCCTAATAGCTAGTCCCTTTCTTCCCTCACATTTAGCATTTCAGACCTTCATCTGATCTCCGCTCTGAGAGGGAAGCCTCTATCCCCATATCAGGGAATTTAATAGGGTAGGACATGAAAGTAAAAGAAGACTTTCCCAGTATTCACAGAGTAAATCTGAGGCCAAGGAAATGGTAGAAAACCAGGCCTCTCAATTCTTTGCCGGATTTTTAGAGGATCCCTCCATAATGTAGGTTTGGCTGACTGCTAAGAGTACAAACAAAGACACAGGGAAGGGCAGTTCTGGATAAGTCTCGAGCTTTTCAAATAGCAAGAGAAAGCATTTAGAATAAGATTAGACAGGTGGTATAAGCAACATTTGGAGGGTCTTGAAAACTAAGTAATGCTAAGTAAGCAATGAAGCATCTTTAAAGGTTACTCAAAAAGAGTGACAGGATCAGAGACATGCTGTAGAGATTAATCTGGTAGAATGTAGAATGTGGATGGGATGAGGAAGATGAGAGGTCAGAAAATTTGTAGGCAAGAGCATGAGAGAAAACAGTTTTAGATTCTAAATCTATTTTAGCCTTCTAAAAATTAGTCAGGCTGCTTGGCAGTTGTATTATTTACTGCTAAATCTGATTAAATCACAAAAGCATTTTTTAAAGGAGAGATTAAAGGAAGTGAAGTCAGAAGTTAGGACCAAATGAAAGTAACTACAATTTTTCAAAAAATCATTTCCTAAGGGCTATTCAGTTAATTTAAGAAACACTCTGATGCATCCGTAGCTAAAACTCTGAAATTTCTTATAAGAAGTGTCATTTCTAAAGTATAATTGCATAACACATTGCTAAAACAGTAATGAAAGAATTTTAGAGCATCCATCAAAGGAAATCGAATGTGAAATAAACAGCGTTGGTTGTGAGTCAGGGGATTACTGTGCAGCACATTAGACAGCACTGCCCTCTGCAGTTAAATGTGTTCTACGAACTGATCCCTGTGAAGCTTGATATAAACCCATGTTTGAAACCATTCAAATATTTTATCATCTCTATATATCATGTACTATAGCCAGGCAAGGACAGCACTACCAAAACCTCCAAAGTTGATCCCTGAAGAAAGTATTACTTACAATGATGGAAAGTAGCATAAAAGTATAGAACTGAGGAGGACAAACCTGGTTTTATTTGGTGGCTGTTGTGTTCTAAGTAGGCACTGTTCTCCATGAGCAAGATTGGCAATTTTCTTCCTGAATTCTTGGCATTTTTACTTTACAGAAGACTAGAAGCAGACAATAAAGAAATCACCAGGCAATTCAATAAATACTTATAAATTGTGATTAAAGCCATAAAGTAAACGAAAATAGAGGCTCTAATAGGTGGATCCCATCAATGGAAGTGATAGTTCAATCAAAACCTGAAGGATAAGAAGGACCTAAGCATGTGAGGAGTGGGAAAAAGCAGATGGGATGGCTTGTGCAAAGGTCCTGAGGCAGAAAAGAGTTGCGTGTTCCAAGGATAGAAAGAAGACAGTGCTGCTAGAGATACAGAGCAAATGGGATATTGCTGACAAACTGAAAAGTTAAGTGGAATTAGATCAAAAAGGTACTACTTACACTTAGTACTTAGTAAGGAAATTCAATTTCATTCTAAATGCAGTGAGACATGTTTGAAGGGTTTTAAGTGAAAAAGATCACTTGTGCTGCTCTGTGGCAAATAATTTCCAGGAGGACAAAAGAAGAAGGCATGGGTCTAGACCATTTTCAGATCACTTATCTAGAATTTAACAGTCATTCTAGGTTGATTCATTGTATTATGATGCTGGAAGAATGTTAGGAAAGATAGGGGATATATTCATTTATAACAAATCAATTCATAGCCTTAAACTGATAAACAGTTGCCCTGAAATTATGCCATTGTCTTCAGCAGAAAAAGATAGCTTAGTGACTAATGAATTACAATCTTAAAAATAGGACTACCGTAATAAAATCAGTGGTTAAATTTCAAGCAACAAGATTTCACAATGATTTATTGTATCCTTTAAGCTGGAAAGGCACACCCTGTGCTAACAGACTTTACTCCACAGATCTAACTTTAAATTAGAAAACTCCACAGATGGTAAATGGTTTCTCTGTTATCCTTGTGCAGTCAGGAAGTTTGTCTTACCATAAACTGTGAATCTCTCTCATAGTTAACATGAGAGAGGTTCAGAAATCCCACAAATAACTAGAATTCCCCAACCAAGAAGTCCTTTCTCATCTATTTCCCAGGGTAAAATGGCAGATTCATTTGTAGTCTAGAACAAGGGAATGGAAATAAAACTACTGATTTTTTTTCCCAGATTGAATGTCCATTAACTCATTTTGAGCCTATTATCATATTTCCTGCCTTACATGAAAAGAGGGAGAGAGAATGTTGCTTGCCATAACTTATCCAGAATATCTTTTTGTCCTTTAAAACAAGTCATCAGTATTACTCATGATACAGTTCCCCAGATAAGGAAATTTATTTTCCATAAAAAATGATACATTAAAGATTCTAGTTTCTGGGTACAGCATTAATGAGCAACTTAAGGACTTTTGAAATTGAATTAACTGCCCCAATAATTTGAATTTATTCACATTTCTTAGTCCAGAATTTCATAGCTTCTAATTACCTGTATAAAAATGAAATCATAAAGGCAATATTAACAGATTAAGAACATTTCGACTGATGACAACATCTACTGGTACAAATAACTAAATGAAATTAATTCTATATAAATAATAGTCCTTATAGTTTGATGTACACTATTACCTATTTATTTAAAAATAAAACTAAATAAAGAGTAGATGTGATACATCTATGCTATGCTTTATTTTTATTTCTAAATGAATATAAATAGCAGAAAGCCGATATCCATGTAATACTAATACTTTGTCTGTAGCGATGAGTTACATGGCTCTATGAATATTAAGTTCACTTATCAAATGTCAGTGTATGCGTGTGTGGATATGAGGTTGACAGTTCCAGAGTCTGAGTAATACTAAAATTTTAGGAGATACTTGAGGTCTGATAAATTTATCAATATTTGAACTGATTTGCCTTCTTCCCAGCAGAGGAAATAACAAAATTATTTAGTCTTAGTTTTCAATTAGGTATTAGTAAGACTACAGGATTACCTAACGCTCTTGAGAGCACATCTTTGCTACAATGAGATGGTAAACCATGAAAATTCTTTTCAGCATTCCAAATACTCACTGTATCAGGAAGGCTGAAGTAAAGCTTCTGAGACTAGCCTGGCCTAATTAGCAACATGATTTCAAAAAAGATCTTCCTTTATGGCTTCTGCTGTTAGAAACCAAACACCAAGGAAATGTTTTCGTAAAGTTACATTTCATTCTTGTATTTCTCTTCTCTTCCCTGCCTAAAGAATTGTATTTTCTTTCTATCGTCATAGCTGAGTCTCTTTGATGTAAATAATTCTACAAATGCCAGTGTTTCAATATTGGTTTGCTAACAATTATTACCAAATAGCTAACCAAACAAGTGAATTGGATTTAAATTGGTCCAATTCAAGCCTACCAGGAAAAAAAAATTCACAGAGCCATAGACCAGGAGCCCAGTGCTCAATGAGGAGGCAAGTCATGAGGTTAGGGAATTCCAGCAAGTGCTTTATTCAGGTCATACATGGTTATAAATACTGGAACTCTGGTAAAGTGACTAAAGTCTACACTTTTACTGGAGTCTATTAATAATTAATATTTAATGAGTACTTTATACATGATGTCATAAGATCCAGCACATGACTTACAGTGTTTCATTCAATTTTACAAGAACCCATTGGACTTTATATTTTTGATTTTCCTATTTGACAAATGAGAAAACACAGATTTAAAGAGTTTTAATGACTTGCTCAAGGTCATAGAGCTCACAAGTGCTGGAAGAGGGATTTGAATCCAAGCTGTCCCATTCTAACTCACTATTCCTTACTTTCTTAAAACTTCTATTCATCACGTATTACTACTTCCCATAATCCTGTGGGTTGACTGGTGTTACTTTCCTCCCATTATTGAGGATACTTAGGTTAAGAAAAAAAGAAGTCACATTTAAAATTGCATACCATAGAAACTTTCAAGTTTAATTTGAAAGACATAAAGCATATGTCCTTTAAGATTAAAATTGCAGAAGGGACTATACTCACAACTTTAAACTGTTAGTATCAAATTTACTTGATTTTCCAATTATAGGGTTTTTTTGTTTGTTTTGTTTTTGCAAATTTTAATATAGAAGGTGATGCAAATCCTGGCTTACATGGATCCATTTCCACATACATACCTATTTTCCTTTATTGTAAACCAGAAGAATCCAGAATTATTCCAGGAGAAGGAAGGAGTAATCAATGAGTATAGTGGTTTATTTTATATATAATATAACCAGGAAAAGGAGAGTAAAAAACCTATATGTATTGCTACAGTTCTATATTTTAATCAGGAGGCTTCCATCATATAACACTACCCAGTTCCCTCTGCCCTGATAATGGAGGCAGGAACCAGGCGGTAGAAGAAATAGACTCTTAGAACACTGGCTGCTGAAATACTCAGAGGATGACTAGTTTCTGTATATTGTGTCATGATAATTTGAAGATATTACCTTCCCAAGTGTCATCAATTGTTCTAGCATCAAAGAAAACATGGAACCATTTGTAATTGCAGTACATTTGTAAACATAAAATTTGTTCTTTGCTTCTGAACAGTGCTATCTTTGGGCCTCAGTTTTAGGCTCGCCTTATCCGCACAATATTATGCCTGGCTGTGGCATGCACTGAAGGTAAATTAACTTATGTCTCTTGTAGCTTTTTGGAAATCCAGAGGTTAGAAAGCTGAAGGCTACATCACACTTCATTTTGGGTTCTACAATTCATCAAGCTTTCACCAAGCAGACTCACTCTTATAATGATTGACATGAAATACAGTCAGCTTCCACCTCTGCTGTTTCTGTGTTTCTAATGACTTTGGTATCAGAGGTTCCAGTGACTGTGCCCTGGTTTTATGAATCATGGGGCTTTTCATTTTGTTAGAATGGATGGGGTTGAAGCAGTGTGATCTAGACCCAGCAATTTGGGCAGTTACTTCTTAATCCCTTGAAGTTCTTGATCTTGGCAGAAATAACCATTTACTTATTCTAGGTCAGTACCTAGAGAGACAATAGAGCACAGTGGTTAGGAGCATGGATTTAGGAGCTATAATGCCTGAATTCAAACACCAGATCTGCCGTTCACTAGTTGTGTGATGTTGGGTGAGTCACTAGGTGAAACTACTGAGTGAGGATTAAGGTAGTTAATGTACGAAAAAATGCAAGATGATCCCTGCATCATAGAAAATACTATCCCTCTGTATTTTATTGCAGTGCTTTTCTGGGAATAATTGTCATAAAGTCAGTCTAGAGCCTGCACTTCCAGCCCTTTCTACAATTGTGTAAGTATCCAATTCCCTGTATCAAATTTATTTTTGCTTAAACTGAATAAAGTGGTTTTTGTTGTTTTCAGCAGAACCTTGACTGATACTTTGGCCTTTCTGTTTCCTCTTGAGAACTAGTTATTGGATTATAAAATTCAAGCAATTGGAGAATATTAAGTTTAAGCTAAAAGGATATTCTGCAATTTACTTATAAAGCAGGTATAACATAAATGCAGGATTGGATCCACGTTGGTATTCTTTAAAAAACTGCTTTTAAAAAAAGTGTTTCCTAGAAGCTTTGCATGTATTTCTAGCCATGCTTCTTCAAGTACAATTCTTTAAAGCTATTGTCTTCATTAATTCACTCCTCTAACTCTTCTTCTTGTTGCTAAAGTAGTACAGGGTATCACCCAGAAAATCTTATTGAAAATCAGATGAAACTTTCTCTATTAAGTTTATTTATTCTTAAAAGATTATAGATTTAGAAGCTTGAAATATCATTAGTGAAACCCTTTGCTGCATACTTCACATCTCTATTTGGATTAAAGAAGCATCTTAAACTTTACAGGAACCTCCTTACTTAGTTTCACCTAGTAAATGATGCTGCCATTCACCCAGTTGCTAGGACTGAAAACCCACAAGTAATCCTTCGTTCCTCTCTTTCCCTCCCACCCTAGATACAGCTCATCTGACTTTTGGCCTAACTCTTAAAATATATCCTTTTATCACCACACTGTCAGGGAAGCAGTCAGGCTCAGTATAGGAAACAGATATACTATGCTTTCCAAGGAGAAAGAATTTAACGAGTAACATGTTCCAGAAAAAATAAAAAATAAAAAAAGCCAAAATCTCACTTGAGGACTTTGAAATTTCTAACCCTTTTATTGTCAGTGCTCTTTTCCCAGGTCTTGCATAGCTGGCTTTCTCACTTCACTGTGAATGGTTTTCAAACATCACCTTCTCTGAGAGGTCTTCCCTGAGAGCTCAATCTGAAAGAGCACCCAAACTCTTGCTCTCAGCATTCTTGGACTCTTTCCCTTAACTTATTTTTTTTTTTAGAACATTTGACATAATGTTAGATATTTATTGATTCAATTGTTTATTTTGCATTTCCCTAACTAGAATAATAGAGCCATGAGGCTAAGAACTCTGTGGGGCTCACCGCTGAACTTCTAGCACCTATTAACATGAGTAGGAACTCAAAAATTACTTGTGAAAAAGGCAGAATCTCCATACCATCTTCTCTTTGACTGTCTTAAGTATTACTATCTTATTCAAAAGTACAAAAGTTTCAGCTTTCTCCACGTTCAGCATCACAGCAAAAATCACTGACCCAGACCATTTGTGATATGCTTTATGGTTATTCCATATGTGCTGTATAACAGCCACAACTGGGTTCAAGATGAATCAGCAAAGTTCAGTGCAGAATGTTTAAAGGAAGCATCCATCAATTCCGAAAATGTTCTTAACACAGACTTAGAGCAGTAGAGGATCATCCTAAAACAAGGGCATCATCATTACACTGGAGTCAAAGGAAGAAGTTTAGTGGAAAATTGCCCAACAATGTACTTTATATAAAGACTTGCTATCTGCGTGTATTGTCTTACGACTTCAAATTAATTACTGGCGTTCTTTAGAATTACTACAAGTATGGAATATTTGCATGGAGATACCATGTTATGTGAGACTCAGCTAGCTAAACACTTAGGCCTTCATATTTTCTTGTATGTCATTTGCTTGATCCTCAAAAGTAGCAATTAATCTTGAACATTGGGTTCCTTCTCTTTTTTGAATTCTTAAAACATTTATTCTCTATTATTATTAACTATTAATATATTAACTCCCACAATAATCCTTTATATTTTATACAAATATATAATTTTAAAGTCTGTTTGTAAATGTTGTATTCTTAATTCTTTAAATAGCCTGGAGATGTTTTTTGTTTCTATTTTGCAAATGAAGAAACAGGCTGAAAAGATCAACAGTTTACACAGATTCATAAGGGATAATTCTAGATTATCTGATAATACTTTTAATATTTTTTCCACTATAAAAAATACAGACCTGAGCAGAGACACAAAAGATAGGGTCCCTATTCTCGAGATAATAACACACCAATTAGAGAAATGATATACACACTACAAAATTCAACTGGGTAATAATATAAATGGGAGAGAATTGGCAACTACCATTTAGGCAAGCTTCCTCTGGCTGACACTGTGGTAGATACTTGACACTAACCTCTTTTAATCCTGAAAACAAAGACAACTAGTAAGTGCTGTCATTCCCAATTCACCAGTGAGGAGACTGCCTCAGAGTGAAAGTTCACACAGATGGTTTAGTATTGGTGCCAGGGTTCAAATCCTTATCTGTATGTTTCTGAAGCCCACACTCTAACATTGCACTTTACTCCATGAAACAAAACAAAACAAAACAAAACCATACACATATATCTTTTCCTAGATTTTAAAGAATGAGGAATATTGTCCTTGGTTGGAGAATCTATGGAATTTTAAGCTGTACCTGAGCAAAGGTGAGATTGGAGTTTCAGAGTTCTATAATATCTAGATTTTTTTCTTCTTCATTTTTATAGCCATATTGCTATAGTAAATAGTAATTCTTTCTCCAGTACAGAAAGCATTACAAATAAAGAGATTTAACCCTGAAAGCAATTGCACTCTTTAAAGCCAAATTATGTTTTCCATTACCAATTAATTTTATTTACATATTCTAAAATATTTTCCATTAGCATGGAAAACAATTGAATTTTTCAATCAGCATTATTTATTTACAGTTTTTAAAGTTATTGTCTTCAATTTGTTGCTCTTTCTAAGAGTTATTTTCTTATAATAAGTTATGATAATGTAGAGAATTTTGGTATTAACATAATAAAAATCTAGATATATGAAGCTATGACTGGCAGTAAGGAATATTCTCAGGTAAAAGTTAATTATTTTAGCAGCCCAGGAATCTGCCTCTTAAATCTGAAGACAGAACAGAAAATTTATTGCATAGAGCACAATCGAATTGGGTATTCAGTGTGAGTAGCTTCATTAAAACTTCAAGATAAAGACATTATTTTCAAGCAAGGTCCGAGGGGTAAATTAGGTAGTGAAGAAAGTGATTAACAAGAAGTAGTCTTCTTAATTTACTTTAATCATAATTATTGATAATAAAACCAACCAATCAACAAGACTGGTTTCTCATAATCAACTGGGCTAGGAAAGAAAACTTATTAAGAGGTTGGGCATCTAAAGGGTGACAACTTTTAAGTAATTATTCAACAACTATTTATTCAATACTAACTATATGCAAGGTACTGTAGAGAATAGAAATATTGATAAAAACACACTACTTATCCTCAAGGAACTTAAAGTTGCAGCAGAGGCCATAAAATTTGACAATGAATACTATTTATAGCTTTCTACTTAGGTGAATAGTGACAAAATTTGGTACAGCTATAGAAGTTCTGAAAGCAATCACAAAATCCTTCATGAAGAAGATGCTTTTGAAAAGTCTGGGAACCATGGGTAGAATTTAGTTGTTAAAAAAATGGAGGGAAAAATACCTCCAGGTAGAAATACAATTATTTAGAAGGATGTATGAGCAGGAAAATAGGAGAAAGATCAAAGGATTAATTTGGCTGGAGCCTATAGTTAATGAGGGAATGTGGCAAAAGATAACTTTAGAAACATGGTTTTGATTCAGATTATGATGGATACTTCATACATGTAAATTTCATCTTACTTAAGAGGCACTGAAGAGTAGTAAAAGCTTTTGAGCAGTGACACCTCAGTGATCATAATTGTACTTGAAGGTTATGGCACAATTAGGTGGTGAAAATACAAGAAGCAGGAACTTTTATTGAGAAGCTATTATAAGAGTTTGAAGGAAAGAAAATAAGGGCTTGAGTTAGGAAAATGACATATGAAAACTGAAAAGAATGTAATTCTCACCATGTGTCACTATCAATAACAAAAAAAATGTTTATTAGCACCCTTTAGTAGGCAGAACTTGAATATGACCAGCAAAATTCCTATCCTCTGGTGTTCAAGCTCTATATAATCCCCAGACCTTGAGAATATGATTAGTCACTCCTGTGATTAGATTACTATATATAGCACAGTTGACTTTAAGAATGAGAGATTATCTTCGGTGGACCTGACCATAAGTACTCTTGGAAGGTCTTGAGCCCTTAAAAGAGACTGGGCTATTCCTAAAGAAAGATTCAAACTATGAGACATTTGATTCCAGAGAGACTGTACATTGCTGGATATAAATATTGAGAGGGTCATGTGGCAATGAATGTGGGTGACTCTGAGACCTGAAAGTGGCCCCAGGAAGCCAGAGGAAGTGTCCTTACAACCACAGTTCTACAACCATAAGAGACCGAATTGGGCCAACAACTTGAATGAGCTTGAAAGTAGATTCTCACCTAGAGCCTCCAGAAAGGAGCACAGCTAAAACCTTGATTTCAACCTTAGTAGAGAATTTAGCTACATCATGCCTGGACTTCTGACATAATAAATAATTAATTGTTTCGGCCACTAAATGTATGATAAATTGTAATACATTAGAAAACTAAAACATGCTCAGAAATAATGAAAATATCTTATAATGTGAATTAGAAAGTGTTTTATATTGAGGGAAGCTACAAAAAGTAGATCTTAGTGTAAAGGTGGAGTAATCTTGAACTTGACAATGTGGAAATCATCACCTCTTTATAATGCACTATAAACTAAAAAAATTATCTGCCTGATTTAGGAATACTTTATCCTCCTTTTCTTAAAAACAAACCAACAAAACCCCCAAAAGACCACTTTAATTTTTTAAATTCATGTCATTGTTCTTACATGCTTCATTGGGACTTGATACAGATTTACTGTCAAACCTAAACAAAATCATGAAGTACCTATATTGCCTTTTGTAAATTCCCCTCATTTCAATTTAAATTCCTTTCCCTAGATTCTCTGAGGGCTGACTCAACAGGCCTGAGCATCCCCACAGTGTAGGACCTGTGACAGTGTCTTGGAACTGCTTTCTCAAAGTTCCTCTAAAGATATGACCTGTGCTTTGCTCTATTTCCAGTTTCACAGCTTTCTCTGGTAATCATATCTAATCTATGCTAAAACATGAATGTGACAGTCTTCAAAAAATTATAATTAATAATAGCTTTTGGAGAGAATTACTATGACTATGTAGATGATTTTAATGGTGGAGGCCAAAATTACTAATTGGGCAGTAGGAAAAAATTGAAAGAATGTGGATTATCTGATATCTTTGCGTCTGAAATGATTTACATTGTCTTTATTTTTTATGTATATTGTTACTGAAGTATAGTTAGTTTACAATGTTGCATCAATTTCTGGTGTATAGCACAATACTTCAGTCATATAGGAATATGCATATATTCATTTTCATATTATTTTTCACCCTAAGTTACTACAAGATATTGAATATAGTTTCCTGTGCTATACAGTGTACTTGTTGTTGATCTATTTTATATATATCTGCAAATCTCTAAGTCCCAACTTATCCCTTCCCACCCCCTTCCCAACCTGGTAACCATAAGTTTGTTTTCTATGTCAGTAAGTCTGTCTCTGTTTTGTAAATAAGTTTGCCTGGCTTTTTTTTTTTTTTTTTTTTTAGATTCCACATATAAGTGATATCATATGGTATTTTTCTTTCTTCCTGCCTTACTTCACTTAGAATGACAGTATCCAGTTCCATCTATGTTGCTGCAAATGGCATTATTTTATTCTTTTTTATGGCTGAGTAGTATTCCATTGTATAAACATACCACAGCTTCTTTATTCAGTCATCTGTCAATGGGCATTTAGGTTGTTTCCATGTCTTCGCTATTATAAGCAGTGCTGCTATGAATATTGGAGTGCATGTGTCTCTTTGAATTAAGGTTCCCTCTGGATATATGCCCAGGAGTGGGATTGCTGGATCATATGGTAAGTCTATTTTTAGTTTTTTGAGGATTCTCCATACTGTTTTCCATAATGGCTGCACCAAACTACATTTCCACCAACAGTGTAGGAGGGTCCCCTTTTCTCGACACCTTCTCTAGCATTTATTGTTCATGGACTTTTGAATCATGGCCATTATGACTGGTGTGAGGTGATACCCATTGTAGTTTTGATTTTCATTTCTCTGATAATTTGTGCTATTGAGCATTTTTTCATGTGCCTATTGTGTGTTTTCATTAGAGAATTGCTTATTTAGGTCTTCTGCCCATTTTTGGATTGGGTTGTTTGTTTTTTCTTATTAAGTTTTGTGAAATGTTTATATATTCTGGAGATTAAGCCCTTGTCAGTCTCATCTTTTGCAAATATTTTCTCCCATTCCATAGGTTATCTTTTTGTTTTGCTTATGGTTTCCTTTGCTGTATAAAAACTTGTAAGTTTAATTAGGTGCCACTTGTTTATTTTTGCTTTTATTTCTATTGCTTGGGTAGATTGCCCTAGGAGAATATTGTTGAGATTTATGTCAGATAATCTTTGCCTATGTTTTCTTCTAAGAGGTTTATAGTGTCTCGTCTTATTTTTAAGTCTTTAATCCATTTTGATTTTTTTTTGTGTGATGGTGTGAGGGAGTATTCTAACTAACATTGTCTTTAAATAGAATCAATTCTTCATAACTATCTCATTTGTCAATAGATATCTTCAGTAATGTATTTCTTCTATAATATATGAAATAACTAATTGGCTAAGTAGGACTTTCTGATGCCTGAATGAAGACATCTGATTGGAAAAGTGTTTTTTTTAATGGTGGTATAACTGATGTATATGATAATGCAACTGACGTTTAAGACTATTTAAACATTAAAATCTATTATGAATTAGAGAACACTACAAATGTAGTAGAAAAAATAATTTCTATTTCTGGAAGAACAACTTGGTTAGGAAACCAGGAAAAATTTATAGAAATGCATATTAAACACTGATGACAATTATTGATATACACATCTGGTAATTGTTGATCAGGAATTATTTTACTTCTCCATATTTTTGTGAGTGATTACTGGGTAGTCAGACATAGTGTATTAGTTTGTACGACTGCCATAGCAAAATACCACAACTCAATGGTTTAAAAACCAGAAATTTATTATCTCAAGTTCTAGAGTCTAGAAGTCTAAGATCATTTTGTCTGCAGAAAATGATACCTTTTGAAGGCTGTGAGAGAGAATCTGTTCAAGGTCTCTCCTAGCTCTGGTGGTTTGCTGGCAATCTTTGGCATTTCTTGGCTTCTGAGATATCACCCTAATCTCTGCCTTTGTCTTCTGCCTTCATCTTTATATGGTGTTTTCCAGGTATGGGTGTGAAATTTCTCCTTTTTATAAGGATATCAGTCAGATTAGATTAGTAGCCCATCCTGTCCAGTGTGACCTCATCTTAATTGACTATATCTGCAATGACCCTATTTCCAAATGTGGTCACATTCTGAGGTACTGGAGGTTAGGTCTTTATTATGAATTTTGGGAGGACATAATTAATCCTATAATACACAGATTAACACAAAAGTGAATAACATGCTTTCTGCTCTCTCCCAATAAATTCACAGTCAAGAGAAGATAAAACCACATATGATTGAAAGATACTGTAGTAAATGCTGTTAAGACTCTGAATGAAATACTTACAAAAATATTCAAATAAGAGGTGCCAATTTGGAATAATTAATATGAATGAGCAAGGCTCCAGAGGAAATGTATCATTTAAACTTCTTTTTAAAAGGCAGGATTTTTCCAAATAGAGAATAAGTAAAGGGTGTTTCACCTCAAGCAAATGAAGAGAAGCATTTATCTCTGTATCCCAGAGCAAAAGCCAAGGGTCTATGGGCTATTGTATGACGCAAGTGGTAGAAGGTAAGACTGAAAAGAAGTTGAGCTTAGTTTGTGGATCTTGAGAGACACTCTAAGAAATCTTTAATATATTTCATATAACAGCTATCCTGATGTTGATGGAAGGCCATCAAATACTTTTCAGTGGTAGACTTACTACTTCCCACCAGTATTTTGTAAAGAAATTTCAGGGAATGAGAGACAAAAAGGATACAAAGATTTCAAGGAGTTGATTTTACTAGAATCACAAGAGTTAGAGGAGACTGGTCTACATTCTTTCCATGTTTTATTTCGTTTTACATTAATATGATCATTGATGTCTACACTTCTAAGAAATTAGTTTCAAAGTATGTCCTCACAAATTACTTGCTGATAATAAAGTATAAAACACTAATTTTACATTGGAGAAACCTAGCAGACACCACCTTGACAAAGTGATCAAAGTTAACAGCATCTATAATGGAATAACTGACATCATGTGGCTCCTGATGTGGTTCACTGGGAACACATCACTTTTGTAGTATTCCTGACAAAAATCTATAAACTGATCTAATCAAGAGGAAACATCAGACAAAGCCAAATTACAAAACAACTAACCTGTACAATAAAAGTAAGATCAATGTCTTAAAAGAGAAAGAGAGGCAAGGGACCTATCCTAGACTGAAGGAGATGAAACAGACCTAATAATAAACAAAGTGTGATCCTAGATTGGATGCTCAAGCAAAAGAAAAATCACAACAAAGAAAATTATTGACGCAATTTCTAAATTTGAACATGTACTATATATTAGTAAATAAAATTTTATTCCTATTAAAATTTCTAATTTTGATCATTGTAAAAGAATATCTCTTTAGAAAATACGCTCCAAAGTATAAGGGCATGCTGTCTCTATCAAATGATTCAGAAGAAAATATAGATATATTTTAGTATACAACATAAAATGTAGGTATGTATATACAAAATACATAATCTAGGTATAAGCACATACATATATACATAAATATGTATACATATACACATACAGAGAGAGAATAAAATGGGGTTTAAAAGTTAGCGATTGGAAAATCTATGCTGAAATTCTTTGTTCTATTCTTGCAACATTTCTGAAAGTTTAAAATTATTTCAAAATGAATAATTTTTAAAAGCAATATGTAATTTCAAAGTCAACAACTAAATAATCCATACTTCCTAATTATACCTTACATTTCAGATGTGATACTTATAATAAAACAAAAGTTATTAAATTCTACCTTTATGTTATATTTAGGCTGAAGTGTGAAATATGTTACAATTTTGACTGAAGTGTATAGTCAGTTACATTGTGTCAATTTCTGGTGTACAACATAATGTCCCAGTCATGTGTATATATACTTATACTCATTTTCATATTCTTTTTCCTTAAAGGAAATGTATCAAATTCTGATTTGAGACTATCTAAAGCAATTTAATGAATTTTGTTATTTCTAATTTTAAAGTTAATGTATAGTTAAGGCATTATCTTTAATCCTTTTACATATCTTAAAAATAATGATCAAAAGTTGATTATTTTAATATAATATTCTTTCCCAATAAAGACAGATTTAGTAGCCTTGTTCTGAACTGAAAATGTAACTTTTTCAGTATTATCAATAACCAAAATCTTAATTAAATTTTGATACTATAAGTAGCATAATTCAGTATCTATAATATTAATTTGATGAGAATTTATCAGTGCATCTTTAAATAAAATGTCTAAGGCAATTAGTTCAGGGTGTCACCAACCATTTGGAAATAATGCATATTTTTATTTCCTTGAAGCCTAGAAATTTAACTGGAATTTGTAGAAATTTGTGGAGAGACAGAGAAAGAAGAGAGAAAGGAGAGGAGGGAAAAGAGCAGAAGAGTAGGGGGAGGAGAGAATCATAAAGAAAGAGATACTTTTACTTATTTTTCTCTGCCAGCCAGGAATACTATAAACCAGAGAGAGGGAATCATAGTATTCTACTACAAAATGCTTTAAGATGTACTAGTTTAAAAAATCATAAAGTGTATTTATCATTCAATTATCATCTTAAGTAGGAAAAAAATCCTGGGATGATTTCAGATATAGTGCCATTACCCACTCAATATTATTCATAGATGATACAGAGTAGCTATAGTATTCTTTCCCAATAAGTGCAGATTTATCCTCAAAATCAACTACACAGCACTCCCAGCGCTCCCCCTGGTCAATTATAGTAGGCACAAAGGATACTACCAATTTCACCTATGGTTTAACAATTGACAATATATGTAAAACATTTAGCATCAGGTTTTAGACTCAAATTGACTTGCTGCTAACATTGTTTTGCTACTTACAAACTATGTGATCTTGAAATTTTTACCTGACTTCTAAAATAGCAGTTTCTTCATATGTAAAATGGTAATGATAAATAAGATAATGTAAATGGTACATTTAGTTTGATGCCTGGTATATAATTAACACTGTCTCTGTAGCAGGCACTGTATATAAAATGAAGGGAATAAAAAGATTAATTGCATAAAACTCCTACCCTTGAAGGTTTACCAGAGTATGGAGAAGTAGGTATAAACAAATGAGTTTCATGAAGAGTTACAACTGCTGTGATAAAGACATGGGTTCCCCCATTAGGTGCTTTCTGTGCCTGAAATGTTCTTATGAATCCACTGAAGCTTCCCTTACCTACCCAACTTCCCTTCTGAATAATTCATTTCTAACTCTTCTTATCCATTATTATACCTTACATATCATTATACATACATATTATTATACATACATATCATGGTGTGTTTGTTATCATATTTCACAGCAATATTTGCACATCCATTTCACCTTCTATACTATGAGATCCCTAAAAATGGATTCCACATTTTATGTAACTCTGTATCATTTCTACCTAAAATAAGTCTGGAATACAGCCAGTAATTGCTTTTGAAATGAAGTGATGAATTCATGAATGTGTAGCATTATATTATTTTAGTAATAATTTTAATTAAATTTCCTGATCCAATGTTTTTCTAGACAAGCATATTCTTCATAACAAAACTGTAGCTAAAGAATGTCATCATATAAATGGCATTTAGTACACTAAGAATAGGAGCCATATTTTCTATTATTCTAGATTTGACCAATAAATATATTTGACATCTATAATCCCTATAATAACTTATTTATATTCAATTAGTGTCATCCTATCAAATAAAAGATATCTAACTTTTCAGGACCACTCAAGCCAGAACGGTTTGACATCATAATGAAGTCTATATTTTTAATGAAACGATCTATCTCCAGTTGATTAAATACGGGTTGTTAATTTCCAGTTAGAATAAATAAGAAAACCCATATGTACCTAGAATATGTTCCTAATTGTGCTCTTGGAAATTTGATCGTACTTAGAAAATCCCTGAATTAGAGCACTCTCTTTTGACATGAGCCCTCAATTTCCTAAGAGCTAGAGTGACGGCATGTATTCTGCTTCTGCTGCTCTAACAACAAATACATTCAATCATCAATCAGGAATTAGCACACTTATGGTTTCAATTATATTGATTTATCACCAGCAACTTTTTAATACAGAATTTAGTTACAGTCTATCATAACTTGATAATTAAAATGCACTTTGGTTTATCATTTCTTACTGACTTGTGGGAAAACAAGTAAAGTTATAAAAGCTTCTTAAATTGTCTGTGTTTTTCCCCCTACTAATCAAGAGTTAAGAGTTTCCCTGTACCTAGAGCATTGTAAAATCCAGGTAACTATTATCACTGTCATTACCACCTCCAACTCTCTATATATCATTTCTCCACTACAGCGTAATCATGAGCAATGTTTTTCTAAACTACATCCTAGACAGGAAAACATAACCTCTTAATTTTTTTTAAAGGTAAGAGCATGGGAAAAAATTGGACACATTCAAAATCAGTCATCAGAGTGCCAATATTCTATTTTTGCTCCTGCCCTCCCTCTTGTTTGTAATACTTACATTCCCCTACACAGCCAAGTCAGACCATCTACAGAGGAAATATTGAGGCCCAAGGAGAGAGAGAGATGGGGGATGGGCCAGTCAGTGGAGCCCTCAAAACACACACAACATTTATAGATTAAGTTCACTGCCTGGTATGGGTATGGTTTGTGGCACCCCAAAACGTCTGCAATAGTAACAACAAAGATCACTAATGTTAGGTCACCGTAACAAATATAGTAGTAATGAAAAGTTTGAAATATAGAGAGAATTACCAAAATGTGACACAGAAGCACAAAGCGAGCAAATGCTGTTAGAAAAATGGCACCAACAGCCTTCTTTGACAAGAGTTGCCACAGACCTTCAGTCTGTAAAAAACAGAATATCTGCAAAGCGTAATTAAGCCAGGTGCAATAAAACGAGGTATGTCTCTAACGAGGATTGTTATACCTAGTATCAGATAAAATTGTCAGCTCTACTAGTCATGAAAATACTGAAGAAATAACAAAGAAAGAAGAAGAGCTATAAAATTTAAGCTTGGCTATGTAAAATTACAATCATCTGCTGCCATTCAGGCTTAATTACCATGTAGCATAATAGCAATTATGCATATCATTAAATAGATGCTGGATTAACTTATGTACATTTTATTTGATCAAAGCAATAAAACACAGTTTTGCAGTACATTCAGTTTTTTAGTTTGTGGCTCATATAACATGATAATTTACTCAAAGTTAAAAAATACTGGGAGATGTGTTGGTTATGAAGCTTTTATAATATTGTGTTGGCTAATCAATTTTATAACCTTATATAAACATTGGAAATGCAGCTGTTAATCTGGTTATATGTTACCTACTCCTCTAAAATGTTCCACAGAAATAATATCTTTTTTAATGGCAGAGGTGATATCTGGCAATTATCTTTGAACTTCAGCTTTTAACAGTATTACCATATTCAGATACTACCCAAAAAACAGAATTTATTTCATTTAAGAAAACAGCCTAGAAAAATAAAACTAAGCTAAACTTTTGGCTAACACTATCTGGAAGATGAAGATCATTTTTGCTATATATACTTCTTTATTTTAAATTCTTGTTTTAATTTTATAATAACATATCTGTGCTATTGTCATCAATTGAATGAGGTATTGCAATGTAGTGGGTAAAATGTTGTGAGCCCTGGAGAATTTTCTGAGACTAATTCTTAGTTCTTACACTTCAAACTATGTGGGTTTCATATGCCTTAACTTCAGTTTCCTCATCTATAAAATGTGCATTAATAATAGTACCAAATAGTATCTATTACATGAGGTCTCTGGGAAGACTGCATGAGATAGTCCATTTAATGCACTCAGTCTTGTTCATGACACATTGTTAAATGATCAATAAATGTAACCAACTATTATTGAGTGGTTTTATTTTTCTAATTTTTCTTACTCAATCCTTTTTAAGTCTGTCTAACACTTAGAAATTCCATTAAAGGGAAAACTAAATTTATAAAACTAATCAATTGACAGGTATTCTTACAAAAATCCTCAAAATCAGCTGCTTAAAAGATTAAAAAAAAAACCACTTTGTTGAATAAACCTGGACATTTCAAAGTTAGCACTAATTCTATTACCTGCTTCTCAAGCCCCAAATGGAAACTTGTGACAGAATCCTGGTGCCACACTGATAGAAGAGCCTTGAGAAAAGCAACAGGGAGGAAAGATGTATAAGGAACCACCTGAGAACACGCTTTAAATTAATGTTAACAACATAGGGCATCCTGGTAAAGTATTATTGACAGAAGTAATGAACGTCTTTAATTCATTACTTTGGGCCTTGATTTTTATTATTTGTAAACTGAAAAATTTAATTTAAAATGATTTGGAAGTTCCCTTCTTCTTCTCTAATGTTCTAAGAGTCTAAGAAAAACCTAAAGGTCTATGGTTGGGAAAAGAGTTGTTCTAGATTATTTCAGAGAACAAAATCAGGAATAATTCATGGAAGTCAGAGGGAGGCAAATTTTATTACATTAATAAGTAGAACTTTCAGAGAACTAAAACAGAAAAGGGAGTTAGATAATCAAATATTAGAGTTTTTTTTAAACACATGAGGAGTGATTTAAGTAGGTCAGTTCTACCATCACATCTTCTACTTTATTTATTTACGTTAAGTAAAGGATTGCTAACATTATTTATAAATTTACTTGAAATCAGAGATTCTGTACCTGAGATCCATGAACCCCAATGTAGAGCTTCACAGGATAAACTTTGAAATTATATGAAAAATAGTGTTCATGTGCACTTTTTCAGGGAGGATGTCCTTCATTTTAATCAGATTTTCAAACAAATCAATATTGGAGTCTGAGTCACTGATTAAAATAATTTACAAAAAAGCTAGACATTAAACCAGTGCATAAAATAAGATGTTTCTTAAAAGGATTTTATTAAAACCATTTATCTGCAGGCATTTTTTTTTTTTTTTTTTTTTACTAAACGCCTTGTGGCAAAACCTATTTAAAATGAATTTGTAGATAAGATTTGAGAAATGGCCAGGTGAATGTAGCAATTAAATATCCAATGACTTTTTAAATAGTATCTGACAAACCAAAGATAGATGAAAATATTTCCATCACTTGGTTATCTCATGTTTGACTTTCATATCTTGTTGATATGTACTATGAAAAAAAATTCAGGTAATTATTCTTAAATTATTATTTTCAGCTCTAAGAATGATAAATCTTTTTAGTGTCCTAGTAATAAAAATACTTAGAAAGATTGCCAATATTAGTTCAAAGCAAAATGCCGATATGACAATATCCTTTCTTCCAATATATGTATGTATGTATGTGTGCATAATAGAAATTGAGATGTCCTATATGTTACATTATGTGAGAGCATACTATTGTCTAGGTATTTAAAAGAGCAAGAATGGGCCTGAAGGAATGTTAGGCAAAGAGGTCAGCCTTCTCTGATGTGCCATTCAATCTGAATAACATTGGCAATGCAAAGTAAAGGCAGCACTGCCAAAGTCAATACTCTAGATTTCTGTGTCTGTGTAACAGCTTTCTCTGTGCTAATCGTGTTTATGCCATCTGCCTGTTTTCAATTAGAGTCCATTTTTGATTCAATGACCAGATGTTCCATATTCTGGGGCCATTTTGTTACCCTCTCCTTCTGCCTCAAAATTAGTATTTTTACTCCAGTGTTGATGCTGTTTACGTTTCTTTTTTTCTTTCTTTCTTTTTGCATTTTTGATATCATACTTCTACTATCTGTTTCATTTGTTTGCTCATCAGGAAATAGATTTTCCATTTTCTTCTTTAGATTTTATTGCCTATTACCTACAAAGTCACTCTTCTGAATGTGCTCATATTTCAAATTTTGGTTAATGACTTTTCATTCACAATGCCTATTTATTTAATTTTTTTATATAATGGATGTATGAATAAAATTTCCAAACTTAACCTACATCCATAGTACATTTTAAATTAAAGCCACTAAATATGTAATCTTTCAGGAAATGGCAAATTGCTGTATCAATCACTTTTTTCTGTGCTTTGTCACTTTTAAATATTTTCTGAATTCTGAATATTTTCTGACTTCCATAAACCTAATCTTCAGTCCTAACTTCATGCAAAGTCAATTTTGAACATTTTAAGTAATAAAATAAAATACAAAAATGTTAAGGATTAGATTATATTACAGCCTCACCTACTCAGATTTTATTGATTCTTCTAACACCAGAGAAAGTTCTTCGAAACTGTTCTTGATGATGGTTTTGGGGTATTGTTATTCTTACAACCTCAGCATGCTGCCATTTCATGAAGGGTAGACATATAAGAGCTGTAGTTTTTTAATTTTCTATTTTGCCATAGGCATTGGTGAACAAGTTGGAGACTTCTTTGAAAATCTCTCTGCTTGCTATTTTGTCATGGGCAATTTGAATATCCTTTCTGGCATAAAGGCCAGGTTTCTCTCATATCTGTAGAGGTCTGGCTCTAGAAAAGGCATTATTTTAGTAAAGAAGCAAAAATAATATTATTTTAGGATGTATGCCATGGAAGAAATATCAGCCTTTAAATGTCCCCAGAACATATGCCTTCCTTCTACAGCAGTAGCTGCCTGAGTTACTTTTTGCTGGAGCCTTTGACTATATTAAAACTATGCATTTCTATTTTATTATTGGTGAGTAAAAGCCCCCATATCATTACCAGAACTCCATGTTTTTTTTAACTTTGATATGTGTATTTTGTTATCAATGTTCATTTTATTCTCAGAATATTCACTGGAGTTTCCCTATATCCAAATTCTTTCCACTTTGAAGGTCAGGATGAAATATTAGGTCCTCCAAGGAATCTTATGAGCTATGTTTCCTCACTGGAGAAATCACTGCCTCCTTTGTATTCTTCATACATCCCTTATGGCAGTGTACACCTAATATGATGGAATATATTGGTACATAACTTACCTCTGTTAAGTATGTTAAATTCCATCTGGGATACAAAACTTATCTCTGTGCTTTCCCATAACAGCCATCACAATTTTAAGCATTCTTTGTGAATTGAATTGATTAATTACTCAACCTGTACTTGGCCGAGTATCCTTGTGACCTGAACTCTCTCCACAGGTAACACTCAACTATTTCTGTTTCAATCATTCAGGTCCTGCTATGTTACAGAAAATAATCAAATAAAATAATTCATGACAAAGTATTAATAGCTGTAAATTATTCCTTTCTTAAATAGACATTTTAATTTTAATTCAATCTTGATTTTATTAAGCCTAAAATATTGATAGCAAAGCATTCCCAAGTCCAAGGATAAAGTCAATAGAAGAGCCTTTGGGGTTAAAAGATGACATTCTATCACATAATGTTGCCTACTTTTCTCCAGGTCGAGCTACTATTTATTTTGAATCAAACTATACTTTAAATACTGAAGGGCTGTTTACACAAAGACTGTTAAAATTTGCTTTAGATGATTCCATTAAACTTCTTACAAACATTGATCACTGATTTTTAAACTTTAAAGCACCTAAAATAAATCACTTTGAGTATTTATTTAAAACAGATTTCTATGCCCCATCCCTAGAGACTTAATATTTTTATAGTCATGAGTTTCAGGAATCTCAGTTTTCACAAAGACCCAGATGATTCTGAAACTTGGGGTCAGAGGACCATACAGGAGAAATGCTACTTTAGATGATCTAAAGATGATACGCCTGATGTTAAGGTTATTGCCCAAGAACAACGATTAAGACATTTTTATATTCCTCAGTGACTTTACTTTTTATTTCATCCCATTCCATAAAGTATAAATATAACATGTTGTAAAATTTTGATGCAGATATGATAGAAAAGAGCAGCTGAAATTTTAAGAATGGAAACACTAATAAGAAAAAGTATATATTTACCCAAACTTTATACAAATTTTATAATTAAGAGTAAAACATAAAAAGTTAAGAATGTACATTGCAATAAAGGAATAAACATAAAATTTAAATTTATTTATTTTTATTTTTAGTAAATATAAGGTATACTTTTCAAAATTAGAAGTGAAATAACATGGAATGTTATCACAGAGTTTTTATTGGTTTCTTTTATGTGATGTCAAATTATAGATTTGAAAAACTTAATGAGGATAGTTTTCAAAAATGTTACGGTAAATCTTAGGTGCATTCTTTTTTTAATTTAAAGGGGAAAATTGTCATAGTGCCCCATGACTCAGGAAACTTTGAGTGAGTGAATAAACAAATGACTTATTCCAAAAGTCTCATTTCAGTTGTATCAACCATTGTTACATTCTATGCTCTTAACTGGGGAAATTAAAACTTCTGACTCTTGCCCAAATCTTATTTCAATTTCATGAATCATTGATAAAAGCAAGAAAGATGAGACTATCTTGAAAGTCAAAATTATCTCTCTTTCTATAGTTTTTTAATTTCACATCAATTCATATAGAAAATACTTATTAATCTTCCACTGTGTGTCAGGTATGTCTTTGAAACGGGAGATAAAGTGATGAGCAAGAGAAATAATATTCTGATTCTCAAAGAAATAAAATTCTCATTAAAGGAATGGAGAAATAAACACATACTAGATAATCAAGAGGGGAAATGACAGTAAAAGCTAGGCAGATAATTAAGAAGTGTTACATGGCTGAGATTCAAAGAGGGTGCAAACACTACTCTTGATTTGGTTGGTGAAGAGAGGTAGTTCTAAAATGAGAGATCATTGTCCAGGTAGAGTCAGCCATAGTATGAACAAAAGCAGAGTATTTTAGACAGAGAGAATATCTTGAAAAGACACTTACAGTAAGATTGATCCTTTCTATTAGAAAACTAAAAGGAGTCAGAGTGATTAAGCATAGCGGATGAGGGAAAATGTGTGACAACGTCAGGAGAAAGGCAGAAGCCAGATCATACTGAACTTGTAAACTAGGATAAGAAGTTTGGGTTTTGTCTATCACCAATAGGAAGTCATCAAAGAGTTTAGGTTTAAAACAAAAGAGTGACATGACCTAATTTACATTTTAAATAAATTCTGCTGGCTACTCTGCAAAGAAGCAGTTAATAAGAGGACAACCTAAAGAATATATTAGGGGACTACTGAAGGAAGACAATGATGGCTTTGACTAAGATGGCAATTCCAGAGATGAAATGGACACATTTGGGATACATGTAAGTGAATTTAGCATGCCCTTTCATTTATTGTGTAAAGCATATACTTTTGATAAAGCAGATAGGATCTGAGATGTATGGGGAGAGAGACATACAAATCATCACTTTAGACCAGAACTTTTCAATAAAATTTTCTGCAGTGATAGAAATGTTCTGTATCTCTGCTGTCTAATATGTTAGCCACTAGCCATATGTGGTTATTGGGCATTCAAAATGCAACTGAGAAATGTAACTTTTAGCTTTATTTAATTATAATTAATTTAAATTTAAATAACCATAATGCAAGTGGTGGCTACTGTATTAGATAGCACAACTCTAGAAACTTGAGGGAATGGGTGAATGGTACTGCTATTTACTGAAATGAGCAAGAATAAGATAAAAGCAGACTTGAAATAAAAATCAAGGGTTCTATTTAGATCATGTTAAGTTTGAATTGCCTAGTGGTAATCCAAGTGTATATATCAAGTAATAGGCAGAATATATGAATCTCGAGTTCCTGGGAAGTTCAGGGATAAAGGTATAGAGTTGAGAATTATCAACACATAGATTTTATTTGTACCCATGAACTCAATAGAAGTTACCTAAAGAAAATATAAAAAGAGAATACATAAAATAAAATATAAAGAGCGTTCAATGATAGAGGGTACCATTCTAACATATGATAGTCAAATAAAATAGAATCCAGCAGCCAGCACTGAGAAAGGAAAGTCAGTCTCAACAGATACACATTGAAATAGAGCCAAACAAGTCCAAGGACCTGGCTCTTCAAGAAGAGTCATTCCTTCCACATCAGTTTTGGAAAACACCCTCACCCTTGGAATGCCAAGCAGAGCAGAATAGGGCTCAGAGAAAAGAAAGTTTGACAGACTTTAAAATATATGGGGGATGGAGTTTGATACAAATTTGGGCCTGAACCTGAGGCTAAAATAAAGTGTAATACTCATTTTGCACAGATCATTCTGAAACCATGGTGCAGAAGCATCCATGGTGCAGAAGCAAGAAGCAGCTGAAAGAAGCTTTAAAAACTGTGCCCTTATAGAAATAGCTATATATGCCCCTAATAATAATAATAGAGTTTACTTTTCTTAACAAAAACTTTGTATTACTCTTTCAAGAACAAATCTTCTAAAGGTAATCATCAAAAACTTCTGAGTTTGTGTCACTTTAAAGTTTCAGGAAGTCTAGCTGTATACCGAGAATTGCACCAGATATAAAGAAGATAATGCAGAATTTTATCAGATATAAAGATGTTATGAAACCTTTTAAAATAATTAAAAAGAGGTAGAACAATTTTCTAAGCAATAGAAATTAGCTTTATCTTTCTCAGGTTTTTCTTACAATTTTGTTAGAATTGTTTTTAAAGTAATTCTCTTTAAAGTAAATCCCTAGGTTTAAAATGAGATTGTTTGGGGGTTCATGATTGTGTGATACTGTTTGAACTTGATAGAAGAGAGATATTTTTCATTCTGAGGACTTATGTATCTGCTTCTATCTGTCTCCAGAAAAAAATGAAAATAAAACCAGTAGCAAAGGGAGACAGGCTGAAAACTGATGCCACAAACTAAGAACTACATAAATATTGCTCTATTATGATAAACTATCATTTTCACATACACAGATCTTTTTTTCTAGGATCATAATGAGGATTTCACAGTACATTCAGGAGTTGTTGCTCATTTTGATGTCTCTGTAAAATAAATAGCAAATTCAGATCATGTTTAGAGGAAAAATACATATTATTATCCTTTATTTATCAAACCACTGATTTTGCTTTCTGTGGGAAGAAGTCAGTCATATCCCTTCCAAGCTACATATAGGGAATACACACACATACATGCATACACATATATACAAATATTTATAAATAATAATTCTTATAAATATAGATATAAATATAAAAGGTAGATAATTAAGGTAGACAGGTGAATGAAATTTAGCTTAAATTTCTAACTAAGCTTATCAGCCACTGAAAGTAAAAATGAAGAAATGTTCATATGGTCTACACAATAGGGAGCATTAAAACAGTAAAACTTCAAGATGCTACAGTCAGAGGGTATCTTTAATTCTATAATACAAGACATATCTGTCTATGACTGTCTAATAGAATAATTTTATATCTCTGAAACAAATTGGAAGTCATTCTCTACCCACAAAATAAATGATATGAAAGGACATCAGATCCAATTGATCAGAAAATGCACAGACAGATTAGAAGGAGTCACCCCAAGACAGATCTGCATAGGCTTTTGCCCAGGTGCAGAAATGCATATCAGACTACAATCAAGAGATAGGTAAAAGTGATAGATAGCCCCAAGACAGAAGTAGAAAAACCATGTAGTAATGAACAGGTATTTTTGGCAATTCAGAAAGAAGCAAAATGCCATAAAAATGCTATTGATTTAGACTAAAAGTCTAAATTTTAAGTTATTGCAGACAAGGAAGCTTAGATTCTTTTACTGTTACAATAATATTGATAAAAAAATTGGTGTCCAATCAGCCCAGTGGTCTAAGGTAGCAAGAAACACAAGAAATGGACCCCTAGAACTTGACTACAGGGAGACAGGAAAAGCTTATTTGTCCATATCTGATTAAGAGTATTTCCACTTCTCTCATGACAAAGAATAGAAATTCTACAATTAATTTTTGGACTTGGCTATTTGTGTAATTATACTTAAAATAATTATATAATAAAAATGTATTATTATAATAGCTGGTATAATCATAAATAATATCCTGATAGTGACTTTGATCAGATATCTTCAATTCTGTATGGAAAAACGTACAAATAGATACATATAAACATTGTAAGTCCTTTTATTGCACGAGTTGGAGTCATAGTACATAGTTCAATCAAGAGTTCATTTCAGCAGCAAATCTTAAAAATATAGGCTATGGATACATAAAGGTAATAAATAGATGAAAAACACTGTATATTATATTTTGACCTCAAATATACACATCCATTCACCAGTTTGATATTGGCTACAGGCAAATTGAATATTGACTATTTTTATTGCATAAACTGTCTCTAATGCATCAACTCCAGTTTCCAGGTTCAGTGTCTTTAAAGTAAAAACAGAACTTAGACACATTTGTAAAGCAATATGAGTGTCAAACCTTTCCAATTTTTACTATGTTTCTCCAGTCTTTTAATAATCATCGCAGAGTTTTTAGCTATTTACATATATCAAGACTTTCAAAGCATTCCGTTTAATTTTATTGCACTGTCTTTTTCCTTACATATTTTATCAATATATATTATATTTATTTAAACTTTTGTGATTGCAGCAAAAGTACTATTGGCGCATAAACCTATTAGAGCAGGTCTTCAATTCAACTGGAAGGAGTAAATATTCTGTGGCAAAGTAGAGCATATCCTATGAGCAACAAACTTTCAGTATGCCAAGGGCATTAAACAGCCTGTTATATGGAAAACTTAATGCATTTGTTAAGTTGATTAAGAAGAGGTTCATTAAGAGATCTACTACAGACAATTATTTGATGGATGTGTACATTAATATTGACAAGAATCTGATGTAAAGAATATGTAGAAAAGAAAAATGTCACACCTTAAAAATTGTTAAGAATTTCTAAATTAGAAAACAAGACTGGAATTTTTCCATATCTTTTTTTAAAAGAACAGGAAAATATACAATTTCTGCAGCTGTTTATAGATCATATAATTATATGGAAGAAAATAACAGAAAAAAGAATCAGTTTATTTCTGAAATACACATGTATTTTCTCACTTTATATTGTTAATTTGCACTAATGTGAAAAACAAACTATTGGTATTCTTTGTAGTAAAATCACTACTTGGAGTTTGTGGACTTCATATGGTTGTTCTTTCTTTCCAAGCAAGGGACAAACACCCATCTGTGGATGGTTTAGCTCTTTTGAGGTCAAACTGGGGCAATGTTCACTTGTTTTACATAGAGATAAATTTCTCTGAACTGAAGAGAGTCTGTAGAACAAGTTTACCCACCTGATAAAATATTGTTATTACACAAGCCCTGTCCCAGCATCTCACCTGCAATTGGTAAACAGGAGAAAGTCATGGAATATTGGATACCAAGATTAGCTAATAAAATTTTTGACTCAAGCTACTTCTTAGAATAAGAATAGGGTAGAAATTGAAAGAAGCAATTAATTAATTGATAAATGCATTGATCAATAAGCATTACCAGCCTGACTCAATTTCAAATAAACACATATCTAGATATTTTCCTTCATTACTTACTTAGGGTATTGAGAAAAATGCGGTTAATCACTTATGTCTTTAAGATGTCTAATTTACAACTGACAGATTTAAAGTCCTCATTCTGGTCTCATGGGTTATGGAGTAAAGAAAATATATGCTAAATTGATGGTTAATATTTGTTTCAATTTTGGCAGTTTAACTTAATTCAAGTTGGATGGAATCAGCATAAAGTCAAAATTTATTTATTTATCATCCATAAATTTTGGGTAGCTCTCGCTTCTTTATTCATACATCTGCCGCTTCAAGCCCTTTATGTAAAAATCCAAGATAGGATACTGCAGGCTGAAGCAAGGGCAGTGAACATGCTATTAAAATGAGAGTAACAAGAAGTCCCAATCAGAACCATGATTGGTGCTCAAAGACTCTGACCAAGATCTGCCGGCACCCCACCCCAAATTGTCACGTGTCTAAATGTGTATGTAACATTTTCCATAGACTACTAAGAGTTTAGCCACAAACTTGGGAAGGAACAGAATTAATGGCTTTATGTCACGAAAGGAAACAACCTTTAAAAAGCTGAACTGCATCTTAAAATCAAGGAAAAAAGGCATAGCCAACTCAAAGGGAAAGAAAAAAATAAATCTGTCTGCTCTAAGTTAGGGCTAAGCCCATCTGTATCCACTATGAACTCTCAAACTGATAGCCGTCTCATAATCACCAAAAGGGCTATGGTTCTTGCGCTCGCTTATGTCTGCTGCCTACCTTTTGGCCTAAGTCTTCCTCTTGAGTGTGCCTGTTACACATTAATGTCTGCTCCACTTCTGGGTCCACCTCACTATTTCTTATCTTCATTTTTTCAATTTTCATGTGAAATGGGTATAGCCATTTAAAAAAAGCAGCCCTAAATTGTAAGACATTGAGAAATTTAAGTTGTTAGAGCCAGTCTTACATTTTACCACACGAATTACAATAATAGATAACATCTACACTGCAGTTCACTTTCAACCATATCAGAATAGTCAGGCTCCTGAACTAATGCAAAATGAGAATAAGAAAAAAGATGATGGAAATTTGAGAGTGTTATTAGCATATGGCCTCCAGTACTGTGAAATACAACATCCTAACATCCTGTATATATAATGTGTTTTATAATATGTTTTATTTATATATATATGTATATATTTATATACACACAAATTATGTATATATACACTTTTATGTATGTATATACATATATACAGTCTTACATACACACACACATACACAAGGAGCTGGAATAATTCTCTAATGAAGGATACTTAACAAAGAACTTTTAGAAACAGAATTATCAAGCAAACAAAATTGCTCAAGAAAAAACTTTCAAACTGCTTAAGTTTCCTTTCTCTAAAGGAGACTCCTTTCATTAAATATACAACTTATTTCTTAGAATGGATACATAGGCCTCGATGTACTTTGTTTAAAAGCAATACCTTCAACCAATTAAAGCCATTTCTCCCTACCAAAAGGAAACAAACTCAGGTCCAATTTGTGAGATTATCCTGAGGTCCTCCCATAACAATTACATAACTCAAAATTTTCCATGCCCTTATTTGTCTTTATCTACTTCATCTGTCAACGTTTAAAAGCAGAGTTAAAGTTTCCCATCACAACTGTATTTGATTTATCTTATTTTTTTAGTGTCATTGTTTTGTTTGTTTTAATAGGCATAGTCTATGGAAACACTCAGAACTCACTTTGTATTATTTCTCCATCCCTTATGATCTGCATAACCTGGGTCCTCAGATTTTAGTTAGTGAAAGGGCCTTGATAATCAAAGTTTTCTGAAAATTAAATGAAATAATGAATTTTGTATAATGCCTGACATAGGTTAAAGATTTGAATTATGACTATTATCATTACATATTTTCATTATGCTCTTTGTACATAAAGGTTTATGAATTTCAAAACTCTTATTTTATATTTCATTTTATCAATTTAAAATTAACCCTTGGTCAGTGATTTGAATGTCTTGATTTTCACTTTGCTTGAAGTTAATATTCTTACTCTGGGTCCTTTTGTTTTGTTTGCCCTTTATTTTATTACTAACCTTTCTGTGTCATTCTGATTGATATTATTCTTAACACAATGGAAAAGAATTAAAAGTTTTTAGGTAAGAGAGTGACATGATCAGCTTTATTGGTTTTAGAAAATTACTTTGGTTCCTGGTTAGCAAATGGTTTATCAGTGATAACAAATAGAAAGCAGGAAAATATTTGAAAAAGTGAAAAAAAGAAGATAGTGACTTGGAGTAGGATGGGAGCAATGTTTTGGTTAAGCAGGGAGAGTAGGCCAGTAAAAGAAAGATAAGATTCTAGTTTTTTTAAATTGAGTAATGGGAAGTTTGTGGAAACACTTATTAATATAAGAAAGAATGGGTATAGAGAAATATGGATTTTTGGGGAGTGTGTGTCTTGTTTATTTTGAGAGTCCGTTTGACTTCCTAGTCAAAGAGTTATATCAACAATAGCAAATATGAAACAGAGGACTAAATTTGACTAGTCACTGGGTAAGCTCACTAGGGAGGCGGTTATGTGATTGTAGATAGAGAAAGGAGGTAGTCCTGGACTGCACTGCACATTTCAGTATTTGATGATTAAACAAAGGAGGAGACATCAGAGAAGACTGAGAAAAAGCAGCCAGGAAAATAGGATATCCAGAAATGTCATGTCATGGAAGGTAAGAGAAGGAAGACTTTCAAGAAGGAAGGAGTAGTAAACTGTGCTAAATGATGCTAAAAGTGGGTGTAAGTGCGTCTACAAAGTGACCACTGAGTTTATACTAAATAGATACAGTCTTAATTCCAGTAGATTCAGTAGAATAATAATGAGGGCGCCCTATGCAAAGGGGATTAAGGAGAAAATGGTAGATTGATCAGAATGAACTGAAAATTTTCGGAAAGAATTGATAGACACCAGCTTCAAGGAGTTTCATTTCTTAGTATCACTTGCCCATTCTTGGCAATCTCTTCACTCTCTTTCCTCTGTATTTATCATCATCTTGTCTCTTTATTCTACATTCTAGGGAAGTTCATCTTCCCCAACACTGATTAAATTTTGATATTACCTGTGCTCTTTGTTTAAACCGGGACACACTTTTAATTCTATAATTAAAAATTAAATGTTCTAATATTACCTTCTAATCTTAATAAGATCACTTTTAATCTCAACTAATACTACTTAAAACTCATCTAGTTATATTGTCTTATTGGTCTTGTCCCTCTTTATAATAGCTTTAGCTCCTGTATTATAATGGCCATATCCTATTTCTAAATATTTTTCCAGTTTCTATAATAAATCATTTTAGAGATGTACATGTATTTCCTCCAAGTCTTAAGGATAATTTCTTCTTCCTTTCACCTATGGTAAGTTCCTCAGAAACCTTATGATACATCTAGCAAAATATGATGCTTGACAAAATACAGTAAGCAAGGCTAGACTTTACCCTACTTATTTGTCTATTTTGGGACTAGTTGAAACCTCATCTTAAATCTATAGCCAATGGATCAATGTATATGAATTTTAATCCAATTTCTAGTGTTTATTAGATTTTTATTATCAAGACTCTGCTGGTCTGAGATGAATTATTTCCTTATCCAAATCAATGAAGCATCTGAAATCCTATTGTCAGGTGGGCCATACTTTTCTGCTCTATGTGAAAAAGAAAATTGGTAACTTCCCTTTTTAGTTTTACTTTTCTAAATCTTGTTCCATAGATTTCCTCTTAGTGAGTATTCCTCCCAGAGCCTAGTTGAATATTGTCTGTAATTCACAGAATTTAATTCTAGAGTATATTTGCATTATGTTTTCTTTGTCTATTTTTAGATGGCCAATAGAAATTTGTGTCATTTTGAGTAAGGGCTTGTTTGTCAAAGGTATTTTAATCAGGATTCACACAATTCATATTTAAGCTGATCAACAAACTATTTTTAATTTGAGGAATTTTTAAAATTTTTTATAGATTAGTACAGATAAAATACTACTATTTTAAGAGTGAATTGAATTGCTAGATCTCTTAGAGTACAAAAATTTACTGATGGTTTATATGCCAAAAAAAATAATTTATGTGTATAATTAATATGAAATGGGAAATAAAATTAATTTATATGTCAAAAGATTATAAGTATTGCATAATTTGTAAAAAAAAAAAAAAAAAGTAAGCCCTCTTTAAGCCTTCCAAACCAGCATTCAGTGTACTCAAAGGAATCCCAATTCACTAATAATTCGTATACCCTTCCTATTTATTATTTATTCAACTAACCCTGGCCTAAAGAATAATCCTGAAGTTGCGGTATTTGATTTTGAAAATTGCTTGAGTTGTTTATTATTCTGACTCATACTTAAGCAGATGTTGACTTTGGCAGAAATAGTCTGCTGTTAACTGCATAATATATGACTTTAAAGCACCAAGATGGTCATTGTTACTTTGAGTGTTTATCCATTTTTGTCAAATGTGACTGTTATCAGTCTTCTGTAATGAGACTCTTAGTAAAGAGAAATTTTGTTTACCATTAACTTTCAGGAAGCTCTGCTCAGAAAGAAAGAGTCACATCTGTGAATTTTAAAATTACACATACCTAAATCACTATCACTTTTCCTGATCACTGGGGCAAAGTTTCAGTTTACAAAAATAATTCCAAAGGACATAACTTTGGATGCATGGTGATAAGAGTACTCATCAGCTTAACAGTGTGAATGCATTATGATTTATTTACCAGAGACAAACAAGGAACAAAGGCAAAATCGATAATTGGAATGGAAAATACAAAATGTGCCAAATGATTACCTTCAATATTAGAGGAAAGAGGGTTAACCATAATATTGTACTTTACAGGAATGAAAATATTCAGTATATTCCTTTCCCAAAGCAAAATAACATGTTAATGACTCTGCTCAATATCATTCTTGTTAATGTGACATCCAGGGAAGCACTCCTTCTGGAACCATAAAATGTGTTCAAGGACAAAGATCAAAACTGTTTCCCACTGCTTCTTGCTGGTGGCTGGAACTGAAGCCCTGAGTCAGAATGGTCACCATTACTGTAAGTGGCTGCCTAGCCATTTAGAATTAGGGCTGTAGCCTATCTCATTGTTTCCTCTCCTGAGGAATAGCAACCATGTGTATATATTTGCTGAAAATTTTTGGTATAGCATTCCAGGATTCACAAAAGGAAAAGACTCCCCTCCTTTCTCCTGAAAATTCCTGAATATTTAATTCTTACTTCTTCAGAAATAAATGAAAATATTATGCTTTCATAAAAGCTTTTTTTTTCTGCAGTGACAGAAGGTCATTTCAGAATTTATGAAGAGGTGGAGAAAATTAGGATAACAATGGATGTAAGGAATAGTTGGTTGAGCATGGGATTGAGGGAAAGGAAATGGGAGTGGAGATGTAGGAATCTTCATCCTAATGTTTTCAGTGTGGAGACTGAAATCACTTGGGCTGATGACGTGGGTCAGAAAAGATGGAAAGACGGTGGACATGGGGCTAAGTCACTGAGGACTCCAGCCTATTGTCCTGGATTTGTGTGCTTCTCAGCATGGCCAGATATACCACCATTGCCCACAAGGGATACCATCATTGCCCACTTTGAAGAACTCAGGACTTTGATGTCCCTTAAACTCGCCTTGATGAAGTCCTGTCCCTTAGCTTCCTTATCGCATATCTCAACCTGGGTTCTGATTGTTTCTTAGTGTCTTCTCTTAATATTTTTATTCTGTGTCTATTACTTATCTGACTATTCAAGATCTAACCTAAAATGTATGTATTTCTTACTTTTTACTAAGAACTTTAGATATAGTATTGATTGGTGTAATTTTCATAACAACTCTCTGATGCAAAATTATTATCCCTATTTTAAAGACAAGGGCACTAAGTCTTAACACAGTTAAGTAATGTGCCTAGGTTGGTAAGAAATGAGCCAAGTCCATTTTGCACTAAATCCTGCTTGACCATTGTGCATAAATCTCCATCTGATTTATTTGTTCAGGAAAGGAACCCTCTCAGCTGTTTGATACCTTTGCTCTGAAGGAAAGAATGTACTATTCTTCCATGGTCAGAGAAGCAAAGCAGCTAGAGATATGTATGTATGTGTACATGTCTCTGTATATTTAAAATTGGAGAGCCATCACAACCTAAATCGGTGTTCCCAATGAGTGATGGAATGCAATGAAAATGTCATCCCTTTTGCAATATTTTCAATATTAATTTCAACCCCTAATTTCAATTTTCAGAGCTTTTCTAAACTGCATTACTGTTTGTATCTTAGAATATATTTAGTGTCACATATAATATGTGTTGTGTAGATGTTGGTTTTATAAAAGAGGCTGTGTACAGAAAGAACAGGGCAATGGAGGCTAAAAAGAAGTCAGTATATACCATGTTTCTGATTTGGATAAGATGAATATATTCAGAATTTCTATTTATGAGGAAATAACTATATTTAGACAAATGTTTACATTCCTTTATCCTAATACACAATTGAGCAGACCAATGTTAATGTATAAACCAAACAAGTTTTATGGGTCAAAGAAATTTTTGAAAAGCATTTCAGTTATGCTTTAAGACTGTGGACACTCAAATGTTAGCAAATGTAATTTATGAAAATTAATTATTAATACAAATAAGAAAAGAATAGCAGTGTTACCATTACTAATGTCCTTATTATGAGAGGATAATAACATAGCTAAAGTTGATAACATTTAGTGGATAAGTTTTTCTTTAATTTACCTACCTACTCCATGGTTTCTCCTTTTTCCCACCTGAAGTAGCCTAGCCTTCTAATTTTCTCAGATACCCAATGTGCATCAACTCAAGCTGTCCTACTCAAAACTTGTATCCAAAGAATCAGAGCGATAAACTGAAGAGTAAATACTTTTTAATAGTCCAAAATTACCCTCATAGAAAAATTTTATTTTATAATGATTACACATACAGTGAAAATTCAAGGAACAGTTATTCTCATTATTGTTTTATTTCCTATCATTTAGTACTTATTTTGTGCCTACCAAACATGAGATATTGCTACCACTCTAAGTGGTAGGTACTGTTATCATCCTCCTTTCACAAATAAGCAAACAATTTCAAGTGACTCATGCAAGATCACACAGTATGTGGAGAGATCTATACAGTTTTAAAATTATTTCTGTGTGTATGTGTATCTTTGTATGTGTATGTGTGAAATATGTGTATTTTTATAGAAGTTGCCAAAAAAAAACTGTATCTATTTTTTTCTACATGGAAGGCTAGTTCAGTTCAAACATAAGACAATTTCACTGAACTTACAGTTGCATCACTTTTTTTCCTACTCTAATTTTGTAGTACATTATCTATACAGCCTCTGGTCTTACTATCCTATCTGGGATTAAAGCAATTTTGTTTTAATTGCATAGATCTGCTGTATACTTTTCCAAGTATTATAATAATAAATACATATTAGAGAGGCACATCTGTATTTAAAAAGTGTTTGACAACCAATAACAATAAATCAAGGCACCAAATACAGAACTTAGAGATTTTATAGTTTAAAATCATTAGTTTGGTTTGTCTAGATTGGAAGTAAATACAAAATCATTACCTTACAGCTTTCTCATCACAATTCTGTGTGAATTGAGGAGGTGAGACACTCCATTTCTTTGAAAATAATACCCTGTCAAAATCATAAAACTTTGCTATCATAACTGACACTAATTGGCATCCTTGTTAGCACTCTCAAAAGAGAGGTCAAAACTGGAGATGCATAGAAGCTGAGTTGCCCTTTCTTATAAGTGGTTCCTCTGGGTTGAACAACAGAGATGTGGAAACCTTAGAAGTTTGGCATAAACCTTTATTATAAGAAAAACAGAGCATGTTGGTGTTGGTCTGTGAGTATTGATTGTTTGACATCTTGGTAGAGCATTCTATAGGAAATTTACAAACAGGTGTCTAAAATAATTAAAAAGATGAGACAATAGTTTCAATTCCACAATGTCTTACCAAAACCTTTGAGGCTACGTGTGTGTATGTAGAGAATTTCAGAAAGGTATGTGTGTAAGAAAATAGTACATACACCTTATGTATGTTACACTGTAGGAGGGTAAGGGGCAACATTACATTAATATTTTTACAACAGTATATATGACTATGCATAACAGCTGTTGTAAAGAAAGGCTATAAATATACTTATATCAGTTCAGATCAAAATTTGCCAACAAAAAAGCAAGTCATGTGAGGTTAACATTTGCCACCAAATACATTATTTTAAAAATTTCTGTTGTAAAAGATTTTGGAACTTCTGAATTGCAGATACGGTATTGCAGACTCATATAAGAATTGAGAGTATCTGACTATAAGGAAAAAAATACTGAATGACAATTAAAATGTGGACTTTATTTTTTAACTTTTATTTTCAACAAATATCTATCAAACACCTACTACATGCCAGTTGCTATGACAGATAAGACAGTGATGAACAAGACAAATGTGGTCCTACACTTAAGCAGTGTTTAGTGACCAGCTTTCTTCATTTCTGGTAAAATCAGAAAAAGAAGCAAACATTTTAACGCATAAAAGTTAAGTTAAAAAGGAATAATGCTTTCCATTTCCAGGATTATTTAATACAGGAAAAGGTTGTCTAAGAAGATACATGAAAAAGTCAATATATTAATTCTGGTTTATCTTATTTTCAATAAAAAATTTTTGACAAATGGAAATAAAGCACTATTATTGTTATCTGAAACATACTACCAAGGACTTTGTTGTTGTTGTTAGTATTTGATATCCACAGACCAGTGACTCAAGAAGCCAACAACTTGAATACCTACACAACTGTTAGTTATATGGAAAAGACATGTTCTGTTCTGTATCCTTCTCCTAGAAGCACAATTGCCCTCTCACTAATAAGATTTTTAGATAATCAATATGTGCCATTAATATTAGTACATATTTTAGTGATTCTAGCTTTTCCTAAACTTTTTTTCTTCCTTAATATTCAGTAATGATCATTTTCTGTAGCCCTTACACATACAAATGATTAAACCAAACAGGCCAATTGAGTAGCTGTTTTTCACACATGTATACTTTTGCAAACATATTTACACATACCTACATTTGATGGATAAATAAAAATTAGATTTTATTTACTGAGATTTAATGAACAAAGCTGTAATGCTGTCATCATGCAGCCCTTTCTTTCCTAGGACAAACTGGAATGCCATGAGGCATCTTTCCAAGAGACACACCCTAAAGATGCTAGGATATGAGTTACTCTTGTAGAAAAATAATGATTGTTACCCCTAGAGCAAAATAGAACTTTTCCTGGAATGTGTCAGTTTCAAGGCCATTCCATAAAAAGAGATTTTCCCATATAAATGGAAATTGAAACATTCCTGAGACTATATGGCACCAGCAAGGGAGAAATTTGAGGTTGTTTACATTTCCACTGAGGCATATATTCTGGACCACCTGGGAAAATTAAACAACTCTAAAATTCCATTAAGCCATTAATCTAACCCTTCTCATAGGTAGGAAAGAGATACAATCAGCAGGACAAACAGGTTGATGTGTTCTTTACCATCAGTCACAAAGACAGGAAAGGAGAGGAAAGCAGTGCTCATTCAAGAATATTAAGCGTTCAAGATTTGCAGATACTAACTAATACATATGTAATAGACAAACAACAAGTTCATACTGTATAGCACAGGGAACTAAATTCAATATGTTATAGTAACTTATAGTGAAAAAGAATATGAAAATGAATATATGTATGTTCATGTATGACTAAAGCATTAGGCTGTACATTAGAATTTGACACAACATTGTAAACTGACTATACTTCAGTAAAAATATATATATATACAAAAAAAGAATACTAAGCAAACCCTTTGGTCAGTGTACAATAAAAGTAGATGTGATTAAAGAAAATGGTTGATATATTAAGCATAGCCTCACTGACTGCTAGACATCGGTCTTCTCAGAAAGAGCCGCTTTCTAGGTATACCCGCTCCCTATTGCATTGCCTTGAATTACATATGGCTGTACCTTGGCCTGGCTGTACATGTCCTAGATATTTTCCTGCTAATCAATGTTTATACTAAACATGGCAGATAAAACTCAATTCTAGAGCTTTCATTGTTGAGAAGATGTTGATGATTAAAAAATTTAAGAGTCACAGGAAATGATGAAAGGTAATGTCCCCAGACAAATACCAAAGTTTGCAAGACCAAGCTGATTAATCCTAAATTCCCTAAAAAATATTTCCTCCAACTGGCTTGTGTGAGTGGGTACAGAGTTGAAAAAGAGTTATATTGAAAGACTGTGTAATTTTATATGGGGAAAAGGTGTTCCTTGCAACAGTCTCAAAAATATCCATTATTAAGATCGGTTTGAGGTGATGTACTATCTCTTATCCTGCACAAAGGTAAAAAGTCAAGTGACTTCTCCCTGATTAGTCTTTGTCTTATTTCAAGATATCCTAGTAGTTGTTACCTCAAAGGTCCACAACTACAAGAAAATTAGAGATGAACCGTGGATGATAAAATTTACCTTCTCTGAAAGTTAGTTTTATCACATAAAAAATGGGGGCATTAGTTAAACCTATATCATAAGGTTGTTGTGACAGATAAATGAACGAATGCGATGTAGAAAGTTTAGTACGGTGCCCAGGGAAAACTTAATACATTTTAACTGTCATTATTTTAAGAATTGTGCAGTTTGCTGCTCTGCACACATGTGCTGTACTCCTCTTTTAAGTGCCACTTCCGTAACTGATGCTTACGCACTGATGAGTAATGTGCAGCATTAGAAAGAGCCCTAGATTGAAGGTAAGTAAAATTCTACTGTGGTTCCTGCTTTGCCAGGGACTACCTTTTTATAGGTACAAGTCCCTTCATGACTAGAGAATTGTTTTCTTGTCTGTGATAACACAGAATTGGGCTCACTGGCTCTAAAATGCCTTGACCTCTGGAACCATTCAATTCTTATGATTCAATTATACCATGTTGTTTATGCAGTCTTAACCTAAAGTGAGTAAACATATTCATTCTTCTGGCTTTCTAGATGAGATATGAACAAATACAGTTTTACTGTTTTCCACATCTATCTACAATTTTTAAAATACTTAGCTATCATGTCTTTACACAAATGTCAAAACTGATAGCAGTGGCACCACCCCAATAGCACCCTCTCATAAAATTAAATGTCTAACTTTAATACTATAGAAATTGAATCCGGCCTCATTTTGGATATATGGATTGCATAGGTGGCCAGTTCTATCTTTTTTATTATTCACGTACCTCCCTTAAATTAGTATGTTGTTATATTATCTATCTGACCAGAGTAGATTAAGAATACCTGTGATTTTTTTCCTTTAATAAACCTTAAGTGATCTGAGTATATCTTTTTGGCTGCCTGAAAGCCATCCTTCTTTTTTCTTTGCTAAAAGAATCCTAGTTTTGTTCAGGTATTACTGACCATGTATTTCAGAAAAACTTAAGTTCTCAAGGGCTACACCATTCCCCTTTTGAGTGATTAGTTTAGAGAAAGGCGTATGACCCCATTTTGGGAAATGAGACAAAGGAGAAAGTCTGCAGAGTGGCTTCTGGGAAAGGTTTCTTCGTTCTTAAAAAAGAAGAATTAAGAGGAGAAATGTAATTTTACTACCTTTGGCCATTATTATCTCTGATGTCTGGAGCTGCTGGAGGTATTTTGTGACCGACAGGTGAGGCAGCCTAAGAAGATGCAAAGTGTAAAGGTGCAAAAATCTGGATCCTTTATAATTTTTCAGAGTCACTAAATTTATCAACAGTGGAATTTAACCAACTCTAAACTTCTTGTTTTGTGAGATTATAAATGTCCTTATTTCTTAGGGCATTTTAATTTGGTCTTTGCATTACAGCTGAAAGCATCCTGCCTAGTACATAATGTATGAGTTAGAAAAGCTAGCTACCATAACAAACATCCAAGATCTCAGTGTCTTAACCCAACAGAAATTCATTCCTTGATCACTGCAGTCATATTTGGGTCAGCAGAGGTGTCTGCTTCATCCAGTGTGGTTCCACCTCCTTTATATGCAGCCAGGTAATGGGGAAAGAAAGAACATGGAAAGAGAGAAGTAATGGAGAAACGTTCCAATACCTGGAACTTTGTCATGTAACCCAATCTAATCAGTTAGGAAATGTAGTCAGGCTATGTGCCCAGGAGGAAGAAGAAAGTGGTTTGGCATACACATAGTGTCTCTAAGTTTCTATTAACAGTTCTGATATGGTGACTTTTTTTTTAACAACATTATCAGTGTTGGCTTAATCACACTGGGTAGGAAGTTCAAAAATTGACTGTTTAACCACTTACTCCACTGAAAAATGTTCCACTTAAGTGTCATGTTTTGAAAATAAATTTTCTATTTATATGTAGTCCTTAAAGAATACTTCTTCAAATTCCAATAAAATTAGGGGTATTTTCTCTACGCACTGGAAAGTGATGCAAAATGGATGAGATTAATTATATAGTATCTTCACAAAGATCAAGTTTATTTTTTAACTGGAGTATAGTTGATTTAAAATGTTTCAGTTGCAGCAAAGTGATTCAGTTACATACATATATATATTCTTTTTCAAATTCTTGACCATTATAGGTTATTACAACATATTGAATGTAGCTTCCTGTGCTTTACAGTAGGTAGTTGTTTTGTTGTTTATCTATTTTATATATAGTAGTGTGTATCTGTTAATCCCAAATTCTTAAATTATCCCTTCCCTTCGTCCCCCTTTGGTAACTGTAAGTTTGTTTTCTATGTCTGTGAGTCTATTTCTGTTGTGAAAATAAGGTCATTTGTATCATTTTTTAGATTCCACATATAAATGATATCATATGATACCTGCCTTTCTCTGTCTGACTTACTTCACCTTGTGGTAATTTCTAGTTTCATCCATGTTGCTGCAAAAGGCATGATTTCATTCTTTTTTTAATAGCTGAGTAATATTCCATTATTCCTGTAGATGGACATTTAGGTTGTTTCCATGTCTTGGCTGTTGTAAATAGTGCTGCTATGAACATTGGGGTGCATGTATCTTTTCAAAGTACAGTTTTCATCTTTTCTGAATATATGCCCAGGAATGGGTTTGCTGAATCATATAATAACTCAGTTTTTAGTTCTTAAAGGAAACTCCATACTATTCTCCATAGTGGCTGTACCAATTTACATTCCCACTGACAGTGTAGGAAGGTTCTTTTTCTCCACACACTCTCCAGTATTTATTATTTGTAGACTTTTTGATGATGACCATTCTGGCCCATGTGAGGTGATTCCTTATTATAGTTTGGATTTGCATTTCCCGAATAATTAGCATTTTTGAGCATCTTTTTCATGTGCCTGTTGGCTATCTATATGCCTTCTGTGATAAAATGTCAATTTATGTCTTCTGCCCATTTTTGTTTGGGTTGTTTTTTTCCTTGATATTGAGCTGCATGAGTTATTTGTATAATTAATCCTTTAACAGTCACATCATTTGCAAATATTTTCTCCCATTCGATAGGTTGTCTTTTTGTTTTGTTTATGGTTTTTCTTTGCTGTGCAAAAGCTTGTAAGTTTAATGAGGTCCCATTTGTTTATTTTTGCTTTTGTTTCTATTACTCTAGGAAACAGACCCAAAATAATATTGCTGCAATTTATGTCAAAGAGTGTTCTACCTATGTTTTCCTCTAGGAGCTTTATAGTATACAGTCTTACATTTAGGTCTTTAATCCATTTTGAGTATATAGTGTTAGAGAATGTTCTAGTTTCATTCTTTTACATGTAGCTCTCCAGTTTTCCCAGCATCACTTATTGAAGAGACTGTCTTTTCTACATTGTATATTTTTGCCTCTTTTGTCATAGATTGACTATAAGTGTGTGGGTTTATTTCTGAGCTTTCTATCCTGTTCCAATGATCTATGTATCTGTTTCCTATGTGCCTGTACCATAATGTTTTGATTACTGTAGCTTTGTAGTGTAGTCTGAAGCCAGGATGCATGATTCCTCCAGCTCTGTTCTTCTTTCTCAAGATTGTTTTGGCTATTCAGGGTCTTTTGTGTTTCCATACAAATTTTTAAATTTTTTGTTCCAGTTCTGTGAAAATGCTATTGGTAACTTAATAGGTATTGCATTGAATTTGTATATCACCTTGGGTAGTGTGGCCATTTTAACAATTTTGATTCTTCCAATCCAAGAACATGGTATATCTTTTCATCTGTTTATACTGTCTTCAATTTCTTTCACCAGCATCTTATATTTTTTCAGAATACAGGTCTTCTGCCTCGAGGTAGGTTTATTTCTAGGTATTTCATTCTTTTTGATGCAATGGTCAATGGAATTGTTTCCCTAATTTCTATTTCTGATAGTTCATTGTTATTGTATAGAAATGCAGCAGATTCTATATATTAATTTTGTATCCTGCAGCTTGATCAGATTCATTGATGAGCTCTAGTAGTTTTCTGGTGGCATCTTTGGGATTTTCTATGTATAGTATCATGTCATCTGCAGACAGTGATAGTTTTACTTCTTCCTTTCCAATTTGATTTGTTTTATTTGGTTTTCTTACGTGATTGCTGTGGCTAGGACTTCCAAAACTATGTTGAAAAAAAGTGGCAAGAGTGGGATCCTTGTCTTGCTACTAATCTTAGAGGAAATGCTTTTAGCTTTTCACAGTTGAGTATGATCTTCACTGTGGGTTTGTCATAGATGGCCTTTATCATGTCAAAGTATGTTTAGATCAAATTTACCTTTGAATGGAAAGAAGTCTGTTCACCAGATTGACAATTTAATAAAGTGGATAATAAAAAAGGGTGACTTTAGATATTTGGTTTAGAAGGCACATGCAAATGTTATGTTTATTAAGCGAGTCCTAGCCAATAGAATCTACTTTTTCTGGATGGCTTGTCAAAACTTAAACAGATCTCTAATAGCATTTTTGATTTGTTTATCCTTTAATGTTCCTTTGCTATACTACCAACATCAAAAATTAAAAGGAATTGTTGGATAAATTGTCTGTGGTCTCTCATATTTAACTTTAGGGGTGTGTGTGTGTGTTCTCAGTGGCTTCATTTTACATACAATATTTTAGACATAAAAGTTTTGGTGCAACGAAGAAATGCACAGATCAATCACAAACACTATCCTATTGTTGTCTGTAGCCAATATCTAATACTTACAGGAGAAACAAAAACTCAGGAAAAAAGATAACACTGAGCCACTTTGGGAGGTTTCTCATGTCTGGTGGGTAACAGAGAAAGTGAAGCAAGACCAATCCCATTACCACTAGTTATGCTTCAGCCACTCCAATTTCATTCATTTTGCTTCTATTTCTGATGTGCAGAATCTGTTTGATAAATTCCCTTCTGGGGACAGGCTAGTCTTGGAAGGGTGTACATTAAAAAGTTATAAAGAGTACATAATTTATTAAACCCAACTCATTATTGGAAACTGTTAGTATACAGTTCACTTAATAGGAATCATTGGTGGAGAAAATGACTGTTGTTTTGATCTGATCGTATAAGCTATGGCATAATTTTTCCTGTCTGTTGTAATTTACCTAATCTTGAAAGACATGAATACTCACTTAAACTCTGCTTGCAACTGGAAAACAGACACATATGTTCTGTTATTTATTAATGGCAATGGCTTAACATTTTTATTATGTTATAACAAATAGACTCTTCAAGTTTTCAGCAAACTGATTGAATAATTGAATACAGTAACTATACCCCTCAGTGTACAATGGGACAAGAATAGGAAACAGCTCTACTGACAAATGCCAAGTTTTCAGGACTGTTGTCTATTAACAAGTTTCACTCAGGGAAATAACCAGTCTATCAAAGAAGATTTCCTGTCTGCCTACTATGCACAAAAAGTAAGCCTTAACATTGTGAAGAGAAAACAAAATATCAAGGGACTTAAGGAGGTAAGACATATACATTAAAATAGCTAGCTAGAAATATAAAGCAACATATTATCAAATCCTAGATGATACAAACAAATACTAGAAGAGGTTAGGGTCAGTGAGAGCTAGTGACTTGGGATGGCCAAGGATGATCTTCACCTTATAGCCTCATCTACGACCAATCCTAAGGAATCTTTTTTCATGTAATTTTGAACATGATTTTATGAGCCAAAAGTTATAGAACTAACTCTTAATGGCAGGATAATTTCAAGTGATATATTAAAATGTATTTATCCATTCCCCTATCAATGAGCATTTACTTTATTTTCAGCTTTTCCCACTAGAAAAATACAGTAGTAATCAATCTTACAATATTTTTGTTTTTATTTCTATATACATTCCCAAAAGTGAAATTGCTTGATCAAAACGTATATATATTTTTTACTCTTAATATGTTGTCATATAGCTTTCTAAGAAGGCATTCAATCTCACTTCTTCCACAGCAAGGTCATAAAGTACCATTTTGCCCACATTACTGCCAGAGGTCATGCTATCATCCTTTTTCAGTTTTGCCAGTCTATTGAGTGGGGAGTAATCTTGCATTGTGACTTTCATTTTCATTTCCCAGAAGTTCAGTGGGTTTGGTACTCTTTCAAATACAGTTAATGACCATTTGGATTTTCTCTTTTATGAAATTCTTACTTCTATCCTTTGCCAATTTTCCTATTATATCGTCTCTCTTCTGAAAAATAAGAAATCTCAAATTTTACTTGCTGATTTTTATTGTTTAGTCATCTATAAGCAGATCAAAAATTATATATTAGATAATGTTGCTGATCATTAACTGTCAACAATATCCAGTGTTAAAGACCTACCATGGAAGATACAACATTCTTAAATTTGGTAATAGAGCAAAGATAGGTATTGAAGCATCTATACTACTGAGCAGCCTGTAATAGATATTATGAAATCAAGTGTATCATACAATTTTAGTTGGATTTAAGAAAGAGAATGTATTACTGGTTAATATGGTCAAGAGAAGTTTCTCAGGGAAGAGAATATGAGCCTGATTTTAATGGCTTGGTATGATTGTGATGAGTTAGTTACGTCAGTAAAGCGTACTCCATTTAGGAGGAATAACATATATTTTAAAACAAATAAGTAATTAAACTGCCAGAAGAGTTGACCTAAGAACCATAATCTTAATTTTTGATAAGTTTTCTTATTATAACAATATAATATAAAATTTTCAAATTCTAGAAACAGAATTTATGAGACCACAAATTCCTTTTAGTTGTAGTTTATTAAAATCTATAATGTTATGTTTCTTGTTAAGAAATGCAGAGAAATTTTCATTTTTGTGTTTAGAATTTAAACTTATAGCACTTAGTATGAAATTCTTTAAGTATAATATTTTGAAAATCAGGAAAATCTGAAAGCTATACTAACGCTTTGTTTTCTTCAGTAACACTAGAACTACTAAACAGTAGTCTGATGTTCTGAAAATTAATACAACTTTCTAAAACTTTTAACTTTAAAGTAGCCACAGTCTCTCATCCTGAATTGTGATTGTCTGTGAATTTTTAACATACCATTATCTACTTTGTGTAGTATTCAAAGGTTATTGAAATTCATATATAACCCATTTTTCTGAAGCACCTTAACAGCTATATGGATCAACATAAATAGTAGTAATATTGATGACTCACTTGGGGGCTTACTGAGCATTGTAACCTCTCCCCCGTGGTGCCATCATTACTATCTGATACCCCTGAATTTTTCACTTGTTGTTGCTGCATTGATGATCACAACTGAGTCTTCCTGTTTCAGCCCTGCACACTCCACAATTTAACAACCAAAGCTGCTGCTTATCTCCTGTCTGTCAAGGATCCCTGCTTTCAGGGTCTAGCACCAGAGTCTTCACCATCTTCTTCCAGATAGTACACTCCTGTCTAAGGCAATGCCATTGAAGCTATGGAGAGCATGAGGTGCCAAACCTGCACCATGGCCCTGGCAAAGAGGATTGGAATTCTTCTCTTACTTCTTAGTATACGATCTGCTATGGGAGTCCAAACAGCTTCTGCCTGTCATAGTGGATCTGTCAGTTTTTAATTAAAACCCTCTCTCTTCCAGGAACTCAAACAGGATGAGGATTGAAGGGAGGGGCAGATTGTAATAATGTCCTCATTGTAGACTCCTGCCACTGTTTGGCAAGACAAGGATGGGGGAGTTTCCAGGAACTGAAAGGTCACTCTGCTTGAGTTATCTTAAAGGACCACTGAAATGGTTCTGACCTGACAAAGTGAGGGGACCCTAGCAAACTCCTGGATCTGAGGAGGGGTGGGAAGGCAAGAGAGTTTTAAAGTAGAATTCCACATCCAAGCTGGTGAAACCTGCAGTGCAGCAGTGCTCGTGGGCAGCTTCTCAGGAATCCAAAACTGCTTTCCAAGAAAGCAAGTCAGTTTTGAGCATCAATATGCCCAGAAAGTTTCAATACCAGATCATATTAGAAGCAACTAGTTAAGACTTTCCCTTCATGTTAGTTCTCCTCACTCACCCTCTGTAGTCTCAAGCTCCAATCCTGGAATGATCAGAAACTGGAACAGTAAGCAAGGAGGGAGGAGGACGACCACAAGGCCCAGGAAATATGAAAGATGCTGATGATACTACCTTTCCCACTATGGACATCAAGCCTGAAGAAGGCTCAAACTGAGAGAAAAGGGAAGCTTTAACTTTAAAGCATTTATAAACATTTCAGTTCTTAAAATGAGATTCTGTGATTCAAATTGCCAGAAAATTGTTTTAACTAACATAGAGCGACCAGAAAAGTCATGGGACCTGCACTAGTGGAAAAGAACTACTCCTACAGAACAAGTTAGAATGAACAATGGATTTTTTTCTCTTGGAAACCAACCTTTCTTGTTCTTTTATTTCAATGTAATGATTATTGAATTTCCACTATATGCCAAATACTCTTCATAGCTAAGAAGATGAAGAAAAATGTATTGATAAACTTAATCTTTGAAATAACTCTATGAGATGAACACTATTGTTATGTATCCCGTTTTGTAATAGGGGCATTTAGGTGCAAAGGATTGAGATAGTTTATCAAAGATCATCCAGCTTGTCAGTTGCAGAGCTGGAATAGATTGTTCCTTATGAGAACGAGTGAAGACAGAAGCATCACAGGCCATGGGGAAATTCTGAATTTAAAAGAATGCAGTCTTCACTTCTGTAAATATTATGAATTGTTTTTCTTCGAAATAGACTGTAAGAACAAAAAACATTTTAAAACATTTCCTTTATGTTCACACAGAGGTACTGCACATATGAATACAGACTAAATTACCAGTAAAATGGAAAGTTAAGGTAAGGAATGACTGAACATGTTTTAAGTATTTCTAAATAATGGTTTCTGGATTTTATATGTAATGAAGTGGAAAGCGTATTAGATGTTAAGAAAATCAAATTAATGATGCAGAAGAAAATCTTCTAAAACATAAAAAGAAGGAATAAAATAATTAAAATGAGGAGAAAGAAAATAAGCCATATGGAAAACAGATTGCCAAAGCTTAATCAAAGTATATAAGAATAGATGGAGCAGAAACAATAATTAAATAAATAATGGGAAACTTTCTACATCTAATAAAATCTCATTCTGCAATCCGAGAGTAAGCTGTCTATTTCAGGAAATCAATAAAAAGAAAATAGCATCAAAACATATCTAGTGGAATTGTCACAGTTAAAAGGCAAGAAAGAATCCCACAGCCATCTAGGGAAAAAAATAATAATGTACAAAGAAATAAGATACAATTGGCCCAGATTGTTCTGCAACACTAAAGGCAATATTCTCAAAGGTTGGAGAAGTTATTCAAGAATCTGTTCTAGGAAAACTGTCAATTCATGAGTGAAGGCAGCAGAAAGATAGTGGATATGCAAGAGTGCAGAAAACATTTCCCAGATGTATTTCCTGACCATATGAATCAAAGACACTTTGAAGGACAAAAATAAAAGAATGTGAATTTCATGCCAGAAGGGAGTGGCACAGCACTGACAACCAGTTAACCATATTGAGATATTTACTAATACAATAGAAATCCTCTTAATTGAACTCAACTAAATTAAGAGGGACCTCCGTTCCCATGTAAATCATACTGATTCTCAGTGTTTATATTAGTCTTCCAGGGCTGCCATAACAAAACACCACAGACTGGGTGGCTTAAACAACAGAAATTTATTTTCTTACAGTTCTAGAGGCTGGAAGTCCAAGATCAAGTGCCACCAGAGTTGGTTTCTGGCAAGTTGTCTCTTCCTAGCTTACAGACAACTGTCTTCTGAGTTCTCACCCAGCCTTTTCTCTGTGCTCCTGCACATCTGGTGTCTCTTTTTTTATATGGACATCAGTTCTATTGGATTGGACCCCTGTCCCTAAGATCTCATTTAACCTTAATTACCTCATTAAAAGTTATTATCTTCCAAATAGAGTCACATTAGGGCTTTAATATATGAATTTGGGGGAGACACAATTCAGTCCTTAATAGTGTTCTACAATAACAGGCTATTCTCAGTCCCCTCTATGAAAACTAACTCTTAATGCTTATTGGTAAGGGTTACTCCTAGGGCAAAATGCTAACTCTAATTTTGCTAACACCATTTAAGTGGTGAAATGACCAACTAAGGGTCATTTATGATAATTTTAAGATCTTTTTATACAAGTTATAATTGCTAATTAAATAATTTATCTAAATATTATACAGACCCATGAAGTAGGAGTTTGAAAAGTCTAAAACTAAAACGGTTTTGTGTCCAATATCAATTATGTTTGAAAAGACTCAGTAAAAGGATCATATAACAAAATTGTTTCTGAATTAATTAGTTGTAACCGAGGCAACTACAAAAGAATGAAAGTCAAACTTAGAACATCCAGAAAGATTCTACCCACAAGAATAAGAGTCCAAGTTCTCACTCCACTTGAATAAAACAGAAACCGAAAATTATTGATGATGTTTTAAGAATGCAGCAAATGTAAGAAAAACAAAGTGAAACTGCAGTTGGTAGAGATGTACTCAGAAAGATGCCTCAACCCTACATCTGAATATAAATGAGTAAAGCATATGCTTATGTTTTAAGTTAAAATAAAATGTTTAATAATGTGTATCATTTTAACTGAAGAGTCAACTTTTTTGGTTACTTGCGCAATTAGGGATCATAACCATGTCATATAAGAAGGATTCTCCTGTATTTATTTAAATAACAATGTAAAGCTGACTATTGACCATTTTATTAAAAAATATTTATATATTTGTTTTAATAACAGGGTTTGTAACCCCAATTTCCATGAAAATAAAATTATCAGGAATGACTGTAGGCTGCATAATCTTTATATATAAGTATTATAGTTATAATTATTTTAGGGGATGGAAGGATTTGGGGGCTGATCTAGGGAAAGGATAACAATGTAGCATACACAAGCTTTACTGGGCTGCACTTGAATAGAGTTGCGTGCGTGAGAGGGAAGACCCACAGCATTAGATTATCCAGAGGCACATGGTGAGGAGAACAAGGTAACTGTTGGGGGTGAGGAGAGTAACAGAGGAGGCTAACATGTCTAGGTAACGCTGCTCAACACCATGGCTGGGAGTCTCTGAGTCAGAGGACTGAAAAGGGTCATAGAAGCTTGGGGTCTTATAACCACTAGGCTCTATCTTATCAGTGGCCAGAAGAAGTAGGGTAAGTTGCCTCAGAGTACACAGAGCAGGAATGTTCTAAATAGTTAAAAATCTATTTGGGCTACTTTAAAAATAATTGGATGTGTGAAAATTTGAGTTTGGCACCAGTGGGCTTTTAAGCCATCATGTTTCAACTTGCAGTGAAGAAATAAACAACCCAGGGGCCACAACATGGTGGATATCTTTGACTCTTTTATATAACAATTATAAGTATTATACACTTATATGTACCTAATTATTACATACACATGTAAATATATATACGGATACTATGTCATACTGATATTTGCGATATTTAACAATAAAATTGCCAAACTGTAATTGCCATAAATGAGCATGAACAGGGAGGGGTTGAGTATTTATTTCCCCTTAGTGAAAACAATTCAAATGAATGAAAACACGATATAGGAAAAATCTCTACTTAAGCATCTTTATTGATTATAAATTTATGTTTTAATGTATATAATTTCATATAAATTTTTAGCTTGTATAAAATTGCCAAATGAATGGGCTATTGTCATATTTTTTAGAGGAAATTTTAATTAATTTCTGCTCCCTCATTCTTATTTTTGTTCTTCTGCTTGTCGTTTCCTTAGAATCACTCTGGCATTGCTGCCAGGGAAAGTCAATTGAAATACATATTATTGATGTCCTATTAAGAGACTCCACAGATAGCATTGTGAACCATGAATATAACCACATAAAATACAAATGTCTTCAATGTAGGGAGGTGGAGAGGGGGAAATAATTAATAATAGCTTTAAAACTGTGTGAAAATGAAATAAAACATCATTCCAATAAATTAACAAACAGGGCCCATTAGACTTATAAAAATACAAAGCACTGTGCACTTTAAATGAAGTTAATAAAACCAGATGAGAAATATTTTTAAATTCCTAAGATAACTGTGGGTTGAAAATTTGCCCTGAAAGTAAAATAATAATAAAAATAATAATACTAATGGAGATTGGAACGTGTTAGGGAAATGAGTAGCAGAATAGCTCAGTTCAACATATCATTAGGAACATATCATTAGGAACCTTTTATGCAGTAGGTGCCCAGGATACCAAGATGAATACGAAAATGTTCTTTACAGAGCCACCACATATGGGCAGCCATCATTCTCACCTTAAGGTACCTCACAGTCTAGTAGATAAGAAACAAAACAAAATCTGTACAGAAAACAATTCATAATTACCATATTGTCTGGCTTCCCCGCGAAACTGTGAGCACTTTGAATACAGGAGGTATGTTTGCAGGTTCTCCACTGTATTTCTAACTCTTGCAGAGATATGTTTGCATGGTAGGCACTCAGCAAGCATATATTAAATTGATTAATAAATACTATGGGAAGAGCACCAGCCTCTCAATCCAAGCTTAGAGTTTCCCAGAGTTCAACTTCACTACCTTTCTCTTCATCTCCAGAACACTTCCCTTATGTGTGAGCTGGGGAAATATTGTATAGATTCCTCAGTAAACCAGAGAAAGCATCTGATTAGATCATCAAAGCAAAGGGGAAACTTCACAGTGTGTATCTAAAGCCCAGTTGGAAACCAGTAGATCAAAAAGCCAGAATGCTGGTTGCCTGTGGCCAAACTGGCATCATCACCACTCTCTTACCACTCTCTTTTTTGTGACTCAGAAGAGAAATCAAGGTTCACATTTCACAGAATCGCCTTCCCTATTTAATTCTAGGTTTGAGCTTTCCAGTGAGAGGTACTAGCACAAGATTTTGAGAGCTGAAGAAATTTCTTTAGGCAGATGCAGGCAGTTGCATGGACAGATCTGAGTTTGACAGCAGCTTCCTGGCAAGTTTTTGCAAACCACTTCACTAATGCAGATTGAGAGAATTGGTGGGAGTTTCCCATAGATTCTAGGGTATTAAAGCAACTTCTAGGCAAATTAAGGTCCATACATTTTGATGTTAGGCTGAGATCTTGATGGAAGCTTGCCTGACATTTCTTCCCTCAGCTACTCTTAACGAATGACTCTAGTCATTTGAGTGTTTTATTTCCTTCAGTAAACTTTTGTGTCCAAGTCACATAGTGAATGAATCATTAAGTGAATTATCTCAGGCAATACTATTATCTATGTACACCTCCAGTTCTCAAGTGCAGGTAAAAAGCAAGAATGGAAGATTTCACATAATTGTCTTTATGTCTACAACATTAGCCAATGGCAAAATTAGTTGTATGAGAAGTAAAAAAAACAAACAAACAAAAAACCTCTGCTTCATGGATTTCTTAGCTTTTTCTAAGAATGGAACCTGGTATGAGAGGTAAGACTGATGCAAGCATCTTCCTGAGCTTGTAGCAAACGAGTTCACATTGTGGTGCTCCTTACCCAACTGGGAGATAGAAAGCAATGTGTAAACTTGCCCCTTGCTCATTGTTTTAATTCTTTCAAATACATGTAATTGTGATAAATTAGACTATTCATCCAAGCTCTTGGACTTCCGTGTTCGGATAGAGATCTTTTCCATATACGTACATGGCATATCTCTGTTATTTATATTCTATGCTAAAAGCTGCCTGCCTTGATAGATGGTTCTTAGTATTACTGAAAACCAAGTGACTGCCTAATATTTTTAGTTTTGACTCTTCTCTGCCTTTATCTACTGAGGTTAATGATGGTAAACTCAGGCTATATATATTCTAATGCAAAAATGCCTTACTTTATCATTTTCACAAACCACATCTTATTTTATTCACATTATATTATATTCACAATATTATAACAGCACCCCTGAATTAGAAATGTGGTCACTTTAAAATGCTGTGAGTAGAAATATGAGTTGAGAATTTTTTCCCTAGCCCTCTATACAACCAGGTCCTAAATATTTGGCGACTCTGGACCATTGAATTACTCTCTTAATTGGCCTCTCACCTCCAACAACTTTCTTTCCTCCATCTGCAGTTTCTTCCAGTCTACCTATCCTATATTCCCTGAGATTAGGAAATACTATGTGGCTCTGAGACAGTGAAGGCAGAAGAGAAATACTCTTTTAGTCCTGGCCCTCCAAAACTTCTCATACCCTAAGTTAGGTGCAGAGGACTCGGTGGAAGACACAAGGGCCTTTGTTGCTGGTGAAGAAGCTTGAATCACTAAATGACAATATGAAGCAGAACCATCTCTTTTTCTCAATTTAAAGTTTCTTTTCTCAGATATTTTCCACTTGAAATCCCACATATATACCCATTAAGGTGATTGAATTGTCAGGGGCTCTGTATTTTTGTGAATGTATGAGTGTGTATGAGCACACATGAGTATATACATTTAAGGGTTGTCAATAAAAGAAGGTCTGCCAGATAAAGATAAAGGTATTTTGTCACACAAAAAATAGAAACTCATTTGTGAACTGGGGTTTTCAACATTCAGGTAGTTCAGTGATCTGTAGATGAGTTTCTTTTAAAGAAAAGAATTCTGGCTTCAAATGGAAAGCCAAGCTTCACATTATATTCCATACTAAGTACCCTAGTGTATTAAGACAGGATATTAAGCAAAAAGTTGAATGTCAATCCTAATTTTTTAAACCTTCTGATTTTCCTTACTGACACAGGTAGTGTATTTTGGAAATGGCATTGTTTTTCAGTTTTGTCTTACCCCAACAGAAGTAGGGCTCAGTAAACAAAATGAAAGACATTCACCCTAAGTGGTGATGGTTTATTGTTGTTCGTATAGACTCATATGGCAAATCTATATAAATGCTCTTACCCTGCTTGAGCCAAAGTTAAATATATAATCACTCCAAGATATTTAAAATGTATATATTTATAAATCAGTCAGCATTCTGAAGGCATCTCCTTTATGTTATGTAAGAGTTGGCTTCATACATGGGAAAGCATGAAACCTTAAGGCTCATTTGACAGTTGTAAGAAACTATGTTTGCACATGGCACCATCTGTTTACCATCAAAAGAATATAAGAAGCATTATCTTGTAAACAGTCATTTGAAAAGTGATCGCTGTATCATTCTCACTGAGTAGCTCAGTAGAATAAGATCATTTTGTTAGAAAGTAGGCTGATTTACATTTAGAAAAAACTATAGAACTTTTATTTCCCACTTTCAGAATTGAAGTAATTTCATATCAATGCTTTAATTGTATATGGCAGCCAAGAAGACAGGTTTACTTCCTTTTTTCCTGAGCACCTAGAATTATTAGAGATAACCAAAAATGGCTTGAAGGTTGTATTGAGTCTTTATATATTAGATGATGTCTTTGAGTTTTTTATATATAATGAATAGGCAAATATTTGCTGGATTTAATTGAAGAAATAGATATGGCAGCGAAACATACAAATGGATTTTTAAAAAACCATAAATATATTTAGGCTAAATGAACTATTTGCTTCCTCTCTTGTTTTGGCATAAACACAGCACAATAAAAAAAAAAAGCAAGGATGCAAATCTAGTAGCTATTATTTTGGAGAAGAACAAAGCAATTTCAGCCCTACTGTTTGTGAACATAAAAGAAAATTGCTTATCTGAGTCAGGAAGGAGTTGAACTAACTCTGAAAACATCATTCCTTTTATACTTATGGCCTTTTGTTTTTTCAATCAGGCCTGATTTTTTTTTCTGATTTTAAGCTGAGATCATCTGTGTGCAAGCATGACAATATGGTTGAGTAGGAACAAGGCTAAATAAATCTAATGAATTTTTGCTTACAATTTGAATGTCAGTGATGCACAATTTTCTAGAGACAATGATTATAATCAAGTCCACTCCCAACTTTTTTATCTGAAGTAATAGCATGGCAAAACTGTAATTATGTAAAATGACATATTTCCCAAATTATGCACTATGAAGACATTAAATATATTTTAAAATAATCGTATGTAAGTAAAAAAAGGAAAAGGCTGTTATCCAAACCTTCAAATGAAATCATTCACTATCAAACTTCCACTTTTTAAAATTAAATAGATGTGTTCCACAGGGTATTTCTTCTGTTTTCAATTTGCTTACGTTCCCAAATACACTACGCCTTGCCTATATCTACAAGACAGTGAGCATTCAGATAAATGTGGCACTGACATTTAAATGTGTACTGTCTTCAGAACCATGTAATATAATAACCTAAGGAGAGCACAGAAATTGATGAAAATATGTTGATAATCTTAATTAGCCATTATCTTTAATAACTACTTTCATATATTAAAAATCAAAATTGTGGCACACAGCTAAAGCAGGGTTGAGAGAATTTTATAGCACTAAATGTTTACATTAGAAAAAATGAAAAATTTCAAATCAATAATCTACACCTTACCTTTTATGAAGTTAAAATGGTTATAATACATAAACCAGATAAAATAAATAAATAAAACTACAACCCACTGTATCTCATGAATGTAGATATAAAATTTTTAACAAAAAATATTAGCAAATAAAGTTCAGCAATATATGAAAAGAATTATATACCATGACCTAATGGATTTTATTCCAGAGATGCAAGACTGTCTCAATTTTTGAAAATCAAACAGTGTAATTCACTGCATTAACAAGCTAAAGAAGAAAATCATGTGATCCTATCAATTGCAACAGAAAACTTATTTGATAAAATTAAAACAACCATGCATGATAAAAGCTCTCACAAATTAGGGAACGTCAATCTGATAAACAACATCTACAAAAACCTACAGCTAAAATCATATATAATGGTGAAAGGCTTAATATTTATCCCCAAGGATCAGAAAAGACATGATATTTACTCTCATCATTGCTATTAAACATAGTAGCGGAATTTTAAGCCAATGCCATAAAGCAAGAGAAGAATCAAAGCATACAGATGGGAAAGGGAGAAGCAAAACAGCCTCCATTTACAGAAGACATAATGGTCTATGTAGAAAATTATGCTCAGTGACCAAGGCTAATCCCAGAAAGCTGTATACTGTATGACTCCATTTACATACCTTTCTCAACAAAAATTATATGGATGAACAGCAGATTAATAGTTGCCAGGAGCTGGGGTTTTGGAAAGGAGGGAGGTAGGTGTGTCTATAAAGGTATAACATGATGGAGATGTTTGTGTTAATAGTTCTGTCTCTTGATTATGGCAATGGTTGTACAAATGACTTATATGATAAATGATATAAAACTATACACACACATCCTAGCAATGGCAAAGTCCTGGTTTTGATATGAACTACAGTTATATTTTGGGAAACTAGGTGAAGGATACGTGGGCCCTCTCTATATAACATTTTTGCAACTTCCTGTGAAATTACAATAATTTCAAAATAAACTGAAACAAAAAGACAGACTAAGAGAGACATTTGCTATTAATATGAGTGTCAAAGAATGGCTATATGAAATTTATGAGAAACCTAAAAATTAATGAAAAAAAAAAAACAAACAACCAGTTAGAAAAATGTGTAAAGGATAAAAGAAAATTCCTAGAGGAGGAAAAGACATCATTAATATATCACTGTTTATTATGCTATACTCTGTTTCTTGTATACTTGGAATATTCAACTGATAAAGCTATTAATTTTCTCCAAGTTATAAGTGAAAAACTGGACACATAGACTTGTCCATATAGTTATTATGTAAGTCCATCATTTCATTCAATGTTATGAAATATTCATACCTAAGAACAAAAACTACTTCAGTGAGAAATTCTTTGAAATACTTAAAGTCAGTAAATACCACCATTTCTAAAGTCCTAGTATAGAAGTCAGGATCTCCTGATTTCCAACTAGTTTAAAATACCATGAAATGAAATAAAGCCACCTTATTTAGTTTGTTGCATAAGTGGTGTGTAGTCAGTGCAGCAGATGTTAAGAGAAATGAGGGCATGAGAGTGCTTGGGGTGGTGAGAGAAGTGTAGTTTACAGAACTAAACAAAACTGCAATCTAGCCAGGACATACAGAGTTTAGTAACTCAGATGGACAGGGATTTTTTTTTTCTTTTATTGATTTCAAGTAGTCATTTTTGAGCAACAATGCCATGATTTCTTCCACAATTCAACTAAATTACCAGGTACATCTCATTCTGATCTGAAGGGAAGTGAACCTAGTAAGATGTCAAAGTTACTTTCTATTATAACCAGATATCTCTCAGAGCTCAAGAATAATGAGAAAATAAATCTCAGATCAAACCAAAAGAAAAGAAACATACCATCCAACAAACTTAATCAATTTGATTTTTTGTCTAGCTTCATAACACACTTGAGAAGAATGCATATTTTCTGTAACAGTACACATTTCCAGGAAGACAGTATGCCCAGAAAATAAAGATTTGGAGTGTTCAGTGGGAAGGCCATTCTCAGGACCCTGTGCCAGCAAAATCATGCCTGAACTGTCCAGGCCCCAAGCACCTTCCTGGGAATCCAGGGGGAAGAAGGTGTTCTAATTCAGGATAGTACTAGGGTCACAGACTTAAACTTTCTTTGCTTGCAGTAACAGGTTTTTCAGTGTGGTAGTTTTAGTTTGAGTATTACGCATTCAAGAAATGATCTTAGAAGATTAAGTCATTAGAAGCAGAAAATGTAAGAAAAAGGTAGTATCATTCATCATCATTTGGGAAAAAAATAGTGTGTGTACGTTATGATATAAAATTTGAAGTTGATTTGTACAAGTGTTGTATTAATAAGAAGCAATTTGAGTTGTTTCAGATGTTTTGAAGTTTACACATGTTGAATATACTGATTTCAGCTTAATATAGATTTATTTACAGTATGCAGTAAATGAATTTCTGGCAACATTTCTGAAAAATAGACTTCCCAATATACTTTAGATTTCCAGGGAAATTCTTCGTTCCAGACTAGATCTACCATAAATGAAACAAATATATAATATAGCACTTTTAATTTAACTCTAATGAATTCCAAAGTGAAGGCCCTTCATCATCAATTACTTTGTAATTTATTTATCATTTTCTCAAAAAGTTAAATTGGCAATCTGGTTATCAAATATGCTCTGAAAATATAAATTAACTTCAAAGGGTCAATGGCAAACCTTTTCATTTGTTCTACATAAATATATAAAAAATCTTGAATAAATTCAACACTTTCTTTCCTTTCTGTTCACAAATGGTATGTTAGGTAAAAGGTGATACTCAAGCAAAAGAATAACTTCAGCATAATTAAGTAGTTTCCTACATTTAAGGTTACTAAGATGTTTCTTGTTTATTTCCTTTGTTTACACACATCTTTCCTCCATATATAAAAAGACTATTTCAATGAAGTTATACAGTTTAATAATCCACATAAATTAGTACTGTTAGACTATTAAGAAGATACCAATGCCTGTAACAACTTTTATGACAAACGGATATTTTTCATTTTCTGATTCTAAGTGTACTGAAACTAGCATAATTTCTATATGTGTGTCTCCCTTTTCCCCATTGCCAGTATGATATACATTTTGTTATTTAGTTTTCCACTGTGGATTTATATGTTTATCCAAACATTTTTTAAAATTCTATTTGTTTAGAGTACAACGAAACACTATTATTTACTGCAACTTCAACCATTAAGGCGAAAGCACTTCAAAAGAAGCTTAGGGGAAAAAAAAATGTATGTGATATTTCCGGGCAACAGCAAACCACTAAATGAATTTCATAGCTGTAGCAAAAGTTTTCTTTTAAAATAAGAGAAAGATATTTGTATCAAACTTCATCATCATAATCAAATATAGCATTATTATACTGAATATTGACTTTATACATCATGCAAGGCCTTGCTATTGCTGAAATGTATTATTAAAAGTAGAGTGACAGGTGTGACAAAATCTACTGCTCGTGTGCCTTCAACTACATTAAGTCTCACACAGTCTGAAAGAAAAATGTATCACATGGGATAAAGAATAAAAAGAGCAGCTCCAAGGGTTATTATCTTGTCACTTCCTATATATCCAGACTTGCTCTATAGCCATTCTTTTAAGTGAATGGAGCATTAGAATACATTATAGGCTATAGTATGTTTCTTCCTAAAACCTCTCTCAGTTTACCCTTATGTCCTTAAGTGATCATATCCAAGCCCATTGGCTCAAATCAATTCTAAATTGATTATGCTCTAAATTAGTTTTATCTCAGCATTCTCTGAAATTCCTATCCACTGTTGAGCAATATCTATTCAATATCTCTATTTCGACATCTCAGGAGTTCCTCAGTTTCAACATACTCAAAACTGAACCAAATTTCATCAGTCCCCAAGAACTTCCAGTTTTACCTCCCAAATATCATTTTTTTATTCATCTTAATCTCCATTGTGAACATCCCAATCCAATCTGTTATTGTCTGTCATCAAACTCTACTATCACCAACAGAATTCCCACAAGTCTCCTAGAATCCACTCTTGGCCCTCTCCTAGTCATTCTTAACTTAACAGCCAGAAACAATATTTTTAGGACAAAGAAAAAAAGAAGGAATGGTCAAAAGATCTTTCACTACTTTCCAATAAGATGATAAGTGACCAGAGAAAAATGAACAGAGGAGCTGACAAAATGTAGAACACTGGTAATGTTGACAAGATACAACAGAGTGGTAAAGGTGGAAGCCAGACTGGAGTGAGACGGAGCAAGTGAGAGATAAGGAAATAGAAATACTATATGAAAACAATGAATTTAATGAGTTTATGGATTGAATCAGAGAAATAAGCCAGTAGCAACACTGAAAAAAAAAGAATCAAGGGAGGAATTTTTTAAGGTGCAAAGTAACAGAAAATATCTGTATGCTGGTAGATCCATCATGCCTTAATAGGACAGAATGAGGAAGGACAAAAATAGGCAAGTTTCTGTCTTTTGAGGGGGCAAACTTTTAGAGAAAGTTTGTTATCCACAGAACATTTCTTCATCCAAAACTTTGGACTTACAGACAAGATTGTGGTCAAAAGGGAAAATTTAGTAGCTTGAATAATGGTTTCCTACCCCTATCCTTCTCCCCTCACTCCAGGGTTGATAAGAGTAAGGTACCAAGCTGTGTGAAGTGACCCTTCACTAAGAACTCTAACTGAAAGGTGTTAGAGGATCATTAATGTAGAATTCTGCCAGACTGTGAACTACTGCCACTTGCTCCTTCTATCATCTGAGTGTTAATAATATCCAACTGTATTGTTCCTTACTAACTATGTGAATCACAAATTAAAATGAGAGACAATTAGTGGCCTAATGGAGTGCCCAAATCTTCTCAGATTTCTGGGTGAAGGAGTTGTGCTCCTAACAGCCACATGTTTTCTGACATGAAATTTTACCAGAATGTGGAAGTGAAAGCAGTGAAGCCTTAGAGCCAGCACCTAAGGCTAGATAATAGGATGAAATAATACAATTATGATAATGAAATAATGAAAGCAATACCAATGTTTCTCTACTTGTAAAATTGCAGCTTTCATATGTTTTTATTTAAAAGGCCAGGCTTTCAGTTAAACTGAATTTAAAAGCCATGTAGACCCCATCACTTACTAATTGGGTAACTGAGCAATCAGTGTTCTGGAAAAGTCAGATTTCTTTACCTGAACAATAGAATCATTTTTTTTTTAATTTCACACTGTTATTTTTATTAATGCCAATTGATTTTTTAAAATTATTATTAGTTTTTAATAAATAAACAGCAGCACAAAAATGCCTCAAGGAAGCAATCTTGCATTCTGATGACCTGAAATACTGTTAAGCCACACCACGCATGAATTCCTGCTAATAACAAATGAAAAAAATTTCTTCAAGGCAAAAGAAAGAAAAGAAAAAAGGCAGGGAAAGAGGAAAGAGGAAAAAGGAAAGAAAGGAGATTTAGAGATTTAAAACTTACTTGATTAGATAGGTGAGGCTTGTTAGAAGGATATATTGTTGAAGCAGAGTGGCACAACCAGGCTTATAGTCTTTGTGGTATTTTTAAATCATTTGCTACTAATATATATGCCCTGCAAAAGTTTCTGCTGACTTCTTACCAGCCAAAAATTAATCATGAAAAGCTAATGTTGATACTGTCACAAAAAGGTTCAATAGTTGACCTGTCAGACAACTTAAGACCATGTTTAGCAGAATAACTCCTTCAAAAAGGCCTAGCTGAAACCTTTTTATTTCCATCGTCTCACCTATATGAATTTCAGGGTTCTTATAAGTCACATTTAAAAGAAAGAAAAAAAAATGTGTATCAGTTTTTCTTACTTAATGTGGCTATAAAAGACATCTGACAAAGAACATTTGCCAAAACTTTCTAGATTGATTTAGAAAGAAAAAGCTAACACCCTTTCTCTGAACAAATTAACCTAATATTTCTGGTTCATCCTTATTTTTATATTCTCTAAATATAAGGTATGGCTATAGTAAGGAGAAGTCAACTAAAGTTATTCTTTTATTATGTAATATTATGGATACAAGAAATTAGATGAACTGATGAAACATTATGTATCTATTTGTATTAATAATATGAATGCATATAAATCTTTGACTGATAAATGTAAAAATAAAGCACTTTTGCTCCCCAAAATTGCTATTTTAAGGGTAATGTTATTAAAACCAATCCATCAAAACACAGTGTGGATTTTTATTATGTCAGTCTTTGAAGTTTGGTGTCTTTCCTCACATTTTACTGCACTGTCAGTAGGAAATTGAGTATTTTATCAGCTTCTGGAGAAAAGGCAGCATTCTAAGCAGGAATAATGGTTGACACACTTTTTTAAAAATAATAAGCAGCTTATTTCCATTAAGACAAGAAAATTACTACTGCAGACAATCATCACTTGTAAATAATTGCAGGCATTTTAAAATGTCTGTTGAGGAAAATTACCTTTGGGATATTTAAGGACTGCTTTGAGATATACAAATTACAGATTGACAAAATTTTTTCTAGGAAGCTAATGAATTATAGATAAATATAGCTTAATCAACAGTTTAATATAAGTTGCTCCATTAACTTTAAAGGAGAGTATATTTTATTCCATTACCTATACTTAATGTTTGGTTTAAAACAGCTCAGATATATGTCTGACAGAACTTAACTCAGTGCCTTAATCCAGAAATAACTGTCAAATTTAATGAATGAGTGATTCAATGAATGAATTAAGAAAACAAGTAAATAACTAGTAGAAACATTGATAGAGTCAAAAATAGGTGCTTCATTAAAGGACTGACTAAAAAAATTTTTTTTGTATTTAAGATATGAATCTTTATTCTGTCAAAATTTTCCTGACTTGTGTCATCCTTTGCATCTCTGCCATTGCCTGGGCTTGGAGTTCTTCCTCTGAGTGGCCATAGCATGCAATGACCACCTTACCACTTACTGAACTTTGTTGTAATTATTTATCTTCTGTGTCCCCTAATAAACTATAACCAACCTTAGGGCTAAGGTCTGTATCCCTAATAACCTAGCACCATATCTAGTGTATATCACTGTTCCAAATGATATGCATCAAAATTATTTCAGTGAGTTAATAAACAAGCTCATTTAGAGTGGAGTGACTTGGTATATAGAGACTGGGAGAGCCAGAGAAGGCTGCCCTCAGGATATAATAGTACATCTTAAAGATAAGGAGACTTTCACCAAGCAGAGTGGGAAAAGGACAGTTTAGGCAAGAAGAATATTCAAAGATATGAAAATTGCTATCTGAAAATTGTTCACTATATCAGTAAATTAGTATATCAAAAGACTGAATGCATGAGGAAACTGGGAACTTAGAAAGATCTTGCAGCCAATGGTGCTGGTGCCCTGGCCAGACACCTTCCACTTTCCCAGTGCTCCATTGTGGTGGGTTAAACTGTGCCCCCCAAAATATATATTAAAATCAGAACACCTAGTAACTGTGAATACGACCTTATTTGGAAATAAGGCCTTTGCAGATGTAATCAAGTTAATATGAGGCCATTAGGATGGGCATAATACGACTGTTTTTTTGTTTTGTTTTGTTTTGTTTTTTTGAGAAGAAGGAGATTTGGGTCCAAGACAACAGAATGACATCTAACAACACAGACACACACAGGAAGACTGCCCACTGCCTGATCCCAGAAACAATGGCAGCACCTCATTCTGTTCCAGCTATGTATTGAGGCATTAAAAGCTACCCCAAATTTAGTGATGTAAACAACCATTTCATTATGCTTGTGGAAGTTAGATGTGCTCCAGAATAAGGTTTCATTGATGAAATCTATGTGGACCCTGATCTTTAAGAACCATATTCATGTGCTCCCACAAAGTGACTGGGTGTCATCATCAGAGACAGACTGCTGGGCTAATAGGACTAGTGGTCTCAGGAGTTTGAAAGTTCTTTTTGGCTATATGGCTTCTATCTCTGCATCTATATCTGTTTTATCCTTAGAAAACAGAATTTAATGATCATCAAGAAAAACTGAAATCTGCATTGCTGGGAGGTAAAACCTGTTACTACTACAAAAATTCTGCTTTCTTACTGTGGTTAATTTTCTGCTTAATCTCATTAAATTACTTTATAGTTCAACATTACACACAGTTGTAATTAAAATTTGATAAAAAAATCCATCATTCTTTATGATTTCTGATCCCATTTATGTGTACATAGGCAAGATTATTCACAGCCATAGCAGACTGGGCTTTTTTTAATGTGCTGGTAACGAGAAAGAGAATTCTAAGGAACATTAGCCATTTTCCTTTACATTTTTTTATTGGTTCTGATGTGTTCTGTGTACTACACAATATAAAATAAGCATTTGAATTCAATTGGTCTAAAGTATTGACATTTATTAGGAAAAATCAGAATTAAGGTAATTAAATGTTGAACATCTTCCAAAACATTCTCTTCTACCTTCAGGCTGCATAAGAGTAAGCTCAAAAGCAGCACTGCAATTACCACTCTGTTCTCACTGTGCTGCCTAAAACCAGGACACATTTAATAATACGATCACATTGATTTTTTAAAGTTACATAATTTGAGAGATTTTTTCTTTAGTCCTTTAATATTTTAATTACTTAATCCATTCTTCTTTTTAAAAAGAATTACCTCATACTTCAGGAAATAAATGTTTGTTTTAAATAAACAAAATATTAAGCTGAATAAGATTAATAAAATTTCATACTCTGTTCTTTTCTGTGTCAGTACTGAAGCACTTGTCAGCCCATATTATTTTCAGAAACACATTACAGAATTTACCAACAAAATCTGAGAAGGAACAAACAAATTTAAGCAACATTATCCTTTTTTTTAACAGCTGAAAATTGATGAAACTAGCTTTGGTCTCTTACAGGCCAATTGTTATTCAAAGAAAATCTATGCACTGTTAGGAAATTTTAGATAACACTGGAAAGCTTCTATATACAACTGCTTTAAATTTAGGTAGTTATTAATAAACCTAAAATATTGTATACTATTCAAGACAAATTGACTTTTTTATTGTTTGATCACCTCCTCTTTCAAAATCAATTTTAGATTTAATTTTTGTTGTTTTTTAAAAATTGTATTAAAAATTTATAATACACTTACTTCTACAGGCACCAAAGTGAAGTGAAATGGAGCATTAAGGTTTTGCCAAAATCTATTTCTTTGTTTCAGTTATCTGTCTATTTCACAAAGAAAAGATCTGACCTAAATCCTCTATTTCACTTTGGTTAGTTTTTTATCTTTGAATATTGTTCCATTTTCCCTTAAAGTCATTTTGTATACTATAACCAAAATTTAATATGCTACATATTCTTCAAGATATGAGATAGCATTTTCTTGGAAAATTGTTTATAAATTTTCTGTATTTACTTTCTCCCGCAAATCCAAATTTTCCTTATGTTATTTATAATCTTAACTGGCTAATTAATAAAATCACATACAATTAGACCATTATATCTAACATTATGTACTGCATTTACAAATAGAATCATTAGTACAAAAAAATAGCTAAAATTATAAAGTTTTAATGTAGGTCCCTTGAATTTCTCTTTAAAATGATATACTGTAATATGTACCATAATATGCTTGAAAGAGAGAAAAATGATTTAATATTGGTAGAAACAATGAAATTTTGTTAAAACATAATTAAAATAATCATGTTTTCTTGTATTTTCAAGTTGAACATAACTTTATAACCAACATAGAAAAGTTGAAACTATTGGGTTGTTTAAAAATGATTATCGAAGACACTAATTTCAAATACCTAAAAAAAATTGTAATCTAAAATATGACATGTAAATTATATAATTGCACTCATGCTAAGGAAAGAAATTATCTAAAATCTACAGTAACTTCATAATACTTACATGGCATAGAAACCACCTGAATATTTTAAATTTTGTCCAGAATAGTCTCTCCTAATTGAACAAAAACAGACATGAAGAACTTTCTTCCTCCTTATGTTGTCTGAAATTATCTGTAGAATCATTATTCCTTTTACTTGGGCTTTGATTTCTGTTAACTTGGAAAGTCTTCAGAGAACATTAGTGCTCCAATATAATGTTAATGGGTTATATATTCTCCTATTAATATTATTATAATCAAATCACCTTGTCAGACTTCTTTGGTCTTTATGATTCAGACTTTGGAATCTATCATCTTAGTTTCCTGATATATTTAAATTTGGCATCCTTAATCTCTAACACCTGTTTCTGTAATTTTTTGTGTGTGGAATTCCAGCTTCTTTAAAGCTGTAAAGTGATTACAACTGTGTATCTGTATATTTTCCACCAAATGTTCATGGCTTTTGTGAGAGAGAAAGAGGAAGCAAAAATATTGTTCTAAACAAAATTTTGTGGGTTCTGCAAATATTATCTTTATTCATCTTGTATGTTGTTCTAATCCCTTGCTGCTTCCAGATGTCAACCCCCACACCCCCATTCCCTAGGTAATCTTGCCTTCTAGAAAAGCCTTAGACTGTAAATTTAAATCAAATTCTTACTCCTCTTCTTAATATGTGTCTAAGCTTTTGTCTCTAATATTAGAAACAAAGGTTTTACTTTCCTCTTGAGAATGATGGGAAAGTATTAGAATTTTTTATTCCCTTGAAGTCAGATTTATCTACATCCCCAGTATATACCCAAGACTGCTCTCAGAGGTAAATATAACTCAAGTCAATTATTTTATTTCAGGTAGTAAAAACTTGTAAAAATAACTTTTAATTCATCCCCTGTTTTTTATTAACTATAATTGACCTTTAGCCCCGCCCTCTCCCACCATTTCCTCCCTTCAGAATAGGATTTCTACAGTAGGAATGCAAAGAGAATGGAAAAAAAAAAAATCTCAGCTTTTGAATTTCTGAAAAGACTTTGGAAAATATCAGATATTATAATAGGTTGAGCAATAAGGATTTTGGATCTCACATCCCCAAATATTGAGTGTCAAAAGCCAAGTTTGTGCTGATGGTTATGCAACCACTTCAATCAATTTTTCCAAGTTTATAATAACCTATACTTCTGTTAATAATACAGAATATAATAATAATAACCCAGACTTCTTTAATAGTCCTCTATACTCAAGGTTTCCTGCATGATTTGAGTTCTCCTTCACATAATAAATGAACAATATTCTAGTTTCCTCATCTGGTGAGTTAAGAGGCATTCTCTCACATCTTAAGTTTGTATTCTTTTTTTAAAAATTATTTTATTTACATTTAATGAAAGGTAGGATTTTTTAAATCAAATGTTCTGTTTACCTTTGTTATTCAAAAAGTACACAAGGTGTAAGTATGGAGTTCCATATCTCTTCCAGGGAAGGGTAGTGAGAAAATAAGGAAACTATCAGACACACAGTGTCTGGGTTTTTCCCTTCAGAGGATGGTCTTCCCTGTGGCTCTAATCAGGAGAGCCATTCCTTCCCAATCAAATAATAATGGGATTTCCTAAGGAGCTTATTTTATTTTAATGTTATATCAAAAGCTGAGGAATGTGTGATCAGATAAGGAGGACAGATATGTTTGGGTGGCTTGAGAATTAAGTATCTTTGGGTCACATGAGCACAGACTGTGGCCTTAATACAAAAGCTTAAGACAAACAGAGAAAGTGTGGCAAGTGTGATGAAAGTAGGAATGATCTCAGTACAAGGAAACAAGGGGAAAATACCAGCAGCACAGAGAAACAGTGGTATGGAATTAATAATAAGAGTTGCTATGTATTGAGCATTACTACTTGCCAGATACAATGCTAAGCACATGTGTTCATTTAATTAAAAACTATTTCTAAAGGTAAAACTGAAGATAGGTTCATTACCTTCTAAATGAGTGGGTCACAGACAACACAGATCCACAAGGCAGGAATAGAACAAAAGCAAGTTTTAATGCCACTTCCCATCTGCCCTGGATTCAGTGTGGAACAGAGGGGAGGATCAATAGAAGCCTATAAATGTTCAAGACTACAGGCAGTGGATGGCACACACTGATGGCAGAGAAGGGAGGGGGCAGTGTGCCATCGGGATGCAGGATCCTAAGATAGTTGAGCCTTACTTTGCTGAGAAGGATGAAGCATGGAAATTCTGCCAGTGGATCTCAGCAAGTGCAGAGGCATTGGCTCAGACAAGCGGTATGTTCTGTGGACTCATCTTGCCCTGAAGAGGTAGACATAGGGCAGTGGTTTTCAACTCAGAACAATTTCGCCAACAGAGGGGACTTTTGGTAATGTCTGGAGACATAGCTGGTTGCCACAGCTTGGGAGAGAGAGTGCTACTGGCATCTAGTGGGTAGATGCCAGACATATAACTAAGCACCCTGTATAATGCACAAGACATGAACATCAACAAAGAATTATCTGGTCCATAATGTAAATAGTTCCCTGGTGAGAAATTCTGTAATGAGTCCTACTGTTATAGGACTGAGTGCAGTTTGGGCTCTAATTGAGTATATCTGGGCATCAAGGGTTAGGGTGCTCAGAGGTAATTTAAAAAATCAATGCTTTTAAAGTATATAAGTAAAAGTAAACCATGGATTGTTGAAATGTTCTTTAACTTAATTGTGATGTTGGTTAATGAGTGTATACATTTGTCAAACTCACTGAACAGGAATGAGATAGACAGAAAAATAAATGTTTTATTCCATGTAACTGATGCTTCAATAAAGTGAACTTTAAAAACTAAATCACAATCTCACACTCAAAACATAGTTCAAACCACCACACTATTCACTCATTGTTTTCAGCATTCATTCATTGAGCGTCTTTTTGGAGGACACTTAGGATGATACATAAGTGATCAGAAAAAAAACAAAAAAAAACCCCAAAATTCTCTGCCCTCAGAGCTTACATTCTAGTACTGTATCAGCATTTTTTTTAAAATATTTCAGACCTTCATGTTCCAATGGCCAATCTATTGAGGAAAGACAGAAAGTTAATTAAAAAGTGACACATGGAGGTGGAATCCCAAAAGAGGGTTGTCACTGAGCCATTTGCTAATAGAACACTGAATCAGGAAATACCTCAATCGACCCTCTGTATGGTCAGGCCATTAAAGATGGCTGTTCTCTTGCTCTATCCCTGCCCCTGACTCAACCAGTCCAGTTTCCCTCACATAACTATCCAATCCTCTTAATTATACGGCTTAGTAAACTGCCTACATTCTTGTCCCCTGCCCCAGTTGCTCATTTCCCTGGTCACTGATAAGCCAACCTGACATCAATTCCCCCTATAAATGGTAGCCTCCTTCTTCCCCCAGTAGTGAAGATTACTGTCCTGTTCTGCCTGCCATTTGCTGTACATAGTAGGGGGTTACTCCAGCATATTTTGCTGTAGACTTGTAAGTTCCCCTCATCACTAAACCATTGATGTCTCTGCTGCTGTCTCTGTGCTCTTTTTTTAGGTCTTGAGGCTAGGCAACTACAAGGCTTGCAGGCCTGCAGGATGCAGCCCAACACCCTTCTAACAGCCCTATAAAGTAAGTAACATTACTTTCCTTATCTGAAAGATGTGGACAAGTCATACAACTTTCCCAAAGCTAAATAGTTAGGGTAAATCTTGGATTTGAACCCATGTCAGTCTGATTCCAGATATGGTATATTGCCTGAAGTATGCAACTCTGGGAAAATGGGTAGCAGCAAGAAGAATTAGGATTTGCAGCCACTGCAGCAAAGTTACAAAATTATGTATAACCACTGGATATTGAATTCTTACAAAGGTGCTCTGTAAGATTCCAGCAAGAAACTAGAAGGTCTCTGTGAAGGAGATGCTATGTGTTCAACCAAACCATTTCCAATTTCCTCTCAGACACACAGAAATCTGCGTAGCATATGATTGGTTTGGATACCGGTGGTAGCTTGGGATTGGTCTAGATAGTAGAATATAGGCACAAGTAGTGCATGCCACCTCCTGACCTGGCCCCTGTGTGAGCCTCTGCCTTTCCCTTCGTAGCATGGTGGCAGGCAGCGTCAATTCAGATGACTGAGTGGAGGCCCATGAAGATGATGGTACTCGAATGACCAGGTGGAAGATTGCATGCTGAATATCTGAGTCCATTGTGACATAAGTGAGAAATAAATATTGTGTTAAGCCATGGGGATTGTTACATTAGCTAGCTTTAATTAGCTTAGCACAGGCTCCATAAAGCAAAGAGAAATATGGCTAAAGTAATCTTATAACAATTCTCTGTGTGAGGAGAATTTATGATTTATTAGTTTATTTACATGTTAATATTGTTCCAGAAAACATTTGAGGTACAGAACAAAGACACATATACATAAAGACACAAGATAAAAGACACAAGATAAAATAAAATTGGGGAGAAAAGTGAAGCAAAGCTAAATTAAGAAAAGATGGAGACAGGACTAAAGTAGACAAAATACATCCATAGTGTCCACTGAAGGTGGGTCACACATTTCTAAGAATCAGTATAAGGAGAAAATCACAATAAAGTTCGTTTTTCACAGCACTCATAAGGCAAAAACAAATCAGCTACTCATGAGAAGCATGTTTATTTTAGTTCTAAGACCAGAGAGAAATTTCTCCTGTGGGTCCTCATAAAAATGACACCATGAAATATATTGAAACATAGCCTCAAAGAAAAAAAATCCTCCCAGTAAACATAGCAATGAGTTTCATAAGTCTGTTATTTATAAGATCCCTTAGTACAAAGTGGTAAGAAGATGCTGAGTACAATTCAGGGACAATGAAACAGTTTTAAATGCTGTTCAGTGAGGGTATAACTTAATTGAGTAATGTGAAGAGGTCAAAGCGATGATACCAAGTATCACTGCAAGTTAAGAAGGAAATAGAACATAAATGTATCTACAATCAGTGATTTTCAAATTGAGAAATGTTAGTTTCTGTATTCACCTTGTAAAAATGTACCTACCTATACTTGGCAATTCTCAATGACAAATAATTAAATTACAAATTAATCTAAAAAAAGTGAATCATCCTTAAACCTTCACTGAGATTAAGCAATAAAGTTGGAACATAAAACAGTAAATGCTTTTAAGGGAAAAAAGTATTCAAAAGTACTAAAACAAGATGAAGAGTAAAATATACAGCTTGATCAAGTAAATTTTTTTTTAATTTTTGTTTTGTTTTGGTTTTTGTTTTGGTTTGTTTGTTTTTGCAGAAACTTTTCTCCCAGTTGGTCATCACTAAATCATTCAGCAGGCTGGCAGAATATTTTCCAACCCTAACTACCTCACTGAAATCACATTTTCTCCTTTCCTAAAACCAGGTATTTTTTCCCCTCTACAAGTAAAATTTCAAATAAAAGTTAACCCTGCATTCTGACTTTAACTGTATAGTAGCAGGAAATTCTAAAACTTAAAACCAAAAGAAATTTGTTAATTTGAGTTTTTTAGTGTAGGATAGAAACATATAATTTCTTCGCTAAACAATTTATTTTTAAATAAACTCTAACCTAATTCTTAAAAATCTAATATAGTAGCTATTGGGAGAAATGACAAGTATTGTACTTTAATTTTTAGATATACTGTTCTATATAATGTAATTTTAGTCTCCAAAGACTCATGTGGGTTTAGAAAGCACATTGCTCACTCTATAATATCCATCCTATTCATTATTTAAAATAATTGGATTTTTTTTAAAATATAACTTTGGATTAAATTTCATGTCCCTAAAGATCTTTTCTATTTTGTTTCAATCCATGAAATGTCTCATTTGTCTTAAAATTCATTTTATAGCAAATGAGTATCATACTAAATCAAAAGCTTCTCAAGGATGAGTCACATTTTTCTTGACAGCTATTAAGACTCAATTTAGATTGTTACGCTACATGTACAAGAACTTGTTCATGATACCCGCTCCAGGTTCCTACTCCCTTATAATAAACTACCCCAAAACTTAGCAGTTTAAAACAATTTATTATTTTGTCTTATAGTTCTGGAGGCTGATGGGTTTAGCTGGGCAGTTCTTGTTTACCATACCTCTTAAATATGTAGACAAATCATGATTGTAGCTGGAGTTAACTGAAGGCTTCTTTACTTACTTATCTGGTGCCTGGGCTGAGGAATGGCAGGGACAGCTGGGGGCTGGTCTGGCATATTTTTCCCACGCACCTCCTTTCCTCACTTCCCCTTAACCCTCTCCTTCTTCCTTCCCTCTCACCTCTCTGTGGTTTCCCCAAACGGTTAGCTTGGGCTTCCTCGTTTTCCAGGCAGTCTCAGAGTAGTTAGACTTCTGACATGATTGCCGGCTTCTCCCAAGAAAACATTTCAAGTTACCAGAATGGAAATGGTTAAGACTTTTGATAAGCCAGCCTCAGAAGTCTCAGAATGTCTACTACATTCTATTGGTCAGGGAGGTCACTAAGATCAAGAGAAGGGGAGTCAGACCTCACCTCATACTGGTAAGAGTTACAAAGAAATTGTGGCCATCTTTAATTTACCACACTACCTATTCAGAAATGGAATATTGCCAAATTTCTTTAAACTTCTTCCCTTTCTACTGAAATTAGGAAACAAGATTAACATAGAATCCCTAAACTCAGGGTACGTTAATTATTTAACTAACTGCTATATATAAAATAGATAAACAACAAGTTTATACTTTAATAGCACAGGGGACTATATTCAATATCTTGTAAGTAACCTATAATGAAAAAGAATATGAAAATGAATATATGTGTGTATATATATATATATATATATATATATATATATATATATATATAGTGACTGAACTATTATGCTGTACACCAGAAATTGACACAAAATTGTAAATTGACTACAATAAGAAAGTAATCAATTATATGCTTTAAAAAAATTGTAATAATTATCAATTAAGAAAACAACACAGAAACTAATATAAAATTTTTCTTCATGTTCAGTTTGGTCTTTGGACAAAAACATTCTTTAGAAAATATTTTTAAATAATTATCAAAAATGTGATCTATGGATATCTAGCCATTAATACAAAGGTCTGTAATCATTTAAGGAATAAGTGATCTCAGTCACCTTCAATGCCATCCCAATTTACCTCCTAACTTATCTAGAGCATCAAAAAGCTGCAAAATGCATTTCTGAGAGTGTCTAGCACTCCCCAGAGTATGCCAATTGCTACAACACCATCAGATGGAAACACTGCTTCCCAGTCTTTCAATGTTTTGGTCAGTCTAGCACAACCCATCTTCATTAGAGTTGGAGAAATATCACAGAAGTGTGATTTAAGAGAAAATATGTATTAAGCTAAGATAAATATTTTAAATGACACAGCCAAATTCCCAAGTGTATGGACTACTGGTGAGAAACTGTGTTCTTCTCACATGATTTCCATAAATAAAGCAGCTGTATTACTTCTGTTTGTTCCAGTTATTTACCATTGCATAACAAACTACCCCAATCTTTATGGCTTTAGAGAATAGCCATTTAATTATTTCTCACAAATCTGTAGATCAGCATTTGGGGCAGGGCTAAACTGGGCAACTCCTCTTTATACAGCATTGACTAGGGTCCCTCCGTGATGTTCTGCTGGTAGCTGGACTGGACAGAGAGTCCAAGATAGCTTCAGTCACATACCTGACTCCTGAGGTGACCCTCCCACTTCCTTCAGGTAGATTCTTGGGAACTCTCCAGAAGGCTTCTCCAGCAAAGTAGTCAAACCTCTTACATGAAAGCTCAGACTTGCAAGGGCAAATCTTCCAAAAGACAGGATAGGAAGCTGCCAATATTGTAAGGCCTGGGCAAGACACTGACACAGCAGCAATAATGCCAAAGTCTCTTAATCAAAATAGCCACAGAAATTCCATCCAGATTCAGGGAGAAAAGGCATAGACCCTACAGCTTGATGAAAAGAATTTGCTGTGATCTTTAATTTGCCACAGGGCCCCTCATGAGGAGGCAGATGACTTCAAAGCCATATGCTAGAATCTCTTCTGGAGTTTCCTTTGGAGTTAGCTGAAAGCCAGATACACAAAAAGAATCAATTAATGTGAATTAGAAGTAACAATGAACCAAATATACAGGGGATGTTACTTATTATTAGACTGAAAAAGAAAATCCAGAAATATTAACTGTGAAAATGTTTCCCAATTACAGTTAAATCAGACTCCTTTAATACATAAAGACACTGATAGGGACTTCTAAAAAAATTGAATATCATATATCCTCTGTCAATTAGGAGAACACTCATTTTGCATTACATGCATCTCTACTCAATTAGAACTTACCTGTAAAAATAAAACTTACTCCTTTTTTTTTTTAAAGTTTTTGTATTTGGTTGGTATGAAACATAGCTTTTCTCTTTCAAAAGCTAAAGAAAGACACATACACTTTATACCGAGTTTTCAAAGCAAGACTTAGATCTTACTTGGCTGTATTTATTCCTGCTGTATAAATGAGCCATCTGAAGCAATGTACGCTCTCCCACAGATGAATAACGTACAAGTTAGGTTAGCAGGGCCCTTTTTAATCTAACCTAATACTACTATCCCCGCCTCATTAACACCTGTTTCTTCCCAATACCAACTAGTCAAAGACCACCAGGAATATATGACTGAACAAAGTTTATTACTCTTTACTGTTAAGGGAGACCAAATACCCTGAGGAACCCTGGGAATCTCAGTAACGTGTTAGGACTTACAGGATTTGGGCATGTTTTCAGTGACTTCTGCTATCTTACTAAATCTTACTACTAAGTCTCACTTAGGAGGAAAAAAGACTAATCGAAGGTTAAGGTTATATTTCGTAAAGAAGCAGAAGTCATCAAATCTACTGGATATGGTGATGTTTGGTCATTTTTGTGACTTGAACAATGCTCTATTTTGTTTATGTTCAGATACAATAGAGTGATGTTATTTTCTTGATCCATCACTAATTAGAGTAACTCTGATGTTCATGTTCTGTGAAATTGTTTAGGTTCAGCAGGGGAACACCAATTCCTAGTCGAGGCTGGCCCCGCATATCACAGGCTGCTTTCTCTTCCACACTGCCAATATACCATACTCATACTGGCCTTGAGTTTTCTCTTCCCTCTATGCTACTTCTGTTCTATTCAGGTCCCTATAGCTCCAGGAATCCTTCCCTTCACACTTCAATTCAGTTTTCTCTCTGACAACCTTTATACTGTATATTGTTGGGTTACTTGTGCTTACGCTTTGCTTCCGTCTCTTGAGTTCAGATCTCTTAGCGCCGGCGGAATAGTACTGCAAATTACAGGCACTTAACATACAGTCGCACAAAAAGAAAAGGAAGAGGTTTATCTTTCTGTTCCATAAACTAAAGCACACGGGGTGAAACTGCTTCGCTAATTTCTGAAAAAGCGTTCTAGAAACGGGCCCCAAGAAACCTGACAAGAACTCGATAAGAACTCAGGTCTAAAAGAAACACTGCTAGTAAGTAGCCTTTGATCCTCCAGGAACCTGGCCCGAGACTACATTTCCCACAATCCTTCAGGACCCACCAGACACCTTGGTGTTCTGAACTACAATTCCCACAATCCTCGGAGGTCGCCGCTTAGCCGCGTTTTCCGAGAACTCGGCCCCCTTTCCCATCTTTCCTTTCGGTTATCACCCAGAGAGGAACAAGGTCGCGGGGAGAGGAGTTGTTGGTGTGCTGCCGCCATTTCTTCCGCCTTCCGTCTCTGCGCCTTTCGCAGTTTCCAACAGCGCTATGTTGGGACAGAGCATCCGGAGGTTCACAACCTCTGTGGTCAGAAGAAGCCACTATGAGGAGGGTCCAGGGAAGGTTAGTATGGAAGGGGCCTGGCGACGTTGAGTAGGGGGCCGTTGGCCGAGACTGACTGAATTTCTGGGCGGTAGTGAGGGAACTGGGAAGCCGGGAATTTGGGCTGGGGTGCCTACTGGCATTCCACTTCCCCCCGGGACCAGGGAGAAAGCTTAGGACCCTGGCTGTGCGCGTATCCATGGAAAGGAATGAGTAGGTAAAGCGAGAGGCCTTACCTAGTCCCAGCGCTTCCCCATCCCTCCCTCGCGCCCCATCCCGCTCTTCAGGATCTGGAGGGCCTTGGAGCCCCTGGCTGCAGGAATTGTGGCTTAAAGCGTAGCTGGAGGTCACCCGAGTCGAAATGAAGGTCACTGAAAATTCAAGGTTATTAGGGCCTGACCTGTGGGTCTTGTCTTCTCCAGCTAGTTGACTAAATTAGAAGTATTCATCTTACTTGGTTGAAGTGAGATTTAGCCTCAAATATAAATAGCTTAAATCGGATAGTTAGCAGTGACAACCTCCCAGGGTTGCATAAGGCCTAGTATAAATGGACCGAGAAAAGGTGTAGAGGGGTAGAGCTGATGAGTAAAAATCAGGGTTTTTTTTGGTTTTTTTTTGTTTTTTGCCTTCTGGTGTTTCGTATGATGACACAGGGTTTGAAAGATAATATTTTAGAAGATATAGTGATACATGGCATATATAACCTGGTTATTTAAAAAATAACATTTCATGTGCACTTTTGATTTATAAAATCAGGTGATTTGAAGTTCAATTTTTGTTGCTTGTTCTGTTTTTTTCTCCAACAGAATTTACCATTTTCAGTGGAAAATAAGTGGCGGTTACTAGTTATGATGACTTTGTACTTTGGTTCTGGATTTGCTGCACCTTTCTTTATAGTAAGACATCAACTGCTTAAAAAATAATCCAGGAAACAGGTAATTAATTAATGGATTTCTAATTTTTTCAGTGCTTCCCTTTTATCCCTTTCTTTTTCCCTTATCCCCTCCCCCTAAAAAAAATTATGAATACATTGTTGTGTGTTGTGATTCCTGAAATTAAGTGTAGGTGTGGCATTGGGAGACACATAAAACCTATAAACAAATATTTCTTTGCCTGAAAGTCAGTGTTTATTAAGTACTAGTATTTGTCAGGCATGCTTTACATTAATAAGCTCGTGTTAGCTCCCAGGCAGCACTGTCAGGTGGATGGTATTAACCTGATCTGAGACACAAAAGTGTTAAGTTGCCCAGTATTACATAGCTAGTGATGGCAGCCCAGGATTTTTACCCAGGCAGTCTTGTTCCAGAGCTTAGGTTCTTGACCAGGTGAAGTTCTAGGAAACTGATTGTTAATCTGTCTTGAGGGCAGTATGTGTTCGTATATATGCAAGATTTGCAGATTGCCTAAGTGAGAAGAAAGGATTTATTTAGTTTAATTGTAGTCAGAATTTTCATCAAAAGCAACACTACAGGAATGTGGGATTATTGGAATAAATTCCAAAATAGACTTTGGAAAAGAAAGACTTTACTTGTCATAGTTTAGAAGGGAAATGGTTTATCCAGGCCATTACTGAAAAGATTTTGGTACATATGATGAAGCAAATCAGTATGAATAAAATCATGATACTGTAAACGCTTTCTGATGTACCAGCCATAAGCTGATGGACAGACAATACATTAATGAAACTACATGATTTCTGTTAAATGAATCGGATTTTTAATGTTAACTTTTTATATTTTTATTCACAGATAGGAAGAGGAGCATTTTAAGAGGTGCAATCTCTGAAAAAAAAAGGATCAAACTCTTGGAACTCAACGTACTAGATATGTTTGTAAATAAACTAATGGCATAAATCCTTAATGCCTCTTCTCTGAAATATGGAACATGATAATCTTTGAGCGTGTGCTTTTTATTTGGGTAATCTTCCATTATTAGTTTCTTGATTAAATAGGTACATGATTTAGCTAGTTTCTTGGTCTTATATTCTAAATTTTAATTTTTGATGCCTAGGGCAGGAATTTGTTGATAATTTGTTGTAAAAGAGGAATGCAAACTTTGTCCTGTAACTTTTTTTTTCTTTAAAGGGAGAAAAAAGACTTGATCTTCCATACTTTGAAGGAATAAATCTGTTTTTCCTCCATGAGTGGTTAAGTTAATCATTAGGAAAACCAGTAGTGTGTGCAGATTTAAGTTCAAGAGCTTCATTTGTTTCCTCTAGACACGTACTCTAAAACTAAAATTTCTGCTTTGATCAATGTGGTACTGAGCAATTATTTTTGTTTAGACTGAAAGAAAGTAGAATATTTGAAATATATGGAATATGGAATATAATAGCATGTGAGACAATATTGAAACTATTCTCAGTTTATTCTGGAGCTTTGACCAGTAGAAATGGTTTAAAGGTTGACTCTGATTAGTAACTGTATCAGTGAATGAAATTTATAGTTTGAGAAGTGAAATGCTGTTTACAACTTAAAATGTAGTGACTTAGATCCTAGGGCTTTATATTAGGGTAGGGGAAAGCAATTAGCTACTGAATATTTTAATCCTAGTTTGGTCACTTGGAATATCTATCTTCCAGCTTTTCAGTAACCATCTGGTAACTACTTAAATTTGGATGCAATTTAGTCTCAGTTACTTTGTCCAACTATTCCGTGTATTTGTGTATTTTGCTTTTTGTTGGGGGAGGGGTTGATTATCCATTGATGACTCAGATGTTATCCTGTGCTTGGAGAGTGTTTCTATAGAACATTAAGGATTTCTACCCGTGGGAACTAGAAGCCAAAGTTAAGAGTTTAGGGTTCGTAAAATGATTTTGAGTACTTGGTTCAAATCTTTGCTAAATTACAAATAAAGGGTTTTCTTGGAGGAAATGGGGATTACACCTCCTTCTGATTATTTTGGGATTCCTTGAGCTATATAGAAGCATTCTAAGTTCTGGCAAGTCCTAAATGAATTACTTTTTCCCTGATTTAAAATATATCAAGAGTCAAAAGTAACAGTACTGTACAGCGGGTACAGTCTTTCTGAGTTAAAATATTTGAGTGTACATGAATGAGAAAAACCTCCCTTGCCTATCCTGGGACAGGAATACGGTTTGCCCCATCTGCATAAAAGAGCTTCAGCAGGCCTGCTCTTAGAATATAAGTATATTGAGTGGCAGAGGCCAGACAACTTTTTAGTTTTGATATTGGCAAGGCAGGGGGAGGTCTCCAGAGAAAAACCATCAGGATGTGTCTATGGAGAGATTTATTTTAAGGAATTGGTTCGTGCAGTTGTGGAAGTTTGACAGGTCAAAAATCTGACGGGGTAGAGTGAAGGCTGAAGAAGACCCAGGGAAGAGTTGAAGTTCCAGTCTGCTGGCAGAATTTCCTCTTCTGAAGAAATCGGTCCTGTTCTGTGCTTTCAACTTATTGGATGGGGCTCACCCAGATGATGGAGAATAATAAGCCTTACTGAAACTTGGTCTATTTAAATGGTTATCTCATTTAAAAAAATAAATAAATAAAAACCACCTTCACAGAAATATCCAGAGTAATGTTTGGCCAAATACCTGGACACAGTGGCCCAGCCAACTTGACACAAAATTAACCATCACAATTTCAAATAAGCATGTGACTCCATCCAGTGTAACTTTTTTTAAGGTGTTGCTTGAATTTTTAAAAACCAGTGTAGGGAGGAAAATATATACATAAAACTAAAAAAACAAGATTCTGTGGTGGTTTTTAAAATTCATGTCAGCACTTAAAACCATGAGATTCCCATAGAAACCCAGATTCTCTTGGAAAAAAATTACACACATTTAAGTGAAACAGCTAGGCCAAATAAAGTGTACCTTAACACAGAGGCTTTCCTAACTAGAATACCTGAATAGGGATTTTCACAGGGGCCCAGAACCTAGGAATGAATCATTTTAAAGAGAAATCAGTATAGTTTCCATAATTAAGCTTTGGCCACCCTAAGGGGAAAAATCAAAATATCCCACAATTTGCCAGAGAAGCAGTACAAGAGGAGTTAAGAATATGGATTTAGGACTAATACTTGCTTGAATTCAAAGCCAAGATTGACCATTTTTGGCTTCAAGGAGAGATGATCTCTGCCTCAGTGTCCTCATAGATCAGGGTATCTATCTTAGGGTAGTTGTGAAGATTAAAGTAGAATGTTCAACTCAGTTGAAAAACAAGTGAGATTGAGGAATTAAAATAGATACTGTTAGTTGTTCAAGTTAATCCCAAAGCCATTCTGCAATTATAATTTGATATTTTCAATTACTTAAGTCTAGCTATAGTTTTAATCAGCTGTTCAGCAAATACTTCAACGATAGCCATGTCATAAAATGCTTGGAGTCATGGGGGTATATGCAGGTCTGATCATGTAATAAGCTTTTACTATCAGTAAAACTCCCAACTCCTTAGCATGGAATTTAGTCATTCCCCTACTGTTTGAGCTTCACCCTGGACCTAGCTTCTGGAGTTTTGTGAACTGACTCCATGTCTTAACTTAGCTCAGGTACCACCCTTTTCTTTGTAAAGTTTTCCCTTTCTGATCCCTCCTTATTATCCCAACCATAACTACATGTAAATCTCCAACAACCTGTAAACAGGTTAATAATTCAGTCAGCATGTACTGTAATTACTGGTTTCCTTTCCTCCCATACCAACTTGTGATCTGAGACCAGAGAATCCTATTCATTCATGTTTCCTACATGTATAATTTAGGTGCTCAGTGAACGTTTATTGAACTGATTGTTGAATTGAACCAAGAACAGCAAAATTATATAAAAAAAGCAAACCCCAGGCTTCCTAGTCTGTACACCAAAGCGGTGTGTCTATTCTCTGAATATGAACTTTTCCCAGATAACTTTTTTGGTTGAGTTCTCCAACCAAATAATCCAGTTATTGCAGACTTAATGAGATTTAAGATTTTTCTGCCACAGTGTAACTCAGCTATGTCACTGACCACACTGTTCATCTGATATTCTTTGTGGATAACCTTTAATGAAAGAAAGTATATTGATTTACATTCTGGTGTTAGCTGTTGGTCCTGTTTCAGATCAGCATTTTGAGAAGCATTGGCTTAAAGGATTAGGGAATGTTACATAACAAAAGTTCAGTGAATTTAAGGGCATTCTCTCTTTGCCTATTATTTCTTCGATAAATTATTTCTTTGTCATAAAATGGTTACTACAGTTCCAGGCATCCCATACAGACTTGACAGTATCCAGCAAGAAAAGTTACTGTTTCAGGTTATTTTAAGAATGAAGATTTCCTAGAAACCCACTAGCAGACTCATTCATCACTCATTGGACACAAGGATATTATATCCATTTCTAAACACAACGTGAGCAAGCAAAGGAAATGGTAGTCACCTCAGTGATTACATCTGAGCAATATTTTCTTCCAAGTCTTATGTGGGAAAAGTAGAAATGAACAAAGCAGCATTCTAATAGAAAGGGAGAAGAGTGGCTCTGGGGTGTGCAGAAGAATGCCTGCTGCAACTGTTCTGTAAAGTGTACTGAGAAGATGGACCCAAATGTTAAAATGTAATAAGCTTTTATTTTAGTGTATCAACTAAAGACCATAGCACAGGTCTTTATAATTTAAGAATGAGCTGATTTTAGAAAAGAGGAGAAATAGTGTTAATGCATTTTTTTGTGTGTCTTTTCAATAGAAAATAATTTTTCTAAAGTAAATAATGAAAGCTTTTACATGATTTATACTCTGTCCACATCAAAGATTTTAAAAAATTTTATCCAATATGAAATGATACTTTATTCTAACAGCTGTTGAAATTTTGTAGACCAGAAGGAAGATAGCTATTTTCTATATATCTATAGTGATACAGTGAAGTTTTTTTAGTGAATATGTAATTAAAATTTATAGTTGATTTTGGAGAGATTTCTTGAACTTGTATTTGAATATGGGTACAAGCTATTTGGGTCTTTACCTAGTATAGTATTCATTAAGGTTGTTCAAGAATATGCCATTTCCATTTAAACATGCATGGCAGGATTGAATTCTGTCTCCTTTTTTTTTTTTGACAAAGGAAAATATGAGCAGAAATGATGTGTTACTTCTTCGTTGAAGCTTTAGAAGACAGTATGCAATTCACCAAGTTCCCTCCTTCCTGCTGCTGGGATATAGCCTTCATTAGCCTGGGTCTCTGAATAACTAGTGAGTACAGCCCTTTGTCAAAAGTACAGAGTGAGCAAGAAACTTTCTCATTGTTTTAAGCTGCTGGGATTTGAGGATTATTTGTTACTGCAAATAATGGCCTACCCTCACTGAAATACTTGGGTACTCCATATGATCTTGAAAAGGGTTACTTCTCTACATCTCTGAATCTTCAGTTGTAGAATTTGTTATCAACTTGATCTTCTGAGGACTCTTCCAATTTAAAATGAATTGGCTCTACAATTACAAAAATGGGTACCACACAAAAGCATGACTTGTAAGGGAAGATCTCTTGTTAGCACTTCCCATGTGTAGATAGGGACCAGAATGATGGAAGTAATATAGATTTTGGCTTTTAAAGTGGTTTTTAGAGCTGCAGTTTTGCATAGCTACTTATTGGCATTACCACCTTATCTTTCACTTTGATGGATCCCACTTACCATTGGACAGCTTTATGAAAATTAGAAAAATGAGTCCCTTCTTCCAGATGGACACAGCCTCATGCCAGAATGCAGTTGTTCCCTTGTCCAGTCACCTTTGTATATTGTACATTGGAAAACAGTACAGCTCTATGTAGCATTTCTGCACAAGGTCATCTCAAATTTGGATTTTTCAACTAAAATTCACCACCCCACCCCAGCTTTCCCAGATGTGACAAAAGGCAGATATCACAATAATTGATACTGAATAATCAAATTTTAATGGGCTTAATACTCTTTAGAATAAGCTTTGTGTATTTTTTTTTTTTTTTTTTTTTTTTTGCTGGATTCCAAAACTTAGTACAGTGTCAGGTAATATTAGGCTTTCAACAGCTGCATTTAGGTGGATGAAAATAGGATGAATACCAATCGAGTTTAATAGCATTTCCTAGCATTTGAGGAGCCAGTCTAGAAAATTCTCTCCTGATGCCTAGTAACAGGAGATGATCAGTTAAATATCTACATACTGATAAATTTATCAGGCTTCATCTTTATGTTCTGAGAGATTTGATCAATGAAGTTCTATCTTTAAACTGTAGTGTAAAATCTCCATTCATGCTCATGCTGTCATGCTAACTACCAAAACCAATTACACTTTCCTCAGACAGGGTGTATATTAAGTAGAAATTACCAGTATTTCACATTTTGAGCTAAAGATGGCCATTTTTGATGTTTCAATGGTCATAGGTTCCCTTCTCTGCTACTATACCACTCAGAGGTCCTGTGTTTAGGAAGGCATAGATTTTCCCAACAGCAGAAATCGAGTAAGTGGGTTATATACACCCTGTGTAGCAGAATTGAAACTGTTTAACTTGGGTTTAACTTAATTATTATCACCAATTAAAGAGCAAGATATTCTGAAATGCTGCCTTTTCCTAACAGTTGAGCTTTGGGGGACATTGCTGTCAGTTACAGTACAAACAATACTTTCTAATGTACAAAATAGGATGAGTTTACTGGCTTGCAGTGTTTGCCATTATTGGAATTAATATGAATTGTCTGGGAAAAAATTGTCAGGATTTTAGAAAGGAAATTCTAAATATCTCCAATTTATCATAGAAAAGAACTTCCTGCTATCAACAGTGTGCCCCCGAAAATTTTTGTTAAATCCTGATCCACAGTGTGACCCATTTGCAGACAGAGCATTTGGAAAGTGATTTGTTTGTTATTAGAGCCCTCATACATGGAATTAGTGCCTTATAAAAGGACCTCTGTAACAAATTAATAAACAAAAACCTGAATTAAATATGGTCGAAAGACCAGAAGGCAGAGCTCTCATACCCTGTGACAATAGCTGAGCCCAACAGGAAGCAGAAAGACTCTTCCCTGGCAAGGGCTCAGCCAATGAAAACTCATGGGTTCCTTGTTTACCTTAGCCCTCCCAACGTCCTTTTCCTCTCTATAAAAGTTCTCTCTCCCTGTCAGAGAACTTGCCTGTGGCTCACCAAGTTTACAGACCTCGAATTGCAATTCTCTGCTGGTCTCGAATAAACCCATCTTTGCTGGGAAAATATTTGGCAGTCTCTTTGTTTCAGGTCAATACCCTTGAGAGCTCCTTAACCTCCTGCCATTTGAAGACATAGCAAGAAGACAGATATCTATAAAATGGGAAGCAGGCCCTCACCAGACACTGAACCTGCCAGCACCTTGATCTTGAATTCTTCAGCCTCCAAACTGTGAGAACTAAATCTTTGTCGTTTATAAGCTGCACAGTCTGTGATATTCTGTTACAGCAGCTCAAACAGACCAAGATACCTCCTAAATCTAAATTTACCCACCTGGCCTCCGGAGAACTTTACTGATGAGTAGGGAATGCAAATTCACTCGTAGCCTGTGTCTTTAAAGTAATTAAGTGTGATACTGGGATTTATAAGATATATATATATATATATTTGGCCATTTCTCTTATATATTTGGTCTTTGTCAGCAGTTCCTGGTTCACACCTTCCAAAACCTTTGCAATTTCCTGAGCCATAAAAGCAATAGGAACATCTTTTGTTATAATATCTGGTCTCTTGTCCTCAGTACCTGAAAAACCCTCAGAGCCATAGAAGTCAAATGACAGTCTTGTTATTCATAACAAGCCCTTTTCTACCATAACTGGGTTTATGTTAATGAATATGACTTCTGGAAAGCATCTAAGGATGGTGACTAGTTGCTAGGGGAAACCAACCTTGAATAGAAAGTGGGAACTGTTAGTTTTACTCCTGATTTCTGAGGAGGTGAGAAGGGGCTAGAGGATGAATTAATCACCAATGACTGATGAGTTAATGAATCATATCTATGTAATAAAGCCTCCATAAAAACCCCAAAAGGGGCAAGATTCAGAAAGTTTCCAGGGTGAGGAACCAGACCTCATCCATGTGCTATCATGCTGGGCCCCAAGCTCCAAGAAGACTGAAGCTCCTTTGTTCAGGACCTCACCCCAAGTGTCTCTTCATCTGGCTGCTGATTGGTATCCTTTAATATCCTTTGTAATAAATCTGTAATCTAGTGAATAAATGGGTTCCCTGAGTTCTGTGAGCTGCTCTAGCAAATTAATCAAACTCAAGGACAGGTTCATAGGAACCTCTGATTTATAGCCAGTCAGTCAGAAGCACAGGTAACAACCCGAACTTACGATTAACATCTGAAGTGGAGGGCACTCTTATGGAACAGAGCAGTTTACCTGTAGAATCTGATGCTGTCTCTGGGTAAATAGTGTCAGAATTGAGTTGAATTCTCCAACACCCTGCTGGTGTTTGAGAAGTGCTTGTATAGGGAAGACTACACACACATACACATTGGATTTGGGTCCAGAAACCCAAAATACTAAGGGACAGATTTTAAGTAACCTGTAAGTAGAAAAATAGGCAATCAGATGAGCAAAATCACACATAGACCCTATATCTAAGAGGATACTTATACTGAAATGTGGATGGGGTCAGAGAGGGTATGAATGAGGGGTGGAGGTGGGGAGACTGGGGATGTTGGGATACATATAAAATCACTCTCAAAAACCAGTTGCACTTAGAGTGGGAAAATACTGAGAATCAGCTTGCAATCTTGTAGACTGAGCACTGGCTACTGTGAAAATGAAAGGAAGGGACTTGAAAATGAGCAGAACCCAAGGCAGGAGTTTCAGAATGACACCACTTTTGAGTAAATGACAGTGTCAAGGAGATACATCCTTGAAGGCTTGCTGGTAAATGAAGAAAAGGGAGCAAGAGGGTGAAATTGTTTCCTATAAAAACAGACTACAAAATTAGAAGTACAGCAAGCTCACTCCCATCAAAACAAGTGCAACATTATTATAATTTTTTTAGGTATTACTTCACTACATCCAAAGAAGAGAATGCCTTTGAAGTAAGAAACCTAGTTAGCCTCCTCAGACTCTCACTCTGGCTACATATAATTGTATTACTGGTACAGGAAGATAGTATTTCAAGGTGAATAGCCTATGATAGATGGCATTCATACAAAGTTACTATAAGAAGAAATCATAAATTTAGAATCATAGCATTTCATTTCAGCTGATGAAAAGTCTGCCCCCAAAAAACACCATCCTTGAGGCAGTAGAAATCCTAGCACAATCCAATCTGGATTAAATAGTTTTAAACATTGGCAAATTGAAGGAAAAAAAGTCAACTTGAATTTAAAAATTCAAAAACTTTGAAGAGGAATTGGGGCTGGCAGGTGTGAAACAAGAATTAACCAAACAGGAAAAAGGTGAGAAAAAAAGACACAATAATCTTTGAAATAACCAGATGCCTAAGGAAAGATGGATTTGCCTGATATTTAATAAAGGAACTGAAAGCAAGGCATAAAACAGCTAAGAAATAAGTGCAAAACAAAGACATAAAAAGGTAAAATTTACATACAGTGAAATGGACAAAATCTTAATGACTGTTTGATGAGTTTAGATCAATACATACACCTATATAATGCATATCTTAACGCTAGAAAGTTCTTTCATCCCCCTTCCCTGTCAATCCCTGTTCGTATCTCCCAGAAGCAACAGCTCTTATTATTTCACCATAGGTTAGTCTCTTCTAGAACTTCATAGGGTATATAATTTCTATATATAAAAGTTTCAGAGCATAAAGATGCTGTAGATATACCTATTTAATGATGCTATGTTAGGAAATATAAATATTGCTATCAGCTCCAGCATTTTCAAACATTTCCCAAAGAAAATCTGACCTAAGAAGTTACAGATGGCATAATAAATTGAAGAACAATGGAATATAGAATAAGAGAATATATGGAGTAAAAGAATGAGCAGCATCAGGTGAGGTGAATCAGAATGTTTTTTTCTTGGAAGTATCTTAAGTAGCATGTACAGAAAAAGACAAGATAGAACTGACAGAGAAAGATGAAAAGAATGATATATCCTTAAAAGGCAACTGCTTCATCTTTGCATTTTTGTGTCCCTAGAACCTAGCATAGACTGATAAACAGTGAATACTCAATTAATGTGTGTGGAAGTGAATTAAACTGAAGAACATTCCAAGTATAGAGAAGAATATGAACATAGTTGAAGATATGAGATTAAGTAAGACTTCAGGAAGTATGAAGAAGCCTTTGGCTTAATCAACTACCCTAAGGTGAGACTAGATAAATACGTGTGGCAAAGAGGAAAGAAAGGTCATGGTCAGGTGGAGGTAGGGGTTGGGAGGAGGGCTGATGTGGCAACTTCAGGTGTAAGGTTGATGGGTCTCAGGCCTTTATAATTCTGAGCATGTGGTTTACAAGAGTAATATTAATTTGCAACTACCTGCCTGATGGCCTAGTAAGAAGAGAAACAGGGAAATAAGAATAACCAGGAAGAAGTAGTCTGAGAATGGGAATATGAGGTTTCAGTTAGGGTTAGAACATGAAAAGTGGGAGGGTAGAATATTAATTATAAGAGATATTTTATAATGAAATACAGGAAAATAGTGCTTTCTGTTGCCCCTAATAGTCTTGTTTCCATAATGGACTTGTGTCTGTGCATTTTATTACATTCTTTAGCAATTCTGTTATACTGTGTACATGTGCAAAATGCAAAAACTGGAACTTTACATTGTGGACTGAAAAAGAAATGAGAATACAAAATTCTTCAAGAGACCAGCCACTGTGAAAAGTATTTTGGTTCCTTTGTCTCTACAGTTAATTAATTCTGGTCTTAAAATCTTAAGGCCTCTACGTTGTAAGACCTGTGGTAAAGTCTTTTGATGTCGTGAATAGTTAGGACTTTCTCTGGCATTATAAAATAACTTTATAGTACAGTTAATCAAGTGAGAGTAAGAGGCAATCTCTACTGAGAGCTCATTTTAATATTTAATAAGATGAATGGTGAACTCTAAAGTTGAAGGCAGTTCCCTTTGCATATATACATAGAATGTCAGTACTCCATCGAAGCAGAACTCTAGTGCTCTGTCTAAGGAGTTGCTTGACAAAGACATATTCATTTCACTTATCTATTTAAGTCCTATGTCTTAAGGTATAAGTAGTGGTCTTTGAGAAAAACGCTGAGAGAGGTAAGATGGTATTTCCCATCTTTCAGGAGTGCAGAAACCCAGGATAAAGATAGTTGCTTACACACATAAATTGAATACAAATTAGGATAGAATAAGTGCTGGCTCAAAAAGGGCTGTGACAGCATAGGGGAGCTGGGAGCCTAGTTTATCTGAGACAATGTTGTGGAGTTTGGTTGGGTCTTGAGGGATGGGTAGAATTTGAGGTCACAGAGATGTGGGGAAGAGGGTGGGTCATACAGATATGGAGTATGTATTTACATATACATTATAGATAAACACACATATATACATTTGTGTAAAGAGACACAGACATATGCAAATTACACAGATACTTTTATTTACAGGAAATTCTTTAAGCATTCCTCATTAATGCTCAAGGTAAACATTTCATTTATTTTACAGGTGGTTTAAAGCAATGCAGAAAGATATTATTTAGGTATAAACATCATATCTGAAAATCTGGACTACTAAGCCACTAAGCTCTGGTTGTTATGACAACATCTTTTGTATAGTTGGTAAGTAGTAATGATAGACTCCAAAATATCACATTGTTAGAAGGAGTCTTCATTAAGACAGAACTTGGGACCTGAGTGCCCTGTAGTCAAATCAATCATCAATTTGCAAGCGTGAAATCTTCCCAAGCAACAAACTAAAATAGCATGTTAAGAGAACATAAAAAGGCTAAAATCCAGCTGTTAAAATGTGGCATATGAGAAACAAAAATGATTATTAAAAAGGAATGGAAGCAAGAGTTGGTGGATTTAGAAACAATTTTTAACCATGTTTGTTTTTATTTAATGTCCTTGGTCATAGAAATATATATATAGAAACATATATATATAGAAACATATATTTACACAAATCTTTGAATTGTCTTCGAGGATAATTTAAGCAGGTACTTCAGTCTTTTAACCTTTTGATTTCTGTGTGTGTTTATGTTATTTATGCACACACACACATATATCTTGCAATTATCTCAAGAGAGGAACTGGAAAATTGATGAGTTTTTTATCTTATGAGTACATTGAAAGTCTCCTAGAGAAGAGAGATTATAGTCTGAAGCTTAATAAAACATTGTAATTACAATTAGGATATGGTAGATTTGCGAAAGGTAACCAAAATCACAGAAGACTGAGTTATGAATGAGAATAATTGGTGCAAACATAATAATCTGTATACACCTCAGAAGGAAAATTTCCGGAGATATTAAGTTAATATGAGAGTGTGCTTTGCTTGTTAAAGTCAGAGAAAATAAAATTTAAAAGCACAGAAGAATTTTGATATCAAATTATAGTGTACTGTACACTTAATTTTAATATTCAAAATCAACTAATGTTTATTGAGAAATAAGTACTGAATTTTGAGATCTTCACACATTATTTGTTTATGTTTTATCACAGCATAAGTAAGTATTAATATTTCTTTTTTCAACTATCATACAGGTTAACTATGCTGTTAAGGTTAACTGAGATGAAAACATTATTTAGATCTCAGTGTATTTTGTCATCTCTTAGTGCTATTGCTGGTCCTCCTTCACTCACTTGATCTTACAGCTGGCCATTGTTTCTGATTGTATGTGTGGTGCATTTAGTAGTTCCACAGAGGCTTAATCTCTTCAGGATATTTTGTTAGCAGTAGGTTGTGCAAAGGATTTACTAAAGTGCATCTAATAAAGCTATTAATGTCATTGGCCCAGGTTTTAGGTCTCAAAGCAAACAAGCATATTAATGAAGCTAAAAATATAGCTCATTGTAATCTTTTATATTACAGGGTCTTTTTATGTTTATTTCTTTTATAATTGAGAATATGAGGAAGACTGAAGACATTTTATAAATAAAAAAGTTTAGACCTATCTAGGTAGGAATATAGTAGCACTATTAAACAATTGAATTTAATCTTCAAAATAACACTAGGGCATAGGTACTTATTCATTCATTCAGCAAATATTTATTGAGCACTTAACAGGTTCAGTGCACCGTTCCAGAATCTTGGTATACATCAGTGAACAAAACAGAGTAAAATCCCTGTGTTTGTTAAGTTTACATATTAAAGGGGGAAAGAGATAATAAACATTAAGCATAATAAGCAAAATACATAGTATCTGAGAAGTTGGAGGGTATTGGTAAAAAATAGAACTGAAGCAGAGAGTTAGTGGGTAGGGTGGAGAGAAGTAAGAGGTAATTTTAAATAAAATGCTCAATGTATACCTTATTAAGAAGTTAATATTTAAGCAAAAACTTGAGATAGCTGGGGTATGCATGTTCCTAAGGCAGGAATTTGTCTTTTGGGTTCAAGAAATAGTAGAAAGCTCAAAGTGACCAGAGCACAGCAGTGAGAGAACCTACTTAGAAAGAGGTCACGGGAGCCAGAGCGGATAGAGTCTTGTAAGCCTTTGTAAGAACGATGGCTTTTACTCTGAATGAGAAGGGGAGTCAATGGAAGCTTTAGAGGAGAGGAGTGACACTATATGACTTTATTTTTCAAAGGTTTACTGTGGCTGCAGCATTGAGAACAGAAAGAATGGAGCAAGACTGGAAACAAGAGGTAAAGGAGAAGCACGTTGTAATGTTCAGTTGAAGGATAATGATGGGGACTTGGAGCAACATGGATATATTTTGAAAATAGAGCCAATAGGATTTTTTGACAGGAATTTCCTAGCAAATTATCTGATCAGGGGTGAGAGAAAGAGAGAAGATGCTTTTTACATAATATTAAGAGACTGTTTCTAAGAGAGTGCCCAAGTGTGTCCAAGGCCATGTACCTATTAAGTGGCATACGGACTTTTAAGTTCAGGTCCAGCTCATGCCGCAGCATAGGTTAGGGAAGGCGGTGGAGGGATACCATAGAATCATTCATTCCTTCCCCTCTAAAATAAGTATTTCTTATGTAAATAAGTTACCTTTTTTGTGCCTCTACACCCTACAACTTTCATGCATTTTTCTATGTTTTTTTTCTTCTGAATTTTTTAAGTTTGCCTTCTATTCAGTTTTCAGTATATCGGTTAGCATTTGAATCTTTCCAAGGCTAAGATAAATACTCTTATTTTGAGCCAAACCTATCCTGATAACATAATTATTAGTAAAAATAAGTTAAGGCATTGAAAGAGGCTCTGTCAAAAGACTTACAAGGAAGAAAGCTTCTTATTTACTTTCAGATTTTGATATGGAAATTAGTATGTGCTTATCATCCACAAGCATATTGTTTATATGTCAGTTAAATTCACAATACCTACAAATACTTTAATTATATACTATTAAGAGCTGGAAAATTAGGCATGCTAAAGATATTCATTCCCAGATGTCAAACTAAATTACAGGTAAGGAAAAAACAAACATCATTTGAAATGCTGTAATAATATGCACAATTGATATAACAAATACAGTCACTATTTATTTACCTCAATTTTTTGAGGATATGGATTTCATGGGAAGGAAACATTATTTTTATTATTTTCATTCTTTTCACCAACAAGTCTAATCTCAAGGCTTTAAAGAGGGACCCCTGTGGCTCTGTGTTGACAAGCTAAATTCAAGAAGAAAAGACAAAAGCTATGGATAAAGTTCAAGTTATTTTTTGTTGTGTTCTGCTAGGCTTTCTGTTTACAAAAAGAGAAATCCTTGGCACAGGATACACCAAAGATTTACTTACATTCATAAAACTCTGTTTCCTCAAGAGAATCTCAGAAACCTGGATTAGAATTTACATTTTAAAAGATTTTACAGCTGGTATTTAGATCTCCTTTTAATTTCACTTAATGAAGTAATAATACAACCTCAGTTTGAGAGCTTTACTTTATCTTTTAAAGGAAAACAAAAGGAACTTTTTCTTGGTCCTTTAGATACCAAGTCCAATTTAGAGTCAGTTTGAATGACAGTTGCTGGAGGTCATCACTGGAGAAAAGTATGGTGAAGGTGACAGCAGAAGCCAAGACTGGGGAGATGTTTGTCCCCCTAGGGCACATTCTAAGCCAGATCCATGTGGTTAAGTTACTTTATCATATTAAGATCGTGTCAGACTTCAAGGAGTCATAATCCCCAGGCTCTTCCAGAGACTGTGGCTTTTTCAGAATTTATTCCAAGGAAATTCCTTTTCTTCACTAGATACTTACTACTGCTTTGAGCCCCCTTCACATTTGAACCTATCAGACACTTGTTAGAAATATTTGAATTGATACATAGACACTTTCAGATAAAAAGTCCTCCAAAATCATTGTCATGTTTTTGGATGAATACAATACCAAATCCTTGGCCTGACAAAACATATATGCAGGCTACCCTTTCAAGTTCATCTTTTCTATTTTCATTTACATATATGCCTTTTTAGCCAGATTAGTCTGGCCCTTAATCCTTTTATTATTCAGGGGAGGCTAAACCATCATAAATGTGGGGAAGTAAAACTTTCCTGGCTTTCTTAATGCTCCTTCTCTTGTAGCCTCTTGGGCCAAAGAAATTTATATGCTATAAAATTAAAGAATGTTTTCACTTCTCTTAGAACATAAAAAGCGTCTTCACATACCATGAATATTAATTAATTTCTCTGATTTAAAAGGATAAAACTTCTCTTATCTTCCAAGAAGACTAGTGAGTTAGAGCCTGAACTGGGTCTCTAGGTTAAGTCCTGAGGGACCTGGAAGACTGAGGGCTATTTCAGTAGGGCTTTGCATGTCAAAAAGGTATAAAGCTCTAGAACTAGAAGAGCCATCTAGGTAGATGGGTTTTAAAAGCTGAGACATATGGGAGCTATCTGGCTCCTGGAGAGATTTTATCTACATAAGGGGAGGAGGACAGCTGCCTTCTTTATATAACTCATTTTTCCTCATCTCTCGTATGAGCATTTGACCACTCACATAGGACAACTGGCATGGCTTTTATTGTTCCACTCTAAGGTAAGGACTAGGGCAAGTGGGGCCCAATGCATTTATTATTTACTGTGAAAAATTTACTGAGAAATCTGTCTCTGACCCAGAACACCTTGTGTATGGATACAATTAATAAAAGGGATACAATTAATAAAAGGGAACAAAGGGATACAATTAAGAAAAGGATACAAGTAATAAAAGGGAACATTGAAAATGTAATAATAATGAAATAAAGTAATCCCCAAATCAAATAGTCTAACAAAACAAAAGATTTCTTCCTTATGATGATTATTCATCAAGTTGGGCTGGAGACGTCTGATCCTTGTTCAGTGACCCAAGATGACAAAAGTTCTGCCCTATTTTGGTACAATCACTGCAGTAACATTCTAGGGCTTGCTCTGGCAGGGGAGAAGCAGGGGAAGTGGTGTGGAGGACGTAAGCTTCTAGACTTCTACCAAAGGAGTTATATCACTTCTGCTCAAACATCATTGGCCAGAACTGTTACATGGCCCTGCTTAACTACAAGGAGTTTGAGGAATGTTGGGGAGGGTATGAAATAGTAATGCATTGTAAATATCTACACTGTATTTTGGTTTTTCTTCTGATCACTCCACAGACTCTTGGCAAAGAGGTAGAGTAGTATCTAAGCAAAGACTAATCCAAGAGCTTTAATTCTCCCCTTGATGCAACTCTCCAGCCTTTCTACCATCAACACCTTAACACATGACAAACTTTTCACTTCCTATCAAGACCTGCTCACACATTTGGAAAACAGACAATTGCCAAAGTCACTTCTGAAGGATTGCCATTGAATCCTAATGCTAGAAAAGTGTTAAGGACCATGAATTTCAAGGATGGCTTAATTTTTGTTTTTATTATATTTCTCTATCATGTTGCTGCTCATTTTCTTTTTCTCAACTGATCAATACTAGCTTTGTTATATGTGTGTTTCTGTTTAAAAATAATCTTATTTAATATACAAAACTGGTTTATTAACATTGAACTCATGACCAACAACACTATAACTCATGCACTCAAAGCTTACCTAACACATGTATTTTCTCCTGTAAGGTATAGCACAGCCTTCCTGTGCTCAGGAACACTGGACAGCACTTCAGCATCAAGCATGGGGCCTATGTTAAACAAAATTACCAACAAAAACACAAAAATGCCAAAAATATGGCACTAAGTAGATCCCTCCAAAGGACCCTTTTTATAGTTTGATATTTGAAACAAGTAGGCAGATATCACCTTGCTTCTCAGCTGGGAATCCTACAATTAAAAAATTTTGACACTTTATGCGTATCCGTAACGATGTGAAAGCGCTATGAACATTGATTTGGGGTTACAAATAAATTTTTGAGAGTAGGCAAAATTTAAAGTACAGAATCCATGAATAATGAGAATTGACTGTGTTTGCAAAAGCACTGAAAGTGAAATAAGCACCACATTTCTGGGCATAGGCAACCATGCTTTGACCTTTCACTGGAGTTATTTAAGCAGAAACTGGACAACCTTGGTGAGACGTTTGTGAAATGAATCAAAACGCAGGAGAAGTTTGTGGGCTAGATGATTTTTAAAGTCCCTGCAAATACTGAGATTTTATGACTTTGTTTTGTACAGATTGTCATACCTAAAATGTCATACCAGGATATCAAACCTAAAGGATGCCTTTGACCTCAGATTTTTTTTAAGAAAATATTTTCAATAATTAGCTGAATTTTTAATTTGTCTATAATTATAACTTTTCTTCATGCAATGAATACCTCCTTCTGGCAATATCTTAGATGTTGTTTTGATCTTTAAAAAAAGTGTTCTAGGATAATGGGGAGATCTATACACATACACACAAATCCCCACAGGTTATACACTAATGCACTTAGATGATGTTCAGATTAAATAAATATGTTCTTTCCAATTAGTTTTCTTGGAGAATTGAACTAAGTGTCTTTTGTAGTATTGCTGTCATGCCCTAAAACCTTTTTTCTCTTTGGATTATTTCAGGAGAGTTTCTAAATCACAAAGAAAATGGGTCTCCCTACTTTTATTACCTTCCTTTGAACTCAAAATGGTGCTATTCAGTTTTTTTTTTTATCAGAGTTATATAGCACTTAGCTCTTACATGAATTCCTAATCTAGAATTTAAATCTCCTACTCATGTTGAAGATTTGCCTCACATACAAGCTATTAAAAAACACAATTCTGGGTATGGACATATACAGTGTGTTCAGTGACAGCAAACATTATGTCTTTGTGTCTACCATTTCATCCTCACCACCTTAAATACTGCTTACGACAGATCAGTATCTGTTGAACAAACAAAAAAGAAAGAAAGAAAGAAAGAAAAAACACAATGTGTAATTAAGATGGATATAATAAGATGTAGAAAGCTGTCACATGAGGCCATTTTTCATCAAACAGAGGGAAATCTTTCCTCCATGACAGTGGTAGTTTCTTTCTTGCCATTTTTAAACTATTCTTATTATTGTCCTAAATATTACTGTGCAGGAAAAAAACCTGAGTGTGGGTCTTAGTCAGACTTTTCATGTGTCATATCATATTATCAGAAGTTCAGCACATCAGTACATAATCCATGCCACATTCTTACAATATGACATTGACCCTCCTTCATCAAATAGTACCATCTATGTTCCTTTCCCCTTGAACCTGAGCAGAAATTTTTAACTGACTCCATCAATAAATGCAGTAGAAGGCAAGGTCATAAAAGGTGATAAAGATTCTGTCTGGCTCTTTCTTGGGACAAACACCTTAGGATTTTGACATAATATGTAAGAAATCTACCACCCTGAAGCTGCCATGCTGAAGAAATCATGTGGACAGAATACACAGAGATAGAGAAAAATGCCCAAGGCCCCAGCTGTTTTAGTGCCCAGCTGTTTGGGTCTCTCCAGATCAAATGTATGACATGTGAGTCAATAAAGCTGGGAGATGACCCAGCCACAGGTATCTGACTGCAACCTCATGAGGGGCTTTAAGCCAGCTGCACAGTTGAGCTTCTTACGAAGTCTTGACCCACAAATATCATGAGATAAATTATTTTTGTTTTTTTAAGCCTCTAAATTTGGGGGTAATTTTGTATACACAGATCATTGTGATTGAAACAGCTTGGAAGAGCAAAAAGAACAACCTTCAAAGCTCTAAGAGCTGGGGCACCATGTGAGATCCTGTAGATTTTACTGATTGAAAGTCCCTATCCCTTACTATTGTTGATTCTTTGAAAATTCAGGGTTTTGCACTCAATTTTCAAATGGTGTCTCTTAGGCACTATCTTATAATTTGAGTACTATAAAGTACATAAGTGACTTGTCTGTATTTTAATGTGTGTTTGTGTGTGTGATTGTATACATGGAACAAATTTCAAACAAGTATCTTTCTAAGAGTATAAATTGGGAGGTACAGAAATACATAATATCCATGAGTTATAATAAAAAGTTTTATGCCTAGATTGAAATCAGAGTTGTCTCTTTAATTTATCAAGTATTTCAAAGAAGTCCATTTCTGCTTCTTTGCAAGTAGAATGCACTTTGGTGGAAAAATTGGCTTTTGATTTAAAAAAAAAGTTCAAATTAATAGTTATTTCTGTTCTTCATCAAATGGATACATTTTGTGTTCTATTCAAGGCTTCTCAGCCCACATACTCCATCAACATTCTTTTTTATTTTTTAAAGTTGTTTCAGATGGGTTATTATCTGAGTGGGTTGGCAGAGATTCAATTTAATATATTTCTTAACTCCAAAAATAATTTCTTTTCAGACTAAAAGAATGCACTGTTTTTGTTACTTTTAAGTTTGTTATTTCAAGATATGCCTTTTAAATCCATATTTCACAAAGTGTGTATTTTTACTAATAATTGTCTCCAGCAAATTCTATCACTAATTTCTTTCTGACCCTGACAGGAAAAACAAATAAACAAAAAGACTAAGGGATGAAAGATTGAGAGTTTAATGAAACAATGTTTGCCACCAAGCAGGGAATTTAATTCACTACTGATTCTGGGTTCTGAGTTTCAGAGAGACATACTTGTCTCTTAAAGTCAAACTATCTCTGTTTCATTTTAGGAAAACAATGTCTCCAAGAGTTGCAGACTAGATGCCAGTGTCTGGATCAATTAGGTAAATACTGGGTTGATGAGAGGGTGGCTTCTGCTTCAAAAGTGTATTACTCACCTAAGGACCATGGTGCCCATCTGCCTCTGCTGATGTGTGAGGCGGCCATTTCAGGATTCTGACTCTAGTCAGAGCTGCACTACTGTCAGCAGGTGAAGCGCCAGGTAGTGGTTGATTAGCTGTGTTAGATGTTGGTTATTCTGTTGCAAAAGAGAAGCAATATGTGGTTCAACGTATTTTCCTGTTATTGTTCACATGACAACCATCCTTGGATCTAACATTGCAGCAACTGACTATTGGTAAAGCCTTTTGTCATTACCATATATTTCCGTCTGCTGGCCGCTCTTAAGAGTGTTAAATCCTGTGGGATGAGCCAATAATGAAATATGTCAGTCATCACGAGGGTAAAAAATTGGAAATAGTCAAAGCTGGGTCTGATACTATGACAGAGTAGAGCTGCATCAAAAGAGAACTTAACTCAATAAAAAAAAAAATCTAGTAAATGCCTTTGTGAAGAGAAGTGAGGAGAATTGCTTCATTTAACTCCTTGCTATCTACCAAGAAATTACCTTAGCTCCTCTTCAAACTAGACATTGGCCTGACTGCCAGACCTACTGTGATCAATCTTTTCTTGACTTTTTCAGGAAAAAATAATTTAGTTATTAGCTCCTGAGCTTTCAAAACCTAGCTTCTGGATATTTAAGAGCAATTTAAGAGATTCTTCAAAAAGATTTGTTATTATTCTAAGAGTAACTTTCCTGTTACCTGTTGAAGTAACATCTATACAAGAGGTAACTTCCAGTTTTCACTTCTGCAGTGCCATTTTGAGAGTACGTTCCTTGCTATGAATTCTCAAAAACTTGTCTGTTTTACCTTTCAAGAAAATGCTTCCATATTAATTAGTGTTCAGTGGTAATCTTAATTGGGTTTCCCTGTAGAAAATTGCAAGAAAATCTTAGACATTTGTATATGTAGAGAGATGCAGAAGGGCCTGTAAGAATAATGAAAAAAAAAATCAAAAAGCATATCAATTAGAGCCTGGGAAAATAAGAGTTATCAAAAAGAAGATTTAGAAAATGTATCCAGAAAGGTCAAGAGGGAAAGAGAGCTAAGAATTGGTGGTCTGTAACTGGGACCAGTAATATTTCTGTCCATTTCATCCCACTTTCCTTCCACTTAGATCTGAAAGGATCTGCTAATCAGGGTTAAACCTGGAGTTAACTTTGGATAACAAAGTAGACTCAGAGAAATGGTTTAGGTAGCTAAGGAAAATGAAATGACAGACCAGTGTTGTACAGAATAATGTGGCAGATTTCTCAAAATGAGAATTTAGTATTTAAAAATAAGAAACATTTGGAAAAAATCAGTGTGCAGTGTGTATAAATTAAAGGTAAGCATCTTTTTTATGTGAACTGCCTCATTCTATTATTTACCTTTCTTTTTATTGGGACATACATTATTATGTACTTACTTATTGATTTATAAGGACTTTTTTTCTATTAAGGAATAAACCTTTTGTCTCTCATACAATTTATGTAAAGCAGACTGAAGTGTTTGTCTTAGAATCCTAATGAGAAGGAGGAACTAATGGTGAAACACTACATTCTATTACAAAAGAGAAAGAACTCGTTATTGACAACAGAACCCCACATTTCCAGTTTCTACACTCTTGTTTTCTTCAGTTAAGAATAGACTTTAAACCAAGCTTTCCTCTGCAACTTTGTTATCTTTGGAATTAAAACAATTAATTAAATGGATTTAAAATTAAAGAAAACTTTGTCCTTAATTGGAAATCAATTGGCTTTAGATAGATCAGAAACTAAATGGTAATGGGACACAATCAAATAAATTTAGGTGATAAAACTTGTGCCTTCCCTTTCAATCTGATAAAGAACAACATTAGGTGAAGATATGCCTGGAAAATACTGCATGGTTATAAAGCACAACAATGAAGCCTTAAATTAAGCTACAACTAAAACCATGTATTTTCAGAGGCACACTTCATAGCTTCTCTCCCCATCTGTATCACTTCATTAAATTGGCACAAAGAACTTCAAAATACCATGGCAAGTAATTTAATAAGAATTACTCGGTGTACCTGATCCAATTTTTCTGCAGCTAGATAATAAAAAGGTGAATGTGAGAGCATTCAAGATTTTATCCAGTCTCATGATTTTAAGTACCATCTATAAGCTGAGGTCTCCCAAATCTCCATTTCAACCTTGACATCTCCACTGAAATCCAGCCACAAATACAACTGAATTTTTGCAAATTACAGTCAAGCCTATATATTCAGTTGTCTCTATAGATAAAACCGTGGATTGATCAGATCAATAGCTAGGCATCTTAGGTCTGTTTTTCCCTCACACCCCACCTCCACTCCATTAGCAGATCTTGCCTTTGCTCTCTCCTGAACATATTTTTAAGTCTGATTGTTTCTCACCGTGGTCTCACTGCTGAAGCCCTCGTCCTTATCATTATCCTCACCCTTTTGCCTTTCCCGCTCGATTCTTCCTTCTCTATAGTCTGTTCCCCACATACAACATAGGTAGTTGTCTTAAAGCTTAAATTGGATCGTACCACTTTTCAGCATTAATAGTCTTCCCCATCAGTATTCTTAAACTCAAACCCAAGCTCTATACCATTGACTCACCTCCCCACTGTCATTTCCTGTCACTACCAAGCCCACATAGTGGCCTTTCTCCTGCTTTGAGGCCTTTGTATTTTATGTTCTCTCTGACTAGCACACTCCCACATTGTCACATGCCTAGTTTCAGCTTAAATGTCACCTCCTCACTCCTAGTCACTCTTTTGGCTTTGTTATCTACACAGCGCTTACCAGTATCTGAAATTATATTACTAATTTACAAGTTCATTGTCTGTTTCTGCCTAAGAGAAAGAAAGCAGTGGAAGCCCATAATGATCAGATAGTTCAAATTCCTTGTACTGTATAAGAAGAAACTGAGGCCCACAGAGCTGGGTGTTCTGCCAGCATACGCCTGACTAGGTAGAGGGAAGCCTGAAAGAAAAAGGAATTCTTCTAAGACAGCAATAGAGCAGAATTTTTCCTGTTCTATTCCCCTAGAATTTACTTCACCAGTGTTTATTTAATTCAATTCTCCCTCCTTTTCCAAGATATCCATTGGAGGAGAGAGAGTTCAGCCTTCTCACCACAGACCTTCAGGTTTACCTACCACAGCTCTGTAACAGAGGTAGGTATTTCTTAAGCACTTGATAGAAGAGTTACATAACTGTCCACTCCTAGAGCCATTGTGAAAGCTGAGGTGCTTTATCCAGTAACTTTGTTTATTTGGTAGCACCAGACATAGAGATTTTTACAGAATTTGTAGGGTTTCCTACTACCCTGACTCCATCACATGGAGTAGAGAATAAAGGGACACCCTGAATTAGAGCTTGCTATAGTTTTAATTATTTAATAAGTCATTGTAACCTGAATTTAAAAAGATTGTGATATGTTGTGTATCCTTATCACTACTATTCAAAAACAGTTTTAGTGTGGACTTCTGCTTTTGAAAATCTAAAAGTATAAACTACTTATTTACTTTATGAAACACAGTAGACAGAATACCAGTTGGTCTCTGCTGAAGGATCTGGGAGTGCCCTAGGTCTGTCATTATAAACATGGGTCCTCATGTGCTGCAGGACAACATAAAACAAAGAAATAGTAAACAGAGATGTCAGAGATTTGGCTTTGTATATACTTACTACTTTGAATTTATTTGTAGGAATTCAGTTGCTGAAATTAACTTGTTTTGTTAGGAACTCGGTGTTTCTCCTTAGAGGGTCTAAAAACAAATCTGGATATTTGAGGACTTTGATCAGCTGATTTAAAAATAGTGAATCCTTTATTATTATTGGAGGAATTTTGAAAACAAATACTGTAGTTTATGTAAATCATTCTTTAGCAGAAGTGTATTAGTCAAAGCATATCAGCACTGTATTAACTTCTGTGTGATGTGCATAAAGGAAGTAGAAAGCATGGCTCCTGTCTTTTAAGTCTCGTGGTCCACTTTGCCATACATTTTGACTTTAAAGCCCTTCTCTGGGCCAGTAATACCTGGGTAACACCTGGCTGGTGTCAGCACAGTAGCCATATTAACATGACTGTTTTGGTAAACATTGAAGGGTATGACTGATTTTCCAGACTTACGAGAAAGATCTTTTAAAGTTAATTGAACACATAGTTACGACCCTTTGCAGTGTGCAAAACACTGCTATGTTTTGTGAGTGAGGAATAAAAAATTTTGAATAGATTAAAAAACTTGGCTTCTCTCCTAAATGGAGATCCAGTAAGTATACAAATCGTCACAATATATATTCCCATGTGATAATTATTCTATAAGAGATATGTATTGAAAAAGTGTTTTACATATTCATAAAAGAGGGAAGCTGCAATATGATGAAGTCATGAGTAAGACAGTCTCTTAGAAGGCTCTGGCATTTGTGTAATGTCTTGAGGGCTGAAGGTATTTTTATGGACAACAATGGGAAAAGGGTCGTGAAAAGGGGACATACCATATAGAGAAACATAATTAAAGGAATAGGCAGGAAATCCTGGATTTTATTTGAGAAGTGGGAAATAACTCACTTTGGCTGGAGATGAGGGCCTGTGTTATGGAAAATTCAGACAAAGGTCACAAATGCCGAACAAAATTGTTTCTATTTAATCCTCTGTAGTGGGAGCTACTGAGTTTTGTGAGTGGAAACGTGATATACTTTGAGCTGTGCGTTAGCAAGATTAATCTGTAGCAGGAGACAAAATTGGAGTAGTGAAAAACCAAGGACCAGTTAAGAGGCTATTATGATAGTTCAGCTGAGAAGTAATGAGAACAGGGACCATGGGAATGGAACAGAGGAGACCAATTCAAGAGATTAGGGAAGTCAAACCAATAGGATTTAGTGATTAATTGCAGGTGGATGGCAAAACAGATCAAGGAGATAAGGGCGATAACAAGGTTTTAAGCTTGAGAGACTGAGAAAATTGTATCATTGGCAGAAATAATAAATTCTACAGGTTATAGTGAAACTGTTTTGATATTCTATTGGGAACTTGGCTTTAGACATGTTTGAGTTATTGTGCAACTGGAAATGGAGGCCCAGATACAGGAAAAAGTTCAGAACTGGTGATACAGTTTGTGTGTGTGTGTATATGTGTCAGTGTGTGTATGTGTGTGATACAAGTTTAAGTAACTTTGTTGATATTGTAAGTCAGTGAACTCACTGAAGAAGAAACAATGAATATTATCCTTGTTAGCAAGAGATGAAGAGGAGGAATTCAAGAAACAAAGAGGCATTGTCAGAATAATTGGAAGAGAATCAGCAGACAGCATCTCTAAATCAAGAGCATTTTTTTTTCTTTAAAAAATATTTGTGGCATCACAAGATTTTTTTAGATTATGCTTTAGACTTTCTTTAATTTCAGAAAGGATTTTTTAAATATATTTATCCTCATCCTAGTAATAGTATAAATAATGAAAATAACAAGATCATAACTCAAAGTCATAAATCTTAAAATACTCCTTTTCTATAGAGAAAACTTGAATATGTGTTTTTAAGAGCAACCTCGATAAACTATTAAATTTTGCATTCATCCACTCAACAAGTATTTTTTAAGCATGGAGAACACAAAATATGAAATTGTTCCTAACCGAAGAAATAGGACTAGAGGCTACCAATAGGAGAAATAAAAATTATGCCCCTAATTCTTTGGCCCACAGATGTTTGTGTTTTATTAGCAAGGGAAGTGAGTAAATAATTTAAAGCCATTCAACTTTACATGTGATGGTGAACACACATTCCTAATGTGAGTTCTTAATTCATAGTAGTAACTATTGCTGCAAATAACCAGACTGGATTTTCCTTTTCGTTCTCTTTTCCTTTGATATAATCACTGTCAGCTATTCATTTCTTGAAATTATCTCATCCATTAATTCAGTATTGATTTAATAAATATCAAGAGCTTACGATGTGCTAAGCATCTAAGTCTTGAAAACCCAGCATCGAACAAAATAGACAAAAATCCCTGTCTTCATGTGATATTCTAGTGGGAGTTTACATTAATGAAAGTTAACCAATATTTTAACAAATTTTTGTTCAAATGTCTAATATTGCATTATGTCATTGTACTCTCATATAATTTGCTAATGTTACACATCTATGTACTTGTTTCCCAGATGGTTATTCTTTTTGACAGTGTGGTTCTATGCTGCACGGAACCGAATCAACTGGTTGGTGTTAGTGTTTTCCAGCAAAGGACAGCAGAAAATCTGCTTGTCTCTTTCTAGTCTCCTACTGCAAAATTATTGCCATTATTTTGAATAACAGTCTTGTTTTTTGACAAGGTAAAAAAAAGTATTTGGGGAAATAAGTGTTATACATTGATCATATTAACAAAGATATATAGAAGAAATCTAACTAATAAATAGATAAGGAATATTAGAATTAGAAACTCTCCATTTTGCAAAACTTACTGTAATAACTGATCTAGATAGCCATCATAATGGCTGCTAAAATCGTTAGGTAAATGGTCAATGGCAATTTTATAATGGATAAAACTGAAGCTCTTGGTCAATCTTAATATCACTAAAAGTAGGAAAATCAGATATTATGCATTTCCTAATGTGAAACAATAAGAAGCACATAGAACCACTTACGTGTTTTGCAAATTAAATAAAATGAACTGAAACCTGAATCCCTGAATCTAATCAAGCTTATGGATATAACCACTATATATAGAAAATATGTCTGGACAAATATGCTAAATTGATCCAAAAAATATCAATCAGTCAAATATATAATGGAAGAAATCCTATAGGACAAATGGCCAAGTTTAAAAGAAATGAGAGGAGGGTAAAAAGAGATTTGTGGAAGAGAGAAGGTGTTACGGATTAAAAGAAATTTAAAACAGAAATCATTTGGTTATGATGTGTGCGATTTGTTTGGATTTAGATTCAAGTAAATAAACTATAAAAAGACATTTTTGAGACACCCGGGAAGATTTGAACATGGACTAGTTATTGGCTGATATAAAATAATTATTATTTTGTTAGGTATGATAATGGTACCATGATTATATTTTTAAAAATTCTTCTCTGTTAGACATATTATGAAAGAAATTATATATCTAGAATTTTATTTAAAATATTCTAGCAGTAAAAGGAAAGAAAAATAACAAGAGGTGAGAAATAGATGAAAGATTTCTAAAATCTGCAATTATGAAGCAGGGGGCTTCATTCTTATACTTTACTTTTAAAATTTTCCATTATAAAAAGAGAGTTGTACATATATTTTATAATAAAAATATTATTTTAATTTTTATAATCGTTTTCTCATATTGATGCTATGAAGTCCCCATTGGTGTGACACTTGGGTACAGGAACACCATGTCAGGACTTCAGAAAGTCTGTCCTTTTCATTCTCATGACTGGCAGCTAAGGAGAAAAGAGACAAAAAGACTTCAAAGTGGCAGAGGATATGATAAGCTAGATTTGAAAGAAACTGAAGAGATGGAATATCCTAAGCCATGTCCATTTTAAATGATATTCAAAATTTCTGAAAACTGCCTCCTCCTTTTTCCCTCTTGATTATCAGTTTTATACTTAACTACCTTGCAGTCAGTTTGGTGCTGTCTTAGACCCTCTAAATCATCTTTACAATGCCAGTACACTATCAGTCAAATGAGGTGACCTTTCCCAGAACAAAATCTTCCTGCATATGACTCAGCAAATGTTGACAAAAGTATATGAGAATGAGAGTGATAATGAGACTTCTTATATTGAGGCACTGGGTAATAGGGATTCTTCTATAAACTAATAACCATAGTTGACATTATTTGTGCATTTGTACAAATGCCAACACAGCCTAACAACTGTCCTGTCAGACAAAAAAGATACAATTCATTTGATATAATTAGTGCTCCTTCCATTCCTGAAAAGGTCACTTGCCCTTTAACCTGATCTGCATGATTAACAACCAGCAGATAGCAATACTAGAAATTAAGATCTATTGTTCAGAAAGTACTGACAGGGAAGATACTATTTGTCTCATCTCTAGACAAATTGTTTCAGAATGTAAAAGCCCCAACTATTTACCACGAGTATGTAACAATTATATTATCAGTATTCCATACACATACATCAAGAATCTTTACACACCTAACATTTTTATGCTGTTTTTCTCTATTTCCAGAATGGGTTTACTCACACTTGAAAATATTTCATAGTTCTAAATAATCCCTATGAATTTCTTCTTGTAAACCCTGTTTAGGGAGGAGGTGTTTACTACAAAGGAATCTAAGGAAATTTCTGAGTATGACACTTCTGTGTGTTGATTGTAGTGGGTACATAACTGTATGCATTTGCCAAAAGTCATAGAACTAACACTGAAAAGGGTGCTGTGAGTTCAGAGGAAAGAGAACATCTCAGCCAATCAAGAAAAATTAAGGGGATCATTAGGTAGCAGAAGTGATGGCAACTCATGGTTGGAAAAATGCTAAAAGAGAAAACTGCAGGCTATATACGGGATCAAGTGAAAAGGAGTAGTAAGGAATTAACTGGGAAGTAGTGGCTAGGAAAAAAATAGAAAGCTTTGAGTGATATGCCAAGAAGTTAGCTTGCCTGTGAGACCATGGTAAACATCGGAGAATTTTAGAATGTAAATCACACGTATCTGTACTTAAGAAGAGGGAATAATTTATAGTTTCTCAAAATGTCTTGTGCATCAGAGATTCTGTTTATTGTTCAGTAAATAGGAGTAATGGCCCAGAAATATGCATTTTTAACAGAAGGTCCAACTCCAACCCCAGGTAATTCTGGTATAGTTTATTAGTGAAACTTGAAAGAAAATTAAAAGGCCAGTTTGTCAGCCAGTCAAGTGGTTTCATTTGTTGTTTGACAAAAATCCTAGAACAGCTCTCCACCCTGTGTATCCTTATAAGTGAGAGGTCCAGAATGTCATCTGCATCTTCATCCCTTGAATTTTTCTGGCTCTATGAACAGATGGAGCCACTGGGCACTTACATGTTGTGATCGGTGACTCTGACACACAAATACACAGATTTCATTTGCTTCTGGAGGTGTCAAATGTAGAAGTAAGAATGCTGAATCAGGAGTCATCAGACCTCAGTCGATATCTCGCTGTTTACTGTGTGACTCTGAGGCAGCTTCTAAACTTCTCAAGTTATCAACAGTGTGCAATGTAAATTAAAATGGTTACTCTCTCTGCCTCAGGGTGACTTAGAGGTTCATAAGAAATCTCGTTTGTGAAAAGCTCCTTGATATAATCTACAAAGTGCTATACAAATGTGAGACATTTTAATCCCTTTGGGTTAAATCATTAAATCTCCAGACAACTCTATTTAAATGCAAATATGTTGTATAAGAAGGTATAACATTAGCACATATATTAGAATTTTAGCTGTGCATTAGGGTACATGGTATTTTCACAAACATCTGACACTGAAGAAATAGGTAGTAAGAGCATTACATTTTGATGGGAGAGGGGAAGAAATCAATAGAGAAGGCAAAACTTTACCTCTACCCTTGCAGGGTCTCCAGCTGGGCCTGAGAATTAAATTGACATAAGACAGATTAACAGGATAAAAACATACAGATTTTATTTAACATAAGTTTTATGTGACATGGGAGCCCGCATGAGAAAATGAAGAACTAAAGAAGTGGCAGAACCTAAATGCTTTTATAGTAGGTTGGACAAAGGCAATTGTTGAAAAGTAAAATATGGGAGAGGCTAAAGGAATTTACGAATTATTTTAACAAAGTTAATACAGAATTCTCTTCAGCCTCGAGTCCCCGCCTCTGGATAAGAATGTTTCTTTCCTTCAGGTATATGAAGGACATCTTTCACATGGGAGTTTTATCTCCTGCTTTTAGGACAAGGGGAGGTCAGAGCACTCTTCTTATTCCTGCTGTTTTTCAAGTGCCTTTAGCTCAAAATAATTCTGATGTCAAAGTGGCATATTTTGAGATGGCACACACTACTAGCCTTCAGAACCACAAAGAAAGGAAGAGGAAGAGAGTTGGGAAAAATTCAGTGCATGAGTCTGAAGATAAGGCAGAAGAAAGTTACATTGCTTGAGGTCCAAAAATAGACATGAAAGGGTCTGAAAGCCAACAGGCTTACTTTAAGCTGTTCTCAAGGCCTGGTTCTGATTCTTCAAGGGGAAAGAAAATTTGTCAAGAGGCATATCTTTTCTTTTCCTAGAGGCAAACGAGGGAGGGAGTAGTAGACATAGCTGAACATGTTGCAACCACTTTGTGTGTGTGTTTGGCCCAAGGATGCTATGTGGATGTACCAAACTGAAATACAAAGCAGTATCCTTACTGGGTTGAAGGGACCGTTGTATGAATGCCCCACTTCTGTACATTTTCCAGGATTTTAAATTTAGATGCCTGGTAGGTTGATGGGAGAATTGGGACCTGCTGTTTTTCAGTTTATATTTTAGACCCTCTCAATATTAGACCCTCCTAATAGAGCAAATTGGGCTATGGTATTGCCAGAAAGAACCAGCTTTCACAGATGCTCAAAGGCATTAAACCTCCAGAAAACAAGAAAGGACTTAAGTCAAATCAGGCCCTGTAGCATATTTGCATGTGCTCAATTTCATCCTCTCATTTCTTGCAATTCAAGTTGCAGGCTTTTATGTGACAGTAGGAAAATCAGAGCCCTGGGAACCCCACATTTAAATAGGGAGGGCAATGCCACAGTCTAAGGAAGGAGGCTCCACTGATGAAGATGCGTTTGAATCATTTAGTTGGTTGTGGTAGTTGCTTGGCTTAAAGGCAGTCAAATGTGTTGACCCTTGGGGTTTTACATGTGCTTCTCAATAACAAAGACACAGGTTCACCTTTGGAATTAGCCTTGAAAACTGCTTCAGGCTTTCAAATCTCCCATGCAGAATAACTTGCCCAAACAGAGCCAGTTTCAGCTGGGGAGCATTAGAACGTCCCCTGGGCATTCTACCTGCCCTCTATAAAGGCAGCTAAACAAACAGGAGCTGTGAAAGCGATACAAGAAAATCATAGAGAAAAAGTCTTGTTTCAAAAACGAGTAAGTACCTATCTGGACTCTTACTCAATCACAGTTTCTCAAAGGAAAAATGAGTTCCTAACGTAAAATTAATTTTGCACAAAGCCTCTGTACTTGTCTCCATATTCATATCTGATACTTGCCAGTTAGACACAAATTCAGTTCCTTAGACTTCTTTTTTTTTTCTTTTAAACATTAATTAATTAATGAAAAGTTTCTGAAAATTAGAACATCCCCATAATAGCAAATGCAAAATATGCAGAAGGATATAGAGAGGGAAAATAGGCTCCCCTTTCATTCTTGCCCCCAGCCACCTGTTCCTTTTCTAAACACTACCACTGTTGCCAGATTCAGAGATAGTCTCCACATACAAACGTGTGTGTGTCCTTTCTTCTTTTCTCTTTACCCAAGTAGTTGTATATTATTGAAAGGAAGAAAGGTGCAAAAGACTATCTCTCTCTCTCTCTCTCTACCTCTATATGATAGCCATATTTGCCTTCTGTGTGAGTTAGATATAAATTTCCCTTGTTATTTTTAATAGGTGCATGTGTTTCTTTGTGTGGATATAGCATAATTTATATAATTGACTCTTCATTCATAGCCACTTAAATTGTTATGAACCTCTTATATAAACACTAAGTATTTGGGACAGTATCACTTCACACAAGTGCAAGAATATACTAGATATATTCCTAGAAGTGAAATTTCTCTCTTGGGAAAAGGAACAGATGTTTTCAATTTTGATATATGTTGTAGAATTTCCCTTCCCAAGTATTTATACCAACTCACACACCAATAACAAAGATTTCCTATTTCCTTATGTTATTGAACTTTTTGATCTTTGATGATTAGAGAAGTGAACATTAGAATTTTAATGTAGCTTTAATTTGCCTTCCTCCCAAAATAAGTGAGATTAAACATCTCTTAACATACTTTAAAACCTTCTTATTTCCTTTATTTGAACTGTCATGTTTCTGCCTCTTTTTCTATTGTCTTTGGTCTTGCTGATTTGTAGGAACTTCTTCTGTACTAAACATTAAATGTGTTATATTTTTTCCAAGATTTTGTCCTTCATTCTTTTCTTTTTTTAACTGTGGTTGTTGCTGTTTTTTGATGTTGTTGTCTTTTGCCAGATTTCTTTTCAAATTTTATTTTATTGCCATATTAAAATTTTATGAGTTGTAGTTCTTGTGGTAAATTTGAAAGTACTTCCCAATGCCAAATTTACTTTTCAAATTATGTCATGTTTTCTTTACTGCTTTTATAGTTTTATGTTCTTTACTTATATGCTTCATCTGGAATTTATTTTGCTTTTTGTATAAAGAAATTAGGGAAGTAGTCATAAAAACTTTTCCCATAGAGGTATTTCTTGTGGTCCTAACACTATTTGTTGTATAATCTATTTTCCCATGATATGAAATGCCTCTTATACCATGATCATATTTTCTTACGTTTTTGGCTTTATTGCCAGACTAAAATAAGCTGTTCCATTAATTTAACTGTTACATTTTGTTCAGTAGCATTCTGTTTTAACTATTTTAACTTTATTATAAATAGTAGTATTTGGTAAGTCAAATTCCCTCTTTTTCCTCTCTTCTCTTTCTCCTGTCTCTCTCTCGTGTGTGCTCATTCCTTTTCCAAAATATGCTTTGTATCCTTGCAGGTTTGTTTTCCAGATGAACTTTAGAAACAGCTTCTCATATATCTAAACATGCTATTGGCATTTTATTGGTGCACTATTAAATTCTAGATACTAATCCATTTTCTGTGGATTTTCAACAACTGAAAGAATAGTCTGAAGTGTTAAGGTATGTTCCTACCACAATGCATACATGACAGAGATTCACTAGCCTGTAGTATCCTCTCTAGCCTCCTCTCTTCCCTAATTCCCTGATTGGACACTGAGTTCATGTGTCCTTATAATGTTCTGGACAAATGTAGAGAGGAATGCATTTCCTCCATGAGGTGTAGAGAGAAACACATTTCCTTTGAGAGGCTCCATGGCACTTCCATTATAAGAACCATAGGGAGAACCAGAACTAATGAGCTATCTTTTGAAAAGACTCAGTGGAATTCCTGCATATAGAAGGCAGACCGTTTGTAGATATTAAGACACATCTCTTCAGGTTCTTTGCCCATTTTTAATCAGGTCATTTTCTTGCTATTGAGTTGAGTTTCTTATGTATTTGAATATTAACACTTCATCAGATAAATGGTTGCAAATATTTTCTCCCATCCTGTAGGTTGTTTCTTCATTCTCTTGATTGTTTCCTTTGTTGTACAGAAGAGTTTTACTTTGATATATTCCTTTTTCTTTACTTTTGCTTTTATTGCCTGTGCTTTTGGGGTTATATCCAAAAATTCATCGCTTGGATGAGTATCAAGAAATTTTACGCTGTTTCCTTCTAATAGTTTTGCAGTTTCGGGTCTTACATATGTCCACACATTTTGAGTTGATTTTTGTATACAGTGTGAGACACGGATCCAATTTTATTTTTCTGCATGTTGCTATCCAATTTTCTCAACATTATTTATTAAAGAGACTATCCTTTCCCCATTGCATCTTCTTGGCATATTTGTTGAAGATGAATTGACCTAAATATTTGGATTTATTTCTAGGTTCTCTGTTCTGTTCCATGAATCTATGTGTTTTTAATGCCAGTACCATACTGTTTTGATTACTATAGCTTTGTAGTATATTTTGAAATCAAATAGCTTGATGTGTCCAGCTTTGTTCTTTTTGCTCAAGATTGCTTTGGCTAGTCAGAGCCTTTGTGGTTCCATATGAATTTTAGGGTTGTCAAATTGCCATTAGAATTTTGATAAGGATTGCATTGAATCTATGGATTGCTTTGGGTAATATGGACATTTTAACACTATTCTTCCAATCCATGAACACAGGAGATCTTTCCATTTATTTGTGTCTTCTTCAATTTCTTTTATCATTGTTTTATAGTTTTCAGTGTACAGATCTTTCACCTTTTTGATTAAATTTATTCCTAGGTATTTTATTTTTTCTTGCAGCTCTTGTAAATGAGATTATTTGCTTAATTTATTTTTCAGATAGTTCATTATTAAAGTATAAAAACATTGCTAATTTTTTAATGTTGTATTTGTATCCTGCGACTTTACCAAATTTATTTGTTAGTTCTAACAGTTTTTTTGGTGGAGTCCTTTGGGTTTTCTGCATTTAAGATCATGTCATCTGCAAACAGATAATTTTACTTCTTTTTTTTTTTTTCCTGATTTAGATGCCTCTTATTTATTTTTCTTCCTATAGCTTTGGCTAGGGCTTCCATTGGTATTTTCAGTAGAAGTGGCAAGAGTGGGCATCCTTGTCTTGAAAAGCTTTCAGCTTTCCATCACTGAGTATCATGTTAGCTATGAGCTTGTCATATATGGTCTTTCTTATGGTGAAGTATGTTCCCTCTATATCCACATTGTTGAGAGTTTTAATCGTGAAAGGATGTTGAATTTTGTCAAATACTTTTTTTGTACCTATTGAGATGATCATGATTTTTATCCCTCATTCTGTTAATGTTCTGTATCACATTGATTGATTTGTCAATGTTAAACCATCCTTTCATCCAAAAGATAAATCCCTCTTGATTATGGTATATGATCCTCTTAAGGTATTGAATTCAGTTTGCTAATATTTTGTTGATGGCTTTTGCATCTAATTTCATTAAGGGTATTGGTCTGTAGTTTTCTTTTGTTGTAGTATCTTTGTCTCATTTTGGTAGCAGAGTAATTCTGGCCTTGTTAAATGAGTTTTGAAGTGTTTTTTCCTCTTCAATTTTTTTGGAAGACTTTGAGAAGGATTGGTGTTAATTCTTCTTTAAATATTTGGTAGAAGTTATCTATAAAGCTGCCAGGTCCTGGGCTTTCCTTTGTTGGGGGTCTTTGGATCAATGATTCAATATCATTGTATTTCTTCATGATTCAGACCTATAACAGGTACATTAAAAAAGCTCAACATTATTAATCATCAAAGAAATGCAAGTCAAGACCACAATGAGATCACACCTCATACCTGTTAGAAAGATTATTATCAAGATATAAAAGAAAAATTATTGACAAGAATATGGAAAAAGTGGAACCCTTGTACACTTTTGGTGGGAATAGAAAACGGTGCAGCTCCAATGGAAAACTCTATGGAGAGTCCTCAAAAAATAAAAAAATAGAACTACCATGTGATCCCTAAATCCCACTTCTGGGTATACATCCAAAGGAAATGAAATCAGTATCTCAAAGAGATAACCAGTACGCCATTTTATTGCAGCATTATTCACATCAGCCAAGATATGGAATCAACATAACTATCCATTGAAGATAATGAAAATGTGATATATTATAGACACAAATATAGGTATTGTATAGATGAACATTTAAGCTTTAAGAAGATCTTGTCATTTGCAACAACACAGATGAAGCTGTAGAACATTATGCTAAGTGAAATAAGCCAGACATAGCAAGACAAATACTACAGGATCTCACTTATTTGTAGAATCTAAAAAAGTCAACCCCCAGAAGCAGAGAGTGAAATGGTGGTTGCCAAGGGCTGATAGGGATGTGGTGGGGAGGATAGGGACGGGAAGACGTTGGTCAAAGGGTATAAGTTTTCAGCTATGCAGGATGAATAAGTTCTGGACATCTAATATACAACATGGTGATTATAGTTAATAATATTGTATTATATTCTTTAAATATTTTCCTTTCCCACATTTCCCATCTCCTTCCTTACTAAGAGAGTAAATGTTTAATGTTCTTACTACACACACAAAAATTAACTATGTGAGGTGATGAATCTGTTAACTAACTTTATGGTAATCATTTCACAATGTAATTGTATATCAAAACATTACAGTGTATACTGTAAACACATACAATTTTTATTTGTCAATTATACCTCAATAAAGTTGGGCCAAATTTTCTTAAAAATGAAAAAAAATAAAAATAAATATGCATATGTAATTTATTTGGGAAAAAATCCTAGAAGGATTTTAAATGATGCTTTAAAATTATTTTCTCCAAGGTTATGACTTGTTTTATAATTTTCTGCATTTTCTTAAAGTTCTATAATGAACATATATTAGCCTTATAATTACTGCATTATATAAAATATGACCTACATCCAAAAATTTCCCTGCTGTTGTTGATTTCCTTGAATATACTTTCATCAATTAAACAGCATTAATGGGAAAAGAATTCCAGAAAAAAAAAAAAAGCAAGCAAGCAAGCAAGCAGGCAGGCCAGAGAAGGAATGAGAGTAAGGAAGGAGATGGGAAATGTGGGAAAGGATAAAAGTGGAACTCAAAGGGCAGGAGGGTATTAGGCATACATTTCATATTCCCAAAGAGCTTCTAGTTTATATTTTCCATGTTATCTTCTAATGAAGTTTTAATACATACATTGCATTTTTAAATTTAAAATATTAATTTGATAAATGAAAATATTTAAAATATGCCATAGTTTTTTTGTGCCATTTTTATATTTCTCTGCCTCCTCCTCATCTCTCTTTTTCTCCTCCTTTTCCTCTTTTTTTTTCTTCACAGGAGGCCCAAAACATGGAGGTGCCTGGAGCCTGTTGTGAGCTTGAACAGACTCCATCTCTATTTGTAGTATAATGCACGAATGCACTTGAGTGATTCTTTCCACATCCAGTATTTGGCAAAAGAAAAATAATGTGAGAGCTCTGAAACAATCTCCCATTTTTCTTAAGGTCCTTTCCAAAAGCTCTGGAAAGAAAATGTATTACAGAGTAGGAGTTGAGGTGGAGAAAATTATATAAATAGCAAGTAACAATAAGGAACTACAGACAGTAATGGATGGTGTGGAGTTGAAATGAGTGGGAGAAAATGGCTGATTTTGTATGTTTTTGTTAACACATCAAATTCAAAAAAAGGAAGGTGTAAATTATAAACCAGAACATCTTGATATGCCACTATACATCTCACCTTTTTAAAATATGAATTTGCACTTACTTAATATGATTTGTCTTTGCTTCTCATCATGATCAGATGATGAAAAGAAAAGCTGGCTCTGAAATTTTTAGAAGAAAATGCTATCAGCTTGAGTCATGGGAGGCCTAAATTTCTGAATAAAATCAAAGTTCATACTGTGTTGTAGCATTTTACCAGGGCAACATAGATTTCCTCATTTGCTGTATCTCAGGGCTCTACATCTGTTCTTTTTAAAGTAGCTTCTTCGGCTTTAGTTTAGAATTAACAAGTCTCCAAATATCCATACCTCGTTCTATGTAATCAAATATGTCAGGAAGCAAAATGATTTTTAAATTTAAAAAATGGCCATTAATTTTTTTCTATAATTGATATACTCTAAAGAAATACCTTATTAATTTGGAATCAAATCAATTTGATGTGTCCTATCTTACTTAGATATTTCCTGGCATATAGGAGTAATAGGAAATTGCTCATAGGACTTATCACGAGGAAAATACTACATGGTTCTTAAAACTGATCATTTTTACCCCATTTTCTTTAGACACAAGAAATCAAAGAGCTTATCAACAGCTCATCTCTAAAAACTGGAGCAAACTGATTAAAAATTTTTTGTGTATACTAACTGTTAGCTTTAATTTATTTTCTTCTTGATTTCTTCTTATTCTAGTTTCCTCATTTATTTTATTATGTCATGGATATCTTGAAAGAAATTCTTTAAAAAATTAGTATTGAAATGTATTGTGATAAACACTTCCTGATTGATTAAAAATAAGGCTATCTTGCAGGATTTATTTATAAACCATATATTAATACCTGATTGGAAACATGAGAGGATAGAGAAATTCCAAAACTAAATTTTGTATACAATAAATATATACTGATTCCAAAATTTCAACCATAATGTAAGATGGAAGGTGGGAAAACAAAGACACCTTCCCAATAAGATCACCAATTCCACTCTCAGGAAGTAATAATTGTTCATAATTTCTAATTTATCCTTCCAGAATTCATCATCTATGCTTTAAAAATAAATGTATACATACAAACATTTTTATAACATAAATGGGATCATTCCATACCTACTGTACTGAAACTTGTTTTTTATATTTACAAACATCTTTCCAAATTAACGTCTTTATTCCTACATCAGTTCTAAGACAGTTACTTAATCTTTTGTGGTATATATACCATAATATATTTAAGATATTCTCATTCATAGATTATATGGCTTTATTTTTCAAGTAAAGCAGTAGCACATTTCCTTTTACATAACTTGCTCTGCCAATTCTACATTTCACAATTCTATGTTGAAATTTGGTTTATAGTGAGATTCTATATTAATAGCATGAAATAAAATAAAAGAAGGCTTTAGCCTGGATAAAGCAGTTAGTAAATTTGTAAAAAGGAAAAAAAATCAGTTCTTTTCCCTTTAAGTCTCTATTTTTAATATCAGTAACAACAATGGCTCCCAAACTAGAAAAAGTAAAAGCAAATGGAAAATATTTTTAAAAGGAGTGAAATAAAACTTTCTTCACTATTTATTGGTTCTGATTTTATGTAGTGAGTCAGTGACATTTTCAGTAAGTGTCAAAAGTGGATATGAAGTGCAGGGTTGAAAGCTATGGTCAGGATTTGGGATTTACAGATTCTTGGCCCTTATTCCTCAGACTATTAAGACTGGAATTGCGTTGTCACCCTTTAGTTTGATAATAAATTGCAGTCAATCTTGATTTCATATTTCTCTATAGAGTTAGTAAGTATAATAAATTTGAAAAACAGAATGGAATCCTTCCAATAATAATTTAGTTAAGCCTTCCTAAGTGATTGGCAGGAATGTATATTATGAAACAATTTTCTCAAGTTAATCCGTAAGAACTCTAGGGGTGCCTGCTCAGACGAAACAAGATGACGTAAGGCCCTAAGGAGTCCATTGGTATTGTGCTGGTATCTTTAAACTGGGATCCTTTGAAAGGAATCACAGACATGTGAGTCATTTGTCTGAGGCCGAGTAAAGTCTTGCCTAAAACTGATCTACCTGAGAATGAACTTTTCAGGTTCTGTTACTCCTCAAATCCTTCCCTATCTCTCCTTTCTCAATTGCCCAGTTTGTACGTTACTAAAGAAAGATTTTTACCTGTCATATATCCACCCTAAATGCTACTATGGTGCATTGCCCAAAACTGTAAAAGAAAAAAAAAAAAACTCTAAAGGGAAATACAAGGCTTCGTATTTTTGCTGGCCAAGTGATTTCCAGTTATTTAAGTAAAACTGAAGGTGGCCTACAAGAATTTTCAATTTATAGGTAATTAGGAATAATTTCTGATGAGAGTTCCATAGGTGATAAATACATACATACACAATGGTTTATTTTTGATAACATTAAGACTATAAAACAAATGAAACAGGAATAGAATTAGTTAGTGATACTAGTGATACTTATCAAAGGGAACAATGTAAAATTTCCAACTGTTAAAAGTCTACATGTATTATGAACCCTCATCTGTAAAATGAGGGAGCAGAACTATATGTAAAATTCCATGTTCTGTGTCCTAAAAACAGTGCTTATTTCCTCCATTCCATTGAGCAGAGACACTTTGACTATATCATCCTTCAAATAACAGATTAAGTAATTGTTCGAAACATGGAAACATCGCCAATTAGACATGATTTGACAGTAATAATAGAAACTGTCATTTATTGCAAGCCTACTCTGTCAGATACTGTATTTGATTCTGCTTTTATTTTAATTTAATCACCAAATTAAAGATGTTACCTTGAAATATTATTGAAGATGATTTGTGAAGCCCCTAACTTGCATTTTGATCCCATTGTATTTCCTCCTTTTAGCAAGGATTTAGCCTGGCTTTTGTTGTCTTGCTTCTGGGGTATTTATGTTGCAAGGGTAAAAACAGGTGTTCTTAAACCACAACCCCTTCTTTTCACCTCTTGTTTCTGAAAACTGAAATCCATTTAAAGGACTAAACCATTTAATTCCAGAGTGGGATGGGAGAGAAACCCCATGTGGTGGGAGGTACAAAGTGGGTAGACAGCAATGGACAGAGCTATAACAATAAAATATTCCTTACAACTATGGTAGAAGGCGTATGTCCATGATGGTGGAAATTATGTTCCTGTGTAGTAATCTAAGGAGGGAACAGGACTACTGAATTGGTGGCTGCAAGTTGCAATCATGGAGGCTAGATAATTGGCCAGAGCTTTTAGCCTCACAATGATCCCACACTATCTCCAAATGAACTGTGCCCAAGCTAAGAATGGAAATAGCAAGAAAAGCCCATTTTCTAATAGATCACATGGGACTGGATAATGTATTTCTTAGCTGTGACCATGATATAATGAAAAGTCGAGAATCATTTACTTTCAAGGCAGATGAAACCTTTCTGGATACTAACGCAACCTTAAGAAGATAAATATTGAGGGGGAGTGTATAGCAGTGGTAGAGTGCATGCCTAACATGCGTAAGGTCCTGGGTTCAAACCCCAGTAGCCTCATCAAAGATAAATAAAACCTAATTACCCTCCCCCCCAAAAAACAAATAAAAATTCAAAAAGAATAAACCTAATTACCTCTCCCCAAATAAAAAAGAAATCAGTAAATAAATAAAAGCATTAAGAAAAAAAGAAGATAAATGTTGTTCTTTTCCTAACCCCACCAAAAACTTAAACTCCTCACCAGCTTGGGCCCTGGTAGCTCAGCATTAGTTTTAAACTGATTTAGAAAAGCGAAGTGCTATGACATTTTCTTGTAAAAAATACGAGATAGTTATTATTACAGCTATATTGTAACCGTTTGATAACCCATACAAGAGTTAGCTATGATGACTTCTATTTTGTATGTGTATAAATGACTCACTATGCTGTACACCAGTAAACCACTATACTCTGTAAATAAAATTTCCACTTTACAGGTAACTGTAGTAGCCATTAGTACTTTAAGCTAGATATTTCTGGTCCTTCTTCTGGATACAAAGTAGATTCACATGTTCTCCCCCAATCTTTGAATGCAGGAATGGCCACGTGACTCGTTAGAACAATGGAACAATGCAGGTGGAGGCTGCCTCACCTCCAGGTGGAAACTGTTAAGGGTGGATTTGCCAATCCCGCACAAGTCTCTCTCTGCCTCTGCAATAGGCAGTGCTTCAGATCGTGACTTGAGTTCTGGTGTGAGGATGCCCCGGAGCGGAGTCCACAACCTACCCCGCGGACGTGAAGTGTGAGCAAAAAGTAAGTCATTTTGATTTGAGATTGAGATTTTGAGGTTGTCTCCGTAGTATAACCTGGCCTGTCCTGCTTTGCACAATAATGCAGCTCAGAGAGATAAGCAACGTGCTTCTGTCTACTTCTCAGTGAATTCATGTTGATTTCAAACACAGCCTTCCTACTTAAACAGTCAGTTAATGTTTCGTGAATATTTATTAATTACCTATTATGGACACACCCTGTGAAGAACCCTTAGGATTCAACTCTGAACAATATAAACAGTTCTCTGCATTCAAGAGAGCTACTCACCAACTGCTTAACCATTGTTTAAGAATTTGACCAGAAGCTTACATTTAGTTTGTAATGTTTGGAATCTGCTACTTCTGCCTCTCAGCCACACACCCAGTTTTAAGAAACAGGGATAGCATTTGCCCATCTCTAAACTTCTGGGGCCTCCTTCTTTTCCCTGTGACTTCTTAGAGTTTAACAACAATAGTTCCTTGATCACATCTGCAAGTTATTTAAATATCCTGGGATATAATTTATCTGGGCCTGAAGGCTTGAATTAATTTAAAGCTGTAAAGGACTCCCTTATTATCTCTGCACCTATCTTGCACTTCAATTCCCTCCTAATGATGTTTGTTCTAGATTTGCCAGCTTGAAAATTAATTTTCTCGATAGAGAAAAAGAAGCAAAACAGAATACAAATAAATCTACTCTCTCTGCTTTGTTCCTTAACATTTTATTTTTTTTTTATCGTAAATTGCAAATTTTCCTGAGGGATGTGGATTGTTTTGAGCAAGTGAGTCTTGCAACATAGCTAAGAAAGCCTACTTATCAGGGATCAAGACCAGTTAATAACCAGTGAAGCTGAAACTAAAAATTTATACACAGGTGTTCAAATTGCTGAGATGAGTTTGATGAGATTTATAGGTGTTTGGGAAAACTTAGTGGAGAAGCACCTGGGCTCTGGTGCTCTGGAACACTCTAGCTGAATGCAGTTTTTTTTCTCTGGGTCAGCCTAAGGTGGCAAGTTTAGTTAACATGTACGAAACACCTCCTTTGTATTTGGCATGGTGTCTGTATGGTTGCTGTTACCCTAGCACGGTGACAATGGTCTAAATTGAGTGTCCCCAATATTTGTGCTGGAATTTAGTACTCCCCCTTGTGAGAAGACCATGGGCTCGGTTTGGGCTTGGGAAAGCTTCATTCCTCAGAATTGATTGATTAATTATCTCATCAGATTCTTGTGCAAAGTTCTTATTGTTGGATTTTGATTCCATTTGAAATCCCTTTTCTGTCCTAGTTAATCTATTCAAAAGCCCGTGATATTTTGCCCTGAGAACTTTCAGATGTTCCAGGTCTTTGTTGACTTCCCCGGATTCTCTCCATCTTTGCTATTCTTGCTTCTTCTCAGCCTTAAATATCTGACCTCAGAGCTCTCCCTGTTCAGCTATGAAGATTTTATCTTTGATTTTTTCAATTAATACATTTGGTCAGGAGCTCACATTAAGTTCATAATGACTTAGAATCTCTGATTTTTCTTTTCTGACCAAATACACAATCCTACCTGTTTCAGGACTTTGGAAGTGTTCTTTTAATAAGAGTGTAATGTCTTTAAAAAGAGTATAATGTTTGGCTTTTCTCTGCATCTCACTTCTGGGCTTTTATGAACTCCAGAATGGTGTGGTTACTATCTCCCACAGTTTTGGTTTCTGTTGCCTTTCTTCCAAGATGATAAGAAGCATGACCAGAGTAACATTTCTTTTCTGTGCCTTGTTACCTTCAAAGTGGATTGTTCTCAAACAGTGTGGTCGGCAGATGCCTGAATCAAAATCACCTGCAGTGAGTGTTAAAAATGCAGATTTCTGAGTGTTCCTTCCCAGGAACAGCAATATCATTAGCAGGACACATGGCAGAATGAGAGTGTAGAGCCGCTTGCTTGAAAATTAAGAATTTCCAGATGATGATAGCAGAGCATTAAACCAAGCTTGAGGCTCTTCTATGCTAGCTGACAAAGCCAGCCTCAGAGATTCTGATTTAATTTGGTTTAGGGCTAGAAAGCTGCATTTTTAGCAAGCTCACTATAGATTGATCTGTAGATCAACTGTTTGAAAATTGTTTGAAAATTCTGTTCTACGTGACGATCAGACCCATGCCCTCAGAAAATTAAAACAAAAATATTCTAGGTTGCGTGCTTTCAGAAGGTAAACATTTTACTAATAGGTTTTGCCTTGGTGCTTGTTTTCTAAGATATTTTAAGAAATCATTATTCACATACTGTCTGAGTTGTTTATAATACTATTCCACAGGGATATCCCATCTAGTCCTCTGCTGTTTTAATTAAATGATTCTTTTCAGGTGGTTCAGTTTCATATTCTAAACTATATAGTTTTTTGCATGGTGCAGTTTTATTGACATGGAAACATGGTTTTAGATATGAAAATCTGTGTTCAAATACTCAAGATAGTGTACACTTCTAGACTTTTGACAAAAGCAAAACAGTATGTAACAGGGAAACTTCTTTCAGTCAGACAAGTGTTCAAATGCTGAACTGGCTTCTACTGGATATAGAAATCCAGGAATTTTTTTTTTTGCTACATAAGCATAAAATATTTGTATACTTTTAAAGACTAAAAATTAAAAAATTAAAAAATACATTCTAGATACATGAAGATACCTTGGCCCAACATGCAATATATACTACTACGATCACCTTTGAAATCACATTTGCCAATTGATGTTAATAGTTTAAATTTTCCTAATTCCTGGATATTGTGTGTTGGTATATAAACATCTAAGTTTATATATTTTTTAATTAACTTCTTCATTACTTTAGGTACTTTGTCTATCACTGTTCAGTGATATCAAATCCTGTCTTCAATTTCATTTTATCTATGCATTACAACACTTCATTGAGATTTTAGTTCGGTTCCACAGCGATGTATATTCATTGAGCACCTGACATATTGCAAGCTAAACACAGAGGCTATAAAGAAAAAAAATTACAATGGCATAATCTCTTTCCTTAGAGTTTAGAAGAATATTCAAATTAGCAGATGGACATTTCTGTTAATGTCCTGAACTCAGTTCAGCTGGGGAAAGTAGTTGAAGAAAGGCTCCCTGACGTAGGTGTAAACTGAGACGAGGCTAGAAGGATGAGAAGTTAACAAGGAAATGGTGAGATAAAGGCTGTTCTTAGCATAGGCGAGGGCCCAGAGACCAAGCAGACCACCTTGCTCTGGAGACCATGGAAGTTTAGTTTGGGTGTCTATAGCACATGCTTTGCAGTGGGCTGGATACAGAAGACTGAGGGGCAGATAGTAAGAAGCTGTAAATTCAGGACTGGGGTAAAGAAATTTCTTTGTCCCAAAGGAATGAGAACGTTGGGGAAGAATTTTAACCAAGAAAATGATATGATTAGGTTTTTATATATGGTCTAGAACCCTCATGAATTACCCAGTCTTCTCACAAGAATATTTGGCCCTTTTCCTGCAGCTCATCAAAATGGTGGACTAAGCCATGATCCAGGGGTAAAATCCCCTTTGACATCATTTAGTAGTACCTAACTTTTGTCTGCTTTCTCTGGAAAGGCATAACACAACATGTTTTATTTGTAATTAGGACTTCAAAGACCTGGAGATACTTCCCAGGTTTCTTTAGAAGGTATCATATGGTCTGTAAGTGCATCAACAGTTTGGCTATAACTAGGAAAATGTGCTTGGGATTGATCCCACCTGGCTTGTGCTCATCAACCCTGGATCTCAGTTCCTTAAAGATCACACACCTTCCCATCTGCCACATCACATTCCCATATGGCTGTTCAGTTTTTCACTACTTAGACATCTACTCTTAGCTGGGGGAGAAAAAAATTAAGCCAAATCTTAAATAAGAGTTTGTTATTTAAGTGGAAGTAACACAAATTTTAAGATGCAGAGTTGATTGCTGTTTGTCGTTCAGTTTTAATATTTGGTCATTTTGCCTAAATAAAGAGAAAACAAAAGTTTCTCCTAAGTCCTCATTATGTAAAAGGAGATTTAGAAAAACGTATTGGAAGGCCAGGTCTTTGGCTCAGATCTACTTGCTTTGTAGCATTACAAAAATCAGCCTGTTGCCAATAACCACTAACTAGGTGATGAAACCTATTCAAATTTAAGGAAAGGATATTTGAACTCTGGGAATCTCCCTGACTATGAAGATGTTATTGTCAATTTTCAGTAACGCGAATTCTAAAGAATTTGCTACGATATCATTATATTTCTGTGAAATCTATACCATTATGAATCTAAAAGAGTGTATAGACAGTGTTGCTTTCTGAATGTTAATATCTGCAAGCATTGGGGTTCCCATCAGAAATCATTTTTGAAAGTTTAAATTTTTCTTGCACTTCTACAATTTTGAGTTAATTACTCGTACTTCCTGGACCTGCTTCATAAATCTAACTTTGTATTCCTTGAAAATTTACTTTTCACATAAAATAATAAGGCCACTATTTCCCAGAGGTATAAAGTTTTTCTTTCTAAACATAAAAATGAGTTCACCAATAAAACATTCTTTATATTGTGTTTCCTTCACTTCTTCCACATTTAAGATGATATCGTGGGAGGAACAATTATTACCTTGTTCATTTTGATTTATTTGGCCCCACACATCCTCACCTTGCTAATGAAAAATAAACTGTTCTACATGGGTCATTTATGATGTGATTTAATAGGATGCTTTTTGTATTTGCAGCCTGCAGCATAGTATATTAGCTTAAAGCCACCTAATAGGAAAAAATTTGTTTTTCTTTCCATTATTCCTGTCTGTCTAATGGGTAACTCAGAGCAAAGATGTATATATCACCGTTATAAGGACTTTAAGATTTAGAGGACAAATGATGGTTATTGTCAAAATAAGAACTTTGCTAAGCCATATTCTCCTACTCCCTAATTTCCTATGAGTCCTGCTACCTAAATAAAATCACACTGTGTCAAACTGGCAATACTCTCTTTTTCAGGGCAAACTATTTTTATTTACCAACAGGTCAGATAACTACCTTTGTTTTAACAGAAATGTGTGATTGTGGCCACTTTCCCCCTGAAGGAACTGACGAGCACAGTTTTAAGTCACCATGGAATTTGTACAAGGCATCTTCAGTTGTTTCATTGACAGGAAAGGAGGTGGCATCACATAAAACAGACATTTAGACCTAATATCACACAGGAACAGTAAAAGGGCACGTTAGCAGATCAAGAGGGTCTTTTGTACCATAGTTTGCTATTAACAATATGGTTGAGGGCAGAAAAATGAGGCCAAAAGGATACATCATTGTTTCGTGGCAAGATTTTTAGTCCTCTCAAAGCTACTTTTCAAATAAGCACCTCAGTCTTCAGCCTTAGGCAAGGGGTGAGTTTAGTCCTATAATGGAGAGCTCATTATTGTTCTTTTTATTCATATGTGAACCACAAGAGCTGGGTGGGAAGACTCTGGGAGTAGGAACCAGGACATGAAGCCACTCATTCCTTGGGAATGGGTTGTTTGCTGCCCAGGATGGCACTGAGGAATGCGATCAGAAAGCAGATTTCAGGATCTGCTCTCTTTCAGAGGATTGCTGAGAAATGTAGTCTACAAACTCACCCAGAACTTTGAGTCATGTGATGTCTGGGCTGGTTTGTTACCTGTTGGTTTTAGGTTTCTGCATCAAATCTGGCATAATTCAAGAAGTGAAAATTTTATGTGTATATCTATATATGTATACTGTATGGAAACATGGAGATGGCATTAATACAGTATATAATAGCAATTCACAGAAATGAACTACGGATGTTTTAACTTACATTGCTCAATTCTGTGCCTTCTTCTTCTTCATGTACACTTTCATAAATATCCCTACTGACACAGTCAAGGTCTTAAACAATCAAGACATAATACATTTTGACTAAGGACTGCTATGTTTTTAGTTGCCAGTCTTTCCCATTAGACACACTTGTAGAATATCTTGTTCTGCATTAATAATTCAAACTTAATTTCAAGTAATCAGCTCACTGTGGTCGGATTCCAGTAAATACAAATTCTGTTTTTCCTTTCTTCAAAAGACCTACCAATATGAACTTAATTTAAAATTAACTGGTCCCATTTTCCAATTATCCTTTCTACCTAGGTTTTCATAGTTGCTTTTAAGCCTTAAAGTTGTTTCACACGGGAGAGAGATACAGGGCAAATGAATACAAAGAATTCTATGAAAAGAGAAAGATGTGTGCTCATTACTTGTGAACTTTATAATTTTGAGAACTATTATCTGTGAGGGAGTGATTGCATGAAAATACCTACAAGAGTACATGTACTATAATCATAAAAATCTGCAAAAATCCAACACTCTTTTGCAATTAGAGCAAAGTGCTCCTTTGTTTGCATTGTTGGGTTGCTACGTATTTCTTGATGTTATGAATCCAAAGGTTCAAAGATGGTCATTATAACCTGATATGCTCTGTTGTAGGAGAGCTTCTTAAATTCATTAACCTCATTTAAAAAGACACAAAAAGCAAAAATTAAGTGAGTTTTCCTCCTGATCACTTTAGAAAGCTGTAACAACCTCAGGACAATATTACCTCTTTTGGATGTCTGACAGAAGCAGTATGTTTTCTAGAAAGGCGTAGTTACAGGGAATTTATTACATATGGTACTGTATGGGGAAAAACAATATCTGCTTATCATAATTACTGTAACAGCATTAGAGATGGCTGGACAACCAGAGCAGTGGAAAGAGCAGCCTTGACAGCAGATTGTGTATAAACAAGGAAAGCTTGTAAAGGAGTCTCAGAGTTAAGGATTATAAAACCCATAGGAAGAAGTAAACTCAAGAGTAAATTTCACTAATGCGTAGCATGGGAAGGCCTCTAACTATATGTGAGTGCAAATAGTAGCACTATGTTTGGAGAAGGACATCAGCTCTGTGAAACACATGTGCGTTCTCCTAGAGGCAGTCTTTTATTGTATTATGAAAATTAAAATATCCAGAAGCCCAAAGCAACACTTAGCCATACTTTGGAATTGAGTTTGGAACTGATACTTGACCACTGACTTTGAAATCAACATGTTTGGTGACCGAATGCATAGAAATTATCATAAGAAATGTGTCGCCTTGATCTTTGCTGATACTCAACCAACTTGATTCCCATTACTACATTATGTAGAGTACCATAAGAGCATTGAGTTGACTTAAAGTGCCCCAGAGGCAGAACAAGATCATCATGACAAATTATTTTTTAGGCAAAGGTGCTGGAAAGAGAGGCCATGTCTTAGATTTGGGGCCCCTTAGGTGATTTTTTAATAGGTATTTATAGAGTAAAATTGTCTCAGCGATGTTATGCAAACTTCTAGATTCATAGTTGTAGGAGGCCCTTAATTTTAATGTAATTCCTTTGTAATTTTAGCTTTTTGATTCAGACTTATCTCAGGACTATGTCAGTTCTTACTCTGTTTCTTAATTAAGAAATAAAGTAAAATTAGTGTAATATATTTTTAACACCTACTTCTGAAACAAAACAAGTGATAAAAATGAATAGATGTTGGGCTGAAAGGAAATGAAAAGCAGGCACACAGAGAGAAAGAAAACCAAGGATTATCTACAGACTCTATTCAGTGAAGGGAAGTGAGTTCGTGGCAAACTACCGAAAACTTGTTTTTTTGTTTTGATTTCAACAAACATGCCAGGATCCAGTTCCCTGTTCCAGCCCACCCTCTCGGCCTCTATGTCTTTCCTTGTCCTACATGGATGCTTCTTCTTTTCATGCTTCTTGCTTTCATCTTCTTCGCTTTTTCTTCATTCCTCCCTGATTGGTAGAGAATGTTTAGTAATGTGTACATGGACACTTTGGTATCTTTAGTCTGGCTCAGTAGACATCTGCCTTTGTGTGTATCTTGTCGTTAATGTGACCCTGGAGCAGTTGCACCTGTCGGATAGACAACATTGATTCTGGGAGCAAGGCACTGTGTCTCTGGTAGAGAAAGCAAGGAGCTGGCTTCCGCAAACCTGGGTGCTAGTCTAGATTCTGACTCTGTCTTTAGCATTTTGGCCTTGGATAATCAACTCTTCACTCCTGGTGTCTGAGTGACTCTATGCAATTAGCAGGTTAACTCTTTCCTATGGTAATTTAGTCTTACCTTCTCATTTTAGAAGTAGGGAAATTACACTATGGAGAGAGTTGTCTATAGCTACACATCTCATTTATTTTGTAGTAGTGATAGTGTTTATATTGCATTTATATAGAATTGTTTATGTAAAAATTTGTGTGTGTGTATAACATGAAGCTATTGGGTATACTCCCCACCAAAAAAGAAAAAAAAATTAACCTTCCTAAACTCCATCTTTAAAAATAATTCCTCATCCATGCTATATGACCAACCCAAATCCTCCTGAGGATTTTTAGACTGGAGAATAAAATGAATAGTAGAGTAGTAAAAGTGAGAAACTAGGGATTTTTGCTGCAGGTCAGGAAAGAGAGGAGCAGCTGAAGAATCGCAAACAGGCAAACTACGGTGGTGTGGCTACGCTTATAAAATGAGTAGCCATATATTTCCATAATGTTGTGGTTTTTTGTTTTTGCTGTTGGCATGGTGACCCCAAATGCCAGCTGTGCAGATATTAGTTTATCATTACATTTTATTAGATGCCATGTTATATGCATGAACTTAATTTCCCTACTAAGGGCTGGAAGAAACCTGAAATAGGAGAAAAGCTTTTGGAAGTAGAGGCACACAAAGCCTGACGTATCTACACTCTCCACATTAACCTAATTGAAAAGGAGATGTCATTTTTGGTGAATGAAAACAAACTCCACCATGTGAGCAATTTTGTATTTGACAGGAAAACCAATGGTTTTCTGAACTTGACCCAGATCTAGTAGAGGATTTTTTCTTTTTTTTTTTTTGGTAGAAAAACAAACATGCTATTATAATCTATGAATACAACCCATCACATAATCCAGGCTATTTGAAATTTATGCCCTTTAGTAGTTGTGCAGTATGTGTGTGTGTGTTTAATGGTATAACACTGGCAAATGAAAACAATCTGCATCTTATATAATGTTACACTGTTGCCATGTTTATTTCCAAAGTACTGCCCTACTGAATTTTCTTGGTAAATATTGCCCCCTTCAGTTCATTCTGAGTATGTGCATGGTAGTAAATGGAGAATATAATCTTTCCCTGAGTTACATTAAACTTGGCACCAGGAAGACTCCCAGATGTTGCAGCCAAACCTGCCCTAGGCTGCTATGACATCATTGGACAAGTCTAGTTCTTTCCCAGGCATAACTTCCACATGAGAAAAGACTTTGCTGTGTTTCAGGAAACCAGGAACCAAAAGCAATACCCACATAAAGGAAAGCATTGACAATTAAATTTCCGTTAGTGACAGGAATGATTTTGAACTGTGTACATTTCCCCTAAAACTATTATAAAGAAAGCACATGGGGCCATTAGAATTAATAAAATAAATGTATATGTAAGTGCGTATATATCAGAAATATACGAGCATGTATAAATTTTCTTCCCTAAGGCCGTGTAAGGTAGAGGCTGAGATTGTGAGAATCCTATTGCTTTAGGGGCAGAGAGAGAAATGAAAGCTGGAGAGCATTAAATTCAGCCAACCCTTCATCACTGGTTTAATATCTTTAGTAATATTCAGTTATTTTCAAGTATTACGTGCATCAGGAAAGCCAGGATATTTCAGAAAAGTCTTGTTGTTTATAGGAGGGCTTAGGAGAATTTCTGTGAAAATTGTGAAACGACTGCTTTTGCAAAGAAGATATAATTTGACATTTTATTTTTTAAAAACTATTAATCATTTCTAACAACCATAAAAATATAATTGTAGACATTTTGAAGTATTCATTAGAGGTCTAGGAAACTATTTAGTGATTGCACAAAACATTCCACAGACTTATACCAACCTTGAAAATAGTTTCCAGAAGGCAAAAGGCTCACTCACACAATTTGTCACTAGGCAACGCTGAATTGCCTAAGTATTGATTCCATCATTTATTCTGCTGGTCTCTTCTACAGTATTCATTTTCAACAGAATAATAAAACTTAACCCTAGCTCTACATTTAATTCTAGAACTTTCCAACAAGCTCAGATCTTCAAAGAAATTAAGCCAAAACTGTAGACAGAGGATCTGTATATAATAGAAAATAAAAATGTGGTTTTAATTTTTCACAAAAGATAAAGAGAGAAGCTAGAAGAACCATATTAAATTACTTTGGTCTCAATGCAAATTTTGATAATTATCTTTGATCATAAAACTAAAGATTAATATTTTATCCACTGTTGCTGAATTTTTGTTATGTACCACTGACAGTTTTATGGGTTTTTTTTTAATGTTGGAAAACTACAAAAAAAATTTGTATTATTTGTATCTTCACTTTCATTTGGGATATCCCACAAAACAAAAGTGATTTTAATATCAATGCTAATTTTGAGGTTTTTAACAAAAACCTGAGTCATAAGTTAATTACTTTAAAAATCCACAAAAGCAGGCTTCATAATTCCTCTTGGAATTTTTCCTTTTCCTTTGTGTTTGGGTGTGTACACACATATGATTTTCAAAACTATATTGTCTTAACTCGAAATAGTTGGAGAATATAGGAAAATAGACAATAGCAGGAAAAAAGAGAATCTGATTCACTTGTACTATTGCAAATTTTGCTAGTGCCTTTTTGTTTTATGATTATTTTATAAAAACTGTATCACCTCATCTTTCTTGAACAGCTATTCACAGTACCTGAGGCACTCTTGTCCCTAAATGTGTTCTCTACTCAGAAACCAAAGTGATCATTTAAGTCGGTGCTTAGCTTCTACTGATGGTCTGCAAGACCCTGCATGATCCTGGCCACCTCACTATCCACTTCCCTTCTTCTCCCTCAGTGGGCTCCGCTTATGGGAATGCTGAAGTCCTCAAATGCTCTTTGCTGCTTCAGAATATTTGGAATCCTTATATTGCAAGCTATTCATCCTGCACGTTTTGATTTAATATCTTCTTAGGCCAATCATTAAAGTTGAATTCTTAATTCTCCTAGCTATTCTCTATCACTATACCGTTTCTTCCCCTTAAACCACTTACCATCTTATAAAATTTCTTCATAGGTGTACGTTAAGTATCTGTTCACAAATATGTCCCTAGAGAAGTTGAATGAAGTTACCTAATCAGATTAAAAAAAAAACAAAACAGTGATGTACTGACTTAGATGTAGATCCCATTATAAATAGGAAATGTCAGTTATTTATTCATTGATTTTGTTATCTAGTAAATATTTATTGGCTATGACGTGCCAAGAACCATCCTAGAGTCTGACGATACATCAATTAAAAACAGACTTGTTGTCACTGAGTTTATGTTCTGGGCATAAGCTGGGGTGTGCTTATAGGCGGAGGGTAGACAGGCAAACTACGGGGTAAATTAAAAGGTCAAAATGGCTATGGAAGTGAAAGAGGAAAGAAAGATTAGGAGTGTGGCACAAGCAATTTTAAATAAAATGACTGAGAAACTCCTCAACCCAGAGAAGAATCATTCTGAGCAAGTAAAAGAAAGCAAAACAATAATTGTAAGTGCAAACCCCACATGGCTGGGAGTGTGGCAAGGAAGAACCAAGGGAGTAGGAGGAGAAGCCAGGGAAGTTCAAGGTGTTTTAGTTCATTTAACGGGCCTAGGCTTTTACTCTCTGTGAAAATAAAGCCATTGGAGGTTTTCAAATTTTAAGCTGAGAAGTGAAATATGTTTTACCAGGATCCTCTGGAAGGACTGTGAGAAACAAATGCTGTACCTGAGAGAGTGGAAGAATGTGTCAATTATTCTGGAGAAGCAAAGTACTGAGAGAAAAAAAGAGGACAGAGATGTGGAACCTATGAGATAATGGAAGGCAGTATGCTCTCTAGTGTGGCCGTTTCCTCAATGGTTAGATTTTTCAGCAAAGCTACTGAAATCATGAAATGCTTACTGTAAGCAGGTGGAAATAGTCCATATTGGAGTGGGTGAAATGAGAAATCAGGCACAGAGACAGAAACAGAAAATTAGTCATGTAAACTCAACAAAGGCAGAGCTTCTGTCCTTTCATAAGACCATGTACGTTGGAGGCTGAAGACAAGTTGTCTTGAGGAGTTAGGAGATTTCAAGAGACCTCGTTGTAAGTTAGCCTAACAAGCGTAAAAGTAAGACTTATCTGGGGATCTGACTGTGGTACAAGAGCCAGTCAGTTGAGGGGAATAAGAACAGCATCAAGTTAAGGGTGAGAGCAAGCTCATCTGTCATTGGCATTTAAAACAAAATCACACAAAATAAAGCACCCTGAGATGATTAGATTTCACACAGTCAAGTCTGGCCACCTATTAGGCCACCAGAACACCTGACAGCAAAGGCAACAGTATTGGTGACAATTACCATATTTCGGAAAAGCCAAAGGTGCCAAGTATTTATTTGACAACACAATGGTCTCAAATAACTGTTTTATAAAATTGTGTGGATATGAAAAAAATTCCCAAAGGATTTTTTCCCTGAAGTCTTAGACTCCAAAAATAGATGATTATCCTAAGATAACTTAAAAATCTCTTTTAAAATGACTAATACCAGAATGTGATTGTCACTATTTTTAGTGATCACAATAGCTAGCCATTTGTAGACAGTGGACATTCCTCTGTACTGCAACAAGATAATTTGTGGTTTCCATCATTAAAAAGTAGGGTAATAAGTCACGTAACAACCCTTCTAGATGACAAACAGACACCCTGGGCTCAGTGGGACTGACGGACAGCCGCAGTCAACTCCTACCTAACATCTACATGCCTCCAATGTCATGTTGCCCTTATATGATACCTTTCCTCTTCTATTTTGTATAAGACTTTGCTCATATTAAACTTTATTTGTATTAAAAGGGGCATATGAACAAAGGCCCTCAGCGAGGAACCCATAATATGCTATTCTCCACGTTCTACCCTCCCAACAAAAGGACTTCCTAGAAATGCACTTTTAAAAATAATTTCCCAGACTAAAGCAAGGAAACAGATTTAGTGGTGATATGCTGAATTTTTCATCATAAAACTGGCATCTTTGGAATAGAAACCTGTCAGCAGTGAGATTTTACTTATTCACTCGGTTTTAGGCCACATGACAAGGTTAGGTTACATACATATACACAAATACATGTATGTGTTCAGATATGTCTCAATATAGATATGTATCTCTATATATGACATCTATATATATGTACTATATACACAATACACATGTGATATATACATGCACACACCATGCATGTTTACATATGTGTATACATTGGTATACACATACACATGTCAGTGCTGATGGCTGTTTTTAACCTTAAGCTTCCAGAGATCATTTGCAGCACCAGAGTGAGGACTCCAGATAATGACTCAACCACTGATCGTCTTCAGGGCATTACTGGAGAATTGACCTAGTCCACACCCCAAGGGCTGGAGCACCTTTGGGAAAGGCAAAGCCTTTGACATCTGGTACGCTTGGATGCAGGCACCACCTCTGTCAGTCATTAGCTGGGTAAACTGGACAGATTACCTGACCCTTTTGAACTAAAGGTTCTTGTACTATATATTGAAGATCACAATATCCACTCTATAGCATTTTCCAGAGCACTGTACTAGCATGAAGTAATTTATGTATAGAGAACAGCACATAGTGATGCTTCTAAATATTACTGGGAATGAAAGAATGTCAGGGAGATCATGGAGTCTAGTGGTCTGAAGTATGGACTTCACAGCCAGACAGGCCTGGATTAGAACCCCAGTTCTGCAACTTCCTGGCTGCATGAAGTTAGGCAAGTTAACTACCTGGTTTAAACATCAGGTTTTGTTTTGTTTTTTAATTTATAAAATGGAGATAAATTATCTTACAGCATTATTATTATTATGTAAATAATTATAGAGAAAATTAACCACTGGTTAGCATAAAATAAGCACTGTATACGTGCACTATAACTTTAGTTTTTACCCCCATCAGTGACCAGGCCACCATAGGACATGTCGTTAGTAAAACAATAACTATTTGAAAAGATGTTGGAAAGTTAAAATTAGTTTTGGCAGGCTGGAACACTAGCTATAACTAAAAACATAAAATTAAATGAGGGTGAATGTAAAGTCCTACATTTAGGTTTACAAAAATGTTTAAAAATCCAAAATGAGGATGAACCTTGCAAACATTATGCTAAGTGAAAGGAGCTAGTCACAAAAGACTACGTACTGTATGATCCCATTTGTATGAAATTTCCAGGATAGGCAAGTTAGTAGTAAGAAAATAAATTAACCATTGCTTAGGGCTTAGTTGCGGGACAGGTAGAAGAAATGGAAATTGACTGCTAACAGGTACACAGGTTCTTTGAGGGAGTATGAAATGCTCTAAAATTACATACTAGTGATGGTTGTGGAACTGTGACTTTGCTAAAACAAAAGAAAACAAAACAAAAAAACACTTAAGGGGTTAATTGTACAGTATGTAAATTATATTTCAAGGTTGTTTTAAAAATGAGATTTAGATAAAACCAGTTTATCTGAAAAAGGAAATATATTTAATTTTACAGCAAATCCAACAAGAGGCATTTGTTTAAATCTTCTGAAATTCAGAGTTGTTCAAAGATGTAACAGCTTTCACAGGACATAATAAGCTTCCTGTCATAGGGAGCATTCAACCACGGGCTAACCGCCTGGCAGGGCTATCAACTGGGGATTTGGGCATAGGATGAGTGTTTAGCTTAGATGACCTTTGAAGTTACATTCAACCACAAGATTCTGATTCAGCGATTCTGTGATCAGTGTGGCAAGACTGCCAGAAAAGCTAATGGAATCCGGCTTGCATCAGTAAAAGCGGAGTGTCAAATCAAAGGAGGTGGAAGTCCCATTGTAATATTTCTGTTGAGACTTCTCTGAGTTTGAAGAGCAGGGTGGATCTAGGACTTAGGTTTGCAGAGCCCAGAGCATATATAACTTTGGGGACCTGCTTCAAAATTAAAAACCTAAGTATAAAAATTAATGGTGAATTGGAATGAAAGAGATCACAAGCTGACAAACACCACATTTCAAAAACTGATAATATTTTCATTAAACTGACACACGTCTAAAAAATGTGGCTGCAGAGCCATAGATGACATCTTTGCATACTGGCAGTTTTGTAATTTCTTTTGTAGGGGAAACAGATAATTCAATCGTAGTGTGGTTGGTTGAAATGTATTTTTATTGATCATTTAGAAACTTTTCTTCAGCTTCAGTTCATTGGTAAGTGATATAAATGTTTAGGATTATTGCCAACTTCTAGGAAAACTGTTCTCTAGTTTCTTTCACGTGCGAGATGTTAAGATTTCAAATGATTTCAAATTTTCTTATAAACTAATTTTAAATACTCTTAAACTAATGAAACTAACCAGGTTGTCTTCAATTTCCTCGAGTTACGATGCCAGGAATTGGCACAGCAGGTATAGAAAGATTCCTGCAAGCCATTCTGACTCAGGGACAGCTAATGAGAGCTTAACAATCACAGAAGTGACTGCATACACACAGATGGATGCCACTAAACCACTGAAAGATATCCCCAACTAGCCAAATCCAGAAATGCCTATGGCCAATCCGAAGCCATGTGGCATTTCCACCTAAGGTCTGAAAAGTCAGAGCAGTCTTAACCCACTGTGGTTTAAATATCTTGATTTTGCAAGTTTTGCAATACAAACACATGGATCAGTGCCCTCTTGAGGCTGTGGAAGGGGCCATGCAAGTGGAGCCCTGAAGCTCTTAACTTCATGGTAAATCCACCTCTGTCAGAGGATGATTTTTAAAGACACAATGGCTACTAGAGTGCTGAACATACAGCATGAGAAATGTTGGAAGGAACTAGGGGTTTTTAGCCTGGAGCACGAAAGACCTAGAGGGACGTGATTACTGCCTTGAAACATCTGAAGGACTGTCATGTAGACATGTGTCCAGGCAGTAACTCTGAGTAGCTCTAGAGGACAAAACTAAGAACAATGGGAAGAAGTTACAAGGAAGGCAGTTTCAACCAACTACAAGAAAGAACTTTCTAAATAATTAGAGTTGCTCAAAAATGGAGTGAATTGCCCTATGTCATAATGGCCTCCCTGTCACTTGGAATGTCCTAGAGGCTGAATGATCACCTGTCAAGAAGAGTGCTATAGATGTCTACAGTGAATAGAAGTTTGCGAATAACTTCCAAGTTACAATTCAGTGAACTCTTCAATGTACTCAAAAGGTTAGATGATCAGGAAAAAAAAAAGCCTTCAATGTATGTGTGGTCAGAGTAGTTGATTAAGCAAGTTTTCAAAAGGGAATATGATAGAATTTTCCATATATACTAAATCATATCTTTCAGAATTAAAAAGGTACATGCCATAGACTTACCCAATAATTATTAAAGTCTATCCTCCAAAATAAGATCTATACTTGATATCAGCATACAACCCCATTCATACCATTTATTTATTCCATAAATAATTGATTACTTCCTATGTGACTACTGCTATGTTACATAGCTGGGCTTTAGGAAAAATTGAGTAAAACAGTTCATAATCTCTTACTTCATATGGCTTATAGTCAACCTATATGTCTATGTATGAAAAATTTATATGTTTAGAAAAGCTTATATACTCTATAGAATTTTATTAAGCAATATTGTCAAAAGCATGAGCTCTCAAGTAAGATAGCCAGAGTTCAAATGCTAGCACGCTATTTGCATGGGCCATTTATTGGCCTCTCTGCATCTCAGTTTCCTTGTCTATGAAACAAGGATAGTACATATCTCACAGGATTGCCATGAACACAAATATTGTCTGCAAATGTCTGTGATGCTTAATGTAAGAAACTTTAAAAGTAATAAGCTGGAACACAAAAGGGACCAAAAGAAGCTTACATATTCCTAAAGCTGTTGTATTTTTCCTTGAAAATAGAGCATAGCTAGAATACTTTATCTGAAAGAAAACACATGGTTAAAAATAAAATTCTTAACAAACTGCATAAAACCTTTGTCAATCACTAAATGGAAAGCAAATTTTGAGAGAGAATTCTTTGTAATAACCTGTGGAATGATTAGCTCAGGTGACAGAATATGAAACTGCTGAGATGTAGTAAAAACTGCCCAAAGAAGACTGTGGATATTCCTGAAGAACTTGAAATACTGCTTCTTGGTGAGCATCACTGAAGCCAGTATTTTCAGGAACTTTTTCTTTTATTGACTACTGCCATTTTAAGGAATGTTTTTAAAAATGGTTCACTCCTGAATTTTCAGTAGTCATATGGTAACCACCTGACACCGGCTGAAGCATTTTTGATCAAACCATTAAAGCCACAGGCTCCTGAATGTGGAGGTTACTGTGATTGTGTGCAATTGGAGGGTAATTACATCCATTGTACTGGAAAGATGAACTACTTTTATTATATTCAGTTTAAAGTTTCCCACAAGCAAGGGAGACCCAGAAATCATGTTCTGATCACACAAAGAATTTATGATAAAAATAAGAAATGACATACTTCATCAGGTCAGGGTTCCATTTCCCTGGCATTGCATCTCTGACAGTCAGACACAGGCAAGCTTTATGGGAAGGCACAACAGTGACTCCTTCCCACTTCGGGCCATTTAAGCCAGCCTGACTTATGCTTCACCAGTCCCTAAGTGCTTATATGTTCAAGCTGTAACTGCAGCCCCAAGACATTCTCACACTTGGTCCCAGTTTCTGATTCTGCAACTGCTTGACCTGAACCCTTAACATTTAGGCTGGACTTAAATCCTGTGACTAGGATTTTGTGTCTCAGTCATTAGTTTGCATTAGTTTGCTGGGCCTCATCCCCAGAGCTTCTGATTTAGTGGTTTTAGAATAGGGCCTAATAATTTGCATTTTTAACAAGTTACTGAGTGCTTGGGCTGATGGTGGTCCAAGGACCACAGTTGGAGAGGTACTAGAGTAAGAAGAAAAGGCTGGTTGTAGAAAATATAAAATGTTCACTATTCTTATGAGATGTTCCTGTGCTTCGTGGCCTGCTCTGCTGCCTTGGTTGAGACCCTGCATCTTTGCCCTTACTCCTGTAGAACTTCCCTTCACCCTTAAACAAAGGCCGCTTGGTCAGTGCTCTAGATAAACTCCTGAGATAGTTACTACCTATGGGATCATCCACCAAATGAGAGCCTCTTCACTCAATATTTAGTTTAACAAATCTGTACTGAGCCACTCTGACTTGAAATACTTTTTGCTAAATATTGTAGAACGTTCTTTCAAGCTGTGGATATTAGACTTCCTGTATCATAACAGGGGATGTAGTTTAAAATACAGACACTTTGGTGCTAATTGAGACCTATTAACCAAGAATTTTTGTGGTTGTGGCCTGAGAATCTAGATTTTTGGTGAGAAGCCAGTTAGGTTTTTTCTCATTAAAATTTGAAAATGTAGAATATATATGGAACCCCTCATCAGGTTTCTAAACAACACTGGTTTTTCAAACTTGGCTGCAGAATAGATTCAACTGGGGAACTTAAAATAACATCTGTATCCTACCACAAAAGTAATTGATTATGAACCTATCAAAATGGGGTATGGGCATCTGTAATAAACAAACTGTTCTAAGTATAGAAATTTCCATATGAGAAGTGATTAAAGGACTTCACTTTGGGCAGTTCAATGAAATAATTAGTGGTTTAAAATTATAAAAAAAAATGTTCATGATATAAACTTTCCAGAAATCCTGGAATCTCTGAGATTATGAGGTTTTGTGCTTGAAAAGCAATTACTACTTTACATAGATGATACTAAATAATATGGCATGTTTCTATAGGTGAGATTTTTTTTCATTTTTATTAAAGAGCTTAGACTAATACATATTTTAAAAGTTAACAGTAATTTTAAGGTAATTCTTGTTCAACTTATCTATTATATATCTGTAATGTTCCATAAAATTAAGTATATTATGTGTGTTATATTTAAATATAAGCTGAATATGAAATGGTGTTGGGATTGTAATTTGAAAGCTTATAGTCTAGAGGTACCTACTTTGCTTTTCATAATCTTAATTAAGAGTCAAGTCTTTGGCAATTAGCATGCTGTCAGATATGGGTTTGTATCGGACAACATAGTACCTTCTAAATAGCATAAAATATTAAAGCGGGATTTCTTGTTGAAATTAAAGGTATTTGGGGCATATGGCTAAGAACATCGCCAACCCATGAGTAGATAAGGTATAAGAATCCAAGGAAATTGAACTTTTTTTTTTTAACCTAAAGGCGTAGGCTAAATCTCTAATTTGTCATATGTTCTCAAGTTTTAATATTGGAAGATAAAATCTGAGGCTGGCTTTAAGTCTGAGAGAATTCTACATCTAGAGTTTTCGCGTTTTCCTCAAGTCAATTTTGTTTCCTGCAAGATGATAATTGAATTACCTAAACATCAAGAGTTAGCAGTTCATAGAGTCAAAACAGGTCATAGTTGAGCTTGTTTGCTAATAAAAATTAGTTAGCGAATATATGATCATATAGCAGTTTTCTGTCTGAAAGCTAGTAAGGGGAATAGTTAAGCCTCATTCAAAACTTCTTTGGGAGAAGCTAGCAAACAGAACCTGTGAACCATTGTGTATGACCAAACAGGCTCAGTTCTCAACTGTGTCTCTCAGCTCGGCTCAGCCAGGCCTCCCGTGCACCTTGCTATGGGTATCACAGGACAGCTGTGAGTGACAGTCTCGGTATTAACCCACCTTTCCTCTGACCAGCTCCCCTGCTTCTCCCTGAAACCCTGGTTCTTGGATCGTGCATTCCACATCCTTCTCTGCTTCTGAGTCTTCGGCTCAGGCTTCCCTTTCTACCTTCCGTCCCTAACCAGGCTCTCTGTTCCATTCTATTGTGTACAAATTCTGGCTTACTGAGCATAGCGAGTTTTTTGTATAAGTCACTTTCTTGGCCATCATAGGGTTTAACAGATTATTTCAACAAATTGGTGAAACTTTTGTCAGCCTTATATAGGAAATACGCTGACAAACAAAACTTCATCTTACCAACTCTGTGGACTTTTATCAATTTCTTCCTTCCTTCCTCCCTTCCTTCCTCCCTTCCTCCCTTCCTCCCTTCCTCCCTTCCTCCCTTCCTCCCTTCCTCCCTCCCTTCCTCCCTTCCTCCCTTCCTCCCTTCCTCCCTTCCTCCCTCCCTCCCTTCCTCCCTCCCTCCCTTCCTCCCTCCCTCCCTTCCTTCCTCCCTTCCTTCCTTCCTTCCTTCCTTCCTTCCTTCCTTCCTTCCTTCCTTTCTTTCTTTCTTTCTTTTTCTTTCTTTTTCTTTCTTTCTTTTTGAGAAAATAACATCCTAGAACTCTATCACTACGTTTCCCCAAACACAAAATTTAGACATAAGCCAGCAGTTCAATATCAGGCAAACCTATGGCCTTGGGCCAGGCTGGCAGTTTTGCAGTCCCCACTCCCTCCCAAACTTCTCTGTGCTGGAGAAGCAGACCAAATAGCTCAGTCAACTTTTTCCAAATCACATACATGCCATGTATGCAATGCCCAGAATTGTACCCATTGTCTCAGATAAACACATATCCTTGATATACTTCAGGTGGTCTCTGTATTTGATTCAACTATAATAACATGCCCAAATCACCTCCCTCTGTTTTCTTTAATCTAGGGAGGTGGGAAATTAAGAATAGATATGAGATCAAGACACAACCCCCAAATGAAGTTTTATCTTGATCATGCATGGTTCAAGTGCTTCCATAAAGATCAGGAAATGTAAAGACAATTGTGTGTCTTGAAGTCCTTTAAGGAGTTGAGGATAAGGTCATTTTAGTGGAGAATGCAGAATATTTTTGAAAATGACTTACAAATGATTCAATGGAAAAAAACAGCATAACTGCTGAAAATTTCCACGCACATACTGATGCCATTCTGTTCTTCTTTTCACACTTGGGACAGCAATCAAAAGGCAACATCCGTGAGGGCGTACAGACTCAAAGTGCAAGGGACTTCATGTAAATGCTGGCACCTCTGTGAACAGTTAATTAGTGCATAAAACCTTCCTGGACAATCAGTCCACATTATGGATTAAACCAATGAATCTAAATAAAAATTTATGGAAGGTCATTATGAATAGACAAGCGGAATCAGGAGAAAAGAAAAAGAACCAAAATAATTAATTTTTAAAACAAAACTCAAAATTCATTATGGGTTTGTATTTTGCTGCACTTTTCCATGTTCCTCAGTCTTAACTAGTTGAGTGTAAAATAAATTTTAAAAGCTTTGTTAGGGGAATTAACATGATCAGAAAAAAATTGGCTTTAATACATTCCTAAGACTTCCAGTTTCAACTTAAGTCCAGGCATCTTGTCCAGTCATGTTTCAATCACTTTTTAAGATGAATTGCTCATGTGCAATAGACTTAGTCTTCTGTCCCTAAATAATCAAGTTTGCAAACTCTGTTGCAGTCTTACTTAATAGCATTAAGTGCTTTCAATTATTGCATTATTTTCTTTTTTCCAAGGAACTTTCTGACCCTATTCTAACTCTTCTCTGCCTTCTAACTTTATATAACCATTCACAGCTTAACAGAGTAGACAAGCATGAAATTAATGCTGTGTAGTAGTAATTCACTAATGCCAAGAAAGTTTTTTGCTTGATTACTAGCTAACACTGATAGCACTTTAAGTCCTGATTTTTCTTCAATGGAATGTGGTTAGAAGTTTGTAACTATTTGAACCAAGTAATTTCACTTTCATGAACAAATAAATGAACTTGCTTGTCTTTTTTTCACTAATATTGGTAGGGGAGGATTACGCGATAATTGCATAAGCAAAAAAAAAAGCTCCATTTATTTTCAGTTTCAGTTAAATCTTTAGGAAACATGGTTTTTAATTTTTTTGCTGGTGGTGGTTTTGTTACCGGGAAAAGGGAAATAAGAATTACCTCTGTTCTTAGTCATCCGAAAAAAAAGAATTTTTAACTAGAGACAGAAAGTGTGATATAAACAAGATTTTATTAGTAAAGTAAAAAGGTAGTGACCTATAGTCCACTCCCAAGAACTGAGAGCATACCGATCCAAGAGAGGAAAATGGCGCCGCTCCTTTGTTTTTCCTGTTTTTATATCCTGGCTTAGGGGCTTTCGTGATTGATTGATTGATTCACAGCTCAGGTTCCTTGTGCTCAGGCTGGCTGAACAGCCCAGGTTCCCTGTGCTCAGGTATGCTCATCCCCTTTTGGGCAGGTTCCTACCCATGAAGCACACAGAGAAACCCACAGAAGGGGGCTCCAACTGTAATGTTAGTTACATTATAATGAGCGTTGGACCAGGCTGAGTAGAATCTTTCTCTCTATCCCAGGGCTGCAGCATTGGATCCTAGCTGGCTTCTTTGCTGGCCCTCATTTAGAGAAAGTTTTTGGAGCCCCTTATCCTGAGTGCAGGCATACAGCTATTTTCTGGGTTGCTCCTTTCCCCTTCCTCTCTCTCTGCCCAATGCTCATTTCTATCTAACTGCCTAACAGTTTCACCAAATCTTTCTCTAACTTAAGCTGAACTATAGGTTCAAATGGCTTGCAATATTTGTGTGTATCGTCAATGAAATAATCGTTTAAGAGATTTAGCTACAGCTTTTTTCTTTTTATGGTGATTTTTTTCCAAACACTTTCTGAACAATGGTTCCAGTCATGCAAGTGACTGTTGATAAGGTTAAGATTATCAGGGCAAACATTTCTGAAACTACTGTAGAAAAATCATACAGACTGTCTTTGTAAGAGCCTTTAATAATCCCCTCTGTGGTGCCTGAAACTCTCTAAATAAATGTCACTTTGTAATGAGACTTTTTTCTTGGTCTCCAAATGGTCCTTAAAGAATCGGATGTCTGTAGTCCTTACATATGAAGCTTGTTGATACAACTTGATTATAATCTAGCAATCTTAATTTTGGTGTAAAAACTACGCTTGAAATGGCTTTGGTGTTGTCTGTTAAAAGGATTAGTGAGTTACATTGTCTAGGCTGAATGCCAGGTCACTCACAAGAAAAATTAAGATTCTACCTAGCAGAACCCCATAAGCAAGAGGGCAAGACATCTACAGTGTATTGAAAAGTCCCCCAGTTTCACACACTCTCTGGAGTCATAGAATCTATAACTCCTAGTTGATCAGGGAGCCTCTCTTTTCTTTCCCTTGTGTCTCAGGAGGACTCACATCAGCATTTGGTTTTTACTTCCCCTTTTACCAGTGTATAAATGTCCCTTATACTTAAAGGAAAAGAGAAAAAAATAACTCCATCTACTTCTGTCTTTAAACTTTAAAAATTAATCTGCAGCCACTAGTATATAGATGTACAGCCTATTACCTCTATTATAGTAATTGTGTTAAATTTTAATCTTGTTATATTCACAATCCTGGAAAACTAGTATTTTCTAATACATCATAGTATCACAGAATTTGGCTCATAGTCACTCATATGTTTATTTTGTTTACCAAATCCCCCAGTAAGTCTGTGAGACTGAGAAATGGGACTTCACACTCTGAGGCAAAACACACATGAGCAGAGAAATATTAAAATTGATTAATCTGTATAGAAATTACAGAGTAAGAGGATGGATCTAGGTCCAAGATGATACCAACAGAAGTGAATGGCATTGTCACAGAAAAGTGGAAGTCAGAAATAAGAGTGTATTTTAGAAGAAATGTGTTAAATTTGATTTGAAAAATCAGCTTGAAAAATGGAAATAACTTTAAAATTGTGGAGTTAAATATTATCCCTCTGTAGACCAAGAGGTTGAAATCCAGAGATATTTCAATGGCATTTGCAAAACCAAGTAGTTAATCATGAAGCCAGAACAACAACCTAGAATCCCTGACTCTAGATCTAGCTCTGTTGTGTTCAGCTTAATGTATGCCCCATTAAGTTCCACATGACAAAGAAGCCATTAGAGGTATTTAGGGGCTACTGGAAGTATGGAACTGGAGTTAATGTGCTGCCTAAGACACATAAATCAGAGAAAGTAGAGCAAATTAGTAAATCCTGGGGAACACTAATAAAGTGGTGAAAAATAGAAGAAAAAACAGTAGCTGCAGAAAAAGAAAAAAAAATCCAAAGTTATAGTGCTATTAAGAGAAGTTATAGAAGGAATTAATCAAGAACTTGACCTCTAGAATCAGAAGAAATCACATGAAACTGTGTTCTACTTGTCAGTTGGATAATGTTAGTTACAATGTCCTGGTCTATTAGATAGCACAGAAATAGTATCTACCTCAAATACTGTTATAAAACACACATGGTTAAAATGTACAATTAGTACACTGGCCCATAAAATGTGCCTTATAAATAATGGTTATGACTATTATTAGCTAGTCTGGAAGCCAGGAAAGATAGTAATTTTTAATGAGTACAGCAATGTTAAATGTTGACATGAAAGTTTGAGAAATAATCCCAATGAAAACATCTTAGATGCAGCAAGTTTGGGCCATTGTTAAATAATAAGGGTCAATTTGAAGAAAAATGCAGTTGTGTTGTTACTTTTAGAAAAGATAAAAAAAGTTCTTATTTTTAACCGGGGGCATATTTTGAAGAGAACAAGATCTTTCCTAACATGTTGTGTAAAGTAACACAAATTTCTATATTTCACCTCTACTGATACATATTTACCTAAAAATCTTAATGGATATGGTTTTGCAAGCCTTGAAACTAGTACTGCTTACACGTTCAGACCTTTTTAACAACAGTCTTTTGAGTAGTGGAAATTTTTTACAGAACCGACACTGATACACAAAGTCATGAGTGTTTTTGGCCCATAATTTATTTTCAGTATATTTGCATTTCACCCACAAATGGTTCATTTGGAAAATTAGGCATCTGAGGATCGGCTTAAAAATACCCACACCTGTTATTTCCTCCCAAATACATTTTAATGTGGTTAGCATTTATGGGCCACTGTGTTTGATTACTGATTCAGAGGTAGTTAAGCAAGAGTTAGTGCAGGCAGAAAGCTAATAATTCTGTTCTATGCATGGAACAGAGTGACCTAATATTATCTTCCATGATTTATTTTGACTCATGTGAGTCATTCAGGTCTCTCTTAACAGGGTTTTTAAATCGTCAAGATCAGAGGAGAGAACAGAAAGTTTGCTTTTGCTTCTGTGACCTCAGTGGTACCTAATTCAAAAGAGTTCTTCAAAAATAATCTCCTAATTCAAGATACTCCTTGTTCCTTATGTCCATCTCTTAGAATATAGAGTTATGCCAGCTCTGGAAAGGCAGAAGTTACTGAGTTTAACCCTTATGTTGTGTTTAATCCTGTTTGTGCCACTAAGATGTTATATTCAATATCCTTTTTCTGTGTCTCCTCCCTTCTGTTTACATGGTCTCTGCATCACTTCAAGCACTCACCCGCAAGCTCTCTCCATTATAAACCTACCTTGCGGAATGATGGGCTTTCAGCCATTTTCACTATAGTATGAATATAGGTCAATGCATTTGCTCTCCCAGAGATATCTGCTTTGCATATCTTTGATAACAGAATTAGAGAATTGTATATTCTGCTAAAGATGCATTTTAAAGAGCAAGAAGATACGGGTAATGGAAAGGACAAATCCCTCAGTCCTTAAAGTTGGACTATGTTATGGACTGAATGTTTGTGTCCCCTGCAAAATTCCCCTGTTAAATCCTAACTCCGGATGTGAGATGCAATGGTATCTGCAGCTGGGACCTTTGGGGAGTGATCATGGAGGCAAGGCCTCACTAATGCGATTAGTGCCCTTGTAAAATCAGTGCCCAGAGAGTTCATTTGCCCCTGCTAGCATGTGAGGTTCTTAGCCCTCTAAGAACCAGGGAGAGAGTCCTCACCAGACACCAAATCTGCCAGTGTCTTCATCTGGAAGTTTCTCGAACTGTGAGAAATGAATTTTGTTGTGTATAAGTCACCCGGTCTATGGTGATCTTACTGTAGCAGCCTAAAAGGACTAAAACATACTAGGAGTAGACGTGAACACACCAGTAGTTAAAGTTTATCCTGATGTTTTGCATTCGGTTCTCCTGTCTGTAATGTGCAGGGTACATGTGACCATAAATATGCAGGACAGACTTTGAAAGTGTCTTTTTCTCTAGCTTTATAACAGAACATTTTAATATGAATAAAAAGTCACATCAGTTTAGACCTCAGAAATAAGATACTTCTAGTTATTGAAAAGTAACCCTGGGGAAATAACTACTTAATAGCACTGTCTTCGGAGGATCAATACATATATACAGAGGTTTCAAACTTCTGGGAAAGTACAACGTTAGTCATTTTATTAGGTCACCAACCCATATTTTCCTTATATCTCAACCTCATTAAAGTGCCTTCTGCGGCTTCTTTGCCCCACATCAGCACACTGTGCGTTCCAATGTTTATTCATACTAGATGGCTTTTCTCTCATCTCCCAATTAAAGGAAAATCAAATTTGCTCTCTATCCAGTGTTTAAGTATTAAATCAGATATTCTTGGTTATAAATCTCAGAAAGATGTTCTATAAAGAAGAGCATCTTGCTATATAGCTGTTAGAAAAGTCTGTGATACGGGATTGCTTTCAAGAGAAAATAAGCTTACTCTCAGGTCTTCAATATATTTTAGTAACTGAGCCCCTTCTTGGGTATAATCTAATTTAGCACAGCCTTCTATTGAATGTCACACATTATCAAAAAAGTTATACAGTGAGATACCACTGAAATGAATGTGGCCTAATTTAAAAATAACCTCTGTAATACAATCTGTTAACCAATCATTTACACATTAAATTTGTAATGTTATGGGAAAAATTAAGTCTAATTCAAAAGGGCACAAGTAGAAAAATCTAAAAAATAAACAATGAAAGACTGTAAGTAGCACATTGCCTATAATAAAAATATAGATTGTTAAAGATTTATTTAATCTTGAGTATTTCTTCCAAATACTTAACACCTTTACACATTCATACTAAATTTGGAAGTAAATTGAATCAAAATAATACCTTTTTTCAGTTCTATAATATAGACAATTGTTATATTAATAAAATTTTACTTCAATGATCTTTTCTAGTGTTAAAGCATTTGGGAGTTCAGTAAAAATGTTCTCAGGAAGGGTTTTATGAAGACAGTGTATGGACTCATCTATCAATTCATGTGGACATACAAGTAATAAAGGTATAAGGATTAGAATCTGTTTTTAACAACACTCATATATTTAACTAAAGGGAAGATCCAAAGAGTGGACATGTTCATTTAGAGCTTTGGAAAAGTACTATATAACATGATTCTTATACTTTAATTATGCCAAGGAGGAGAGAAAATTTACTCCTCCTTCATAAATGCCACTTAGAATTTAATTTTAGGTGTTCTGCTTGGTGGGTATTTGAAAATAAAGGTTGACAAAACTTATGGCTTCAAATTTAATCTAATCTTCTTGTGACCTATGTCTTGAAAATAAGAGTGAAAGATGTAAGTTAACCTCCTCTTTAAGATGAGAAATGAGTGGCAAATTTCCTAGCAATAGGGAATATGAAAATTTTAATCCACTCAGTGAATAGATTGACTATCTTATCAATAATGACTTCTGACTGATAAATGACTTTTTTCTTCGGAATACTAACAAAAATCCTAACTGTCTGCAAGACACTATACTCAAATTTCAGACTACTCAATATTGCCATCTAGCATAAAGCAGTATTTAAAATGTTCAGAACACAAGGGATATTTTCTCAAGCTGACATGGTGTTCCACCCTCAATTTAGAGAAGGTGGTTATTAGCAATGCACCAAGAAGAGAGGTGGAAGAGGAAGGGGGCTTACCAAGGTGGGAGCTGCACCCTTTATGCATTCCTTCTTTAATTCTCTTCTGAATGGGGCACATAAGAGTAACGGAGAAAATTAATCAAGACCCTTGAAATAAAACTTGTAAAGCTGTAAACCTGTAAATTTGTAAAACTTGTAAATTTGAAAGCTCATTGATATATCCACTTTTTAGATTCCTTTAGACAAAGTCAAAAACACTTTTTGATTCTTCTCTTCGCATGCTGTAACCTCTCTGATGTTCTGTGTAATTATGAAAGCAAGTCAGACGTTAGATGCTGAGGCTGAATCAGACTGGGGTTGTGGTAACATTGTGTCACTGTCCTAGGTACATACAAAGTCTGTGATTTAAATGTATGGGAATATCGAAAATCAGAAGGAAGTTATGAAATTACCATCTTCATTCTAATCCAGACTTTTCTGAGGCCGTTTAGTAGAATAACAACTTGTCAAGGGAATTGTGGCAGTTTGCTTTCTGTGGAACAAGGGACGGGGAAAAACACCCCCTCTGATACAAAGAGAAAATGAAAAATACTCAATAGCAGTTGGGACAGTCCCAACTTGCTCTGATGACCCTCACTCGCAAGTGTCAGGTGTCTTCTGATTACAGGTTGTTGCAGGGCGCTGGAACCTGTTTATCTGAACATAAAAGAAAATGTGACATATCAGAATTGCTTCAATATTACTGATAAGTGGAAAAATAAAGCCAGTCCCAAAGAGACTGCTATCCATATTCATCTGAACTTTGTTATTTTCCTAATATCTCTTTAAAACTGAGCAACCACTTTTTTTCTTTTTCATAGCAAATATTAGATTTTCATGGAAGAAAAAAAAAAAAGAAAAGAAAAGAAAGAAAACTACTCAGAGCTAACAGAATACAAGCCAGGAGAACTAACACAGCATTCCACTTATTGTCTTGATGTTCAGCCTCATTGTTTGTTGGCAAAGATAGCTTACTGCCAAAGACGTTTACACTGAAATCCACTAAACTGAGAAACTATGAGAATGTTAACTTGATACCTAACTATAAAAGTGTTATTATTGCTTTAATATATTTTAGATAAATTTATTAAATTCTGTCTATACAAATATGAACAAATACTGCAACCCGAAGAAACTGAGGCTTACAAGCATACATGAGATGGTTTTAGTAGCCATTTGAGTTTTCTGCCAAAGTTGGGTGAATATAAGATGTCCTCTCTTAAGTGATACCTTGAAGAGAAACCTTCCGGAATACTAACCATAATATCAGTTGAACCAGCATGTGACAAGTGCCTCTTGTGTGCAAGGCATTGTTCTATTTGCTGAGGGAGATCCAAAAGAATTGAAAAGGAGTGTAGCTATTGTTCATCAAGGACCTACACACCCTGCCAGGGCCAGGCATCCTGCAAGGTGCTTCAAGCACCGTGGCACCTCCAGCAGCCTTTGCATGGTTAAAAAGCCACAAGGTCTACAGAGATGAGAGAGTTTCTATTGGTAAAGGGTTTAGAGAGAACAGAGGCTGTAAAACCCAAAGCGACCTAAACCTACTATTCTGTCATCTTTCTCGGAAAGTGGAGAATGTTAGAAAAGGAAGGAAGAAAGAGTAGGTAGAATTTGAGCCGGCTTTCCTTGACCCTGGAATGCCCACAGTACAGGGGAGAGCCGGCTCAAGATGCAGTGGCTGTGCTGAAAGAAAAAAAGGGGGAAGAAAAAAGTACTGGGCTTGAAGCTTCCAGTAGTCAGGCTGTGTTTAACTGAAGTGAATTTAAAATGTAAAGAGTGTCTTGTCAATAGGTCAGAAATATCTTTCACTTGAGTTTGTGCTCATTATATGAATCTAGGCTAGACTTAAAGTAATGACTCATTGCAGCTCTTCAATTAGGCTCTCTTCTAAAGAAAGACATTCAGCTGCAGACTGTCTGCTAGCTCTGCAAAGTACAGGCTGACATTAACAAGTTGCTCTTTGGAGTATCTTCTGAGGTAATGTATTCACTGAGTATATTCAGGAGCACAGTAAAAAGTTGAGGCTTCTCTCCACTGTATATATTGTACTTCAAAAAACTTTATCTCTCAACTTGAGGTTTCTAAACCTCAGAAATAGTAATGCATGAATTAGAAATAATTGCAAATTTCTTGATTATATCCAATAATAGCTGGGGGTGATACTATAAAAATTTAACAGATTGCCCTCACAGTGAGAATAAATCTCAGAATTTTCTATAGAGCTTACCCCATGCAAACACATGGCCCTATAAGTTGGTTGGGAAAGGCTTACAGAAAAGCTCATTTGTGACCTTGACATATTTACAGTATAAGATGAAGTGGCCGGGGAGTGATATTTCTTAGTGGGGTTAGGGGAGTCGTGTTTTGCTATGCAGTGTCTCAGATTTATTTCACTCTGAAATAACTCAGCAGGTACTTACTGAGAACAATTGATCTAGCATTTTACTTCTTACTTGCTATTTCATTGGCAGAATAAAACACAAACAATTTAGAAAACAAAAAATAGCATAGCTTCCAAGGACTTTTGTCAGAAGGATGAACAAAAGGCAGGTCAGGATAACCTAGAAGAGTGAGCAAAGGTCCAGGAAGGTATGGAGCTAGAGTTGGCCTCAAAAGTTGTGTAGAATTTGAACACACTAGAAAGTGGGAATAGAAGAAAGAAAATTTTAACGAGAGAGAGAAGTATGAGTTTTAGTATACCAGTAAGTGTGCCGTTAGAGGTGGAGGAGCATGAAGAAACTGGCCTGAGTAAGGAGTCCAAATAGGTTGGATTAATAAAAGTGGGGCCAAGTTAGAGGTTTTGAGGCTTGGAGTAGGTCTAGAATTTAGAATTGACACCAAGAGAGGTAGAAAGTATTGTATATTCTTGAATATTCTATATATATAAAATATCATGTATATAGATAGTATATATAGAATGTAGAACACACTTCTTATTTGTCATCTTGTGCTTTCAGAGCCTGAAGCAGTAGATAGGAGTACACAATCAATCTTGAGTTGGAGAAAGTTGGCTTGTCTTAGTAGACGAAAGAGGTAGCAAGTTGTGAGGTTAGGTACAATAGAAAGGTGAGGAAGTGCAATACAAGAAAGGGTTTTGTGGGAAGACAGACATTGGTTCCTATTCCAACTTTACCATTTTTAATTTGTGTACTGGGGAAAGGGAGACTAAATTTTCCTGTATCTCAGTTCTCATCTTAAATATGGAAATAAAAACTCTTAGATTGTAAAGAGAATATTAAAAATTGTTCAAGACACCTAGTACAGCACCCAGAATCGAACACACATATATGGTAACTATTATGATTGGTCTCTTTTCCAAACACCATTCAGAATCTTCTGTTAGAACGGCACAGCAATACTCCTGGGTAGACTGAGCTTACAGTAGTTAGCCTGGTAGAACCATATCTCAAAGAACAAGAGTATACAACATAAATAATCACATAAAAATAACCAAAGGGAAAGATGGAAGAGGGTCAGAGGAAATTGATTTATAAGTTGGCCTAGGATGGACCTTCTAAAGGGTTAGAATTGAGAAATGAGGTCTTGCCATTTCTTCTCCTCATCTCAAGATCTTAGTTCTTTCAAGTCAAGAATTCATCTTTGCAGTTGGTTTCTCTGCAAGAAGTTGTCATATTGTCATATTAATAGCCCTGAGAACCATAATTTTCTCATCCACTTTGAATACAGTTTCTCACTATGTCTTGCCCTTGCACTGAAAAGTATTACAATCTGTTCCTCAGCCTCCCGTAAAGGATGTTGTCAAAAAATTTCCTCCGGTGTGGGAAGACTGCAGGCAGTAGATAAACAGAATCATCTCTCACCCAATGTTTCACACTGATGTCTTTCCTTTGGGACTAAATTAAAATCTCTGTACTGCTTTTTTTTTGCGGTTCTTTTTTGTTTTTATTTTTATTTTTATTTTTTTTTGGCAGTGTTGTACTTGGACCAAGTCATTTCTTATTTGAGAAGTTCTTATTTTTGAAAGAAAGAATTAGTTTTGCTTGCATTCCAGCACCTCTTCTTTGTTTCAAAGGTCAGAGGATTGAGTTTGGGTGTGGGAGGACAGAAGGAGGCTTTGTATTCTCACAATGACTTAGTGTCAATTAATTTGAATTCTCTCAGGTTTCTTCTAAGCATTTCCTTCAAAATCTTAACCGGGGATACAGCAAAGGAATGCTGAGAAATTATTGTAAAGCATTATGCCTGTGGCCTGAATATAATCACAACTAAATGTCCTTAAATAAGACACTTTTTTGTGAGTTGCAGAGCTATTTGCCCTTCAAGATTAATTGGCATGTTGTATTAAGGCCCATCTGGTTTAGGAAATAAATTGACTTGTGGGAAATAGCAAATCAGACTGAGAAGCAGTAAAGACTGGGTCACTCAGATTTCATTCTTGGAGTTCCTAATCATACAGCAATGGCCCCTCTAGCTTCTTTTCTTTAGAACCCAATTGGCAAGTTACAAACATAAGCATTTGAAATTCCTGGATGCTGTGAAAGTCTACATTTTGATTTGTCTGCCTTTTATAAAAGTACCTTAATTCTGATTTCTCTAATAGAAATTGCTTCCCTCCTGATGTGCGGTTTCTCTTCCATTCTTTTACACATACAAAAACCGGATAAACTCAGTTTTAACAACACAACATTAAAAATCATATATTTAATACCAAACAACTCAGTTTCCACATTGAGAAGTTGAAATTGAGGCAGTTTAAGTGATATGCTGGGCTTGTCAATGTAGTTAGTGGCAAAATTGAGTGTGGATCCCAGTCTCCTTGGATACCACTGCTCCGAAGGATTTTCCCAGCTCACTATACCTTCCCTAGGCCAGGAAACTTAAAAAAAAAAAAAAAAAAAATGGTGTCAGGCTATACAGGAATTATTTTAATATGTGGCATTAGAGGACATTATATGAGGATAATCTGCTGTATGACCCATCCCTGTGCCTGAGATCCTACTAGTGAAGATGCACTCCTTAAAACACAGTGCACCTATATAAACGCTGCTTGTAAAATGCCAATGTCCTCTGTAAAAACAATTAATCTTTAGTACCTTAGCAAGAATTAGTTCATTTCATTGGCTCGCTGACTTGAGAAATACTGTAAGGACATTGTATTTTGCCTTAAAGGGAAAAGATGTGTGAGAGTTCATTTCAGAGCAAAGGGGCATATGTCCAATAGAAAGGTGAGGGAGTGTGTGTGTGATTATGGTAGTGGTAATGGTACATTATGTTGAATGTTGGGAAGAAGATTAGGGCATGGGAAAAACCTGGGATGAAAGGTTATGGATTTCCAAAAAGCAGTGTATTTGCTAGACACCTAGGTACTGTGAGAGGTATAGGGAGAAGAGTATGGATGGGTTTGCATGATTGTTACCTAAAGGGAGAGAGAGAGAGAGAGAGAGTGAGTGAGTGTGAGAGTGTGTGTGTGTGTGTGTGTGTTTAGTAACACCAGTATGGTGCAATTATAGGGAAATAGCTATAGACAGAAGTTGCCATGTGAAACACATACTCTGAATTCTAACAGTTTTTCCCACTTTAAAAACAGACATCAAAGCCTGAACTAACGCTGTAATGAACTATACTTCAATTAAAATTTTTTTAAAAAAGAAACAAAAGAAAAATACATCAAAACCTGAATTCTAGGACATATGCAAAAACTCACAAATGTAAATAGGAGCATAGCTATAATAGAGGGTAGGGAACTTGGGGAACAGCCCCACATCAAGGCCAGTAATGGCATCTCCAATTGGATAACATGGGACTGGCACCACGAGTCATATGGTGACTTAATAGAATAAGTCAGAACCTAAAGGGAAAAATGGGAAAAAATTACTCTGGAACTTTAAGGAATTCCACATGCCTGTGAGAAGCTGGATGTGGCAGCAGATGGAGTCTCTTTTGCAACAGAGGTGCAGCAGATGGAACTAGCAAATCCTGAGGGTTTAGCTGGGGCTTCAAGCGCAGTGTTGTTAACCCACAGTTGCTGTGTGAGACTATGGAGGGCTGATGTTTTCTTCCCTAAGATGAGGCATTGTTGTTCTAGCCAATTGAATGAATCTGACTTAATACTCTGGAGTTTAAAAAAAACAAACCTTGTTTGGGTGTACATAGAAGGGATAAAAGAGAATAAAGCAAACTAAATGTATCTGTAAAGGGAAGGAACATGGTAAGAGTGAATTAATGAAGATTTGGAAAGAAAATGCATGGGGAGACTCCATTTAAATGTATTTGAACATGTTTGAAGGGCTCAGATCTGAGCACATTTCTGTAGCCAGCAAAACTTAAGAATGAAGCAGTATAAGGCCTATTTGCTGCAATTAATCTAGTTTTAAAATTCTTTCCTCAGGCTTCCACCTCACTTACCACCCACAAAAAAGTTGCCTATGAAAAGATTAATGACTTAATATATTTCCCATGAAAGTAAAAGATTATTTAGCAAGAGTAAAACCACTTTAAGGTAGTATGTTCTTAAAGTTGAATGAACTTCCATTTTTCTCATCCCACTCAAATTCCTTGCAAGACTGACATTTAAAAGTTTCATCCTTATGCACCATTAATTTCAAATATACCCTCTTAGATATTTTAAGTTCTCGAATATTTGGAACTATAGACAACAACTTTACTAAGATCTATCTTATTTACCTCATTTATTTTGTATGACTAAGTTGGAATTTGCCTTAGAGACCTCAATCTCAGAGTATTTTATTACTTGCAGGAACATAAACCCTTTCTTAATGATTCATCCATTGTTAGCCACTATTGGGTCAGAGTAATTGAAATTCTCTGTGCCTACTGCTTTTAGCATTTGCAAGTAAGTTTATCAGCTGCTTACTCATCCAAAATAAAAGCTATACTTTTGATAAAGTTATGGCTAGAATTTGAGTAGTGACTCAAACTTGAGCTGGTCAGTGCAACTTTATCTTCTAGTGATTCTAATTTTAAAAACAATCAGATTGCAGCATTCTTAAGACCTGTATACAGGATATGGCAAAGTGCATACACACTGCCTGCCTTCATGAGGTAGCCCAGAAGCTAAGAGAGTTGTACAAGCCCCAAGTTCCATAAAATCACTGCAAAGGGATGGTGCGGAGTGGCTTTCAGTTTGGCCTCTTCAGCCTCTGAGTAGCCTTGAGCAAAGTGCTTGAATTTTCATGCTAGAGTTGATTTACCAGTAAACATTTAGTAATACCTAATTCATAGTGTTGATGTGATGTTAGAATGTAAATCTTTAGAAAAATGCATGGCATATAATTCAAATTCAGTGAAAAATACAGCTATTGTTATTTTAAGGCCATTAAGTCAGATCTCTGGGTTTCATATAGAAATAATTTGCATTGACCCCTAGGGTATGAGGAGACCCCAGTCTGGTGCTAACTAAGGGTTTGGGGAAGGACATTCTGCAAGTTCCTTAAACTTGTTTCTGCTTAAAGAACCTTTGTGAGAAGAACATTTTAGAAACATCTAACCAATGGCTCAAGCAGAAACAAATCCCATTCTTCATTTTTCATTTATTTCTTCCCACTCCTCCCTACCCCACCCCCCCACTCTCACTCTAGGGCCACAGAAAGTATCTGTCCAGTATCCTTCACTTAGTAGCTATGTATAATTCATACTGTTGAATCACACCAGCTTTTTCATGTCTAGGAGAAGGGACTCTAATTTGGTAATATTTTCTAATTTGGTAAAATATATCTGATTTTTTAATTTAAAATGAATTTTTCTGTCTCATTTCTTCCCCCCAATCCACATTCTCCTTAGTTTTTAGAAACAAAATCCGGACAGTTTTAAAATAAGGTTCTAATCAATGCTAACTAACCAGAGATTTCCTTCTGGTTCCTCTATATTATATCTTACTTACCCAAATAGTGTTTGTTCATTGTTTTAAGCAGTTCAATAGTGTACATATAATGAATAAAATGATCTTATGCTAAATGTTTACAGATCAGGCAATCCCCAGTTAGCATTTGTGACAGGCTTTTTTTCTTAAATAAGCAGGTGATCTTACTAGCCAGTCTATCAAACATAATAAAGCAGCCAACTACTCAGCACAGCTACTCAGCAAGTTCCCAGTGATTAGCCTGAAGCTCTGTACCATGTACACCCCTGTCGGAATCCAGGGCGACAGAGTGGGCTTGTCATAAATGACACACGTGGATGGTTTTGCCTTACTGTAGTCCTTCAGACCAATCAAGTGTAAGACAGTTTAGCATTTACCAAGTTAAGTTCAGGAAGAACTAAAATACATGTTCAACGAATATTTGTTCAACAAGTTAGTGATTAAGTGAACAAATGGATGCTTTCAATAAAGCATCCCCTATCTTTCTCTTAGAAATTAATAAGTGAAGAAGATGCTGCTGTGAGAGACTAAAAACTACTTTACTAAGAAAATGAACCAGGATTCCTTTGAGAGAAAATACCATGCAGTATCTCGGTACCAATTACATACTATTGCTCAGAGTTTGGCATGTCTTAACTTTTTTGTCCCAAGGCTTTGCCTGCCATCACTTGACCTATACACTATAAACCATGGATCAGAGGTCCATAAAATAGTGGGCTTGTAGCAGAACTAGAGTATAAACCTCAACATGGAATTTTCTTACTCCTCTTGCTTTGTCCCAATCTTGACATCATTTTAACATATATCTCTAAGTGTTAATGGTTTATTAGAGGGGAGCTCTGACCTCTGTATCACCCTCTACAGAGCTTTTAAGTTTCACAATCTACGTTTGTGTTTATATATTTACCTTATGCGTCAAAAGTAATTTTGTGCCTCCTTAGCTTGCATATTAGCTTGTTAGAGAGTTTAAACTCATTACAGAACAATGTTTTTTTATGGAAACTAGGTCACAGACTTCCAGTGGTGCCCACCTGGTACCAAATTATGTGACTTTATATTCATTTTATGATGTTTACTTGGTTTGTTTTCTTCATAGCATTAAGGACTTTTATAATTAAAACAATCTTTTTGTTTACTTATTTGTTCTGTTTATACATCTTTAAAAAACAAGTGACATGAGAGCAGGGACTCTTAATTCTTCACTGGGGACCAAGCATTCACAAAGTTACCAGCAAATGGTTGGAATTTAATAACTATTTAATGAATGGATCAATGAACACATCCAAACTAGACAATTCATGTTTTGAATAATGTACTTTGATTTGGATATTTTGTCCTTATAGTTGCAAGAATTCTGTTATTGAAAGCTCATTAATTGGCAACTGAGAAAAATTGCATAGACTAGATCTACTTTATATATAAAACACTTAAAGGAGTACATGACATATTAGGAACTGGATAAATATGCATTATATCCAATGTCCAAATATTGTGTTAAAATTAAGTGTTTTCATATTTTTCTTAGGATATTTTGCAAATATTTTGTCTGCTATATCATGGACCAAAGAACATTGTTTTACTGTGTCAACAGTTGTTGAGGATAACAGAGAAAGATTAGTGACTAGTTATTTGAATTTCATTTAGTCTTACTCAGTGTAGTCAAATGTCCTACCTAGCTGTGGGTACGTATTTTGATTATTTGATTACAAACTAAAAAAAAAAAATTAAAAACACAAGAAATCTTGGTTTTATTTTTCCATCAAGGAATCTCCTCTTGATCAATGATTAGTAAATTAAAAATTTCTGATGTAATTTCTCCTTCTAATCTGTTAAGAGTATTGCCTAGATGCAGTGTTAGTTAACATAAAATTTTAGAAACTTAAATGTTACACCATTAACATTCTTTCTCCAGATCCTGTTTACTCTCAAATTCCAACTTGTATTGTAAACCCTAAGACTCTAAATGATTATTTGGAAGAAATAGTAAATGTGAAAAGGGTCACAAGACTTAAACTGATGACCATGTATAAATTTACTGCTCATTTGTCCAAACAAATCTGAGTCTACTAATAATTTAATTTGACCAGTTATTTATTCAAAACAAGAGTTAGTTTGGTGAAAATACACATCATCTAAAATACTTGTTCTAATACACTCTTCATTTCAGGTCAGTTCCAAAACCAGGATTTGTGGAAGTCCATAAAAGTTTATGATGGTGAAATAAAAGAGTCAATTAAATCAAAATCTAGTATTCCTAACCCTACGCTTTAAATGAATGTCAAGAAATTTCTGCCTTCCATAGCAATAGTCACGGGTCATGGGAAGATGACTCATAGATAAAAATGCACTAAAAACAAAATCTTTGGATGCTTAAATATATCAGCTGCTTTTAGTGATAAAATATGTTTGGATCAATATCCCTAGATGTCAGCATATAATAAATGTTGAAGAAATCTATTGAAATGGCTGAAAGTACACACAAATCAAAGGCTTTTTAAGGTTATTGAGGACAGTGTTTAAAATGTGTAGTAGATTTTGTGTACCTGAAGCTGCTTTCTCCTACATTTTTTTTCCACTGACTATTTTTCTTAAAGGTGGGTATAAGGTTAATTCCCACTCACGTTTCAGTTCACATATCTGCACTCTTACCACCTTTTTGAGGTTAAAGATTGAGTCATACACATGTTGATGCTGCCAGTCCCTCCTATAAAACTCACACAGAATAGGCGTTCACTGGTGCTTGGAGGATTTAGATTATTCAACAAAAGAAGACACAACTTACACTTAACATGCTTTCTTGTTCCCTAGAATACTTTTACCCACATTTCAGTCATGAAATCAAGTTTCTGAATTATTTTTTAAACGATCAGTTTCTATCCATAAGAGCTGAACAAAGTATCCCTTAACATAGATTAAAAACATGACAAAATTAAGAATACTTAAGTGCATTGCCATCCTATTAATCAAAACTACACCTATATATATTTTAAAATAAGGAAACATACATAAATGAGACATATTTATTCAATGTATAGGCAATGATTGATGAAATAGTTATGTTGATTGGGAGGGGGCTCTCACAAGATTAAATTCCATGCAGACCATGCATGGGTACCCACTGATGGAAAATGTTTAGATTTTACCCAGCATTAATAAGATGTTTAGAACCAGCTGGAGATCAAATCAATGGGTTTTGGCATGAGAAATAGGGGGAAGGGGAAAAATACTTTGTCCAAACACTCAGATCAGCTATGCATCACTTGTACAGCTAAACCAACTCACCTGGGAAGAATGAACAAACTGAGCAAGTTTCTGTTTGTATTTCCATTTTGAAAAATGACGTTTTGTATTTTAAGATCTTGTGTTATGAATAAAGGAAAGATTTAACATAAGAACTTGTAGACAAAGACTACTTCTTTTCTTGAAATATACACTGCATTTCAAGAAAGGAAATGTGAAACAATCTTGAGGAAACTCAAATACATTTTTATTGCACATAGAAGCAGTTATCCTTATGTAGAGCATGCTACTTTACTTAAAATACAAAATCTGATAGATACACATAAAGCCTCATGTATAGAAAGTAAGAGTATTGCTTTGCTTTGTTTTTAAAGATTCTTAATAGTTCACTGTCTTATCCATTGTTTAGCCTGTGACTAACTGCCATCTTCACATGAAAGGTTTCAGCAGACATCCATGTCTGCAGGTGTTTTGAGGGGAGCTGCTCCTGGTTCTGTAAACATGAAATGGTTTCTTAAGGCTCACATGCTAGAAGACTTTTCCTGAGAGGACGTATTCTAACTGTAGGATTTGAAAATGCAGAATGCAGCATTCGATTCAAATCCAATTGATTTTCTGCTGACTCTTTGGGAGACCACTCAGCTTCACACCAAACCCCCTCCCTCAAGACTCCCACATACCTGTGTAATTTGATACCTCTGATTCATAGGAGGCCAGGATAATGGTGGAGTAGAGCTAATGAAAGTCAGAGAAATAGTGCCTAGGTGTCGTACTTGCATAATGAATTTGGAACTGACAGTGTATTTCCTAGGCATGGTATGGGTGGCAGAGTGAACTAAATGAAACGTTAAGGTAGAAGCAATAGATCATCTTGCACGGTGTGCCACAAACATCAAGCAATTTGAAAGGTTAATGAACAAAGCAGTGGTTCTCTATGAGAGCCTCCAGAAACATTAGCAAACAGCAAAATGAAACTGCCTAAAGCATGAGAAAAGATCTATAGAACTCTTTCTTTTTTCCAAGTGCTCTGTAGATGGAACAGTAGTGACTTCAACACTAGGCATGTGTTGAGAATTAATAACTTGTTGGATTAATTGCTTTTGGTCTGGTCTCAAGTCAGCCATTCCTTCTCACTTGTCATTAATCCTCAAGAAAAGTCCTGTACTGCAGTTGTTTCTGCCAAAATCATGTTAGTTTACAGTAACAATACAATAAACAAACAAATTTTCCCAGTACTTAAAAGTTATTATTACTGGACAAATTAGATATAGGACCAAAAACAAAACCAAAAAAACCCCCAACTTTTTTCTTAGACTAATGTAATTGTAGCTGGGAAATAAAATTATTTGAGCAATCTCTCCAAAAGAGGTCAGCAATCTTCTATTTCTCTCTTAAAATATAATTTACTCCCTTGCCATTAAATCTTTACAAGAAGTAAAATGTATGTCTAGTGTGCATTTGATGTGGACCCAGGGCCAGTGCTTTTCAGACTTTAATGTGCAATGAGTCACCCTGGGATCTTGTTAAATGTAGCTTCTAATTCAGTAGGTCTGGGGCATCTAGACACTCTACATGTCTAATAAGCTCCCAGTTGATGCCAACACTGCTGATATGGGGAGCACACTCATAGTAGTTACCCAGAAGGTTTCTGCAGGACCTGGTGGAAATACTTGTGTACTTGTACATCAAGAAAAGGCAGGGATGGGGGTGAGAGGAGTGGAGAGAGGAAATTTTGAGGTGGGTGCTGGGCTGGTTGCTCAGAAAAACTGGGAGGAACAGGAGGGAGGGTAACCTGATACCCACTTTTTAACATTATGACAGTGAACTTGGTTTAATGGGGTAAGAGGAAACGGTTCCTCTTACCCACAGCATCCCAGGCACTGCACTATCTGCTAGGGATACAGTGATGAACTAAAAATGTCCAACCACTCACAGGTAAAGCTTAGTCTGTGGAAGACCCTTTGTTTTTGCTCTGAGCAGCTGAGAGATGGAAAGAGTATGCTAAAATGGTAATTATGGGGTTTTGTTTGTTTGTTTCCAGAACTAGATGACAGGCTCTAGTCCTTCTCTTTACTAGTTCTGTAAATTTGGGGAACTCAGCCTTTCTGGGTCCAGTGGTTTTCATACGAATTTTTAAGTGAGGGGATTATTTAATGTCCCTCTTGGCTTCAAAATTTATACTTGTAATTATAAACCATGTGACCCAAAAGTAATAATTTTTTTTTTCAAATAAGAATATGAAGTTTTTTAAAAAAACAAAAAACAAATTTTGTGCTTGAAATTAGCCCCCTTGGAAATCCATTATTCTAAATATTTTAGAAGCTGCACTTTTGGAATTTCTTGCAGTGTTAGTTTTGGAGTCACCTACAAAAAAGTGACATTATTTTATAGATTCACTTAACTGGGCCATAAATCTACTTGAATGACCCTTTCAAATGTTAGAGGAAAATCTAATCAAAGTTGGAGAGGATGTAAAATCCTTGAGAGTAAACTTCCTATTTATTTTATCTTTGGATTTTTACAGCAAGATTTCCCCATTTTCTTTATTCATAAGTCTCCTACAGTGCGTGCTAACAGTATGTGTTTCTGGGATATACTTAGCCTCACTAAATAAAAATCGTCAAGAGAATCCATATTTTTCCCACAGATTATTCTAATGGTTGGGGAACTTTAAGTTAATTAGTCTATATTTCACACAGGGTTTAGTGCATAGGAGTTGCTCAACTGTTGACTGAACAAAAGAAGGAAGAATGAATGACCAAAATCTGTCATATAAGCGGTGAATTGACATTTATGCAACTATAAACAGAATGCATTAACTTCAGAATTTTAAACTTACCTGTTCTGTGTTACTATCTAAAATCTTGCTTTATCCAGGTTAAAGGTCATAAATGAACCTTTGTCTACCATCAGCCTTTAGGTTCCATGAGGACTAAGTCCATGTGTTATATGTACACTATTACATCCCTAGACCCAAAATAGCAATTGACACCTATATTATTTGATACTTAACTATTTGTTGACTTGAACTAATTGCAGTGCATAGCTTAGATGACAGTCTGGCTAATTTAACTGTAAATAGGACTGTGGCAATAACCTAAAATGCCTCCACTTGAGGTTTTCTTCAATTCAGGCTAACTGGGTTTAATTTCTAGGTCTCCCAGAAATTAACTGTACTTTCCCCTTAAGGAATGATCTTGAGTCCAGAGCCATGAAATTCTTTGACCTGATACCTTGCAAAGCAGTTAACAATCACCTGGACATTATCGTAGGTCCCTATTGTGAGTTTGCATGTTACAATGTCCTTCTTTAGGAGGTTATGAAAATACATCTGTCTGAATACTCCATAGTGTTCTAGCCTTTCTGTTTCCAAGAAGGTTGATTCCTTTCACCTAGTTTTGAAACTCTAGTCTGGTCATCTCCTTTCTAACCACCCTGTTCTTTCCTCCCTGTTCTTTCCTTCTTTCTTTCTTTCTCTCTCCCTCCTTGCCCCAACCCTTCCTCCTTTCTGTTTCTTTACCCTTCCTCTCAATCTTTCCTCTTCTCTTTCCTTCTTTCTACATTTCCCCCCTTCTTCACTTTCCAAAGCCATGGATGGGGTACATAGTAGATAAGAGAAAACCATTCTGCATTGGGTTGTCCATTTGCCTGACCTGTGGGAATGAGGATCATAGGCACTAGAGATTTTTGCTGGACTATGCATGTGAGGCTGGGCCTACATGCCATGTATTTTCCTGCAAAATTTCCTTAAAGACACTTGAGAAAAGAGGAAATCCTTAGAGTTGGAAGGACAAGTGAGCAGTGGAAACTCACCCAAAATGTGCCAGGACTTTGGGCAGCATCTTCAATCAGGGACACTATTGACAGACAGAAACAGGGAACAAAATTCATGTCAATGCCTCTAAGGGCAGGAGTAGGCTGCTTGAGGAAAGAGTAAAAAGTATGGTTCTATTGTAGAAGTTTACTTTCTTTTAAAAAAGTCCCAAGGTTGAACAAAATAGAATTAGTAGATAAAACACTGAATTCAAAAGAAGTAGCACTAACACAGATTGGAAAATGAGTAGCATAGATTTGGATCTGACTGATATAAAAAGCTAGGAAATCTGTACACTAAAGAAATAAAAAAAAAAAAGGTGCTTAATGGCCAAATATGGAAATGAGTTTAGATGTTTTTCTTCACACTAAATGAGTGCAGAATCATGTGAGCATGCAAAGCTTGACTCTTTCAGAGAGAACTTAGCACAACATCAAAACTGAAAAGTTGATTCTTGTTATTTGAGCACCAAAGAGATTTGAAGGAATATCTGCTGGTTCTGATTTTTCTGTCACAGGGACTAAAACACACACTAGGATAGGAGAAAAGATGGGCAAGTTAGAAATGGGAGTACTAATGTGGATGAGAAAAGAACTCAGAGGTATCAAGGAAGGAGGGCATGCCTTCTAGACAGGCTAGTGATCGCCTCGTCCTGCCTGTCTTGGGGAGCAGCTGACTGTTTCTCAGCATAATCAACATTGGAGCAGAGGGGACACTGGCAGTACTGGATTTGTACGGCTGTGTCAGTCCATGGGGAGGATGACACAGCGGTGCCAGAGAATCAAAATTAGTGCCTCATATGACTGTGATAAACAGCTCAGGAGAGGTCAACCTCGTTGGGAAATGGCTGCTCACAAAATACTTTCCTCTTATCCAAGACTGGATACTACAGGAATATCCCCACCTGCCCTCCCTACCCCAATAGTAGTATAACTTTGAAGAGAAGAGAGAGTGGAAGAAAATCTGAATGGACTTAGTTCATTTGGAAATTAGGATTCCATCTCTGCCACCAGTGGAGTAAGTTTTGAAATAGAAGTTCAGTCATGGAAAAAATAAAGTTACATCTTTGGCTTGTTAAATTGATAGTGAAACTTGTACTTTATATACTCACAAAGGGCTAAGTCCCATGATGGGCCCAGGGGATGAGATCTATAAAAGACAGCTGAGGTTACTATCAAGAAGGAGAAATCAGAGGTGGAAAGAATTTGAAGTTTAAGAGAGAAAACTGAAAAGCTTAGGTTTTGTACAGAGTAGGGTCTCAATCAATATTAAACTTCCTAAGTGAAAGATGGAAACAAGGTGGCTGGAATGTGACCTCATTGTGGCAGGAGCATGCCTTGACCTTCTGTTCCTCATAACACCTTGCAGAGTGTTGGACTCACTGTTTTTGCTTCCTGTATAGTTGTTAAAATATTAAAAACTGAGAAAGGTGAGTACACCGTTGGTGACATTGACATGGGAGAATCAAAAATACATGGATATTTCTTCAGAGAGAGAGAGATTCATAGGTATTCATGAAGATTTAAGTAGGGCAACTGTCAGGGCTTCAGAGTGAGGGTGTGGAAAGTGGTGGCGAGTGAGCGTGTTCCCCTCTAGCAGATCATAGCTGTAGCTGATTTCGAGGAATGGGGAAACCACTAAATTGGGTCGAGAAAAACCCTTAAAATTCAGTCTATGGTTGGGGAAGTAATCTTCTGGATCATGTAGTCTGTTTCTCCAGAAAATCTCATGGGACTTTTTTCAGCTACACCAAACAATAGATAAGTGCAAGAAGACCGCCTTTGAGTCCTTTCTCAACTTACACAGCATGAGGGTTCAGTTTCCAGACAGAGAAAAAGGGTTTCCAATTACCCTAGCACGTCCTGTTATACTGGAATTACTTTACTATATTTATTTTTAAAACTAACTTACTTCTTTGGAGTTACAAAATTTTGGAGTAGTAGTAATTCCTGGTTCAGAAATCACAAACAATAAAAATAAATGGTGAAAAGTCTTTGTACTTCTCATCCTCCATCCATCCGGTTTCAAGCAACTTCCCCCCCCCCAAAAAAAAACAGAGGTAACAGGTATTCCTTCATATTCTTTTTGCATATATAACAAATACAAATATATTGTCTTAAACACCCTTTTTACACAAAAGGTAGCTTTCTATACGTACTATTCTGCACCTTTGTTTCATTTAACTATATTTTGATGATATTCCTATTATCAGTATATAGAGATTTTTCTCTTTGTAAACTCCACTAATGTTGGACACTTAACATTATTCCCCATCACTGAAATGATTCAACAGTGCGGAAGTGAAGAAGTTTGTACTCAGATCATTTCTCACATGTGCTAGTATTTCTCTAGCATAAATTTTCAGAATTTTTTTGACCCCGGGATTACTGGGTCAAGGGTTATGCATCTATAATTTTGATAATATTGCTAAATTGCCCTCAACAGAGTTTGTTTCTTTGGAATCATTTTAAACCTTATCACCTAGAGCAGATTTGATTGAGAAAATCCTCATGACCCCTAAATTGACAAGACTGGAAAATGAATAAGGAAGTCATTTGTTACAAGAAATTTTTAAAGAATTTTAAGTCTTAAAAAAAGTCACTACTCACCTTTATAATTAAACATAACAACTGAATCCAAATTACTAAGAAAGGTAACCACAAGTCATTTGTGATACAATAGTCTGTAACCTCAAGGGATGCTGGATGTCAAGTTAATCTTGGAGTCTGGTATAGGGTTTGAGTTATTTGACAGGTTATTTTAGTTTTACTATGCCCTTGAGAGTTACCAGTCCTTATAAAACTCAGAGGTGCTATGCTTATTAAGTTTTCCACCTTTGTTCAATCAAAATGTCACTAAAGGAAGACGTTAGCACCAGTGTTAATAACTAAAAATCCTAATTCATGCTTGGATTTTAAAAATGCTGTGGAAAGAAATCCTGAGGGTCATCTAGTGCAGGTACTACTTTAATAGGCTGTAATTTTAGTTGAAAGATTTTTGTAAAACTTAATACAAAAACATTCATGTTTTTACACACACCCACATATACATGCATACATACATCAGATAATTATCTGTAGACCTTAACAGCTCCATGCAAGGAATCTTCAGAGCCTCAGCGCTGAGAGGTTGATGGTAATGTGCTTTCTCATTTGAAGAAGTTTTTTTCTAGCAAAATATGAGGTGTGCAGGGTCAAGGTGCAGTTGTGGAGTCCTGAGGCAAGAAGAGAGGTAGAGGCTGAAAAGGAGGTTTCTTCCACAAAGTGGGTGAGGACAGGGCTCTTTTTGTGTATCTGAGCACTGACTCTCCAGCAAAAAAAATGATGAATGGATAGATGAATGTTATGATTTCTTATTTGAACAGATGCAGTGAAATCTGTTTTGTGATGGCAATATTTCAATAATGATATTTTCCCTTTTAAATTTGTAATTTTTTCCTGAATATGCAAGTGTTCTCTCAGATAATTCAAAGATGTATTTTTTTCTGTTTTGATCTATGATAAAGGACAATAAAAATGGGTGTGGAAGACTTAGACACAATTGATGTCATGGGCCTGAAAGCACATCGTGGGGTTGCAGAACTTTATAAAAGTATATTTCAATTTTCTCACATTTTTCTTACATAAATAAAATATATTTAAAGGTCAATAGAAATGAGTTGGCTTTGGCAACTGTACATTTCATTTGCTGCTTGAACCGGGATAGAAATTATAGCAGCTCGGTCTTTTCATTAGAAGTTTTCTTTGGAATCCCATGCTTCTGCTTTAGGTGCAGTGGTAGAATACATTTAAGTAATTCAATTTTAATTTTAAAGCAGTGTTAGGTCAGCATAAAATGTAAGCTGTATTTATGCCACAGAGGCTGAGTCAAGAGTGGTAGAATTCTATATTTCATAGGAGCACACAGTTATATCATCTCAGAGCTTTGGATAAATTTCTTCTCTCTAATGAATACCAACTTGTTTATTTGGCTGAACATTTTCCTCGCAACTAAGTTAAACTATTATTGTATTCCTGAGTTACTGGGGCCAGAGTTACTTGTAATCATGCCTCCATTTCCTAAGCCTGTCAGTTATAATTAATTTCTCAGTGATAATTTCTCAGTGATAGTGCCAAGAGGTTGCTCACAGGAACAGAGGGCAGGGTCTATAGAATTCACGTCATTGTATTGCTGATGCAACCCATTATATCTTGGCTTAGCTACATTAGCTCAGGCTCTTCTTTTCTCCATATTTTGTTTTTCCTCTGAGCACAAGAAAATCTTGGTGTACCCAGGGAGGAAAAACACTACTCAGTAATTCTGTCACAGTTTCTATTATATCAGGCTGCATGGTGTACACCATGGATATGAATACGAACAAGACCAGTCCTCAAAGAACTTACTGATTTGTAGGCAAGGAAGTTATTTACTTAATTAAATAAAGGGTGTGGGTCTGTTGTCAGAGCATTTGCGAAAGAGAGTGTGAGAATCCAGGAGATTTACTCATAGGGCACAAAGGTCAAAAAAAGCCCTATCCTTCTTCTCTCAAGTCCAAGGGAAGAGTTTAGATTAATGACTTTTCAGCTAAAGGAAAGCCAAAATATTCCCACTATAAAATGTAGAAGAAGGTCCCTTGGGCTAGCTTCTGAAGAGGGTAACTCCTTGATCATTAGTTGCTCTTTTCTAGGCTTGTGATGTAGGGTCTGTATTAGTTTCTGAGGGCTGTCATCACAAAGTACCATAAACTTAGAGAAATTTATTGCCTCACAATTCTGAAATCAAGGTGTTAGCAGGGCCATGCTCCCTTTGAAGGTGCTATGGAAGGAATGATTCTTTTGTAGCTTCTGGTAGCCTCAGAGGTCCCTGGGCTTATAGATGCGTCACTCTAATCCTTTCTCTTCTCATGAGTTCTCCCTGTGCATCATCTCCCCCTTTGCCATGCCTGTCTCTGGGTTCGAATTTCCCCTTCTTAGAACACTATTCACATTGAATTAGAAAAGATCACATTTGGAGCTACTGAAGGTTAAGACTTCAACATATCTTTTTTTTTTTTTTTTTTTTTGACAGGAGATGGGGGATGCAATTCAACATGAGTAATTAAGTTATTAGTGTGGATCCTAATCCATATGATTAGTGTCCTTAATACAGTTCAGTTCAACCCTTAATGAGGTCTGTAGTGGATACTCTGCCCAAATTCTCTTTAACAGAAGTGGCACCCAACTCCCAGTTGCTGTGAATGTTGCCCATGATGATCTTTGACTCTGAGGGAAGAACTGTGGGAACTTCCTGGGTGTCACTGCCCAGCCCTTCCAATAACTGCTTTTGAACAAATGACGCCACCTTGACTTGTAGGCTCTGACCATGCCCAGACCCCAAGTAGGCACTTTGCCTCATTGGAAACTCATTGTTGGAACTAACCTGTGGCTCACTTTGTGTTCCAGAGCTTTTACTTGGGCTTAGGCTGAAGCTAGTCTCCAGCTAAGATCACGTCTTGGTTTAGCTTTGATCTCCAGTACTGTCCTGCTTCCTTCCCTCCTGTTCTACTAACACTAATACTAATAAATCACACGAATAAGAATCCTGTCATAAGTAGAATAATGGCCCCCAAAGATGTCCAAATACTAACTCCCAGAATCTCTGAATATGTTAGGTTGCACAGCAAAGGGGAAAAGTTGCAGGTGGAATTAAGATTGCTAATCAGATGATCTTAAAATAGGGATGTTATTCTGAATTACTTGGGTAGATCCAGTGTAACAACAGGAGTCCCTAGAAGTGGAAGAGAGAAGCAGAAGAGGTCAGAGTCAGAGGGAGATGCGGCTACAGAGGAATATTCAGACACACATCATTGCTGGCTTTAAAAATAATGTGAGCTATGAGCCAAGGAATAAGGGCAGAATCTAAAAGCTAGAAAAGGAAAATAAACACTCTTTCCTTAAGCCTTGAGAAAGGAGTATCACCTGGTCTGACATCTTGATTTTTAGCTCCAAGAAACCATATCAGACTTAAGACCTACTAAGCTGAGAGATAATAAACATGTCATTTTAAAAGTCACCGAGTTTGTGATAATTCATTACAGCAGCAATAGGTAACAAATATAAAGCCCCATTTCAGCCTCTACTTTTAGGAAACCTGACCTTTTAGGGTCCTTCTTCCCAGGTATCATAGAGGTGTCATTCCCAATTGTCATAATTCCTCTCAATTAAAATGACTATATAAACACATAAAAATCATATAAAAACTTGCTGGTCATGTAGTAGCACAATGATTAAGGTTCTGAACTGTGCAATGACAAAAATTTGTATTTCAAGCCTTAGGAAGCCATCACTTCCTAAGAGGGCAAGATACTTTTTTTGGTGGGGGAGGGGACCTCACTTCTTTCCATCTGCAAGAGGGTGGTAGTAGTAACCATTTCACATAGGTTGCTGAGAGTTAATGCATAAGGTATATAGACTGTTGGGAATGTTCTGTAAACTTTAGCCATCTTTATTTCCATTTGCCCAAGAGCTCTGCATTTTGTTTCTCACTGAAGATAAAGGATTGGGTCATGAAGTAAGACTACATTAAAAAAAAAAAAAGACTACATTAACATGATCTTGTGTGCAAATAGATTTCAGTTTAAATTTTTTATTTTATTTATTATCCAGTACAGAAAATTTATCAAGAAAAAAGAAGGCATTACATGATTAGGTGTATCCCTGCATTATTTCTGGTTTTATCATCAAAGCCTTAGCTATCTGACAGAAGCAGAAGACATTTGGAATTGTTCTGATTTATTTCATTTATGTTTAAATTGATTCCACACAGGATACCCTGCATAAAGGAGCATTTCTCAGAGTGTGTTCTTAGAGCCTAAAACAGAATTACTTGGAGCTGTTGTTTAAAATGCGGATTCCTGAGTGGCACCTCTTTGAGGATGAGGCCTACACAGTTGTGTTCTTAGTGGTTTCCGTACTATTCTCCATGATTTTGAGGACAGTCCTCACGTTGCTGAGGGATTTTGTGTAACGTCCCTCAAAGATGCATGCCTCAGTTTCTCCATGATTAACATATGATAATAACAAATTTAAGAGAGACTCTGTGTGTTTTTTTAAGTTCATAAAATAATAAACTCTATTATTGAAATACAATTAGAATTGGCTAGCCTAAACAGTACATTTGGATTTAAGTGATTGAAATATCAGAAAATTTCTGTTTCTTTAACTGATATCTTGTCCCTAAATCATAATTTGAATACACATAAAAGTATGAGTACAATCATATTTGTATTGCTTGAAAAAAATGGGGAGGATAAATGCTTAATTTTAAAACTTCTTAATCTGTTCTTTTATCTAAAAATATAATTTACCTCAAGGAAGGCAAATTTTTAAAAGCAACCACAAGGCAACTAGCCTCCTAAAGATGAACAGCTGTTAAAGAACTGGTGAAAGTTCTTGGCAGGAAATGGCTGGGTAGAGGGAAATGGAGATGGAGAGAAATTATATGGCTTGTATTTTATTGACTTATAAACCTCTATTTGTAACGTGGATTTGGAAAGGCAATTGATTGTCATGATATATAATGGCACTTACTATCGAACCATGTGTTTTTCATGTTCCCTTTTGTCACACAGTGTGCTCACGATTGTGGAGAATGACATAAGTATGAGGTACGGTTTCTGCTCTCAGACATTAATGTGTAATGGCAGAAATAAGAGCGATACATAAAACAGTTAAAGTATATGTATGTGTGCATTCATATGTATAAATATATATTAGAAACATATTTATATTTTAAGTATATATTGGTATCTTTAAATTTGTATGTATATTTATATGAAATAATAGTTAAGAAATGGGTAATGATTAGATGCTAAACTACATCATTTGAATGCAAATTTGCTGTAAAATTTCACAGAGGAAAAGATTAGCAGGGACTGAAATAATCAGAAACTCAATTCAGGACTGAATGACCTGTGCTGAAACATTTTAAGTCTGTGAATCTTTGATTTGATAATAGATGGCTTGATTTTTATCAGAAGTTGGGTCTTTTTGTTTGTTTAATGCTCCATTTATTTATTATTCACAATGACTAAGCAAAAAAAAAAAAAGGCATCAACTGTTGAGCAACTCTAAGAATATTTTTTTTCTTTTAAGTAAAATTTTTATCAGTTTAATGGCTTTGCCAGATGAATAAGAACACTGCACAGTATTGAACTAACATTAAGAAGGGGTTTTACAAGCATTCATTGACTTAGATTTGTTCCTTGGAGGTACTGTTTGAAGTACAAAAGCAAAATGAGAACCTTAGTCATCTTCAGAGCTAGTACAGAACAGTTTGTGACTCAGCCCTTGCCCCAGGTTTAGCCATTTACAGTACATACTAATTAAGATTTAGATTTTAAAATATCTTCAGCAATCCACACTTCAGAGATTCTGTCTCCTTGGAAGTTTGTCTGAGGTGAATCTCTTCATTGGTCCTGAAAGAAGTCTAGTCTAATAAGCCCATTTGAAAAAGTCAGTGCAGCACTTTGAAAGAAGCATAGTGTTTTAAGTTTCAAAATAGGACAATGCTTTTTTAAAGTACAAACTAGAAATTTAAAATTATTCTCTTGTATTCCAAAACTGATTCAACAACATTTATGAAATTTTACTTTGTATACAGGCTTACTGGAGTTATAAAGAAGGAAAGTTCTAAGGTCTAAGGAATTTAGTATTATGGAGGGCATAAATACAGAGTTAATTTTGATTAAATTTAAAAATTAATTTGATTAGTAAATAGAGTGGGTAATATTCACATGCATAACTTTAAAAATATCAGTTATCTCCCAATCATCCAATTCTGGAAGATAACCCCAGTCACTAGCCCTGGTGCATTTTTTCCTGAAGATACATCAGCAAGCATGCCTGAATGCTCATAAGACATCAGATATGAAACACATTTGAACTCTATCATGGTCGAATACAAAAAAGGGCAGAGAAACATGGCCGTGACAAATTTAACAAATGAGAAATCCTTAGATCCTACTGATGCTGCCAATCAGAGAAGTTTGGTTGTCGAGCCTGGGATGGCAAGCTTTGCTGGACCAGTGGTAGGTTGTGTTAAGTTAAGACAGAGGAAAGAGAATGACTTGAGGTGGAGACTTCATGTATTTTGACCACTCTGACAGCTGAAGCAAACTGTACCCAAATAATGGACATAATTCTGTTTCTCACTATTCTTATCATCATGTGTACTAAGCCTAAGAAACTGTTTGTATTTTATAAAATTGTATACAGCAGAATATTTCTCCATTAATGTTCCAAAAGGGAGTTTGCATCAGAATTACCCTGGCAGTCTATTAAATATGCATTTTTTTCAAGCTGCAGCCACAAGGGCTTTGGACCCAGAATATCTGAGATAAGGTCTAGAGTCTGCAGTTTAGACTCTGCAGTAGCTCAGGTGGTCCTGCTGCAGTAATTCCACAACACAGTTGGGGAAAGTCCCAGGATGAGAAACATTTAGAATTCTTTGAGTTGTCCAGGCCCAGGGTCAGGTACCTCCCAAATGAATGTTTGGACTGGAGTTTACCTTCAGGCCCCTCCTTGGTTTTTTCATGCTAAAATCACTGGCCAGAAGCTCAAGGCCAAACACTCAGGCAACTTCAATTCAAAATCTAAAATTGCAATCATAAATTTAATGTACATTTTTCCTTTCTAAATCCTTAATTTTTCCTCTCGCAACATGTAGCCGAGTTTACATGAATAAGTGAGAAAATTTATGTGAGCAATTTTAGAACCTGGTAGGGGAAAATTATCCTCCAGTATCTTATACTTTAACAGGGGGGGGACTTGACTCCTTCCTACCAATCAGCATTCCTTCTTAGTCCTTTTATGACAGATGTGGCTGTGATCTGCCTTTGCAATAGGGCTTTTCTTCAGTATCACAATGTAATTTTCTTTGAAATGTTATATTTATTGAAACTTAATCTGAGAAAATTGCATCAGCTGGAATTGGCCTTGGTGCCAGCATTTCAGAATTTGATATTTAAATTAATTGTGCATATATAATATCAAGCTGGGATTCATTTTCCTAGAATGTAGCCTACCTTTTAGTAAGTGACCAAGAATTAAGCATTTTGGCATCTTTTGTTAACTTTTTTAAAGTCACGAGGACCAAGGTTAGCAATTCTTCATGTATATTCCAGGCCATTCTATGTTCCCTACTCTTGCCTTCAGCTGAGTGCTACTGTCCTAAAATTCCATTTATTCTTCACTCTTTGACCTCCTATCTGTTTAGTTGGTTGTCGTGGCATTGGCAGGGCTTTGTGCCCAGGAAATCCAACAGTCCTATTTGAGCAAAAGCTATATCCACTTGCCAACTAGTCCCTCTACCCAAATTGCCATAGCAACCAAAAAGATTGCAGGTGCCTATATTACAGAATCATGTACTGAACAGATGTCATCATTTACCAAACGGTGCTTGTTGAATCTGAATAGTTCAAGCAGCTGCAAACAGAATAACTCCTCCCTGAGAGATTTCAGGGTGTCAAACTGCAAAATACCCATGACTTGTTATGGTGGGGAGCCAAGTGGAATGGAAAGGATAACTCACCCTGGAGGCACACAAGCATGTGTTCACATGTAACCCTCCCTCTCCTCTTCCTTACTCAATAAGCCGGCAGCTATGAAAGGAGTGTGCATAACAAGTGTGTCAAGGAATTGACCTGCTTACATTTAGGACTGAGACACTGATCTGGTTGGAATACAGCAAGAAAGAAAAAGAAGTGTTTATCCAAAAGGGGTACTGTCTAAAAACAAAGATGGCAGACAACTGATATGAGAGGTTTTGCTGGGCTCCCTTAATAAATACGTAGTGTCAGAAAAGTTATTGATTAGTCTCTTCCTCAGATTTAGAGATGGAGGACTTCAAACAACCACAAATACAGTATCTCTCCACAAAGGAAGTGACATCAATGTGATAACATATTAGTGCAATTAGTATAAATGAATGTATAAGATTGGTAGACGATGGATTCCAAGAAAGGTCATGATGCATTTAAAGGGGTAAAGTAATCAGAGGTCTTCTGGAGAGTAGCCATAGGTGGAGTGTACAATACAGACATGGAACTAAGAACCACACATGGATATTGAGACCAATTGTGAGTAAAGGAGACTAAAAAGAGGTTCAAGGAATATTGAAATGAACCTCCAAGTAGCTTTCATTAATTTGCTATAAACCAGCTGATTATCTTACTCTTGTGAACCAGAAGGCAAATTTCTAGTGACCTTCCAAATGAAATGAGAAATCTAAGCAGATACTTAGTCAAAAAGCAAAGTGTTCTCCTTCATATGTTACTTTGGTGGTAGATTTCAATGTCCACTCCTTGTACTCATGAGATGTGTTGTACTGATATTCTCTAGTGTATTTCAGCAATGAAGACATATGAGATGCTACAAATGTTCAAAACTTTAGACTCATCATATATTTTCTTATTATGATAAGTAAACACAAAATAGAAGCTTAATATGTAATGGGGAAATCTACTGACTATGCCCTGGGTACTGCTGATTGTGTATTCAGAGCAGGTGACAAATTCTTAGCCTCCTTGGAACCAATGAGTTTTACCCCTAGAAGAAAACTTTAAGAATGAGTCTAAAATCCAAAAAGGGAATTTTATCCAAGGCACAAAACCAAACTTCTTGAAGGTGAATTTTATTAAATAATAGAATAACAAAAGCAAGGGATGGAATTACTTCTGAATATTTGTACAGTGACTGCTAGTATTTAAACTATTTTAGCCAATATGTTTTGAGAAACCAGGAAAGCTCCTCCTTTGAGTTTTCAGCCACCTGGCATAGCAAGGTCCAGGGCTTGCACTCGATGGCATCACACTTAGGCGTAGAGACTTCCCTTACTTATAAACTCCCTGCAAGTTTATGACAGATGAAACTCACAATCATCATTTTGAAGAGGTGGGCAGAAAACAGGCCACTTTCATAGGATCTGAAAGAGCCAAAGAGCAATGTCATCAGTTACCTATTGCCATGTACAAGCCATTCCGAAACTTAAGGACTTAAATCAACAATAATCTATTATTGCTGGACACTCCTGCTCATCTAGGCTCGGCGAGGCTCATTTTGGAACGGTTTATTCATGGACTGCAGATAGCTGACAATCACCTTAGAGGCTGGCTGGCAGCTGGTTTCAACTCAGATGACTCCTCTCTGCTCTATGTGTCTCTTCCAGCAGAAGGGGCCAAGAGTCAGCAGAAATGTGAAAAGCTTCCTGAAGGCTGTGTTGAAACTTACAGGGCTTAGTTTACATTGCCTTCTCTTGGCCAAACCAAATGGCAAGCCTGGTTCAGGTTTAAGAAGGTGAAGAAATATATTCCATCTCTTGATGGGAGGAGCTGCAAAGGAGTGTGATAATCTTCACCACAAGTAATATGTTTAGGGGGGTTAATGTGAGAAGGCGTGCCCTCCACCAACTTCTCAGAGGAAAACACAGCTTTTTAGAACATTTTGCATTATAGAACTGTCTAAAATTTCTGGAGACATCTATCACTTTGATTTTAGTACTGGGTCAGTAATTTCTAAATCAACTAATCTGGTTTATGGATTCAGAAGAATTACTATCTTAAGTTTGTAAATTCTCTATATCATTTCTTTTCCTATCCACTGAAAATAGATATTTTTCAAGTTAAGAACCTTAGCAATTAAATAATATGGTTCTTAGAGCAATATCAATAGATACAACTTCTGTTTCAGGTTCAATTTTTTTTTTAAAGGGAAACATATTTTTAAATTTTTTAGCCTAGAAGTGTTTGTTACCTAGAATATGTGTTTCTGTTTAGCTACAAGTTCATAGCCTTTAGCATCCTGCTGTGGAGAATGACCTTGGTTTTATGAATACAAGTCAATGAAAAAGTCGTAGACAAGTCAAAAAAACCTGAGTTTGGTAATAGGAATCTGTGAGTCACGATCAACAGCAGCAGCAACAAAAAGTGAAGTCAAGGGACATCGTGCTGTATACCAGAAATTGACACGTTGTAAATAACTATACTTCAATAACAAAAAACAAAGTGAACAAACGAGTCAAGAGTTGGGGGTCGAAGCAGGTCATAGAGTAACTTTAAAAGTATGATTATTTCTTTATTTTAATATGAATGACAAAATTGTTTTGTATTTCTTTAAAATCCATTTATTCCCTCATATCAGCAACTGCAAAAAAGTAAGGAAACACTATTCTGGTTTCTCTATCACTTTTCTCTTTGCTTTTTCCTATGATAAAGAGAGATTTCGTTGGTACCAGAAAGCAGCAAAATCTCTCTTGATTACACAATCCAAGTGCTGAGAAACCCACACAACATGATGCAGTCTCCCTGCCCTTCCCCTGATGCAGACTTCTGGGCTGCATGAGTCCTGCTCTCCTGTGGTGCAGGCAGCCCTGTCTCAGTGGGGGTGCAGTTACCAGCGAAGCCTTAAAGGATTGGAGGGCATGACGCAGTAGAGAGACGGATAGTTAGGCCTTACTGTTGTGAAGAGGGAGAATGTAATCAAGAGTACATTATTAAGAAATCACTGGTCTGGGGAATGAAGCACGTTAGAATGGAAAGTCCAGAATTGTATACAGTAAGTCTGTGAAGTTGGAATGTCTCAGTACTGCTCAGTCACGAGTTTTCTGATACTTCAGCTCTGAATAGTAAACAGACCGAGGTATATCAGTGCCAGTTTCCACTGTTCTTGAAACAAGAATTCTGTCAGTTATTGCTGATGTTACTATTAAAGGAAGAAAGCTTTGCAAGCAAATGTGGTACTGTATAAATTGAGTATTACTATGTAACTATATAAATTCCAAGTTAGCATTATTCCTAATCACTATTTCCTCTGGTATAGGGTTATAAGAAAGAATGTAGGGACAAAACTGAAATCAGGACCAGAATCACAACAGAGAAGCTATGGCCCTATTGTAAAAATTAAACACACACACACACACACACACACACACACACACACACACACACACAAAATTCCCTCCCCCCCCCAAAAAACCCCTGTATTTTATACCTATAATATAGAGCAAAAGCGATTATAATTCAGTTTGGAACTACCACTGGGTTGCAAGATGACAGTTTAGCTCTGAGAATTCCCTTTAAACAAGTGGAGGTAAGAGGGTCATTTAGCACACCATAGTAAATAAGCTGATTTGTTTTACCAAACTTTGAATTATGGTTCAGTAACAACAGCAAATGACAGCTTGCCCAAGTGTCGAGTTCTGATTTTCATGCCAAATACTTTCAAAGAGCATACGGTGTACTTGCTCTCCACTCCCATCAAGTATTACACAAAATATTTCACTGAACTTTGGTTTCAAGCATGCCTCTCTAAGGTGAATATCCTTCCCTTTCACTAGACAAAAACAGTACAGTCCCGGCAAGGTCGTGGTTACAGGATGATTCAAGGTTAGCCAGATCAGTAAGGGCAGTGAAAACAAGATTACAGGCAGGACACAAAGATTATAGGGCAGGACAGAGAGGAAAGGACTGGGAGATACACTCTAAAGAGGGAGGCCATGATTGCAGGATAGAAATATCTTAGACATAAAACCCTGAAGAGGAAAAAGAAATTAGTATAACCAAGACAAATTGTCTGAATTTCCTTTTCAAGGAGGAATAGTTGAATCAAAGTAGTGGTGGTGATGGTGGTGGTAGCAGTAGCAGTAGAAGTAGCAGTTGTAGTAAAAATTCTGAAAGTAAAAGTAAACTGAACCTGATACTGAGAAGTATCTCCATAGTAAGAGTTCATCAACATTTAAAATCATCATGTCTGAAACCAGTCATCTTCCACCGAAATCCACCCCACCTTTTAGAAAAAATCTCTTCAGGACATCCTCAACTCCTGGTTATCCTGGATTAAGATGTTGGTGATATTTTCCATGCCTTTTCTGCCTTTTCTCCTCATCACATTGAGCCAGTGAGTCCAGGCCCCTCCAGTGCTCATTGTTCCCTAAGCTCTCGCTTTCCCTCCCGGCTTCACAACCACTACAGCCATTCCGGCCCTCACTTCCTCTAACCTGCACTCTGAAACAGCTCTCTCCAACTCCGCGCTCTTCCCTCCCTCAAGGATCTTACAGCTCACTGCTGAATGCTTCTCCCTAATGTACAACTATAATTCTGTCATTTTTTCTGAACAGAAATGCTCAAGGATGCCCCCACTCTACCAGGGAACACAGAATACTTACTCCTTCGATTCAGGTTCTCCTTTGCCTCATCATGATCCATCTTCCGGCTTTGTCTTGCATCTCATCATACGCTTGGTGACATAGATCAAACATACTCCCAGCTTTCCTTTCTCTGGTTGGTTGTTGGTTTTAATAGTTCCTCCACATATGTACCTGCATTTCAAAATTCAGTTTAACTGCTCACTATCCATGAAGTTTCTGTGACCCTAGCAGAAAGCATGCAATCTTGTTTTCAGAAACACTCAGTCACCTTGTTTCTAGTTATTCTGGTGCCATTTTAGTTCATTTAAAAAGAATTTATGTGCTTGTCACAACTCCCCTTGTTGGATTGCATGGTCCCGAAGGCAAGAACACAGCTTATTTATTCATCTACTGTGTGAGTCATTAGGTGCCTATACAAAGTGTGAATAAATGCTTCTGAATGATCACTATGGTGATAAAAAATAAAATTAGAAGTTGTTTGATTTAAATGTGAATGGTTTTAGAGTTAACATTTTAAAGAGGTTGCCATTCTTACCAAGATAGGGAGAAAAAGAAAACAAACCAAATGCTATTTCATTCAAAATAATGTGAGTAGTATTTGCCTCATCTATTTGGAGGGCAGCTTCATCTCAACCATCATCATACTGGGCTCACCTGTTCCATGACATTACTAAGCATCACAGCCAAAAAATCTACATGTATGTTGAAAGATACAACAGAATATTAACAATGGTATCACTGAGATAAAGTGTTAAAGTAATTTTAACATTTTTATGTATTTCTGCATTTCCACAGAATATTTATAGTATCTATTGCCAGAAGAACATTATTAATAACAGACTATTTGAACAATGGATTATTTTTGATGGGTCTAAAATTTTACAGCTATAAATTTTGATCTAGATAGTGCTGAGTCCTAACAATACAAAAACTACCCTGTGTAGGTTGAATGTGATATGATTTATATTTTGGAACAGTAACTGATGGCCATTTTAAAATGTTACGAAGGAGGCAAAAGCTTGATGAAGAGCGAACAAGAAAAAAACTTGTTATTGATGCAAACAATATGATAAACGTTTGAACTAAGATTGTAGCAGTGGGAAGAGAAGAAAGTTCAAACCTTAATCAATGATCATTGGTTAACAATTCAATGAAGAGACTGAGAGAGTGGAAGGATCTCCCAGTATTCAAAGGCTGTTCATTACCTGATGAAGGTTTTGCTTTTAGTGCCAAAAAAAACAGTAATTAAATGATGCAGAAGTTAGTTGACAGAATGTGCTACAAAGATGATTCTGAGAGAAAAGCTTTAAAAGGGTATAAAGAAATCAACAGGGAAAAGAAGCCTCTGATAAGTGAGCTCTTATCTTTAGGGACTTCTGGTCAGCCTGAGTCATAGTCAGAGGAGATAACGAGTTTTCCTGTTGAGATCTTTTAAAGAAAAGATTGCCAAAAGCTGGCTCTGCAGGAAAGATGGTGACAACTTTCTCTGAAAAGAATAAGTAGCTGGTCCTTAAAGGAAACATGACTCTATAAAGCAAGGGATAGAGGCAAGGTAGGTTGTGACTTAGGGGTGAATGTTTGTGGAGTTGGATAGTGGAGGGGAAATGAACTGGTTCAATTTACCAGTGACAGATAACAATTAATATTAATAATAGACATTCCCAGTTTGCACATATTTTAAGTCTTTATTTCATGACATACATTTCTTGCCATTTAATGTAACCTCTATCTACTACCATTTTAATGTAGAAATTTATAGAAATGTAATACTAACTTACTCTATCATTCTTACAAATTTGGGAGACATTTACTCATCAAGTTCCATAACCATAATTTAGCTTTGTACCAACTACATAAAATTTATTTGAAATGCCTAGGAGGAAGAAAACCTATGGAGTGAGCCTCACAGATTTAACCCTATTTTAGGAACAGAAGCAATTCTCTTACATTTATATCTTTTACCAAAATACATATAGTGCCATTTCATTCCTTATTTTTAGCTACAAACATTATACTGGATTAAATACAATAGGAGGAACTGTATTCCTTAATTCCATTTCAACACTGTCTTATACTATGAATCACAAAATGCCCGTGGCATTTTCTAACAGAGAAGACCGTGTTCCAATTCTACCACCACAACTTAATAACATTTTGATCTTGGGAAAATTAGTGAACTTTTCTATATCTCAATTTTCTCATCTATATAGTGGATGTTTCAACTGTAGGAACTACAGATTTCCTGAATGTAAATATTCTCACCATAATCAATTTAACAACCCACTCATAATATTCCTGAATATTTAATAATCTCAGATCTAGTGGGCTGGGAGAATCAGTGTAAGCTACATCTAGTACACAATGGTTGAGGAGATTAGATAATTTAAAAGTTTCGGGAAGCAAGGGGCTGCAGAGTAGAAATAATGACTTAAAGACACATTGAAAATTAGGTTAAATCAACAATGTCTAGATAGTAGATCATTAACTTAAAAAGCCATAGAATCATAAAAATAGATGGAAATTATATGTGTGTGTGTGTGTGTGTGTGTGTGTGTGTGTGTGTGTGTGTGTATATAAAAATTTTAAAGCCTGGAAGATTGACACCTGGAGAATAGGTAAGGGGAACAGATGAAATATATGTCAATTTAGTTAGCAAGTCTGTAAGGGACAGTATTTTACAAAGGGTAATTGCAGTCATTTATTAAAAGTTGATAACAAAAAGGGTATAGACACTATAGAATTAGTGTAAGCTCACATATACAAATCTTTCTGTACCAATAGCCAGTTTAAAGCAGCCCAGGATATTAGATATGATGGTCAACAAGACATACTCTAGTAAGTTTTGCTTAAAGTAAAAAGAAAATAGAATAATAAGATAGTTATCTACTTTTAGATTTGTATCTGTGCCATTGTGTTCAGAAATTCCTAGTTGTGAATGTATTCCTACTTCTATTGCAGAATCATTTTTATCTCAGGTTTTTAAATCTTCTTAGTCCGAGTCTTAGTCCACTCATAGTACCATTGGTAATTGTAGCTGTCTTTCCTGGGTTTATCAAGGAATCCACTCTTGCCTATAGGACTTGCATGTGCTCCTGCTTAATCCTCTGTGTGCATCTCACCAAATTTGTCTTAAGGCTACTATACATTGATAGATTGTGCCAAGGAAAAAACATGTTTCCCCCAAAGTTATACTGCCCAAAGTTTGAAATGACATTGAAGTTGCTTACCCATGGTTTTAGCCTTGTTTACTCTGCTTTATGCTGTCTGGAAGGAAGGAATATTCCTGTATCCTTCTAGGTTCTTCTGGCTGGTCTAAGAATTAAGCTGACATGAGACAGATTAATAGGAGAAAATCAAACAAAGATTTAATAACATGTGTACATGGGAGAGACCCAGGACTTGCCAAAATGGCCAAAGTCCTCATCTTAAATGCCACCTTCAGCTGAAGAAAAGATGATGAAAATGTTGGGGGTATAATTGGTTTGGGACTTCAAAGAAAGGAAAGGCAATTCATCTGGAGATGGAAAAGCAAATATCTGGTAAACAAGTATTTTTCTGAGCCAGTGGGACACAGGGACAACAGGACACAGAGAGGAATTTTAACAAACAGACTTTGCTAGGTTCCTCCCTGTCTGTCACACCTAGTACATACTACAGATACTGTGGTGACAGCTCCCTTCCTGGAACAGGTCCTCTACATTTTTTAGGCAGCTAAATCATTGGAGGGGGTTGTTAAAAACAAAGACTTCTTGACTTTTTTGTTTCTTAAAAATAATCAACCTAAATTAATCTTCATACGAAAGAGAGACATTTTGGGGTGGCAAATTTTGTTCCCCTACACTGCTCTCTCTAAAGTAAGCTGGTTTCTGTTCCCTGGATCCACAGATTTCTGACATTTATTGGCATGATTTATGAATGGAGCTTTTTCCAGTAGTTGCCTGTTGTTGCACTAGACCTCCTAATACTGACTATCTTCCAAATTTTATCATGCTTATGCCTAATTTTTATCCATAAAGTTTTGGACTGCCTAATCCACTCTCTGTGGTCAGCTGTTGTACTGAGTCACTTTCCTGTAGGTCTGGCCCAGCTGTGTCTCTTCCTGTACTCTCATACCCACCTATCATATGGCTCAGGACCTTTGTGCCCACCCAGGTTAACTTCTAGCCTAGGACCTACTCTATACCATACCATACCAAAGACCATAGGAGCAGTGGGTCTTTAGGTGGACAGATGGAATATTAATGAAAAATTATGAATCCATGGGACCCAATGTCTCATTAAAAAAGCAGTCAGTATACTTAAATACAAAGAACATGTTGAATAGACTAGTCAGTGTTCAGATAATGAAGAGTACATTCAAATAATGTTCTATTAGATTGTCTAGAAAATCTGTTCTTGTATCACCATACTTTAACAAATGATTTTATTTTATTTATTTATCTTTAAAATACATCATGCTGTATTTATTTTTTCATAGATTATATACCACTTACAGCTATTATAAAATACTGGCTTATTTCCTGTGCTGTACAATATATTATTATAGCTTATTTACTTTATACATGGTAGTTTGTACTTAATCCCTGACTTCTATCTTGTCCCTCACTCTTTCCCTCTTCCCACTGGCAACCAATAGTTTGTTCTTTATAGCTGTGAGTCTGTTTCTTTTGTTTTATTCACTAGTTTATTTTTTATATTCCACATACAAATGGTAACACAATATTTTCTTTCTCCATCTGACTTATTTCACTTAGTTTAATACCCTCCAAATATATCTTTGCTCTTGCAAATGGCAAAATTTTCATTCTTTTGTATGGCTGAGTAGTATTCCATTGCATATACTTACCACATATTTATCCATTCCTCTGTTGATGGACACTTCAGTTGCTTTCATATCTTGCCTATTGTAATAATGCTGCTATGAACATTAGGATGCATATATCTTTTTAAATTACTGTTTTGGGGTTTTTTGGATAAATTCTCAGTGGTGGAGTTGAAAAGACAACCAATTGAATGGGAGAAAATATTTGCAAATGGTATGACCAAAAAGAGATTAATATCCAAAATATATAAATAGCTTATACAAATCAATATCAAAAACCGTATTAAAAATTATCAGAAGACCTAAATAGACATTTTTCCAAAGAAGACATGCCAATGGCCAATAGACATGTGAAAAGATACTCAAGATTGTTAATCAGAGAAATGAAAATTAAAACCACAGTATCACCTCACAGCAGTCAGAATGGCCATAATTAAAAAGTCTACAGATTAAAAATGTTGACCAGAATGTGGAGAAAACAGAACACTTATACACTGTTGGTGGGAATATAAATTGGTGCAGCCACTGGGAAAAAAAAACAAACCTAAAAACAGAACTACACCATGTGATCCAGCAATTCCACTCCTGGGTATATATTTGAAGAAAAGCATATTTTATTTTGTCCTGTAGGATATGTTGGTAACTATTCTCTAGGGACAGTGAAGGTCAAGGAAATAAACTTTCTTTCAAATGCTTCCTGGTGACTGAAGAAAGGGGATTATGCTATTCTTTTGAATAGCATATTCTGGATGACTCAATGTCTACTTTTCTGAAAGTGAACATAGATTCTAAAACTTCATGAAAATCTAAGTAACTTTTTATTAATGTCAACATTATACAGACACAGGGGACTGAAAAAAAACCAAACAAACAAAAAAACAAACAGTTGTTCCCTTAGTCTAAGATGAAGAAAAAGTCTAAGCTTGGAAATGTGTAAAAGATATCACTAAATTACCTTTCAGTGGCATGCTGGCTATTGTCCAGGGGACCCTCCAAGGATAATCTGATTCTCTAGGAAAATGCAATTTGGATTAATTTTCAAGGGACTAGGCTATTGTATGTTCTGTAGATCTAGAGATGAAATAAATTGCTGAAGTTTGTGATTCCCCTCCGTGGCAACACAAATGATTCCTATTTGTAACTATGCAAATGAATTTTATCCACTAGAGCTACAGTTTAATTCCTCCTGGTTGAAACAATAACACAAACATTGCAGTCATTGCTCAGTCGGATATTAGATAGTTTTGCTTCTATTAACACATTCATTTCAGCCTTTCTGTTTGTCTCTTCCTCTCCCCACCATATATATGTGTGTGTATGTGTGTATGTATATAAAATCTTCTATGTATTTTCTTTTGAATCTTCATACAGCTTCCCTCATTTATAAATTGGTTAAAATCTTCAATCCATGCTCATTTTGTATTTGTAGGAAACTCATTTTATCTTTCAAAAATTATTCTTTACCAGTAACTAATCTGTATCATTGTACCCTACAAAAATGGAACCTCACTGCCAGGATCTTTGGAGTTGATCAGTCTGAAGCCTTTAGAGTACTTCCTTTTTTCCTAATTCAATGCATTTCCCCCTCCCCCATTTTTTCTTCCCAAAGTCTATCTCTTGAATAAGATATATATATATATATATATATGTATTTTTTTAATTGAAGTATAGTCAGTTATAATGTGTCAGTTTCTGGGGTACAGACCAATGTCCCAGTCATGCATATATATACATACATTCGTTTTCATATTCTTTTTCATTATAGGTTATTACAAGATATTGAATATAAGTTCCCTGTGCTCTACAGAAGAGATTTGTTTTTTAATCTATTTTTATATATAGTGGTTAACATTTGCAAATCTCAAACTCCCAAATTTATCCTTTCCCACCACCACCACCTCCGTAACCATAAGATTGTTTCCTATGTCTGCAAGTCTGTTTCTATCTTGTAGATGAGTTCATTAGTGTTCTCTTTTTTCTTTTTTGTTTCTTTCAGTATTCCCAACTCCCCCATATTTTCTTTCTCCATGATTCTGTACCTCTGTAAAACACAACTCCCTTCCTTCAGAAATTGTCTTATACCAATGTCCCTCTGACATCTTGTGGATTGTATACCTGAATCTTGCCACTGGCTAAAGGAAAGGGTGATTTTTGGCCTGGTGGGTGAAGAAAAATAGTGTGATGTAAATTCCCTAATCTTGGCTGTTACTTAATCTTTCCATTGATAGAGAAAAACAAAAGCCAAACAAAAAAAAAGATAGCATTGTATGGACTTAAAAACCCTCTGGAAAAACTTAACCAAGGCTTTTTAAGAGATTTGCATTCCTCCTTTTAACAGATCTTTGACTTGATTATGCTAAAAATGCATCCTCCTTACCATCCCCAACCCCAACCCCACACATAGACCCTGAGTCACATTCTGAAGCGTTTCTCCCATCAGTCCAACAAAGCAGCTCCCACCCATCACTTCTGCCTACTTCTTGGGGTTTTGTTTGTTTGTTTGTTTTCCTGGCTACAGGAGTGGCAAAAAGTAGGGTTTTTAGGAACTGATGGAGTAGAACTATTTGGAAAGGTTTTGGTACCTTAAAGGAACTGAATCCATTGGAAGCGTGATATATTTATCTTAGCACTGTCTCTGATACAGTCTCTTCTTCAGGGACTGCTGGAACATAGTATGTACTCAATCTGTTATCCCAAAAGGTAAAGACCCCGAATCTTGCCATACCTGAAAGACAAGTTTATAGTACAATCAGGAGACATTGCATTGTGTAGTGAAAGACTTTAAAAGATTTACTTTAAAAAATGATTTATGTCCAAGGGAACGGAAGGCAGACTGATCTAAGGGAGGAAAAGCAGAGGTTTTTGTCTCCCCTTTCTCTTATACCCTCTCTTAGAGGTGGTCTCTTGATTGATTGACGGCTCTGGTCCCTGGAATGCTTAGTCATGTTTGGCCCCTTTTGCCCATGTGCTTACCCATATTGTATTCAGGAAAACCCATGGAGGGGTCTAAACTGCAATGTTAATTATAATACAGTGAGCATTGGTTGTGTCATGTTAGGTCCTTTCTGCTGCCTCGAAGTCCTGGCTGTCAGGTTTTAACCAGTTTCTTGCTGGCCCTCATTTAGAGTAAGTCAAGTCCCTTTATGCTGGAGGCAGGCATTTCTTCTGGACCACCCTCCCCCTCCTCCACCTGTCTGCCTGGTGCCCCCACCTATCTAACTACCTAACAAATCAGTGTCTGTTAAATGAGTAAGTGAAAGTACTTACTTTTTAAAGGCATCAAAACACAAAGATATCTGCTATACTCTTATTCTATACACTTAGGTTAGCGATGACTTGGGAATATAAGCATTTTCAGTGAACTCAAGTCCCAAGTGACAATTAAAAGTGTTTCTAATTGAAGGAATCCTGTAATTTATTAGCCTTGTAGTCCTGTTTCATTCTTTTTCTTAATTCTTTCCTAATTTTCTCAGTCAAATAAAGTTTCTGGGATTTAACAATAAATCTCTTCGCTGACTCATGCCGCTAACTCCCATTATGTGTTCGGCTAGCATTGTATCTGCCAGCCTGAATTTCTTTTCACGCCTTTGTTCTGCCAAAACCTTTACCAGTAAAAAGGAGTTCACAGAGGGGAAATGAGTGGGTGGAAGGGGAAAACAGCACATACACACACACTTTGAAATGAGAAATAAACCAGAGTGCAATCTTTGTTAAGTGGTGATGGGCTCAGACAATACTTCGCAGAGCTGTCCTCCTGTAGAGATTTGTCAGTGATTCACTTTGAGTGGAAAATTGTTACATCCTATCTGAACAAGAGTCTGTTGTTTTTCTCACAGCTTTCAACTGCCCCTGATGTCAAACTTCATAATTTCAGGCAGAGGTCAGAGCTGTGACTGTCATTAAACTAGGGAGAGTCCAGAGATGAACTCTGTGTGCAGGGGTCATGAGATCTGCACAACAGACTCAGAGATGTGAGTTCTTTGGTTTTAATTTTGCTTCTGGTACTTTGTTTCAGAGGAAGTATACCACTTTTGTAGTTAGAACTCCAACTTCCTTGACCGAGTTTGATTTATTCTAAAACTACCCTGAAGATGAAAAAGATACACAATTTTCTCCAGCATACCATAGCTCTAACAAACCTGGACTGATAATGAATGCCTGAATCCAATCATTAATGTCCTTTCCATAGGCATCCTGAAGCATCCTGGACCAGTTTATTATAACCCCCACCAAAAGCATATAATGCTGGGGTCTTTGAAGTCTTCTGTGACACTAAGAGAGAAAAATCCCGATTCTTGGATTGGAAAGTAGACCACACCGTTGCCCTCTTGCTTTGTTATGGTATTTTAAGGGGAAAGTCCTTTAATTTTCCATTTTAATGTTATTGCAAACTTTAAAGTGTTTTCACATAATTTTGTTATTTGAAGTAACAAACTTTCTCTGAAGTAGTAAGATAAATATTAGCATCCTTATTTTACAAGGGTGGGGAACATGGAAGTGCCTTGCCGGAGACCATATAACTCCCCACAGGGCCAGGGGTAGAGCAGAGTTCCCGTGATTCTTACACCAGTGATCTTCCTCTGTGCTCTCCCATCTCACTTGCAGGCTGATTCCTCCCCTTTGGTAAATGCACAAGTCCTTTACAGGCAAAAGGAAGACTAAAAAATTTCCCAGAGAGCAGACAGCCAAATAGGGAAACAACAGCACTAGGAGGATCAGGAAAATATCAAATCAGCTAAAAGAGGGATAAAGAAAAAGAAAGGAAAAGGGGATGAACAGTTACTGAATTCCTACTTTACACCAGGCATTGAGTACAGAGCTGTACTTGGACTGTGATCTCCCCACATCCGCTATATGCTCTAGATGAAATGATCACCCCTACAGTCTGGAAACTGAGGCTCTAAGAAGCAAAGTGTCTTGCCTAGGGCCACACAGCTGTGTAGAACTGAGTTTTGAAATCCATCTATTTCCAAAGTCTGTGTTGATTTTACTAAACATACTGGACAACCTGAAAGGTCAAAGGACAGACCTGTAAGCCTCTAGAGGAAGTTCTGTTGATGCTTACTCAAAGAATTCGGGTGGCCTGCAGTACAGCCAATAGACAGATGGAATATCGAACCTCCAAGCAAAGGACATAGGGAAGAATTTTGCAGCCATAGTTGTCCAGCCATGTGCACAGGAGAGTAGTGATACCATAGCCAGCACCATCTCTGAGCATTAAATAAATATCAAATTTATCATCTGTGAAAGTACAGAGGAAATTGTGAAGTACCACACAAAAGAAAAGGTGATGTTACCTCCTGAAAATAGTATATCTTGATTGTGCTCTAATTGCAAGTTTCTCCAGGAGGGAAATCAATTTTTTTTTTCTCCTACAATGTTCCCAAAGGAAGACAGAGATAAAAGGCCAGAAAGAAAGAACAACAAAATTGGTTAACATTAACTTCAGTACTCATAAGCCACAATATTGATATCATAACAATGACACCTTAGTATAAAAGCTTTTAGTTTACAAAGTTCTTTTTATGGAATTATGCTTACTTTTCATGGAGGTAACAAAAGTTGAGTGATATTGAGAGCATGCCCAGGGTCCCACAGGTGTCAGCAGCAGAACCAGCACTGGTTCCTCCTTATCCGGGTCCATGCCCACTGTTTGACTGCAACAAAACTGTGTTTGCAATTAACAAAGGGTAACTATTGCCCATGAAAATTCCTGTTAGGGTGAGAAATTCAGTATATATTTTAACCCACTGTGGAAGAGAAGTTATTGAATAATGATGTATTATCTTGGAATTTTGGTGAATTTTCTTAACATTTTATAACATAATCAACCTTCCCTATGATATGACATTAAATAATAGCAATGCTGGTACTTGTTTTGCATGTGAGGAAACCAAACAGCCAGCATTATGTGATCAAGTTCTCCTTGGGTATGTTAACAAGACATTAGCTGCCATAATACCCACACCCTACTCCCATTTAAAAATAAACACAATTATTCAGATAAGGAATCTGAGACACAGTTTCTAAGATGATACAGAGTTAACGACAGAATGGGGGAATGCGTTTTAGCTGGTAACTCTCTAACTCATCCAGCCTGGAAGCCAGCATGGCTGTTATTTCTGGAGGGCAGAGATGTCTGGGACCATGGCTCTCAAGTGCGTGGGAAGATAAGAGTTACATAACAACTTTAATCTCTGGTCAAGTTTTGTCAGTAGAAGCCATTTACATTCTGGCAGCAGGCATCCCCCTGATATTCCTGTTGGCACATTCTATGTAGAAGTAGGCCTGCTGTGACCTAGAAAAACAGTGAATTCATTTGCATAATCAGTGCGCTGTCCTTGCAGAGGTATATTTAGAAGGTCCACGTTTGCAAGAATGGGATCAAGATGCTTTTGAAAAAAACCCACATGGCCTTTCTCTTAAGCCTCTGTGAGATGTACTTTTCAGGAGGGGCTGCAGTTTCTTGCCAGCTCAGGATTAAGGTAGTATTTTACAAAGAGGGGGATTAATTTGTTGAACATATTACATCAAGAGAGGTTCCATTCAGGAAGTATAAATGCATTAAAGCATATTTGGAAGTATTCATGAATTCCCGGGCTATAAATAGCTGTTAAAAGAATTTAACATTAAATTGTTCATAAACTGTGGGAAGAATGAACACCTTCTGATCCTAGCATAACCCCTGATTAGACCTATCACTTGGACATGTCACTTAAATTTTATTGGCATCAATTTCCTTCTTTGTAGAAGAAAGGGTTGAACTGACTTATGGCCCCTAAGTAGAATTTGGCTAGTATAGATATTTTCTTTGTCTAGCTCAGTGTTTTGAAGAAATGTGAATATGAATGATATTTTTAATACTCCTTTGAGTTTATTAATATTGCACATACTTTTCCCAGCACAGAGAACAGCTTCTTCACCCATCTCTGAGTTACTCACGGCATTACATTTTTTTCAACCTGTTTTCTTCACTTTGTTCCTCGACTGTCAAGATAAATTTGATGACCGGATGAAAGAATTCCCCAACTTGAGTTGCATTCTCCAAGAGCTACATAGATATGCAGGTGGTGAAGCAGAGCTGTGGAGCTCTGGGCTTTCGTACACCTGGCACCAGCTTCCTGCCTCTGGGAGCCCGTGTTGCTAGCTGCAACAAATAGGCTTAACTGCCTCAGCACTAGGGCAGTCAATAAAAGTCACTAAGACCTAGAATCCTCATGGTGGCTCTGTAAAGTCTGTCCACCCTTATGGCATGCTTAGGGGAGAATCTGGACACCATCAGCTATGCAATGAACATAAGTCTTGCTTTAACATATGAAAATCTATTTGTTATTTCTCAAGATTTTTCAGACAAGTAACTAACACTTTCCTGTCACAGACAGCAGGGTGACTGCCCAGTAATACAACAAAGAACAAAGGACAAGAGCAGCTAGGGGCTTCTAACTCTTTCAGGTCTCATTTTTTGAGGAAGTGTTAGAAACCATTACCCATACCTACACTTGGAGATCTAACCATTTGTGTCAAGTCCTCTGCAGGGACCTGTGAGATGCACAAGTTGTAAGGCTGTCCAAGAGCAGATGTGATGAGGGAAATTAAAGGGCAGGTGTAAGGGAAACGTGCCTGTGAAATAGAAGCTGGATGGTTACACCATAGAGAGCAGAGAGAATATTCAGAATGCTTTTGTTTTATTGTTGGGTCTGTTACCCTAGAAAGGGGAAAAAAAAAAGCCTTGGTTTTTGTCTTGCCCGAAAGAGAAGAACTCAGATGGGAGACGAAAGCATTGTGCAGCAAAAGATTTTAAAGATTTTATTAGCAAAGCAAAAGTACACCTCCAGGAGTGGAAGGCAGGCTGATCCAAGAGTGGATAGCAATGGTCTTTGTCCCCTCTCGTGGTCTCTTGATAGACTGATGGCTCTTGCCCCTGCAGTACTTAGTCATGCTTGTCCCATTTTGTGCATGTCGTTACCCATGATGCACACAGGAAAACTCATTGTGGTGGGGTGGGGCACTAAACCACAATGCTATTATATTACAATGAGCATTGGGTCATGTCTGGTTAGGTCCTTGTCACTACTGTGCAGTCGTGGCCATCGGGTTCTAACCAGTTTCTTGCTGGCACTCATTTAGAGGAAGTAAAGCCCCTTTATGCTGAAGTCAGGCATATTGTCCTCTTTCACACCATCCTCCTACTCCTCCACCGTATCTTCCTGGTGTCCCTACTTACCTAACTACTTAACAGGTCACTTACTCTACAGTGTGAACCTAAAACATTTATGTTATTGAGAGTAATACTAAAATTTTTTTCATGTAAACTCTTTTAGTAACAATAAATATAAAAAAGAAACTTTATGTTAACTTAAAAATTAAGTACTGAATTTTCATTTTGTAGAAAGTTGATGAGCAAAATGTAATAGACATAAAATATTTTAGATATTACTATCTATATGGGAGGAATAGTGATGCTGCTGACTACATGAGAACCAGAAGACACAAATCTGCTGAAAACATACCTACTTCAGAGTTACTAGTTATTTAAGAAGATTGAGCCCAAAGATGGAACATTGACAAAACTTTATCAATGACCTGTTCCAAGTTAATTTTAATTCTTAGTTTTTACATGAATACATGGACAATGAACTCAGAGCTGTTAACAGTTGTCTCAATTAACTGAAGATGAACATTACAAACAGTTACATGAAATCAGTTCTATAACATGTCATCAGGATTTTTCTAATAAAAAAAACCAAATTATTTACCATAAGGGTTTAATTTTTTATACAGATAGCTAACATTTTCAACTTTCAAGGCCAAATGGTCTGTGTTGCAGTGTCTCAGTTCTGCTGCACCAGAGCAAGACAGACAACATAATTGAATGGATGTAACTGAGTTCTAATAAAACTTTATTTATAAAATATTAAATGTCCTTCAATAGGACATTAGTTAAATATATGATAACTTATACAAAATTGTTATTTTCATAGTTCTAATACAGTCAGTTTTCAACAATTCCATATTTAACTTGTTAAATTATATTACATTGGACATTTGAAATACTACTCAGGCAATATAAGAATGAGAAGATTCCTTACATATGATTTATATGATACTTGATATATATTTACTAAAAAATGTAGAATTCTGTGTATAGCATGCCACCATTTATGCAAAACAAAACATGTTAACAGTGGTTACCTGCTTTGAGGGAAAGAGAGGATTAAGACTGAGTAAATAGGGATTAAGGTGCAAGATTTTTCACTGTATACCCATTTAAAAGTTTTAATTTTTGAAACTTGAAAACTCAAAGTTTTAATTAAACAAGTAAAAAATAAAGAAGTATGCTTCCAACTTTATACATCATTTAGAATTGCATCTGGGTATGTTTTATGCATTGTTTCCTTATGTTATTTTTTGTTTGTGAAAGTGGTAAAACCCAAATATCTTGATTGTTTACTGATTAATCTCTTCCTCAACAGTAAGCACCTTTTAATATTACTAAATGGCTATTGTTTATTGAGGATTGACTGAACTGTGTTAGTCCAGGTTCTAAGTGCTTTGCATATATCATCTACTTTTAATCATCCCAAAAATATAGTAGCTATTATCATTGCCTAGTTTTTATTGTAGTAAGAACATTAACATGAGATCTACTCTTTTAAAACATTTTGAAGTATAAAATATGATATTGTTACATATAGGCACAATGTGGCACAGAAGATCTCTAGAACTTAAGTCATTTTCCATAAATGAAACTGTACCCCAGTTGAACAGCAATTCCCCATTTCCCACTCCACTCAGCCCCAGCCATCACTATTCTACTCTATGCCTCTATGAGTTTGGCAATTATATCTAACTCAGACAGGTGGAATAATATAGAATTTGTCCTTCTGTGACTGGCTTACTTCCCCTAGCATAATGTCCTATGTGTTAATTCATGTTGTCATAAATGGCAAGATTTCCTTCTTTTTAAAGGTTGAATAATATTTTATTGTATGTACAGTTATCCCTCAGCATCCAAGGGGGATTGGTTTCAGGACATTTACCAAAGTCCAAAGATGCTCAAAACCTATAGTCAGCTCTCTGTATCTGCACATTCCACATCCATGGACTCAACCAACCACAGGTGAAAATTTGGATCCCATTTGGTTGAATCCATGGATGCAAAACCCTTGAATACAGAGGGGCAACTGTGTATTTTTTTTTAAAAAAATATCCACCTGTAAGTGGACCCACACAGTTCAAATCCATGTTGTTCAAGAGTCAGCTGTACATGTCAGATTTTCTTTGTCCATTTATCCTTGGATGGACATTTAGGTTATTTATACACCTTGGCTATTGTGAATAATACTGCAATAAACAAAGAAGTACAAATATATCTGATGGTAAACTGTCTGCATCTGATATGAGAAGTGCAAATATACTTCATTCAATTATTTTGGACAAATACCCAGAAGTGGAATTGCTGGATGATATGATAACTCTAATTTTAATTTTTTGAGGAATCTTCATACTGGTTTCCATAGCAGCTTTACATTTTTTACATTCCCACCAACAATGCATAAGGGTTCCAATTATCTTTGCCTTTTTTAAGACAAAGAGCTAAGATTCAGATCTTAAGTAAATTGCTCAAAGTTACAAGTCTAAAAGAGAAATTTAAACCTTGATCTGTCACCAAAAACTGTGCTATCCTCCCTCATTTCCTCTAGTTACTAACTCTTAGTTCATATAGTTAATAAATGGAAACTTTTTAAAAAGTAGACACCTTCACCGTTGTTCTATGTATCCTAACATGCTTAATAATTATTAATAGGTGATTCTCCAAACCTCACATGCTGGTCAGAGCAGATTAATTTGTAAGAGTCTTTCACTGACAGGTTGACTTTCCTACCTAGAACCCTTTTTCCTCTTGTCCCAACTCTTAACTCTCTCTACACATCTGAACTCAGGCTTCATACCTTCCAAGAAGCACTCCTGGATAACCTAGGATCCCGTAGGTGATCTCAGAGCAGCAGGATGTACTTATGCTTATTACAGATTTACTAATCTGAATTAAAATTAGCTGTGTGTTAAGCATGTGAAATTGTCAATATTCAACCATTTTTGAACTATAGATATAGCTATTTCCAATGATCCTATCTAAAGTTTGTGTCTTACACTAAAAAACTTCTTAAAGGTAAGGTTTATGTCTTGATTACTAATAAATTCCAAGGCTTAGCAGAGTGCCTAGAACATAGTAGGCATACAACATAATTTTTATGTTAAACTAATGAAGTTAAATAAGTGAGCAAATCAATGAATGAACCAACAGTTTCATAGACATTGTTAAAAAAGTAAAGCCTGATTAATCTACTTAAAAATATCCAATTAGCTCGACTCTGTTTATCTAAGACTGTAACACAATTTATGATAAAAGCTATGAAGAGATTTCAAAACAGCATTTAGGTCTTCTGTAAATTTCCTTTACTATTGCAAAATGAGGCCTGAATTCATGTGAAATCAATAGGCGGTTTTGTTATACTGTTTCTATTTTGTTTCGGTGTTTTTTGTTTGGTTGTATGTTGTCCAAATGCATATGACTTTGTAAAAAAAACATAAACAAATAGAAAGATGACTTTCCAGATTTACTCTTTCTAAGGTATGCTTTTAAAGAGTTTCATAACTGAGGCTAATTTGCTATGCTTACCAAGACCTTACCCAGTATGAGGTGATTTGTAAACGAAACTGGGAAATGATTTTATTCCATCTACCGATTGCCACACAAAATAAAAATAAAATTATATTGAATAAACTGTTCATGTCAGTGGATATATCATCTATTTATACTCTTTCTATGTACTTTAAAAATGTAAATTACATAGCTTTCCAGGGTTCCATGAACTATCACTAGTGCTGCCTAATAAAACTTTCTGAAATGAAGGAAATATTCTGTATCCACACTGCCCAACAGTCATTAGCCACGTATGGCTGCTGAGCACTTAAAATGTGGCTGGTATGACACAGACCCTGAATTTTTAACTTCATTTAATTTTAATTAATTAAAATTTAAATAGCTACATATAGCTAGTGGCTACTATATTGAACAGCTAAGAAACTTCCTTTAAAAACATTGTCTTAGTGCAATTTTACCCAATTTTCTCTTCTTGTTTCTTGCATCTGACACTTTCCTTCTGTTCTTTTGTTTAACTTCTTGCTGAGTGAATGCTTTGCTGGTTCTTTATGTGAGGGTGTGTGGGTGGTAAACTGTGTCTGATGTCAGAAAATACTCCTGCTTTGCTCACATCTTGAACAGTTATTTGGCTGATATAAAATTCTATGCTGACAGTTATTTTTCTTTAGCACTTTGAAGCTGTTGTTTCAGTATGTTCCAACAGCTCTCATTGCTGAAAAACAGTTAGCTGAAGTATCTTTGACCTTTTTTAAAAACTCTGCCTTTTTTTCTTCTAGTTTTACTGAGATGGAACTGACATACAGAACTATAAAAGTTTAAGGTATACAGCTGAATGATTTGACTAACATATATCATGAAATGATTATCGCAATCAATTAGTGAACATCCATCACCTCATATGGATACACAACTAAAAATATAGAAATTTTCTTCTGATGAGAACTCTCAACAACTTTTATATATAACATACAAGAGTGTTAATTTATTATGTACATTACATCCCTAGTACTTACTTACAACTGGGAGTTTGTACTTTTTGACTGCCTTCATCCAATCTCTCTTCCCCCCACCTGCCTCTGGTAACCACAAATCTGATCTTTTGATATGAGTTCATTAGCTCGTTGGTTGGTATTTGAAGTATAATTGACCTACATCTCTGTTAGTTCCCGTTATATAACATAATGATTCAATATTTCTATACATTTAAAAATGATCACCATGAAAAGTCTAGTTAAGATATGTTACCATAAAAAGATATTACATAGTTATTGAATATATTCTCTATACTGTACGTTTCATACCATGACTCATTTATTTTGCAACTGTAAGTTTGTACCTCTTAATCTCCCTCGTCTATTTTTTTCCTCATCCCACTCCCCTCCCCTGTGGCAACCAGTACTGTGTTGAATAAAAATGGTGAGAGTAGGCATCCTTGTCTTGTTCCTGATCTTAGAGGAAATGCTTTCAGTTTTTACCGTAGAGTATGATGTTAGCCATGGACTTGACACATATGGTCTTTATTATATTGAACTTTGATCCCTCTATACCCACTTTGTGGAGAGTTTTATCATAAAAGTGTATTGAATGTTGTCCAAATATTTTCTGCATCTAGTGAGATAATCGTATGATTTTTATTCTTCAGTTTGTTAATGTGGTGTATCATGTCCATTGATTGGCAGATATCGAACATCCTTGCATTCCTGGGGTAAATCTCACTTGATCGTGGTGTATAATCCTTTTAATGTATTTTTAAATTCTGTTTGCTGGTATTTTGTTGAAGATTCTTGCATCTGTGTTCATCAGTGGGTTTTGCTTGTAATTTTCTTTTTTTATAATATCTTTGTCTTATTTTGGTATGAGGGTGATGTTGGCCTTGTAGAATGAGTTTGGAAGCATTCTATCCTCTGCAAATTTTTGGAATGGTTTGAGAAGGATAGGTTTTAACCCTTTTCTAAATATTTGGTAGAATTCACCTGTAAAGCCATCTGGTCCTGGACTTTTGTTCACTGGGATTTTTTTTTTTTTTAATTACTGATTCGGTTTCATTACTGGTAATTGGTCTATTTGTATTTTCTGTTGCTTCTTGGTTCAGTCTCAGGAGATTGTACATTTCTAGGAGTTAGTCCATTTCTTCTAGAGTGTCCATTTAATTGGCATATGATTTCTCTAGTGATCTCTTATGATCCCTTGTAATTCTGTGGTACTAAAATGGCTGTACTACACAAAGCAATCTATAGATTTAATGCACCTCCTAGCAAATTGCCCAGGACATTTTTCACAGAAGTAAAACAAATAATCCTAAAATTTATATGGAATGCCATTGATATTTTGATAAGGATTGCACTGAATCTGTAGATTGCTTTGGGTAGTATGGTCATTTTAACAATACCAATTCTTCCAATCTAAGAACATGGTATATCTTTCCATGTTGTTTATGTCATCTTGTTTCTTTCATCAGTATCTTACAGTTTTACTTCCTTAGATAGGTTTGTTCTTACTTATTATTTTTGATGCAGTGGTAAATGGGATTGTTTCCTTAATATCTCTTCCTGATAGTCCATTGTAGTGTATAGAAATACAACAGATTTCTTTATAATAATTTTGTATCCTGCAACTATACCAAATTCATTGATGAGGTTCTAGTAGTTTTCTGTTGGCATCTTTAGGATTTTCTATGTAAGGTGCCATGTCATCTGCAAACAGTGACAATTTTACTTCTTGTTCAGTTTGGATTCATTTTATTTTTTCTCTGATGGTTGTGGCTAGGACTTGCAAAACTAGACTGAGTGGAAGTGGCAATAATGGGCATCCTTTTCATGTTCCTGATCTGAGAGGAAATGCTTTCAGCTTTTCTCTGTCAAGTATGAATGTTAGCTATGGGTTTGTCATATATGGTCTTTATTATGTTAGGGTATGTTCTGTCTATGCCCACTTTCTGGAGAGTTATATATCATAAATGGGTGCTGAATTTTGCTCAAAGCTTTTTCTGTATCTTTTGAGATAATCATAAGGTTTGTATTCTTCAGTTTGTTAATGTGGTATATCACATTGATTTATTTGTGGATATTGAAAAATTCTTCCATTCCTGTGATAAATCCTGCTTGATCATGGTGTGTGATCCTTTTAATAAATCATGCTTATTTTAACAAGTGTACTTATTATAATTATATAATAACATACTTATTTTAATATCTTTTTCAAATCCCTGTGTTATTTTACTGTCACCAGAATCAAATCTTTATTTCAATTATTGATTGGGAAAGTGTTTTTCTTTGAAATTTTAGATTGTAATACAATTTGAATGGGTTGTTCTGTTTTTTTCTTTTTTCTCACCCTACTTAACCCTCTGATTGACTCCATCTAGTCCCCTGGGGACTTTAGTCTTTATTTGGTCTTATATTGATGGATGAGATTTCTGTCCAAGTGATAGGTTAGATATCACAGCTCTTGTTCCCCTACTAGAAGGTGGTTTAGTTTACTTCTACAAGTTATGTCTGTCTCCTCCTACCTCTCTAAGATGGAATGTTAAGCTATAGATTGTCTGCAGCAGATTTTTTTCATACTTCTTTCATAAGCTGGAGTGACTCACCCCATACAAGATGCAGACCCATTCTCTCCTCATGTGGAACACCCAGTGACCTCTACCTGCTTCTGGATCTAAAACCCAACAAGATCATAACTTCTGTCCTGGTCATGGCTATGTATTTCTCTCCAATTTCTAGACCATAGAGATTTTATTATCTTTTTTTGCTTGCTTGTTCTCTTATTTGTTTAGAAGAGGAGTCTCAAGGCTTTGGTATGCTTCAGTGCAGGGATGAGGGTGGGTGTTTATGTATCAAGATTGGACAGAGTAATATAGAGATCATTACTCGGGAGAAAACAAAAACAAAAAATGAACAGAAGGGATGCTTCCAAGCGCAGACTTAACGTTACCTTGAAGTCCACCCTAGCTTTTCTGCCATGTGCTGATCTCTTGAAGGTATGCACACTATCTGTCCATCTTCATAGCTTCAACAGTTGAAACAGTGCCCAATACTTATGATCTAATAAATAAAATATTTTACTGAGTAAATTCATAAATGTTCCACTTCTGAAGCCAATGGGTTTAATTAATTTTAGTTAATGCAACTTTGTAGTTACAAGCTACAATGAAACCACATTGAGTGAAAACCAAGGGAGGCTTAAGTCAGTCCTAGAGTAACTTTCCAATTACACTTATTCTGGAATAAATGTTCACAGATACAAAGAAGCATGTGTACATCTTCTGAGAATCAAAAAATAGATCCTTCACACTGTAAACAATTTGTATTCTCTATGGGCCATCTCTGCTTTTAACTGATTTAAACATTTGAATTGAATCAGTCAATTACAGTTTCATTCTAGTTATATAGTAATTTTATCTAAGAGTGTGGTGGTGGACATGTTCCAAATAGCTAAATAGGAGCTCACCATTCTTATATCTTAATATATTTCAGTTAAAAAGAAAAATCTCAGGCCCTGGATCAAAGTCTGTTTAATCTTGTTTTATACAAACACTGTCAAATTTGTCTCAATGGTTTCCCATAAGACTATAAAGGAGGGAGATAGGAGGCTACAGACAAGCAGATAGGTGCACTGAGGTCAACAGGAAATGAGTACTGATAATCAAGTAGGGTGAAGAAAGTTATATAAAGCTCTTTTGCTCAACTTTTTAATTTGTCTACTTAGAGGATTACTATATTAAAACTAAGCACAATTATTGACTTAAAAATTGAATAATTTATATTGATTCACTAAGAAAAGATTAAATTATGTTCACTAAACTTTAGTTAATTGGGTAAGGGAAACACAGGGAACACAGCAGATATATTTACTTGGAAAGTGACTTAGCAGTATTCAAAATGATTTGTTGCCCAGGAACTATAAATAGCTGAGATGCAATTATTTGAATGTTGTTTAACTTTCTCCAAAATCAGCTGTGTAGTTTTGTTGAGCACAGTGGGGAAATAGATTGACAACTTAAGTAGTGAGGTGTTTCTATTCACTGTTCCACTCAGTGACCTCATGTCCTGGAATGAATATAAGTTGGCAGATGGGAATAAATTCTTTCCACATAGAGTCTCAGTTCCTAAAGGTCTCTCATCACAGATGCATTCCAAGCTGAGTGGGATTCTAATTTTCAAAGACATGATTTTGGAGGGGGCGTTGAACAACATAGTCAAACAATTTACTCTATCTGATTCCACCCCTAATAGTGATTCACAAGACTAGGGCTGAAAGGGCAGTGGGATGATCTCTGTGGACTTATGGAGCAATAGCATGTTGATCTCTGATGAGTCATCTTCCCAAAGAATATTTGACGTAATGTGGCTTTCTTTGATTTTTGCCTTTTGTGCTAATACCATGAACAGAGACTCAGCTTAGAGGCAACTCTACAATAATTAAAGACACTAAGCTCTGTGAGAAATAGGGCACTCCCTGACATATTGATACTTGAGCCTCTTGTGATTAGCACATAGCAGGTCTTTATTAATTTTTTTAAAGAAATACATTTTAAAAATTGATTAATTCTTCAAGGAAAAACAAAAGGTACTGTCGCTAATTTACCAAGTGTTAACTGGTTATTTCAGACTGAAATACAGTATTTATGAAGGTAGGAACCTCATTTACCTTTTCCATTTTTATTTCCTCAGATCCTTGTACCTGCTGGGTGTGTGATACATATTCTTGTGTCAATGAGTGACTATTAAATCAGTCTAAAGTACATGTAGGCACTCTTAGTCTTTCAGTTGTGTTTTAAATTTAACTAACAGTTAACTAAATCTGACTAGGGATAAGAAACATGGCAAGTAAAACAATTGGCTTTATCTGAAGAGGGTTAAGGGACTTGATTTATCCAATTAAAGATGATGTTAATGGGTTGACTTGGGTTCATCACTTCTGTGCCTTTTAGGACCTTTGTGAGAAAGTAAAAGGATGTTTACCTTATGTTTCAGTTGAAAATATCCTAGTGAGTCAGATAAGGATGGTAACAGTTGATTACCATTATATGTGTGTATGTATATATACACATAAGTATGTGTGTGTATGTGTAGTAACATTATGGTCCAGAACACACTCCACATGTTTTCAGATAATCTCTCTCCATCCTCTCCTCTGAACCAACTGTATTTTGCTATCTCCTGGATTTCAGCATCACTTACAAAGGTAAAGAAGAAACCTTGGGAGCTTTGAGTCTGTGTGCCACTAGACAGAGTTAATTACCATGAAATGTATTTGTTACATTGAAAGAAGTCAGAGACATTCTGAGTTGGGATTAGTCAATAACTGACAAGGAACAAGAGAGCTTTCCCTCCCTTGTAAATAAATTGCCTCTCACAATTCATCAAGGGTCTTTCTTAGGAAATCCAAATACCAAGTAGAAGAGTTACTTTCACTCTTAAGCTGAATCAGTTAAACATTAGGATGTTGGTGGAGGAAAAAATGAGCATGGAATGGAAAATCGGAAGCACAGAAATGAACACAAATCCATTTTCTTCTTTGATAAAGTCTGCCCCCTTTTTACCTTCTCCCCCATACTGTTTTCTTTTTTATCTTAAGTGAATGACAGAAATTTCTCATTGCCTAAGACTGCTGAAATTTATCCCTAAGCATTTTAAGGATGAAATTCTAAGGTCTACATTCTATGTCTAAGGCCTGTATATAATTTCTATTCAGTTGTCAACATGGCTAACTTCTAAATTCTTTGACAGCAGCAACCTTTTCACAGCATTCTGTATTTTAAGATAAGTGGTACCATTCACACCATTAGAATGGACAAGACAGACCATACCATTGGTTTCATATGCCAGTGCTTTCTTATGTTTTCAAATATTGACTTGACTTCATTTTAAAACATTATATCTGAACTACTGAAATATTATATATTCATAAATAGCCTCTTTCTGAAAACTATTCAGGGGAAAACGCTCCTTCTTTTTCAGTGTCCAAACACTTGATTGTTTGATGGACAGTCTCTAAATATTTCAAAATTTATGTACTACACACATACACACATGAATGATGCAAATGCAAATAACAATGGAATGCTTGGTATGGAAATATCAAATCTGGAACAAAGAAAAATGCTTCGTACCCCCTCAGTCTAGTAAATGGACAAACCATGGAACACAAGAAAGGAAGCCGGGCAAGCACCTGAGCCCAGAGGGCAGTGAGGAGGCAGGCTGGGAGAATAATTTGGTTTCTTGGGAGGAAGGCCAGAATGACTGATGCTTTGACAGTTCCTGCTGGCTGATCAGCAACTCCCTCCAATTTTTCTTAACCTCTTATGAGAGATAATACTAGAAGGGCAGAGACTGTGTAGGAGGTGATGACAGTGAACAACACTCAAGGTAAGAAGAGAGCCCGACACCACAAGCACACTCTGGTCAGACACACAAGATTGAACTGATGAGGCTGTTTGGACGTTTCTGCTTGACAGCCTTTACTGAGCTCTGCTTCTTCAAACAGGAGAGGCTTGTATTTCCACTGATGTTAGGAAAAATGTTGGATTTTCTTGACAAAAATTTGTGGCACCACTTCCTTCCTTTTACTGAAGTGGAAAAAAATGCCAGACTTGACATTAGGCAGATACAAGTTTAGTTAAAGCCCAGGAGATACTGAAGATCGTTTTTCTTTTTCTTTCCTTCTTTCTTTTTTTTTTTTTTTTTTTAAAGATGGCTATAAGAAAATATTTTCATTTGGGTTTAGAGCAAATCACACACTGAAAGTTTAATTTTGTGCGATATGTGACCTACATCTTAGAGAATTTGTTGGCATAAGTGAAATTAAATTTATTTCTAACCAGCAAAAAGAATATTGGAAATTCAACACTTAAAATACGTACCATTATTCATATTGGAAATTCAACATTTAGAATACCTATTGTTAATAAACTGAAGCAAACTGGTGGAGAAAGAGTCTAATTAAAAGGGGAATTAAGGATTTGAAGCATTTGCATATATAGCTGCTCTCTGAAACTAACCTACCCCACTTAGAGAACTCCACATGGATGTAAGTACTAAAAAAAAAAAATACAATTTAAAACAGTATTATAAGTGGTATAAAGGAAAAAATGCACTGGAAATTTAAGAAAATAATTTTATTTGGAGTTTTATAATAAGGGAAATGTGAATTTTCATTAATGAGGCCCATCCGAAAGAAAAAGAGTGGTGGATAGGGCTTAATAGAGGCAAGTAGACAAGGGAGTCACCTGAGAGTCCTGTCGGGATCACGAGAAGGATGGGGATGGGTGCTGAGTCAGTGAGGGATACTATCTTGAAAATGAGATAGCAGGTGGTCTGCCGTGGTTGGCCATTTTACAGAACACAAAGGAGAATTTCTTTCTGGAAGTACAAGGCTCAGATAAAGTTCATTGTGGGCAAATGGAAACTAAAAATGCATTCTCCTCCTTGTTGTATTGTATGCATAGTACTGACTTTTCAGTTAACTAATATTTTCTGTACTGTTTGATAAAATATATCAAAATTATTTCACAGAGCCTCAAAGGAAAAAGAAGAAAAGAAAAAGGAAAGAGAAGGGAAAGCAGGAAAGGAGGGGGAAGGAGGGAAGGAAGGAGAAAGGAAAGAGAAAAGGGAAAAAAAAAAAAAACAACTTTCCACTGATGGGCACCACCATACCAAGAGTTTTATTTTCCATCATTCATTATCAGGCGGCATTACCGTGTTCATGGGGGCTTATGCCTTGTGGCCTTAGCTCATTCCTAGAGATGTCCTACATTCAGCTAGTTAGAAAAAAATACCAGCTATAGAAAATTAAAAATATATTAAACTTAAGTAAGAACTTTACTTGCACAACACTTTTTTACCGAGTCAAACTGATTTAGAATCTACATGTAATCCACTCTCCTTTTCTTCCTAGTAATTTTCTTGTTTAATATGATCTTTTCCAAAATAATTTATTCAACCATAGTATCTACAGGTGCATATCATATAATCCTTATCAGAAACCCCTTCTTTAAATTGACAGCACCCCTATGAATGAGCCTATCAGTTCACAATGCACAGAACTCTAACTTCAAAAATTAACTGAAATATCACCATACTTGGGAAAAATTTACTAATGACACAAATGCAGACTTATCCATATATAATAAAAACACCAAAAATCTACCACTGTAACCAGTTCTCAAATTTTAGCATGCCTAAAAATTACCTGAGAAAATGTCTACCAGGTCTCTCTTCTGTGGGATTTTCCAGATGGTGATGTTTTATTTCTATCACTCCTTCCTCATTTTTTAACTGGAATTCTACTGTAAGAAAGAGCTTTCCCTCCTCCATTCATTTATTCATTCCATTATGGATGTATAGACATTTCTTCAGTATAATGTTATAATCCATTACTCTAATAATTTTTTTGCTCAAACTGTTTCAGCCTTGGGTTGGGGGCTCCTTCAACCTGGCTTCTGTATATTTTCAGCTCACTCATATTAATTTTTTAACACTTCTTTACTTTCCAGCACCACAAGATATTCCAGATTCATCTTGTATTTACCCTGTTTTAGTCCTCACACCAGCCGTTTCTCCAAGGGTCTTGATCTGTTTTATCTGAAAAACTGTGGTTGAGATCAAATGTAGAAGCTAGATACACTCATTGCTACTGCAGTGTACTGCTTCTGGCCCCTTTTAGAGGACAAAGCTAGAAAATACATGTATTCACACATACACATCTCTTTATCTATTTCTGTATCTGTATAAAAAATGAAAACCGTGTTTCTGAATCTACTGCAACACTGCAGTGTGTAGCCTTCCCCACTTCCCTATTTACAACTTTTTCTTCAAGAAGTGAAAAATTTGGCTCTCATTATCTAGAATATATTTGCTAATTTTCTCGATTCTAGAATATACATAAAGTAGTTTCAAATTTGCTAACTCACATTACTAACTAGAGTACAGTATTTGCATGAATTCTTCTTTTCTTTAGCCTTTTCGTATATAGTCAAAATGCTGTTTCCTGAAGTTAGATTAGCTCTTTTCTTCCTCACCCACTTCAGGGTGGTTATCTAACTCATTTGTAATACAGTTAGGTTCATTTGTGACTGTATTTTCATTTAGATTCCATCCTTATTGTGGTTACTTTTATTTTTTAAGGATGTGAAACATTAACATGGTTCTCAGAGTCAGAACTACTTAAAAAGTTTCCTTAGAGAAGCACTGATCCTCATCCCCTCTACCTTCTACCTGCTCCCGATTCTTTTTTTAATTGAAGTATAGTCAATATAAAATGTTGTGTTAATTTCTGGTGTACAGCATAGTGATTAATATATATATTAATTTATATATATATATATTCTTTTTCATTATAGGTCATTACAAGATACCACACTCCCACCCATAACCTCTAGGAAACTGCTCTTTGCAGTTTCTGGTTTATTCTACCTCTGCTTCTTTTTGCACAAATGAACAGATAAATGTGTATTTCACATAGCCCTTTCCATATCTTTTTACAAAAAAAAACAAGGCTACATAATATAAACAGTCTTTTGCAACTTATTTTTTTATTGAATAATATGTACTAAAAATCACTCCTTGTAAGTGCACAGAGCTATTCCTCATTCCTTATTACAACCGTATTGTACTCCATTCTCGGATGTACCATTACTTATTCAACTACTCTTCAGTGTCATGGCATTTAGATTGCTTATAGTATTTTGCAATTACAAATAGTGTTGTCATGAATATCATTGTGCATATGTATTTTCATATAGTTTGAAATGTATCTTAAGTTCTTAGAAATGGGATTGTTAGATCAAAAGGCAAGGTCATATGTTGTTTTGTTATTGTCAAATTTCTCTCCAGAAGACTTATACCAATCTGCATTCTCTCCAATAATTTGAGAGTGCCAATTTCCCCAAAGCCTTGTTAACAAACTAAGTTGTTAAACTTTTCAATATTTGTTAATCTTATAGGTAGTAAGTGGTATCTCAGCATTGTGTTCATTTGCATTATTCTATGTACAAGTGTGAATATTTTTCATGCGGTTAAGGGCTATTTATAATATATATATATTTGTGAATTGTTTGCATTTTTTCCTATTTCTCTTTTAGATTTTTAGTCCCTTTTGCTCAATTTTAAGTATTTTTTAGTGTATTAAGGATATTAACCTTTGGCCTATAGTACATATTGCAAACATTTTCTCCCAAGTTATCAATTTTCTTTTGACTTTATAGGTTTTTTGTCATGGAACTAATTTTTATTTTCATGTAGTCAAGTTTATGATGTTTTCTTTTATTGCCTCTGAATTTTAATCATAGTTAAAGAGTCTTTCCTTACTCTGAGGTTAAAGAGAAATTCACCCATGTTTCCTTCTAATGCCTGTATGGTTTCTTTTTTCACATTTAGATCTCTAATTCATTTGGAATTTAGTCTTATGAAAAGGGTGAAGTATGGATCTGATTTTATGCTTGTTTCGAATGCTTACCCAGCGGTCACAATACTGATTATTAAAAAGTCCATTTTTGTTCCTGTGATTTGAGATGCCTTCTTTATACTATGCTAAATTTGCATATCTACTTGGGTACATTTCTGGGCTTTCTATTCTATTCCACTGATATGTCTGTCTATTCATGTGACAATACCATACTGTTTTAATTATAGAGGCTTACTTTATAGTATGTTTTAATGTCTAAAAAGGCTAGTCCCTCCCTCATACTTTTTAGTTTCTCCTGCCTATTCTGGCATGTTTGTTTTTCTTTATGGACTTTAGTATAAACTTATATAACTCTATAGTATGATGAAGTCTGTTGGTATTTTTATTGAGATTTTGCACAATTTATAAATTAACTTAGGGATAACTGTCTGCTTTAGGACATTGAGTCATCATATCCAAGAATGGTGTCTTTCCATTTGTTCAAGTCTACTCTAATGTCTTTCAGAAGAATTTCAAAGTTTTACTCATAGATGTTTTTACATTCCTTGTTGAGTTTATCCCTAGGTATTTAATCTTTCTGTTACTATTGTAAATGGGGTTTTCTCTCACATAATGTCCTCTAACTTGATATTGACTCAAACATTTTCATCAGTGCTTTTCATGTATTATCTCATTTAATCCTCACAACAACCATATGAGGTACTTTTCAGTCACATAGCTTGTAATAGATGGGAGGACAAGGGTTCTTAGGCAGGCCATCTGATTTTAGTGTGCTATACTGTCTGCCTCTCACTAATAATTTGTTTAGGAGTTGATTTTTCTAAAATCGTGGTCAACACTCTAACGTATTTTCAAAGCTCAAAGAGACTCCAAAAGGCAAAGAGTCCAATCTGCAACTTTTAACATGGCAACCCCGACCATGTCTAGCAACTTAGCTCCAAAGGAGAGGGGATAATGTAAGAGGGAGTAACACAAGGTTTTCTCCTCTGGAGGGGAAATCAGAATGAATTTCCTTCAGCTTCTATCTCCAACCCTGAAATAAAGCAAGGAGCAAGATAAAGACTGGGCAGGGAAGAACATGGAGTGAAAGGCTCAGAGCAAGCTCTTGGAAGAAGAGGCCTCAACAGAAGGGTATAATGTCCTAAAGTCCCGGGGACAGTGAGCAGCAGCCCTGAGCTTGAGCAGTACAGCAAAGGTATAGGAGTCAGGGCACTTGCAACAAAAATGGTGGATGTGAGCACAGCAGCCATGACAGCAAAGAAATGACAGTAAACTTCATAATGGAGGGAAAGTCCAAGGGAGGCACGGCACCCGGCACCCCCACCACATCGCACCACTCGTTGATGAGCGAAAACCTGGAGGAGCTTGGCAGTGACTCCAGGAGTGACAATGCCATCTGAAGCAGCAAGGACAGTGCTCTCCTGAGCAAACTTGGTTTCCAGAATTTACACTAGCAGAGGTTCTGCTGGACATCACTGTTTGTCACTCGTCACCTTCTTTGTTCCTCAGGTTTGTTAAAGAGACTGTAGGTGGGACTGACTTCTCTGCAAATAAGTACCTTTCTCAACATAAGAATGATGAATGTGTGAAGGCTTATTATTTCCAGGTAATCAATATCAAAGTGTGCTCTCTGAAGTCATTTATTTTTCCTTATTACGTATCATAGTTCTGTCCCTAAAGCTATTGGGTTAATATACTTACGGTAGTATTTATGCTGCTCACCTCAAGGTTCCAAGTTAGACATAAAAGCTGCTTAGGATGGTTTTTTTTTTTTTTTTTTTGCCTCCAAAAAAGCATTTTTCTTGATGGAAGTAGATTTTCAAAAGGCAATTTCCTACTGTGAGAAATATTCAGTGGAGTTTCTGGTGATAGATTAAAGACCTTTTGATATGACAAATTTCCCCACTCAGAAGACTGTAAGAAATAGGCAATTATGACTATCAATACTGTAACCCTTCCAGTCACCCAAACACCACTGCAAAAAAAGAACTGTAATAATATGCATTATCAATGGCAACATAAAGTGAATTAAATTTTAGGAAAAGGAATGGCCATTGGTGGCATCTGTCCGGTTGACTCAGCAGCCTGTGTTAGTCACTCAGAGCTGTGGCTTCCAGCATTAACTAAGAGGAATTAGTAAGGGGCCAGAGAAGAAAGGAAAGTTACTTGGAAGAGGGGGTAAGAAGTCACAGTTCCTCATATGGCACCTTATCTTAGAGAAAAAAGCTTTTAGTTATATTTCATAAATTGGTGGGAGGTGAGAGAGTTAACATGGAACAAACTATATATTTTCATTTCACGTTTGCTTTTCAATGATTTGAGACTTCTAGGACTACAGACTTTGATTGCAGTAACCTAGCTCAATATTATAGCATGCACCACCTTGGAAAGGCAAATGTGAAATTCTTGTTTGTATTCTCTTTCTGCATTGAGTGGGCTGGAATTCTCTCAAACATCATTTACAACTCAATGTAATGAGCACACGCAGTCAGCAAGGCTTTTAAAAGTTAATGAGAAATAGAAAACTTTGAGGGAGCTATTTCTCACTATGCTCTGTATCTACACCTAAGTCTGGTTTAAAAAGAGCACTTCTGGCCTTGCCATAGATTTCATTTCAGCACAATGGACCGAGAGCATAGACATCCATCTTGCCTTGGACCTAATTAAGAAGGAGAAAGCAAAGGAGGAAAGAAGGAAAGAGAAGAATCATGGAAGGAGGAAAACAAGGAAAGCATAGCATGGTTTTTATTTGAGCATCTGCAGGACAGGAACAGTGATCTCATCCTAGGTATAAAAATACTGTGCAACCAGCCCAGGAAAGTTGGAGAAAAGGTCAAAAGGGAAGAAAGCACAGAGAAGAAAAGTAAAAAGTCCCTTTCCCCTCGATTATTATTTTAACTTCCAAAGAGGGAGGGAGAAGTAGGGCTGATGAGGTGATTAAATGGAAGACCAGAATTAAACTTAATGCAGCAGAGCATGTTCAAGGAGAGGTAGAGGCCTACCTCTGTGAATTCATTGAAGGCACAGAGGTGGCACCAACTATTGAAAATAACAATGAATTCAAAACCTGGGACTCCGCTGTTCATGGTATCCATGGCCTTGACAGTGTAATGACTCTGAGAGTCTGTCTCAGCATTTCTAGAAGGAAAGCTTTGAGCTACAGATCACTTCCACCTCCCCAGATTTAAATTTTTTTTAACATTTTTTATTGATTTATAATCATTTTATAATGTTGTGTCAAATTCTAGTGTAGAGCACAATTTTTCAGTTATACATGAACATATATATATTCATTGTCACATTTTTTTCTCCGTGGGCTACCATAAGATCTTGTATATATTTCCCTGTGCTATACAGTATAATCTTGTTTATCTATTCTACAATTTTGAGATCCCAGTCTATCCCTTCCCACCCTCCACCCCCTTGGCAACCAGAAGTTTGTATTCTATGTCTATGAGTCTATTTCTGTTTTGTATTTATGCTTTGTTTGTGTTTTTTTGTTTTTTGTTTTTCCACATATGAGCAATCTCATATGGAATTTCCTTTCTTTTTCTGGCTTACTTCACTTAGAATGACATTCTCAGGAGCATCCATGTTGCTCCAAATGGCATTATGTTGTCAGTTTTTATGGCTGAGTAGTATTCCATTGTATAAATATACCACTTCTCTTTATCCAGTCATCTGTTGATGGACATTTAGGCCGTTTCCATGTCTTGGCTATTGTAAATAATGCTGCTATGAACATTGGGGTGCAGGTGTCATCCTGAAGTAGGGTTCCTTCTGGATATATGCCCAAGAGTGGGATTCCTGGGTCATATGGTAAGTCTATTCCTAGTCTTTTGAGGAATCTCCATACTGTTTTCCACAGTGGCTGCACCAAACTGCATTCCCACCAGCAGTGAAGGAGGGTTCCCTTTTCTCCATAGCCTCTCCAGCATTTGTCATTTGTGGATTTTTGAATGACGGCCATTCTGATTGGTATGAGGTGATACCTCATTGTAGTTTTGATTTGCATTTCTCTGATAATTAGTGATATTAGGCATTTTTTCATGTGCCTATTGATCATTTGTATGTCTTCCTTGGAGAATTGCTTCTTTAGGTCTTCTGCCCATTTTTGGATTAGGTTGTTTATTTTTTTCTTATTGAGTTGTATGAGCTGCTTATATATTCTGGAGATCAAGCCTTTGTCGGTTTCATTTGCAAAAATTTTTTCCCATTCCGTAGGTTGTCTTTTTGTTTTACTTACAGTTTCCTTTGCTGTGCAGAAGCTTGTAAGTTTCATTGGGTCCCATTTGTTTATTCTTACTTTTATTTCTTCTAGGAGAAAATTTTTGAGATGTATGTCAGATAATGTTTTGCCTATGTTTTCCTCTAGGAGGTTTATTGTATCTTGTCTTATGTTTAAGTCTTTGATCCATCTTGAGTTGATTTTTATGTATGGTGTAAGGGAGTGTTCTAGCTTCATTGTTTTACATGCTGCTGTCCAGTTTTCCCGACACCATTTGCTGAAGAGACTGTCTTTATTCCATTGTATATTCTTGCCTCCTTTGTCAAAGATTAGTTGACCAAAAGTTTGTGGGTTCATTTCTGGGCTCTCTATTCTGTTCCATTGGTCTATATGTCTGTTTTTGTACCAATACTATGCTGTCTTGATGACTGTAGCTCTATAGTATTGTCTGAAGTCTGGGAGAGTTTTTCCTCCAGCCTCTTTCTTTCTCTTCAGTAATGCTTTGGCAATTCTAGGTCTTTGATGGTCCCATATAAATTTTATTATGATTTGTTCTAGTTCTGTGAAATATGTCCTGGGTAATTTGCTAGGGATTGCATTAAATCTGTAGATTGCCTTGGGCAGTGTGATCATTTTAACAATATTGATTCTTCCAACCCAAGAGCATGGGATATCTTTCCATTTTTTAAAGTCTTTAATTTCCTTCATCAATGGTTTATAGTTTTCTGTGTATAATTCTTTCACCTCCTTGGTTAGATTTCTTCCTAGGTATTTTATTACTTTGGGTGCTATTTTAAAGGGGATTGTTACTTTACTTTCTTTTTCTGTTGATTCATCATTAGCGTAAAGAAATGCCACTGATTTTTGAACGTTAATCTTGTAACCCGCTACCTTGCTGAATTCTTCGATTAGCTCTAGTAGTTTTTGTGTGGACCTTTTAGGGTTTTCTATATATAGTAACATATTGTTGGCATATAATGACACTTTTACCTCTTTTCCAATTTGCATCCCTTTTGTTTCTCTCTCTTATCTGATTGCTGTGGCTAGGACTTCCAAGACTATGTTGAATAGGAGTGGTGATAGTGGGCATCCTTGTCTTGTCCCAGATTTAAGTGGGAAGCTTTTGAGTTTTTCACCATTGAGTACTATGCTGGCTGTAGGTTTGTCATATATAGCTTTTATGATGTTGAAATATGTTCCCTCTATACCCACTTTAGTGAGAGTTTTTATCATAAATGGGTGTTGAATTTTATCAAATGCTTTTTCTGTGTCTATTGAGATGATCATGTGGTTTTTGTCCTTTCTCTTGTTTATGTGATGTATTACATTGATTGATTTGCATATGTTGAACCACCCTTGTGTTCCTGGGATGAACTCCACTTGGTCATGATGTATAATCTTTTTTATGTGTTGTTGGAGTCTATTTGCTAATATTTTGGTGAGCATTTTGGCATATATGTTCATCAGTGATATTGGCCTATAATTCTCTTTTTTGGTAGTGTCTTTCCCTAGTTTTGGTAACAGGGTGATGGTGGCTTCATAGAATGAGTTTGGGAGTATTCCCTCCTTTTCAGTCTTCTGGAAGAGTTTGAGAAGGACTGGTATGAGTTCTCCTTTGTGCGTTTGGTAGAATTCCCCGGTGAAGCCGTCTGGTCCTGGACTTTTATTTGTAGGGAGGTTTTTCATTGCTAATTCGATTTCATTTCTAGTGATCAGTTTGTTCAAGTGGTCGGTTTCTTCTTGATTCAGTCTTGGTGGACTGTGTGTTTCTAGAAACTTGTCCATCTCCTCTAGGTTATCCAGTTTGGTTCCATATAGTTTTTCATAATATTCTCGTATGATATTGTGTATTTCTATTTTGTTTGTTGTAATTTCTCCATTCTCCTTTCTTATTTTGTTAATTTATGCTCTCTCTTTTTTCTTCTTTGTGAGTTTGGCTAGACATTTGTCGATTTTATTTACTTTTTCAAAAAACCAGCTTTTGGTTTGGTTGATTTTTTCTATGGTCTTTTTAACCTGTATTTTATTTATTTCCTCCCTAATCTTTATAATTTCCTTCCTTCAGCTGCCTTTAGGGGATTTTTGTTCTTCTTTTCCTAGTTCATTCAGCTGGTGGGTTAAATTGTTTATTTGAGATTGTTCTTCTTTTTTGAGGAAGGCCTGTATCACTATAAACTTCCCTCTTAGCACTGCCTTTGCTGTGTCCCATAAATTTTGTGTGGTTGTGCTTTCATTTTCATTTGTCTCAAGGTATTTTTTAATTTCAACTTTGAATTCCTCATTAACCCATTGGTTTTTTAATAACATATTGTTTAATCTCCATGCCTTCCTTTTGTTCTCCTTTGTTTCTCTGTTGTTGATTTCTAGTTTCATGGCATTGTGGTCAGTAAAGATGCTTGAGATAATTTCTATCTTCTTAAAATTGCTGAGGTTTCTTTTGTGTCCAAGTACACGATCAATCCTGGAAAATGTTCTATGTGCACTTGAAAAGAATGTATATCCTATTTTTGGGGAGTGTAATGCTCTGAAAATATCCACCAAATCTAATTTTTCTATTGTATTATTTAATTTCTCTGTTGCCTTATTTATTTTCTGTCTGGAAGATCTGTCTAGTGATGTTAATGCACTGTTAAAATCTCCAACTATGATTGTATTCCCATCAGTATCCCCCTTTATCTCTGTTAGTAATTGCTTTATGTACTTAGGTGCTCCTAAATTGGGTGCATCTGTATTAACGAGTGTAATATCCTCATCTTGTATCACTCCTTTAATCATTATAAAATGTCCTTCTTTATCTTTCTTTATGGCCTTTGTTTTAAAGTTTATTTTGTCTGAAATCAGTACTGCAACACCTGCTTTTTTGATTTTTCCATTTGCATGGAATATCCTTTTCCATCCTTTCACTCTCAATCTATACGTGTCCTTCTCCCTAAAGTGGGTCTCTTGTATGCAGCATATTGAAGGTTCTTGCTTTATTATCCAGTCTGCCACTCTGTGTCTTTTGACTGGAGCATTTAGTCCATTAACATTTACAGTAATTAATGATAGATGTGTGTTTATTGCCATTTTGAACTTATCTTTGCAGTTGATTTGGTATTTCCTCTTTGTTCCTTTCTTCCTCCTTTTGTGGTTTGGTAATTTTCTTTTGCATTATCATGGATTTTATTTAGTTTTTGTGACTCCCTTGTAAGTTTTTGGCTTGTGGTTACCCTTTTTTGTAAGTCTATTAACCCATTACTATAACTGTTTTTATTAAACTGATAGTAATATGATCTCAAACCCATCCTACCAAGAACAAAAAATTTAAAAAAGAAAGAAAAAAATTCTATATTTTCCTGCCTCCCTCTCCCAATGATTTAGATGTCTTCTTTTACAATTTCGTGTTTATTTGTAATTCATGAGTTATCACCTTTCCAGTTGTGAGTTTCTCATCTCTGTAGCATCCTGCTGTTTTTCTATTTAGAGTAGATCTTTCAGTATTTCTTTTAGCATGGGTTTAGTGTTGCTAAACTCTTGTAGTTTTTCTTGTCTGTGAAATTCTTCGTCTCCTTATATCCTAAATGATAGTCTTGCTGGATAAAGTATCCTAGGATGCATCTTTTTTTCATTCAGGACTTTGAATATATCTTGCCACTCCCTTCTGGCCTGTAGTGTTTGTGTAGAGAAATCAGCTAAGAGCCTTATGGGGGTTCCCTTGTAGCTCACTCTTTGCTTTTCTCTTCTGCCTTTAGGATCATTTCTTTATCCTTGACTCTGGCCATCTTGATTATGATATGTCTTGGTGTGGGTCTATTTGGGTTCTTCCTGTTTGGGACCCTCTGAGCTTCCTGTACTTGGATATCTGATTCCTTCTTTAAGTTTGGGAAGTTTTCAGTCATGATTTCTTCCAATACCTTTTCAATCCCCTTTGATATTTCTTCCCCTTCCGGGACCCCTATTATGCAAAGATTCACATGCTTTATATTATCCCATAGGTCCTTTATGCTATTTTTCATTTGTTTTTATTTGTTTATCTTGTAGCTGTTCTGATTGGGTGCTTTCTGTTGTCCTGTCTTCTAGGTCACTAATTCGTTCCTCTGCATTATCTGGTCTGCTTTGCACAGCCTTTATATCCGTTCTCATCTCAGCCGATGAGTTTACCAATTCTACTTAGCTCTTCTTTATAGCTTCAATTTCATTTTTGACATATTTTATATCTCTAAACACTATCTCTTTTAGTTCGTTCAGTACTTTGATCACTCCTATTTTGAAATCTTGATCTAGTAGGCTATCGATGTCTATTTCATTGATTGTTCTTTCAGGAGATTTCTCTTGTTCTTTTAATTGGGAGTGGTTTCTCTGCTTCTTCATCTTGCTCATACCTCTCTGGCACTGTGGTTTATGGAGTATCAATTATCTATTGTGGTCCTTACGGAGTTTATTTATTTATCTATCTAGTGCATATATAGGAATAACACTTTAAAAAAAAAAGTAGAGAGAGAGAAAGAGAATTTTAAAAGAAGGGAGAAAAAAAGGTTTGAAAACAGTGTATAATGAATAATAGAAGAGCAAGTTGAAGCAGAATAGCAATCGGGTTGAGACGTCTTTTAAAAACCTTTAAAAAGGAGAAAAGAGGGAGAAATGTATTTGAAACCTGTGTATAATTAATAACAGGACATCAAACCAAGAGAAATAAAAATGAAATGATGTGGATTTTTAAAAATAATAATAAAAATATTTTTAAAAGTTTAAAAGGGATTAAATCTGGGAGTATATATAACTGTTTAAGAAGTAAAAATTGAAAGGGCAATAGAAAATAGAACAAGTAAAAGCAGATTAAAAAATAAATAAGTAAAAAAAGGGGGGTGTTCTCCTGGAGACTGTGTGCTCTTAATGCAAAGTCTGTCTTCACCCTGTTTTGGAAGCTCAGCTTGCTGTTTCCAGAGGCCCTCCATTGGCGCCTTCGTCTGTGCTGCTCCCAGTGCCTGTTAGCAAGCAGATCACGCCTCCTCCCAACACTGGATCAGGTGCAGCTCTCCTTTGCTGTGGGCGGGCGGGTCACTTCCCCTCCCAGTGCTGCAGTCAGATGTTGCAGACTGGCCACGTAGGTGGGCGGGCCACGCCCCCTCCCAGCACCACGGTCAGGGGCTGTGTTCCTGCCCGAAAGGTGGGGGGCCGCCCGCCCTGTCCCGGCGTCGGTCTGGGCAGCTCTGTGCTGCTGCGCGCTCCGTAGGCGGGATTGGGGAAGACCGAGAAACAGCCCCGTCCCTGCTCCAGGCCAAAACCCAGCTCCTTGTTTGTCTTGGCGGAGCAGGTTCGCTGAGGGATCAGGACAGAAGGATCTTATGTGCCTCGGGCTGTAGATAAGTCTCCTTCTGGCCTTTGAGGCTGCTAAGTCCTTAGGTGCGGATACAGGTTTCACCTCCGCACCCCCACCCCAGCCCCCTCATGGGTGCTAAGCACCGGAGGATATGACAGCTGTGCCTGGGCCCCGCCTCTCTTCACCCAAAAACTTTCTGCGGGTTTTCATAGATCGGGGTATGCATCCTTCCTCCCAGGGCACATCAGTTGTGTTGTCTTATGGAGGGCCCAGGTTGTTCCTACAGCCATCCCCACCCTCCGCCTGGCTCAGGCAGCCTGGCACTGCCCCCAGCTGCCAGCCCGCGTCTCAGGATGGGTGTCGTGGTGACCCTCTATGCCCATTTACCTTAGTTCTGTTGGTCAAGGGCTGCTCTGTACAGATCCGAGCCTCGGAAGCTCGCCCTCCGTCCCACTGGCCTCTCGGTTGGAGAGGGGAGACCTAGCGAATGAGCGCCAGTCCTCCTTTGCTGCTCCCTCCCCGCGGTACTAGTCCCACTCTGTTTTGCCTTTTCTTCTTTCTTTTTCCCTTTTCTCCTACCAGATTTTTGGCGTCTCTATCTTTTGAAGAGGACAATGTTCTGTCGGAGTTCTGCAGGTGCTCTGGTTGGCTGAGTGGGTCTGTGGATGTGAGTCCTGGTGTATTTGTGGGAGAGGGTGAGCTACGAGCATCCTACTACTCCACCATCTTGGCCTCTTATTTCTCTCCCCCCAGATTTAAATTTTAAATGCAATTTCATCAGAGATACTGAAATTTACAGGTTTTAAAATAATGTCAAAAGCGCAGAGGGACGTTTGTAAATGTGAAACACTTTTTATCTGATTATGCTTAGAACATTCTGTAAGTTTTACAGTAATCTCACTGCCTTTACATTTTCCATTTTCTTAGTCCTTAAATGTATTTATTTTGATAGAGCAATGATATTCTCTCTGACCTCAATTTCTATCCATTATTTCAGAGATTTACATTATTTGGAGAAGGACAGGGATTTGGAGAATTGGGCTAAACATTCACTAAAAAAAAATCCCTGATTTTACCAAGGCAACTAACAGTGTTCTATGTAAGTGAACATAACATCGTAACAAATTCATCACTTTGCTATTTTGGCACATTTGTAGAACATTGTTTACTTATACTACTACTCTGTAAGGAGTCTGCTCTTCCAGAATCATTTCAATATTTATTCACTAATAAGACATTGTCATAAAATTTTTTGATTTACTTACTTGAATAGTTTTTCCATTCCATCCTTCATTCATCAGAAAGTACAGGATATTTTTGGAGCTACCGTTTGAGTTTAATTCTGGAGCCCAGGCAAGTGCAAAACAAGATCAAGTGTGATAAAGTAGAACTTGGATATAAGTAATAACTTTGTTTTGTTTTTTTAAAAAAAAAAACTAGCTGTATATTTTGGGAAGGGTTTTGGAAAAACAAAAACAAAAAGTGTGCACATTTAGGGAGTTCAACCCTGAACCCTCAGACTAATCTCTTGGTTATCCTAAGACTGTGGAGATCCCGTGTAGCTTCTGAGTTCAGTGACTTTTTTGCAGTTTCCACTATACTTTATGACTAGTAATCTTCTTTAAGCTTTACTTCCTCCTTGAATTTAAACCACAAGCCTCACAAAATGCCAGTAATACCTTCAAGTGAAAGTTAAACACTGCGTGGTTGAAATTGTCAAAACTTTTCATTCCACACATAGCTGTCGAGTTGAAAAGAGCTGTCTCATAGATTACCAAATTGTAGAACTTATTCCAAACGTATGTAGGAAAAAAGGGGATTTTATTTACTAAGTTGACTAAAATTCCAATTACTTTAACCCGGTATAGTGTAAACTTTCTTTCAGTCTATACTCAATAATATTTACATTAAAAATTATTGTTAAAGGCATTACTATATAAACAGTACATGAGAAGGAAACATGTGTAAGACCTAGTCTCCAAAATCAAATAACTTGCTCTCCAGTATCTAGTAGAATTTCTTTCCCCCCGTCCTATCCTGTCCTGATGTCCTGGCACGCTTCTCTCCAACAGAGCTAGGTGTGATCCTGGCTGTGCTAATGACCAGCTATGTAACCCTGGCCAAATAGCAAATTCTCTTAGCCTCAGTTCCCTCTTCTGAAAGGGATGATAATAATTGTACTTGAGAGAATTTTACTGCACTTTAAAATAACTAGCAGGGTACTTCATTGCACTATTATATTTTGATCTTCCCCTTCTCCTTCACCTCCTCCTCCTCCTCCTCCTCTTCCTCCATTATCTTCATTAGACTCCATTGCTACTTAAGCAGTATTAGGCATTCCTTCCATTTTACTCATATTGTACTTGACAGATAACTTCTTTGCAGCAGTTTGCACAATGCATTTTAATGGTTTGCTTACACATTTGTGTTCTCAGTGGTCTGTAAGTTACTCAGGAAGAACAAGTATTAAGTCTTAAATCTCTATATGCCAATTCCCAACTATAATCTGACACATAATATAAGCTCAGCAAATGTTTGATGAATGACTACATAAATGGGAGAAGGTGATGAATAAATTATAACTTTAGTTATGTGAACAGGATAGATAAATGTTGTAAACTAATCCCACATGGAAGGGCTAATTTTAGAATGAGGAGATAAGGGAAATTATGTTGACATAGGAGGTCGGACATGGTCTGATATTTCACAGATGGGTTTTCATAAATTATTTTTTTTAAAAGATCAGAGAAACATGCTAATCTAAGAGAAAGGTATATGCAAAGTCTGGAGTAAGTAAGGCATAAGCCTAATCAGGGCCTGGGGAGCAATCTTAGATCTGATGTTAGAAAAATGTGGGAGATGAAGAGGAGGTAAGTTAGAAACAAACTCTGATGTCTTATTAGTATCAACTGTCAAGGGTTGTCATAGGGCCCCACCATGAATAATAATAAAGACACCCCAATGACTCAGGAAATTCAAGCATTTAGAGGCTACCTCCAAGGAACCAGGGACAAAGGCCAGCCAAATTCTTTATTACACACAAGCCTATGATTATTTTAACATAGATAATATTTCCATGGTTTAAACCATAGCTCAAATGCTCAGGAAGGGGAAAGAACTCGAGTGCAATAGTTGAATGGGTCTCTGATATCCCTGCATAGAAGCTTAGATTAACTATTAAGCCACATATCTGACATCTTTCAATAATGAAGGAAAACTGCTAGATTACCCCCAGAATCACTCTCCACACATAATTGAACAAAAACTATGTCTTTTTAATTTTCTGGAAAGTAAATATACAAATCGAAATGCTACTCTGCCTTAAAATTTAGATGGATGAGGAACAGACATGATTATAGGTAACTTAAGAACCATCTAGAAAAATCTAGAAACCAGCAACAGTACCTTAAATAATGAAAACTTGTAAACAGATTTTCTGCTGCATGATGAAAAGCATCTCTCACTGAAAATTCTGTCATACTATGGAAAGAGAAATTTGAGTCAACAGGGATAATAACAAATATTTTAACCTTTTAACCTCATTTTTTTTCTTGCCTGGAAGGATCTCTAGAAGTAGTAGTTTTTTGTTGTCTCCAAAATTAAAGGTAGCTTAAGCCTAACTGCTACATATTCAAATTTTCAAATTGAACTCGGAAAAAGTATGCTCTTTTTGTTCTAAAGTCACACTGTCACCTAGTGGTTCCTCATACACAAAATTTGAGAAAAGAAGCTAATGACTTATTTGGATATTTTATTCTCTAACGTATACAAAACAACTAAATATGAGACTTTGTCTTCATAATATCAGAAAGATTTTTTATATGTTTAACTTATTTCTGTGGGTTTGGATACCATTATAAATGACTTACAAATCATTTTGATTCTCAAAGACACAGGAGGAATATGAACAGAGTAAATACTGGAGAATTCTTTACATTACAATGGAATATTTGCTGAATTTACCTGGTTTTCCTAAATTTTACTGGAGAGATTGTGTAAACCAACTCCACTTTTACTGCTAAAGTTTCCAATCTGCCTTAACAGAACACTCCCTTAATCTGTAACTAACAACCTTGGAGTTCTCCCTCATTCTTCCTCTGCTTTTAGTCGACTTTTCCTTATTCTGTCCTCCAGTAGGAACAAAGGTACCTAAGTGCCTTGCACATAGTGGATTCTTCATACGTAATTAAGATAAAAGTTCTCCTTGGCTAAATGTCACAGCCTAGACTCAGAGAATAATAATTAAAATTAGTATTTTCCTGCAAATGCAGCAAGAATCTTGTCTCACTCTTGATAGATCTTGACAAGCCCACAAGAAAAGCCCATTTCTTTCGAATTTCACTTGGAAGAAGAAATATTAGATTCTATCTTTAATATCAATTAGAAGGCTATCTTTCTTTTTTATGTTTTTAATATAAGAAGCTAGGAAATATCTATGTAGGTCTTTGGTGTGCAGTGCTTGGCATTTTAAAGTAGTTTGCAGAATGTCTGAGCTTACTGGGAGAATCATAACACACCTTAACATAGTGAATTCTAAATCAACCTAAAAAGTATATCACCAGGATGTACACTTTTAATGTGCTATAATATTCACAGGAATCAGATTATCTGCAGGGTGATTGCCTAAAGATCTAATGTATTTATATACATCTGCCTTATAATTAGAAGAACTTATTTTTATGTAACTAAACAACTGCAAAATGTCAGTAGTTGACAAAGAACACATAGCAGGGCTCATAAACTCAATTTTCCAGTAATGTTTATGTTCTTATACTTAATGGAATCCTAGAAAAAAATCACAGCAGTGGCAAATGTGATAAATCCACCATGGGATTGGTTAGGAGCCCTTGACTTCGGAGTTCCATGGTGTCTGCCACGAACACTCAAAACACACTAGAAGTTTAGCTGATTACTGACTTGATCTAGATGTGGAAGAAGAGATGATCATTACAGGATGCAGAGACTTTCTTTTGGGAAAAAAAGTTGTTCACTCTGAATACAGGTTAACCAAATGCATATCATTTGAGTATTAAAAAAGTAGTATTTATGGAAAAATTGTATTTTTGGATGGAAAATTAAAGGACTCACTTTTGCTCTGTTATGTTTAATCGTACATATATATAAAAACCCCAGAAGTAATAGAAAGTCCCACTGGTTTCTTAGGATAAACCTCTCTTACAGATCTCAAAGGAAAAAAGTATAAAAATACTAACCTCATACAGAAGTATACCAATCATTCAGGTATTCTGAGTTTTGGAAGAAAATATTAATATCTTCTCAGGGTTCTTCAAGTTTTAAAAAATCCCACATGTCATCCAGATAAAATACTGACTTTTTTTCAATTCTAGTCAAATAAACTATCCAGTGTTATAGTAGTTAGAACAGATTATACACTTAAAAATTTTTTTAGAAATGTGAAACATGATTACTTTGTAGGAATCAAATCAGACAAGTGGTAAGATGCTACCCCTTCTGCCTCCCACCCATTTGATCTGAATGGAATTATTCCGAGTATGCTCACGTGAAGTCATTGCAAGTTAGATGAAGGTGGTGCTGTCATGCACCTGTTTAACACTGTAAACCATGGGCAGCAGGGAAAATGTAAGAACTGACCAACATGAAGTTTGTTAATTGGTGGCAGAGACATTCCCCCCATAAGATCTATGAAAACAGAGACTTGTAACAAAGTATTTGTTGCTGAATGAGTGCTGGGAGACTAAATGTTGAAAGTACAGGATTGCTTTGGATTTTTACAGAGTATACCTACCTATTTGTGGAAGACCAGTAAAATACTATTTACTCCCCTCCAACCTTCCTGCTCCCTCTGGTGCCCTTTACAGAGCTGTCTGGCAAAGGAAAGAGCAGTTTGTTACATCCCGGCCCTAGAACCCCAAGGCTGAGAACAGTGGGTTGAAACTGAGAGACAATGCCTTCCTAACTGACTCAGAGTCTTTTAACAAAAGAGAAGATTCACTTCTCCCTAAGTTGGGTCTCTAATTAAAATGGGAACCCATGTGCTCTGATTCATTTTTCCAAGAGGCGAAGAACCTCCTGAATATCATCACTTTAATCCCTGGAAACATTAATGAGTTACGGTTGACATCTTACGTGGTGCTCTTTGTATTACTCGCACAGTGCATATCGTGTTCTTTACAAATGTTAGTTCAATGCATGAATGTGTAAAAGTATATTCTCAGTATAACTCTGACTCCTTAATTCTCTTCAAACAATGAATTTTTTATCCTTTTTGATCACTGAGCTAGGATATAAGTATTTATACCATAAAAACTGTAGCACCACAGAAATAGGAATTCCACATAAATAGGAATGTCAGAAGTTCTTGTGCTTCATTAGGACAGTTAATATAGATTTTGCTTATTTCTGTTTTAAACTCTGGAGGGACATAAGGAAAGAAATTAAAATTCTTCTCCTTTGATTCTCCTTGGGTTGAATCTATCTTATTGAAACCACAGTAATGCTTCAAGCTACTCTTTGGATTTCATTTTGCACAAAAGATACAGATGTACTATGCAGACTTCATAGGAAAAGAATGAGATTATCTTCTCTTTTCTTATTTCTGGCTTCACTCTCCTCAGTTCATCTTCATTCTCCCTTGGATGCTATAGCACTCTCCACATACAAGGTGCTCAACCATGTGCTGTAAATAAGTTATCTTAGAGATAGTTCTATAAATTACCTTTGGAAAGAAAAGCTCTAACATCTACAAAATTTCATTCACTTTGCCTAGTTCCATGCTTAGTTTTCTATTTGGTTTATACCATTCATTTTTTCATCACTGAATATTCTCGAAAAGCAGGTGACACATTTAAGTATGAAATAAGAGAGAACTGACTCATTGAAACAGTGGCCTTTAAAAACTTTTTTTCCCTCAAATAAAGTATTTGAAAGGGTGATGTAAAAAATCCATTATTTTCATGGCAATTATTCAAATTCTCTAAGTCTTTCTCAGATATATTTAAGGATATTATTTTGTAGACACTTTGGGAATTTGAATCTTTGTACAGGAAATCTCATTAAATATTAGAAAAACAATCCATCTCTGAAGAACAATATGTATAAACACATTTTAATGCATCATGTAGTCAGTCTAATGTTTAAACAAGCCTTCCATTTCATTTTACAAACCATATGTTTTACTGTTTTTTGCTGACATTAATTGTGTTATTAGGAGATGATGGAGAAGTGTATTTGTCATTTGTTTATGAGCTTTCTGAGGGTTCACCAGAAGTATAATTAAAGACCAAATCCTGCTCACCAGGCTGTTTACAATATAAGAAGCAATAGAAGGTCAGAGTCTTGATATTATAATCCCATGGGCAGTCCCTTGATTTTCAATATAAATTAGATTAACTTTATATTGCCCTTAGGACTTAAAGCAAAACAAAACAAAAATTAGCTCTAAAATCTAGAACTGATTCTGAATCAGTGCTGCCTAGTGCCTTCAAGAATGTTCAGTAGGACTCCTGGCCTCTGCCCCCTGGATCCTAGTTGCACCTCCCAAGTTGTCACACCAAATATGTATACTCAGGAGCATTACTCCCCCAGTTAAGAACTGCTGGCTTGAGCTCTTTACTATTTTTCTCTTCCATTCTATTTTTCTTTTCCCCCTTTTGGAGCTCATTATAGCATATAGAGATCAGATGATCTTCCTTCTGAATTATTTATTAGTTTGCTTACCCTGGAAGATTAACCTAGAGTTAATCACAAGGCAAGACCTACTTTACAAACAGTGAGAGAGCTCTTGCTTGAAATGATGGTTGCCTGGTTATTTGAATTATGCCAGCCTTTTGTATGAGGGTGACATTTAGCATGCACCACATTACAAACATCTAGTACTAAAAGCTGTTTGTTCTGATAGTGGTGACTGAGTGAAATCATTCAGTAATATTCAATGTTGTGAATTTTCCTTATAATCTTTTTTTAATAAAATTAGTACTTCTTTAATGATTAAATGTGTCCTTCATCCCATTTATTATGTAATAATCATTTACTATTTAATAATATAATTTATATTTAATTATATAATTCCTTAATAATATAATAATATAATACTAAAATGCAGCTAAGATCACTTTCATTAATTTTGAGTCAGTATTAGCAAATATTAGATAGCACATATGGACTCCTCATTTATATATTTGGTGTATAGAATTGTATCTTTAGTCATGTGGATATAAATTCTTAGAAACTCATTACAAGTGTTATCACTGCATAAGATATCAAAACTGGGATATCAGCTTTGACTGAAAAAAATTAATGATTTTAGAAATGATAAGGGGGCCAACAAAACCCTGGTATGCTTTCAGAGCTATATTCAGGACAACTTTGAGCTAAAGACTTAGGAGGGAATTTTAGAATCACTGCCACATGACCCCTGTCATTTATTAAGTGTTTCTAATATTCTAGATCATTCAAATGATGACTTAGAAATGAGAAAGCAGTCAGGTAAAAAGAGATAAGCTCTTATCATGACCAGAAAAAGAATTTAATCTAGGAGAAGGAATGAGAAAATATAAGTAGTAAAAATAATTAGTACTGATACATTAGAAAGATAAACAATCTTTAATAACCAGAAGCCCATTAATCCCCATATCAGGAGGTAACAGGTGATAAATAAAACCTAGACTCAACCTTGAAAATGGAACCTTTAGATCATGATTTTGTCAATATCCAAGACCAAATAAATCTGAATTCTAAAGGCCATTTATTAGTCGCAGTTAATAAAGACTGGGGGTTTCTAATGGAAAAGAAATAAGAACAAATTTATGAAAGTGCTAACCCACATAAATATGTGTCAATTATTTTTGTTTCCTGCTTTTTTAACCAAACCTTTTTAAAGCAAGGGCCATAACTTTCAATAAGTAACTTGACTTATAAATCAGGAAAAAGTAGTAGGCATGATGTAGTTAGAATTCATCAAGGCATAAGATAGCACATAATACATTATCAGAGTATTTAAAAATATATATTAGTAACTGAACCATTGTGACTAAGATGTTGATTTATTAGTTTATAATAAATTTGAGGCAATTATCAAATGTTATACAATGATACTTAGCCCTGTCCTATTTAACATTTGTATCAACATTTGTATCAACAACTTACATGAAGACATTGAGGCCATGTTTTGCAAATGTGCCCGTGATACAAAGCCACAATGGACAGCAAATACAGTGATGTCAAAATCTGGATCCAAAATGATAGTAAAATAAATAAAATAAGTAAAATCGAGCAAGATGAAATTTGACAGGAATCATTACAGGTCATTCACTCTAATCCAGGTCACTCACTCTAATCAAAGTAGAATGAAGAGAATTGGTTTAGAGGAGGATTCATGGGATAGAATTATAGGAATACTTGATGGCAAATTCAGTATGACTGAGCTGTGTGATTTATTGCCCAGGAGCTACTGTGATCTGAAGTTATATTCATGATGATATTTACAGTACTGTTACATGTTGAATGACATCAGTGATAACATTTCTTTTCTTAGAATTGGTTAGGAGCCTTACCAGTATAATTTTGAAAGCTGGGAGAATGGTAAAGGGAACTTCACATCATGTCATTTGAACAATGGTTGAGGAAATCCATCATACCCAGGAAAATATGATTGCTCTCCTGAGATATTTGAGGAAACGTTATGTGGAAGAGGGAATTGATTTAGTCTACACAGGTAACTTCCAAAGTTAGGCCCACTAGCTATATTTTTCCACGTAATTGCAGTCTAATTTTCTGCTCAATAAACTATAAGCCTAGACTTCACAAGCAAATGAAAATTTAGACAAACACTAACAGGGAATTGGTTCAACTCTTCTGCTTTAGTCACCTTAAAAGCTTTGTCACCTAGAGGAGAAATCCTTTGGGAGTTCTCTAGACTAGTTTACAGTACTGGTAAACTTTCTTCTACCTTTTATTCTATGCACAGAATCTGCTACAGGCTAAACTGTTAACTCAGTGTAAAACATCAGCTACTACCCCTAACCTTCCTTGTGTGTCCTAAGACTGACATAAGCCTCAGAGTTACTAGGAATGGGCTATTGATAAATCAGATAATAGATTCCAGTGAAGATAAGTCTGAAGTTTTTTCTTGCCTTTTAGCTTTCATATTAACATTAATAATTTGATATTCCAACCCAACAATCCTTTCCTCTTTAATAGAGTTTTCTATTATCTATCAAAAATACTGGACCTTGTTAAGGAGTGGCCTTATACAAATGTATATTGCTATTTTAGTACAGTGAGAGGAGCTATAGTTTAATGATTCTAGAATTAATTCCATCATTTTTGGTAGACACCTCTCAGCTTTTAATTTTTTTATAGCTGATAATTCTATACAACACAACCCCATTTTTAGTCACCTGTGTGTAGAAAGAAGTATAAAGTAGTTCATCTTTGAAGGAACTGAAATTCTATCATTTTCCCCTTTTCCGTCTAATAATAAAGCTTTCTCTGTTTTCTTTGAGGGTGGAGAGTGATTTCTTTTTCCTGGTTTCCTACTTCAGTCAATTATAGGACTAGGTTATTAATTCTTTATCAGGGGAAAAGTGAGTGAACTTTATGAATTCATCTTCCTTATAATGGTATTCAAAAGATAAATAGTCATGATACATTTACTGAGTAAAGGGACCTTTAATATAAATAATTGGTATCAGGAGAAATGTTTAAACCATAATTTTAGATGGGGACTGAACTTCTATTCCCTCCAAGACAACTTATTTCCCCACAAGACTAATAAGATAAGAAAACATAATAAATTCCCCAAATCAAAAAACAGGCAATTGTTTTGGTTTCCTGAAAAGAGCAGAATCAAGCAATTCATCAGAATAAACCTGCCAAGAGTAACCACTTATCGGAAGCACATTCGACACTCTCCTGGTCCACCTGGGTTTTATTTTGTGGAGAGTTTTAGGCTGCAATTGGAAGAGGAAGTCTAAAATTATTTTGTTACACAGGCCTCATCATTGCTGAGCAGTTCTTTCTACTGTAGCTGTTACCAAATGGTTTGTACATGGAGCACTCAAAAGAGATTTATTTTTTATCTAGAGCTTAGGGAAATATACAATAGAGCAACAAATGACAAATGCTATAATTGCTTAGGGGTATTATCATTTATAGTGTGACAGATCAAGTCTGGAAGCTTAAAATAAACTAAGCAAGCATTCACTCTGCTAAATAGCATGAACCAAGTAATCGCTTACTTTTTTTTCAGAGTTCAGTGGAAAGTCAACTGTTAGAACAATGTGATTTCAGCTTTGTCACTGAACAATAAATGTGCTCAGTGGAGCTTGACTGGCTTTCATTATCCTTTTCTATGCCACCCAGCACAGAACGAAGATCAACTTCAGGGTACCAATGGTGTTTTGGCCCTGAGTTGGCACTGTTGCAGAGAGAGAACTTTTCTGTCTACGTCAACCCAAATTTTTGTCTTCTCTCATGAGCAATGATCCTAAAGTCAAAAGATGTGGGTTGTAGACATTTCTCTACCACTCACAAGTTATAGAGCATTGAAAACAACATGGGTGCTTCCACAGTCCACGTGTAAAGTAGGGATAATGGTTTGTATCATCTGTCTTACAGAGTGTCTGTGTAGAACACACATGTGAAAAAAAAACTGATAAATTGGCAAGTCATGGTAATGAATGTTAACCATATTCTCTATAAATATGCTTGGAAAAAGAGCTGTAGAGAGAGGAACTCGTATTCATTTTAATACCTACCAAGCATTAAAAACATCCTTGAATATCACTGAAATAACTGTTGCATAGCACTTTGCTGCTTCCCTGAATTTCTGAAGGTTGTGGCAATCTTATCTGAAAGTTAGATGGCATTGAAAAATTCAGGTAACATCACCACCGTCTCTGTGGTGGATATGGCAATACATCTGTTAGTGGAATTGTGCATGCCCAGTGGAAGGTGCTAACTGAAGAATGAACACTCCACTACACCAAGAGCTTAGCCACTGTCAGATGTGCTAATGTCATGGACGAGTGCAGACAGCTTGAATCGTCTCCTAGCTCTGCTCCTGACTATCTGTTCTTTTAGGCAACATACCCATTTTGTGATGCTTGCTTCCTCAACTGAAATAAAAGTACTTTTCTCATGGAGAAGTTACGAGGATTAAATGAGCATAGTAAGTACTTTAGGAAAGAAAGAAATGTATTTTTAGGGGTTAAGAGAGTTACATGAAAATACATTAATTCCTTAAAAATGTTATAGAATATTGTTTAAGACAAACATAATGGAGATCCATGATGCCTGAAATTGCAAAAATAAAATTTATTCTCAATCTACATATAATTTTTATATGTATATTTGGTACATCAGTAAGTGGCTATTTTCTTGGAATTTCCAAGCCCATAGCACTTTTCTTTTAAAGTGCCCAAAAGGGTTTTTAAGCAAACTTGTTTATTCCCAAAACATTGCTCACTAAGTATAAGCATATATACCTCATCCCAAAATCTTAAGTATTTCTTCTGTCTTTGTTATCTATATTAATGCCATTTGGAGATTTCTGTTTCTGGGTGCAGTCATACATCCAATAGTGCATAGAAATATGGGGTAGTAACTTCTAGTTACTACCTTCCATGTCAGATAAGGCTAGCAATGATAATTACAATGACTAGAGAATCTGTTAGCTGAAAGGAATGCCCAGGATTTCACTGGAAACCCGTAACTAGTGATTAGTTACCCCAGGAAGCTTGCTTGTGACATAATATTGAAATGAGACATTATGGTTATGAAATCAAAATTTCTGACTGTTAGAGGATTACCACACAAAAAGTATGAATGATCCATTTTTCATATTTTTTTATTATAGATTATTATAAGATACAGAATATAATTCCCTGTGCTATATAATAGGACCTTGGAGTTTATCTATTTTATACATAATAGTTTGTATCTACCTTTTAAAGAAGTAAAAATAATATAAAACATACTTCACAAAAAAACTGCTGAAAGTGCATAGATTTTTAATCTGATATTCAAAGGGTAATTTGGCCTGTTTCAGTAGCACAGAGTCACAAACGTATTTAACTACTGTCAAGGAACTTAGCAAGGATTGTAAGGTCTTTGGTCCACACACAAAGACAAAATTGCAGGGAGAATTTCCTCTGGGTCTCTTAATTGGAGCCATGGCTTTGATTTCACAGTATGTATGATGCACGGTCTTTGGGAAGTAAGAAGTCGAAGTGTGAGAGGGCAAGGACTCTATGATTAGTATCTCTGATTAGGAGATACTTAATGGGGATCTCCATATCTCACATGAGCACTGCCAATTTCCTGGCTTGGGTACCCATTACCACTAGCTTGGACTTTGTTTCTCAGCCATTTTTCTGCCTCTGATGATGCCCACTCTCAGTCTATCTTCCAGTTTCTTAATATCATTCTAAAATGCATATCTGTAAAGGATTTTTAATATCTGTGCTTTATAAAGAACTCTTACAGATTGATTACAAACAACTCCAGAGGATAATAGGCAAAGAATTTTGATAGGCAATTGATAGATAGGCGATTGACAGAAGAGCAATTTAAATGCCCAATGCATTTATAAAATGATGCCTAATCTTGGTAGGAGTCAGAAAAAGACAAATTGAAGTAATGATAAGACACTACTCTCACTTAACAGATTGACAGAACTGGAAAAGAATGATAATACTTGTGGGCTGTAAGTATATGCTGAAATGTACTTTCACATGTTTCTGGTGTCAAAATGACTTACTACAGACATTTCTAAGAAGAAATCTGCACCATAGTTGGCAGTATCAAAAACTGAAGACACATCGAATGCTCATTAATAGGGAAATGGTTGAACAAATTGTGGTATATTCATACTATAGGATGGTATTCAGCCTTTTAAAAAGACTGAGTTAGATCTATAGCAATTTATCTGGAGGGGTTTTCATAACATATTGTTAAGTGGAAAAAGCTAAATGAAGATAATAGCATGATATGAGCTCGTTTTCCTCAAATAATGGCAAAGATATGATATATACATGATTATTAATAGGTACGAACATGTTAACATTAGTGAGATGTTGGGAGGGAATGATAGAGGAGAAGGGGAAAGGGATAAATAAGTTAAAACAGGAAGAGAGAGAGTAAAAATGTTTGCATAATTAAAATAGAATATATTGTATGAGTCAGTTTATATAAAATGTATGTTTGTGTTACACATCTGTCAACATGGGTACTTGTGAAGAGATGTGTAGAAAATTAGTCACCAAAATGGTAATATTGTTAACAGTGATATGTCAAGGTGATAGTAATTTGAAAACTTATACTCTTAGACCGTTTTCCCTTATAATTTTTCTGGGTTGTTTTAAATTTTCACAGTGAATGTGTACTATTCATTTAATTAAAAAAAAAGAAACTAATTTTTATTTACTTCTTGGCTTAAACCTAAATAGCTCCCTATGACCTACAAGATGAAGCCCATAAAAATGTAGCATAAGGCTTTTTGTGATCTGATCCTTGACAATTTTTTCAATTTAATTTCCAGTATCTCCCCTTCTCAGCCTTTCTGAATCACAAGCAATCTTCTGAATGCCCCATGGTGTTTCCATCATTCTGTCTTTGAATTGACTCTCCCTTTCTCTAAGACGTGATTTGTTCTTTCCATACTTGCCTGTGAATGCCTTCCTAGTTATGCCACACGTTTCAGTTTAGGTGTCCACCCATGTCTTCACCAGCATCCCCCAGAATAAATTTCCCACTAATGACTCAGCAAATGTTAACTGAGCATCTGTGTGCCTAGCATTATGTTATTATTTAGCAATGATAAGTAATACCAATCCTTAATCTCAAAAAAGTGTGCAAGCTGGGAAAGATACTCTAACAAGGCAATGGTTACAGCTTAGTTGGATGAGTATAATGATAGAAATGTGACATGGGCTGAGGGAGAGGAGCAGAAGGGCATCTAGATCAGTGAGGGAAGTCAAAGAGAGCTGCGCAGCATGGGTAGAATTTGAGTTAAGTCTTGAAGAATTTTGATGGATGGAAGTTAGTTCTTCCAAAAGTAAGTTTGCTCATTCCTAGCAGAGGAAACCTCCTGTAAGGAGGCACATGTACTTGCAGCCATGTTTAGAGAACTTCAACGGCACTCTATAACTTGGATAATATTCATCAACAGAAAGGACTGTTTGTTTCCCCCTCATTAGATATTTATGTCTTGAGAGCAAGGGCTGTGTCTTATTCATCACTGTGCTCTCTTGTGGCAGCTGGCAAAACGCCTGGCACGGAATGGATGTCCTGTAACTGTGAGCTGCCCTGGACTCAATTGAATCCTGTCCTTTTAATGCTTATTAAGATCCTCATGCAACCTAGTCATGTATAATACAGGGAATTTTCTAACTACTTTTTTTCATTTTAATTCAAACCTAGGTCTTGAACCCTTTGTGGAATTTTGTCAAGTTGAAGCAAGTCGTATTCCTTTTCAGTACTTCATTTATACTCCATTTAGTGTACAGTCTTAATTTTATTAACAACTTATACATCTTCTATCGTTTATTCAAAAGAGAACAGCAAAAGTGCCTACATTCATCAGTGGATCCCAGCAAGAGCTGAAATGTTTTTCTGAAACAAGGGAAGCTAGAAGCCTTAATCCCTTTCTCCCACTTAGGAAGCAGACACTCCTCTCTCGCTTCCCCAAGAGGGGATTCCTGTTATTAGGAGTTTTGTTTTTTTTTTAACTTTTTATCTTATTAAAAGTAATTTTATGCTTAGCAAAGAAATACACATATATGGCTTTAAATTATTTAAATGATACCCAAAGACTTAAAATGAAAATGGTGGCTGTTCCTTGCCTCACTCCACACGTCAGCCCTCCCCTCAATCTCCAGGGATAACTACTTTCAAATCTTTAAGCTCTTTCTTGGTACTTACATTCAACTTCCTAAATAATATGCTTATCTCTCTAGTTCTTTTATTCATTTTAGACACTTATCTATTGACTTTCATTATGCTATCTATAGTACTTTAAAATACTTCCCCGTAGAATAAGACATGTGTTAGCTTAATTATACCCTGTGTGTGGTCACTTACTCTAATCATACCTTAGACACAGTCAGCTAGAATTCTAATCATGAAACCTACCCTCCAGAGACTGTCACAACAAATGCTTCTGTCTTGTTTCTTTTTTTTTCTCTACACCACAGGATTTGATAATTACCATAATGAAAGTTTAAAAAAATGGTTTTCCATAAGTGAATTAGTGGCTTGTAAATGGAAATTTGAATGAGTTCTTGTTATAAAATCAGCAGTATTTAAGGTATATAGACTGGCTGAAGTATTTTAGAGATAAGCTCACCCATACACGGAAATAATCTAAAGAAGCCTGGAGTTTACAGCACTAGGGTTGATCATAGACTTAATTCTTAGAGGACAAACTAATTTGAGAGGATTCTGGTTGTCAGTTGCTGATCATATGGTTAACTAAATCTCACTTTGTCTTTGATAAAGTCTTCATACTGAGTATGGTCAGAATACATAAAAGAATGAGAACAGAGACTTCCTAAATTGTGTAACTGTTCAGGTACCTACTTGCTGATGTGTTATTTACGTAATGCGTGAAAATACATATGGCAATTTGTTCTGAGTCTAGCTTTCTCACTAGAGGCTGGATTGAGGTTGTTGAACAGCAGCAAAAATTTTCTCCTTCTGTCTTCTTCGGAAGCTTCTGTGTCAACTAAAAATAATCTAAGAGAATATGCAGAACTCAACTGGCCTGAGTTGGTTTGCAAGAACTACATATGTGGTAAATTATTCAGCCCCATACACATTTTCTCCCTTACCCAATATTTCCTATAAAGTATACCATATTTTTGATTAAGTTAATTTTAGTGTTTTCATTAATTTGATTACAAAAAATTGTTCATTCCTGAGGCAATTGATATATTACGATTATGTTTCTTTCATTGGCGATTTTTCATTTTTCTTCTGGCATCAATGCCTCACTTTTTTGTTTGATTTTCTCACTTTATTTCTTATTCTTAAAGTCTCCTTCAGCTGTCTCCTGATAAAATTTTCCACACTGTTAAACCTATCACATAATCTGTCAGTTACAATATTTTCCTCTAAAATCCACCTTTCTATTCCAGACTTGAATGGTTGCTTTTTGTAGACCTGCTGCTTTCCCGAGTCTTTCTTTTACTACAGACTCTTTAGTTTTCCCCTCTGAGGGACCCCTACTTCCTGGATCATTTTCTTCTTACTTTTTTGGTTATGTTCTCAATATACAGAAGAATATCCCCTGGTACTTTCCAGAGAAACAATGTATGGGAGGCAAAAGTTTTGAGTCCTTGAATATCTGAAATAGGAGAGGAATGGCTGGGTTATATGGTAGGCGTATGTTTAACATTTAATGCAACCATTCAACTGTTTTCTGAAGTAATTGTATTATTTTATGTTCCTATCAGCAGTATATGAGTTCCAGTTCCTCCATATCCCCACCAGCCATTGGTATGGTCAGTCTTCTTAATTTTAGCAATTCTAGCAGGTTGTAGTGGTATCTCTCTGAAGTTTTAATGTGCATTTCTCTGATGATCAGTGATGCTGGGCATCATTTCAAGTGTATATTGCCATGCATTTCTCTTCTTTGGGAAAGTGTCTATTTAAATCTTTTGCAGTGTTTTCTTTAAATTGTTTTCTTATTAATGAATTTTTATATTTCTGTATAGAATATAGATACAAGTCCTTAAACATATGTGTGATTTGAAAATATTTTCTCTCAGTCTGGCTTCTCTTTTCACTCGCTTAATAATGTCTTTCAAAGAAGAAAAGTTCTTAATTTTGATGAATTCTAGTAATCATCATTCCTTTTTTGGAGCTCTTCTGATTCAGGCTTTGTTTTCTTTTAGAAGTCTTACAGTTAGGTTTTACATTTAAATCTATGATCCATTACAAATTAATTTTTTAATGATGACCTTTTTTATGAATCCAAGTTCAGTTTTTCACATATGGATATCCAAATTTTCCAGTATGTCAACATTGTAAAGACTATGTTTTCTTCACTGAGTTGACTTTGCACCTTTGTTGAAAATCATTTGACCATATATGTATGGTTCTATTTCTGAGCTCTTTATTCTGCTCCATTGACATGCTGGGCTATCTTTATGCCAATAACCACAATGTAGCTTTATAATTAGTCTTGAATGAAATAGGTTAAGTCCTCCAACTTTATTATTTTTCAAGACTGTTTTGGCTGTTCTAGGTCTTTCACATTTTCACACGAATTTTAGAATCAGCTTATAAATTTCTCCAAAAAAGCCTTAAAGATTTTGACAAGAATTAAATTAAATCCATAAATCAGATTAGGAAGAATTGCAATATTGGGTTCTTCTGACCCCTAAATATGGTATTTGTCTCCATTTATGTAAGTATTATTCAGATAAACCAGTGGAGTTTTATACTTTTTTAGTACAGAGTTGACATGTATTTTATCAGATTTATCTCTAAGTATTTAATAATTTTGATGCTATTATGGAAACATTTTTATGTAAATTTCTGATTGCTCATAGCTAGAAATATTATAGATCTAATATTATAATTATTTTATTAAAATCTTTGTTTTAACCTGCCCCTATTTTCAAGGGAATTTAAGATAGCATTCTTGACACTGGCTTTCTCTGTACTGAATCTGATCAAACTAATTCTCTGTCTTTCAAGGTATATCTTCGTTCACTGAATCAATGCTCAAAAACTGGGCATGCAATTTTCCAACTTACACTAAAATATTATTTAATTGAAAAGCTCATCAAATGCATCTACTTCAGAGTTACCTTTAGCAGTTATTCATTCTGGCTGGCTCATCAAGCTACAATGCTATTCAATACCTAATATTCTGCATAAGTCATAGCAAGATTATTTTGTAGTGCAGACAACTGGTTGGTAACACCTGCCTTTAACATGTGCCAAAGCAAAATCATCTACTCAAACTTTATGGAGCATAACCTTGAAGCCTCTATTGTGCCTAGCCATTTGAACTAATTTAAAGGCCTATCTAGAAAAAAGTTGGCCTTACTTTCTTGCCCACCTGTATGCAGAGGAGGATTGGCCTGTCTTCAAGGTTAGAAAGCAAATCAGCTTTAGAAAAGATTGCTGACTTTGACATTTTTTAATGTATATGCTTATCAGTGTCTTTCTGATTATTGCCATAGAAAATCTTCATTCTTTAGGAAGCTCAATTTTGAATTGACGGTTACCTGGCTACTGTCAAAATAGTACTGACACAAATACTATTTGAGAAAAGTAATTTGGCATTTTAGATAATTATACCCTTGTATCAAATTATCTCATCATAAATTTATTCTATCTCCATATACAAATGTCTTCACAGAGTTACTACTATTTAATGTTAAGCTTCAATTTCTACTAAAATTTACCTTAAAAAATAGACATATACTTTTTTACACCTACAGAATCTGCATTGAAGATATTATTCCTTATAACACTCTTTGAAGATTTAAATGACAAATTTTGCTTGGCATATAATTGCAGGAATTTAGTGTTTGCCTCTGTTAGACACTACTTTTTGTTGTTGTTACTGTTTTTTTTTTTAAATAAGAGTAATTATATATTACACTCCCTTTTTGCCATAACTTAAGAGATGCTTGGAACCAAATTTCATATTCAAAATATCCCCTTCAATTATTCTGTCATAATTATCAGTCACTTTTTTTCTAATTGGTATTGTACATCTCCTTTCCCAATCTTTATTGTAATTGTACTGTTGTATATTTTTAAAATTTCCCCAGCTTTATTGAGAAATAATTGATCTATAATAGTGTGTAATTTGAGGTACACAACATGCTGACTTGACACATTTATATATTGCAAAGTGTAACATTAACACCTCCATCCTGTCATACAATTACCATTTCTTTTTTATTATGAGAATAGTCATCTACTTTCTTAGCAACTTTCACATGTCTAGCGTATTATTAGCAATAATCACTATGCTGTACATTAGATCCCCTGAACATGTTAATCTTTCAACTAGAAGTTTGTAACCTTTGACCAACATCTTCCCATTTCCCCCACCCCTGAGTCCCTTGTAATCACCACTTTACTCTTTGTTTCTTTGAGTTCAGCTTTTTAGATTTCACATATAAGTGATATCATGTAGGATTTGTCTTTCTCCCTATGACTTATTTCACTTAGCATAATGTCCTCAAGGTCCATCCATGTTGTTGCAAATGGCAGGATTTCCTTCTTTCTCAAGGCTGAATAATATTCTGTTATATATGTACACAACATCTTCTTTATCCATTAATCCTTTGGACATTTAGGTTGTTTCTGTATCTTGGCTATTATGATACAGTGCTGTAGTGAGCATGGGGGTGCAGATATCTCTTTGTGATACTGTTTTCACTTCCTTTGCATATATACCCAGAAGTGGTTTTGCTGGATCATATGGAAGTTCTATTTTTAATTTTTTAGAAGAGCTTCCATACTGTTTTCTATAATGGCTGTACCAATTTACATTCCCATCAGCAACACACAAGAGTTACCTTTTCTCTATAACCTCACCAACACTTGTTATTTTGTATTTTTGATGGTACACAAGGCTTGGCTCTTTCTAAATAATTAATCCTCTTTAGTCTTCATATCTATAATCTTATATCCTTAATGTGAAGAGAGCTTAAATATTATGAGTTCTCAGAATCTCCTTTTTTGGGAAATTTTACAAGATTTCCTTTTTCTCAACTAATTTTGGTATATGATACTATTTTTTGTGTTTCATTTTAAACTTAAAAATTTAATATTGTGTTATACTCATTTCTCCAGCAAAGACAGAAGGGCTCTGAAAAAATAAAGTTTAAAATATTTCTTTGGTTCATTTTGGGGATATGCCCCTATGTGGATAGAATAAGTGGAGTATCCAGGAACCCTGCTACATGGCTCACATCATGGAGATGTTTTAGTGAAGGGACGAAGAAAAATATAGCAGGAAAAATTTCTGTGGAGTATGGGAAATTGAACTAGATAAGCTCTAATATAAAGTTGTAATTTCAAGGTGCTTATATTAAAAAAAAATAGGAAACAGGATCAGAGTATCAATTAGATTTGACTTAGAATTTGTTTTGAGATCCTCATTCATTTCGAATGAACTTAATTTATTAAAAATGTAATTGTACAATTTATTAGTCAGGGACTTATTTCAGCATATAGTTATTACCTGTGCTCTATGAAACATTTTCATGGACAAATTTAGCAAATAATTCAATGCCCCTTGTCCCTCATAATGGACGTTCTAAGTGTTGATTCTGCTGTTTTTTTGTTTTTTTTTTAACCCACGTTGCAATTAATATAGACCAACCTGCTAATTTCCAAACACCAGTAGCATTTAAGCCTTTAAAGCCTAGATTCCTTATGGACTAAATTTCACTCATCTGCAATTTATGATATGATGAAAATAAGTATATTTTATTGCAAGTATCCTTAAATTCTTTTAAGAACTAAAATCAAAACAAGAAATCTTTAAAAAATCAATTCCCGTTGAGATATATTTACATTGCATTAGTATCTCTACAACATTTTTTTCTGTGAGTGGATCAAGATTATTTCTTCAAATCCTGCAGTACAGAAGCAGCTCACATGATTTTTAAACTGGTAGGGAAAAGAAGAGATGGGCATAAGTTGATTTTCCATTTGCATTCTGAAGAAAGAAAAAATTTGCATCGTATAACCATATGCCGTATAGCTAAACGTTGACACTAAGGTCAGGCATGATGTTTTCTAACACCTTCATAGCTTTCAGATACCTCACACGACTCCATGAATATGAAAGGGGATAAATGACTTTTTCTTTAACAAATTTATTGTGTCTCTACCATGGGCCAGGCACTGTTCTTGGCACTGGAGTTATACCAGTATACAAGACAGATAAAGATCCTACCTCCCCCAGAGCTTACATTCTAAGGGTGTGGGTGTGGGTGTGGGGAACATATGATTGAATGAATGAATGAAGTAATTAATTAATTAAAGAGAAAAGAAAGAGATTTTAAAATAAATCTAATAAGTAAAAAATACTTTACATATAGTTAGAAGATAAAGGGCCATGGGGACAGGGGTGGGGGGAAGACCAGGGAAAGTAGATTAGGAGAACTGGGTGGGGGAATGGGGGAGAGGCCAGGAGTAATGAAAATTTAAAATAGGGTGGCCTGGGTAGGCCTCATTAGGAAGGTGATACTGATATTTATAATTGCTTTCAGAAGAAATTTGTCTGATAATTTCATCATCTATTATTTCTGGGTCTGTTGATTAATTGATTTTTTTCTCTTCAAGTCTTATTTTTCCCTTTCTTTGTAACCCTTGTAATTTTTAATTAGATGGCAGATGTGAATTTTACATTTTTGAGTGCTGAAGTTTGTTGTGATCCTTTAAAGAGTGGATTTTGTTCTGGCACATATTTAAGTTACTTGGAATCATTTTGATGCTTTTAAGCTTTCTTTTAAGCTCTTAAAGGTTCAGGGCAGCCTGCATTCTAGGGATACATCAGCCCCACTGCTGAGGTGATGCCTTTCAAAGACACTACTCACACCTTTTGTACTTTGCCATCTTTTCCCTCTAGCACTTGGGAACACAAACTTGTCTGTCCGGTGTGACTTTTGAGAATGTTTGACCTATGCTCTCTGGTGGCTCTGTCCTCTCTCTCCACGTAAGCTCCTTGCTTATGTGCAGTTTCACACTCAGCCCAAGGCTGGAGAAGACCCTCTCCCCCAACCTCCAGACCATCCTTTCTGTGCAGCTCTCTCCTCTCCAGAACTCAGCCACACACTCGTGTCACCTTACACTCTCCTCGGCTCTCATCCCTGTCTCTTCAATGCAGTGAGATCTCCAGGTGGTTTGGGTTTCCTCTCCTACCTAGACATGAAAATTGCCCCCAGGCAGTGAATTAGCTGGCCAGTCATGAGGGCTCAGCATTCCCTTCTTTCAGAAATCACATTCCAATGCTCTCTAGAATCCAATGTTTGAAAACAACTGCTTTATTTTTTTTCCCCCTTGTATTTCTAATTGTTTAGAGTAGCAGGGCAATGCCTTTAGAAGTTAATCCTTCATGAGTGGAAGCAGAAGTCCTTTATAATTTTTAAGGTAATTTTTTGAAGTAATCACTCTGAGGGACTTTTTAAAAGTATTTTTTCAGCTACTGAAGATTGAAACCACCAATATTTTTCTCATCATTTTGTGACCTTTTCTTTATTCCTTTATGAATTCTCACGAAGAATAGCACACATAGCATCACAGAATACTAGAATGAGAAGGGACCTTATTTTTATTTGGACTGAAAGTTGTCTGGATGAAAATTGTGAATATAAATGCAGTTATATGTTTTTTTTTAATGTGTGATATATTCTTTATTTACATTCAAACAACATCAAAATAACCTTAAAGGGAAAGCGTTATGTAGCAAGCAAAAGAAAGAAAAAAATGTAACTTTCCTGTAACTGTACAAAAGTACTATATAAAAGAAATAACACTTTGAATAATCAACTTTTGTCATGATAAATTCAAGGACACTCAGATCCTGCCCTTTCCCTCACCTGTCATTGAGGTAATCAGGCATTAGCAACTGACTGTATGTGCCTTCACTTGGTAGTTATGTCCAATTTTCAGAAACCTGTAAGATAAATTTTTCATATGGATGTAAATCTTAGATATCAGGGCACATGGTTGCTTTCTTAAAACTTACATTGAAGAATTCTTTTCAGGTTTTTTTAATCCCCCAGATTTTAGTGCTCTTGTTTAAGGAGCACCACAGGCGACAAGTAATTCCCCGCAACCCTGTCTGACGTTAGAATAGCACAGAGAATACAGCACTATATGAGGTGAAACGCCAATTTTGTCACAATGCTACTCTTTTAGAACTGAGAGAAATTGATTCTTCAGCTTATTTTTCCAGGCAAGGCCTTTGAATGGCATCACTCAATGCAGGTAGTGATCGTAAACCTCATTTTAAATGGGCATTGTTTCTTGCCAAATTAGTATTTGTGTGTTACTCTAACCAATAAGGAATAAAATATCATTGATAACGTTGCTTTTGTTATGGTCATTTGTCAGGATAATTCAGTTCCCACTGCACATTAAGTGCTTCCTTTTTCTAATGATTCTGAAAATCATGGTCATTATGAGCATTTTTATTGTTAATTTCTAATTTATGTTAGGAAATGAAAAATGAGCCTAAAGGATCCATATACAAATAAAGAAATAAACAGTGTCTAAAACCAAACTGTTCAAAAAGGTGTACTAAGACACACACAAAGCTAGAGAAATTTAAAATAATTTTAAATACTATTTTACTAGTTTCCTGTGTTAACTGTGACAAAATACCACGAACAGGGTGGCTTAAAACCAATGTATTGTCTCAGTTCTGAAAGCTTGGAGTCTGACATCAAGGTGTCGACAGGGTCATGTTCCCTCTGAAACCTGTAGGAGATCCTTCCTTGTCTCTTCCTGGCTTCTGGAGGTTTGCCTGCATCTCTGATGTTCCTCGGCCTGTAGGTGCATCAGTCTGTTCCTTGGTCTCCAGATGGTGTTCTGCCTGTGTCTTCACCCTACCTTTCCTCTGTGCAAGTCTCTCTCTGAGTCTGCATTTCCCATTGCCCATTTTCATAAGGACGCCGATCATATTGGATAAGGGCCTACACCAATGACCTCGCTTTAATTTGATTACTTCTGTGAAGACCCTATTTCCAAAGAAGATCATGTTCTGAGATCATAGGGGTTAGGACTCCAACATATCTTTTGGGGGAACACAATTCAACCTGTAACAACTCTGAAGTCATTTAAATACACACACACACAACATTTTTATTGAATTTTTTAAAACAAGAAGAAAAACAGTGCATATGGTTGATGGAAGTAGGAGGAGTAGGAACACGTTTATTGGGTGTTATCCCACTGAGCTTGTAGTACCTCACTGAGCTCTTCGAGGAAGTCAGTGTGTTCTCCACTTCACAGCACTTGAGGAAACTGAGGCACAGGGAAGTTAAATAACTTGCTCAAAGTCAGAAAGCTATTAAATGATAAAAATGGTTATCAAATTATGGTCTGTCTGAATCAATAGCCACAACTCTGAGCCAGGGCATGCTTAAACTTCTTTAATGCCATGAACCCCTTCAGCAGTCTGAGGTGCCTATGGAACCCTTTCCAGAAAAAATGTTTTTAAAGCATAAAAGGAAATACATAAAATACAAAAAAAAATTAATTCTGTTGAAATACAGATAAAATATTTTAAAAACAAAATGATAATATGTTATAAAACTCATTTTTAGGTAAAAAATGTGCAAATATCGACAATTCCATATAGTTCATTCTAATAGTAATCCATATGCTTCTTTATTAATAATTAAGATCAAGTGATGCATTTAAGAACACTGTCATCTCAAAATAATAAGTAATAGCAATATTTCAATGCATTTGCTATAACTGTAATGTACTATGAAAATATTTGTGGTTTTTGTTGTTGACAAGACCACATGCAGGTACTTAGAGATGAGTAAAATAAAAGCTGTATATTTTTCCCGTCAAAGTTCACAGACCTTTTCAGAGCCTGGGTGAGGGTTCATGGGTCCTCATCTAATAAGTCTTATACTAAATTCTGGTGCCACTTACAGGGTCCTTAAAGTAATTTTTTTCATTCTTGAAAATTTAGCTGGTCTTAAATTTATGTTCAGTTATTTCATACAAAATAAAATTTTTCTCTGTCTTTGGATAGCCCCTGTCAGCCATTTTACCTAGTCATTTTGCATATGCCCTAACTGAGTGCTATCTGGAGACAGGCTCAACTTAACTGACTGTACACATGTAACTGTTACTTCTAAGATTTAACATAAATTAAAAACTACATAACATAATTTTTAAATCCCCAGAATCTTTTATAGGACGTTTTTTAGTTTGTCAGTTTCTCTAAGCTCTTCACTCAATAATATATGTGCACACATAAAATTCATTGTCCAACATAATATTCTTTAATTTGCTAATAAGATGGTGGAAGAGTATTAACAGAGGGGGCAAAGGAAAAGGAGTTATTAACAGAGTAAAGGTAACATGACAATTGGATATCGAATACGTGGTTGCTCATAGGAAGGAAAAGACTTTTCTTAGGGGCCCCTCAACTCACTTCTCCTTGGCACTCTGTGTTATTCCTTTGACCTCCTTTGAGGTCCTGTCACTGTCCTTGGAGAAACCACCCTGACCAGTCACTGCCACGTTTAACCAAAGAGAAATGAGTATCTCTTTAAGACACAATTTCATTTCCTGTTATTAAATGCATTAGGATAAAGAACACAATTAACCTAATAACACTGATACATCTGCAAGTACAGCCAACTGTAAAAGAGAGTGATAAAACAAGCAGTTTGTAAATTTTCTTTTTATAATACCCTTGTTAAACTAATTTAAGTGTCCTGCCTCCAGGAGCAGCTTGGAGAGGATACACTTTAAGTGATTATTCCTAAATAGGTTATTATTTTAAATGGACTCCTTAAGAGTCACTTGTGTGGCATTTGGTTAATCCATTACATTTGCAATTACAAACCAGTGCTTTTTATGGCAGGCAAATTATTTTATATGTTCCACAGCTGTACTCAGGACAGAAGACTCAGCCCATGACATTGCTTTTGAAAACATTAAGGGAAGCACTGTCCATGCACAAGGGTGATTAAGCTTCTTAAATGACTTCTGATATGTGGCAGAAAGTCTCTTCTATTTCTATGAAAAATTAAACTTTGTGTTCTACATGGGCTTGCAGAACTATGATTTTTTTCCTCTCGATCTTAGCCCATGTCTCTATTTTAATGACCATGGCAGAGCAGTTGAATAATCAAGCTATGAACTTTTATGATACAGGTAATGTATACCACATTGACAGGGTGTACTCTAAGCTAGGCTCATGTTACACATTTGATGCTCAGATCTGATCTACTAAATTGACAATTGACAAATCTCTAGTTTAACCATGTTTTAAAGTGTAATGCTTAAGACTCTGACTTGATTCGAGTCAGTATTCTGTCACTTATTAGCTATATGGCCTTGAATAAATCATACAATTTCCTTAAACTTTAGTTTAGTTTCCTCATGGACAAAATGGAAATAATAACCCATTCCCTATGGGATTAATATAAGCAATGGGAAGATTCTCTATATAAAATGCTTAGCACTAAACCCAGTCCATAGTAAACACTCAGAAAACAACTACTACTACTATTATAAAATATATAAGTCTTTCCACCCTGCCACCTCAAAGAGTATTGGATCAGGCTGTACAGAGCACTAGCCAGGGTCCCAGGACCAGAGCCAGAGTGCAAGAATTTTCACAAGATGCCAAGAATAGGATAGCTAGAGTTTGGATTCCATGATGAAACCCTTAGAGTCTAAGCCAGAGAAATCAAGATCAAAAGGAGAAGTGGCAAGTCCAAAGGAGAAATGCAAAACTAAAAACTACAGACAGAAGTTTAAAAGTTCAAATTATAAGACTAGTGGGATTACATTATATCTGGAGAGAGTTTAGCAGAGAAGGGTGCTTGGTGACAGGTAAGAAGATGGCATAATTTACTTCCAATGGCCTTAGAAACTGGCATGGGAGTCAATCTGGCTGGCTCAAGGGGATGAAGTGGTGGAGTGTGCCTAATCATTGATTAATTTATTCACTTTTAAGTGCATATGGAGTCCTGGGTATTGAATCTCACTCTAGAGATAAATAGATCCAAAGACATGGTTTTGCCTTCAAAGTTCATAGAAGAGAACAGACGTCTTAACTTTAAAGAAAAAACAGTTCTCAATTTTCTTCTCAGGTGACTGAATGAATGGTGATGGGTAAGTCACACAGCTAACCAGCACATGCAGAGGTGCAGATTTGAGGGGAGAGAAATGGATTCTCTTTGGATATTTTGAGTATGAGCTGTATGGTCATCATTCAGACTTGTAAACAGATGGCTAAATACACAACCAGAGCTTAGACAAGAGACCTGAGTTTATTTTCCAGCATCATAGGTATGGGGGTTACAGCTATACAGCTGTACAGCTGATAACAAAACCACAAACTAAATGGATTAATCAATGGACATTTATTTTCTCACCGTTCTGGAAGCTGGGAAGTCCAGAACAAGATGCTGGCAAATTCAGTTTCTATTAAGGGCTCTCTTCCTAGCTGATAGACAGCTGCCTTCTCACCATGTCCTCACGTGGCCTTTCCTTGATGTACACACAGGGAGAGAGAGTGAGCTCTCCAAGTTCTCTTCTTGTAGGATCACCTGTCCTATCAGATCAGGTCCCATCCTTATGACCTCATTTAGCCTTAATTAGAGTTCTCATCTCCAGTACAGCTGCACTGGAGGGTTAGGGCTTCAACATATGAATTTGGGGATAGGGGCACAGAAACATTTAGTCCATAACAGATGGGGTAAGATTGCCAAGGACAGTGTATAATGCTGTCTAAGGACAAAAGTATAGAAACTTTGCTTTGAAGGGTGAGTGGTAGAAGAGAAACTAGTAGAGGAACTGTTAGAGTGGTCAGAGAGAAAGGAGAAAACTCCAAAGGAGAATGGTATACAATTGGTGTAAAAAAAAAAAATTGAGAAGAGAGAATTTCAAGTAGTGAGTAATCAACAGTGTCAATGTGACAGAAAGGTCAAGTAAGGATAAAGAGATAAGATGTACTTGATTGTCCTCTTGTTCATTTGATACTGAGCTAAAAAACATTTAGGAAAAAAGAAAAATATTTATGAAGTACATTTAAATGTTTTTAAATGAAAATAACTTTGTTGAGTCCCATGCCTAAAAGGAGATGTGAAAGGATATGTTATTCTAACAATACAGAGAAACTGTTTTATTGAATAGAAGAATATCAGTGATACATTTGGCATTGTTTTAGTTACTGAAATACTAATATCTGGGAATATTTGAAAAAGTTAGCAGAGAAACATATTTCTAATTTTTCACCTTTTAGGCTTGTGCATTTTTGAGTACAGATACATTTATTATCTCACTTCATTCTCAAAATATCCTATAGTGGAGATATTTCTCCCAGCCACGTTTACAAATTTTAAAAACAGGCTCAAGTAGATGAAGTGATTTTTCCCAACATCCCAACTTCCCTTTGAGAAAGGCAATTTAATTCTACACAACTTGTCCTGAATGCCTGTTGTGTGCCAGATATCAGGCGCTGGAGACTTAGATGATTGAAACAAAGCTGCACAGCCCTTCATCCACCAGTACCCCACATCCCTCCTTTGTATCTCTCTTGGATGTTAAGTCTCTCTTCTGCTTAGTTTGAGCAGCACTGGGAAAGCTGTGACACCTGCAGTAACCGTTCCCCTGAAGGTCCAGGAAGATGGCATGTGAAGGTATAACTCCCAGTGGCGGATTCCTTGCACCTGTTCCTATGACCAGGGAACAATTGTTTATGTCTCTGCTTCATATTACTCATGAGGATCCCTGACCCATGACCCAGTCCCTCCGCTTCATTTGAGCTGCTTTTGAAATTAGATCATTCATGATATATTGAACATAGTTGGGACCCGATAGCCATGGCTCATGATTCATGATTAGTTCACCACCTCCTGGGCAGGGCAGAGGGATGAAATAGGTGACCTTTGGGTACATCTACGGTAGTAGTTCTCAAACTGGGTTCCTGGATGAGCAGAATGAACAATTGAATTAATACTCTGAGAACGGGACCCAGCGATCTGTGTTTTTAACAAACCCTCAGGAGACACTGATACATGCTAAAATTTAAGACTCACTGGAAGGGAGGGTATAGCTTAGTGGTAGAGTGCATGCTTCGCATGTATGAGGTCCTGAGTTCAATCCCTAGTACCTCCATTAAAGATAAATAAACAAACTTAATTACCTATACTCCCCCCAAAAGAATCAAAAGTACACAGCTATAGAATTATTTTTCTATTCTATTTGTACAGAAACAGTATTATGAATGTTCCCAGCAGAAATAGAAGCCATCCATCAATGTAATGGTAAACTCAAGCACATTTTTATTCACATTATTACCATTCTATCTTTATATATTACTACCTTTATCCACAGCAGTCTTTTAAAATCTCTAATTTAATGTCAAAGCAACCTCTCAAGACTGGTTAGTGTCGTGTATCTAAGTACATACTTTAGATTAATGACACTGAAAGCTGAAATTTGTGACATTTTGTTCCTTTTAATTCATCCTCGTCTTATTGCCGTTTCCAGAATTATTATGTGTATTTATTGTCTCTTCATGGTTAGAGTTAGAAACAAAAGTGCCCAAAATGTTTATATTTATGCTGAAAGTAACAAACTAGAGAAAGTTTTTGAGTTCAGAATGGCACCTTTGTTTATATTTTAAGAATTTTACATTGTTTACATTTTAAGGAGAAATTTATGTTATTAAATGCCTCTTACTATATTTCATTTCTTTCTAAAAGCAGAAATTATCAGTAATGTATAGAAAGTCTCAATTAGTGATTTTTAGTTGGCTTTAAAGAGTTATTGCCAAATATTTTCTTTTTCCAAGCTATAACAAGTTAGTCACAGAAAACATTATCTACCACAGTCCTAAAATATTTAAAATAAAGAGAGAGAAAACTGGTAGAATTTTAAATTTACATCTTTAGCACATATTACAGATCATATCTCTGTGGCCCAACCTTTTTTGTCACAAATTGCAGGTGGGCAAAGAAATACTGTTTTCTCCCACTCAGCATTCTTTACCCCTTGACAAATACAGAAGTATGTTCACAGGTTGAGTTCTAGTTTTGGAGTTTCTTTGTGTTTATGAAGACAAATGTGATGGTTTTCTCTGATGAGGTTGACAAAGGCATTTGTGACCTACATTTCTTCATGTAGTCACTTTGCTTGCAGAAACTGTTTATTCCCTTCTGGGGACAGCTCACTTCATTGACTACAATCCATACTAAGTTGCGCTTCTTGGGCTCCATCAAGGTATTTTAAAATTCTCTGTTGGACAACCTAGGTTACATAAAAAGCTGGGTGATATATGCCAAGAAAATTTTGGAGAAGTCTGTCTGTCAATAGAGAGACTTGGTAGAACTTTCAGAAATCTGTACAAGGAGGTAGTACTAACTCTGATGGAATCCACTGAGAATAAGTCACTTGGTAGACCACATCCTAGTCTACCAAAATCTGTTTTGAAGAAGTAAAATGTGAATTAAATTAGTTTCAGCCTGATGAACCATATTCAGTATTACAGGGGAAAGCTTGGGAAGAGGAAACTGCCACCAAATGAACGTTAAAAATTATGAGTTGCAAGAGGAAGAATAGAAGTAAGAACAGTCATAGACACATGGAAGTTTTAGGGGGAAGATTTCCTTATAGATCATCTTGTCTAACTCATTTCACAGATAAGGGATTTGAGTGAAAGAGGAGTGAAGTGACTGCTCAAGGTCACTTGTCAGTGACAGAGCTTGAGCCAATAGTGGCTGGGCATCCACATTCTCAGCTGTTTCCACCAACCCATGGAGATGATACAGAGGTCAGAGTGATGCATGAAGTAGAGGCAGAAAGTAAGAGATTATCAGGAAAATGTAGAGGGCTTAGGGGATTATGTTAGGGAAGCAAAAAACCAGAATGGAAATTAGAATTAGATTTATAGTGGAATGTAAAAATTCATTTATATTTGGGGTAAAAAATAGTTTAAATGTTTCTGGAGATGGGAGTAAACAAAAATCAGAATCGAACAGCAGCACAAATACATATGGTTGTGTTTGTTTAAAGAACCTGCTTCCCTTTCCAGAGTGCAGGGGAAGCTGGTACCCATCACTATGGAGCTGCAGACTTGGAGTCTGGATGCTATGGCAGGGAGCTGCGGGGCAGAGGAACTACAGTAGTGGGAGAACGTGCAGGACATCACAGCTGTGGGATACAGGAGACTGGGTGGTTGCTAAGAATCCATTCCCTTTCCCAGCAGCCAGCTCTTAATGAGGAGGGGAAAGTTATTGAAGAAAAGAGATGGAGGGCGAGTATTTAAAGCAGAAACAGCACGGGAATTTTTAGATACATCCTGATACTTTGATCCTTCTGCAGCTTTCCTACATTGACTGTTGCCCCATTCTAGCCCCCTGGTCAAGCTCATTCTCTGATGAGCCATTACATACAACACCAGTTTGGAATATGCCAAATAAAGTGTTGGAGCATCTGGTGCACATATTCATAATGCTGACTGGAATAAAATTACCCAACTTGATATATTCACATGTGCAAATCATAATAGAAAATACCCAAGTAAAGAATTCTATATGCAAAGAAATGAAAACAAACCAACTAACCATAATATAAATCCTATAGCTACCAAAGATATGTCAGCTTGCAGCTCTACATGTCACCCTAGCCAGTTTTCCTTTGCCAAAAATCAGGGATGGGAATCCTGAATCTTCAAGGAAAACCTCACAAAGCAATTCTAATCGGCAGACTGTGTCTCCTCACAAATATTTATCACTGGTTTTCTCCTAGGAAGCAGATTGGGCAAAATATTTAAGCTCTTAGTAAATTTCTTTCACAGCAGCCCAACTCATAGAGATATGAATTGCTGGACAGAGCAGGCTGATAGAGAGTTAAGGATTAAGTGCCATTTTCTGTGCTCTTTGCTCAGCATCATCCCAAAAAGCATTGTGTTGTATGTTCAGAACAAAATAATTTGAATGGTTTTCCATTCTTAAAATTCTTTCGTATAGACCAAGGCAATAAGTAGCAAGTTCATTTGTTCAGATGAATGGGTAACAGAATTTGAAGTAAGAGCTCGGTCTGGTCAGTGAAACTACTGTCCTACTCTTATCTTCAGAATAAGTGAAGGGCTTGGATGAACGCACAGCACCTCCTTCACTAAGCTAAGAACATGGCATTTAATTTTCCCTCCCATTTTATATTGTGGTAAAAATAGATGTTAATGTTAATTCCTGTAAGTTAGATGATATTCTTAAGGTAAAAATCATGACAATTTTATTTTTTGTTTGTAAACTTTTTTTGAAATAGAGTTGATGTACAATATGATGTTAGTTTCAGCTGTGCTAGATAGTGATTTGACATCTGCATACATTATGAAATGATAACTAATATAAGTCTAGCAGCTGATTTCATGCAAAGTTATTACAGTATTATTGACCCTATTCCTTATGCTGTATGTTATATCTCTGTGGCTTACTTATTTTACAACTGGAGTTTTGTACGTCTTAATTCCCTTCACCTCTTCCACTACCCCTACTCCCTACCCTCTGCAACCACCCATTTGTTTTCTGTATCTGTGAATCTATTTTCATTTTGTTTTGTTTCTTTTATTTTTCAGATTCCATGTATAAATAAGATCGTTTAGTATTTGTCTTTCTCTGACTTATTTCACTTAGTGTAAAACCTTTAGATCCATCCATATTATCCCAAATGGCAAGATTTCATTTTTATGGCTGAGTAATATTCCATTGTATTTATATACAACATCTTCTTTATCCATTCCTCTATCAGTGGACACTTAGGTTGCTTCCATATCTTGGCTATTGTAAATAATGCTGAAATGAACACAAGGGTGCACATATCTTTTTGAATTAGTGTTCTTGTTTTCTTCAAGTAAATACCCAGAAGTACAATTTCTGGATCAAATGGTAGTTCTATTTTTAACTTTTTCAGATACTTTCATACTGTTTTCCATGGTGGCTCTATCAATTTAAAATCCCTTTAACAGTGCATGAGGGTTCCCATTTCATCACATCGTCTCCATCACTTATGATTTGTTGTCTTGTTGATAAGAGACATTCTGGCAGGTATGTGGGCATATCTCATTGTGGTTTTAATGTGTATTTTGCTGATGATGAGTGATGTCAAGTGTGTTTTCATGTATCTGTAGGCCATCTCTGTTTTCTATGGAATAACGTCTCTTCAAGTCCTCTGCCCTCTGTGCTAGAAAATGTCATCACTCCATAGAAGTGATGAACAGAAATCCTAAAAATTTGTGATGGTGAAAATTGTGTTATATATTAAGTCTTTGGGTAAAAGGTAACTGGAAGCCAGAATGTATATAGCTGATAACCTTGATTGTCCATAATACAGACAGATAGACAAGGCTTTCCTTATGCTGAAACTTTCTCATCTGTTTTAAGTCAGTGCTACTGAGGACTTTAATGTTATTAATTACTTTCTAAAATTTTATTTAGAACTTTTTAAAGATTCTTTCATTTTGCTAGATGTAATTTTGCAAACTTGTTCCATGAAAACTTCCCCAGCAAAGAACTATATCCAGACTTTAACTTTAATGTAAGACATATGCTTCTCCTCCTGGCTCTCCTTTTTTTCCAAATGTGTAAATCATAGAATTAGAAGTAACTTCAAGTGGTTCATCTCTAGACTGTAGGTGGAAGTGGCTTGCTGAGATAGAACAGGAAGCCAGAATTAGGAAAGGAAAAACTAAAAATAAATGTCAGACACCATGCAAGGAGCATACCCAGAGAGTGAATTAAAAGACAGAGTTTTACAGGCAGGTAGCAGCATGGAATCAGGATAACATCAAAGATGAAACAAGACAATCAGTGATAAAATAGACCTTGGTTCTATTATTCTATGACCATTGCTTAATTTAGGTAACTCTCACAAGTGACTGAATGCCATTTGAGATCAGAGACTTTGCTATTTAGATTTTACTCCTAGGGTATGCTTTACATTGCTGGACAAAGTAGGAACTCTGTAATATTGAATGAATGAATGATTAAAAGTAGTAAGAGCCAAGTGCAGGTATGGCCTCTCAAACCATAAAAATAAACCAATATACTGAACAAGTACACAGTATATTTATAATAAAAGGTGTTCTAAACGGTAGATTTGACAACGTCTAAATCTCAACAATGAGGAGTGTCTACTTTCACTTCACATCCTCTCACAGTGCAGAAGTGCTGAGATGAAAATGGAGATTACCTTTTCCCAGTGGTGTTCATCCATTGTGGAGTAAGTATGGATTCTCCATAGAAACATGAATCACAGTGAAGTAGTAATGAAAACTTCCATAGGGCTGTAAGCTTTTTAAAAGCAAAAACTGTATTTTTTAATAAGCTGTGCACAATAAACACTTGATGCTGCTACTCATGAGTCTTCAAAAGCTTTCTAATTTATGTGAAGAGAAACTATTTATCTTGGCAGAATTTCTTTGTTAGGAGGCGTGGCTAATAGCCTGCATTTAAGCTTGGGGCTACTGGAAAAGATGTCAGAAAAGTCCAGGCAAATTGTTTCAGTGATTCCTATCCTAACCTTAGCATCTCCTATAGTTACAAAACCATGTTTTACTGAAATGCTTTCTTACTCTCATAGGAGCATAGTGCCAAACGTGGGACAAGCAGGAAGGTAGGGCTAAAAGGAAGAGTTTCAGGTTCCCTTGCCTTCAAGTTAAAACACCAAAGTGATGTCAGTAGATTACTTTAAAGGGTTCATGAAAACAAACATGACTTTATCTGAGGCAGAGTTGTGAAAAAAGGAGAACTTAGTCTGGATGCTGATATAATTCACATTTAATCAGCCAAATATTTACACTATTAAAAAAGATATGGGTTCAAATATTGACCCAAATACATATCAAATAATGCTGAGAGAACAAATTTCACAGCTTTTTCAAATGTATAGGAACTCTTTAAAAAAATAAGTTCAGTAATTTTTGTGTTGGTAAAAGGCAAAGTCTGGTCTGTAACACAAAGATGTTTCATCTATGTGTATGGACTAAAAAAACTAGCGAAATGTAGATTGATTCAAATTACAATGTACACTTCACAATACTGGTTCAATAAATTCAACTATTGTTTTAGAATATTTTCTATTATTAGCTTGGTAAATAAACAACACATATCATCTTTTTTCTTTCTCATTTATTTTTTAAACATAGTATTTCTTTTTCACAGCTCAATTACTTTCTAATTGAGATTAAAATAGCTAATCTTGGGCTAATACTTTGTTTTGCATAAGTATGAAAGTTCATGAAATGTATGGGAATCAGGAACAGTTCTCATCAGAAAATAGGTTTTTTCACTTATTGGTTTCACTTTGAAATGTTGTAAATTCCTAAAACATGAAATATGTCCAAATAAAACATAATCACAAAATATTTCAAAAATCAAATATGATATTTTAAATGACCCTTACCTTTGTCTTTCTACTAACAGGTATAATTTTCAACCCATGATATGAATATTTTCTGGCAAATCTTTTCTGTAAAAATCAAGATAAAGTGTACAAATAAATAACAAAATGAATGTTCTAGCTAGCTAAATTTGATATGTGGTAAGCAAGTATTGCATTACCATTGTCCAGTTTCTAGCGCGATTTTTCTCCTGAGGTCATGTTCTTGTGAGCTTTAGCAACTCCTCTTCCTGTAGCTGTCAGGGAAGGAAAATTTCCTCTCTGGAGGTGACCTCTGTCCTGCTCAGTGGATTAGATGATTGTATGGTTACAGTACATTGGCTTTGATCCTAGGATGCAAATGTTCTCCACTGCTCTGCACAGTCCCTCTCTGTCTTGGAGTCTGTTCCTTTGTTAGCAGCAAACACTTTCACTGCAGGCTTGTCACAATGATTTAGGAAAGGCATATTTTACCAAAATAAGCCCAATGGTGTAGCTGGAACTGATCAAAAGCCATCAGCAAGCTGACAGATTGCTTTTTATGAGAGACTGGCCTTTGGGTCTTTTAGAGGAGGAACACTCCACATATGCAGGATGAAAGCCAATGCTTAGTCACAAAACTGATCCCCAACAGAAAGGAGAACTTTCTCTCCCAGTAGAAAGGTACATAATTATGAATGAATGAGTGACCCAGATTCTTATAGACCTTTGAACATATAGACCATAGAACATTGTTTGTTATTTTCCTTGGTCATTCATTCACTCATTTGTTCTTTCATTCTCTCTGATGGGCATTGAGCTATGTAATGGGGAACAAAACAGAAAGCAAGAACGATACTGCATCTGCCTATGCAGAATTCACAATGTAGTGGTGGATCATGACAATCAATGAGGCATCAAGTATAAGGGTACTACAAAGAGCTATAGTTCACTGTCACAGTTCACTGTCCTCCTATCCATTTACCCATTGGGCTCCATTGAGAGCTAGACCAAAAGGGAAGACAAGGTGATATTTTCCAGGTGAACAGGGGACAACTTATACCTTTGCATTTCCGTAGAAGAAGAGTTGATTAGTAGGAGAAAAAGCATCAAAAGATTCAGCCTTGTGATCAGGAACAAAAGAGATGAACTAATCAATCCCAGAAAAATGGTCCAGTGCCAGTATAGAAGCATGGAAAATGTTACAAAGAGGCTCGAATGGTGGTCAGACTGGCCCTTTATCATCACTAAAAGTAGATATAGTTAAGATGCCTATCTGAGTAAGAATTGGATATTGATTGATGTTCCTGCTGGAGCCCTGATGCCTAAACTACTCCTGGACATCTTCTCATCCACATCCCAGTAGTGCCCTCTTCTGCCTTCTTATTCCAGTCAAACATCTGCCAATTTGTCCTTCTGGCACAATAAAATACATCACTACCATTTATCAATTATTATTTCTCATGTGTTTTCACCATCTGTCTTATTTTATTCTACACTGAAGATTGTCATCTCTAAGACAAAGAAGCAATCTGTTGAGTTTAATGGTATGTTTGGCACTCCTCTGCATTCATTGTCCATGTTCATTGTAAAAATCCCTGTCTTATCTTTCCTAACAGTGAAAAGATATTGTCAGTTGATCAGAGGATCTGACCAAGGCATAATAGTTTACAGCTAAAGAATAGATACTTGGGTGTGGGAACAAGGAGAGGAGAATAAGAAATGGAAGGAAACAAAGAACTTAGACAACATAGATCCTACAAATTTTCAAGTTACTTTTGCCAAACTCAAATCTGTCATCTCTGAGAAAGTTAGAAATCTGTACAATGCATATAGCAAAACATGAAATATCTGTAATATTTTATATAATAAAAGAAAACTGCTTACTTTGGGTGAGAGAAATGACGTACGTAGTTATAAAACACACATTATTGGAGGTCTGTATCATTCTGGTTCTGTTATTTTTTCTGTGTGGTCTTGAGATAAGCACTTAACATCTTTGGTCTATAATGACCTCATTTATAAAATAAGGGTAATCATAATTCAGGAGAATACTAGGAAAATAAATAATAATATATGTGAAAATACTTTGGAAAAAAATTTGAGCAAAAATTAGGACTTAAAAAGGGGAAGATTGAAGAGTTAGATGAGAGAATTTGACATGCTGTGTCTATTATTCAAGATTTATTTATTCATTTTTGAGGTTCTTTAGTCTTTTGGGCCAAAACTAAGGAGTTGGGGGTAGGGATCCTGGTGGAATCACTTAGGGATGAGGGTGGAGGTATTTTACAGCCTGGTACCAGTCCTTTGGACAAACAACCTCTAGCTCCTGTATGTGTTGGCACATGAAAGTTTCCTAATCACATTTCAGGCAGGGCTGAGTTAAGGCCTCCTATGATTTGTTCCCTTAATACTGATCCACAGCTCTCCCACAGTGAGGTTAACACTTCAGAAACTTAAGTGTTGCTCTACAAGCAAAGGAAAATTTTCTGGGGAATAGGATGCCACTTTTTAGTTCATTTCCTGAATGAGCGAAGAAAACCAAATAAGTGCAGGAAATGTATGTGTTATTCTTACCTAAACTCAATGTTGTTGTTGTTGTTAATATAACTTTCACATATGCAGCACTGTAGTTCATCTGTATACAACACAAAGTGATAACCACTGTGAGTCTGGTTACTACCCATCACCATACAACTGACCCCTTTCACCCATTTTGCCCACCCCCCAACCACCTTTACCTCTGCTAACCACTGATCTCTGTATCTATAAGTTTATTTTGACATTTATTTTGTGTTTATAGGTTGCACATGTGTGTGAAGTCATTTGGTATTTGACTCTCTCCATCTGACTTTTTTTACTTAGCATAATACCTCAGGGTCCATTCATGTTGTCACAAATGGCAGGATTTAATTCCTTTTTATGGCTGAGTAGTATTCCATTATGTATATATATATTTTTATCTTCTTTATCCATTCATGTATTGATGGACACTGAGGTTGTTCCCATATCTTGGCTATTGTAAATTATGCTACAATGGAGCATATATCTTTTCAAATTAGTGTTTTCATGTTCTTTAGATAAATACCTAGAAGTAGAATAGCTGGATCATATGGTAGTTCTATTCTTAATTTTTTGAGGAACCTCCAGATTGTTTTTCATAGTGACTGCACCAATTTATATTCCCACCAACAGCATGTGAGAGTTTGCTTTTCTCCACATTCTTGCCAACTCTTGTTATTTGTTGTCTTCTCAATAATACCATTCTAACAAGTGTATAGTGATACCTCATGGTTCTGATTTGCATTTTCTTAATAATGATGTCAAACATATTTTCGTGTGTCTATCAGCAATTTGTATGTCTTCTTTGGAAAAATGTCTCTTCAGATCCTGTGCCTACTTTTTAATCAAGTTGTTTGGTTTTGTTTTTTTTTAAGTTGTATGAGTTCTTTATATATTTTGAATATTTATCTTTTATAGGATATGTGACTTGCAAATATCTTCTCCCATTCATTAGGTTCCCTTTTTGTTTTGATTATGGTTTCCTTTGCTGAGCAGCAGCTTTTTAGTTCAGTGCAATCTCATGTTTATTTTGCCTTTTTTCCCCTTGTTCTTGGAGTCAGATCCATAAAACGTTGTTAAAACCAGTATCATTACTAAAACCAATACCAGTATCATTGAGGTTACTGCTTATGTTTTCTAGGAATTTTATGGTTTCAGGTCTTACATTTAACTCTTTAATTCATTTCGTGTTAACTTTTGTGTATGGTGTAAGATAGTGGTCTAGTTTCATTCTTTTGCTTGTGACTGTTCAGTTTTCTCAACACCATTTAGTAAAGAGACTGTCCTTTTTCTATTGTGTGTTCTTTGCTCCTTCATTGTAAATTAATTTTTCATATAAATGTGCATTAACTTCTGGGCTTTCAATTCTGCTTGATTGATACACATGTCTTTTTTTTGTGCCAGTACCATACTGTTTTGTACTATAGCTTTGTAGTATAGTTCAAAATCAGGGCATCTAAACTCCAGCTTTGTTCTTCTTTCTCTATATTGTTTCAGCTCTTGGGTATCTTTTGTGGTTCCATATACATCTTAGAATTATTTGACCTAGTTCTGTGAAATATGCCATTGTTATTTTGATAGGAATTTCATTGAACATGTAGATTGCTTTGGGTAGTGTGGACACTTTAACAATATTGATTCTCCCAATCTAAGAACATGTCATCTTTCTATTTATGTGTGACTTCTTCATTTTCTTATGTCAATGCCTTATAGTTTTCACTGCCTTTCACTCTTGGTTAAATTTATTCCTAAGCATTTTATTCTTTTTGATGCTTTGTAAATGGGATAGTTTTCCTAATTTCATTTCATGACAGCTTGTTATTAGTGTATAGAAATGCCACAGATTTCTGTATATTGATTTTGTATTCTGCAATGTCACTGAATTGACTTATTCTAACGGTTTATTTTTTTTTTTTTGTAGTCTTTAGGGTTCTCTCAGTGTCATGTGGTGCTCAGTTTTTATTCATTCAGAGATAATGGTGAGATAACTGGCAACATTTTCATGCCCTTCCCACATTTACATAGGAATAAGCTTTATCTGTCAATTTCATTTTGTTTGAAAGCCCTGAAGGCCAAGAGCAAAACGTTCCCAAAGATTCTTGTCTTGTTAGAGATATATGGGCTGACCTAAAAGAGGACCAGAGCTTTCAGATTCTATTTGAGTTGGCCACGTCCTGAAAGTCCAACCATAGTAGTAAGATTCATATTTTTAGTGAATTTCAGAGCAGATTCCTCAAAATGCAAAGCAACATCTGCTGCTCCAGCCCCAACTGTATTTGCCAGTTATAGTTAAAGAGATTTCTGCCTGGGCCAGATGCAGTTCTTAAGATTAAACTCATCTGTGCCTTTCTTGTATGGAGCCATCTTCTGCAGAGGGCTCTCAGCGAGCTCTGAAAGGTGAATGGAGCTTAATGCAACACTATGCTGTAATGATGCCATTTGCCATATCGTTAAATTTTGTAAAAGAGTGCAATTAAGTCAGTTTCCTATAAATCTAAGCATTTCTTCCCATCACAACCCATCTTAGAGGTAGTCATTCTACCATTTATTTTATGCTTCATACAGTTTTTCCATCTTCTCTCCAGCTTAGAACCCATAGCGATTGTTCCTCAAAAGAGTGGTCATAAAGAAGTTGCTAGAGGTTTAAACAAAGATAACTCACAGTGCACTGGGAAGTTTAGGGCTGCATCTTGTAAGTAATGAGAAAATATTTTGAAAACAGGAAATGAAGTTTTAGTCATTCTTAAAACAAATAGTCTCTACAGTAACATTTGGGCAATGAAGTCCATGAGAGAACTGTGGATGACTTGTTTTTGTCTTAATTTGGGAGGACCTGTAGTTTCATGTCATTTGCATCTTATTTGGGGCTTCATGCTGTTTTGGTTTTCTTCATTCATTTAACAAGAATTCATTGTGGACCTACTATGTGCCAGGCATTATGGAAATAAAAATGAAAAAGGAAAGTCAGTATTACCAAGGAATTTACAGTTCTATTAATACCAAAAATTATTAAACAAAATAACTATGAAAAATATGACAATAGAGAAATACACAGTATCCCGTGGTAACAGAGAGGAGAGGCTATCATTGACAAAAGTCATTTGCTAAAAGTGTCCTCTTACACTGGTACAGTTAAAAAATAACAACCTATAACAGTTTTCCAAAGTGCCTCAACTGTGAACAAATCATCCCCTATGCTGTGACAGTCAGGCCTAACCTACTACAAATGTGAACGGAATAAGACTGGAAATTTACCCCAGATTTCCTCCATAATTCATGAGGAAGTTGGGCATCTGAAAGCTGCTTTGTCTCAGAAGAATCCATTTAAAGCAGGCTCATAAAAAAGCCCACCTGAAGTATTTTCAAAATTGACCAGGTAATATTTGTAAGGAACATAGACACATTTCATTGACAAAAAAGGTTAAAACACACAACCAGGTCTGCATCCCTCAGGAAGAAGAGGGGCTTCAGTTGAGGAGTGGAGAAAGAGAACGCTGATAAATGTACGAGGTCTGTGGGGTTGTGTGATCGCTGGGTGTGGCAGGGAGAGGGCTTGGCAACACTGACATCCAGCTGTTCTCCACACAGTGCTGCTTCTGGACAACCAGCCTGTGCACTTGGCTCCTGGACCAGAGGGGAAACGAGCAAAAGGGAGGGAGTGAGCTGTATGCTGTAGCAATTACCACTTCAATTTTCTACCTGAGTCAGATGACGAGGGCATGACCATAAGAGACGTTTCTCCCCTTATCAGACCTGAAGGGTTTATATGTGGTCCTAAGCCATCAGAGGAGACTCAGGCAGACTGTGTTATTTAAAGAGAAGAGTTGCTGGTTTATTTTCCAAACAACCGTGGGAAACAACATTAAAACAACATTTGTAAACCAGTTTACAAATAGGAAACTCCATGTGCAACAGGATATTTTTGCTATTTGCTTTTAATCATTTCTGCCTAAATGTTTCAGGAAGTATCTCTGGCCAAAATTGTATCTATTTTACATATAGTCATCCTATTCCTTTTGGGGGTATACATGAACATGTGACATAGGAATGAATGAAGAGTTAGGACCTCTTCTCTGACAGGTCACAGAAAGGTTTTCTGAGTTTTTTTTTTTAATCCCTATTCCAAAATGGAATTATAAATCAACTAGGATACATCAAGTCAGGGGAAAAAAAGTGGATTAAGTGCACATCATAACAAGCCAACCTCCCAACCGTAAACCCAAATGTTTGGAAGGGCTTCAAAGTGCCTCCTGCAGCCTTTGACCAAAACCTGGCAGCTCTGAAAAGGAGCTCAGTAATGGGGACAAAGACTGCCAGATGTGCGGTGTGCCAATGCCAGCCAAAGTGAGCTGGCAGGAGGAGCAGCCAGCAAGCCCACTGTGCCAAGATAAAGAGGCCAGTGTGGCGGGAGGTGATGGATGGTTTCCAAAGGAGCAGGATTGTTTTTAATTACTTGCTGTAGTGTTATCCTCAGCTCTGCTCTTTGTGATTGCAAGTGGATTGTTTCAAACCTACATCCATCATTCCCTCTGACAGGGTTAGAAAGCCAGAGAATGTGAAGTGATTTGTTTCTAAACAGGGTGGGGACAGGCATTGACACGATAGTGAGACAACCATATCAGGCTGGCTCGGAAAGCCCGCATCTCCAAATGATGCGTCCCAATGGAGACGAGGTTTCTGCTACACTGAACTCTAGCAACTGGTAACGAAGTGTGTCTAAGAAGCAATTTAAGAAGCCAGAGCCAACCCATCCGTTTATTTCAGTTAATTTCTTTATTCCTCCATCTCTACTTTCTGTTTCCAAATCCTCTCACACGATTTCCTGGGACAGGGCAATCTCCATATCCAGCTGAACAGAATAGCAAATCATAGGAGTGGTGACGGTGGTAGTAATAGCCACCGTTTATGAAGCAGTTGTTACATTCCAGGTTCTGCAGGAACCAGGCACTTAATCATTATAACCACCATGCAACCTAGATATCATCGTTCCTGTTTAACACCTATAAGAGATGAGAGTTTAAAAGAGATACAGACAAGTCAAGACGCAAGAATACTCCAGAAATCGGTGCTTTCATGCCAGGGTACAGCAAACTATGACAGTACTTAAAGGGCCACTTGGCTTAAATTTTGAGGGAAGATAAGGGTGCAGCAAAGGGAATATTGTTGGAAGAAGTTATGTTTACATTGAATAATGAAATAATCCAGAATGTAGAATATGTAAGAATAATGAACAATGATGAATAAGTAAGAATTAACAAGGCGATGAGAGTGGGCAGGGAACCTAGGAGAAGGGGACCACTTGTACAAAAGGCTTGAAACAGAAGAAATCACGCCAGCTCCAAGTGGCTAGAACATAGAATGTGAAGCGGGCATGAGTGAGAGATGAAGCCAGAGAGAGGTAAAGCAGAGAGCCAGAAGTCTGCCTAATCCATGCAAAAAGTTTAAATTTGTTCTTAGGGCAATGAAAAAAATTTGAATGATTTAAAGTAGAGGAGAGAGAGTATCAGATTTGCAATTCAGAGAGCAAATTGCAAACAGGAGAAAGGGAAGTCAGAGTGCCAGATAAAGGGCAATTCCAATTATCTGGATACATACTGACAATGCTCTGAATAAGGAGGAAAGCTCTTCAGGAAGAAGAATCCATGGGCTTGGTGATTGAACACAGATGGTAGAATAGGGGAAGGCAGCAGTTAAGAATGCTGCCTCCAGTGTGGTCTTGAACAATTGTGTGGACAAAAGTGCTCTGCACTAAAATAGGAACCACAGGATAGGGAAGAGGGGTGTGTGTATGTGGGTTGGTGGTGAAGGGTGATTAGGCAGTGAATCCTGGTTTGGACACCTGGATGGAGATGCCTATGGATTACTTAGGTAAAGATTTCCAGCAGGTTATTGGAAGCGTGGGTCTGGAGCTAATATGAAAAGCTAGGGATATAGATTGGGAGTTATTGACATGGGTTTGGTTGATTGATTTAGAGTAGCAAAGTCATTTGGAAAAGAAAGAAAGAAAGCAATCTCATTTATGGTAACATCAAAAAATAAAAGATTTGGAAATAAATTTAATCAAAATTTTACACTGAATACAATAACATATTGATGAAAGAAATCATCTATCTTACACTGTATCTGACTTTCTGATGATTGCTAGACTTGCTTACCCCCATATTAAGAGTGACAGTTCCTCAACCCTGCTTACCACTTACTTGGTACCCTCCTCAATGCCCTGTACCCTGTCAAACTGAATTCAAACTGATTCAAATTGCATTTTTAAAATCACCTGGGCTCGTCATTTCAAGAAACCTAATGCTATATTTGAGGATTTAAACATCCAATTTCTAAATATTTTTTTTCTTTTCCGAATTTGGATTTTCATGTATCTTATTTTTACCAAGAGAACACGACTGGTCAAAATAGATTGAGAATATACCTGTGATTTTGAGCAGATTTCCCATGGCTGCTAAGACTCCGCTGAACTATTTCTGAGCTCAGAAAGGAGAAAAGGCACAGATTACCACTCAGTTCACTGCTTCTGAACATGAATCGGATGCCTGTGAATCTTTAGAATTTGATGTTCAGCCACTGTGAAGCTTCCCAGCACGACAGCGCCATATTTCCTCTCCTGAGATAGTTTACATATAATAGAAACAGCTGTCAAGTGTTCCTTGTAGCCTAGAGGGTTAAGAAGGGAATGTAATCCTCTGGGCATCAGTGATAAAAGCAAAATTAAAAAAATAAATAAGCAAAATAATGTGAGATATTTTATAGAAAGTCTCCTACATATAACAGAGTATCCATATGCTTTTTTATCTTTTCAGTCTTAATGACTCATTAAGACCATTATTCTACTTTTTTGTCAATATCAGGACAAACCGATTTGAAACTCCATTTCATCTATATCCTATAGTTATAGCTATGATAATAAAAAAAATCATCTCCAAGCCCCAGATCTTATTTTATAGAGGAATTTATTTATTACTGATTTATTCATATTACTTCTTAAAATGTTTTTTGATCAAAATTTATTTATATAAGAAATCTTTTAAATGAGGTCATTATCTCTTTTGGTATATAGAGTCATTGCCAACCACAATAAATGTCAGTTCCCCGACCAACAGCTCACACATGCTCAACACAAATGTTATAGTTAAGTACATAAAGTTTTAGAGTGTTTAATAAAAGCTTAATAGTTTGCTGTTGTGCTTATTTCCAATTCGTGGTGTAGTTCATTTCCAGAGTATCTGGACACATGTGGAAATGATGCCCTCTAAACACTGCCGACTTTTTACATCCATTGCACATAGCTTGTCTGAGCTATTAAGGAAGAAAAAAAAATTCCATAAATCAAGATGACATGAAGGGGGAAGAAAATCAGCTTTATGCAACAGGAAAACAATTTGTCCTTCCCACCAAAATAACCTAAACAAACAGCTGAAGAAAGAGAGTAAAATTTTTGTTTAAAAGTTTCACTCTGAAATAATGTTGCTTAAAACAATTTCAGCATGAATGACATTTGGCTGGTGTGAAGATTGTGCAAAGATGTGGTTCTTTGTGCTGCAGTTGAGATTTATAGACCTTAAAACCTTGAAGCTATTGAACACACACTGAACTCAGTCGGAATAAGCTGGCAGGTTGCAGGTCACAGTAAAAAGTGGATAAACCTCCACTTCTCTAGTCTTCCTTCCACAATGAAGCCCGTGGTTTGGACCCAAGTGAGCAGCCTCACTACTCAAATAGGGTTAAAATCACCTGAGCAGATCAAACCAGGGAAGTAATCCACTCTTCAAACATCCAGTTCAACTTAGAATTGGAGGCACTAAGGTTCAGCAACTTAAAAGTCCTGATCAAGCAGAGAAAATGGGATCACTCCTCTACAACAGTGTGCTTCCAGAGCGAAACTTGTAGCCTAACCTAAGAGAAAAATAGGATGGCGAATGCTGTCACGTAGGTCAGGGCAAAGAGGAGCTGGAAGAATGTGTTTATTTCAGCTTACCTTGTTGTCTTAACATTTTACTTAGGATTTGAAAATTACTCAACGATCCACAAGGAAACTTAAGTGTTTAGGTTAAAGAGTCATTTAAAAACTGTAATAATTTATCACCAGAATATGTGTAAATAGCTTTTTTTTTTTGGTGGGTGTAGGTGGTTAAGACTTTGTGTCTCTCATATACATTACTTCATTGAAGACAATGTTATTTTTATACATATATGTATATATTTACTGGAGTATAGTCAGTTTACATTATTGTGTCAATTTCTGGTGTACAGTATAATCCTTCAGTCATGCATGAACATACATATATTTGTTTTCACTATAAGTTACTATAAGATATTGAATATAGTTCCCTGTGCTGTACAGTATGAACTTGTTGTTTATCTATTTTATATATATTAGTTAGTATCTGCAAATCTCGAACCCCCAATTTATCCCTTCCCACCCTCTCCTCACCCTGGTAACCACAAGTTTGTTTTCTATGTCTGTGAGTCTGTTTCTGTTTTGTAAATAAGTTTTTGTCGATTTTTTTTTTTGATTCCACATATAAGTGATATTGTATGATATTTTTCTTTCTCTTTCTGGCTTACTTCACTTAGAATGACAGTCTCCAGGTCCATTCATGTTGCTGCAAATGGCATTATTTTATTCTTGTTTATGACTGAGTACTATTCCATTATATAAATATACCACAACTTCTTTATCCAGTCAACTGTCCATGGACATTTAGATTGTTTCCATGTCTTGGCTACTGTAAATAGTGCTGCTATGAACATTGGGGTGCTTGTATCTTTTTGAATTAGAGTTCCTTTCGAATATATGCCCAGGAGTGGGATTGCTGGAACATAGGCTAAGTCTATTTTTAGTCTTTTGAGGAATCTCCATACTATTTTCCATAATGGCTACACCAAACTACATTCCCATCAACAATGTAGCAGGGTTCCCTTTTCTACATACCCTCTCCAGCATTTATCATTTGTGGGCTTTTGAATGATGGCCATTCTGACCAGTGTGAGGTGATACCTCATTGTAGTTTTGATTTGCATTTCTCTGATAATTAGCAATATTGAGCATTTTTTCATATGCCTGTTGGCCATTTATATGTCTTCATTGGAGAATTGCTTGTTTAGGTCTTCTACCCAATTTTGGATTGGTTTGTTTTTTCTTATTAAGTTATATGAGCTGTTTATATATTCTGGAAGTTAAGCCCTTGTCAATCCCATCTTTTGAAAGTATTTTCTCCCATTGCATAGATTGTCTTTTTGTTTTGCTTATGGTGTTCTTTGATGTGCAAAAGCTTTTAAGTTTAATAAGGACCCATTTGTTTATTTTGTTTTTATTTCTGTTACCTGGGTAGACTGCCCTAGGAGAACATTGCTAAGATTTATGTCAGATAATGTTTTGCCTATGTTTTCTTCTAAGAGGTTTATGATGTCTTGTCTTATGCTTGTCTTTAAGCCATTTTTTACTTTATTTTTGGTATGATGTGAGAGAATATGCTAACTCATTGATTTCCATGCTGCTGACCAGTTTTCCCATCACTATTTGCTGAAGAGACTATACTCCATTGTATGTTCTTGCCTCCTTTTTCAAAGATTGATTGACCAAAAGTTTATGGGTTTATTTCTGAGCTCTGTATTCTTTTCCATTAATCCAGAAGACAATGTTATTTTGACTAAAGGGGGACAATAAGTGAAAAAGAGTCACAGGCAAATTAGCTATATACACATAGGTGTATCAGTTTGTTAGGGCTGTGATAACAAAGTACCACAGACGGGATAGCTTAAACAACAGAAAATGTCTTTCTCACAGTTCTGGAGGCAGAAGTTCAAGGTCAAGGTGTGTGTAGGTTTGGTTTCTACTGAGGCCTCCCTCCTTGGCTTGCAGATAGCCATCTTCTCTCTGTCTTCAGATCTTTCCTCTGTGTGTTGTCTGTGTCCAGATCTCCTCTTCTTATAACACACCAGTCATGTTGGATTAGGGCCCACCCAATCCAATAACCCCATTTTACCTTAATTACTTCTTTAAAAGCCCTATCTCTAAATAGTCACTTTCTCAGGTACTGGGGGTTGGAAGTTCAACATATAAATGGGGGATGGAAGGGGACACAATTCAGCTCGAAACAATAGCTATGTATAGAAATGGAAGTAGAGACTTGAGGTATCACATATAGATAATTTGAGTCAAATTTACTTTTGCTCACTGCTTCACAATAGTCAAGGCAAATATGTGGGGTAAGAGCTTAAGTTATCTTGGAGTATCAGCACAATGTCACATTTCGTTTCTCTATTTGCTAGGACATTCTTTCCAGTCCTCTCTGTAGCTATTACATTCATTTTGTGCTCTACAAAATTATACACTTCCTGATACTAAAATTACACAAATGCCCTTAGAACTGGTTTTTAAGTCTGTGGAATGCAACCCATGAGTAGGACATAAAACCATTTGGTGGATGGTAACTATTGCTTCAATAAAAGAGACTAAAAACATTACAATGTATAAAATAATAATAAATAGTTAAATGTAGAGTTATTCTCAGAGAATATTGTAAAGTAAGATTTTCAAAATTATCTATGCTATAAAAGCAATAAACAAAATTGTTAGAATCAACTTTTTCAGAACTCTGGAAATTAAACAAAGGCTTTCAGCAAGCCAAGGAGGTGGCTGAATCTCTGTAAAAACAGTTAACTTTGTGGCATTTTACCTTGCCCCATTCCTACGCCTGTGCCCCACTTCTGCAGTAGACTTGCAAACTAACAGCCACAATCATAGTGAATCCAGCAGACTGTCCACTACTGGATGGAGTCCATGTAGTCTTTCAAACCACATTCCCAAAGTATTATTATTTGACTCATCCAATGGTTCTAACGCAATAGATTACAAGTAGGGCAAACAAGAGACTAAAAAAAAAGCTAAGAACTTTGGAAAGTTCTGATACATTTCTAGGAATCTACAAGGCCATGTGAATGCAGAGGATTACACATGTGTCCAGAGTTGGGCATGCAGTCAGGAAAGACCTGAGAAGGTCCTAAGCCCTCACCTCAGCTGACCTGGGGTCTCTGCATTAGTAGGAGGTTGCATGTCCCAACACATACAGACCTCCTACAAACCACTGAATTGTATACTTCAAAATGGTGAATTTCCTGGTAGGCGAATTATGTCTCAACATAAAAAATAACATTGGTTATCTGAAATTTAAAAAAAAAAGTGAATGGGCAGTATTGACAAAATGTTGATTGAAAGACACCAGATGCTCCATTCACACAAAATTCAAAAAACAGGCAAAACTTTTCTATATTGATAAAACTCCAAATAGCTGTTCCCATTTGTGTGTTGGGGTGGGGGGAGTGGTGTAAGGAGAAAAGAGAGAGCCTTTTTGAGGCCTAGAAATGTTGTGTCTTGATTGAGACTTTGGCAACATGAGGGGTATTATACACTACCATGTACAAAGTCATCAAATTGCACACTTAGAATCTGTGCACTTCACTGTAGGAGTTATACCTCTATTAAAGACTGAAAAAAATATAATGAGTGTAGATAGTATTTTGTCAACGTTGTGCTTTAGTTGCATATACTTGTTGTGTGTGTATTGGGACATGATGTAAAATATATTTATTTCTGTGGGTGTGGTCAAGGTGTTTGAAAATACTAAACTAAAATGTTAGAATTTTATGGACAACCTGATGTTCTTTGAGATATGAACAACTTGTGCTTATTGGGCATGTTTCTGGGATTACAACTAAAATAAAAGTTATGGGAAGTGTTCTAATGAATAAATCAACCACTCAGTGATTCAAATTATTCCAGCCTCATCACTGACACTCTGACCCTACCTTCAGTTGCAACTTCTTTATGAAACTTCCTTCACTTTCAAAGCCAGAAGTGATCTCTTGTCCTTCTAAACCTTACATTTTTTGTTGGTATCTCTGTTACAGTATATATGTGTTTGACATCGATCTGCCATGTATGCGTGTATTATTTTTCTTTCCTGGTTGTAAAATCTTAGATCCTAATAATTACATTATTCTTTTCTTTTTTTCCCATAAAGCTTGGCGTAGTAGTTTGCACTTAGGTATTGCATAGAAGAAGAAAGAAATTAAGAAATCAATTAATGGAGTAGCCTTTGAAATATAGTTCTTAGAAATTCAAAACAGATCACTATGATAAAACAGATATATAATAAAATAGATATATAATAAAATGAATAAAATCTAATATTTAGTTACAGATAAGAGCTCATCAATATGGAAGTAAAAGGAGTGTGACTGTGTGTATGTGTGTGTGTAAATGCATGTGTGAATTTATATATACATGTATTATAGAATCTATTGAGCATGTATCTGGAAATTTAAAACCATTATTTATTAGCAGGTCAATGTGATTACTGATTCAGAGTTCAAAAGTCCCCTTTTCTATTCTGTACCTCAAATATGGGGTGCCAAACCAAATTCTTAGTTCACCAACTCCTGGCAGAGCTGGAGAAAATCAATAAGGAAACAAAGATTTCACCCGAGAAACAGAGCAAAGGATTTAGAGATTTTGACTGTTCAGTGGAACGAGGCAAGGTTTATCATCACTTGGCTTAGAGGTACTCAGGAAATTTGGGAGCTAGAACTGAAGTATGTTTCTGAATCAAATGATTTTTTTACTTAGGTATTTTCAAAACACAATAAAAACAAAATCTGTCTCTTTAATTGAACCCTTTAAATGGTGTTTTTAATGAAGATGATAAATCACAGAATCCATATGGGAATAAAATGTGTATTTGTTCAGGGCTGTACCTTTCACAGACAGCTCATGAGTTACCAGTTTAAACTCTCTGATATCTCTCCCCTTGGTTACTCCTTCTTTTTGCTGATTGACTGTAATTGATTGACCAGTGGGTGGTGAACAGCAGGAGAGTGAGACCACACAGCCTTAACAGTGATGAGACCTCACTTTAGACATTTTTCAAGGCCTCAGGTTGTCTGGTGTTTATTTTCTTTCAGACTCACATGTAACTGCTCAATCTTAGCTATAAGAAGACCAATTCCTTTCAAAAAGCAGAATTCTTACAAAATATATGCCTTGTTAACTTTCCAGGTATAACTGTATTCCTTTTACCTTCTCCATACTTTAACTTAAGCATGTGAAGGCATGTGAAACTGCAAGGTGTTTGAATACTTTTCCACTAGTTGGAGAAAATAATAAAGGATAGCTTTCCCCAGCTTCAACACTTCATTTTCACAATCATACGATTTATAATTTAGAATAGGTAAGATCTGACTTTCATAAATGATTCTTTTCAGTATGCATAACACCCAGTCCTTAGTGTGTGTATATGTGTGTGTGTGTGTGTGTTATGAAAGTGGGATGGCAAAATAAAAGTAATTTTCATTGAATTTAATGCTTACTCACTGAGAGTAAGGATTGGAAAAACATTCCAATCTTCTTTTGATGGGGCTGAGAAAGCTTCATCCACCTAGATTTTAGACTAGTGACCTAAGGGTAGAAGATTACAATTCATCACTCATTGTTATGTCTGGGATTTGATTTTACCCTCCTTACAAACTAATAAATGAACCTCTTACTGTTTGGTGGATTCTGGTAGAAGACACAAGACTCCCGCCTCAGAGACAAAGGATTTTGTTATTCACAGCACAGCAAGCCATGTGCGCCATAGCATGATGTTTGGTTCCCTTTGTTCCGACTCCTGTGTGGTTGATGCAGGGGACCAGATGTGTGCTGCACACACAGGAGGTTTATTTGCAGTCAAAGGGAAGAAAGAAGCATCATGCAGAGGAGTGTTTGAGAGGAATCCTGGGTTTTCAGAATAGATCTAACTACAACTCTTTTTCTCCTGATCGCTACCTAGAAGTCAATTAAAAAATTTTCTGAGGATAGTGGCATTCAGTGACTAAACTGCTTTCTTAAGGTGTGTAGACCAGGAGATGGTGAGAGAGAGAGGCATCAGAAATAGTCTTGAATTGATTTTTCAGGAGGACTTAACAGTTAATAACACCAGATGCTTGAAGAAGGTAGGGAGTGTGGAATGTCCATCGAATACCTTAATAATCGGCCCATTTTGGACTAGCCTTTGTGACAAAGGGCCTACTATATATGAACTCTAGATGGACAGAAAAGCTGAAAACATGATACAGTTCAACTTCAAGGCCCACAGTGATGTAGCCAGAGTTGGCTGATTGGATGAAAAGCCTGGAAGTGTTTGAATTAGTAAGATACCAATGATGGCTCTGAGAGGCAGAAAAAAGTTTATGTGTTTAATTTTTCAAAAGCAAGCAGGGTCAATGCCCCGAGCAGTGTGACTTCCTTCTTGCAAGACAAATGGGTCAATGTTGGCAGCAATCACAAGTCTAACCAACAGTGGTAGTTTCTGCATCTGAAACAGAATCCTTCATCCTTTACTGCGTGCCCAGTTTCTGATGGTGTCTGGGTTGTCATGTTTGGTGTGATGATGGGTCCAAGTAGTGATGGCAGTGACCTGGATGGTGCTGAACTTACCAGCTGCTGATTCCATTCGATCTCATCTGAGAATGGGCTGTTATCATAGCCCTAAAGGACAGTCTGACAGTCTGAGTTCTTCCAAGTGGCAGACCAGATAGCTACACTGATAACAGCCCAGGAATCAGTAAAACTGTAGCAGGTTCATTAAGGGGAGGACTGACCAGCACTCTGAGGACTGCTTTGAGTTTGCCCACCAAGAGGATTGACCATGTCCGCTTTTGATGTTCCTTAGCTGACCTTAAAGCTGAACAATGATGACATCCCAATGGACACCATTAGGTGTTAATTTAGCTGAATTATCAGTGCCCCAGACCCAGTCATTTAGGGGAACCTCTGTGAATGTTGGCCCCCATTGTTCCTGCTGCTTTGCTTCAGGCTGTGGAGGAAGGGATGTTTACCCCCAAAGGAGAAAGTTACTTTCTCATGTAAAACTGAGATGACACTAAGGCCAGACCAACTGCACTAATGAATATGCCATTTCCACTTGACTAATGAGGCATGTCAGGTCCTACCTACCTTGTTAGTCACCAAGTTCAAGTTGGCTCAGCCAGAAATAGGTATGTCAAGCTGAAAAGTCACAAAGGTCTCCATGAGTAAGACATTCAGTGTCAACAAGAACTTAGTTGCAGGAGGTCATTTCAAAAGAGCTGCATTTCAAACAGGCTGTACTTGGTGGCTTATCAGGCAGATGGCACTGTTTGACTGGAAAATGACCTTTCTGCATACTCCTGTCTCCTTTGTGTCTTTAAAATGTGATTTCCCTTTGTCCTCCTGGGATTTTTTATTGTTTCTGCTGAAGCACCCTGGAAGAGAAAATACTGAAGCAGTTCCTGAGCAAGAGAGCCTCCTCTGGTGCTTATGAGACAGGGAAGAGCAGGTGTCTTACACCCCAGACCCTCATATTCAGATGTGGGAGCCACAAACATTGGCACATTGAGATAGCTCAGTGCCCCACCCACAATGTCACTTTAACTTCCCTTGGTGACTGTAAGCCCCATCAAAACCCATCAGTTGAATTTGAGCACCATTTTCCCCTAAGAGAACATAGACCAACAAGTTAAGAAATGCATGGGTGAAGGGCCACGGCACAGCTGCCAGGAGACCACACTGCCTCCAGGCAAGGAGCACATGATGTGTTGGGTGGTGGAGGAGGCTGCCCCATGGGAGACAGTAGGGAGGCAGAGAGGCCTTTTTTCTCCCTTGGTGTATTTTACTCCAGGGTGGGAGACCCAGCACAGCACTGCATCCTTCCCTGCACACCTTCCAGCATCTGAGTGCTTGGACATAAGGCCCCTTTTTCTCCCCTGCCCATGCTACTGTGGCTCCAGCCCTTAGCATCTTTGGTCACCACACAGCTACACTCTGTTGCCAGCCTGCATTGGGCTGCAGCATGAACTCTACAGGTACAGCTGGCTCTACACTATTGAAAATGAATTGGCATTTACCTTCAGTTTTAAGCATCAGCTCATGCGCAGATCAATGAAACAAACTTCCAATAGTTTTGGTTTAACCAAAAAAAGATTTGTCAAATAGCAAGGTCAGTGTCAAATAGTGAGGTCAACATGGCCAACACCATTTATTCCAGCTCTGAAGATTCCGCAGCTCCACGGCCACAGACACCTTGCCTTTCACCAGGTGCTGTGGGGCTTCTTGCCCCATTGCCATGGGAACATCCTTTCCTCCTCTTACCTGGAGGAGAGTGAGAAATCGCCAAGCACCTTTTGGGCAGCTGATGTCAACCTTACCTCTCGCTGCCTGTTCATTGACCGATAGGACCGGGAGAGATCCTTACTCTGCACCCCAGCCCAATCCTTGCCCATGAGTTGGGCAAGAGCACTTGCTATGGCATCCCTGGGATTCCTTTATATCCCTGAACCCAACCTTGGGAGCTTTGTCCTTCCTCTACCAGAAAGCCATTAAGTCTTGCAGTATTGTCTCCTTGTCAACACTATTGAGTCTAGGATATAATTTTATCCTCCTTCCAAGTGAGTAAGTTAGTTTGTTACTGTTTCAAGGATACTGGCAGAAGATAAAGACTCTTGGGTCAGAGATGAAAGAATTTGCTACTTACAGCACAGTAAGTGGCATGGACATCAGCATGTTTGATTTGGTTTTTCTTGGTCCCAAGTTCCAGTGGGGAATGTAGAGGCCCCACTTGAAGGCTAGACATACAGGCTGGGTTTGCATTGCAGCTGAGGAAAGTTTGAGGGAAACTTACATAGTAGAGTGAGCAGTAAGATGCCTGCTTTTTGTCCTGAAGGGAGACCTTACTCCTTTCCCCTCTCAAGGTTATTCATTTCAAACCCACTGCTGTGAAATGGCCCAAGTAAAGAATGGTCAGGACCTTGCATCTGGAAACACTCGGTAAGAACCAGCAGGGATGCTCAGAGCCCATGGCAGTTGCCTCTCCCAACATTAATATGTTGGACCACTGATTCCACACTAGATACTAAGTACTTTTTCTACCTAACTTACTAAGCACTTTCTACCTTTCTACCTACCTATATTCTCATTTAATTTGCATGGCAGTTTGGTGAGTCAGGTTCCATTAATACCAGCCCCATTTAATGCATGAGAAAACTGACATTCGTGGAGTATAATAGGCCAAAATTGCTTAACTGTAAGAGGGGGAAACTTACATTCAAACCCAAGTCTCACACCAAGGCTCATTCACTTAACTACCGTGTTACAGTGTCTCCCAAGTAGTAGATTCAGGACATGTGAAGTTCCTAAGAGCATTTTAATAGGTACAGACTTATTAAGGTTGGACACTTACATAAAGGCATTTTAATAACTAACAAGCTTAAATACAAACACTGTGACAGCATAACACACTTCTGATGAAATTACTGAAGGTAATGTTGGTAGTAGTTGCCTTCTCTATGTGGATGCTGCTAAAATGTGCGTACAACGTCTGGAAAGGTAACTCTTTGCCTTGGTTTCCACTAGACTGTCCTAGTTTATACCTATTGTTCCAATTTATTTATTTATTTATTTATTTATTAAATGAAGTATATAGTCAGTTACAATGTGTCAATTTCTGATGTTCCAATCTATTTATTAATGGTTCTCCCAAGGAATGAGAATATAATTATACTTCAAGGTTATTATTCTGAGGATAATTTTCTTCAGAAATTATTGAAAAGATAAGGGGAAAAGGCTCAATGGGAATTTTATATACCAAAGGAGCATTTTCAAACTTCATATATCAGAATAGTCTTCTCAAACCATTAGTTTGAAAATGTATTTACTAAACCTAGTAGTAGCCTGGTTGACATTTTCTAATGTACTCGTTGCTTTTCTGCTCATTCCTACCTTGTTTTCCTGTTTTCTAATAACTCAGAAACTCCCCATCTACATCCAACAGGCATATTCTGGCCCCATATAGTCAATAAATATGTTAGGAAGGAATAAAAGGTCAGTTTCTCACCCTGAAATTTAGCCCTGTATTACAAAAGAACATTTTTAACTGACTACTTGCTATATGTATGCTATTAAAAACACTGACTATGAAAAATAAACTTCAGATCAATGCTTACCTACATATGCATTACCTAACACCATGACTACGTGTATCTGGACTATTACAGTGAAACATTCAGAATAATAAGAGAATATGAGTTATGGTTGAACTTGAATGCAGTTCAAATATATACATCTATGTGAGTAAATATGTGAAATGAAAATGCAAACAGATGAATGAAAAATTAAAATTTTGATAATTTCATTATTGATAACATAGCATCAGTTTGTAAAAGTGACAGGCATGATACTAAAGACAGCAATGGAAACAGCAGACACTACTTGCAGGAGTTGAGCACCTAACCAGGGAGAGCAGTCACTCTCAAGGAAGGTTATATAATCAAGAGGGTTGTTTCCCATAAATGTAACCTACGTGCTGATTCCCGCTCTGCCTTTGTTTTAGTGTTCTCTTTTGTATAAAGAAAACCATACGGAAAAGGGCCCAGGATGAAAAATGAGTTGGAAGGTAAAAGTCACATTCAGAACGGATGTCTGTAACAGAGGCATAACCTCTGTGTGTTATCATACACACAAGCCTAAGGGAGGAGGGATGTGGTTTGATAGGTGTTAAAGCCCATTTACACTTTGAGCAGATTAGTCCATCTGCTACACAGCAGTGTCCTGAGGGAACAGAGTGAGGACAGTGCAGTTTTGATGAGAGAAGGAGTAAAGACCAAAACACGGAAGTTATTTAGGTATGATTTCAGATCTATGAGTTAGACACCTCAGGAGGAAGCCCTTAATATTAAAGAGGCTCCAGAGTGAGGATCTGAAGTTCCTGGGGGAGACTGGAAAGGAAGAGTAAGAGGAAATAAAGATAGAGATGAGGACTCAGGAAGATGGATGAAGAATACAGTTTGCTTAGTTTTCATGCTCACAGTATCATAATTTAATCTTGGAAAGAGCATTTGGCTCCCATTCATTTTCGTCCCAGTATCTCATGCCTTATATTGCTTGTATCTTTCAGGGAAAATCACTCAGAATGCCAACCCCTGTGAATCTCATTTAGGCTTGCTCTGAGGAGGTACCCCCTTAAGGGGTGAAATGTGTGCTACTTCGGGGTGTACCTTAGTACCATAATTCAAGTATTGTAATATACAAGTGGGTAAACACACAGATCAGTAACAGTAGGTCAGAAGTTCCAAAGTATTTGGGTTTATTCCATTTAGCTGTTGGGCAACTCACCTGACCTCTTTACCTGAGTTTTCACATAGTTAAAACAGAGCAAATCAATTCTCTCCTACTGTGTTTCATGGGATTATATATTGGACATACTGTAAAGAACTATGTAGGAGTTCAATGTTACAACACTGAACATATGGAATCTCCCTAGATAAACTTCAAAATATTCCATTATTTTTGTTTAAAAGTGTAGAATTCCACTTCGATTAGCCTTGTTCTGTGCTATCTCCCTCACAGTTATCCTTGTAAGTATTCTGAAATTAACACACATACTTCCTGCTGATGCACTGATAGCAGATACCACAGGGTTATGGACTCTTAAAAAAAAAAAAAAAAAAAGGCCTGTACACAAAAGACTTTCTCCCAAAGGTAAGAAAATTCAGCTTAAGGGACTGGCAAACACCCAGTACATCATTCAGCATACCTGTACATTATCTGGGTCCATTCCAGCAAGCCAACTAAAGGGTGAGACCTGCCCTCTGGGGATTAATTGTTTCCTTTCATATTCCACGGTCAAGTCTCTCTTGATAATGCACTTGCAGAACTTCAATTTTCAATTTACACACGATATTAAAAGCAGTGGATTCACAGGTTTGAATTCCTGTTCTTCCTTATTCTCATACTTCTCAGAAAACACGAAGAATGGCCAACTCATTCAAACAGCCATATGATTTACAGATGAAGCTTCCATAGTGCTATCATGGAAGACTTTGGCTTTCCTTGTTGTTAAGCTACTTCTGTTAAGATCATCAAAAGAAGGTAAACTTCTCAAAGAAAATAATAGATAATTAATCTTCCAGGACAAAGAGAATGGAGAATAATTGAAAGAATGTCTCTTCTCACTTTTCAGTCATACAGGCTTTAATTTTGAAATCCAACACTACTGAAGCTGAAAACATAAGTCCCTTTAAGAGAAAAAATAATATACTTTGTGGTCTAATTTTGTTCCAGTTTATAATCACTGTGGAGACTTTAAATACCTTCTATAGATTTCATAGTGCCTGATATAAGGTGGGGTGCATGATATGTATTTAGTATTTATGAAAATTTAGCTTCTGCCTTAAGTTCATTCTGAAATTTTTTACTTAAAAAATACGGCTTTTGTAATTCTAACAAGGCTCAAAAAGTTTTTGAATCCCCCACAAGATCAAATTAGTTTCAAATGAGGCTCCTCTTGTCTTGCCACAGAGAGAAAATTTCCACAATCATCTAATTGATGCACTCTGACATGTTTCTCTGGGTGATCCACTTCTCTGTCCCCAAACTTGATTCCACTTGCCATACACATGGATATCCCCAAATATACCATATACTCCTCTGCTTGTCTTCTGTGCTGAGTGTTCAGGTTTTATCTCCAAATGCTATTGCTACTCACAGACCCGGTGACTTCATTCATACACCCCGTTTCTCGTGTTAGGGCCAGGAGGGGTCAGGTAGCAGTCCTCATCTAGGACTGCATGTATTGTGTTTATATTTGGATAGGAAAAAACTAAAATAAATTAAGAAGAATGGCCAAAAAAGTAATAGAAAGTTAAAAATAAAATGATCTGGTGAGCAACTTTCATATGTAGATCATGAATAGAAACCTTTAAAAGCCACATTCCACTAATTTTTATTTGTCTTGCCAATCAAAGCAAAGGCATCCTTGTGGGAACCAAAAAAAGATGTCCTCCAATATTCATGCTATTTAGTCAGCAATAAAGACGAGAGTGTAGTGGTTAGGAGGTCTGGCTCTGGAGCCTGCTGTCTGGATTCTAATCCTGCTCTGCCCCTGAATGTCCTTAGAAGGTTTCTTAACCTACAGATGCTTCACTTTACTTATTTGTAAAAATGTGTGGGGCAGGTAGGGGTTACTTACATCATAGGGTAGTTGTGAGAATTAAATCAGTTACATTTAAAACACTTAGCTCAGTGTCTAGCACACAGTATAGGACTCTGTTATGCTGGCTGTTAGTGATTATCATGCGTATCTTTAGCTCTTTGTGGTCCAGCCTGAATAGTTTTATCAGATCAACACAAAAGATCAGATGAGTTAACACAACAAATTCTGTTTCTTCATGAAAAAAGTCAAGAAATTTTTTAATTGACTCAGAATCTTACAACAGAACTTATGTTGTCTGTTTTGAAACTTGGTTAACTTTGTTGGTAACCAAAATACATGTTTAGTTCCTTTTATACTTTAATTACCAAGCGTACCAGTATTAGTCTCTTTGAAGTAAAATGCAGTGAAAATTATTGCATCAGTCTGTTCCACACTTTAAATCAATTGACCCAAACTTAGATAGATAGATAGATAGATAAATAAATAATGCATTTGCTACAGACATTGTCATCAAAACAATGGGGCCCTCTACTTAAATTGCAACTAAATTATGATTTCAGGAACAAATGGGAATTGGTCCTGGGAGAAATAGTTTTAAGATGGTGAAAGCAGTGTGTTATAAGAAGATAGGAGGAACATGGAACAAAAGTGAAAGTGGCTTATCAGAGACTTTGTAACCTGAACATAGGAAGTCTGAGACTTGAGAGGGATAGATATAAAGGAGAATAACGACCTCTGTCCTCAAGAAGTTTGCAATTCTGTAGTTGCAGGTGGACTTTGGATTTCTGCTAGTGTCAGGCATGATGCTAATTACTTTCACAGATGCCGTCTGTTGTAGGTACTGCGGATTGGTTCACACAACCCCATTGCAATCCCCTTTAAACATGCCTTCCTGTAAACAGGGGCTGAAAAACTAAAATCTACATTTTCAAATTATTTTACAGTTAGGAATTTATACGCATGTAGTTTTTATTTTTGGTTTTGGTTTTTTTGGCTTTATTGTTCCTAACTATGTAGCGTACAAAATTAATTTCCTTGACTTCCTACATTTGCTTTGTTCTAGCTAATACTCTGCATAAGTCTCTTTCTGGTTAAACTAGTGTATAAGGTTTCTCTAGAGAAACAGATCCAAAAAAATACACACACATATACATGTATTTATATCCATTAAGAGATAGAGAAAAAAAAAAGAAACTTATTTTAAGGAATCTACTCATGCAATTGTGGAGGCTTGACAAGGCCAAAATCTATTAAGTTGACTGGCAAAATGGAGACCCAAGAAAGAGCTGTGGTTCTAGTTTGAAGGTCCTCTGCTGACAAAACTTCCTCTTCAACTGTTTGAATGAGATTCACCCACAATATGGAAAGCAATTTGCTTTTCTCAAAAGCCTACTGATTTAAATGTTAATCTCACCTAAAAATTACCTTCACATAAACATCTAGAATAGTTTGACTAAATATGTAGGTACCATGGCCTAGCCAAGTTGATACATAAAAGTAACCACCACAGATAGAGTGGATTTTGTTGTCCACAATTTAAAATACTCCAGTATCACACCATTTTACATATTCCTCACAGTAACTTGTAGGTTAAAGATTGCAATCCTTATTTTATACATGAGGAAACCAGCTACCGATAATGCTTTGTACTGAACTATGAAGTCAGAAATAGCTGAAGGTGATGTGAAGGCAGAACTCGAGATTCCAAATCCAGTGCTGTTTTCAATTACCCCACTACTGCCAGTAAATTCACTGGGAAGATGAAACTAACCACATGGAAAAATTAAGAGCTAATGCAAAAGCAAGTATAAACCCTAAATGTAAAAAGAATCCCTATGTCTATTATATGTCTATAATTTGGATTTAGAGCAGACTTTTATGGTGAGCATGGGTTTTAGGATGGATAACATTTGCATATACACCAAGGAAAGAGGAAAAAATCCAGACAGAGGAAACAAAGCAAGCAAATACAGTCTGTGGATCTAGGCACCAATGTGTAAAGATTGATTAGGTGTCAGGGCAGACTAAAGAAGCAGCAAGGGAAGAAATTTGATGTCTGGATTGGAACAGATTCTGGGAATGTTAAAATCAATAATATAAGTAACCATTGCAGGTTCTTGGGCTGAGAAGCATCTTGATGAATGTGGTGGTCAGTTGTCATTCCTATTCTGGTGGCTCCCAGTCTTCATTTCTAGTCCTGGCACACCAAGTTTGTGTTTTTCCCTGATCCCAAAACATGTTTTATTACCACCTCAAATCTCTCACTCCCAGTGTCAACCATTTTTCTCCCAGACAGGCTCTCTTTCTTAGCAATGCTATTGCTATTTCTTCCAGTCTTCCAAACCACATCTTTAATGTTTACCTCTTTTTATCCTCTAGATCTAACATTCAATAGGGCATCATTTCCTCATTTCAGTTTTCACTCGAGAGCCTGGTAAGATTTAGTGCACCTCCATGTGCCCAGACTACAACAATAGTTTGCTAACTGCTATCTCTGTTTCTAGCACAATGGAGGGTGGTAGAAAAATATGCGTATGTTCTCAGCACAGCCTGTGACTGGCTCTCCAAATTCTAAAGGTTATTTACAGCTTAGGTAGTAAAAGGACCACCTCTTCTCTAAAGATTTGGCATAAGTCTTAGAGAGAAGTGAGTATATTAAATATATTCCCCAACCCCTGCCCCCAGGCAAAATTAATTATTCCCATAGGACTCTAAACTTGCCTAAGGCTAGGATATATCACATTGTTTTATAGTTAATTATTTATATGCCTGTCTACCCTCAAAGTGTAAGATTTTTAACCCAGCACCATACCACTTCTTCACCACTATGCACTACCCTCTAAGCTGTCATATCCTTACTTCTCCAAATACTGAATTTAGAGCACATTATCTATCACCACAATTACTTTGTTACAATTATTTCTTTTGCGTATCACTTCCTCCATTTTTCTTGGCAAAGCCCCAATTCTGGTTAAACTTACCTGTCTTCCCCTTCCATGCCTACACCCAAACAACTGAAATTTGCTGAAGAACAATTTAAATCAGGTTGACTATCTGATCTCACTGTAAATACATGAACACAAATAAAATATGGTCACTCAACACAACACAGCAATATTTCTATATTTTCCTCTTATTTTTGTTTTACCACTCTCCAAGCTATTTCACATCTCAAACTCTCCTGAAACTATCCCATTCTCTCCCACTCCTTTACATCCAACTGATTATTTTTGCCTTAAAATTTTTAAAAGAAGCAGTCCAACCAGTAGTCTCTCTTTACCCTTCCATAAATTTACCAGTAAACTTCTATTTTCACAGATACTTCCTTCCTGTAATTATGAATAAACTGTCTGTGCTGGAATCCACCTAATCTCCAGATTCCAGGCACCTGTTCTCAAGATCTTTGTCCCTGAACTTATTCTGTCTCTGCATTGTCAATTTTCTCTCTCTCTCAACACCCTCTCCCCTACTCTTGCTCTGCTGCATTATTTCTTTTTATGTCTGTGTGTATTATATATTTATTTATTTATTTATTTATTTATTTATTTATTTATTTATTTATCAAAGTATAGTCAGTTTACAATGTTGTGTCAATTTCTGGTGTACAACATAATGCTTCAGTCATACATGAAAATACATATATTCTTTTTCATATTCTTTTTCTCCATAAGTTACTATAAGATACTGAATATAGTTCTGTGTGCTATACAGTATAAACTTGTTGTTTATCTATTTTATATATATTACTATCTGTAAATCTTGAACCCCCAGCTTATCCCTTCTCACCCCCTTTCCCCTCTGGTAACCATAAGTTTGTTATCTATGTCTGTGAGTCTGTTTCTGTTTTTTTAGATTCCAATATGAGTGCTATCATATGGTACTTTTCTTTCTCTTTCTGGCTTACTTCACTTAGAATGACTATCTCCACTTCCATCCATGTTGCTACAGCTAAGCACTCACTCTACCACTGAGCTATGCCCTCCCCTTGCTGGATGATTTCTATCATTTTTCATTTAAAAAAAACTTTCACTGACCTTCCTCCATTTAACACCCCATTTTTATGTACTTTATTTGAAAGTCTTGCCTTCACCTTTTCATCCTGCATTCTCTCTTCACCTCACTCCATTTAGACCTTTTACACCATTCCAGAGAGATTGCTCCTGATAAGATAAACAATGAACTACATGTTGCCAAACCCAATGGAGACATCTATGTTCTTATTTTACTTGAACTCTCAAGAACTTCTGATACAACTTCTTGAAACACTTTTTCCTCCTGGCTTCAATGAGGGATTATTTTCCTACTCACTAGTCAGCCTGTTTCAGTCTCTTGCTTGCTCCTCCTCCTTTAAATTACTCAAATTTTGTAGTGATCTGGAACCCACTACTGAATTCTTTTCCCCTATCTACATACTTTAGATAGGTTATTTCATCCAGTATCATGGCTTAAAATATCTGGTTAACAATTTGTTATTGTTACATATTGTTAACATGTCTATATCTCTAAAGCCTGTTCTCCAAATTCATTTATCTAGCTGCCATTTTTATATCTCTGGATATCTACTAGGCATCTAAAAGTTAATGTTAACAGAACGCCTTATTCCTACTTCATCCACCCTCACAAACCTGCTTTTCTTCCTAATTTCTCCTATCTTAGTACTAACCATTGAAATAGTTGTTCAAGCCCCAAATCCTGAGAAACCATTTTTGATTCATCTTTATTTCTATACCCCCATTTAATTCATTAGCAAGATTTATAGACCTTCTTGAAAACATACCTCAAATCTGTCTACTCTCTGTATCCTCTCTTGACCCAGCATACTCCATTTCTACACGACATTCAGGAGAATCCTTTAAAACTGTAAACCAGCTTATACTATTTGACATTTTATCCTTCAGCTTCCCATCAAACAGAAAAAAATGCAAAACTTTTCCCTGGCTTACCTCTTACCATTTGTCCCATAACACTCTTCCTCTCAATTATCATATTTCCTTCACCCTTGTCTTCCTTCTGCTCAGACAGGAAATGTGTTTCTCCTTTGGAATTACTGCACTGCTGCATCCTCTGCTCTGAGTGCTTCCTCCCAGTCTTCATGCGACCAGTTCTTAATGGCTATTCAAGTCTTGTTTCAAAAGTCACCATCTCAGAGAGACTTTCTCTGCTCATCAGTCTGAAGTAACCAAATAACTTCCTATGCAATTACCTTCTTAAAATTAGCTGCCTAGTTCTTAATATCTGATTTCTCTTATTCAATAATTCATCTATCCATTTATTCATTCTTTCATTTTTTATTATCTAGCATACCAGAATATAACCTTCATGGGAGTTTATTTCATATCTGGACTCTTCCATGCTATATCCCTGTGCTCTGTAAAGTGATTGGCATATTATAAGAATTCAATAGTTGAAGTGAATGAATGATTAATGAGATCTATGGTAATCATCAATGCTCATAATAGAATTGAACTTCTTGGATCTTTCTAGTTGAGTGTGCCCATATAATTAGTTTTGTCCAAAAAGTTGTGAGCAATAAATAGTAATATGTGTCACTTGTGGGTCAGAACATTTAATGTCAGTGTGAGAACCTACAGAGGTCCCTTTCCTGTATCATGTGAATATTTGGGTAATCCATCAGCCTGTCTGTCCTAGAGGGAGGACAATGATAACATAGGAACAGAGCTTCCAGCCAACTCACAGAGACAGATACCATGATCAAGAAATAACTATTCATTGTTTTTAAGTCACTGAGATCTTGAGCTTTTGTGTTACATTCCATAATGTAGACTATGCTGATAAATGGAAGAGCTATCTTTGCATTTTCATCAACTAGCTCAGTTAAGTATGCTATATACAACACAGGGTCAGAGCACCAACCCTCTGCACAGGTGAAAATCTGCCCACAGCTATATTCTGCCCTCCTTATCTGTGGTTCTGCATCCCAGATTCTACCAGCCACAGATCATGTAGTCCTGTAGTATTATTTAGTGGAAAAAAATCCACATATAAGTGGACCTGCACAATTCAAAGCCATGATGTATGTATATGGTGGTGTGTATATATATACATTTTTTTCTTCAACCTGTTTCTTTTTTTAAATTGAAGTATAGTCAGTTTACAATGTATCAGTTTCTGGTGTACAGCATAATGCTTCCATCATACATGAACATACATAAATTCATTTTCATATTCTTTTTCACCCTAAGTTCCTACAAGATATTAAATATAGTTCCCTGTGCTATACAGTATAAACTTGTTTATCCATTTTATATATATCAGTTAGTATCTGCAAATCTTCAGCCTATTTCTTTATCTTCACATTCATAAAAATAACCCCTACTTTTCAGAGTATTTGCAAGGAGTAATGTCAACCAGGGCTAACATTTATTAAACACCTTTATGTACTACACAGAGTGCTAGCTAAGCTCTTGATATGTACATTTTTTTTCAGAATTCTGTAGAGAGATTTTATTGAAAGAACAATGAGCAATTCAAGTCACTGAGTCTTTATAAAGACATGAATACATTATAAGTTAAATGTTTAACTAATGATTACCATGATAATGTATCGGTTTTTTGTTTGTTCATTTTCTTTGTTTTGTTTTGTTTTCTTTTCTTTTTGAGTTATAGTCAGTTTATAATATTGTGTCAATTTCCAGTGTAGAGCACAATTTTTCAGTTATAGATGAACATACATATATTCATTGTCACATTCTTTTTCACCATGATCTTGTATATATTTCCCTGTGCTATACAGTATAATCTTATTTATCTATTCTATATATACCTGTCAGAATCTACAAATTTCGAACTCCCAGTCTGTCCCTTCCCACCCCCCTTCCCCCTGGTAACCCCAAGTTTGTATTCTATGTCTGTGAGTCTGTTTCTGTTTTGTATTTATGTTTGTTTGTCTTTGTCTTTTCTTTTCTTTTCTTTTTTTAGATTCTACATATAAGCGATCTCATATGGTATTTTCCTTTCTCTTTCTGGCTTACTTCCCTTAGAATGATATTCTCCAGGGACATCCATATTGCTGCAAATGTTGTTATGTTGTTGGTTTTTATGACTGAATAGTATTCCATTGTATAAATATACCACATCTTATTTATCCAGTCATCTGTCAGTGGACACTTAGGCTGTTTCCATGTCTTGGCTATTGTAAATAGTGCTGCTATGAACATTGGGGTGCAGGTGTCTGTTTGAAGTAGGGTTCCTTCTGCATATGTGCCCAGGAGTGGGAGTAAATATCTTGTTTAATTCTCACAACAGCCTTTGAGGTCTGTCCTGTTACTCTGTCCATTTGACAGATTAATAAACTGAGGGGTAGAGACATTAATGAACTTGTCTAAGATCACTCAGCTAGTAAGTGGTGGAGTTGGGAGTTGTGATCTAAACCTAAGCAATTTGTCTCAAAATTCTGTGATTAAAAAAGATAAGGACTGGAAAGCAGCTGCCATACTGCCTGGGACACAATAGTTTCTCAATGGTTACTATAATTTAACGGCATATTGAAGTTTTAAAAAACTACACAAATGCAAAGTGTTTGTTTTTGTTATCTTTAAGACTTTGTCTTTCTTGTCACTTCATAATATCTAAACAACTATGTTACATAGAGAGGAGTAAGATTTAGTATTTACCTGGTTACTTTGATCACAGTAGACAACCACATTGGGCAATCTTGGCTCTAGCTAATTTATTTTTGGAGACCTAATAGAAACTTTAAATATAGGTCCTTTTAGGAAATCAATCCGTATACATGCAGTATATAAGTATCTACTAACTTCCTAGAAGCATATTGAGCACTGTGGGATTAAGTTGGAACTGAAACTTGAGAAGAAGTGAAATTAATAAAGAAAAGTATAGGTCTGCATTTTTAAATACAAATATATATATATATATATATATATATATATAGAGAGAGAGAGAGAGAGAGAGACAGTAAATCTCATGAAATAGAGGAGAAAGTTCATTGAACTGCCATATTACAAGTTTGATAGCGATGTTTATAACTTTATATGGTTGTGTCACCATTAAATTAGTGTAAAAATCTATAAACCTTTTTAAAAAAAGTTCTGCTTGATCACTAAGAGGATTCTAAATAAAACCCTTCATGATGTGAATTAAAATCCAATTTTTAGACAAATAATAGAGATGATAAATGCCTATTTTCAGAGCAGGGTATAGGTTATATACTTTAGTTTTTATTTGCATGAGGTGTACCAATAACTTGATATAAGCATTTCATTCAACACAAATTCCAAGTGTTAAAATGTAAAAAATCCTGATCACAGATTTCTTAGTATGATCAGATAATTGTCTGGAAAAGATGAAATAAAGTTAGCAAATTCTCTCATGGAAAAGGAACTAACTCTGTGATGACATAATTTTGAGTAGTTAGTCACATAAATATACTGAAATTGAATCGGACAAAGATCACTCCTGCTGTTGAACCATATGGAAGACATTTAAGAAAGGAATTGCTGTTGGTGGTGTTTATCTTAACTACATAAACCCAGCTGGGTTGTTCATATTAACACTGGCTTTTGAAAACATGGTTGCCAGATTTCAAACAAATGTAGGACACTTGCTTGCTAGAATTTTATTATCTTTTTTTCCCTTAATTATGGAAGGCTGTCATATGTATAAATTTCTTGGAACCTAGGACAGCTGAAAATTTGAGTGAACATTAAACATTCTCCCATTTTCTTAAAGAGTGAATTGCATAGGGTACAGGTAAATAAAACTAGATTAGTCTTGAGACGCGTGGTTACAGATGAAGGGTGAACATGAGCAAAAATAAAGCATAGAAGGGAGGAAAGGGAAATGAAAGAAGAAAAATGGCTGGAATAAATATGGCCCTTAATAGCTTATTGTTAATTATTCTTATGTATCTTAATTTGATTACTCAGGAATGTTCAAATTCACTGTACCACTTTCTCAAACTAGAAAAAAAATTTACATGTTCTTTGATAGAGAGGATTTGGGGGATTAATTCTCAGCATCTCAGAGAATAGATCCTCCTCCTCCACCTTTTCTTCCCATAGTATGTTATAATGACTCATTCTCCAGTCCACAAGTACTGTGAAAATGCCATTTATGCATGTGAAATCTGGTGTGAAACTTTAAAAACTAGGAAGTTATTTCAACAGTCAAAACATATATAAAGTGTAAAGTCTCCTTTGGGGTTTCTTAAAATGGTGGCAAAGGAAGGATTTAACTAAAAGTGTTAAGTACAGATTAAAGGCTAAAATAGTTAATGTAATATTATAATTATTAATATAATATTGAATAAGATCAATCTGTTAAGACAGAGGACCCTGTTTACAGAGACAAAAGTAGTAGATATCCCATAAATAACACGGAGATGACAGGGCCCTGGGTAGAGGCCTCTTTCAATCCAGGCTCTGCCATCAATACATATCGAAGAAGTGAAAAAAATATTTGAACAGCAATTACCTGAGTCCCGACTTCCCTGCTCAGCTCATGAGCCCAGGAAGTTTCACTGATTGTCCCTGCCATACATGGAAAGCTCCGTTCTTTGTCAGTCTAAACAAACTAAGAACCAGGAGAGAGATTTAGTGCTTATTTTCCCTTGGTAAATAGAGATAGAAAGAAAAACAACAAAACACCTTTCATAGAAATCAATACTTTGTTCTTGGTTTGCCCCTACATAGGTATAATTGACTCTTAGGGAGAAGAAATTTAATAGATCTTAATTACAATTTTAAATTGAAATCCAAGACGGTGCCTTTTAAAAGAAGAAATGCTTTAGGCTGCCTTTGGCTACTAGAAACCTTGTAGTGCATTTCTCTGGAGAGCCCATGGCTTCTTTCTGATAATTGAGAAAAAGCAATGTGCTAGTTACATATTCATGTGAGTAAAACTGACTTCTTATGATGACACAGTAGTTATGTAAATTATGTATGAGGTCTCTCAAATAAAGTTCTATGTGAGACTTAAGCCCCAAATTCTGGTCCTTAATAACATCCCTTGTCTGAATGAACTACCTCTCCACTACCAGCAAGCTTTCCATCAATTATGAGTGCTCTGTAAGGAGAAAATCTAAGGTCTAGGTCAAATCTTTCATCTCCCATGGGAAATTTCCTTGGTGAAAGCAGTAACTGGTTGATGATTAAGTTCATGTCTAAATATCACTTGTGCCTGGAAGCATCGTAGAAAATTCCATTACAGCAAGCCCAAATATCGATGTGGCCACCACCAAGGAAAGCTGCCAGTTAAAGCCATGTAATGTCTCCCACTTAACACCTTTTCTCCCCAGAGGGGGAAAAGTACTTTATAAATGCTCCACCCTGTGGTTACTGATAGAAAGGATTAGTGTCACACAGGTTTCATAGTTTCTATTGATTTCCTGAATGGAAATAATGGATGTTGTTAATGAGCTTCCATGTGGGTATACACACAAGGTGACCCCAGAGCACCTCCCTCCCTTAGGGAGGAAGTATAAGCTTTGCTGGTCTGAGATTAGCATACCTATGCCTGTCAACAACAACAGGGTGCCACAGATTAAAGTTTACTTCTGCAGGAAAGTTTGATCTAACTCTTAGGAAAAATATTCACTTTCAATCATGGTTACCTCTCTTAAAACAAAGGATAAAGACTTTTAATTAAGACTTTTTATACCTATGCAGTAGAATATATAGACCATAGTAACATCCAGAGACAAGAAAAATGAACATGTTAGTTATTGATCTATCTCCTTTTCTAAGAGATATTATCACCAAATAAAAATCTTGTTAGCACCATTTGCTTTAAAATTCTGAAGATATCATTACCTTTGGTTTATAAAAAGATAAACCTAGATAACTTTTAATAAGAATGAATTACTACTTCTGTGATTCAAAGTAACTTAAAGTACTCAGAGTACCAAAATTAACTATTTTTAAGAACCAAAACTAAAAGCTTTGTCTGATTTAAAAGTATGAAAAAAAATTAATAAAGATGAAAACATTCTTCTTGAGAGAGACTTGTTCCTCTGGAGTACTTTTTAAAGATATTCTTTACTCAGTATTTTCATAGACTAAATATATCATGGACAACAATCTACTCCCACCTTTTTTATTAGTTTGAGGAAATGGTTAGAGCAGCTTGGACTTTATTCAATGCAGGGGAGAGAAAATTTGGCCTAATATAATATAATAATACATTCAAGTATACAGAACATAGTTCTTCAGTGTACTAAAATTGCTCTTCAATATTCTACACATCAGAAAATAAGGCAATATCTAAAACTAAAGTATAAAAAATACGTTTGCAAGAATGTCAACAGGATGGCAGAACAGGAGGGCCTCAGCTCACTTCTCCCAATATGAATGATGATCTAAAAGAAATCCACAGACCGAAGTGCTTTTATGAGAGATTTGGGATCCAGGTAGGAGGCTGTTAAACCTTGGTGAAGCCCAAGAACTCCAAGAGATGCTTTAGGAAGACAGGCAGACCTACATCCTGATGGGAGAATGAACAAATATGGTCCTGCTTGCAGACTGAAAACACCCAGACCCCCAGTGAACCAGCTCCAGCACTGCTTGGTCATAGTCCTGCAACCAGCCCATCTACCCAAGGAACCTGGAGAAGCCACATTTATCTGTGCCCCCAGTAACAGGCCCTCTGATAATGGACACAACTGTGGACCCTGAAGCAGCCCTATGACTTGGCTCCAGTCCCACTCTACCACCAATCCAGTCTGGAATCAGTTCTGTTCTCACAGAGACTTGGTGGGATTCATGCCTGTCCATGCTTCTGGCAACAGGCCCACAGACCTTATTCCTGACTGCACATTATGAAGTATCCCTTTGACCTGGCTCCAGTCCCACTCTACAGTAGTCTGAGGCTGTCCTGCCTTCCCCGAGACCCATCCAGATACCAAGAAGGAGCCTGCTCAGGAACCCAGTGAGTCATACCCGTCCGTGCCCCGGTAACAGTCATACTGTCTGTAGACTTGACCACAGACCCAGAATTGGCCCTGTAACCTGGCTCCCACCCTCCTCAACCAAGGTCCCAAAGGCAGTCATGTCTTCCCAGGGCTCTGGCAGGAACCAGGCCTACTCACACCTCTGATAACATACCTGGCAATTGGACCTGACTGTAGTCTCAGCAATAGATGTGTGATCTGTTTTCTGTCCCACTGGACTGAAATGCTGGAGACAGACCGAGTGAAAGAAGATAGTTACTTACCCAAACTAGTCTATAAACACAGGAAGAGATGTTTGCTCCTTCAAACACATGGACATAAACTTGCAGCTATATGGATAATGAAGAATGAGGCATATACTGCACTGCCAAAGGAAACAAAGTTCCAGTAACTGACCCCATTTGTTGAGTTTTTATCATGAACAGATGTTGGATTTTGTCAAATGCTTTTTCTGCATCTATTGAGATTTGACAAAATTCAACATTTATTCAGTAAAATTGCAAGATACAAAATCAACATATGAAAATCACTTGCATTTCTATATGCTATGACAAATTATCTTAAAAATTAAGACAATAATCCCATTTATAGTTGCCTAAAAAACAATAAAATACTTAAGAATAAATTTAACCAAGGAGGTGAAAGATCTGTATACTGAAAACCATTTGACATGGATAAAAGAAACTGAAGAAGACACAGACTTATTGAACGATATCATGTGTCCATGGATTGAAAGAATGAATACTGTTAAAATATTTATACCACTCAAAGTCATGTATAGATTCAATGTAATCCCTGTCAAAGTTTTAATGACATTTTTCACAGAAATGGGATTATTATTTCTAAGATTTGTATGGAACCACAAAAGAACCAGAATAGCCAAAGACATCATGAGGAAGAAGAATAAAGCTGGAGGCATCACACTTTCTGGTTTCAAACTAAATTACAATATTGAGTTTTGGGTCAGAATCTTTCATAATTATCTAGGTAATATTGAGCAAGTCATTTAACCTAAGTCTCAGTATTCTCAGTAAGTTAATTATAATGGCTACTTTGACATTTCACACAGTTGTTGCAAAAAGAAAACAAGAAAACTGATGGGAGAAGTGCTTTGCATCCTGCCATCATATATGAATATAAAATGATATTTTAAAAGATATTATATAATGCTTACTTGTATAATGCACACATAATTATCCTAATTTCTTCACATTTAAAATTTTAGATCTTCTAAAACTTCAACAGTTGTCAAAACTCCTAGAGATTATAAATTATTTAAGTATGTGAGAAAAGTTTTTTGAAAAATAATAGCTGAAAACTTTTCTACTCTGGAAAAGGGAATAGATATCCAAGTTCAGGAAGCACAGACTTCCAAACAGAATCAACCCAAAGAGGACCATATCAATACACATTGTAATTAAAATGGCAAAAATTAAAGATGAATAAAGAATATTGAAAGTAGCAAGAGAAAAGCAACACATTACCAACAAGGAAACTTCCATAAGGTGATCCACTGACTTTTCAGTAGAAACTCTGCAGACCAGAAGGAAGTGACACAATACATTTAAAGTGATGAAAGGGAAAAACCTGCAAATAAGAATACTTTACCCAGCAAGGCTTTTATTCAGATTTGATGAAGAAGTCAAAGATTTTACAAACAAGCAAAAGCTAAGAGTCCAGCACCATGAAACCAGCTTTACAAGAAGTGTTAAAGGGATTTCTCTAAGGAAAAAAAAGGAAAGGCCAAAACTAGAGACATGAAAATTACAAAAGAAAAAATGTCATTGATAAAGACAAGCATAGAGTAAGGTGGTAAGTCACCCATATATAAAGCTAGTAGGAAGGTTGGTAGATAAAAGTAGTAAACTCATCTATATCCACAATAAGTGACTAAGAGATACACAAAATAAAAAATTGTAAAACATGACATCAAAAACAGTTAATATTGCACAGAAGTAAAATGTAGGGTTGTTAAAATACATTCAAGCTTAAGAGATGAGCAACTTAAAATAATCAGATACATACATACATACATACATACATACATACATACATACATACATGTATACATTGATAGATAGCTATATATAAACCTCATGGTAACCAGAAACCAAATATCTGTAACAGATACACACACGCAAAAGAGAAAAGAATCCAAACATAACACTAAAGGTCGTCATCAAATCAGAAGGGAAAAAGGCAAAAGAAAAAGAAAGGAACAAAAGAGAACTACAAAAGCAACCCCAAAACAATAAACGAAATAGTGGTAAGTACATATCTATCAATAATTACTTCAAGGGCTAAATGCTCCAATCAAAAGGCATAGAGTACCTGAATGGATATAAAAATAAGACCCATTTGTATGCTGCTTACAAGAGACTCACTTCAGAAATAGACACACACAAGCTGAAAGTGAGGAGGTTGAAAAAGCATTTCATGCAAATGGAGAGGAAAACAAAAGACAAAGAAGGACACTATATAAACATAAAGGGATTAATCCAAGAAGAAGAGAGAACAATTATAAATACATACAGACTTAATATAAGAGCACCTAAATATGAAAGCAAATATTAACAGATACAAAGGGACAAATTGACAGTAACACAGCAGTAATAGGGGAATTTAAAACCCCACTTACATCAATGAACAGATCATGCAGACAGAAAATCAGTAAGTCCACATTAGACTAAATGCACTTAACAAATACGTAAAAAATATTCCACTCAAAAGCATCAGAATATATTCTTTTCACACGCACACGGAACTCTTCAGGACAGATCACTTACTAGGTCACGAAACAAGTCAGTAAATTCAGGAAAAATGAAATGATATCAAGCATCTTTTCTGACTGCAACGCTATGAGACTAGAAATCAACTCAAGAAAAAGAACTGCAAAAAACCAAAAACACCTGGAGGCTAAATAATATGCTACTAAACAACTGATGGCCACTGAAGAAATTAAAGAAGAAATAAAATACCTGGAGGCAAACGAAAATGGAATACACTGACTCAAAATCTATGGGATGCTGCAAATGCAGTTCTAAGAGGGAAGTTAAAAGGGATACAAGCCTACTTCAATAAGAAAAATCTCAAACAACCTAAATTACACCTAAAAGAACTAGGAAAAGACGAGCAAACATAACCCAAAGTTAGTAGAAGGAAAGAAATAATAAAGATCAGAGCAGAAATAAATGAAATAGAGGCTAAAATCAAATAGAAAAGTTCACTGGTTTTTCAAAAAGATAAACAAAATTTATAAACCGTTAGCCAGACCTATCAAGAGAAAGAGGACTCAAATTAATAAAAATCAGAAATGAAAAAGTTGAAGTGATAACAGACACCACAGGGAAAAAAAAGAATCCCAAGAGATTACAACAGTTATACACTAATACATTGGACAACCTACAGGAAACGGACAAATTCCTAAAACTGTACCATATCCCTAAACTGAACCAAGAATAGAAAATATGAATAGACCAATTACCATTAATAAAATTTAATCAGTAATAATTAAAAAAAACCTAACAAACAAAAGTGCAGGGCCAGATGGATTCAGATGAATTCTAACAAACATTATCCTTCTTAAACTATTTACTTAACTTAAAAAAAATTGTACTTAAACTTAAAAAATTGTAGAGGAAGGAACATTTCATCACTGATGAACATAGATGCAAAAATCCTCAGCAAAATACTAGCAAACAGAATTCAACAGTATATTAAATGGATCATATACCATGATCAAGTGGAATTTATCCCAAGAATGCAAGGATGATGAATATCTGCAAATCAATCAGTGCACTACACCTTCTAGAAGAAAACACAGGCAGTACACTCTTTAACATCAGTTGTAGTAATATTTTTTCAATATGTCTCCTCAGGCAAGGGAAACAAATGCAAAAATAAACAAATGGGACTACATCAAACTAAAAAGATTTTGCACAGCAAAGGAAGCTATCCACAAGATGAAAAAGCCACCTACTGAATGGGAGAAGGTATTTGCAAATGATATATCCAAAGTCAAGTTACATCCAAAATACAAAGAACTCGTACAATGCAACATCAAAAAAACCCAAACAACTAAATTAAAAAATGGGCAGAGGTTCTAAATAGATAGTTTTCCAAAGAAGTATACAGATGACCAATGGGCACATGAGAAGATGTTCAATCTCACTGATCATTAAGAAATGCAAATTGAAACCATGATGAGATATCACCTCACACCTGCAGAATGGCTATTATGAATAAGTCAACAAATAACAAGTATTGATAAGGATATAAAGAAAAGGTGAGAATGTATGGTACACCCACTATGAAAGGCACTATGGAGTATCCTCAAAAAATGAAAGGTAGAACTACCATATGCTCTACCTTTTCCACTCCTGAATATTAATCCACAGAAAATAAAAGTACTCATTAGAAAAGATAAATGTACTTCTATGCTCATTGCAGCATTATTTATAACAGCCAAGATATAGAAGCAACCTAAGTGCCCATCAGTAGATGAATGGATAAAGAAGGTATATACATAATGAAATACTACTGAGCCATAAAAAAGAATGATATCTTGCATTTGAGACAACATGGATGGATCTTCAGGGTGTTAATGCAAAGTGGAATAAGTCAAATGGGGAAATATGAATATTGTATGATTTCACTTGTATGTAGGTCTAAAAAGATTGAACAAACATAACAAGACAGAAACAGAGTTACAGATACAGAAAACAAACAGGTGGTGACCAGAGTCAAGTAAGGTGGGGGAAGGAAAGAAATAAGTGAGGGAGATTAAAAGGTATAAACTTACACTTACAAAATAAATGAGTCATGGGTATGAAATGTGCAGTGCGTGGAGTGTAGTCAATAACTATGTAATATTTTTGTATTGCAAATAACTGGATATCATGGTGATAATTTCGAAATGTAAAAAATATTGAATCCCTATTTTGTGTAACTGGAACTAACACAGTGTTGTAGGTCAATTGTACTACAAAACAAACAAAGTCATAGAGATTAGCTTTGTGGTTGCCAGAGGAGAGAGACTGGGGGAGGGTAAATTGGATGAAGGCAGTCAAAAGGTACAAACTTCCAGGTATAAGATAAGTAAGTACAAAGGTTGTAATATACAACATGATAAATATAATTAACATTGCTGGGTATTATATGAAAATTGGTGAGAGTAAATTCTGAGTTCTAATCACAAGGAGAAAAAAATTTTTTCTGTTTCTTTAATTTTGTATCTATATGAGATGATACATTCTCACTAAGCTTTCATGATAATCATTTCAAAATGTGTAAGTCAAATCATTATGCTATACACTTTAAACTTATACAGTGCTGTATGTCAATTATGTCTCAATAAAACTAGAAGAAAAAACTTAAAATTAAGTTTATGATGGCTAATAACACAAATGAATACTAGAGATTAGAAATCACTTTATACTTTTTAATAAATTCTATTTTACTTTTTCTTAACAATGCTCAACAATATTTATTTTCTATTGGACTCACTAACAAATCAAAGAAAGTACTTCAGTATGTCAACATTATATTTTGCCCTCAAAATTGTTACAGATGAGAGACAGTGAAATCTGATATAAACTTTAGTGGTAGTATTAAAATAAAAATTATCAATAATCATACACTCTTATAAATACACACATACTTTTTCTTTTTTCAGTTAATAACTCGAGGCCACCTCTTTCCTGCATCACCACCCCCAGTATCTGATCCTTTTAAATCTCCTGCTCTGCCTCCAAACACTTTCCATATCCATCCACGCTCTCTCTGTTGCCACTGTTTCCAACCTCTTGAAACTCCACTCAGACTACTACACCAGCCCCTACCTGATCTCTTTGATTTCTTTTTGGTATGTCTTTAATCCATCCTTCATAGAGCAAAATTAATAAAAAATAAATAAAATCATGTTACCTTTTTGTTTGAAACACTCCAGTAGCTATTCTCTGCACTCAGAATAAAACATATCTTAATTTAGCCTAGCCTGGATCCTCCGCATGGTCTACCACCCATCTCCTCTTGACTTCATTTCATCTCTTCTCACACCCCTCTTCTCCTAAACTTCAGTTTTACGGCACTTTCTTGCACTTGCTATTTCTTCATCCCAGAGGGCTGCGTGAAGGGATTTTATTCATCCAGGGTTGGCTGAGGGCTTGAAGATCACTATATTTTCCATTCATCTGTTTCCACTATCCAGCCCAAAATAGATGAATATACAGTCTGACTAAGAGAAGTGTGCTTGTTATGAAACGATAGCTCCCAGGACCTACCCTGGTATTTCTCCTAAAGTCAAGACCCTTAAGATCTTCCTATATAAAAACTCTGAAGCTGTCTCTCCTTGTACTAGTCTCCACTTGGGCCTTTTTATGGACTGCTTCTCATCATTCAGATCTTAGCTGAAATATCTCCTCAGCAAGGCCTTCCCGTGAGCATCCCATCTAAACATTATCGATCACTGTGTTTATATCACCTTTCGTTTCTTGTATACTGTTACATCTCCACAAGATTGCTAGTCACATGATAGGTGCTTAATAAAAATAAAGTGAATGAATGATGGCGTTCTGGTTTGTGTGCATGCATAAGAACTCAATTGATAAGTACGTAAGTCGCATATTGCAATAGTACCATAATACATTTTCATGGGCAAGGAAGTTCTCTCTTTGTCAAGTTTCCTTTTAACTGGATCCAATTGAATTACTTAATGTAGTCTGTATTTCTATAGGCATGAAGATAGGAGAAAGAAAAGCCAAATCATGCCCCAAATACTCCTCAGCAGTTTTTGCTATTCATCATTTTCATTTTGGATCTTAATTTTTTTTCCAAATAAAGACAAGCTGTCAAGTATATGGGTGTTTGAGAAGACTATCACTCAACTGGATTGTTTTAAGGCCACTTAAAAGGAAATATAAATACTGCCAGACTTCATTTCCTAAAGTAACAAGTCATGGTTCTCTGTTGCTTTATGGTGTATAGAGCAAATATATATACCTATTTTAGTTTTAAAACAGTGAATCTGGGAAACATGTTTTTTGAGGTCCATTATGATTACTATGAATTATGTCAATATTTAATTAAGAGTTACCATAAAAATTGAATAGCAGATTGTGATTTCATCGTAAGGCTTTGAAGTATTAGGATTTCTGCTAATATGCAAACAGATTTTCCACATCACGATTAACTTAAGGTCATATTGTTTGATAGGTAGACGTCACAAGTTCAGCTATTTTATGAATCACTTAGGCATTAGCAGCAAGAACCTCAACCCACCACTGAGCATTCACTACATACTGCCTCAGCACTTGCTTTCCGATGAGGCTCTCTGCTGAAATGTTCAGCAGCTCTGCTTTCTTTTGCCTCTCAGCCGCTCTTGTTCTTCCTCATCTTGGGATACTGTTTTGGAAGATTCAATATGACGTATTTTCTAAGCTTCTTGAGAGACTAAAATGAGTGGGAAAAAAATAGATGCCATACTTTATTTTAAATAATCTGATAAAAAAAAAGACACCACCACTTTACATTTATCATAATTAATAATGGTATTTTACTTTTCAAAATTAAAAATTATCAGATTTACAAGGACAGCAAGGAAAATGTTTATTCATTCTAAAATATGTTGATATATTTATTAAGGGATTACAGTGTGCTGAGTGCTATGGGAATACAGATGTGAATTTTATATTATTTCCTTATGTTGTTTCTCATATTCTTTCTTTATTATCTTATTATATGAAGGAAAATTAAGATATGTAAATGATTGATTATAATGTAAAATAAAAAGTAATCTGATTCCTTCTGCATCTCTCCAGCTGCAGTTGAATGTAAATGAAGAAAATAGGGAGATTTCCGTTTCAAATCTCATTTGGGCACAGAATAGTGCTCCATGAAATTGCCTGCTCCTACAGTGTTCACGCTTCCACTTTCAGAGACAAGTCTTTTGTAAATTATCTTTCTTTCAGTCTTCAGGTCTACTTTGTGTACTTCCCACATGGGAACTAGCAATTCATTGACAAAACAGAAGCTATTAGACTCTAGACCTCTCACATACCCTCTACCAATTCTGTGCTCTACCTGCACATGTGTCTTTTCTTCACAGTGCGCTGGGGACTGCCTTTCATCCTACCTAAGACCAGTGTCTCCTTACTTCACCTCTGGGTCTAGCTCTTAGAGTCTTTTTGAAAACTGCTGCCTTGACTGCTTTCCTCCCCCCTTGTGTCATCCGTCTTCCCGTCTTGACAGTATCATTCCCATTCATGTTAATGTTCTTCCAGATTAGGAAAGAGAAATCTCCCTCAGTACTCCACTGTTCGCTAACCTCTGCCCCACTCCTCAGCTTTCCTCTATGGTTAAACTTCATTTTTCCCTTCATTTTCTGATCTCCAATTCATAATTCTACCTGTTACAGTCCTGCTTCCACTCCCAGCATTTGCTGTGTGAAGCCCTTGTCAGAGTTCCAGATGATTTCCATGTTACCGAAATTAGTGAGTACTTTTCCATGTTTTCTCAGCCTCTCAAGCAGTGTTAGGTGCTAGTTAACAGTGATTCCTTCTTCTGCAAAACGAAACTCTCCTTTCTTCTTACCCTACTGGTCCTTTCCTCTCTTCCCTACCTGTCTCCCTAGGTGATTGCCTATTTGCTCATGGATTTTTTGGGGGGAGGATGCACTTTATTTTATGTTTTGATTAATGAAATATTCTTTACATTCTAAACTTCTTTACAATTTTCAAAAGTTTCACCCATATGACTTCATATAATCCCATCATAACCCTTTTCTTCCTACCCCTATATTGCCCGTCCCCTATCCCCACTGATAACCACTAGTTTGTTCTCTATATCTGTGAGTCTGCTGCTTTTTTGTTTTATTCACTAGTTCACTGTATTTCTAGGTTCCACATATAAGTTATACACAGTATTTGTCTTTCATTATCTGACTTATTTCACTTAACATAATGCCCTCCAAGTCCATAAATGTCACTGCAAACAGCAAAATTTTACCCTTTTTATGACTGAGTAGTATTCCATTGTATGTATATATGTGTATGTGTGTGTGTGTGTGTGTGTGTGACATCTCCTTTATCTGTTCCTCTAATGATGGATACTTATCTTGCTTCCATACTTTGGCAATCTCATGTCATTTTTTTAAATATTATTTTTTTATTGAAGTATAGTCAGTTCACAATGTTGTATCAATAAATACTTGTATACTATCAATTTCCTTATTTATAATTCCAACCTTGACTCTCCTCTGAAAGCCTGACTCATAACCCAGTTGCCCTCCTATTCCATCAATTTAGATCTCTAATAGACCTTTTAAACATAATATGGCCTAAAATGGTCTCTTGACTTTTACCAGAAAATGTTTACTTTCCTACCCTTCCCCATTTGACTCAAACCAAAAAAAAAAAAAAAAAAAAAAAAGAGGGGGAATTATATTTGCTTTCTCCTATTTATTCAGGTCCATCATCAAGTCATGAGTAAGACCAGTTGATTCTACTTCCTATATATATGCAATATACCTACTTCTCTCCTTTTCTATTGATTTTACTCTGGCCCAGGTTATCATTGTATCTTTCTTAGACTATTGCAACAGCCTCATAACTGCTCTACTTCTTCTCTTAAGCCCCTCTGCAGCATAGGAAGAATAATGTTCTTTTCTTACTTATATAATTCCTCTCCCCCAACACAGAATGGTGATGGAAAAGGAAAAGACATTTGAAGGGGATTTCAAATACACTTAAAAATTTGGCTCTGAAAAGTTAGAAAAAATTTTTTCCAGAACAGACCAGCATTAACAAAACATGGAAGTGAACCAACATAAGAAAGTACCTACAGATGAGTGAGTGGTTCTACTGGTTACATCAGAGAGCACATTAAAATAAATAGTAGGTAATAAGGTTGGGTTGGAGCCAGATGGAAATCTGATTTGCTAGGTATTGGGAATTTGTTTGGTAATTTCATTTTATGTTCAGTATTGAAAAGAAAAATAAAGCAAATTTTCTCTTTGTGATTGATAAGCAAGCAAATGTAATGATGTCAAATATATGGAGAGTGTATATTTAAAGTGATAAGCCAGTCAAATTAACTCATCATGCCTCACGTATGTGACTTTATCTCATAAATCGTTACACTGGCTTTTGCTTTTGAGATTAGTAGGTAGCAAAAATGAAAGTAGATATCTGTTTCACACATCTTTTTTAAAAGAGAAAGAAAAATCTTATTTCTATTTGGCATAATTGAAAAATCCATTACCAGCCTGCTTCCTATACATTTTTTTCCTTTTGTGAGATACTTCTTTCAATGAGAAATTTTGTGGTAAAGGCTACATCCTGTGTTTTATCCAGTTTCAACAAAAAAATATATAAATAATCTTTCAAATAATCTTTCAATGATGCAAAGCTCAACATCTTGTTTTAAGGCTAAGAATACCAGTTTTCAAAAGTGATTACACATTATGTTACACTCTTGTCCAGTCCACAGTGTCTAGAAGGACAGAGGGAAATCTAGAGGTGGGAGACATGTAAATATCTGCCAAATTCAATTCAGAAACCTTTGTCAGCATTGCTTCTAGGGTTTATGCTCAATATATATCACTATTGACCACCATCACCTCTACTGTCTAGATTTCAAAGATTTTGGAAAAGGGAAAGTCATTTCACCTTAAAGTAAATATTGGGGCTAATTAATTAAGGTGGACATTCTGAATTGAACACCAGGGCACCTGTGATTGCTGTGTAATAATATGTGATGTAAATATTGTTGATGAATAACTGAGTTAGGCATCAAGTCAGTTCACAACCTTTTGGTCCTTAGTGCTTTGGGCAGTAAAGCAATTAACACTTTGGAGGTCTGTGGCAAAGAGGTGCCCTTTGGGAGACAGACAATCAATTGGGTCATGAGTCTGCTGAGCAATTCAAGGATTCCAACTAAACATTTCAAAAAAAAGTCAATTTAATTTCAAATAAGTGTATTGGCAAGACTAGTTGTATGCAAGCTGCCAAAGTGAATACATTATATGCCACGGGGCAATTTTCACAACTGGAAGAATACATGTAAAAAGGAAAAGATTTTTTTCTCTGTAACCTCAAGTCCACTGGAAATTTGTAGCCTCTCCTATACAAGATACTTTCTTTAAATATTAATAAGTTCCAATTCTTTTCCAAGACATAATTTCATTTATCTTCTTCTATCCAAGCTTCATAATCCATTTTGTAGATAGATAGATAGATAGATAGATAGATAGATAGATAGATAGGTAGATAGATAGATAGATAGATAGATAGATAGATAGATAGATAGATAGATAGATAGATAGATATCACAGATATTTTAACTAGATACAGATGGAATTTCAGTTTTCTCATTCTGTGTTCCTACAGAGATGAGAAGGAAAACAAATGGACAGCAGGTATATCAATTAAAATGTCTTTAAAAAAGAATGAAAAGTAATGAATATTTGGGATTTCTCTTGCATTCAAAGTCCCTTCCCAACAACCACAATCATTTTTGACCAGTTCTTACATACCCAGTATTAATTTTAAAATCGTATAATTATTTTTATAATTATTTTTAGAATATAATGCTTCTTTGTGAAAACATACCAAGGATTATTTCATAACCTCCCAGCAAAGGTTAGAGAGAGCCCTTGCTATTATCATCCACTTAAGAATGGCCGCTGCAAATGTCTCCCTGAGGAAATTCCAGAAAATGTTTTTATATATTTATTCACATGCCTCCTGCTTTCACGAGTAGCAAAAAGAGGATTAAGTGTTAAAGATAGTATAAGATGCTAATTTAAAAGAATAAAGCTGGTTAAAAGGCACAGAGAAACAGATGTGTCCAGCCACTTAGGAAGAGTTCAGTAATAAAAGACTGTCATTGTTCTCTTAACTAAATTTCCACATGATATCTTTACTATAATTAGAGAAAGTTAGCATTAGAAAGTCTCTCAAAAGCTTCCCATTCTGTATTTCAATGGGGAGAGGGGAGACCAAGAAAATTAGTTTATCTGGAATTATACAACTGAGATAAAAAGTGATTATTTTAAAATATTCTTGAAATGTTCTAATATTAAAAGGGATGCAGGTGTGGTGGAGTAAAAAAGTCCTGAATTCAATAGTCAGACAGATTTAAGTTTTATTCCTGACTGGTCATCTTGATGTTGGCCAGCTTATCCAATCTCGAGCCCAAGTTTCTTCATATGTAAAATGTAGATATTAATGTTCACATTTGTCATATTATCATGAACATAATTCATTTTTTATTCAGTTATTTTTATTGGCCTATTATACGCAAGCATTATTAGATGTTGAAATTTGAATGCGACTGAGACATATTTACAGTCATCAGGAGCTCATAGTCCAACTGAGGGAGTCAACTGAAAAATCTGATGATCACCCACCATCCATTTTCTATAATAATTAAACCCCAGTTTTCAACTGGGCATATGGGCTCCCAGAATGCAAACTGTATTTCTTAGCCTTCCTTGCAGCCAGGTATGAACATAGGACTAAATTCTGACCAAGGGAATATAAGCATAGAGAGGTCTAAACAAATTTCTAGTCATCTTTTCATAGAAAGGAAGACACACTCATCTGTTTCTCCATTGTTTTCGTCAAACTCTTACAACACAGTCATGATATGGAACCTTCTTAGACACTGTGGATGAGGGACAACCTAGAGACTGCAAAGCAAAGTTTCATGATAACTTAAGGAGCAGAATCACTATACCAACCTTTGATGGTCAATCCCCAAAATGGTATCTTAGAGAGAAATATACTTCTATCTTGTATAATTTACTATCATTTAGAGTCTCTGTTAAATACAGCTGTCATTTGGGAGTATAGGTTATATCTAGAAGGCAGTGGGAGTCAGTGGTAAGTTTTTAAGAAAGAAAATAATTCAATCAGATTTCCATTTTGGAATGTTGTCTCTGGTTCAGCATACAGAATTGATGGTAGGAATCACAAGATGAGGAGAAGATTTAGGAGATTTCTTTATTAATTAGGGGGAGAGGCTATGGTAGAAGTAGTATATATACATGGAAAGAAGTAGAAAAACTCAAGAGGCAATAGATCTCTAGAAATGCAAGTCTAATTAGGCATAGAGGAAAATAAGAGTGACGAATTGGGAAAGACGTATAGATGTGTCGCTTGTACAACTGGGTAGGTGGTAGTATTACTCACTTATATAAGGAACACACAATGAAATTAATTGACATATTTGGTACATGATAGGTGAACAGTAAATGTAACTATAATTTGTCAGTTTACTGCTACTTGGTATACATTAATGGATTTTATAATCAAAATGTTGACTCTATCATCCTAGATCCTAAAAATATCCAGTGGGATCATACAAGACCACAACTACAATTCTGTTAGTGGTGTATCAATGGTGTGGTATACCATTGGAAAAACCAGAGTCTCAGAGGGAAAGGAGAACATCTAGAGCCTATTTGTGGCACGGACTCTTAATAACTCTGAAAGTTTGGAGATGTTCCCTAGTTGCAAGTTAACAGGTTAGCCTGCCACAATTTCATGAATGCTGGTGAAAGGCGTAAGACGCCTGAGTCAGGGGCAAAGGCTCTGTAACTCTCAACAGTAGCAGTAGCCAGAGTATCACCATTTCCTTACCTTGGTTCCCTGAGTCCCTGCTCCCACAGGGTGCTGTGATGAGGGGTGAGTCGTCCCACCTGCATATGGAGTGGGTTGCATTATAGGACAGAAACTTCAGGAAACATGAACCTTTTATAATGGATCATAAGCAAACATGTATGTTGCTCTAGAGAAAGACATTGCCTCTGTGTTCCAAAGCTATATATTTTCACTAGAAACATCTTTGAAAAGATTGGTAAGAATAAATCATTTGCAAGATTTATAGAAATGCAAGAGACCCATGGAAAACTAACTCCTGTTATTGACTGGATGCTGAGACCTAACTTTGGCTGCTACTTAATAATAGGGTTACAAAATCTTCCATAGTGATATATGCATCTTTTCTTAAGTACTGTGGCCCAGATTGCATTCTTAAAATGCTTATTGTTTATATTGAACTGTTCAGCTCCTCAGTAATTACATTTGGCTAACCTTTATTGAAACCTTATTTTGGGCAAGATCTCATTCTCAGTACTTTTGTGGGTACGAAGACAGATAAGATATGGGGCATGCCCTCTGACTACTCATAATCTAGTGGAGGACACAGGCATCAAAGACCTAATATATAATGAAAGTAGAGAAAATCATGATATAATAAAAGAGAGAATTATTGATCTCAACTTAAAGAAGGTAGAATTTGAGATGAAAAAGAAATGGATAGAAATTAAAGGCATGGGTTGGGTGGGTTGGTGTGGGGTTTGAATTTGATCACTCTGGCAACAATATAAAAAATAATTTAGAGAGGAGAAGGCTAGAGACAATGAGGTATCTCTAACTGTTGCCCCAGGGAAAGCCTTAATGACAATTGAATTAAAGCAGTATCAGTGTCAATAGAAGGAAAGAAATTGACTGGAGAGGTAGGAGAAAGGATTGTGTCTCACCGTGTTGCTGAGAATGAAAGAAAGAAGGCAATTGAAAATAATCCAGGTCAGATCAGTTAAATTACCAAACCACCCTGGTTTGGTAGCTACTTCTGTGTGAGTACATGACCTAACTTGAAGATTCCATGTCTTCCTTCTTCCCTGGGTCCAGTGTTTGGTTTAAAAGTGGGTATATGATGTGAGTCAGTCTACCATACTCAAATCTAGAACTGTTAGAAGTGGAATTTCCGTTTTTTTTCTGTCCATGGGGATGCTAAGATATAACACTGGAGTCCTGAATGGTGCCACAAGGAGAAAGCTGACAGGAAAGAAATTCATCTGAAATAAAGCAGGATTGGGAGGTGGAGAAAGAGGGTAACAGAATTTGAAACCTTCAAATCACCCATGTTGTGAATGAGAAACTGTTGAATTTTTCAGTCTTGAGGGCTAATTCCCCGTATTTAAGTTGTGTTTCTTCCATTCGCAACTGAATACCCTTTCACTGAATCAAGACTGCTTCCCTTAAAATGTACTGAATTTTAGTCTATCCAACAGAGATGCTCTAGAAAGTATTGCTTCAATGACTACGAGGTTGGACTGTATGATATCTAAAGTCCCTTCCAATTCCCAGTGTCTATGGTGAACTGAACTTTAAGGGAGCCTGCTGGGGAGGGGGCTGCATTGACAGTGACACTGTATCTGTGGAACATAGCCTTGGAAGCACCTCTGAGGTCCCTATAATATATTTAAATACAGCTAAATCTATTCCATAGAATGTGTTTAAGTGCTTCTCTGCACTCTTTTAGTTATATAACAGAATGAAAGAATAATGTTTAAGGGGAAAAAAGCAACAATAATGTGGAAACATCATCAGCATAATGCAGTGAGAAATGTAGTCAGCCCCTTTTATGTACACATCAATCATGGCAGAACCAGAACTGGATATACAGCCTCGTTCAGAAGTGTCTCACAGAATCGCTTTAGAACACTGAACCGTAAAGCTCGTAGCTTAATGAGTTGGTAACATTTTGCAGATTTGCTTAAAACACGTTGCTTTCCAGACTGCGTTAACAGACTCTAACAATTCTTGCCAACACACTCATCCTAAACAATTACATTAAGATCCATAAGGCTATGTTTACAGTTCTGAGAAGCCAATGTATTGTTAATGGGCCATAAACTATCCTCTGACTCAATGGTTTGGCTTTTTGAAATTTGTGTAATAGTCAACGGGAAATTTCCAACATCTACTTGGCATAGAAGTGGAATTAGTTTCAGGGATGTAAAACCGAATGCTGAGAAGCCTCCCTTCCACACATCTCCAATCTGATGTGCTTTTTATAGAGAATAAAACAATTTACACCAAAATTTGAACTGAGATTATTGCCATAGTTTAGAATAATTTTATATGTTATAGAAAAAAGTAAATAACCATGATGAACCATAAAAAGTCCTATGTGTGCAATCTCCTCAATTTTCTCTCAAGTAGTTCTTCAAATCTCTTGTGAAATAGCTGCATCAGTGAATCACAAATAGTCTGTGAACAGACATTCATTGCAGCTTCATGCTTGTCACGCCTGTTATTGCCTGTTTTCTGGTTGCCAAAAACCTAGTTGTTTCAAACTACTGTTTTTATCCTCCTATAAAACTCCGTGACTGCTGCTCATACCTGTTTTCCATCTTATCTTCCTTGTCTCTTTCTATTTTGTTTCTCTGTATTTCTGCTTCATTCCCTCCTCACTCCAGGCGCCCTTCTTGTTTTAGGCTAATGTCTCTCAGTTCCTTCTTTCCAGATGGTTTCACTTTCTCTTGCTGATAATTTCCATTTGTCTCAATGCATTTTTTTTTAATTAACCAAATCATGCTTTATAAGCCTTGCTCCCTGTTTAGTTTTATTCTTTCAATGCCAGGTTGATCCCCATCTTTGTAATCTTTGAATGATTCAGTTGTTTGACATTTATACATATTATTCTGCAACTCTGAGCAAGGAATTACTCTGGATAATGTGCAAATACCAAGAGATCTGGATTCTGACATCAGGGAGTTTTCATCTCCTCTATCACAAAGCTTTGTCACAAGAATATCCTTGACATAAATAAACACTTTTTTTTCCTACTTGGGTCTCTTAACTGATAGATGGCAAATGCAGAGGAAAAGCTTTTGTCTCTCTCACTTTAGGAACCCATCAGGAGCTTAGGAGAAGGAAGGGAAATAGACTTTGACCTTTTTTATGCAGTGTGTTCCTATTATAAAAATAATGATGGAGATGATGTGGCATTGAAGGCTGTTAGACTGAGACAACAGCCCCAATGCCAGCCTTCAGAGTCCTAGTCCCCAGAAAGCTGCTTGTCCTGAGGGTGGTATTAAAGGCAGTGACAATGATAGCTAGCATCTAATCTCTGCTTACTACATTTGAGGTGTTATTCTAAGCATGCTACAAATATTATCATATTTGTATAAAAACTTTTAAGGCAAGACCAATTATTGTTCTCCATTTGATGGGGGATGACAGCTAGACACAAAAGTTTAACTTTTTCAGAGTGATGCAGTTGATAGGCAGTGGGTTCAGATTTCAAATCCAGCCCTAGTCTGGTTCTTGAACTCACCCTCTCACCCCCAAAGTCAAATCATAGGACAAGGAAATTGCCTGCACCCTCCATCCTCTCCTTTATCTTGCATCCTCTCTGCTATACTGCCACAGTGTCACCTTCCCAATAGGCTTACACAGATTAACCCACTTAAAATTGCAGCTCTCCTGGTCACCAAAAATTTTGATTCCTTATTCTGACCCTTTAAGACCCAGAATGAATCATTTACACTCTGGGCACCCCAAGGCACAGCCTTCTTGTTGGAAGCTTCCTCTAGTCTGATCCTGAGTGAGTTAGCATCAGTGTCTTCAGAAGAGCTCCAGGTCTCCATGACATCTGGCTTATGTATTCTTGGGGATACTTTTAGACTATAAACATATATTATCTGGGGCTCTCGAAACCATGTGAATCGACTACTGGTACTTTTTAGATTGCACCGTTGAATCAGGAGTTAATCTTCATGTACAAATGACAAAACATAGGTTTTGTAAAAGGATGGATGACCTATGATTAAAAATTCAGGCTTCCTATTTTCATGCTCAGGTTTACAAGCAAATTCTATTCTGGGTTGATCTACATGACTTTCTCATGAAGCATTTAATTGTGTCCTGATGTGGAAAAGACATTTACCTAAAAGTAAGAAAACCTGACCTTAGATAGGAAGATGCTAGTATTTGTACTATTTATAGAGTTGTTACAGTAGAAGGAATACTGCATGAGGAGTCAAATGCCTGGGTTCTATAAACAACTTTAGTGCCAAAGAATTGTGTGACCGTGAGTAAGTCATTATTCTTCTGTGAGCTTCAGATTTCTCTTGTATAAATTTAGATACTATTTAAAATCCTCACCAATTCTCAAATTTTTTGATTCTCTGAAATGCTTAAACTGAAATTTAGTGGATCTGATCGTTGTACGGGGTTTGACTATTCATGCAGCCTTGGGTGAATTGTAAGGAATATGAATGTGTTCTTTGTCTGGGGACAGTCCCAGTTTGCAATATCCTTCCATAATTATTAGCAGCAACCCCCCTTTCTAGCTTCTGTTTTTTATTATTTTAAATTAGCTTTTACCTTGTGCTAATGTACAGCTTTAAGGCTTGAAAGTGAATTTCTATTGTCATTTTTTCCCCAGTTTTATTCAGATACAATTGACATAAAGCACTGTACAAAGTATACAGCATAGTGACTTGACGTACATATATTGTATGTATCATATATGTCTAGGAATATGATTTTACCTCAGTAACCAGAAGGATTGGGCAAAAAAGACATTGAATTTGAATCTCGGAGGATGTAGATAGGGCTGAAGTTTCTGCAATCACCATATTACCATCCAAGGACCATATATTTGAGATGGTAGTGAATACAGATGAAGCAAAGCCAAAAATAAAGAGAGACTCTAGTGGGTAGTGGGTACCTGAGGCCCCTGAATCAAACTGTTTCATTAGAATGTTCATGCACATTAACTAATAACCTCCTTTTGTTTAAGCAATTTTGACTATGTGTTCTTGTACCTCTGAGGATCTCACTCTTACTCTCCTCCCCTCTATTTCTGTCTCTCTCATAGTCTAGATGAGGGAACTATACCAGACCCTCCCCTTGTCTTATTCCCTGTAATCTGAGTCCTTTAGTGAGAGGATTTCCAAGATAAAAAAAAAATCTTCTCATTTTGCCAACTGGAAAATTCTACAAATTCTGTATTTCCACAAAAATATTCAATGTATTAAGTGGTCCACATATCAAAACTAAATAAATGAAACAGTGGAATAGAATACATTGACTTTTTGAAGTTATCCATTGTTTTCAACAAGAATGAAAAAAAATTTTCTTTACTTCAGAAAACATCTGCAATTATGCTTTACATGAATAAATGTCATTCAATTATGTTTAAAAGATTATTTTTTATATTGAAAAGGATAGCAAAAATCTGCAATAGTAAGTCCCAAGATACTATGGCATTAGCTTCTGATGCACCTTTACAGTTCCAGACATATAAAGTTTACTCTAATAAAACAGAAATGTACTGTTGACCCTTAACAATAAAGGGAAGATTAGGGGCACGAACACTGCTCCTCTCCCCACAGAGTGGAAAATCCTTGTACTGCTATCTATCTCTGCCTCAAGAACAAATAAACTGATAAACGACTCATCTCAGGGCAAGAAGCTGAAACAGTTTGGATAGAAAAAGGACCCAAACCCTAGTTCTGTTGATTCCATATATTGAAATCTTTAATTGAACACAAACTTTTCCCCACACTGAGTTAATTTAAATATCTGTAGCATAAAAATACTACATTTACTATATTTATTGGAAAAATCCATGAAAAAGTGGATCTGCACATTTCAAACCCATGTTGTTCAAGGGTCAGCTGTATTTAATACATTATTGGTATATTTGTGTGTAGTTATATAAACTGAGACTGTTATCAGGAACCAGTCAAATTTATGTAACATTACAGCTGCATTTGTAGCTTACTTCTCTTGGAATCCTAACATTGAATGGTGGGAATGGATCATAGCTGGGGTTGGTTTGGAAAACAGAACTGATAGATTTGGATTGAGGCAGGTGGAGAATGAGATGAGTTCAGGACAGGGAAAGGGGAGTCTGAGGGGTGACAGCTGACTTTAGAGGTGTTTAAAATTTCGAGGGCAAGATTCAAGGCAGGAGAGCCATAAATTCGGGAGACCGGGGTTTCTGGCCCAGTGGAAATGACTGCTTCCTACAGCAGTTCTTCAGTACTCTGGATAGCTCCCAAAATACATAAGTACTTGAACTACTTCCAGGGTTTTTGTTTTGTTTTGTTTTGTTTTTTATTAAGGCTTTTTACCCTGCAACCCAAGCAGCTGACTGGCTCTTTCTCTTCGAGCAAAATTTTCTGATCATTCAAGTGATGTCACTAGTTTTGCTAAACTCATTTTCTATGGTCTGGGGATAAACCTCCAAGATTTTTCATCTTGGTAGTCAGTCAGTCATGAATTCATGTTCTCTTTCTCTGTAGCATCTGCAAGAATTATTCTACATCTATTATTTCCCATACCTAAAAAGATCAGGATATACAAGAATATTCATTGGAAGATTGTTGAAATTCCAAAATTCCAGAAATAACTTGGATATTCATCTACAGAGGAATAAATAAATTGTATATCTATCTAAAAATATAGTAATGAATTATATATACATATAGACACACATTGATATAGAATAATTTCCAAGATATGCTATTTTTAAAGATGGAAGACATAAAAGACAAGTATGTTGCAGAATAATGTGAGCACTGTTTCTACTTATGGAAAAAATATGCATGTATATACAAAAAATTACTAGAAGGATACAGAAAAAACTGGTAATAGACTCTAGGAAAAAGAACTATAGAACTCTCTGAACTTTTTACCACATGCATGTATTACTTTTTCAATAAAAATGCAATCTTAAGTTTATTTTAAAAGTAAATTTAAAGGAATAAGTACTTAAGGTCCTAACCATCATGCTCCTTTGTGTAAATCTGAGCTACCTCCATTAATAGATCTAGCAGGTTTCTATAAGCCTAAACCATTGAGCAGTCTCCTGTGGTGTGCCACTATACTAACTTTTTTTTTTTAGTTTCTTTCTCTAAAGATTAATAAACAAGACAAATTTACTCACAGACAGCAGATCAAGTATTCAGTTATTGGGAAGTCCAACTCTGTGTTCAACAATCCTGTTTGCAACTCTTTGACTTGATTAAAAGAACACTCTCTAGCAGTTCCCATGAACTTTCAGAGAAGCAATCATGTAGAAACAAAAGTCACGGACATTTGTTCAAGAACAGATCATTCTGTGCTTAATATGTTTAAGAGCTTCCTTCCACTGAAATCAGCTGCCAACATTTTCTCAGAATTTCATCCCATTACAGAGCACATAATGATTGAAGAATGAATCAGTGTCTCAGAAACCTAAAAACTGCTGAAGAAGAACCTCTTATATGTGGCCTGGGAAGAAGGCAGGGGGAGGGGGACTTAAATTATATACTGATAACCAAGAAAAACCACTTCATTTTTAAGCACTGCTTAAAATAAAGAAGGGGAATTCATACCTAAGAGGCCTTTTAACTACCGTCAGATACATGTAAGGAATGTTTCTCAGATTTAGGTTTAAACATAAGTTGTGCGTGGCAAAAAAACCTTATTTACAGTAAATTTAAATTTAAAAGGCAAGAATTTACTAGTCTACTGTGAAAAGCAGGCAGTGATCTCTATTTCTTGTCATATGTGTGAGGAGATAATGGTGCTTTGCTCAGTGGAGAGAGAAAAAGATGAATTTCCTGTTACTGAACTTAGGGAGCAGACACTCTAATGGAAGAATCTAGTCAGAAAGTGCAAGACAGACTCAGTCAAGGGCTACATTAAAATATTCAAACCTGCCGTGGAAAGACATATGACAGTATGCTAACAGTGTTTATCTCTGGTGGGATCATGTTTTATCTACACTTCAGTACATCACATATAAACTTCTTTATACTTTCCAGGATTCCTACCATAAACATGCATTACTATAGGAGAAAAATAAATGTCTACTTTTAAAGGCTTTGACAATCCAAAATGGTGATTTAGTTATGAGTAAAACAGGACTCATGAACCTAATATGCACTACAGATTATAGTAAATATTCCTGGGGTTATTTGTCCTTTTGGTCTTAAACAGAAGTACACATTTAAATTAAATTACGCAGTTGGTATCACTACTTAGCTTTCAGGTTAGAGGACAGCCACACTTCTCTATAAAGTCTTGCTCCTTAATGATCACTTACTCTCTCCTCTGAGGTCCCAATTCTTGTTAGCTTTACCAACCATTTGGTATTTTACACTGGCTTTTATTATGCCTGTGTGTGTGTGTGTGTGTGTGTGGCTTTCTCAACTGTATGGCATCCCCCTTGAGGATAATAACAAAATCTTATAGGTCTATGTAACATCTAAATGCTAGCCCAGTATTTTGATCATTGTAAAATGTTAGGTGAATATTCATTGATTTAGAACATAACATTCGTTGATAATGTGGAAGTTGTATAATTAAATATATCGTCATGTTAACTGACCTAAAAACATAAGATTAGTATGACAGCAATGACAACTTCAACTTCACAGGACACTTTACTGAGCTAACGAGATGTCTCAGCTCCCTTGTCCCTCTAAAAATGCAGTTAGAGGCCTGTATATGCTGGAGGACACATTAGGGCTTATTACTTGGCCCTGAAATGCCAGATATTCAAATTCAACATTGTAACAGTTACAACCACATGGCCCCAGGATCAAATGAAAATCCTTTTCTCAACTTTCCCAGGTGGAAGAATAACAGCAACTGGTGTGTCAGAATCACCTGACTTTTATATAATTTATTTCATAGGCTTGTTAGTTACCTCTCCCTGCTTGTAGTGGTCTTTTGAGGAAATAATGGTGAAATGATCTATTTCCATTTTTGCTTCCTCCCTTCTAGGTTCAAAGGGAAAAGTATCCAAATGTTATCAGACGAGATCCTCTGTCTGGGCTTTCGATCCCAATCTCTTTAGGAACCAGTTCTTTTAAGTGCATTTTCTCTTTAATCATTCTGCCATTGCCTCCTTCTCTTTGAACTTCAAACGTGAACATAGCTTCCCTTTTTTAAAAAATAATTTGACCTCACTAATCAGGGCCCTAACTTGCTGCATTAATTCAAAGCTTTCTTTGCCTAAATTTCTTTACTCTCTGTCCTCCATTTCAGTACTGTTTACTCCTTATCTCTGTTTTATCTGCAAAGTCATTGAGCACAGAGATGTACAGGTTGTAGTTTATACAATGGTGCCCCAGAAATGCTCTGTGCACAGCCAGCGCAAGTGCACGCGGTGTCTTGCTGACCTCCCTCCGCGTGCCTTTGCTCCCTTTTTCCCTTCACCTCACCCTCACCACATTTCAAGTTATAGCACCTGTAGCTCCAGGTTAATTTTCCTAAAATAGAATTCAAATATGTCTTGAATGAAATGAGGTCTAAATGCCTGACTCTGGTTTTCAGTGCTCACTGCCTGTCTTTCCCACCACATTCCTACTTTTACACAAAGAACGTTCACTCCAGTCAGATCCATCTCCCAAGCAGAATTTTTCCATTTTTATCACTGTCATTTAGCAAGTGCCATTTGCCTTCTTGGAACATTCTGCCCACATCTCCACCTAGGTAACTTCTACATATCCTTCAAAGTCCAGTTTATATCTCTAGAATGCTTTCATGACTACCTGAACTTGCCAAGATTTCTCCATTTTGTCTTTGATTCCTATACTATTTATTACTATTTGACATGTATATACTGACTTTCCATTATATGTTTTGTGATGTGTATATGCTCTGTCTTTACATTTGGTTTAAACCCCTAGATGTCAGAGACCAGGTATTATAACATTTCATATCTTCCAAATTGTACAGCACATTTTACCTATAGTGATATACTTGGTAAAGGTTGCTATGATAACATGATTTTCAGTAACTGGTAGGTTTTTATAACTATGCCTACCAATGTTATAATCTTATTTTGGTATCTTATCATATAGATAGATTCATTTATTTCACAGGGGAGGGTTTTGTTTGTTTATTTGGGGTTGTGTGTGTGTGTGTGTGTGTGGGTAGGGGGCATGTGTGTGCATACATGCACGTGCTCACACTTCAGGTTACATGTTACGCCGACATTCCCAAAGCTGGTATTCAGAATTTGAGTAGCTGTGTTACTACTACTTTAACAACTGATAATAATAATAAATAATTCAGAAATATGTTTCAACAATATCCTCCTGTTAATGAATCCCACTGTGCAGTAAGTTTCTAAAAAGTCCCTCAGTAAAGGAGCAGTTTGGGATTCGTAAATTGCATTAATTAAAATAAAATCACTCTGTTTAGGAAAATTCATTTCAGAAGTGGTTTCCTCAAATGTTAGCATTTTTCATGGAAATATCTTTCATTATTTATGAGGGAATTGAGACTGAGTGGAAAACTAAGACATGGCACTATTCAAAAAGAGTAACAGGAAGATTTACAATTATTTGGTGGGAAGAAGGGGAAATCTACGAATCCATATTTGTTGGCCTATAAATTTTTCTTTCAAATGAAATTGATTTAAAGAATACTATTTTAATTCAGTTAGAAAATTCATATAAACAGAATATTCTATAAACTTCAATTGTCCAAGAAATTTATTGTTAATCCCAGAACTGTGCTGGAATCATAAACCCAGGGCTGAAAAACCAAGGGCCTGAAATGATTATTTACTTAATCTGACACTCAACTATCAGTTGCTTCTTTTCACAATAAAAGACAACAGAAAACCACAGAATAAAATCCATTCAGTTAGACCAAGCTACTAAAGGCTCATAAATTTCAGAATGAGAGGTATGTTCTACCCAACACAGGAACAGAGAGAAAGAGTTTTTGTCTGCATCCTGGTTTCCCTCAAGTACTTACTAGTAAAACATATGACTATAGGAGACTACATGTTTTGGGCTTAACTCATAAAATTTTTTTCAGCAGATTTTAATTTTTCTACCAAGTAAATGGGTTTTTGGTGTACTATAAAATGGTTTATTGAAGAGATTATAAAATTTTTGAGTTAGACATGCTTGAGTTGCTCTGCTATCAATCAAATATGTGACCTTGAGCATGTCATCTAATCTTTCTGAGTGTCTTCTATAAAACTGAAGATAATACTCTCTTTAAACACAGGTAGGGCTAGAAAAATATATCAGTTTTTTTCCCTGCTTTCCTCCTATTCTATGGCCCAAAGGCATACCATGATACTGAAATGCTTTAAGAGTTACCAAAGAAAAAATTAACTAATTTTGTATTTTGTATGTACACCATTAAGTGTTTTTACTATACTCTTCTTATTAGAAATTAATTTTTTAAAGTTCTAGCAAGGTTGACATCAGTTTAAAAAGGAGTATTTATTTAATTAGACCACTTCTTTTCCATCCAACATGGACAAAGAAAGATTTACATTGATATTAAAACAGATTTCAAAGAAGAAATTGAAACCAGATAATAACATGGGCAAAGAGAAAAACACAATGCAATTAGAAAAGGTGGCATGGAGAAGAAAACATTTAATTTTGAGTACAATTAATACATAGTTTTTACAGTTTGAGAAGTATTTCCTTTTATTGATTTGGTGAATAAAATTTTTGAATGCCTGCTTTATATCAGCCTTTATGCCAGGGGCTAGGGATAAAAACTTTTCACAACTATACTTTAAAACTGTAAGTAATGTATCATCTTCATTTCAGAAATGAGGAAACAACCAGAGTTCAATGATTTGCACAAAGCTTAAGCCGGGCCTCAAAGTCAAATGTAACAACTCCTCAACCCATGTTCTTCCCAGGATGATCAGGTACTCAGTCCAATCTGTCTGAACCATACTGTTTCCAATTATAGATAGAAGGTTTTTTAAAATTCTTATTTTTCATTGAAGTGGAGTCAGTTTACAATGTTAGTTTCAGGTATGCAGCAAAGTGATTCCGTTATATGTATACATGCATATATTTTTTTTTCAGTTTCTTTTCCATTATGGTTCATTACAAGAAATTGAATATAGTTCCATGTGCTATACAGTAGGTCCTTGTTGTTTAATCTATTACATATATAGTGATGTTTATCTGTTCATCCAAAAGTCTTTATCTATCTCTCCCCTCTTCCCCTCTGGTAACCACAGTTTGTCTTCTACGTCTGTGAGTCTATATAAATAGAGTTTTAAAATAATTTTCTGTGTCACAAGGCTGCAGTATTATATTATTCCTGGACTTGTTAATGAGAAAGAGAATAGAATTATCATGTATAAAATCGACAAAACATTATAAATAAGTTCACCATCATGAAATGGATGTTTGCCTTATCTTAATTTCATGTAAGAAGTTCTGTCAAAGAAACAGGATTACAGAATTTTTAACTGCTATATTCTTTAGCAATGCAGTCTTTGTGAAGGCATGATGGCTAGGAAGAATAGATGGTCTAGAGATCCCCCCTTACCAAAAGAACAATTTAAAATACTTATGGTTTCAAATTATTGAATTGAATATTATTCTTGACCTGCCTGAAGTGAGCTTTTCCTTCATACAAGATTCCTAATATTCTCCTTTAAGCAACAACTGCATATGAACACTGGCCATCCAAGTGTGGCAGTATCCCAGTGGATTCTCACAAGCACTCATTTTAATGTAAAAAATTCAATGTTAGTTTTTGGCAAACTAGAGGTACTTTTTTCCCACCTTGGAAATACTGTTTGGTGAAACAATAAATTTAAAACCTAAGATACCATACAATTTTTCCAATATTTAATAGAATTGCTTCATTCCCCATGGATTTTTCTTTCTGTTATATGAATTTTATTTCCATCTCTTTCTATTTCAGTTATTCTTATGAGAAAGCATAAGGAACAAAAATAAAATAAGAGTCTGGTATATTTATGACATTTCTGATGATAGGGTAACATTTCCATACTTGAAACATTTTTTGTTTTCTTTTTAAATATAAGCTATGATAATTGAAGTAGAATTTATGAGCCATAAAAGTTTTTAAACAAAAGATATGGTTGTTTGGGTGGTGTGTCTCACTTTCTGAATTTGCCCAAACATAGATGACGTATGCCCTCCTTCAGGTTAATGTATAATTCAAGTTACAATTTGTCCTCATAGATAAAGACAGAAACGATTGATCAAATAGTGATACTTGCTTCCTTTTGTAATTGTCCTGAAATACAAAATTCTTATTTGGTCAATGTATAGGTTCAGAGACCCATATGAGTGCCATACTGAGATATGCAATTGCAAAGATTCCTATTAATTAGAATACATTATATGTTCACATGAATTCCTTCTATTCTTCTACCGTTGACTTTAGCTCTTTTTACATAATACAATTTCTCCAATAGTTTGTAAAACAGTAATGAGCTTATTCATGTTCAGGGAGAAATTTTACCCTTATAAAAATACACCCCTATTTTTATCATACATTTCAGATTTTGAGAATGTAAATAATATTTTATATATCTATATACCAATAGACATGGACAGTTGAAAACAATACTGACATGGAAAATACAATCACATGTGTAATCAGCATATATATAAAATCCCAATTCATAAAATACATATAAATGCATATGTGTATGTGTGTATATATATAATAATTCCAAAAAGAGACCGATGCACAGATTACTGATGGCACTTGCTACCTAAGTGTCTACTTACAAAATCAGCTTCAGGAAATGCTTACCATCAATACTGGTGTCCTTGTGCCTGTTTCAGTGATCATACACATAAAAGTGTTGACTGGAGTGGCAACCTGCCCTCTCTTGCCTTTCCACACTGTTGCTGTCACTCTCTGGCTCCCTGGGACTTCAGGTTCTGGCAGCAGGAGCATCACTACTTGTGCATGTGGAATAGGAATAAACATCATTAGTGGGTGAGTTCTCAGAATTTCCTCTCTTCCTTCTTCAAGCTTCTTAGGAGCAAAATAATCTTGCTTACCAAGCTACCTCTAGAAGTCTCTTAGAGGACAAAGGAAAAATTCAGAGAAAATGCTAGAAACCAAACAGGCTAAGTGGAAGTAAATAATAAATAACCAAGTAAGATAGGACAGGAGAAGGGAGACAGAAGCCTATGGCTGGCAGAGAAAGATTTTGTGGTTTAGGAATAGAGAGAGAAAGAGGGCACTTCAGGATCACCTCTCATCTCTGTGGAAGAAACAAGTGACAGGAAGAGGCATCTTAAAGATTATACATCTGTAATGCTCTTCTCCTTCTGGAGTTTCTTCTGGAGTAATGCTTATCAAACATGCTGTTGATACTAGAACAGTCCTTCAGTGTGCAGGGCTGTCCCACACACTGCAGGGTTTTAGTATCTCTAGTCCCACCTACTAAATGCCAGAAATACTCTTATCCTCATGATAACTCAAAACATTTTCACACATTTGCAGATGTCTCCAGAGACACTCCTGCTGCTGAGGGAGAAATACAGCTCTGGAAACAGATTGTGTGTCTGTCTGTCTGTCTATCTATCCATCCCAGTTACATTTGTATAATATGACTCTCACATGTATTGTATTTTGGAATACCTGGGTAGCAGGTATATTATTTTACATGGATAAGAAAGTGGATTTTAAAATGAAAAGAAAGAGCTGTGTTTCGAATGGCAAATAAATGATATTAACAGCAAAATAGGAAAAATCAGGAAAGGAAGCCAACATTTCTTGGTTGCCTGCTACTCAGTATGATTTACCTAAAATCACAAGGTAGTTTAGTGACAGGACCAGTATCTAAACCCAGGTTATTATGAATCCAAAACCCATGATTTGTTGTGTGCTAACAGGAGAACAATGAGGTGGTTTAAAAAATTTTTAAGTACTTTAGAAAATAACAAGTCCAAATGAAAAAAAAATTTTTTTGCTCTAGGTTTAAACAGCATCCAAACCTCATAAGATTCATCCTCCCGCTTCTAATCTAGTAACATTATGTATCATCCATCAATAGATATGGGGAGATTTAGAAGATAAAAACTAAGAAATTAAATATGAACATTTTACAAAAAGGCTCACTGTAATCTTATTGTCAGCAAGTGAAATTGTTTAGAGAAAACGACAGGAAAAGAACAAGTCTGTGTCCTAAGGAAAATGCTTGATTTCTTGATATTCTTGGGCTAGGGGCCAGAAGCATGAGCAGAAATGTATTATTATTATAAGTTCAACCAGAAGTGTACATGTTATTCTTTTCAATAGTGCTTTGGCAAAAGATGCTCTTACTGATACTAATTCCTGAGTATTAAGTGAAAATCATTGTTCACCTGCTTAGAATGATCTTCAGATGAAAGAGTTCTGACCGTGACTTAACTCCCTTCTTTAACTCAACCATCTGACAAGGAGGAAATCCAAGGCATGGCAAGAACACCCCTGGTATGACTCCTGCCATCTTCCAGCATGGCTCAGAGTCAGGCTTCTCAGACTGCTGGACTGGAAGTAGTAAAAATAACAGACAACAGGCCCTGTGGCTCCTATAAGCTCTTTAACATTACAAATGAAATTTAAATGAATTCTGAAAGCCTCAGGATAATTATCACAAAAAGACTTTATTCACAGGTGGACATAGGTTCCCACCAGAGATCAGCGCCATCACAGTACGTCATTCCTTCTGTAACATCTCTACAGTCACAGAGTTTAAGGCTTAACTTCACCAGGGGCATTTCCATAGTTCTTAAGGGCAAGAAACAATTCTCTGACTTCCCATTGCTGCCCACATGACCAGCCTAGCTTTCCCTGGCTCAGCAATCTGATAGAAGTCTGCTGAGTCAGAAGAGATGCGGAGGATTTAGCTTTGTAAGATGACTATCCTTCCCGTTATAAGCATTGCAAATTCAATGGACCACAAAAGATTGAATCTTTCATTTAAGCATGATCTTGAAATTCATTTCAGTTACTATGACTAAAGGAATACTATGAAAATAAAGAATCAAGGTATGTCAAGAAAAGCCATTTCTTTTTTCCATACAAATTTCCAAATGACTGCTGATAGTGATGGGGGTAATAAAACTGGCAAAGTCATCCTTTTTGTCAGTAAGAAATGACTTTTCCCTGAATCTTAAAATCCTATACCCTAATTATATATAAGTATGATTGTGTGTACGTGTGTGTGTGTGAAAGAGAGAGAGAGACAGAGACAAAGACAGAGACAGAGAGAGAAGCTTGTTCTAATAGCTTTCATATTAAACTGGACTCTTCTTTTTATAGTGTAAAAATGGCCTTTAGTTTTAAAGCCTAGGTCTACATAATTCACTTAAATAGCAAACTCAGAAAATGCATCTGATAGAATGACATATTTGCTCCCTTTATCTGATTATATTGATTATATTAACCAGACAATAGATAAATCCTTTTTATTCCATATAATCACAATTTCTGTGATATCTACTGGGGAAAAATGAATCCTGTGGTTCTTTTCCTAGGCATAATTTTTAAAAAGTCTTAAGAGCTGGTTTTTCTTTGATTAGCGAACTCAACACTCAAACCTCCAAATAGTAAGTCTAGGTCAAAGGGCCAAGACATAGGTAATGGCATCCCTTAGAAGACACTTGAGGAGGTCAGAAGGATTTCAAAGAGGAATTTGAGACTTTTGTGGCTTTTTATCATTTACTTTAGTCTACGTAGAACCTGCAAGTTGAAATAAAGTGGTTTTAAGAGAAAAGGTTCTATGTAAAATGACATTAGAATGTTTCTGGCTTCATTTATTTGGACTGTGAATCATGAAAAACTATAGTTCTCAAAAATGCATCATAGCGCAGGTTTGCTCCACATAGTTCACCAAGCCTTCCTCATTTACAAAGCCTAGCTCTTAGGTCTCTTATTTAAGTATCTCATTTGGCTGATCAAAGGCCTTTTTACTCTTTATCAAAGAGTCCCTTTGAAACAAAGATCATCTGGTCAAAATATATCCCAAATAACCCACGAACACAACCTCTTTTGTGTCAGTGATCTGATGAGAAGTATCTCTGTTCATACTATGTAAATTATTCATGAATTTCATCATGAAGTTAGAAGTTAATTTCTAGTCATTTGAGAAGCCCTGAACTAGGTCACTGCTGTAAGCTCCTCCACCTGTCATGTCAAAGTAGCAAAGAGCACACACTCATGTTGCTAATGGTTTTAATAAGCAAAAGAAATGTCAGCAGCAATAGTGCAGTCAGCCTAGGACACCACAGATTAACACGGTCATGTTCATCATTTAATATTTATTAAGCATCTAATGAATACTTGGCTCTAAAATAAGCACTCTGGAGAGTTTAGAGGATGCAAAGAGGATACGATTATTGCTCTCTGGGAATCTGCTGCCTGCAAAGACCCAACAAAAGTATATAGGGTACAATAAGGTAAATTAACAATCCTTGATGCAGCCAATATAGTAAAGTGATACCAATAATGAAAAATTGCAGGTAACATTATCAGAAAAAGAATGAGAAGGAACATCAGGAATAATCAGGTTTAATTTCTATCATTTTACAGATGAAGAAACTGAGGTTCAAAAAGTTAATGGTTTACCTCATCATGTTCAGTTGGAGGGTCAGGCTTGAGACCCAGGTTTTCATCACCTAAATGAGGGCCAGTGCAGATGATGCATCTCATGTTAGGTTCCTTGGTTATGGCTCCTCTTAAATCCTTGAGTTTGTGTAGTTCTGTGAATCTGCTCCTACATACACACACACTCAACATAACATGCAAACAGAGGCAGAGTACCACAATAGACACCTCCAGAGAAGAAAAGGTAGGCACAGAGCAGTCACTGGTTCATTGGACTTGTGCACTCCTGCTGGACAGGTGTCGTCAGATCCATGGTTGGGGTGTTCTGAGAAATGATTCTCTGAGGATTTGGTTTCCCCCTCTGAGTCATTCCTCCATTTCCATGAGAAATGATCCTGTTTGTAGCTGGGTAGTTTTTCCATCCTGTTTACTGCCCATAGAAAATTGGGGCACTTTCCATGGAGGCTTATGCTGTCAAAGGGGTCAATAGCGACCTTGGACTATTAAAGAAAAGCTGTCAAGACATATGTCTGACACAATAGGACACTTAGCAGATATGAAGAAGAAGAGCTAAATTTGACCATCTCCATTAAAAGAGGAGTATAAGCTTATAATGGTATGAGTACCATGGCCATAACTTTTTGTTGGAATGTCATTGCAAAGGAAATTAATTTGAAAAACAAAAATAATAGTTTTTAAAACCTAATTCCTTTTTCTCAAGCAAATTGAAATTATGAAAAATGCTTTGTTTTTGTTTTTAATCATGAAAATCTGTAAGAAATAGAGATAAATGTTCAACATATAAATAATTTCTTTAATAAATAGAAATAATGCACTAAAGATTTTCTTCTTCCTGACTCTCTATGAGATTTCATTATCAATACTCAGACAACATAGAACATAATAAAAAGGGATAAATACACAGTTAACAAAATGTCTTTTCTAGAGGGACTGAACTATTCTCTAACTCGGAGGGCAAAAATATTTTGGAAGACAAGGTGACAATTTCTAGTAGATGAAATATAGAAGTAGATAACCCTAATATACTAACAAGTACCCTGTCTCCTGAAATTTTGTGGCCTTTCCATTTGCTCCAGAGACTGGGGACATAAGAGGAATTAAAATGTCTTTGACAAGATATATGAATTTTCCATTTTTCTTTCCTTTTATATTCATAACCTAACAACTTTTATAATTGGCCTGTGAATGCCACACTTAGCAATAAATCTTAAACTTATGTGAAAGGATTCATTTGGGTGGTATATAATCTTTATTTTTAAGATGCAATTTATCAGCTTAAGCTAATTAAACTCACAGTTGTCATGCTTCCTATGCTTCTTGGAATTCAAATTAAGAATTTGATATCACGTCTTTAATAGGTAATGAACATTTTGTGACATTTGTTTCTTCTAATGAGTCTATTAAAAATTGTATAAGAATTGCCTGTTGATTGACAAATTCTCTTTGCTCTAACAGAATTAGTTAACTTTGACCATTATTTCAACTAGCTGAAAAAGTCACATCAAAAGTTATCTATGTCAACTATTCTGTTTTCTTGCTACTTTTAATTTTTCACTAGTCAGTCAAATCCTAGTGTCTTATCCATCTGACAGCATATAACACTGGCTAGATAGAATTGAGACACACATACACTACACATGCAGATATATAGAGACATATAGATGTATATGTTAAAGTGTGCTCTCAGGATAAGCTGTGCAGCTTGTGTAATTAATAAAAACTTCCCATTGACATAATTAATTTTTAAGGATTTTAAGGTGGACTAAGGCAACCATAGCCAGCTCAGCGAGAAGGGGCTCTTGGAGCAACAGAAAGGAGGAGGGAGAACACTTAGAGGCATGAGTGCAAAATGGAAGGAAAATATTTCTACCATGTGAACAGGTTATGTCCACATGCTAGTGAATTAATAAGAATGAGAGTGAGTAAATGAGGGAAAAGACTTTTTCTTCCTTTTGCTATTTCCACCCTATACCTAGGATGGCTCTTTGGTCTTGAACATATTTTGAATTTAAAAGATACAGAAGTATTACTCATAATTACGAAAATATTGATTACTTCTCATAAAAACATTTTCCTAAGTGATCTTTTCTAAGTCAATTAAATTTTTTGTTCTGTATTCTCATAACAGAATATTTCTTTCTAAAATTTGTATTATTTTAAATATTTTAATTGGAACTGTATTTTTAAGTTTGTAAGAAAGATTTGATTGATGAATTATTTTTACCTATACCAAATTTTATAGATTATCGCTTTACCATTTGATCTTTGTTCATTGGTTAAGTGAAGAAAATGTGACCAGTTTTGTGAGGGTGGTAGAGAAGGAGAAAAGCAAAGAAACAGGGTGATAAAAAAGAAAAGATAAACAGAGTGAGAGAAGAAGATAAAGAGAAACACGGAAGAGAGATGAAAAAAATAGAAAGTTTACACTAATTTTATTTTATGGCCCGTTAAGCCCAGAAATGTATGGTAGAGTAAAGTAGTAGTAGTAGTAGTAGCAGTAGCAGTAGCAGTAGCAGTAGCAGTAGCAGTAGCAGTAGCAGTAGCAGTAGCAGTAGCAGTAGTAGTAGTAGTAGTAACATCAAAGCAATGGGTTAAAATGTCCTTTCATATAGCTGAACAGAAAAGTCATATATGGACTATAGGTTTGAGAATATAGTTAGTGGAGGACCTAAATATACCAGGTAATAAATTCTGTTTTATGCTTTTGGCCAAAATAAAATTTCAAAGCATATCCCATAGAGACTTAATGATCCTTAAAGAAAAGATTATTCAAATAAGTTTGGGCAATACTGCATCTTCTATTGCCCTCTGAAATATACATAATATACATCAGCGTATTAACACCTCTGAGAAATACTGAGAAAATAAAGTTGGTGAGAATTAGTTAAATTATTGTTTACCAATCTATTTAAAGACAGAATACTAACGGTGTGTGTAAAACCCTGTTTGCATCCTATAGAACATACTGTGGGAACATGTGTGGTGGTGAGCCACAGTTGAATGTTAAGGCTGAAAAAGACAGCACAAAAGGAAGCACAGAGTTTAGAAAGGTAAGATCTCAAGGTGATGTGCTAGATGCTGAGCAGACTAAGACTGAAAACAGGGAGGCAAATTAATAGGCCATGGTAACAGTTATGGGGAGAGACGAGGTCTCAGATTGGTCTGTGGTAGAGCTGGAACATAAAGATGTAGGCAAGTTGTAAGAGACAGTATGCCAGAAATGTTGACTATTGTCAGACCCACAGTCCCTCCTGATGTGGTCACCCTTTATACCACGTGCCCCACAATTTAAGTGAACCAGGGTAGGAATCCAATCCAAGGTGACCTGCCCACAGCTGGTCAGCAAATATGACTTCTATGGTCTGGCCTAAAAACAGAAGTTAGATCAGATGTCCCTTTCAAGAGTTTGAAATTATAAGAGAGGTTGAGTCATTTAGCAAGTGGATACAGATATGTGTGAGTGTCTGGATGTGTACACACACACGTATTTATATATAGAGAGAGCCTATACACAGTGCTCACTTCTTGTGTTCGATCTGTATGCTGACTTTAGACCCACAATGCAGATTTAGTCTTGTCTGTGCATGACGTATCAGCAGTATTGGTGTTGCCATTTTCAACGAGGCATCCTGAAATATTAATTTTCATGTTTGGTGTTTTCCCACTTCCTCCTACAAGATCTTTCTACCAGGGAGTCAGAGTTACCCATATTGCCTTAATTATAGTTAAGAATGAAAAGAGCAAGTAGTCAATGTGGAAGGGAGCCCTGAAGGAATGGGGGTGTGGAGTTTATGCTCTAACAGTCAAGTAGAATAGAGAATAGTGTAGAAACAGACCCTTTCTCATGCATATGCTTATTCAGAAAGTACAGGTGTATCTGGGCCAGGGAGGAGGGCAGAGGGAGATGAGAAACAGGACCTGGTGGGACACACCCTTACAGCAAGTCAGGGAGTGGGAAGTGAGAGGGGCCAACCTGGGGGATGAATAACCCTGTGGAGAGAAGTCATGTCCTCATGGGGAGAGTGCCCATCACCCTGAGTGGCCCACAGCAGGGAGTCCGTGGAAGTCAAGTCAACACATAGAGATGGCTCCTCACCTGGACAGAGCAGGATGCTTGGTGGTGGAGTGGGCCTTCCATCTCCAGACGCCCACCCATTACCCATTGGACTTCTAGCTTAGATAGTCCTGCAAATGATCCAAGGATTTGCTGGGCCCCATTGCGAATGGCATTTGCAGGCCTCCTAAATTAGCAGATGATGGTCTTTAACACCCAGAGAGATAAATAAATGTGAGAAAGAAGAGCCTCAGCTCTGGTAGTTGAGTAGGACTGGACAGTGATATATTCTATCTCTGTCAAACATTAAACATAACAGATTTTCTATAAAAATTTTATTTTAAAATTTCATTACTTTTATGAAGCTAACTACAAAAGGTCATATTGAACACAGTTTTGTTGTCTTGTGTGCTTAAGCTAAACAGAACAGAAATAAAACTGCATGAAAATAAAAACCTCTCTAACTTTAACAACAGCACATTGCTTTGTTTATTCCAAAACCCTCTGGATCTGCGGACCACCTATGTAGGAGAAATTAAAAACTAAATGAAAATATTCTACATGCCATGACTAACAACTTAATTTTTAAGCCTTTTATAACCCTAAAAATGCTCAGCCATCATTTTTATGTTTTAGCTTAGAATGAGTTTTCCAACAAGGATTCCAGTAACAGTAAATCTGGTGTTTATAGCCTCAGTTTGTTTTTTGGTTTCTATGCTATTTCTACATGAGTTCTTATTAACATTTCCTTCATCTAACTTCTCTCTTTCCTTGGTACCAGTGTTTGCTGGGGGGCTGTATTTCTAGACTCCAGGATGTAATTCTACTTTCCAAAAATGCAATTCTCTACTTATATACAATATTTTGGTTTTGTCTGTTTGTTTGTTTTTTTGTATTTTTCCAATTTTCTGTTGCTTCAACACAGTTTTGTAGATTAAGCATGGAGCTCCTTTTAGTCTCTTCATCAAAGTGCTCTCCCCTGGAATGGACTAACCAGATACGTCTGCATCCTTTAGAAATCTGCTTCTAGAGATGAGGCGATCATGGTTTCCGAGTTAAGATGCATCCTTTAACAAAGTGTTCTCATAAATGGCATAAAGCCCACATTCTTTCTCAGTGGAAGCCTCACAGGCAGTTGATCCAAGCCTTTCACAAGCCACATGTAGGATGTGGATGTTAAATTTTAGTCCTTTGTTTTTTTAAATATTTGGTTGGGCTTGGTATCCTCTCTTTCAAAAAATCTAACTCTGAGTCCCTTCTAAGCCTCAGTTCATCTCTGAATTGGATACTTGTTCATTAAACACATCTTTAATAAGCAACTGCAATATGTTAGACACTGAACTTCAGTTACAGGCTAAAGATAGAACAGTGAACGTGGCATATTTGAAGCCTGCAGTGTGGTAGGGAATAGAGGCCTCAGTCAAGTTATCATAAAATGTTACCAGGTCACTTCAGCCCTCCTCCCTCTCCGTGGCTTTCCTGATTACCCTCCCTTGATTTTTCTCCTATCCACAAAATTCCTTCACAGTTTCTATTCTTCATCACCTATGCTCTAGGGTTTTGTCCTCCACCCTTATATCTTGCCACCCTGTACCCTCTCCCCAAGGGAGACAACACACCTCATGGCTTCAGCTTTTACCCATGCTGAGGATTCAAAGAATTCTATCTTCTTCCCTGATCTCTCTACTCACCTGCCCCACCCCTAGAAGAACCACTAAGTTTCCACCCAAATCTTGGAATCCATCTCCTCATCCTCACCCCATTTGCACTAAATGAACACTCCAGTGATGCCCTAATTATCTCCCTTCTTCTCATTTCAGTCCTCCTTACTACTTATTCCGTAATCATATTTCTAGAGTATAAAAATGATCATACCATTTCATATCTAAAAATTCCTAATGATGTCCCAAAGAAGCAATCTAAGGACCTCAGCATGGCACAGGAGGTCCTTAGGAATGTGACACACAGAAAGGATCATTTCCACTTCTTGGCATGCAAGCCTTTTCATTTTCAAAAATACACCATCAGCTTCATAATGCTATTCCTTCCCGCGGGCCATTCTGCTCAACATATTTTGCCTCCCTCTTATACTCAATATTTAAGCCTTAATTCAAATAATACCACCTCAGTGAAACCCCTGAGACTTACAGGCAGAGTTAGTCACCCCTTTTTTAAGCCATCATCCCAATGATATACTTATATTAAAGCATCCATCAGAATGCATTATGAGTTTACAAGGTCATTTATCTTGATAATCTCAGTATGTAGCAAAAGAGCTGGGAAAAAATAGTGGATGTTGATTAAGTATTAATTGGACGTTGTTGAATAAGAGAGTGCCTCTGTATGTGTGTGTGTGTGTGTGTGTGTGTGTAGGTGTAGGTGTAGGTGTTTTACAGTACAGGATATTTGAGAGAATGGAATTTTTTTTCTCATCTGGATGGAAAGTGAGGAGAAGGGGAGAAGAGAGGAAGCACTGACTAGACTGTTTTTTTTACAGAAGGAAAAAGTAAAAATCTTATATAGAACCTGTCTATTTACTGATGATATGTTGGAAAAAAATAAGGGGTTATTAATCACAGATTTGGAATTGGCACCTATCTGTTTTGAAGGGTTTAGGATTAGATTTGTCCACAAGTGACAGAAAATCATAGTAGCTGGGATAAACAATTTTGAAGTCTATTCCTGTCTCTTATGAAATTCCAGGCTCAGCAGCACTTCACAGGGTCGGGGAGCACGTCTCCTCCTGTCTCGTCACTCTGTCACATGCACTTTCAGCATCATGGTCCGAAATGGCACATGGAGATTCCAAGAAGCAGGATGGAGGAAGGAGCAAAGAACCATAGCACAAAGATTATATGAGCCTTATCTCCTAAAGAAGGTTCCCAGATATAATATAACACTTTTACGTGCCGCTTACCGCCTTATTCTGTGGCCAAAGAGAGGCTAAGAAATGGAGCCTTTATTCTTGTCTGTATGTTTCCAGCTGAAACTTCTATTGCTGTAGAACGAAGGAAGAACAGATAGAGACTGATAACGATTTGGTTTTTACCTCTCTGCATTTCAGGCCTTGTCCAAAATATTGTGTAAGACAATTCTCACTCTGTAATCACTCAGCAAATATTTGTTGTTATTGTTATTACTATCCTCTTTGACATCATTTGCCGGTTCCCCACATCCCGGCAAACTGGATACTTCTACCCACATGACTCTCCAGCTGTAACATAGGGTAGTAGATATTACAGCCTCATCAGGCCTTGAATCCTACCAGAACTCCACCCTGAAGCTGTGGAAATAATAATGACAGTTCCTCATGGCCAGCTGACACCCGCAGAGTTGTCTAACATTACCAGAGAGTTGCTGAGGTTCTAGTTGATTTGGCTAAATGTTATTTGGTCTTATAACCTCACTTTTTACTTGAGAGAGATGAAATCAATCATAACCTTTTAAACCCCAAGGTCCCACGGAGAAAACTTCCATCTCAGAGAAACTTCTAGAACTTTACTCCCAAAATGATTGATCACATCATTACACATTACTGTATCAAAACTAACATTATTAAGTCCTCATATTTCCAGTGGAATTTAAAAGATGATTATATACTGTTAACTTGATAATGCTTGAGTTTTTTTTTTTACTTCATCTGCAAGGAGCTAAAATTGATAGAGTGAGCTCTTGGAAAATGAATCATTTGGGAGAGCTTTGGGGGCCCTTCACCTATAAGACAGGACAAGGGCTGCTAGCAAACAAGATCACTTTCCTGGTTACTTGCTTTGCCAGAAATCATTACACACAATCTCCTGCCCAGATTAGTGAGTGCATGTTATGCAGGTCCTAAGGAACTGCTTCCTTGTTCTCTGTAACCTTCGCTGTAGTAACCACAGTATTGAATGTTACACAGCAGTCCTGGAGTTTTATTAATGAACCCATCAGCTAAATTACAGTGATCATTAAAATTTCCAGTTAGTGTCAAAATGTTTAAACGTGCTCTGCTGGCAACCTGATTCTTTTTTCTGGTCCAAGATGTCACTTAGCAGAGCTTCTGTTTCTTCTACTTGGCAGGCTGGGCATGAAATGAAGGACAAGTAGGTAGAACCAACTTTTTGGGGGAATTTTTTTAAGTGAGTTAATGATCCATTTCTTAAGCATTAGAAACTGAAGGTGAGTCACTAAAGCTGATGGCATTTATAATCAGTACTTGCAAATTTGTAATCGGTTAGATCACAACAGTGGTAACAGCCTTTCAGACTGGGACACACATTTCAGAGGGTGGGAAGTTCTGCCACCAAAATGTCAGTAACATCTTACTCAAAAGAAAAGGAAATTTACAAAATGTTATAAAGTGATGGAAGTTAGGAGATGCTTGATAAGTTAAAGAAGTAAGAAAATATTGACTCAGAGAGCAGGTTTTATTATAAAAGTGACAGGGACCTCAAGATATGTTTGACAGTGATGGAACTGGGTTACATAAATCGACACATCTCACTGCCTTGCTTCTTTTTCTGATCAGAATTGAGGCTTAAGTAAATTGTATCACTTTTACTTGCCTCTGCCCTGTCTCTCACCACTGCCATAAAATCTGTGATGCTTGCTTTAATTTTTTGAAGCATTACCAGGATTTATTTTTAAAATTTAAAGAATTATAGAAAGGGACTACTCAAGCACTTGCTAGACTTATAAAAATACTGTTTCTTTAGAAGAAAAAAATTCTCTTCAGTTACTCAGCAACAGAACCTGACCCGCAATCATTGAACTGATTTATATAAAGCGAGCACAACAGCATGCTGTAGTTTTGCCCTTTCTGATGTCAAAATCTACCTCAGATCCTAACTGGCAAAGTGACAAAGTTTTCTCTAGTTGCCTCCCGCCCACCTCCAGTGGGAGAAGTGATAAATTTAAATAAAAATAATGTTTTAGCCATTTATGTATCATCTTAAGAACATTTTAATGAGGTCAGTGAACTTATACAAAAATAAACTTAGAATTTAAAATCTGAAATCATTACTGTAATTCACCTGCTTTGATTTTGGAGCTCGGAAGGTTAAAGACCAATGGCTGGAAACCTTAGAACTAGTGACCCTAGATAGAAAGGCAGAATGGGAGTTCTCTTTCACTGCTTAGGTTCCCACAGGTGAGGTCAATGCCAGTTGTCCTTTCTGACACATTCCAGGTGTTCCCTGGAGGATCTTGGGTGTCCTTCCTACCAGCAATTGCAACTAAGGTGGCTGCATTTCCCACTTCTGAGCCCTATCCTTTCTCATCCTTCAGTGTTTGCCTTGATCCATCTCTATGCAGGACGGGCAGGAGGTGTTGGAGTATCTGGGCATCAATCATATGACATTCGCCTACTTTTCCTTCCTTCCTTCTGCTTCCAATCCAAGTTTGAACAACAAGCATAGAAAAGAATTCACATTTGCCTTATCCCTCTGACCTGGGACTGGGCTCAACACTTTACACATGTGATTTCATTTAAAATCCCTACAGCTTTTTATTCTAGATTTTACAGATGACGAAATCTGGATTCCTAGAGGTTAAATCATTTTCTCAAGGTCACAAAATAGGGAATTGGGGAAGTTGAGCTGCCCAGTTCTTCCCACTAAGTACACCCCCCTGTGTCCATCTCACTTGGACCTAAGAGTTACTGGAGGTTTTGGAGAAATAAGGGGCTAACGGTGATACTAAAATGTATGAAACATGACTGACTTACCAACTTGTCACTACTCTGATATACAAGCAGAACAAACTTCCTATAATGCCAAGTTAGGAAGTCTAATATTTATTACAAGTATTCAGATCTATATTTGGCATGAATACATTTATACAGGTAGTCATTCTTTTACAGTGTGCAACTTATATACATTGTAAATCACTTGAAGTTTTTGTGGACCCATTATCAAGTTTATATTCCATTTTCAGTACACTTGATATGTATTTTAAAAGGCAGATATTTGCAGATATTTCTCCTCTTTAAAACATTCTGGTCAACATTGAAGCTAGTTTTATCATCCTCATAAATATATTAAAACCTTTCACTTTAGCCCTTACCCTGCTGAGTACTTCATTGGGATTCTGACTTAAGCATTTCTTTGACTGGAAATTGTCATCTACTACAGTTAATGATGCAGAGCAATGCCTCAAGTCAATACTCTATGCAATTACTCAGCCTTTATAAACTACAACTATGCTGACGTAATTTTACTAGTTTTTCACTAGTCCAACCTAACATGCTTTCTGATTCATTCATTCACAAAATTCATCTCCTCAAGCACTATGCATTCAGTGATTTATGTATTCAACAACCATTTTGACACAAATGAACACTCATTCTGGGTTAGGGTATGCCTTTCCTGCAAGATGATATTTTAATGTTGTTTGTTATTTGTAACTACCTTCCCCTTTATATCTAGGGATTTCTTTTTCTGTTTTTTGGTTTTTTTTTTTTAATTTATAGCTTTTCATTGTTAACTTGAACCCATGGTAGAATAAGTGGCTTTTAGTTCCCCTTGTGTATTCTATTTTGTTGGAGGAATGGTTTTGGGAAAAGACTTCATACAAGAAGTTTTAATGATGAGTAACAGTTCATCAAGAAAAATACTTGGCAATCTAACTATTAAAAGTCCAGACCAGTGAGCTGAATCACTGACACAAAGTTATCGGTAAGACACAGCAAAGTTTATTCAATATCTTCTCTGTGTGTTGGGGAGGGTGAGTGCATACAGGTCCTGGAACTGAAGGTGTAATCTCAGAGACTATAGTAGTGCTCGGCTGGCCGGGAGACTTAAGCATTAGACAGCCCTAGGTCTGGAACATAAGCTCTGTGAGAGTGCCTAGAACAATTCCTGACATAGAGCAGTTTCTCTATTAAAAAGTGATGCATAAATGCCCTGATGATTTGGCAAAAGAATTATTAAGTGCCCAGAAGCCCTTCCATTATGTTGTGAGGGCACATCTATATATTTTTTCCTACCTGTCCTCTTATGTCCAAAGAGGAAGGGGACTGAAATTGATGAATGAGGGCTTAGGGACACTTTTTGGGCCAATAAGCTAGAGCTGCCCCTCTAAGTAGACAATCTTTCTATTTGACTCTTGTTTCCTTGTATTTCTATCTCTTCTTTCATGAGACTGATGGGGCAGTAGACTCCAGTGGAGGCTCTACTTGGACAGGAGATCTGAGAAGACCTTAGGTCTAAGGAAAAAAACTCATCATCCTTCTGCCCTTGTTCTTTTTGTTGTTGCATTAGGTACCTTAAACCTCAGAGTATTTCTGTAAGGGATGAGCTTAGGGGCTGGGAACTAGGAACCCTAACATAGCCTCACAGTACTGCCTTGCTCTCTAGAACACATAATTTGGAACCAAACCTTTTTCCCCCTCTGGCCCTGTTTTCTCTACATGGATCTTGTAAGAGTAGCTATTAATGGAAACCCTAGATTCAAACCAAACACCAACGCCTGCCCCCTGTGATAGACTTGGTGAGAACACTCTATACAGAGGTATTCTATGGACCGACTCAGGCGAGAAGGGCATTTCCGATAACTGAGGTAAGAGAGAAATATAACCAAAAAGAAAGTTGAGGACAAAATCCAGGAGAAACTGATTAACCACAGCAAGCTAAAGAGGCAAGGAAAGTAAACAAAGAATAATAATGGGTTTGGTGGAGAGGGAACCTGTAGAACAGATCAAGGTGCAAAGCAAGTCTTCAAGCTCCAAGTGTGCAAGGACCACTACATTTATGAGAAGCCCATGCCTGCTGCCTAAATAGGGCTGGCTTCCAAAAATTTAACGATTTTTAAATGAACAGTCTTAATTCCTTTTCTCCTTCTCTAGTACAGAATCTGAGTCAAATCACCCTACCCTGGACCCCCACAAACACATACACAGATGACAGAATTTGTGGGTACTCTGTCCTAGTAAGCAAGTTTCTAAGGTAACGGGAAAAACAGACTTCAAGTTCTGGGCTATTATTTAGCATAATATTTTCTCTCTGCTTGCATATTTTGCTCATATATTCATGCCTTGTATCAAGTACTAATAAATGTGTACTCTTTTCATGCATACGTATTATTTAAACTTCCTTACTGTGAAATTTATAGTCCAGAAATATCAAATAACTTATAATCATTTCATACACACACACTCACATACACACACACATTCAGGGCTGTAAACTCTTCAAGGTCAAAGATTGTGTGACTTACTCATTTGCATATTCCCAGTGCCCAGCATAGTATTCAGTACATACTCAAAAATAAATTAAACTTATTGTGAAATTCGTAAGGACAGAACAGCTGTGTAAGTAGAGACAGCCATCCAAAAAAAGCATGTAACTATTATTTCCCATTGAGTAATTCATGGGAAGTAGAGACCATCAAGGCACACCAATTTCAGATCCTCCGTCCCTACAAAATAAATAGAAAGTAGCCCCAGTAAGAGGTACGAGAGAACAGGTATGAGATTTTCCAGGAAGAAAGTAAAGCTATTGGGGTGTCATCTCCATTTTCTTCATAATAATCCTTTTTGGTAAATGAATCTCATTGCAACCTTTCCTTCTGCTGTCCAAATCCTTATTCCATTATCCTTCCCTCACAGTCAGTTTTCCATCTCATTTATAGTGTTGTCTTCCTATTACATTTTCCCTCTCAGTTTCCTTAATTAATAATTTTCAGCACTTAGACCCACCCTGACTTCTACCGGAACTGATTAAGATAAAAGGATTTCTATTTATTCTTGTTTTGTTTTTCACCTCTCATTTGCTCCTTAAATACATTTACGTTACTGGTTACTGTATTTCTGGTTCCCAGGTTCTTTCTAGATACCTCTGCCTGCACCCTCTTGAATGTATATTTAGAAATTATTTTATTCCTCCAGTGCCATTAGCCCGCATCTTCTATTTTCAACTGTGTCCTATTTGTATGTCCTTTCTTTTTCAACTTGCCCTTGTATTCTGAATTCTGATAGTGTTGTTCATGTTATCATTCTCCTGACCACTCAATCAAACTGGTGGCAAAAATACATTTAATGAGCATGATTTCCGTTTAACTACACAAAGCACTCATGTCATTATCAAGTGACTCTCACATGACCAAATTGTGCAGATTTCTTTTCCATATATTCTGCTCACATCCTATTATAGGTCCAGCTGATAAAAATAATCAACATATTATTCTTGGTCAGATCTCATTATAATCAATTCGAAAGCAGTGCTTATACTTTGCTCATTGTATTAGAATTTCATTCCACTGGGTTCAGTACTGCTCATATGAAGGGGTCACAAGTACTGTTTTCTCACTTGAATTAACCAAATGTCATAGTTTTCTATCCATTGGAGTTAAATATGCCAGACCATAACTGGTCTCCTTTCTAAAGTTGAAGGTCTCAATTGACAGGTAGATTTGGGTTAGGGTTGTCAGATTAAGCAAATAAAACAAATTTAAATTTTGAACAACTAGTTTTTTAGTATATGTGCAACCCATATGATATTTAAGATACACAGGTATTAAAAAATTATTTGTTTATCTGCAATTCAAATTTAAGTAGTACTATTTTTTTGTCCAAATATTTCGTGGATGGACTTATTATGAAAATTATTTGTTGTTTGTCTGAAATTTAAACTTAGCTTTGAGTTCTGTATTTTATCTGGCAGCTCTAACTTGGAGGCATTCTCAGATTTGATTTAGACATGAAGTGATTTCTACTGTCTGGAAAGCATGATGAGAACCACAAAGGAATCTGTGGGAAAGAAACAAAACCCTGGATTTTCTGAGAGCTTAAAAATAAGGGTGACATTCACTGATTTGGGATGTTAGATGTAATTTTGCTTCAAGAAAAGAAGAAGACTGCAGGGTTTCCAAAACTTGACTTGGCCTCTTTGTATGTGCTTATGTTGGGCATACAGACACACCCGCTCTGTAAATCATTGCTTAGCTCCCTGAACAACTTGTTACAATTACAGATCAGTTTCAGCTGGCATATGCTAAATGTCTACAATTGTATTTTTCTTTTTCTATAAAAGGAATATTCTAGGTTGTATACATAAGTCCTGAAAGCAAAAGGATGTTGTGTACTATCTTTACAGAGCCAAGCTGTTTGATGTTGCTTGACACACTGTGACATTTTTAGGTCAAGCAGAAAAATCTGTATTTGCTCCCTGACAGATATTACTATATCCAAGTTCTAGGAGAAACCCATCATTTAGAACTTAAACTTGGCTTCCAAAAGAGAGAGAAATTTAATTCAGCCCCAAACATGGAGTGTGGGAGCAGCTCTATTTCTTCAAACTCGTCTGCTCCATTGAGATCAATTTTCTGCACTAATTTGCACCAGAAATTCAAGAGCCAGTTACCAATTATTGGTCACAGAATCTCCTAGCCGATTAGGTTTGGATAACGTATTCCAACATATTCTCATTATAGAAAAGTAGATATACTTAGATGAGGTCTACATGAGATGGAGTTATCTTATTCCTCGGAAATTGAAAGGGAAAATGAATGGATGGAGTAATTCACTTTTTGAAACTAACACAGATATGATCCTTGGAACCTATTTAGCAGAATTGGCTCTGGGTGAGAGATGCCAGAGATTCCACTGATACAGCAAATAATGTCATCAATGTTGATTCATAAAACTAATCTGGATCTCAAGGGGGTCAATGCTGGGTGACTGGCAAATGCATTCACATTACTGGTGGAGTCACTGCTGAGAAGCTTAACTTAGTTCAGATAGCAGTGGAAATAAAAAAAGTTCATAGGGCCAGATTAGCAGGCAGTCCACAATACATTATAGCTACAAAATTCCAAATCTCATGTCCAAAAGGAAAGAAGAAAAACATTTTTATGTGTAATCGGCTGAAAATGTATTTGGTTATGCTTTCAAATACACAGTCATATTTATGCATTTAATGGTGACCATATAATTTATTGTCTAAACCATAAAACTTTTGTCCAGGAAAAATACTAAGCCAGAGAGAATTCATGGACAATAGGCATAAACCAGGACTGTTCTGGGCAAACCTTAGGGTATACACACCAGGATCTGTGTATGTAATAAAAAATAAATACAAAAACTGATTTTAAATCCATATCATGGACCAAACCACAAAACAATTTGAATAATCACAGAGAATGTTTATTTGGTGGTTACTATTTTCCAAATGCTCATTTAATCCTGGCATCAACTCTACGAGGTAAAAGGCCATGTTGCTAATTGGTAAATTATGGCCAAGAAAGGCTAATACATTTCATTAAAATTTACAAAATTATATATATATATAAAATTAAGTATTTTGGGATCCATATAGTCTGCATACGTAGTTCATACACTAAATAACAAAATATGCTGATCTAGAATTAACTAAAGTAAATAATTGAATATTAAGTATTACTATATTCAATCACATAGTATAAGGAATCAGATAATAAGTATTCAAAATTTAAGTACAGACTTTTTTTAAGATAATGACTATGTTATCATCATGTTACAAATGTGGCAAGTCTGATTCCTGAGAACAGGGTACTCAAATCGTAATGTACCCCCTGCCCCAGCTAGATTCACCTGGGTGCTCTTTAAAACTCAGATTCTTGAACCCAGACTTTATGAAAAATTCCACTTGATTCTAACGCATAGAGTGAGAGTATGTCCTAAAATATAGGGACAAGAGTAAATTTGTGACAGTGAATTTATGTTGTTGTTTTGTTTAGGTTTTGTCTTTGTAACCTGTTAACATATAATTTATCATAACTAAGGGAAGCACTGATTAGAATGACTGTCTTTCAGTACTCAAAAATAACTATGCTGACTTATCTCAGTTAAGTAAAAATATTAACTTCTACCACCAGCTCACTAGATAAGGTTTTCTTATTAAAGTATTTTAAAATTTAATATGAACAATGTATAATTTTATATAGAAACTAGATACTTAGGTAAGCCATTGTTACAAAGTAACTACTATGGACAACATAGTTGTTCTGATTATTTTATCCACGTTAAAAAAGCTAAAGTTATAGATGATTTTTTAAACTGCATCTAGAAAAGCCAACATATCTGAGTTCTATTCGTACACAGAATTATTTATGAGATTTTTTTAAGTATTTATTAAATGTATCATTCCTTTCAGTTAACTTGAAATGATCATAATCGAGTGTACTAAAACGTAATGTCTTCTTTCTTTTAAACAGTATTTGTTTACTACTTGTCAGGCACTATTTTAGGTACTAATGACAAGTCAATGAACAAAATAAGTACACACAAAAAATTATTGCTTTCCTAGAGTTTCCTGTTTAGTAAGTCTTGTGCTCTCTTTGCCTTAAAATGCATGGCCACTTATTAACAAACTTACAGGTGTGTGAAGAAATGGTACACCAATCAAGGAATGTAGCCACTGTCATTACAGATCCCAGGGAAATTATAAGAAAATGTTAGGGTAGGAAAAATGTAAACTGAAGAGCTAGAATTAGTTTCTGTAGGGTGAAGACCAAATGTGAACCTTCCTGTGTGCGGCAGGGGTCAGATGGACTTTGATGTCCTTAAGTTTGAAGGTCTACAGGGACATGAATCACTTGCTTAATTTGAGCGGACATTTAAGGTGATGTTGGCTAGATCCATTTTACACTGTTCTGATAGATCTTCCCAGCCTCCTTGCTTGTAAAGGGAACTCTAAAGAGATGAGATAAGCAAGCCCTTTAGTGGGAGTTTAAAGGAGAGAAAGCAGTGAGTTTCACAAATAAAAACTCAAAGCAGAAAACCAGTAGGACACTCAGTTACTTCAGATATGGTATGCCAGGACACACTAAATTACTTTCAGAAGATCCTCTTAAACTTGGTAAATTCCCTGTGTATTATTTCCATTCTGCCCTGTCTGCTCCCCAGTCTTGATCATACAGGAGTAAAACCCACCTAATGAAAGTGCCTGTTTGCTTTTCTTTATAGAAAACTAGGGACGTGCAAGAAAATCAAAGGGTGGTAAGGCAGCTTTGGAGGGGAGAGGAAAATGAGTTTAGTCCTGCAAGCCCTGGTCGTGCTGGGAAAAAAGAAAACAGAGTCCCTGGAGCTGGCTGGCTGCCGCAAATGCCCATGTCTAACAGAGGAGAGATCCCTTTGGTGTACTCACAATTCACATTGGGCATTGGAAAGGAAATAATGTTTCAGTCATTCATGGAGGCAAAGGTCTGGACAGTTGCGTTGTAACAATGCTAGTCTCTGTCTTTATTACCTAATACACTGTAAGTCCTTCAAGGGCAAAGATTGTCTGATGCATTTTTCTCTTCCCATGACCCAGCATGGGAGTTGACACAAATTAATTACTCATAAAAGTTGATGCAAAAGAAATGAATTAATTATTTAATTAATGGCTTGAAATTTTCTTACAGTTTTAGACAAATAAAACACTTACAGATTTCTTATTATACAATAGTGCTAGAAAAATGTGAGTCTGCATCCTAAGGGGGTTGTTTGAGCTGAGTCTTGATCAGTATGATGTGGAATATGGGGAAAGGGACCTTTTAGGTAGAGAGACAAGAATTTGCAGAGGGGTAGCAGTGACAAGGCATCCTTTAAAGTTGGCTCAAGTGTAAGAGGGATGAGGTGAGACTGGGAATAATCTTGATCATGAAAAATCTTGAATGTCATGTTAGAAAGTTCAGGTTTTAATCAAGCCAGAGAAAGTTTTTAAGAATGGAAATGTGATGTGGGATCTGATTGGTCTTTTAGAAAGTTAGATCTGGCACTAGTTTGAATGAAGGACTACATGGAACCTATGAAAAGAACCAAGTGATGAAGCTATTGGAATAGTTCAAAGGAAAAATAAAATATGAACAAAGAGATGGGTTATGGCACAAATATGTAATGTGCTTAAACATATAAAGCAAAAAATATCTATATAACATGATGCATTAAAACATATAAAACACATTCCAAAGACTTACTGATGAATATGAAGTAGACAATGTAGGAAAGAGAAGAGTCAAGGATGACCCCAAATTTTCCAGCTGGGGAAACTGATAGTGCTCCTATATTGAGAAAAGCAGAAGGAGAGGGAGGATTCCGGGGAAAGGCCAGCAATCAGCATGGGAACCTGCTGAGTCTGAAGTGCCTGCAGACATTTTATAAAGATGTTCGTCAGGTAATGGGATTTTGAGTTCTGCAGTTCTTGGAGTGGCTAGGACTGAGTATGGATTTGAGATTTATCAGCAAAGAATTAGAAGAGCATCCAAGGGAAAAGAAACTCATGCTATGAAAGTGTTTAGAGCTGGAGGAAAGAATCCTGGAATTAACTCTAGGGATGTCAACAGCCAAGGAACAAGAGCTGAGGAGGGGACAGAGAAGTACATTCAGGGGATCAACAGGGACACCTGAGAGAGCTTCTTACAGAAGCCAAAGGCAACCAAACTTGAATGAGGGATCAAGTCAGGAGTCAAATAAGATGACTGGGAAAAAATACCAATCTACTGGACACTTTGGAGCAATCTGATTAACATCATGCAGTGTTCTGAATTGGGAAACCAAATTTCAGAATATGGAAAGACCAATGATAAAAGGAAATTGGTGCATCATTGGCACTTACTTGGCAGTGAAAAGAAGGTGCAAGATGAGTTTGCAACATGAGAAGATGCCAGAGCCAAGAAAATGTTCTCTCTCTGGGTAATTTTGCCTTTCTGTCTCCTAGTCAGGGACCAGAGATGGTCTAAATCTGTCCTTGATGCTCACTCCCTATCTTTTTCATTTATGTTTCTTGGCTGCCTTATATGTTTTCAGTTTCAGCTCCATCTTGTGAGTGTTCCATATCTCGTGTTCCTTTACCTCCCCATCTGGTCTAGGGAGGAAAGACTGAGATCCACCAGGACTGGATGTGCCCAACAATTAGAACAGGTTTGTGGGTTTGAGAACTGAGGGAACACAGATGTACCAGTAGCTAAGGAAATTATGTTCTTCCCTTTATATTCAAATAATAGCATCACTCTGAAATTCAAAAGAGCTGCTAAACTTCACAGATTCTTCACTCAAATATGCAGCAAGCCCAAGCTACTATCATTTCTCCTATTTTGACTTATTTTTTTGCCTCTGGACATCTTTCTTTCTTTCCAACTGTTTTCTTTAGCCTCTCTCCTTTTATTAGGTATTTCCTAAATGTTTTGAAAATCCCAACTGACATTATAAAGTTTTTTAATGAGATGAGAAACTTTTTTATGGGTCTTCCCTCATCTGCCCCCATTACTAAATGTATCTCCTTTTAAAAGAACAGGTGGTTTAACTCTGGAGGCCACATTATTTTGAAGGAATCATGACAATTATCCAAGAGGGAGAGGGTAGAATTTAAACACTAGTTTAGCCCATATTCAGTGTTAGAAGTTTCACGGAAGATGGAAAGTTAATCTCATTTATAGCCACAGTTTATGAAAAAAATTGTTAATATCTATGTTTTAATATCTAGCTTATTTGGTATTTTCAAGTGTCTCAAAATAACTGAAAATGTTACGAGTTGCCAACGCAAAACTGTTCTTTTTTTTTACGGTGTCACTGGCCCCCTTTACATTTCTCAAACGCTTGCTTTTATATTAATATAAATCAGCCAATGTCTGTTTCAGAAAAGATTCCATATGCTCAGCCCATATCCATTCTCTGCCAAACACATGGAGATGCCTTGTCCGCTGGAGAAACTGACAAATGTAAAACTTAAGAAATTAGAAGCGCTTCTGTTTCCTTGTTCCCAGAGCCCTGGTCCTTCAGCCTACCCACACGTAGTCCCACAGCAGGCACCTAGCCAAAGGAGGAAGCTGAGAATCTGACAGTCTTCAGGCCTTGCCGTTGTTCCTAATTCTAGAAAACCACAACTTCATTTGTTTGCAATATGTTTCAAAAATAAAATGGCCTAAGGAAATGAGGTAGATGGAGCAGTTAGTAATTTGTCCCTTTAAATTCATGGTGTTTGTTTCCTTCTGATTTAACAGTTACAAGGTTCCTTTTCAGACAATTAGCATGCCAAAAGAAACATGAAGTGCTTCCAAGGCCAATGGCTTCTGATTTCTTGTTGAATTGCGCCACCTAATGGTGATCCTGTTTGCCTAATTATTACAAGGAATGAGTGACAGTATTTGATTTCCTGTTCTAGTATATTTTACTTTAGAACCATGACTAAAACTGATATATATATATAAGTATGGGTTAAACATAATAGCTTATCTGGTAAAGCTGTTTACATTATCTATCATCTCATCATTGGCCCTTGAGGCTAATTTTTGCAACTTGAGAGGGTGCCAGAGCCAAGAAAATGTTCTCTCTCTGGGTAATTTTGCCTTTCTGTCCCCTAGTCGGGGACCAGAGATGGTCTAAATCTGTCCTTAATGCTCATTCCCTATCTAGGACCTAGGACATCCCTCTCTATACAGTACGGGCTGTGTGGATACGGTTAGAGAAATCTTCCTTTGTCTCACTATATTAATGGCCATCTACTTAATGATGGATTTTTAAAATAATTGAGTCTAGATGTTTATTAACCTAATTTTGTTAAAATGAGAAAATTTGTTGAAGTACAAAATATAAGATTATCAGAAAGAGAAAAATTGATGAGTGGTGCTTTCAAAGGTTCCTCTTCCCCGTAATTAGAGATGCAGAAAAAGTGTTTCCCACCTCACCATATTCCTCTCAAAAGGACCATTTGCTGGTCCTCAAGTATGTCATGAGTTTAACGCCTCTGAGAATGTAATGTTCACTCAGTTAAGAGTGACACTGTTCAATATTCTATTAGTGGTGATTTTTAATTTAATTTTCTTCTGAGCTCTTGCTGGAGTTCAGTATTACTCATGCAAGTATATGTATCTGAGTAGCTAACCATTTTTTTAAAATATGATAAAAATAGTTTCTCATCTTTTCTTCTTGTAAAAATCTCTAGCATCATTACTTCTGAAATTCTGATTTAGAAACATAAAAGACAATCTGATTGTTATTTCTTTGTCTTTTCCTTCTTTCAAATATTAACTCTGCCATTTCTTCTCGTATCATATCCTCCCTTTCACTTTCTGCTGTAGCTAAATTTCTGGTCCAGTTTTTGTTAACGTTATGCTGAGGTTACAACTATGCTATTAGCCTTTGCTTCTTTGGCAGATCCCTTTTGACTTTATTCCAAAACACACGTACTTTTCTAATTAAATTCTACAATTAAAATTGAAGAAAAGTTACTTTTAAAACAATTGGCATGTCATTCCATCAAAGCTCTCTATGTAAAGATAGATATTTAGGTATAAGAATTTTCAACATCACTTAATCTATAATAATATAGGGCTGGAAACAAAGTAAAGTTTTCTTTGGAGATGGGAAGATAAATTCCCCCAGTTAGAGAACAGGATAAATTATTGAATATTCATACAGTATAATATTAAGCACTATTAAGAATAATGTTTTAAAACAGCAATTAATATTAAATGAAAAGAATAGGATACAAAAATATATAGTCAATACAATAATCCTATTTTTAAAAAATACATGAACAAATAAAGACCAGAAAGGAATGTACAAAGTGTGCACAAGATATGTGATTAATAATAAATCTTTTGATATTTTTCAAACTCTTTCCTATATTGTGCTGATTTTTTAAAGGATAAATTACTTATCTTATAAAACAATAAATTTGACATTTCTTACTCTTTGAGGCAAATTAGCATTTAATTCTGAGTTTAAACTATCAAGTCATTTAAATTTAAAATTAAAAAATTTAATTTTTGGTTATAAGTTTAAAATTTAATTTTAAATGCCTCTTTTCTTGTCTCAAAAAGGATGAACTATAAGATGTTAGTATCCAAAATATACAAGAAACTCCCAACTCAATTGCAAAAAAAAAAACAAAAAACCCAAATAACCCAATTAAAAATGGGAAACAGACCTGAATAGATACTTTTCCTAAGAAGACATGTAAATGGCCAGTAGGTACATTAAAAAGTGCTCAGTATCACTTATCATCAAGGAAATGCAAATCAAGATCACAAGGAAACATCACCTCACAGCTGTTAGGATGACTACTACCAAAAAGATAAGAGATAATGAACACTGATGATGGTGCGGAGAAAAGGGAACCCTTGTACATTGTTGGTGGGATTGTAAACAGTGTAAACTGGTACAGCTGCTATGGAAAACAGAAAGGAGATTCTTCGGGAAGTTAAAAATAGAATTACCGTATAATCCAGCAGTCCCATGAAACCAGTTTCTAGAAGAGATACCTGTTCTCTCATGTTCATTGCAGCATAGTTCACAATAGCTAAGGTCCTAAGTGTCCACCAACAGACAAATGAATCAGGTAATTTGGTGTGTGTGTGTATGTATGTGTGTATGTATATGTAATATATTACTCAGATTTGAAAAAGATAAATCCTGCCATTTGTGATAAATTGGATAAGCCTTTAGGGTATTATGCTTAGTAAGATAAACCAGACAGAGAAAGACAAATACCGCATGGCATCACTTACGTGTGGAATAAAAAAATAAATTTAAAAAATTTAAAAAAAAGAACTCAGAATAGAAAAGCGGTTGCCAGGGGATGGGGTGAGGGAAGTGAAGAAAGACATAGGGAGAAGCTGGTAAAAAGGTATCAACTTGCATTAACAAGGCAAATAAAGTCAGAGGATCTAATGTATAACATGGTGACTATAGCTGGTAACATGGTATCATATAAATGAAATTTGCTAAGAGAGCAGAAATTAAGTGTTCTCACAAAAACCAAACGGAGATCAAATATGTAAGGTAATGGATGTGTGAATTAACTCAGTGAGGGGAATCCTTTCACAATGTCCACATACATCGAATCATTACATCTCACACTTTAAACACCTTACAGTTTTGTCAACTATACCTCAATAATGCTGAAAAAATAAATATTATAAGCCAAAAATTGTTTTAAAAAATGGACAGCTGTCCTATAGCTCCTGAAAATTGACATGCTAATTCTCTCAAATGGGCCTCCATCATGAAATGCCCTTAACAAAATGTTTAAAACAAAAATACGGTATTTGTCAAGCTCAGTTCATAACAGATAAATTCTTTTAGACAAATTCTACCTGTAGTCAGTGAGTTTCATTAAAGGAAATGTATTGAAGAGTTCTTCCATCTCTAACTACACACTATTCCGGTAAATTGTCTACTTGGAGTGGAAGTTGGTCCAAAGCTTACAACGGAAAACTATGGCTTCAAATTGTGTTACCGATCCATCACTAACAGCCAGTTTTGTGGACATACAAGGCAGCTTTGGTCTTGGTGAATGGATTTCACTGTCTCAGACCCTGCTGGGAAGCCTGGGAGAGCCTGTGCACAGATGCTTCTCCCCCCAATGCCTTGCCTGCCACCAGCAAAGTGTAGGAGCAGTAGTGGTGTTGAAGAACAGGGAAGAAGGAAGAAAAGATACCGAGAAAGGAAAAGACAAGCACTTGGTAAAGAATAATATTAATAGATGTATTGAGCATTTATCTTGTGCTATGTTCTCTGCCCAGCTCTTTCCATATGTTACCACACTGTGATCTTATGAGGTAGGTACTATTATTATCTCTGTTTACAGAGGAGGAAAGTGAAACGTGTGAAAGGTTGCCTGAAGCAGATCACATAACTGGTTGAGAGCAGGTTTGCTACTTCCAAACCATGCTCACAACCAAACTCTTCTCATCGTCTGCCACCAACTGTGAAATACATTCTGTGTATTTCCTTGTGTGAGAAAAAGAGAGTGGAAAAGAGAAGTTCAGAGATCTGATTGGGTTCATGATAAATTAATCTTACCTTATTCTTAGAACCTCAAAATGCAAAATCTGAATGTCTCCTCTAAAAGGAAAGAAGCTCAGGTGACTAAAATTTTGCAGATTAGCAGACATGAAAGTCTACGCAAATATCAAAGACTGACCCTATTTAGTTTTCAGTGAATATCAAGAATACTTATTGTGAGATTTCTTAGAACTTGCCTTTACTAATCAATTTCCATAATTTCCAATGCTTCTCTTTCTCCACTCTTTTCCCCATCACATTCTGCTATCATCATTTCTTCCTTGGTCCTTTTAGGGAGGGGGCTTGAATTTTTTCTAGGGACAGAGTTGTAGTTGAGTCTTTAATATAGTAGAGAAAGAGAAACACTGAAGGAGGTTAGAAAGGATAGGAACTTTTTTGTGTTCCCCTAGGATCATCTATTCCCTAGTTTTTTCATGTGCCTCTGATCAACCCTCCCCAGTAAGCCTACCACGCACTCTCTCACCTCTCTGGCTAGCATCCATTTCTTAATCCAGAAGCTGCATCCTCCCTACCTTTGCAGAGCCCTTGCTCCCTTGACCAAGTGCGTGGTGAATGGATAATGCAGCTGGAGAGAATTCCCACTAGAGATAGATGTTTTCTAGGATCCAAAGTGTTAATGTATTTGATCAGGGTTTTAAATGTAATATTTTTATATACTTTGAGAGTGTATTTACAAAGCAGTCTCCATGTCTTCTTGACCAAGATGCATAACCACAGTGAAGACGGTAATGACACAACATATAAATGGACTGGTTTATGTTGCAGTTTGAATGCGAGGTTTTAGAGGCACAGTAATCTGTCTTAAACTTGAAGAAATTTCCATATGGTCATTTTAAAATGGAAAGAGAGAGTACAAATGATTGTTTATAAAACAAAATCTATAAATCATTCTAGAAAACCAGTCTGCCGCAAATGTTTACAATTAGAAACTAAGAGAGGCTACAAATCAGCCACAATGTTAGCATGCGCTGTCACCCAGGTAAACACACCTCCAAAAACTTCAGCTCGCACCGGCATTTAACTCTATAAATTTGGTAGAATTATAATGAAGATCCCAATAATTCTTATAAATAGCAACCTCACCCCACCCTTTAATACCTTATAGCAAGATTTATTTTGATAATTTAAAATAAATTACATTGCAAAACAAGTAAAAGTGCCTTGGCATGTTGACCTTTAAAAAATGAAATGAAGTTAGACTCTTACTAGGTTCTTATCTTCCTACTTAGAAGTCTGAACGAGATCAAAGTGCAGTTATACATACACGTGTCTGTTTCTCCCCCTCAGACTGTGAGCAATTTGAGAAGAAAAAGAAAATTTTATGTTTGCATTACTTTAAGCATGTAAAATGAGTCATTTACTCATTGTAAATGTCCAAATATCTTGTGCAATATTTATTTTTCCAGTGTAAAGTTAAGACTATTGTAATGAAAATCTACCAAAACACGGAATTTATGTGCAAAGAATTCTTCTAAAAGTTTTTCAAATTTTTTTCATACATAATATTATGTAATATTACAAGTGAAGATTTGACATTCATGAAAAAATATTTACAAGGTAATTAGCAGTATTCAAATGTCAGGTGATGGTGTTAGTTTGTAAATAGCAATTCCTCTATGTGTGAGTAGGAAAGTAACTACTTAACTGCCTTAAGAATAAGCAAGAGCCTCTCTCCTACCTTCAGTGTAGACTATTGACAGCAGTTGGCCATAATTCTAAGAGTACCTAGACATCTCATTAGTAAGCGAAAAACAGGATTTCTAGTGGGATCACGAAACAGACTGTTGAATTAACCCAAGTCATGGATTTTGTAGAACAGAGATTAGAAGAAAATTGGAATTTAAAAGAAAACAAAGATTCTTTCAGATGACAAAGAGAAGGAGCTTAGCAGGTAAAGGCTGAGTTCAAACAGCTGGTTAGGCATATAGACCCAGAGTCACAAAATATATTTGAAGTCAGTAACTACAACCCTGATGCTGAAAATATATGGAGTTCTTTCACACAGTTACATATATGTTCCTCAAAGTCTTGTGGGTCAAATATTATAATTCTGTCCACTTTACAAGTGGCAGAGTTAAATCTCAGAGAAATTAAATAACTTGCCTAGGCTCATAAATCTTAAACTAAACATGCATCTGTATAAAGTCTATCCCTTCCTGATTCATTTCCAGGGAGAGGAAAAGTTACTGTGAAGAGGACATTTCCATGTAGGATAGTTACTGTATTCCTAAGAGGTAGTCACAACAATCCTTAATTGGTGGAAGCAAAAATGGGGAATGGGTACAGATATTACCCAGTTAAAGTTTTAATTTTATAATTGCTTTAATATTAGAAATGAATGCCATCATTCTTGTTTGAATATTTGTCAGATGTGAAATTCTGCACCCATACCTAACATTTGCAGATTCATAGGTATCCCCAACAGGTTTTTTCCCCTCGTTTTTCATTTCAAGTTTGTTTTAATGGAGTTTTTCTTTAAATTTATTAGCCAAATGCAGACAAAGAACTCTAAGTCCTACTTGGTGGCAATTTGGAGTGACTCACATGTATTTATCTAAAATTCTCACACTTGAGGAAAAGATATACAAAAAGAAATCTGTTTCTACTCAAATTTTGTATGAAGAGAAGAAGGATGAGAAGGATTTACTGTATCTTTGTGTGCTCATGTAATTAGCATATTTTTATAATGACTTTTTAAAATGTGGACAGTGGGTAACCCTTTAATGTTCTGCTTGTGTAGAGACATTATTTAAACATAAACTAACCTTGATAGATAAACTTAACTACCTGAGTAAGTGTGGAATTTAATGACAAGTCAACTGGCATGTGGCGGCAGAGAGTGAGTGCAGAATATTTGCCTTTGAAAATAAGGCTGAACTTTTCATCGCTGGGATACCAGAGGGATCTTAATGGGGGTCACAGATGATTTCTGGGTTCACAGAACATAACAAATGTTTGTGTACAAGTACTCCTGTGCATCTGTACATTTTCCTTGGGAAAAGATCTTTCAGATAATCATAGGAGTCTGTCTCAGCAAAGGTTAGGGATCACTGGTGCAAAAATTATGATGGTCTGATTCTGCAGTTATGATTATGTGAAAGTATTTTTTTAAAGAGATAATCTAGTCATCATTTTAAGATAAGATAATCTTAAAAAAATACCCATTTTATATGAAAAATGAAAAGAATCAGGAAAATGAAAAATATTCTATTTATCCCTAAAATACTCTTTATTCTTTACTTTTATTTTGTTTCCCTGTTACTATTATGGCATTATGTTAATTTATGTAAGCTTGGAAAACACCTACTTATTACTATACTACCAATGCTTGAGTTTTTTTATTTTTAATATATTTAAAAGACAATAAATTTAAAAGTTTAAAAAAAAAAGGAACTCTAAGTCCTAAAACCTAAAGTGACCACAGGGAATGAGTCAATAAACATAGCAAGTGGGCAGTAGACAAGGGCAGTAGGGACTTTATATTAGAGAGGACAAGGGCTCCGTAATGGGACACAGATAAGAAAATTTATTTGTAGTCTTCTATTCATTCTTTCAACATATAGTAAATGAATGCCTCCTATGTTTCAGGAACTCTGCTGAGAACTGTAATGCAACTATGAAAAAAGACAAGATCCCTGCCCTCATGGACCTCCTGGTCTAGAGGAGGAGCGCAGGCCTGTGGTAACTGAAGGGTGCTCTGGGGCTCACAGGATGGGCGACCCCACGTCAGCAGGTGAGTTTTGGATAGAGGGGTGGGGGCCGTGTGGTCAAGAACAGCTGTTCAGAAAAGCTAATTCTAAACCTCACTCTTAAAGGACGAGTAGGAATTTTTTTGTATTGAGTGATAATGGTAAAGGCATTGAAGGCCAAGATTGAAATTATGCAAAAATTAAGAAAATGTGATTAGCTCAAAAATAGCAAGTGATTCTAAACTGCAAGAGGTTAAGATACATTTGAGAAATTGAAGAAAAAGCAAAAAGCTAGAGAGTCAGAGAGGGGAAGTCACGATAAGCCTAATAAGCTCCACTCGGGGGGCTGAGACCTTAGGCTGAAGGTGGTACAGAGCTAGTCAAGAATTTTAAACAGCAAAGTTCGTGAATAAGTAATAATTTAGAAGTGCTAAGCTAAAGTTATATTTTGATGAGTTTATAAAGCAACAAGAGGAATGCTTTGATATCATGTTGACTAAAATGACAAGGTAAAACTGTGCAGACATAAATTATAAATGTGACGTTTCTAACATTGTCAAAAAGAAAAGTCATGTCAAAAAGACTGAACAAACAATGATGGCTGACTTTGGGTGCTAGGATTATGACAGAACTAATTCCATCAACACATATTGTACATATTTAAATTTTATTTTTAAAAGACTCCAAACTTCATGGCTCTTTTTTGTAAAAAGCTACAAGGTAGAGTGTGATGTCTAAGTTTATTGTCAATATATGTTAAAATTTCATATTGCTACGTGGAACTAGTGTATCTTTAAAGTAGTCCTTGTTCACTGCAGATCCACAGTGAATTAAGTGTTTCATCTGAATCTTGAAGTTCATGTTGTCAGTGTTGTTTTCCTCCAACGGCTACAGGAATTGGTCTGAAATCATAATTTCAAGAGAGAGGCAGTATGGCTTACAAAACTTCAGGACCATGCTCAAGCTAGCATAGGTTTATTTCCAGATGTCTGTCCTATGACAAATTGCTTAATATTCCCGGAAAAGGGTGATCACAACAAGGACCCACAGATGTGTGGAGGTTGCAGTGGGTGTGGTAATGGCAACAGGCCGGAAGGCCACATGTCAGCAGAACTCGTTTTAGTTAATTATACACACTGAATACTCTCATTCTGAGACATGGTTGGAAGCACAGCGGCCACGCTTTCAGACTTGGTGGGCTCTCACCCCCGGGCTTACCGTCATCTGTGTATGGGTGTAAGTGCAGTCCAGGTTGTTCTCCCCTAAGGATGTGTCCTGGCATGTCAAGGTTCAAGTGTCTTGCTGCTTTTCTGTCCGTTTGTGTGGACTTGTGAGATCTTCCTCCAGTGACTGTTCCACCATCCTTCCATTTCCTTCCTTGGAAACTGCTCACTCATCTGCAATTTTGGAAATTATACCCCAAACTTAACTCTTTCAAACTACTTATGGATAGATATAGGAAAGTTAGGAAATTCTAATGGCCTTTCCTTGATGACATGGCCATTTGTTCCTCTGTCTGCCCAGTTATATGTACAACGCTGGAGAAGGTCTATGACGAACTTGTAGAGTAGTGGCTACTCTAACACATAATTTTTAAACTTGTATCACAAAGAAGGAAAAAAAAATCTTCATTTGTGTGGATCATTCTTCTGCCCCAAACCTGCCAGTGATGCCTTATCTCAGAGTAAAAGCAAAGCACTCGTGTCTGTAAGACACTGTAGGTCATGCTCCTCTCTCTCACTGGTGAGTTCTTCCCTGCCCATCTTCTCTAAAATAGTAACTACCACCAGTATTTCTCAGTGCTTCCCTCCCACTCTTATGCTTTCCTTTTCAGAAAGGAAAAGTTCTTCACAGGACTAATAAACATCTCTTTATTTTCTGTTTTCATCACTTAGAGTGTAAACTCCATGAGAGTGAGGATTTGTGTGAGTTTTGCCCACTGCTGTATATTCAAAGTCCAGAACTATATTGTCACATACTATGTGCTCAATAAATATTTGTAGAGTAAAATATTTATGTATCAGATGAAGTTAGAAAAGCTATTTCAAGGAGAATTTAATTGGAAAAATAAGTACTGGATCTACTTATAGTAAAATTGTATTGTAATATCTAAAGTTAAATAGAGAATTTCTTTTAATCGATAAGGATAATTCATCAGGAGGAAGATAGGTGTCATGGGAGCCAAGAGAAAACACTTCATGCCGGTGCGGGAGGCACCAACTCGGATATGGGCAGGAAACCTTATTGTCACCAGAAATCTGGTCTCAAAATTTCATTATTTAAGGCTTCATAGAATAGGGGCACATGGTATTTTCCCTTCTAGTTAGAGGACTTTGGGGCAGTGACAGTAAAAACCACTGTTCTGCTACCGACTTGGGGCAAATGTGAATAAATGAGATGTATTTGACCAGGTCTGAGAAAAGCCTGCGGTCTTTATGAAGCCAATCAAGGAGAAGCATAAGACTGTAGAGATGAACGCCACTTGAAACTAAGGAATTCTAATCCCTGTTTCGTAATTCACTGGGGTGGCTGCCAGCCATCACGGAAGCTCTGCAAATCTCAGAGTTCTGGCTGTTTTCCAGGTTGTGACTTAAGAGTCCCTGAAATGAACATGTCACCCTCTTGCTGTGGTTATGAGAGGAAAGGGTACTTAGCAAGCACTAAGCACACCAAGAAGCCAGCTTTACTGATGTGGAAGCTAAGGCTTATCTGGGAAGGTCTGGCAACAGGTAAAGGGGCAGGAAGGGAGGACAGTTTCCCAAGGAATGGAACTTCCTGCGTCCTGTGAGACACAGGCTTAGCTTACTGCTGGGACTTTCCCCTCGTATGGAAGTAGAGACTTGGCAAACAGGCAAATCCCCAGGAAGAAGAGCTTTGTGCCAAGTACGGGCAGAATATGACCCTAAAAGGAAGTTGGTAAAGGGTTCAATTTACTATTCTCTGGATTCCACAGTGTGAAGCAGACATGGGGAAAGGAGATTATTTTAACAGGAGTCCACCATTTTCAAAGGGACAAAAACTTGGGAGTGGGCACGGAGTACAAATCAGGGGCTGAAGCCTCAGGATGGAAACTCAGCTTGACATCCTGGTCACACCCATTCCCTCATGCTCAAGAGACAGCTGCTTATTCTCATTCCCCAATTAAATTACACAAGAATTTTAAGAGATTTCTTCTGGCTTTGGAGAGGTCCGCCTGTAATAGTTTCTCATTCTAGGACTATTAGTCAAAAAGATTGAGTAGCCTGTGAAGTTTCTGTAAGACAGTGGATAATACATTTTTATCCTTTCCAAAACATTATAGAAAGAGTTTATGAGCAACCTTCCTTTCTGGGTACTGCAAAGATTTTGCTGAAGAAAAGGTCTAACCAAAAGAATATATTAATTTTTAAAACAAAATATTGTTTGCAACTACTTAAGACTTCCTAGGTATAGACATTTGCTAAAGTAAATTGTTCTTTGGTTCTAAGAAAATATTTTAATGGGCCACATGGGCATTTTTTATTGTACATAGTAGGGCTCCAAGGATAATCTAGAAAGGCAAGACTTAGAGAAAAAATTAAGTGAGATCTCTGTGAAACAAAGTAACAAAGATTTTGTAATTATCTACTAATGCTTGGTAAATGGAAGTGAAAACCTTGGAAAAAGAAAGGTCTTCGAGCTTCTAGACTTGCACCATCCAACATGGTAGCCACTAGCCACATAAATTTAAATTTAATCAAATTAAAAATTCAGTTCCTCAGTCACACTAGCCACATTTCAAGTCCTCAGCAACCACATGATGTTAGTGGCCACTGGACTGGACAGTGTAAAAGTTTCGTCAGACATCATTGGTCTAGACAGATAGGATTCTCAGGGGCGCACGTGGTTTGTGGGAGGACATTCAATAGTAGAATAGTTTTTTGACTATGTGGGAATGATTGTCTTATTTCTCTGAAGTCTTCAAGCAGAAATCTGTTTTACATAGAATCCCAGTCATTTCATGTTAGTAGTACTTTGGGGAATGAAGGAAAGGAAGCAAAGTTCCAAAGCTGTAGGTGGAAATTAGCCACAAAGTAATGAAAGCCTGATGGACAGCGAAATGCCTTTTGTGAGAAAGCCCAAAACCTTTGAGAGTTTGCTAGCTAACAGAACCTGAAACAGTATCAGAGTAACATGCAATCATGTGCAGAGCTAGTGTGTTTTTCATCACTGTTCTTCCAAAATAACTATTCAACACAGGTAAAGCAATGAAAGAAAGGGCTATCAATAAAACAGCAAGAAGAGTTAGTTCAGGGACTTAGCTTTTGTGTTTGAAAGTCATGCATTGAGTCCACACCGAATCGTTCTAAATTCGTTTACTTTAGTTATTGGTCAAAGAACAAGGTTTAGCAAGCAGTTCCTGAACATGCATTTGAAATACAGGGGTTTTCTCCTGCTTCCTCTAACAGAAACGTGATTTTGGACACATCCTTCTTTCTTTGAATTTCTTTAATTAAAAATTTAAAGTGCTTGCCCCCTCTACTTTTCATCAAAACTTAGTGACAAATACACTGTCTTTGTCACACATTCCAATTAATTGTCACTATGCCTGGAAAATTAGAACCTAAATCCACAAAACAAAGTCTCAACTATATATAGTTTCCCACACATTAATAAAGTCACTCTTCTTAACAATTTTTTTTTGGTTTTCTACTTCGTGAATTCCATGCAGACATGTCTTTGACTGTAAGGTTACTTTTGCATTTGAACATTGAGAATTTCAAGAAAAGATGCTAAGAGGAAAATAATTCTGCATTAAAAAATTCTAAGATAGCCTTGGTGGAATTTATTGGTAAAATGAATTGATGATTTAAACATTAAAATGATTTGCTACTCAGCATTAAAAATGAAACTTTAGCATTTTACAGAAGTTGTAGAAATTCTAAAGAATAGACTAAAAGCACAGATATCACGTGTCCAGAATATAAACTGGCAAAAGAAAGACCAGCATCTGCCTGAATGGTTTGTAGCCCAACTAGACAAATGGTTGTTGTGGCTTAGGTTTAACTGTTTAATACCTGCTGATTAATTGAAATTAATACCACTTAGCTTAAATAAAAGAGAGGAATGAATTAGCCTAAAACTGTTATTCTCTTCTGATTCGTTGAAATTAGTACAACTTAGCTTAAGTAAAAGAGAAGGATAAATTATCATACAATGAAATAGTCATGGGTGTACTTCACCTTGAATATCTATAGATGGTGCCAATATGACATTCAGATCCCCTAGAAGTGACCTAAAAGTCTCAAGAACATACTGAAATTTCTTTATCTTCACTAATCTTAAAAACTCAAGCTATAATCAACTAAATATGATTTTTGTTATTTATCATGAGTCACACTTATTGTTCTATTAGATTTCATGAGCTTTAGTCACCTTCTGTATTAAGGACACAGAAATGAACTCTTGCAGGTTTGGCAAGAGAATTCCAAAAACTAGCAAACCACAAAAAAAAAAATCAATTAATTTTACTTTACTAATTTATTATGTCTTTCCCCTGACACAGACCAAAGTAGAAAATCTTAACTTTCTATTTAGAACAGTCCAAGAAAGCAGACTTTAATTGCCAAGGAAAGTTTGAAGATTAACTATCTCTTTTTCTTGATAAGGACACTGGCTCCTGAGGTGGTTATAATTCTCCCATTTTTCCTCAGCTGGATTTCGGTAGAAACAGAATTAGAACTCACATATCTTAGTTCCAACCCACTGTCCATGCAGCATCCTACGTAGCCTTATTTGAGTCTATCTGTCTCTCGCTCCTTCTTTCTTACAAAGACTCTTGGAAAGCTTCTTTAATTCTTCCTGCTTCAAAAACATCAAAATTGTAATTTCCTGACTTGAACAATTCTAGCCAATACCTCAAGTGTTCCTCAACTTGGTTTATTAAAAAGTAGAAAGCCAGTGTGTTCCCAAATGGCTTATATAATTATTTTCTTAAAGAAGAAATGTTTCTTAATCACATGGTGGTAGTGTGGATAATCCTATTCTGTTTTTTACTCACCTGGATAATAAAATCAATATAATCAGGGAAAGAAAGTGACCACACGGCAGCAAAAATGTCTATTAGAATCTTACTTTAAATGTGTTGTTTCCAGCAAGCAGACAGAATAGCTCACATGTTATTAAGTTGTTTGTATTAAACAATCTGTCAGATCACACCTTGGTCTCCATAATTGGAGCACGTGGTAAAAAAAAAAAAAGAGCATCATGTATTCTGCACACAGATTTCTCACCTGCTGTGACCAGCAGGCCTCACAAAGGGAAAAGACCCAACTATTGATTCTTGTAGCAACAAAACTCCATGCTGTTCTTCCCTGGTCTCTGCTGAGTGCAGCTTAGAATTAGTTTTCCCCTTCATAAACTCAGTGATTTTTAGCTATGGCCTACTTCTTTGATAACTTCATACTGCATTGTTTCATTTTCCCTTCATTTTCCCCTTACAACCATAATGCATACAAACCAGCCGTTCCTTCACACGTGCAGAGCGAGCCGGGGGGGAGGTGGGCAGGGAGAAAGAGAAAGAATCTCTTTCCATTAGAGGAATGAAACAAAATAGAATGCCATCCAATATTAATACTATATTAAAGGGAAATGGAGTTCATGGTTTTCAGAATATTCCCTGAAGGGTAGTTCTGTTCCACATTGATCAGTCTGGTTGATTTTTAGATATTTTCAGAGGTGTCTGCTTGTGGCCCAGCACCTCTTATGCAGCCTTCGTTTGTTACTGTTACTTACCTAAGTGACGAGTATTATGATAAAACAGTTATCTTCAGACAGCATACCTTATACATCTTGTCAAAAAAAAAAAAAAAAACCTTTGTAAGCTTGAAACTTGAATTGTTCTGAGGGTGATGTGTTTTGTGAACTTAATAACTGTTGTTAGATCAAAACCATTAAAATAATTTTCAGCCTAAACTTTGTTTTGTTCAGGAAACTGAACAGTTTCACTTGAAAAAATTTATTTGTCCACTTAACTAAGAGTCCTCACTTTCACTCATCTTCTCATTAGAGGAGATGGTTTCAGTGGCTTTTTTTTTTTTTTTTGAAGCTATCATCAGTTTTCTTTTTAGTATTCAGTAAGGAAACAGGAAACAGGAAAAGAGAAAACTTTAATAGTAAAGATAATGGCTTGCCATAAACCCCAGAATGCAAGTAGTAGAGTAAAGCTGTTACAAGCCCTCTTGAAGTAACACAGCCCTTGTTAGCTGTAATGTTTGGGCCCAACAGAATGAAATGAAATTCTTTCTTGATTTCTTTAGAAGTGATTACTGGATATTTTGCTAATTAGTGATGCACATAGACCATTTTCAAAATACTTCGGTTTATACTACAGGGAGTCCTTAAATAACATTCTTTTTATGGGAGTTAAAATGTTTTATTTTATTTTGATGGTGAATAAGAAGCAAGTATTTTTAATAAAAATATCACTGATAAGAGAGCAGCGAAAAGCATTTTTCTTTGCTTCTGGTCCACATAAAAAGTTTATGCAACCAACCTGCCATTTGGACCGCGTAGAGGGAAATTTGCCCTCACTGTCTGTATTTCAGCAGTGGCTATATTCTGTAGCCATCTTCTTTCTCTGCTTTAAAACCTTGTTAAGGGACTACTGGGTAACCATTTTATTTAAATCTTTAATAGTATCAGTTTTATACTTGCTAAATTTTAGCAGCTTAATATACATCTTAGAAAAATGAGATGCTGAAAAGTTAGGAGAAAGTATTTTAGAATAGTAACATGGCACCACTACGTGCTTATAATAATTTATTTTTCCTCTTCAGAAAGTAAGAAATGTATAGCAATCAGATGGGGAGGGTTTAGCTCAGTGGCAGTGCACATGCTTAGCATGCATGAGGTCCTGGGTTCAATCTCCAGTACCTCCATTAAAAAAAATAAAAGAAAAGAAATGTAAAAGAACAGTGTTCCCCAAACTTTTAATGTAACAGTTACCTGGGATGCTTATTGAAAATTTTTTAGATTCCTGACCTGCCCGCATATACTTAGATGCAGTGACTCAGACTCTTGGGGGGCAGAAAGTAATTCTGGTGCAGATGGCCCTATATGACTTTTTAAATTCTAATCCCTAATCTTTCTGTTGTCAAGACGGCTACAGAAATATGCTAATGATCTGGTCCAGCGATTCCATGACCTGGTCTTCTACTAGACTTACCAGGGGGAGTTAACAGCCACAATCCAGACCAACTGAGTCAGACCACTCAGAGATGAATCTGATAAATGCGTGGGTCTGAGTATCCCTGACTTAGAACAGACTGCTGAGGATTGAAATGAGTAACAAGATCTTGATGCCCTGTTCTTCTGAAATACTGAATATGAAATCCCTGTATCTACCAGTACCATAAGGGTAAAAAAAAGTTCTACAGTATGGCGATAGGACTAAAGATAGGCAAAGGGTAACTGATATCACCTAAAAGATCAACATAGTACTGAAATATACTGAAGGATGTTTTCTTCAAAAAATGGAAGATGTTATCCCTTTTTGTGTTCGCATAAATACACATGGGGAAGAATGTACTTAAGCATACTGCTCAGTGCATTGATATAAAGTGTACAAACCTGTAAAGCCAGCTCCAGACCAGCAAGTAGACAGTCACCAGTGGTTCTCATCATTCTGTCTTCTAATCACTATCATTAAGGAAAACCAGTCTTCTGAGTTTTAAAGGAATAAATTAATTTTGCTGGTATCTACACTTTATGTAAACGGTACTATGCAATATGCACTCTTTGGCAAGTTCCTTTCCCTCAACATTATGTTTGTGAATTCATCAATATTATTGCTAAAGATTTAGATCTCATTCACAGTCCTATTTAGTTATTCTGTGTGTCTATTCCCCAATTCCATTTACTGATTAACATTTTGGTAATGACAGTTTTCAGTTATTATGAATGGTGCACTGTGCATTTTGGAAAACAGATGTATAATTTTTACTAAATAACCCTATGAGTTGGATTGCTTGTTGCTAGAGTATTCATTTGTTCCAAAGTTGTGCCAGTTCACAGCTCCCGCAGCAGTGTCTGCGAATTCAAGTTTCTCTGTCTTCACTGATAATGTCTTTTTAAATTGTAGTCATGTTGGTGGCTCTGAAGTACTGTCATATCATATCTTGGATTAATTTACCTTTCTGTTACAACTAATGAATTTAAGCATCTATTTATAAGTTTACCGGCTATTGGGAGATCCTTATTCATGAAGCTTCTTCAAATCTTGTGCCTTTTTATTGGGTCATTAGTCTTTCTTATTGATTTGTAGGTGATCTTTCCTCTCAACAGAAGCCTTTTGTTATGTATATGGATTTTGAGTATTTTCTCCCAGTCCATAGCTTGTCTCTTCATTTCATTTACAGTATCTTTCGATGAACAGAAATTCTTATATTTAATATAACACAGTTTTTTTAATTCTTTTCTTTCATGCTTACTACTTTTTATGTCCTATTTAAGATTTCTTTGCTTACTCCAAGGCCACAGAAAATGGATTTGTATGTTTTGCTCTAACATTCTTATTTTACCTGTTATTTAAGCAACCCACATAGAATTGACTTTTGTGTATATGGTGAGGTAGGAGCCAAATTACTTTTTTTTTCTCTGTATAGCCATCTCTTAAACCCGGCACCGTTTATTTAAAAGATAAAACATAATTTCTCATGCATACGGTGTTTTTATTTTTCTTAAAAAACAGGTGAACAGACACATAATGATCTGTTTCTGAACTCTTTATTCTGTTCTGTTAGTAGTTTATCTATCTCTGCACCAAAATCACACTGTATTAGTTACATATTATAAGTATACTAATAAGCATTTTTGTGGTTATGATGTTAGTATATTTAAATTAAAAATTCTGTGGTGAATGTGAGCATGCGGGGGGGGTGCACACGCATGTGTGTGTGTTTCACAGAGCTGCATGAGTTTTATTTTTTGCTTATTATAGACAACTAATTTAAATATCTACTCATCAAGGTGCCTGATCACATAGTTTTAGCATAGCTAATTTTTAAGTATGTTTAAAAAGTGGAAAGTAAGCTTTGAATACTGGACTTCCACATGCGGACATATGATATAATGGATTAATAGTAAAGAGGCTAGCTTTGGTAAGGTTTTCTCAAAGCAATGCTAATATTCCTTGCAAGGAAGCTTCTTGCCCAGTTAACTGATGAAGGTTCAGTGATTTGTCCCTTACAACAAATCTAGCCATAACTCTACCAAATAAAAACAAGTGATCATATACTTGATTATACTGCTAACCTTAATGGAAAAGATTTTAACTCGTAACGATGTATAAAATATTGCAATCCATTACTGATTCCATGTTCTACCTAGTGGTTTGTCAATTTTTAAAATAAAATAAGATAAAATTGATGAGTTTATTAGGCTAAAAGATATCCAGTCTGAAAGCACTCTTTCATAGGTTGGGATTTAGAAAATTGGATCAATTATGCAATAAATCAAGAAAGGAGTCTTAGGCAAAAAAGAAGTAGAGGAGCTGAATTAACTCTTTTGACTGCTATAATTACATTTAGTAAATAAATTATCAGTTGCTCACTTCAGTTTTTTGGGGTAGACTCAGTTATATTAGAATGTTTGACATGGTGAGGACTGTGGAGAACAGACTGAATCAGAGAACTGAGTGCAAGTGCTTTTTTGGGAGTGCTCTTGGGAGCAGTACCTCCAGTGCATTGCAGGAAGCAGGTTTGGGCAGGTTTGGGCAGAGAGCATTTACCCTGTAGCTCAAGGTCTAGTCACTCCCGAAGGGCATTCTAAACCTAAGATGGTATATCATGAATGTCCTCAATTTATAGAAAGACTTGGGCCTTTGCACCTGTGCATAGACCAGTGACTGGATGCGAAATACCCCTAGAGCAGGGATGTAACTGTGGTCAAGGCAGTTTCCCTGGTTGAGGGCACTTGCAGGGGAGGGATTCAACTCAGCCATCAGCAGGCAACATCCCCAGCAGGTAGGGAGACAAATCCCTCATCCCAGGTGGACTCTGGGTAGTGAACTAGAGTATCATTACAGTTCAGCATTGCACGTTTTGGATCTACTTGCTTCATATAATGTTTACTCTAGATACAGTTCCTCTAGGATTCTGATTGGTCTCATTTCCTGGGAGTACTTATAAGAAAAAGGATGGTGGGACAAATTATAGTCCCTATGGCTGCAGCTAGTTGCAGGGCTGATTCATAATCATCATTCCTTCCTAACTATCAATTCCAGGTCATTCACACCTTCAGCAAGTAACTCTGCTTGTTAAGTGGCTTACCTGGTAGGATGATTGAGACTTTCAGCCCTGAGGGATCTAAATTCCTGGAAACCATGTCCTTCTCATATTGTGGCTGCTGAGTATGCCCACACATGGTCAAAATTTGACGAGACTATCATTAGGAACACCACTGATTCATCTGCGCCCCAAGCAGATTCTTCCCTGAATCCACAATGTAATAATAGCTATATCTCTTTCTGATCACCAAGTCAGTTTCCCCTGCCAATCTAGTGAAAAAAAGACACTGAAAGTGACTGGGTAACAGTCATAGCTAAAAGTTTAGTTAGACTCTTACTATGTTGCCTGATGAAAGTATCCCCCTTCTGAGAACTAAAATCTCTAGAACCATATAATTTAGAGTTGCACTTAGAGGTCTACTTCCCAAGTGGATCACTGAGATTGATGGTAAGAGGATCCACTCTTCTTCCATCAGTTGGTTCAGAGGTCCATATTTTCTCCTCATTGGGGTCATGTGGCCATTCATTTAGAGTGTATCCTGCATCTCAGAGGATGTCACCTTATCTTTGTGAGATATTATTTCTAAGCTAATGCACCAGCTGTGCCTTCAAAGGGCATTTCTGGAGATAGGAAAAGGTATTTACTGTAAGTGGACCTGAGGTTTCTTTTGGAGGGTGTTAAATATATTCTAAATTAGTTGTATTAGATGGACAACCGGAAGTCTCTTCCGTAAGTGGCTTCAGTGGGATAGAATTCAAAGTGCAATGAACCAAAAGTGATTTTAAATAAAGTAAATGATACAGATTTTCTTTCACTTTTATTTAAAAACTGATTTAAAAACCTAACTTTAACTCAAACATGGAAACGTACATTCTTTTGCCAATCTTTTGGTCTAGGGCCAGACCTTTCCTTAGAGAATATGCCCACTGATTATAATTCTGTAATATCTTTCCTGTATTTTTCACACCCATAACACAGTGTCTCTTGTTTCCCATTTCTTTAAACTAAAAAAAGAGCACAGTTATAATTGAAGTGTTAAACTCTAGATTTCCAGACTTTTCCATCTTTTGCAGTTGTTTGTCCTGTGCTTAAATCAGTAATTTTTAGTAAATTTTTATTGTTTGTTTTCCAAAGTGTTCAAATTTGTAGAAACAGTAGTTTTATTTTTGTGTGTGTGCATGTCTCTTGACTCATGAATTAAGTAAATTACATAAATATAATAGCAAATACAACTCGCGTGTGATACAGCACCAAATCAACTTGGGCTAGCAGAAAATAGGGGCATACAAAGGAGTGGCTTGCTTACTACTTTCATTTTGCTTGCTTTGAGTACTACGAGGTTTTGTAGGGGAGATGGAGAGTGTTAGTTAATCCAGAGTTTGTTAATTGGTAGATGGAGAAGTGAACATTCATATAGTTGCGTTATTTACTTCCGTGCTAATTTTTAAGTCTCTGTGGGGTTTGGGGATTTTTTTAATTGAGATGTGATCTACATACAAAGAAATATATTTTTAATGTGTGCATTTTGATGAGTTTGAAGAAAAGTATACTTCTGTAAAACAGTCACCATAAACACTGCCTTTAACTTAACTGTCGCTTCTAGAGATTTCCTCTCTCCCTCCCTGTTTTTTTGTTTTTTGTAACAAGAACATTTAACGCAAGATCTACCCTCATAAATTTTTAAGTGCACAACATGATAGTAACTATATAGACTATGCTGCATAGCAGATCTCTAGCACTTACTCATCTTGTAAAACAAACTTTGTACCTTTTAACCAACACCTTCCTAATTCCCCTTTCTCAACCCACAACCAGCCCCTGGTAACCACCATTCCACTCTCTGCTTCCATGAGTTTGACTAATTTAGATTCCTCATCTAAGTGGGACCATGCAGTATTGTTCTATGTCTAGCTTATTTCATTTGGCATAATGTCCTCCAGGTTTATCAGTGTTATCCAATATTCTTCTTTTTTAAGGATGAATAATATTCCATTGTATGCACATACCACATTGTCTTTATCCATTCATCTTTTGATGGATATTTAGGTTGTTTCCATGTCTTTATTATTCTAAATAATATTGCAATAAACAGGGGAGTATAGGTATATCTTAAGGTCTTGATTTCAATTCTTTTGTGTATATATCCAGAAGTGGGACTGCTGCATCATATGGTACTTCTATTTTTAAGTTTTGAGGACATCCATACTGTTTTCCCTATTGGATGTACCAACTTACACTCACACGGACAGTATACCAAGTCCTAGCAGACACTTACCTTTTTCTTTTTCTTTTGATAATAGCCATCTTAGCAGATGTGAGGTGATATCTCCTTGTGGTTTTGATTTGCATTTCCCTGATGATTAGTGACGTTGAGCACCTTTTCATATACCTATTAACTATTTATATTTCTTCTTTAGAGAAATGTCTGTTCAAGTCTTCTATCCATTTTTTAATTGGGTTATTTGTTTTGTTTCTATCGAATTGTAGGAGGTTTTTTTTAAACATATTTAAGAAATTAACTATTTCTTTCTCTCCTACAAATAAATGTCAGTTGCTCTCTGTAAAGTGCTAATACCCAAATATATGAACTGTTAGCTTCTAGGAAAAAAAAAAGAAATAGTGAAATAAATCAGTTGAGGCATTTATTTCAGGTAAAACATGATAAATATCTAGAGAAAAATGTTAGATTCAAAGACTTTGCTAATTTTCAAAGATTATGCTTGCTTTTCATATTTTATATTTATATTTTTAATAAGCTGAGAAATTCAGTATATTATGATCATTTAAGAAAATGATCTTAAATTATCTTCTGAATAGAAAATGATCTTCTGATTAGGGTCACAGAAACCTTTCTACCAGCCTGAGCTCTTAAAGGGCTTGACTTCTCAGGTCACTCTGTCAACTAGTGGTAAGAATAGAAACTCAATTATATTTTAACACTTGTAATGGATATAATCAAAATTCATATATAAAATTATTACATTTAGAATTTTATTAATCTAAAGCAGAAAAATCTAATTTTCAAACTTTCATCCCATTCCTGTATGATTTAGTGACACATCAACTATGGACTAAATACATGCTAGTTGTCTAGGTGCCTGAACACATACTCATGGGAGCCCAAATGGACATAACTCAAGTGTTGGCACAAAACCAACCCATCCGGTGTATCCAGCAACCATGCTACCTACGTGGGGCATCTCCGCTCTGCCTGAGATCATGATTTATAAACCAGAATTGTAATTTATAGAATTCACAGTCTCCAATTCACTGACAGTTTACTGATAAGTGACAAGTATAATTTTTATACAATACAAAAAAAAGACAACATGTCCCTACTTTGTATATGAAATTAACTAAACAAGATGAGAAAAAATTAAAATGAGATGCTCTGACTTTCATTTATGCCAGTAATTTTGAAAATGTAACACTATATTGCTGTCTTCAACATATTTCAGTCCCAACAACATTCAGCTAGAATTAATAAAATGATTCCAAATTCTGTGAGCTCAATATGTTACTACATGAAGAGGGAACTCTCTGGTCAGAAAATCTGGATATATCATACTCCCTACTTTGTAGAGAGGGAAGAAAGTGTGTCTCCTGTAGGGGAAAAAGTGGTACTAAATAATCTGCACTCCAACTTTTCCATATTCTTCTCTATGTGTGGCTAAGCCTGATCTGGGGCATGAAGAACACAAAACAAACTAACATGAATTGTCAAAGCTGTTGTCAATCAGGAAAAGTCACCTTGGTGATCGAGAGTATTAGCCATAGTGCTTATGTTTTGCATGAATGAGTAAGCAGTCTACAACATTTTACTGATTATAAAAGAGGAGTAATTTCATTAAAGAAACAATAAACTTCTAATTTTCCAAAGTTCTTTTGAATGGTAGGCACCTAATATTTGGGGGTATTGTCATGCTCTGCCAAAATATAAATTCATTTGATATTAAGAACACTGTCTAAAACCACAAAGGAAATATTCACAGAACAGGCTCTTAATATGTACAAAGAACTTGGCAACTGGACATCATATAATAGATATTCAGCTCACAGATATTCCCATTTATTTTTGAAGATTATTTTTTTCTCCTTCGAAAGAAAGGAGCAAGGAAGAGCAATTCAAGGCTTACTATTCTCCCTGGGCACAACACAAGGACAAGGGCCAGCTTCTTGGGCATTTGACCTGTGCTTGACTTAATGCTCTGATGTTGCCATCTTGAAATCCTGAATAATTGTTTAACAAGGGGCCCTACATTTTTATTTTGTACTGGGTCCCACAAATTTTCTAACTGCTCTTAACAAGGAGATTGGCTGTGATTAAAGAACAGATTCTGCTTGAGGTTGCCACCAGGATATAAATGAACATAAGCCCTTCTGTGTAGCTCTGTTATTTCACATTCTCCACTAATGTTCTTGCTCTAATTTCACTCACATCCTGCTTCTTGGTCCTCTTCCTGTTGAAAAAGGCATCAAAAGGTCACAGATTTACCAACCCTACATGTTAAGCAACTTGATCTATAATTGCTTTACACAATACATGTTGTAGGTAGACCAAGTTAATTCAACTTGGTCAACTGAGAATACTTTTATTTTTAAAACTGAGAAAGGATGCAAATAAGAATAATAAAATAAAGCATCAGTTTTTCCCATAAAGGAAAAATACTCACATTTTATCAGAAATATTTGTATTCGAGAAATTGTAGCATTATGCTTCAACATCAGAAACACATGAGTATACACTTATCTATAGCAAACTTTGTGATGTCTCATTAAAAATATTTTGAAGAGTAATATGATTAATTTCTTTATCTTAGAAAATGCTTCAGTATAATAAAGCTTCAAGCACTTTTAGAACATCTGTTTCTGTGTTTTGAGGAAATTTTTCTGATCAAAAATTTGTTGCCTTTTAAACTCTCTTAAATCCATGATAATTAACCCAACACAGGTTATAGTTGTGGGAGGCCTTATTCTCGGACCAAGGAGGTGATTTATTAGCGGTGTGATGCCATGAATGCTAGGATCCCCCAACATCCTCACAGTATCTTCCTCTCCACACACTGATGCTTAAAATCCTGCCCCTAAGACAGCTAGCAGTCAAATAGCTCTTGCTCTGTACCGGGTGCGCGACTAAAAGCTCTACCTACACAATTCATTCATTTATATATATTGAAAATACACACTAGTGGAAAATTCTAACCTCTGGGTCGTATTTGTTATTCACTTTCTTCTGCTGTTTTTCATCTGTAAACAAATGTACAAAGTATAAATCTGCAAACCAAATTCAATAATGTTTCCTGTATTTTTCAATATTTATGAAAGTTGCTGTTTTAGGCTCTGTATATATAAAAGAATTTATCAAATAAAAAGCGTTTACTATTTCCACTCTTAAGAATCTAGTATACATTTTTAACAGTTCATACAAGGCATGTTTGACAGACAGGAAGGGATACAACGGCTTATAAAGGACTGATCCCTGAGAAGGTGCCATAGGATAACAGTTTCTTAGTAAACAGTGCCACCAAGTGGTGTTTCATTATATAATGAATTTCAGGATTCATTATATAATTAAACATTTAATAATATAGGAAAACAAAAATATTTTTCTTGTATAGAGTTCGCAAAAAACTTTATGGCTGATATTGACTAGAATTCATAAATATTCACTAAATGGGTTTATGTAAATAAATACTTTTGTTCACTGAGTATTTTTATGTATTAAATATTTTACAATAGTCTTACTTATTTTCATGTAAAAGAATCCCCCTTTGAGCCTAAACACACATCACTGAAAAACAACTAGAAAAATTGAAAGCATAATGGTCCAAAGCATAAGCTACTTTTCTTAAGTAATGGATTCAAGTTGGTGTGTAAAGACTATGAAAATGCTTTTAAATGTACTTTAAAATATATTTTTTCTCAACTATTGTATTGAACTTTAGAAAAATATGTTTAATGTAATTAGATTTAATTTTTCCTTCTTTATATTTCCAGTTTCATTAAGTATTTTAAATTATAATAAACTTAATAGGCAAACTAAAAAGAAACTTACAAGGGTATATAATGTTTGTTTTCATATTTGTAGAAGAAAAGAAAAAAATTAAATGCCCCCAGGCAAGATAAAGCATTATTTACCATTTTTATTTTGAAAATCCTTACTGGTAAACATTCTTATACCCTACCTAACTCTGTCATTTGATATTTAAAGAGGTTTTCTCTGTATTTGTTCTCAGTTGGAAATTGAAAGGTGGTTCCCTAATTTCTCTGAGTTCTTCCTCATCTTATTCTTCCCAACTCACTGAAGATTACTATATGACACCTAAATACACACTAACAAAGAACACCTATCTATAGACATGACAAAAAAAATGATATGAAGTTTGAATAACAAAACTAACATTTTATTTTAGTTGAAATAAATACATTTATTTTTTATATTATGTAAAAATATAAAATAAATAATTTTACTTCAATTTAAAATAGCAACTTTGTCTCCCTAAAATGTGATGATCAAACCCCTTACCTCTTCAGAGAAAGGCTTCTTCAATGGAAGGGTGCTTAATTCAATCATAGTCTTTTAGCTGAGACCTGTCTGGTGTGTAGGAGGAAAAAGGTACAGAAAGCTTAAATTAATGAAAAAAAGGAAAATCAATCTCACTAAAAATAAACTAAAACTGATTTCAAATAGGTTTTTTTTAACTTAGTCTAAAATTTTTTATGTAAGAAAGTTACCCAAAGAAAGTGAATAAACATATTGAAATCCTAGTAATTACTGTATAGTATTTTGATTTTGCAAGTTTTGTTGTTGTTACCAATCTTGTCTTCAGACATCTCATGTAATATCAGCCAGTTCTATCTCAAAGTTTTATCTTCCAGCTCTTATGAGGGAAGGCTGTCCTGATGACTGCTGTATCAGTCGTTAGAACTGGTTTTGTCACTAAACTTAGCATTATTTTCTACGTAGTCCGTAATCTTTCATATCTAATCTTATCCCTTTACCAATTTCAAGCACAATATTACACATGGCAACATATCAATGACTTCTAAAATGAGTTAAAAAAAATTTTTTTTGCGTGTGCACTAAAATGCATTTGTAAGTCAGACTTAAAGTCATTAGAGATGTGAAGGGAAAAGCTTTATTTTCTCTTCTTGAAGTGTATAACATCAGAATCCCTACATGCAGATAAATCGGTGAACAAAGTTCTACTGGAAAATGTCACTGTGAATTGTAGATGGACAAAGGGGAGTATCTCTCTTGGACAGTGATTGAATGAAACATCGTGAAAAATTAGAAAAGTTAGTAAGACTGCAGTAAGTGGAGCAAAGGAAGAAATCCTCTCCTCTTCCTGCACCACCTCCCCAATTCTTCATCAAAAGAAAGGAATCAAAGGGGAAGATTATTCCAAGAAATTGAAATAGATTTGTAATAAAGTTACTAAATAAGAAGCTATTTTCTCAAGTTTACATAGTAACTGAAAGCTAAACTATTAAATCGAGGAAATTTCCCAAAATTTCTGCTTGAGTATACATGTCAAAGAACACAATATTAGTCGATATTATATGGATGGTTAGCTTAAGAAATATTTCTAAGATACATCTGAGAACAAGTATAAAGGTATTTTGGGAGTAAAGCTCAGTTTCCTAAAACTTTTCATCAGTTTTTGAAAAAAATCTCACTTCACTAGTGAGTGAAAAACTCACTAACAAAGATACTGCTTAGGCATCATTAAGCATATGATAACATACTAGATTTTTAAATCTAGTTTATCAGAAAAAAAAGAAAAGTGAGATAAATACCACACAATTATAATAAGCTTCGATTATATTAAAAACTAAAACATTTTTAAAAAGTAATCTCTTCTCAATAGGTAGCAAAAATGTTACTAACGTGGCTTTTTGATATTATTTATTAACTCTATTTGTTGCATTCAGTTCTTTTTCTTACGCTTTGGATAACTTTAATATGAAAACCTAAATTTTAGGACATTTAGCTCTACTGACATCAGAATCCCCCACAGATTCAGACTGACCTTTTCCTCCTATTTCAACAGGAGTACAGCTTCCTAAATTCAAAGTATCAGCAATGAGTCAGACACAGATCAGTAGAGTCAGTATTTTTAAAGCAGAAGTTGGAAAAGCTTGTTTTTGTTGAAGAATAGTATGGTATGTGTGAGTGAGTATATTCCATTTTGCTTCATTTTCATTAAAAAAGTATCAAAAATCTTGGAGAATGCTAAAGTTTTAGATTCTAAATCTTGCAAATAGTATCTTTAAAAAGTTGTTGAAGCAGGATTTTTTGTTTTTGATTTGGTTGTTCTTATGTAATTCTGCTTTGGTTTGTACCCTCATCGATTTTTCAGAATAATAAAAAGGAAAGAGAAATAGAAAATATTAGAAGTTACTGATCATAAATAAAAGGTAACTATAAGGAGAATAAAAGAGAAACTAAATAATTTCTTCTGCTATATGTTATTTTTTGTCAAAGGCATCGATCTTGATTCTGCTTTCTCATTGTAAGAAAGAGAGCGAGCTTAGTAAATACTAGAGAAGCATTAAGGATGTGATAGCACCAAATTTATACTTTCTGTTTGACATATTTGTCAGAGGATTAGAAGAGAATTGCGCGAAGGAATGACTTCCTTGGTTTGTGTAACACCTAAAATCACCCGGTGAACAACCAGGAAGCATTGCCCACACTCTGGCAACCAGTGATCTGGTGCTTTACCTTTTTCTGAATTTCTGTGACTGTATTGTCATATGTACATCACATGTATTTTGTACACAAAATGTATCTTTAGTGTTATTCTTTTTTGGTCTGGTCTTTTTAACTCAGCTTGAAACTTTGCTTTTTAACTTTGCTTGAGAACAAAGACCATATAATTTTTTCTTAGAATTCCGAACTACCAATTAGAGCATGTTACCCTTACAACATTCCTCATTAGTGTTTGTTCATCAGGTGGTTGTGCATGTGCCTTGCCAGCATGCACAGGTGGCATATAAACATATTATTAGTTTGCTTGAAGCAGCCTCATAGTATAGTCTATATCGTAAGTAGATTTATTTTTCAAGAGTATAAATTCCAGAAGACTCTAAATTATTATATTTTCTCAAATAAAGCCAACAAAAAATTTGGTAAATTTAAGACATGATTGTGTGTATGGATGTATATTTGTTTATATACATTTATCCATAGTAATATACACCCACATGCGCCCAGTCCAAATCCCTAATTTTATTTGAGGTTGGATGTGATTTATCCTATATCCCACATGTATTGACTATCTTTCATGGATTTTGATTTCTTTGTGTTCTTTGTAATATTTTTCTGTGAGCACATCTTCTGTGGTAATTATGTATTTTAATTTTTCATAATTAGGACTATTGAGACACAATGTACATACAGTAAAAAGCACCATGAATTTAATATATCGAACATCCCCAGTACCCTTTACAGTTTTCAATGTACATGTCTTAAACACATTTTATACCATTTATCCCTATGTATTTCATGATTTGGGATGCTATTTTAAATGCTACAATAAATCTTATTTCATTTTTCAATTGTTCATTGTTATTACATGTAAGTACGATTGGTTACCTTGTGTCCCGCAACTTTGTTAAACTCACCTGTTAGGTCTAAAATATTTCTGTAGATTCTTTAGGATTTTCAATATACAGTACTATGTTGTTTAAAAATAGAAATATTTTTACTTTTTCCTTTCCAACCTGTGTGCCTCTTAATTCTTTGCTTTTGTTGTTGTTGTTGTTGTCGTCATTGTTGCTTTATTACACAGGCTTGCTTGGACCTTCACTACAATGTTAGGTAGAAGTTGTGAGAGTGGATATCTTTGCTTTGTTCCCGATGTAATGGAGAAAGCATACTATCTATTATTATTATTTTTATATTAGTTTTCTGTGTATATTTGTTTTTAAGATAGACAGTTTGAGACGGATATATATGTCTTTTATCAAATTGTGGACATTTCCTTTTATTTCTAGTTTTTTTAGAGTTTTTTAAAAAATCATGAATATGCATTGAATTTTGACTAATTCTATTTTTGCATTTATTGAAATAGCATGGTTTTTCTCTCTGTTAAGTCACATTCAGTTTTGATTGTTAAATCAACTGAATTACAAGGATAAATTTCACTTTGCCATGATATATTTTACACTTTTTAAATTGCTGATTCAATTTGACAATATTTGTTATGGGTTTTCAATGTTCATGAGGGATAGCCATCTTTAGTTTTCTTTTCCTGTGGTATCGTTATCTGGTTTTGCTTTCAAGGTAATATTAAAGTTGTAAAATGAGTTTTGGAGTATTCCCTCCTCCTTTGTTTTCAGAAAGAGTTTGCATAGAATTGGTATTATTTCTTAAATCTTTGATAGAATTCAAACATGGTGCTTTCTTGGCCTGGTTAAATATTGTGTCTTTAATTAAATAAAGCTATTTAGGTGTTTTATTTCTTAAATCAGTTTTGGTCATTTATATTCTTCAAGGAAATGGCCCATATCAACTATACTGTTAATTTATTGGCATATGGTTGTTCATAATATTATCTTTTTAGCCTTTTTTATTGAAGTATAGTCAGTTTACAATTTTGTGTTAATTTCAGGTGTCAGCATAGTGATTCAGTTTTATATACATGTCTTCCTTTTCATATTCTTATTCATTATAGGTTATTACAAGGTATTGAAAATGGTTTCCTGTTCTATAGGGCCTTGTTGTTTATCTATTTTACATATTGTAGTTAGTATCTGCAAATCCCGAACTCCCAATTTATCCCTCCACCCCCTCTTTTCCTTTGATAACCGTAAGTTTGTTTTCTATGTTTATGAATCTATTTCATTTGAATCTATAAGTTCATTTGTATCCTTTTCTTAAATTCCACATATAAGTGATATAGTATTTTTATTTTTCTCTCTGGCTTACTTCACTTAGTATGACAATCTCCAGGTCCACCCATATTGCTGCAAATGGTATTATTTTATTTTTATGGCTGAGTAGTATTCCATTATATGTATATACCCTACATCTTCTTTATCCAGTTATCTGTTGATGGACATTTGTGTTGCTTCCATGTCTTGACTGTTGTAAATAGTGCTGTTATGAACATTGGGGTACATGTATTTCTTTGAATTAGAGTTTCTCTCTAGTGATGCTCCTACTTTTATTTCTCATATTGTCAATTTAGTTCCTTTCAGTATTTTCTAGATCAATATAAGTAGACTGTGTCAATTTCATTGATAATTTTTGAAAAAAGATACGTTTGGGGTTCACTGATTTTTTTTCTCTATTTTTTTCTGTTAATTTCATTGATTTTTAGATTTTATTTGTACTGTTTCCTTTCTTTTTACCTTGGATTTAATTTGGTTTTTTTTCCTGTGATTTATACATAGAAATTTAAATCAATAATTTTCAGATATTTCTTTTTAATATAATCATTTAAAACTATACATTTTCCTCAAATCACTGTTTTAGCTATGTCTCAATTTATATATATATATATATATATATATATATATATATATACACATTATATATATATATAATGTAATTTGATTTTTATTCAATTCAAAACTTTTTCCAATTTCCCTTGTTTTCTGTTCTTTATCTCATGGAGTATTTAGACCATTTATATTTAATGTAATTGTCAATATGGTTTAAATCTACCATTTTTCTCTGTTTTCCACCTGTTCCATATGTTCTTATTCTTTTTTTCTTATCTTTCTTTTGAATATTTTACTAGTACTCCATTTTATTTTCACAATTGGCTTATTATTAGGCTTACTTCTATAATTTTTTAGTATTTTCTCAAATGTTACCAAAGTACATCTTTGATTTGTCATAGTTTATCTTTACATAATATTATACCCACTTTACCTATAAGAAACTTACAATAATATACTTCCATTTCTCTTGGTTCTTTACACTATTGTTGCATTTTGCTGTTTACTTCTACATACATTTTACTTCTACAAATGTTAAAACCCACACAACATTGTCACTGTTATGCTTTAGACAACTAAATATCTTTAAAAGGATTTAGAAATAAGAAAACCATGTATTTTATATTCATCCATCTGTTTTCCATTCCTGGTACTCTTTATTCTCTATGTAGGTCTGAGATTCCATCTCAAATCATTTTCCTTCTGCCTAAAGAACTTACTAGAACGTTTCTTATCATGAAGTTATGCTGTCAATGAATTTTCTTAACATTATTTTTGTCTAAAAAGTATCTTCATTTATGAAAAATATTTTCACTAGATGTCTTACTCATTTGGGCTGCTATAAAAAAAATATCACAGACTGGGTGGCTTATAAACAACAAAAGTTTATTTCTCACAGTGTGGGAAGCTGGAAATCCAAGATCACAGTGCCAGTGCTTGTTAGAGTTCTGGTGTAACCTCTCTTCCAGGTTGTAGAATGCCCAACTGTACATGGTGGAGAAGTAAGGCTCTCTCTGGGGCCTCTTTTATAGGGACACTAATACTATTCAGGAGGTCTATGCCCTCATGACCTAATCACTTCTCAAAGGTTTCACCTCCTTAGGCATTAGGTTTTCAACATATGAATTTTGGGGGACACTAACATTTAATCATAATGTGTATCACAAACAGCATTGGATATGGAATTCTGTGTCCTCTTTTTTAGCATGTATGTGTCATTCAAGTATATCTTGTCTCGATTAGTTTGTGATGAGAATCATACAGTCATCCTTTCCCTAACTCCTCTGTGCATAACATGTCTTTATTTTTTCTTATGGTTGTCTTTAATATTTTCTCTTTATCACTAGTTTTACAACAAGTTATAATGTGCCTTGATGGGATTTACTTTGTGTTTATCCTGCTTGGGTTTGTTTGAGTTTCTTAGGTCTGTGGATGTCTAACTTTCACCAATTTTGGAAATATTTTCCCACTGTTCCTTTACAAATGTTTCTGTTCCTCTTTCTTTCTGGGACTCCAATTTTGTGTGTGTCTCTGTGTCTGTGTCTGTGTGTTAGGCTGCTTTCGGTCACTGAGACTGTTTTATTTTCAGTCTTTTTTCCTCAGTGTTTCATTTAAAATATTTATATTGCTGTGTCTTCAAAATCTTAAATCTTTTCTTCTACAATGTCTGATTTGTAGGCTATCCCATCCAATAAAATTTTTATTTTTAAAAGGTCCATTTGGTTCATTTTTTTGTTTTTTTCCTCAAATTGTGTTTATATTTTCCTTTAAATCACTAAATACATTTAATACCTACACACACCTGTGCACATTTGTATGTGTATATGTATGTATAAAATTGTTTTAAAGTCTTGTATGCTAATTCCATAATCATTGCTCTTCCTGTGTCTGCTTTTATTGACTGAAGTTTCTCCTGGTTAAGGATCACATTTTCCTACTTTGTTTGAATGTCTAATAATTCTTCTTCAGATGTCAGACATTATGTATTTTGTGTCATTGAGTGCTGAATTTCATTGTATACCTTTAAAGAATGTCGGGATTTGTTCTGGCAGGCATTTAGATTACTTGTATATCAGCATGACATTTTTCAAGGTTGTTTCTAAACTTTTTTAGAATGCTTCTAGATTCACCTTTATTCTGGGACTAGCTTAGTCCTCATTACTAATGCATAACCCTTCTGGGATTTCTACTGAATGCTCCACATGCTCAGTGAGATCTCTCTACTTTGGCTGATAAGAATTCAAATAATTCCTTGCGCTATGTGAGTTCTGAGAGTTGTTAGCCTTACAGTTCTCCATTCATTTTTCCTTCCCTGACAGTTTTTCTTTACCTGGCCTGAATAAGTTCCAACTGTATATGCACAGATTTATGTTTGACCAAAGACTCAAAGAGACCCATATACAAATTTCCACAGCACTTTCTATGTATAACAACCTTCTCTCTGAAAATCTGTTTGGCAAATTCAAGCCACAGTGGCTTCCTGATCTTTTGTCTTGGTCCCTTTAACTCATTAACCTATTAGGACCCTCCCCTTCCTACCCCTAGGCAGAAAGCTAAAGGCAACCATAGGGCTGATCTCATTTGCTTTCCTCCTATTAGGAATCATGGTCCTGTGCTCCCTGTTAACCAATATCTAAAAACAGTTTTTTCATATATTTTTTCTATTTTCTAGTTGTTTTCATTAAAAGGGTGAGTCCTATATTAGTTTCCCATTCACAAATGGAAGGGCAAGTCCCTGTGGTAATCTAATTGTCTTGTGTAGGGATACTGCATGCCACTTTCATTAAGGCTACATTTTCTTGGGGACAATTTTGTTATTGCCTCTGTTGGTTTCAGAGAAGATTTCACATTAGTTTCTTGACTCAGAGTTTCCAGGAGGATCATAAAAGTTCAAAGTTTCATGACAGCATTTCCATGCATGGTCCAGGATGAATGATTGTAACCTACTTCCTTTCCTTTGATAAGAAAGAAGAGTGTTTCCATTGGGATTATATATTTTGTGGCCCCTGTTTTTATGCAAAGTGCTAAAGACTAACCTCTCCTGTACATGGTCTACAACCTTGAATCCTGCTGTTGTATTGCCATTAAAGCTCCAGCCTCTAAAGCATTTATCATTGTGGGCCACGCAGCTCCTACTCTCACCTATTACTTGTTGTTTCTGCTTGGTGTCTGGCACCTGGAGATTTAACTTTCTTATTATGTAATTTTACATAGCTGTGACATTTTGATAGTTTTGTAATTCTATGTATCTGTACTGAAGAAGTGTGCTTTCCAACATCAGCTAAGCTTGCCATTTTGACTATAAGTGCTCCAAAATTTTTACATGGTGAAACTGCACATCAAAGAAATTACAGTATTTGAACAGGATAGAAACAGATTACTTGGAGAGTAGAAAAGTGATACCTTATAAATCAAGAAATTTTTTTGTTGAGCTTGACTAATCTTGAATTGAAATTTTCATTCACTGCCTCCAAGCAGAAGGTAAATCTAGCTTGAGTGCTGCAAGCATATAGCATATAGGATTTAACATGAAATAAATGTTCATAAATATTTTTAGGATGATTATAAACAACAGAAGTACATTGAAAAGGCATTTTTTTTCAAATGAATATTGGAAGCAAGTAGTAGAAGTTTAAAATATACTTGAGAAATTCAATACTATTGCTTTCAAGTGTATAGAGGATTAAGTTTGAGGCTTACAGAAACCCACCTATGGCCTTTTAATGACCAGATTTTTAAAAATTATGAAATTGGTATATTGAGTTTTTATACTGAAAATGATTTGCTAATGTGTTTGCTCTATAAATGTAGACACCCTTGCCCTCCCCCCTGTCAAGTTAAAGAGAAATCACTTTGTTAAAAAAAATTCTGAGTAAAACTTTAGACTATATCCAAATTTGGTTGCTGTAGTTTTAACCATTGATGAAATTGCCATGTTTTATAATGTTCCTTCATTTCTCAAGAGAACATTTCCTTTTAAAGGATGTTTACAAAAATAAAATTGTATGTTCTTGACAAAATTGTGGGATTTAAATAGTATTTCCTTTTTTAAATTTTTGTTGAATAGATTAGCTGCTTATTTTCCAAGTGAGGACTGTGTCAATCATTTTCTCCTTCAGGTTAGCCAGACACTACTCCAAAATAATCCAACTTTTAAAAACATTTGGAATCACTACTGCTGCATCTGTTTCCACATTCTAGGCCAAATACAGAAATAAATAGATGTTAGAAGTATAGTTAGCCAATATGCACATATAAATGTCTAGTCCATTAATATCCATCCAAATATATCTCCCTTAATTTAATTTAAGCCTAAATGCCTTGAATTGATACAATTAGAAAAAGAAAAAGATAAAATAGTGTTATTTATAGACACTGAAACAATCCATGAACGATCAGGACCAATAGCTTAAATTTTGATTAAATGACCAAGGAAAAACAAAGGGTGCTATATGCTGAGCCTCAGTCATAGAGAAGCCTAGGCTTCTCTTAAGAAGAGAAGCCTAAGCTAATTCATACAAGTAATACAAAGTTACTAATATAATGAAGTCTGCTGAATTATAAATTGCTAGCAATAAATAAATAAATAAATTGCTAGCAAGTATAAATGCATCATCTGCCACATTCATCCAACTTAAATACATGTCATATGGTGAAAGAAAATATGAAGAGTTACTTAAAGTTTGAAAAGTGTAAGCTAAATGTTACTGAATTACTTAGCATTCTACGTTTTCATTCCTGAAAATCCAATTTCTCTTCAGGTTTTTCTTTCTCCTCTACTAGTTGCATTAATAAAACTAGCAAGTTAGTGGACTAAATCTTTAAAAATAAAAAAATATGACTCAAAAATTAATGAATATCTAATATATTCATTCACAAAACATTAAGCCATTTTCAAATTGACTTTTTTATTATTTCTTACTGAAGTGTAGTCTGTTTACAATGTTATTGTCGGGTGTGCAGCAAAGTGATTCATTTATACATATAGATACATGTATATATTTTCAGTTTCTTTTCCATTATGGCTCATTACAAGAAATGGAATATAGTTCCCTGTGCTATACATTAGGTCCCAGTTGTTTATCTGTTTTATATATAGTAATGTTCAACATGACTTTTTTAAGAACCAAATCCTGAAAATGTTTTCTAACATTATTCTTTGGTAAATAATGGTTGATATGGAATAAACATCTTAAGTGTATGATATTAGGGAGACTTTTAATAAAATTTAAACATACTCATCAACAAAGTGGAAATAGGAATAAAATTTGGAAGGCAGCAATCTTTTTAAAAGCCCTTTATCATTATTTTTTCCTGAGATGGAGGCTTATCCTTTTATGGCACTCAGCCATTTTTAGTATTACATATATTATATGTATTAAAACTTAAAAGCATTAGTCTCAAAATGCCCTAGTATGATTTGGCTATAGTTAACAATAATTTAGAGACAGCTTAATTACCAACAGAAGGAGGCTAGTATTCACAATATCATGAAGCCATTTAAAAAGGAAGTTATATCTGCTTGTGTGGTCCTTGTGGAATGTCTCTGACACGCATTTTTGTAAAAATGCAAAATACATATATTGTATATTATATATATACATACATACACATAAATAGATTATATAATAATAAATAAAAGTAAGACCATTGAACACTGTTTGGCATGCTACACATCAAACTGATATGACTGGCTATCTCAAGAAGGTTGGGGAACAGCTCCTTTTTTCTTTATTGCCTTGTTTTTTAAAATTTTTGAACTGTACTAACAACCATGCATTATATTGATAATTTATAACAACTAATAAATCAAACCATATCAGGGAGTTAGAGGCCCTTACACTTAACTTACAGTAACTATAAGTAGGACTGAGTCAAAAGTAAAAATAGACCAATTGTAAGTCTGATGGAATCAACTGAGATTCTGATTTTTTTCCAGCAGTGTAGAATCATAATTTCAGGCCACAACTACTTCCACACCGTCCTCCCCACCACCAAACTTCCTTACCACCTCCTCAAATCAGTGCTCATAAGTGGGCATTATGCCACTTCATAGATTCTTTTCATACTTTTCCAGTTTTTTGTCAGATTGGCTAAAAACTGATCCATCTGCCAAAAAACTAGTTAGGGTTTGGTCACTTTGCTGGATTTAGGGTGCAGTACGCGTGGGTGAGTGAAAGAAGCACCTCATTGTCTACAAAAGCCATGAGAACAGATGTTGGAAAAAGCATGCATGACTGAGGAGGAAGCAAATTGAGAATTAAGTTAAGGAAGAGGTGAAAATACTGAGCGCATGACATAGGCTAGTTACTGAAAAACAGCAAACCATGCAGCTTATAGGAAGCAGCAGGGAGAAAAACAGCTGGTCCAGCAGCATGCGGCGGAGCAGAGCCAGCGGTCTCTTTGCAGTCTGCAGAGGAGCAGGGGAAGCTCATCCAAGTAGTTTCTCCTCACAGATCCCTTCTGACCAGACTTCCAAAAACATTACTCATAAAGCAGCCATTTTTGGTTATGCCAACTGTGCCATGGTATTAATCTAATGCTTTTCCACAACAAACTCACCCTCACTGCCTGTTCTGTGAAAACAGATCTGGGTCTTTGAAATACTTTTCCTTTGCCAATAGGCATCACGTTAAGTTTTCTCAGGAAAGAGTGTTAGAGAGACACTGAAGAGGGAAAGGGCTTTTCTTCCTGGTTTTGGTGGCTTATTTGCCTCGTTCCTGCACTGCATGCAGCTTCCTCAGGGCCCAGCTTTTGTAGTGCTGGTTGCTTACCCTATGCCCAGCTTCCGAAGCATACCCCGCTTCTCCAGTGTTTGACTCCTGTAGTGCACAGAGGCCAGCTTTCCTTTGCACCCTCTAGGGGTGATTTCGTAGCAGAGTGCTTCTGGTGAGACACTTCCCCATAAATAGCTCTCCATAGCATTCTAGAGGGCAGATTTCAATAAATTCCCAAGAGCTGATTTCTGGCAAGTCCCACTGGCATGGCACCACAGTGGCTTCTCTGGCATTCAGTGAGTCACAACTGTGCCTTCTCTGACCACGTCTGGATCTCAGCCCTAATAGCCTCTCTTTGAATGCTCTGGGTGCTCCATCTTGACCCTGCAGGTAGTGGTTGCTTCTAATACCCATTATTCCTGTGTTTCTTAGACGTGTCTCTACTTCTTCACCAATCTCTCGCTACTCCAATCCACTGTTGTAATCACTCTTTATTTTAAACTTTCCCAATTCAAATTAGTATGTGGTTTTTTCTTTCACAATTGAATGCAGATTGATATAACACTTAACTCCTAAGATAACAATTCACTCCCCTCTGCCCTTGGAGGCACTTCAGGGCAAAGGACTGAAAAGCATTTAAAGGAGAGTTTCCTTTGAAATATTTTTTAGTCACAATTCAAATATGCAGCTATTTTTCAATGCACTTAAATTTTTAGAGTAGTTTCAGATTCACAGCAGTAGAGCGTGTAGGGAGTTCCCACAGACACCCTGCCCCACACATGTATGTGTAACTATTTTAAACCCACTTCTAAGAATAATGGCCATTTGTCTACTGATCTGTCCATTAAAAATCTTTGATAAATTTGTTGACCAAAAAAAAGAGAAGCAACTCCCAATGTCTTCTAACCTTCTAAAATTTTATTCTCAAACCCAAGTAATGATTTTCCTAAGATATTTATCAAAACATGAGCAATAATGCATTCAACTTTAAAATTTAGTTTGTTAAGTGTGAACCCTACTACTTATTTGACAACTAATATGATCCTGGATAAGAGTGCTGACTTAGTATCACACTGAAGTGGGTTGGATCCTAGACTCAGCACTGTCCATGTACCTTTAGGTAAATTATTTAACTTCTCTGTATTTCAATTTTTCTCAAATGTAAAATGGAGACAGTGACATTGTTTGTTTTATAGGATTTTAGTGATGCTTAAATGAGATGATCCATGTGAAGTTCTAAATTAGCACTGTTAGGCATATAGTAAATTCTCAAAGACACTGGCTGTTATTATTGCTAGAAATAATATCATCTAAAACTTTAGTAAAATTTTGGAGTTTAGAATAACGAAAATTAAAGCAGAATAATTTAGAAGTAAATCATTAGGGCAAGAAAATCTCAAAAAACTATTATTATGAATAAATTTGCTTGATCACATGTTTGGAGACTTAGCTCATTTTCTAACCAGAAATTCTAATTTTAAATAGAAGATACAGCCTATGTATCATATATCAAAATAAACTCCGCTTGGCTTTTACCAATTGCTTATGTTATTATTGGGACTGAAATACAGTCTGCTATTAAGCTGACATTATGTTGCTTCTGCTTCTTAAAAGTGAATTTAAGTATGTTGCCCTTTAGGTGTATTCTGATTGACATGTGGTTGATTTCTTTCTAAAGAACATTTGTTCAAATGTGAGAAAAATTATGATTGAAATTGTGAAACAACATTTGGAATGGTATTTTAATGGCTAATCTTTCTTTTAAAATGGCTGATTTAGATTGTAAGGAGATACTGTTATGACCAGTGATGAAGAGCCCTTACACTATTTGGAGAGATACGACATCCTAAAGTTGGATGATTGTGGAAACCCGTTCAGAACAGTTGTTAGTAACCTAGGCAGTAAACATGGGAGGCAAAAATGATCAGGCTCGACTTTTAGGAGGTTTTGGATACACTTCAGCTGTCAATGAATTGAATATACCACAAAACTGATAACAAAACATCTAGGTTGTTTTCTGCAGCTTAGACAGCATAAATCATAATTTTCCAAATTGGTAGGAGAAGACCAAGCGTCTCCATATAATAGGCTAATATGTTCTGGTCTCCTTCCTACCTCTCCACAACCTCCAACCTCTGCTTCATGTTGAACTTTGCTGGCTACATTTTCAAAAAAGTACAGATTTTATGCATGTTTCTTTTCTTATTTGGTGGAATCACTTCCTATTTTGATGATTCAATGAGTAAATGATAATGTATTCCATTTCCCTGAAATCAAGGCCCCCATTTTGCATAACACAATGAAGTTTTTAAACAGGAAAAGGAAAAGGAAGAATTTAATTAGTGGGGAAGTTTGAAAATATACTTTAAAGAATATCCAGGAAAGGAATAAGGGCATTTGGCATCCTCTAGAGATCTTTTCTATATAACTAAAGCCTATGAGAAAAGCAGATGTTACCAATGGAAAGTGCAAAGTTGAAATGCCCCCAGTTACCCACCAAAACCACAGAGAATGGTTCACAGGGGTCAGGTTATTCTTCTGTCAGGAGAGGTCTCTGGAAATCCAAATAAATGTAGATAGTCCTTCAGTACAAAGATTATGATATTAGGGCTAGGAATACACATTTAGGGAACTTGTTTCTCTGAAGGGGAGCTTAGGTCGATGTTAGGACTCTGGAATAAGCCCAAGGCAATATTAGAATAAACCCAAATTTATTTTCATTAATTGAATGTCTCTAATTTACATTAGATTCTACAGTCTTGAAATGTCCAGCAGCTGGCTGATTCAAAATGTTTTTAGACCATTTCAAACCTTCGTCTGATTCTGTACTAACCTCTTGTCAGACAAAAGAATATCAGTCTGGTAATTATTTCCTCATCATTGGTCAATTGTCAACATGGAGAGAAAAAGACACATGTGACAACAGCACAATAACACTCTATAGACATTATTTCCATACAGGTTCTTTCCAAAGGCAAAGGGTGAAAGTCAGAAAATAATATCTGAAATGTTGGAAACTGAGTATCTGAGAAATACGGAGAAGTGAACACCTAATGCATAGGAAAAAGGAATTGTCATCAATTTTAACAAGATTTTAGAAGTTACATAAAACACTAAAGTTAAAAAGGATCTAGTAAACTTGTATTTCTTTTTTCTCATCTAGATAAGTATAAATTAAAGAATCATTAGAGCATTTTCTTAGCATGAAAATTTTAAAACATACGAGTTTAAATAGGATGTAACACTATTAACAGCTTTTCCCCTAATGTCGAAAGCAGCCTTCTTCACACACACCCATTACAACTGCTTTTTAAAGTGTGAAACAATTACAAACATTTACTCAAACTGTTTAAATAGGAATAATTATGATCAATCATCATTCAATGATATTGTTTATTGGTTGATATTCCATAATGCTTTCAAAATAATCTTGGAAATAGCCAGGTGGACTGATTAGTCATTATTAGACCGGAAGCAAATAAGCTAATGTTTCTATTAGCTGTGCCTTTTTGCATGGCTGTAATGGTGACTCTTGAAAGCCTGCTGGTGTCAGACATTGTTATAGGTACTTATAAATTTTATCTTGTTTGATATTTAAAAATCACAACATTGAATAAGTTGTCAAGAACTACACAGCTAGTGTGTAGCAGAGCCCAAATTCAAACCCAGATTAGTCTGACTCTAAAGCCCATAACCTTTCTCCTAAATTACACTGAGCTGACTTGTTTGACAAATGCTGAAAGGACTAGCTTTTTTTTTGTATATATGTTTATAACATCTTATAAATGATGAGAAACTCCAGTGTTTGTAGCAATAGTCACTCAAAAAATAGTTCCTGGTTGAATGAATGAGTCATCAAATATCTCATCTCCAGAATCAGGTAGACCATCTCTTAACTTGCCCAGAGAGATGCTGTATTTTTAAACATCCTCAGAGAAGCATAATCCAGTCTCACCTGGTAACTAACTTACACTAATTTTCAACACTTATTTCCGGGATCTTAAAAAAATAAATAGCTAAGTACTTTTCACAGTAAAATTTCAAAAAAAAAGTGAAACCTATGAGTTCAGAATGGAAGAAAACAGTAAAACCCACTTCTTTGGAATCTTAAAAATAAAATAAAACAAAGTTGTCGGGGGATGGGTATAGCTCAGTAGTAGAGCACATGCCTAGCACACATGGGGTCCTGGGTTCCATCCCCAGTACCTCCATTAAAAAGAAGTTGGGTAGGTGAAAATGTTTCTTAGAAATTTGAAATTTATCATTTAACTCTTTTTCTAATAAAAATCTAATTAAAATCTTTTATATTTTCATTTTGATTAAATGCAATTATCTCCACCCCTGAGATTTGAAACAAACTATTTTCTAAATATGTTAGCCCTTCTGATGATCTAACTCTGGTAATCTACAACAAGTAGAAAGAGAAATTGTGACTTCACTTATCTCACAGAATTATCCACTGATAAAGTCACAATGTTACAGTGCAAACTGTAAGTGTTTAATTTCACATGCCAAGCCACCTAATATCAACACTTCTTTGAATCCCACAGAATTCCTCACTTTAAAAAAAAATGATCAGCAAGAATAGATGACCATAAATAGAATCAGGTGAATTGTTGCTAAGCCTGAAAAAGAACAATATTGGCCAGTCATTCACATTTAAGTCAGCAATTTGAAAAGCACTTCACACATTCCAGCCATTGCCTTCTAAATTATGCCACAAGTCAGAAATGGTCAATGTAGACCAAGTGATAGGAGCAACTCTCTCCTCTAAACCTGACAGTTTGCCTTTAAAGAGAAATACTCTTGACTTCCACCCAGGGCTTTCTTTGAAGGAGGACTGTGCCTTGGTAGGAAGTGCTTCACTATGCTCACCTTTGAAAGTGTGCTCAGATGCTGTCTCCGTGACGGACTCCCTTGACTACCCCTCACCCACTCGTCCAAGCAGAGCAGTCACTTCCCTTTGTCTATTCCAGAGGACACCCCCTAGGTTATCTCATTATATTATAACAAGTATGTGTTTTCTTCACTCTACTGTGACATTTTTGGCTGGAGAAAGGTTATCTTAGTCAGTGTCCAAATATTTGAAGATATTCCCCAAACTAAACATATGTAATATGTCTCACCATCCCCCATAGAAGAGTTCTCTAAGCCCCTTAAACAATCCGCTCATCCGCCTCTGGGTGACCTTTGCTTGGCAGATGCCCCCATGTCTGAAGAATAACATCAAACATTGAAATCAAATCTATTTATTTAAGGCTGGTCTACAGAGCTCTCCAGAGTTTATGTAATTATGATCCCCTGGATGTAGAACCATCTTATAAAACGTTTCTCTAAACAACTAAGCATTTGGATAGTATATAAGATAGATTAAGTCATTCAACAGGCACATACTAGGAGCTACCTGCTCCTATGTTCCAGGCACAGTGCTAAGAACTGGAGATCTTGCCACTGTTACTCTCAAGGAGGCTTTTGGGTAGCCTCCCAGAATGCATTAACATGTGTCAAATATAAATGAAGTCTTCATAAAAAATACTTTCAGTTCACTCTGAGTTATAGCAATATAATAGCCTTCTTTTCCTTAGGACTTTTGAAAACTTCTGACATTTGAGTGTAAATTGTGACTCTCCAAGACTCAAAATATAATATGCAGTATTTCCCAACTTATTTGATCACACTGCATTCTTTTCACAATGCACCTTGAAGAAACATTGCACGAGAATACTTTGTGATATACCCGCTAGAGTTTATAGACAAGAAAATAGATAATTGTGGTTTAAGGAAATAAGAGCTACATTAGCATCACAAGGTGGAATACAAGTCAAGGACTGAGGGTGTGAGGAAAGCTTCAACAAAATAGTGGTACTTCAACTGGTTCTCCAAGAATAAATCTGAATCAGTGAAGTGAAAATGGATAAGTCAGTGGTGAGATTTTCAGAAAGACTTTTCAGGTATGGGCAAAGCCCATAGTGGCTTGTGGTACACAGTGGCATTCCATGGTCAGAACTGCAAACATGTCTATGTTGGCTGAAACAGGCATATGAAAAAGGCAACACCGGCCCTTCTAGTGAGAACATGGCTACCAAAGTCAGGAATTCTCCCTCATCATGCTCTTCCAAGAAGAATACAAAACCAACAAGAATAAAACATAAAAATTTAATAAAAATCTTGTCAAATAAACTAGGACACGTAACCTGAATCTAACAATGAATTGACAAAAACAGTTATGATTGGTCAGAAGCAGTATGGAAGTTCATGATGAGTGGAATTACAGAAAGTGGAGTATGCCTTTTGTTGCAGGAGGTCCCAAAAAGCACTAGCAAAAATACTTTTGAAGAAGGACATATTCAGACATCCAAAAACTGTAATCCTTGTTTGCACCAGCAATCCTTCAGCAAGGGTGCAAGAACTGTATTGAGCACTGTAGGTAGCACTTTGATTCAGAGTGATTCAGAGAAGATGAGGGCACTGAAGAAGAATCACGCTGATAAGTTTGCATTTTGCTGATTACTGCAGCTTAAACATCTTGTCTGTTCAGTGACCACTGGATTTTCTCTTCTGTGAAGTTGCATGTTTAAATCTTTACCCACATGTTTCTATTTGGGTTTTTGTCTTTTTCATATTATTTTATGATTTATTTTTACTCCTTTGAAAGCAACCTATTGTTTGCATTATGTGAGACAGTTATTTTCTTCTATGTCTCAGCTTATGTTTTAATCTCATATGTGGTTTCTTATGATGCATACCTGTGTTTTATTTTGATGAGGTCAAATTGTCTTCTTTTTTCCTTTGTGATTTTTGCTTTTTGTGTTTTATGGAAGATGGCTTCCTGACCTCAAGATCTTAAGAATATTGTCCTGTATTTTCTTATGAAGAAGGAGAAGGAAAAAGAGAGAAGGGAAAGGCAAGGAAAAGAAAGGAAAGAAAATATTTGATTTTTTTAAAACAGTAAAAAACATAAAGGTGTTACCAAGAGCAAACTCGTCCTGCTCACCACACAAGAGGTCAGTCAGTCAGGAGATGAGGTGCTGGGGCAAGGAATAATGACTTGACTTGGAAAGCCAGCAGGCCGAGAAGATGGCAGACTAATGTCCTGGGGAACCATCTTCCCCAAGTCAGAATTCAGGCTTTTTTTATACTAAAAAGGGGAGAGGGTGTGGTTGGTCATTGCAGACTACTTGGTGTCACAATCCTTTGCTCCTGCAGCTGTTCATGTAGGTCAGATATGGTGCCCTGCAAACCTCCAGCAAGACAAATGTTATTCTCTGTTCTGCAGATTTTATCTCCATGTGGATATTGACCCAATGCATATAGAAGGCAATCGGGGAAAAAATTTAATTACAAATACATATAACCTTTTGTTAGAGTCCAAATTCTAAGACTGTCTTACAACTATACATTGTAAGTGATATTGTGTGAAAATAAACAGTATTATTCGTTACAGCATCATTGTTTGCAAGAGAAAAGTACTAGAATGTTGTAAAGGATCATCAACAGAGATCTGATTAGAAAAAGTATAATCTACCTATACAACAGTATTCTATGCGGCTATAAAAAAAAAAAGAGTAAGGTAGCTTTCTAGATTCTGATACGTAAAGGTCTGTGAGATATATAAATAAATTAACAATGTTCTGAAGAAATTGGGTAGGACGCAAACTTTTTTGTGTACCGTGGAAGATAAAAATGCAAGTTTTTATTGGCTTATATTTGCCTACAGAACTTCTGGAAGAATACACAATTATAGTGGTTTTACCAGTGTGTGTGTAAGGAGGGGCGAGGGGAATGGGGAAAGGGGACAATGATAGGAGGCAGGCTTTGCATTGCATGTATTTATATGTTTACTCTCTTTGAAAAATGATTTTATTACCTATTCAATGGATTAAATTTAAAAATCAGTTTAAGTAAGATGAGTATTAATTTAGTTTAAAGAATATAAGCCAAATAATAAAAATGAGGCCTTTGGCTATCTGTCTATCTCAGAGTTTGAAAAGTCACACATTCAGAGCAGTGCTCAGTTCTAGTATGCTGCTATTTTTGTGTGTCAAAACCAATGATGTTTCCTGAGATATTTCAAGATAGGAATTATGAATTTTAACATGTTTTTTCTAAAAGAGACTATGGAGAGATGAAATAATTTATAGTAAGCTGAAACAGTGAAAATATTCCATGTGGTGCAAAAATGTCAACTTCAAAATTAATCTGAATATCATCTATAAAGTAAAAAACCAAGTTTACCATTAAATGATCAACTGACTACTTGGAGCAGAATATACTGAAATGCATAACATTTATTATCGTATCTATTTCTTACAATTCAGAAAAACCATAAAGAGTATCATCTAAATCTGTAATTTAATGCATAACACTGTAACACATTTCTAAAGCAAGATTTAAAATGAGTCAGCCCTATGAGGCTGAGTGACATTTTTGTCACTGATTTTAACAAAAATACTGTCTCTGTTAAGATCTTATAAAATATATAATAAATAAAAACACAGTATAAGTTTAAGCAAATTTGAGAATTTTATCACTTTAACATCAGGGTGTTAGTGGATCTATAAACACAAATATTCGAACTATTCCTTTCATTATATCAGATGACAAGAAAGGTGCCTGGAAGTGGTCTTATTTGTTCAAGTAAATTAAATAGTGTCAGATCTATGAGTGATGTAGTTATCATTATAGAATCTAGATGTTCAGAGTATCATGAACTAAAACAACATTTGTAATGGTGTGAAAATGAAATATTTCAACGATCATATTTTCCCTGAAAGGATTTATTTTCCTGGTTATTCTTTTTATGTTGGACTAGCTGGCGTAGGGTGTTTTCCACAGAAAAAACAACCTGAAAATCAGGTGTCAGTTTAATTAAGCACAGAAAAGATAGAGAAACAAAGGGAGCATTAAAAATGGGTAGGTGGGCAAGGATAGATGCTGCTTGGGAACCACCTTGTGTTAATTAACTCACCTGCAGTTATAAGGGCTCAGTCTTGGTGGTTCTCACCAAAGGGCATAAACAGTGCACATGGATGAATGACCACAGGATGGGACCAAAGGTGCGAGGACAGGTGAAATGCAATGAACTGCAAGAGCATACGAGAAAGGGAGAAAAAAAGAAAGGAGAGGATATTCTCAAGGAGTTTTATCACAGATCCCGTGGAAATAATTTGATTTAGTCTTCACTGACTTCTTTTTTAACCTTTGGCATTTTTACATATTTAAAAAATCCTTCATTTCAAGAGGTGAGGGGAGATCAGGAATGCCCAGGCCTGGGTGTCCCCATCAGCACGAGTCCTGCTCCTTGAAGGTTCTTGGCCTTGAAGGCACTGTGGTTCCACCCAGGGCTGTAAGGATGGATGTCAACTTGAATGAGAGAAGCAGGCCCAGGAGTGGGAGGCGTTATGGCCACTAGCCCTGTTGCTGTATGGCCTGATTTTTTTATTTGTCAAGAGAAGCTAAAAAGTCTCTATCACTCTTCTGATACTTAAATGTTAAAAAAAAAAAAAAAGTTGTCAACAACCTGCATGCAGGAAATAAGTTTGCAACCATCTAATAATAATGACAGATAACCCTTATACAAACTCCCTAACTTTACATAAGTTCATCTATCGCTTGAGGTATGTTTTTATTTATCCTCATTTTTAAAATGAGTAAACTGAGACACAGGCACGTCTATAACTTGTCACGTAGCCAACAAATAAATGGCAGAGGTAGGCTTGAAAGGAGGAAGCTTGTTTGAGTTCACTCCCTCAAACACTAAGACATTCCAATAAGAAAATTTCCCCTTCATAGAGCTGCTTATAATTATTTCATTAGCTATAGAACTGAATTAACTATTCCTGGCACTATACTGATATACTTCCATGTAATCATTTTCCTAAACTCATTTTTTTTAAATTTGGAGAATTTCACGAGCCACTATTATTTCTAAAGGGCCCAAGTTGAAAGAGGGGGTATTTTGGAAAACTTAAGGTTATTACTTATTAAATATTTTCTAGTAGTAAAACATCATTTTGGGGAAAAAAAAGTATTTTTTATGTTTCAGTTACCATTTCCCATTTAGCTTTTTATTACTTTTTCATTGTGAAATACTGAACTGAAAGTAGAAGCCAGTCTAAATAATGACTTCTAAGTTTTATTAGAAGATTAAATTCATATTCTTTTAAAAATGCCTTTTTTCAAAAATGAGTAGCTCACTTTATATTATGCTTGAACTCTGAAATTTTACACCTTATTACCTTATTCTATATTCATATCAGGATTTATAACTGTGAGCTAATTAAAATATGAAAAAACAAAGGGGTTAGATAATGTATATTCCTTGTGTAGAAAATGTAGAAATTGTTGGTATATGCCATGTGTACCTCAGAATGTTTGGAAGAACTTTCACCTTATTTCAGTTTTATCTCCTACCTTGAGAAATGGAAATTCTGATCATTCTTTGGGGAAGGTATAATGTCACCAAGTCTTAAAGACTACATTCAGTTTAGCACCCCAAACCACCAAGTCAGTATTTCAAAAATTCTAATACATATTAGCATCTCCATTTCTGTACATTTCTCTCATTCCCAATTTGTTAAAATATAAAGTGTCATCTGAGAAGTGTTAATTGAGGATTTTTAATAATGTAGTAAAACACTACCTAATAAAAAATACATGTATGTTTATATACATTTATACATGATTATATATGCTTTATATATATTATATATATCTGTGTATATGTATATATATTCCACATAATAGTAGTATATGTGTGTATGTCATGACAAAGCAAAAATAAATAAGCAGGACTACTTGCTTATGGCCTCAATCAAGGCACCCAAAAGCACATCAGCTTTTTTTCCCCTGACTTTATTGTAGTGTAATTGATATATTACATTGTGTAAATTTAAGGTATACAATGTGATGATTTGATAGATGTATATATTGCAGAATGTTTATCATAATAAGGTTAGTTAACACATCCTTTATTTCACATAATTACCATTTTGTTGTGGTTGTTCTAGTGAAAGCGTTAAAGTTCTATTCTCACAGCAACTTTCAAGTATGCAATACAGTATCACTAACTATACTCCCATGCTGTACATTAGATCCCTGGAACTTATTTATTTTGAAACTGAAAGTTTGTACCCTTTGACCATTATCTCCCCATTTTTGCCACCTCTCAGCCCCTAGAAAACCACCATTCTACTCTGTTTCTATGAATCTGCTGTTTTTAGGGTCCACGTATAAGTGAATTCAGATAGTATTTGTCTTTTTCTGTCTTATTTCACTTAGCATAATGCCCTCAAGATCCATCCATACTGTCACAAATGGCAGGATGTCCTTTTTTAATGGCTGAATAATATACCATATATATTTTATATACACACACACACACACACACACACACATACATTTTCTTTTTTCCTTTCATCTGTCAGTGGACACTTAAGTTGTTTCCATAGCTTGACTATTATGGATAATGCTACAGTTAACATGAGAGTGAGGATGGCTCTTTGAGATAGTTCATCTTCTTCAGAATCATACTTAGAACTGAGATTGCTGGATCATTTGGTAGTTTTATTTTTAATTTCTTGAGAAAATTCCATACTGTTTTCCTTAGCAGCTGCGCCAATTTATATATAATTTGATAAAGACTCTTAAGCTTTCATTCCAAGGCCTATGGTAACCTTCAGAGGATTTACAGACATAGGTTACCCACAGGTGGTTTTTGCTTGCCCTTGGGTGGTGTGCACTGGTTTTAGACAGTTGAATATTCACCCTGCATTGGTATAGTGTAAGCCTGTGCCATCATATCTACAGCCATGTCTCTGGAATTTATATCCACACTTGTCAGAGATGTAAGTATAAGGAAGACACCTGAAAAGTCCCTCCTGTTAGAATGATCCTCTACCAAGTTCAACTCTTTCCAAAGAAACCTCTCTCACAGAGTTCACGCTTGGTTGGGGAAGAAATGTCCATATTCACTGTCTACAGGAGGTGGGACCTCCATATCATCTCTAGGAAGGCTGTTCCTTTTCCACTCTGAAAGCTCCATCTGTCCCTAATATTGACTATGAGCTCACCACTGTTGTTTTTAAATCCAGACTTCTGGCTCACACCAGATCCAAAATCCTCTACTCCTCTTTAGAGTAAGTAGGAAAGATTCCCTTAAGTGCCACCATGAAGGGATGTCAAATTCTCACCGTTCCTCACCAGCAGGAGGCACAGGGGAGTATTATTTAACCCAAACACATACACACAATGGAAAACAGTGCTCTGCCCTAGAATTTCCATCCCCTCCCGTACCCCATGCAGTTTCAGCTAGCAGAAAGCTTGGCATTTTTATTGTGCTAAAATTGAAATATTTGAGCCATCCCTACTGCCTTCTCCTCTGACCTGGCTGTTGCCAGCACAGAAGGGTAAGTGAGAAGTTTGAGGAAGTCATTAAAAACTCAGTAGACTTTTAGACCCTCAGTTGATTTTCTTCCAGCTGAGCTGGGACCATGGAGACACAGTGCATAGGAAGCCAGGACAGGAAGCCAGGCTTAGCTAGGTAGCAGAGAGGTCTTAGATAAAGCAAACAAACCAGGGCTTTGTGAGGTGACAAAAAGGAAATGAGCAAAGTCACACCCTCAGCCCATCAACCACCAGTCTAGTTAGTGAGCAGGAAACAAAGCCACAAGACCAATGGCCCCCAACGGTGAGAATATTCTGCACAGGTGATCAGGAGGGAACGAAAGTAAAGTTCTATCCTTTTAGCCACTTTGATGTATTCTAATTGCCTAGAGCTTTGCTCTAAGAAAATGAGAGAAGGGCCTTCTTACTTTTGAACTAACAGTGAATATAGCATATGACTTACTGAAGCTCTTTTTTTAAAACAACCTGAACCTTTTTTTTAATCAAATGTAGTTTTTACTATTGAAGTATACTCAGTTATAATGTGTCAATTTCTGATGTAAGGCATAATGTCCCAGTCATACATATATATACATATATTTATTTTCATATTCTTTTTCATTAAAGATTATTACAAGGTATTGAATGTAGTTCCCTGTGCTATACAGAAGAAATTTGTTTTTTAATCTATTGTTATATATACTAGTTAATATTTGCAAATCTCCAAATCCCAAATGTATCCTTTCCAACCCTTTTTCCCCCGGTAACCACAAGATTGTTTACTATGTCTATGAGTCTAAAACAATGTGAATCTGATCTTACAGAGTATTTTCTCCTATGGATAGAGAAATCTTTAAGTTGCTGCTAACAGTACTTTTTATTTTAGAAGCAGAAAAAAAAAAAAAAGACCACTTACAGATTTAGTACTCTGCTCAGAATCTCTTTGTTGCTTAGCAAGCATAAACCCAAGCCTTTGGAAACTGGCAACTTTTTTCCGTAGTCTGAAAATGCAGAAGGTCTTTGTTGATAATGAGGACCATGATGAAATTTTGAACCAGAATGCTTCTTGAACATTTAATGATGTCTAAACAATAAGGAAATTACATCTAATCTAGACATTAAGGACATTACAATCTACATGTTGAGTAAAGCAAGTAAACAGAATAATTTAAAAACAATCAAAAGTTAAATTACAGAGTAAATTTTTTTTTTTTACAGACTGAACATTTGGGAAAGATAATTGTGTGTTTTTTAAAATAGAATTGAATGTCTAGATAATATTTAATGAAGGACACAAGAAGATCTAATTGGAGTATAAGCAAAGGATAGTAGCCAAGACATCCTCAATCCCCAGAAGCAACTTAATGAAAGAAAAGAGATAGGAATGCATATAAAGTGTATGTGGAGAGAGAATGAATGAAATCAGTCTGATGAAAGGAGACTGCATGTATTAGGGAGCAATGAGAAAAATGTATATAGTCCCAGACTTTTATATATGGCTAAAGAACTGGAAGTTGATAGGTCAAGAGGACAGTATAGTTCCTGTAACTAGAGATGTTTTAGGAAGCAGGGTAGGTTGGATCTGGGGAAAGATGAGTTAGTCTATTCATACTAACCATAAGGCTAAATCCCTAATGCAGACATGTTATCATAAGAATCTGACCAGTAGTGGGATACTTTAAAAGGAAATAAATGGGTGAATTTGAGAAATATTGAAAAAGGAGGAAACCCAAGTCTCTGATAGACAAGATATAGAAGAATTAGACAGCTGTACCAAATATATCTCTGACAATCCTTTATAAGCGGAGAGGCCTATGGAATACTACTGGAAAACTACTGGGAGAAATGGAGATGCTGAGAATGGGGCCTTGAGTAGGGGGTAGCAGGGTGCATTCTGATTTATTTTTCATATCTACTGGCATTCAACGTCCTCATTGTCCTTTGTTGACATTAAAGAAATTAACATTGTAGTTCTGAGGAGCTCTTAATGTAGTTGCAAAAATGCAACACAGGCCATTGTATGAAACTAACACAGATAAAATTAAATGTAAAAATTGCGATAGTGAATAAATGATATTTTTATCACTGATAGAACAGAAAATGAAAGAATAACACAGGAAGTGGGGGCAGTGGATTAAAATGTCACAACTGGAAAGCAGGATGCCACATCTTGAGTTATGTGTTGAGAGATTAGAGATGGAGGAGGAGGAACTGAGGTGGAGCTGCAGAGCGGGAATCTGCTGAGCTGTCAGATGCAGCCCTGTGGCGGTGGACGCTGCAGAAGTAAAAGTGATACTAAGTGACGAGAACAAGCAGTTGCAAAAAGCCTGCCTTAAAGGGAGGTTTGCAACGTGCAAGCCTACAATTACTAACAAGTGAGTAAAACAGAGGCAACTGACAGTCTTATTTCTCCTACTTTCTAGCATAAACATTATCTTGTACTCATGATGTGTTTGCTGTGTAGGGATGGAGACCTTGTGGGCCCTCAAAGTTATATTTTTTAAAAAGCACTAATAATCGTAATGAGCATTTCTTGAAAAATGTCACTAGTTTGAGTTGCTGTAGAAAGTTTTGCACTTGGGAAAAAATTTTAATGAACTGTAAGCAGGTACAATTCTCCTTTGTAATCTGTACACTTCTCTGGTGGGGAAGAGAAGAAAGAGTAGGAAAGTGGCAGAAAACAAAGCAGCACATACAAAAATTAAGCTATTGTACCAACCAGCGCAGAGATGAGATTCTGTTGAGAAGTAAACAGAATGAGCACAGGCTTAGTCAGTGATGATGATGAGTCTGCAGAGCACAGAATAGAGCTTCAGTGCCAATATCTCAAAGCTGACAATGGCTACTAACCAGAGCATAGGAGCTAACTTTAAGTAATGTAGAGTGTATCCCAGTGTTCAGGTTAGAAAGTGCCTGGGTTCAAATCCTGGCTTCCATACTTACTGCTTCAAAGGTGGTACTGTTACCTACCTCGCCAGGCCTTGTTAGGATTGATAGAGACCCCCACATGTAGGTCACTTAGCACTCTGCATGGCCCATAGCAAGAGCATTTGAAGTGTAATATAGTTACTATTTGGAGAATTTCTTCCTACCTGCTTAAATAAAAGACTGTTGGCAAATATCTTCATTGCAGATTGGGAAATTAGAAAGGTATGTGTGGTAATGAGCCCTTTGGTTCTCTCTGGATGACCTTTGAGAAAAGATTGTCAGTCATTGGCATTTTCAGGTTCTTTCCAATTTCCTCTTTTATTCTCTTGGAAGGACATTTTTAGGCCTAATAGGTATTTCATATTTCCTTATAGATAATTAATATTTCCTTGACATTCCCTATTGTTTGGCTATAATATATTCCACACTAACTGAGCACCTACCATGTCCCAGGGACTGAAGCAATGATATAGTTTCACATATGATTCCTCTGCATGTGTCAAAACAAGTGATTTCTCCATAAGAAACAAAAAGTCAAATCAAAATTTCAAGGAATTGTTTGAGGGACACCATTAAAAACTATGAAACTAACTTTGCCTTAGATTAACTAGTATTTCTTTCATTGTCAAAGTACCCATTTACCTATGTAGGTTTTTAATAAAATGTATGAAATTTCAAGTTACTACATCACAGTTCCAACAGATTATTCCAATCTCACGTCCTAAACAAGCACTAATGCTGTATTGTGTCAAGGAATTTTGCATGTGGAAATATAAGCCACATAGATCAATAATTTAAGACCTAGACATTTATCGGTGTCCTCTTTCACCACTGTAACACTCTGTTGTTTGCAAGTAAAATTACCACCCACTAGCACTTGGGATAGCCCTTTGAGTTGTTTCCAACAATGCATTCCTTTGAAAAGGAAATGAAATGCAAAAAATTTTCAGTGTCTATTGAATAGTGAGTTGTAGGAACAAGAAAGTGTGGATACACTGTGGTCTATTTCCTTATTAATTCCTGTCACTCACATTACCCAAGAATTCTCTCAAACTTAATCTTGAAACATATCCTGACCTTTAACAACCAGCAGGGCTGAAATGTTAACCTTCAACATTTTGCAGAATTCTTCTTTAAACACTTCCTCTGGAAAACACACAGCTCAAAGTGCTAAAATTGTCTCTTATAATAACCACAGCAGGATCGTAACAAACCCGCTTTTAAAAACCAAATAAAGCCTTCCGTGGGGGCGGTTCACCACTTCCCCTTTTTTAACAGGCAGGAACTAATTTAGCTGAGAAGATAAAAGCAAGAGCTGCCTACAGATGTACTAGGAAACTAGATCCTAGAACATAAGACACCCCAGTGGCAGGGGGGTCTGGACATTTTGTGTAAAAAGAGCCTTCTTGGACTTAAGATGTCACAAATGAAAAGCAAGAAGTCTAAAATCTATATATTAATAAAAATAGACAGAAGCAGGAAGAAAAGGTATACCAAGTTAATTTCAGTTCCAGCTGTTTATGTATTTTCCAATTAAGTAATTACACCCATTTTCAATTTAATGCCATCATTAAGAAATCAAGAATTCAAGACAAAGACGAAAGGTCTGAACTTATTATGGTAATCATTTCATGATATGTGTATATATCAAATCATTATGTTGTACACCTATACATAGTTATATGTTAATTATATCTCAGTAAAACTGGAAAAAAACTTTTATGCTAAAAGAATAAGTAAGATAAAAGGCTACTTTCAAACTACCAACAATACCAGAAGAGTAAAGAGCCTGAAGTATTATCAGATGACCAAACTCTCACCTTTCTTTCATAGAAAGAACTTGTGGAAATACCATCTCTTTTATAAACCCTTGCCTCTCAGAAAGGTGGTCATTCGATCCCACCCCAGGTGGTCTAAACATGCACATAGGATGTGTCTTTCTCACTGAAAACCCCATAAAATGCATTTAGTTCCTGACTCATTTATGGCTTCCCAACTTGATTTGTTCAATTTTCTGGTTATCTACTTCACTATACATCTGTGGGGTATACTGTGTGGACTCCAGTAGATTATAAACTGCAATATTATTGGCCACAAACCTCATTAATATATACATCTTCTAACATAGTATAATGAATGTTTGCAGTTTTTAATATAATGACAAAAGTGGAGGGAAATATAAATAAATAAAAATGCAAACTCTGGCCACTCATGGCTTTTGCTGAGAAGTTTTATTGGACTATCTGTCAGTAAAAGTGTATCACATTAAATTTTCTATGAACTTTTCCTCTTTTAAAAAAGATACATTAGAGAGACAAACACAGTATAAATCTTATTCTTTAAATAAAAGAAAAAACATGGTAAAAATGTTTTGTTAGTGAAACTTTCATATTTGGATGCAACTTGGCAACATTTTTTACTCTATTGTCACTGACTATTTCTTAAAGGTGAAACTTGAGTATCATATCAGGAGAAAATGTGGATGCCAAGTGTGATGGCAGGTGCCAGGCTGACTGTGAAGCATCCCCCTCTGCACCTTCTTTTTCTGAAAATTCCATATGAATCTAGCGCCCCCCCCCCCCCAGGCCTCTTCCTGACTTCTTAGGCCACCCCCATGGAATATATCATTATACCTTCCTTCTACCTCCTTCATAAATTTTTTTTTCTCTACTAAATTCCATTGTGTCAAAGGTATGTTTTCTGTCTATATATTTTATTTCTCCAGCCTTCACTCTCTGGAAACACATCTGCCTTTTAGTAGGTATTTTAGGAGATAACTTCTTAGCCCAGTGGGTTTTTTAAATCTTTCAAATTGTGTCAACTTTCTACATTACTGATGTTTCTATTTGGCTAAAGATCTATGGTTTGTCTAGACATTTTTAAGGAAGTTAAAAATTAGAAAAACGGCAACAACAAAAATCAAGTGGTTGTTTTACATAGTTGAATAGTAACTTTGGTTCTTCTGGGCAGTGCTCCCACAGCTCACAGCATGACCAAATCAGACTATTTTCTTTGGTCTCACATTTTTCCTGTCTCTAGAGTTGGCTCTATCAATGCCAATGGCAAAAGGAGAAATTAGGTAACTCTTCTCACTCTCCTCTTGCCCCCAGCCTCACCTCTTCCCCATTTTCAGGGGGGAGCTCGTGGGGAAGTAAAGAATTGTCAGCTGGGACTCCTTCTGAGGCTAGAAAAGGAGACAGTCATTACAGCATAATGTGTAGTTCCGTTCTTATTCTGGTAGGCTCTAAGCAGGAAAAACAATTTCTACTCTACACAAAAATTGGTCTTATGGAGTTTTTTAGAGTGGCCTCAAGTTTTCTCCCTCCCGGTATCCACAATTTGGCCACATAGCTTCATAGATCCTCCCATGCATTCTCCACCGCTTAAATCTGGATGGGTCATGTGACTTGCACTGGTTCAAGGTACTTTAGCTGACACAGTAAAGGGCTGAAAGTTCTTTGCACTTGGGACTTGCCTTCTTGTTGCTCTGGGAACCCTTTAGCTGCCACATGAATAAGCCCCACTATGTAAGTCTTTTGGATGATGTGAACTGAGCAGGTGCACTGGATGATGTGAGCAGACATCCCAGATGATGAGAGACACATAGCCCAGGCAGTCCTGTCATCCCAGCTAACAATGAGCTACCCTGGACGTGTAAATGAGGCCATCGTGAACCATGCCCCAGGTGAGTGACCAGCATACAGCAGACACAAGAGTGAGACACAATCAGCTACAATCAGGAGAGAGTGGTCATATAACCCCAGCCCAAACTGCCAACACGTGGAAACAAAAGCTAAATAAACAGTTGCTGTATTAAGGCATTAAAATTTGATGTGATTTTGTAACTCAGTAAGATCTTACAGATACACTGACCCCGTGGGAAGGGAAATGGAGCTTGTTAATTAAGGAAACGTTTCATTTCTCAGTATGGGTTTGGACTTTGGCTGTTCCTGAAAATTAATGTTTGTCTTTGAGAAAGCTGCGTATGTTTGCCCTTTGCATCTTACAGTTTAATAAATGTATCTGCAGTTCACATTGGTTGAATTGTCCAGAGTAACAAAACCAGAAACAACAATGAGGGCTTATATTTCAACCTTATCTCTAATCATTCTGATGGCCCTCATGGCTCTTCTCCAGATGAAGACCTCAGACTGAACAAATGGAGGGAGAAGGAGTTGGACGCAGAGAGTAGGAGCATTCCTGCAAAGGGGATGGCAATTAATGAGAGGTGCGGCTGGAGATTAGCACAGAGAACTAAAGAAGATGCTAGAGGAGAGGGCAAGAATCTCAGGGAAGTAGAATCAAGTCAGACCACAGGCCTAACTTACTTAGGTGCTCTCTCTCTCTGGCACTCTGAGGAAAGTCCTGTTTACCAAGTTTTGAAATATGTCCTATCCTACTTTGGGATTCCCTTTCAAAATGGTTCCATACGTACCATAAAACAGATTTTGTAGATTTTCCCAGTCTGGTGTGGTATCCTTGAGGAGACTTCTAGGAGCAGCTGGAAAAAAATGTATGACCATAAGGAAGACTGAAGAGAGACACCTGGACTGAACTGTCTTCTCCACCCTCTTCCACCGTAAATTAGAGGAAGCTGACTTCTGAAGGAAGGCAGGCAGGAATCTGGGTTTCAGTACTTAGAAACAGATAAAGGTGACAGGTCCAGAATTGTTCAGAAGATGCTTGATGAAAATGTCTCTTTTAAGCAGGTTCCAGTTGTACATCTTTTCCTCCCAAAATCATCAATTTGAAAGAATTCCTGGTTGCAAGACAGAGAGGTTAATGCAAATGAAATACTATATCAATATGTGGCTAATTTCATCTTCTTTTGAATTACCTTAAGGAATGGTCTTCTCTTCTCCTGAAGCACCATTTTCTTTCTTGTTTATAGTTATTTCTGAACACATGTTACACCTTCTGGTACGCTGCAAGCTATTCAAAAGAAAAAGTCAGTGCTAGTAATTAATGAATACCCCAAGCACCCAGAAACACACATTATTTTGAGTAGTGTTCAGTATTCTTTTGATTTATTTTACTGAATAGATAAGTGAATAAATTCCAAGATATTTATACAATCAACAAATACCTAAATGAATGAATTAAATTAATGAGTAAAATGATTTTACTTCAAGAGTGAAGATAACTACTGAGGGGTCCCAGAAACAGTGAGTAAAACATAGAAAAAAATGAAATAAGAGGTAGCTTGTTAAAAGAAGTCTCAGACAATTCCCTTAGTCGGACACCATTAGTTCAGAAAAGAACCACACAGACATCTAGCTGAATAGCTTATAGACACGTGAACTTTATTCACTAGTAAAGAAAAAATCCATTTTTAAAAACAATCATTTAAAAATATACTTCCAATGTTAACTTGAAGGTTTTCATGCATATTTAATTTTCTACACTAGAATATAATATTTCCAAGACAAAATAGAACCAGAGGGCACTAAGTTGCAAAACAGAGACAATTCTAGGCCACTTTAAAAGGATATTAAGGGATAGTTTCCACACAGCAGTCAATTTAATTTACTTGATAAGAAATATGTCACTTTAATTCTCACCTTTCCTCCTTGGGCATTCTTGTTCCACCCTTCTTCATGCTTTAGGAAAAATCCAAGCATATCACAAGATTATTAGAAAGAGTTCTGAATGAGTCAGGGAGAGACTCTCTCATAGTCTCAATATATATGAATCTGCATTAAATCCTTCAAAGATGTACACGTAGCAGCCACTTCAAGTTCTCTAGAATAATAGCACAAGCTAAACTATCTCTTTCAACAATCGTTTAGCAAAATACAGGAATTAGTTGGTATGTCTGCATTTCCCTGTCTCTTTGAAATTACAGCCCCAGTAAAATAAATTGAAAGGCCTTGTCTGTTGCCTTTGGCATTAATTTGAGAAATGACTCTGACACCTTCTCAAATGTGTAGACCTTTCTAAAATGGCACAAGGCAGATTTAAATGGGTACAATTTCAAAGCTAAGCAAAAAAGATTAAATGTTCATACCACAGATTGAACATCTGAAGAGATTTTAGGGTAAGTCCCCTTTGAAAAATCTGCCCTTGAGAGATAGTTCACTTTTCATCACACATTTAGATTTTCATTTCATTTTTGCTGCTTTCACAGAGCATTCTGAAACCATTTCTCCTCTTGTGGTTGCACTTTAACACTGGATCTAATAGCAGAAACCACTTTCTTTCCCCTTATCTTAAACATGAGCACAATCTGAAAAAAGTTAGTTTTATTTCTCTCCTTTTGTGAAAGTTCAGTTGAAATATCTATCAACAGATTTCCAGTTATCACTCCCATGTTTAGATTTGAACAGTTCATTCTTCACAAATACAGATTTGAACATTATTCCCACAAATCCTTTAAAGAAGCCTATTACATTTCATTTTGAGTGACTGCAATTTGTTGGAGCAGCATCAGTAAGACTACACATATTTGGATACACACTGAAAAATCGTATAATCTGAAAATTTTATTTTACTAGCAATTTAGTAACACATTATATCACATTTCTCCTGCTGGAACTACAAAATGTAGCCTTTCATAAAATGCTGCATTTTTCTGAAATGAAATTTTTAGGTAATAGCTTTTAAATTTTGAATAATACTACCTGTAGTTTAACACCTAGCCTTTTGGTATCTAAAGAAAGACCACAATTCCTCCTAAAGAATCTTTCATGAAGTTAGATAAAGTTGCAGCAAAGAGAGAAAAGGAAAGGTGGTGGTAAGGGAAGAAAATGTGAAATAAAAGAATAGGATAGTAAAACAGAAAAATAAAGAATTCTCTCCTGGCTTAATGTTTTAAGAAGAGTGTGAGTTTCCAAGTAAGGCTTCTCTAGAAGTGAACATAGAACAAAGAAAGAAGAACCTTTATCTGCAAACATCTCTTAACGGTGTGTCTCTGATGTGAAAAGTAGAGGCCACATGAATAGAAATTCTGACCAGTCACAGGATCACAGACTGCCTCATCTACATAAAAGCAATTATTGAGCATGCTACAGACTTGAGCTTGTCTTAAGAGATATCTGCAAAAGAGTGTATTGTTTCAGGATTTTTGTGTGTGTCTGTGTGTGGTATGATGAACAAATTACAGTTAGCTGATGTGAGTTATTCGGCACCTGAAAATCATACAGGAAAGTGATAGACATTAAATTCAACAGTATCATCTACAACAAAGATATCTGAAAAATCAGATATGAAAATAAGATTTATGCCCTTGTGGTTTATGAGGTAGGAAAAAAGAATTTAAATTAAAAAAAGTTTTGTAACAAAATATACAACAACTTGGATCTCAACTGAAAGAATGAGAATTTATGTAGGGTTCCCTGAAGGGTATTGAGTTTATCCATTGCTTCTGATATATGACCTCCAAACTCGTTTTTAGCTATGGAACCACTGGTTCAAATGAAAAAAAAAAAAATTAGTTCTGATCACTAGAGCTGCCCTAGCATCTGAAAGTTCCAGTTTCAATCCACATGCATCCTTAAAATACAATCCATGATTAAAGTCTCACCAGAACAGAGGGAGGAAAGGCAAGGAAGGGCCGGGTGTAAAAGAAGGGAGGTGCTGGCAATCTTGACTCTCCCTCTCCCAGGTGACCTTGTACATCTCTGGGGAAAATCTAGTCCAAACCCCAGTCCTTGCCGGTCTCCTCCCCTCCAGTCCAGCTAATCACTTGAACAGCTACACCCAAGTCTGAAATCTTTATTTCTATTCTCTCTGGCCACAGCACCCTTTCCTGACAGCTCTGTCATTCCCTTTACTCCTGGGTCTCTACCTTAGGAGTAGAAGCAACTCTTTCCTCTAAGTCAAAGCTTCCTAGAGCAGCACTGCCATCTGGAACCTGCAGAGCTCCCAAATCACCTAAACCAGTGCTTTCCAACCATTTGCATTACATAATAAAAATATAACATTTTTATTTTAATATTTTAATTAAATTTAGCATTTTATTTTAGCATTTTAAATGCTCAAGGCTCCTTACACCACTAAAGATAACCAGCCTGAGAGCTCTGCCTATTCTGTTTTCAGAAAACGAAGAGCTCTATCTCGGCATCTCAGTGTGCTTTAGCTACAGAAGACAGCACAAGTTTTTGACGAGGAAAAATCTAGGAGGACTTGACTTAAACCATTTTTTGATGATACCTTCAAATCCCAACCCCCTCCTCACCCTCCCAGTCAGCCTTCCCTCAGTCCTGTATTTAATCATGGCCTTCCTCAGCTCCTGAACCTACGTTCTTAGGTCCTCTAGAGAAAAACCACACAGTGATGGGAACTGGTACCACAGAACATATGAGGGTCTCTTAACTTCAGATAGAATATCAAAGCCACCTGGCAATCCTTTGATGAGCTTCTAAGCAACTCTCTCTCCAACATGCCGTGACAGCTTTTTAAACATTCACCATTCTCTTGGCGATCTCAAATCCTAAATACACAGAGAAATACAGGTCATCGGGTATTCTCTCAATTCCCTAGACACACTTGTACCCAAATCCTGGAACCCCATATTCTCTCAGTTTTTGCTGGAAGGGATCACAGATTGCAGGCTAATTCCTCCCACCCTCTCACTAAATCCCACTTTCTCTGAATTCCTTTGGAGGCGGTTGTTCCAAAAATTATCGACATCGTTTCCTACATTTAGATATATCCTGTCTCTTGGATCTTTTCAAAAAACTTTTTTATTGAAGTATAGTCAGTTTACAATGTTGTGTCAATTTCTGGTGTACAGCATAATATTTCAGTCATACATATATATGTGTCTATTCCTTTTCATATTCTTTTTCATTATTGGTTACTACAAGATATTGAATATTCCCAGTGCTAAAAATATAAACTTGTTGTTTATCTATTTTATATATAGTAGTTAATATCTGCAATCTTGAACTCCCAATTTATTCCTTCCCAACCACTTCCCCCACTGATAACCATAAATTTGTTTCCTATGTCTATGAGTCTGTTTCTGTTTTGTAAATAAATTCATTTGTGTCTTTTTTTCAGATTCCACATGTAACTGGTATGTTATTTTTCTTTCTCTTCCTGGCTTACTTCACTTAGAATGACAATCTCTAGGTCCATCCATGTTACTGCAAATGGCATTGTTTTATTTTTTATGGCTGAGTAGTATTCCATTGTATAAATATAACACAACTTTTTTATCCAGTCATGTGACATGGACATTTAGATTGTTTCCATATCTTGGCTATTGTAAATAGTGCTGCTATAAACATTGGGGTGCATGTATCTTTTCAAATTAGAGTTCCCTCTGGATGTATGCCCAGGAGTGGGATTGCTGGATCATATGGTGAGTCTATTTTTAGTTTTTTGAAGAATCTCCATACTGTTTTCCATAATGGCTGCACCAAACTACACTCCCACCAGCAGTGTAGGAGGGTTCCCTTTTCTCCACACCCTCTCCAGTATTTATTGTTCATGGGCTTTTGAATGATGGCCATTCTGACTGGTCTGAGGTGATACCTCATTGTAGTTTTGATTTGCATTTCTCTGATAATTAGTGATACTGAGCATTTTTTCATGTGCTTATTGGCCATTTGTATGTATTTGGAGAAATATTCAGTTAGGTCTTCTGTCCATTTTTGGATTGGGTTGTTTGTTTTTTTGTTATTGAGTTGTATGAGCTGTTTATGTATTCTGGAGATCAAGCCTTTGTCAGTCACATTGTTTGCAAATATTTTTGCCCATTCCATAGATTGTCTTTTCATTTTCTTTATGGTTTCCTTTGCTGTGAAAAATCTTATAAGTTTAATTAGGTCCCATTTGTTTGTTTTTGCTTGTATTTCTATTGCCTGTGTAGACTGCCCTAGGAGAACATTGGTAAGATTTATATCAGAGAATGTTTTGCCTATGTTCTCTTCTAGGAGATTTATGGTGTTTTGTCTTATGTTTAAAGGAAATGAGCAAGTGACATTTATTATGTCTTCTTCAGCTCCCATTTATTCCTCAAATTGAAATATTTCTTCCTCCTGTTAGTTCACTGAAAATTCTCCCTTCCCGATCACTAATTACCTCCTAATTCCTCAAGCCATTGGATACCTTCAGTCCTGAGCTTCTGGCCCTTCCTTTAGCCTTTGAGAACGTTGGCTCCCTTTATCAAAATCACACCTGTCTTGATTTCTGTGATACTACTCTGTTATGATTTTCTTTCTACCTTTCCAGGTGGTGCCCTTCAGTTTCTCTTTAGAGTCCTTCCTTGTCTGCCTCTGTTCTCCTTTAAAAGTTAGTTCACTTCAGATGTCATGATGAGTCATCTCTTCTCACTGGACACACTCTTTCTGCACTTTGGAAGTAACCTAACTTTCTAGTTTTAAATGCCACCTATGGTCACTTCAAAACCTTTACTTCTCTGTCTCTATGATGCTGATGCAAACATTTTGAGGGTAGGGAATTTTTTTCTTATTCAACATTGTATTTCCAACATCTAACATTATGTGATCAATAAATATTTGTGGAATGAATGAAGGAATTCTCATCTACATTTTTACCCCAGAGCTTAATTTTAAGCTCCAAGATTGTATATCACACTGCCTACTCTCCCTTTCCATTCAGATGTTCCCCAGATGTCTAAAGCACATATTTCACCCTAAACTCATCACACTCCACATGTTCCATAAGGGTTCCTGAACCCTTATGGGGTTCAGATAACAGTCACTCAGCTGTCAGGGAGTCAAAGTGATCACCAGCATCCATTTCTTGCGGAGGCTCTGTGGATATCTGCTCTAGGAGTTAACAGTTTTGAAAAGGAAATTCTATTGCAAGAATAATATTCTATTGCAAGATTAATATCTCAGAATTTAGTGATTCAGACAAATATACAATTGTAACCTTTGGAAATATATCCAGGGCTTACTGATCTTGTAGTACACCTTAAACTCACACCTTCCTATATTTGAACATCAACTTTTTAATCTATTTGGGGCTAATGTCATGTTCCCTCAACTCCTTCACTTCTTTAGAAAAGCATAGACAGGCTGTCAGTTCTTTCATGAGGATCTTCTTGGTTTTTGTCTTCCCTTGTCCAGACTGGAGTGGGCCCAGTTGTCACCTGTCCAAATCTCCTAAAGCCTGCCTTGTTGATTGAATGTATCACCTATTCTAAGAATTACCTGTTGATTTCTTTGTTTCCTCCACTCAGTAATGAACTTGTAGAGGGCAAGAAGACTGTACTGCTGTCTTATGTTCTCTTATATTCTATATCCCCAGAGACAAGCACAATACCTGGCACAGAGTAAGGACTTAATAAATCTCGGTAAATAATATAGGCAAGTTGAGTGTTTTGTTGATGGACTTTAGTGGAAAGAATACAATTCTGTACGGTTAAATAGAGTAATAGGTTAAACCATGAGTTTTCATCTGGAACACAATTTATACACTTACATTCACTGACCTTCCAAAAGCGTCAATAAGTTCATTATCTTTAAACCTAATAAAGAGGAGCATAACAAACTATAGTTATTTAATCAAGTGTGGTGCTCACCTCAGATTTGGCACTGGTTCAATTCAGTTCCCAGAAGTGACATGAGTCTTCACCTACATTTTCCCTGAGCACCCTCCTTTCCACGTTTTCTCCTGCTTCCCACTTGGAACAGGATCCGGATGAGGAGAGTTCTGACAGCCATTTGGGGGCCTTAAGAAAAAGATTAAGAGAATCATAGAGACGTCTGTCCTGACATTTTTGAGTCACCGGGCCAGCAATTACCTACCTCCGGACTTCTCATTGCAAGAGAAAAATAAGTCCTAATGTGTTTAAGTCACTATGATGAATAATCAGATTAGTTATATTAGTGATATACCTCACTGATAGAGTAGCCAACTATCTGATATTATGAAAAGTATTTTGAGATTAAAAGTATCCCTATTGCCTACATTCCTGCCTCCCCACATTCCTGCTGCGTCCCTTAGCACACACACACACACACACACGCACATGCCTCACTCATCAGCTGGCCTAAGCCTGAAATTCCACAATTTGAGACTCATTTCTTTAATGTAAGTTTTGATCTCACTCAAAATACAAATATTCCTAGAATTAACACTTAAGCCTTAGACATTCATCCTTCCAGCAAACCTTGATAGCTTATTTATTGTGCTGCCTGACACTTTATGAGGGATCTAAAAGTAAATAAGACCCGATTACTGCCTCCAGTAAGTTACACTTCAATGATAAAGTCATTCCTGAAAATTCACATTAAAAATAGAGTCTAGATGCTAAGAAAGACATGAACGTAGCCTTGTGTTATTGAGAACTGAGGAAGGTAAACCAAATTCATAATGGTGAGTAAGGGAAGGTTTCCCAGGGAAACCTCCATTTCAGCAGCATGGTTAGGAGCAGTAAGAGAGTGGTGTGGGAGGCGGGGTGTGCAGGGTAAGAGTGAAGAGGTCAGCAGAGGGTAAATTCTAGGCTTCTAAGTTTGGAAAATAATGAATATTTCAGCCTAACTGACCCACAGGATATCCATAAGGGTGCTGGAGACGAAAGGCAGTCTTGTGTACAATTTTATGAGTTTAAAATTTGTGCTGTAAGTTAAAGAAAGCCACTGACGAGTTCTAATATATGCTATGACATGATTAAGTTTGAATTTTATAAGATTATATTTTTTAGTAATGTGTAGAAAAAATTACAAGGGAATAAGGCAGGAGACAAAGAGCCCAAAGAAGGCATTATCCCAGAAATCCAAGCAAATAGTGATAAAGACCCATGGCAGTAGCAGAGGTTGTGGCAATATAGTTGGTGAGGAGATGAATATTGGAAAATACTTTTGAGATCAGATGGATGTTTTGGTGGGGAATGACAGAAAGAATAGATTTAGCTCCTTTATTTTTTTCATTTTTGCATATTCTATAAGAAGATAGGGTCTTAACATAAAAACTCTCACAGATTTCTAAAATCTTTTCAATTCACTATGAGTGAGAATACTTTCTTACGGAAATACTGGAGGTTTACAAATAGTATATGGCCAGATGGAAACCCCGTATTAGGAATTTAGATATGCCTGTATGGGGTCAAATGTAAGTGATCAGTTTCAAAAGGCTCTTCTGAAAAATGACAAGTATTCTGGTGCTAGTGCTGTTTCATTGTGCTCACTTCTGTCCCTTCTATCATCAAGTCTGAATTTCCAGTCATTAGTCACTGTGGAATGTGGGATTCCTCAAATGAGGTTTCAACCTGACACCATCACAATTTCACCTTTCCATAGCTGGAATAATTCGAGGCATCCATCTAATAACCAACACTAGAGATGTGTAAATAATCTGCTGCAGGCCATCAGTGATTAGGATTGTTTGTCTAAAAATGTCCTTAGGTCAGCTTGCAGGATGCTGTTCTTCTAACCTCTTCCCATTCTGGTTTTGTTTTGTTTTGTTTTGTTTTTTTCCATTTGCTGACTTCTCACAGGATGTGAAATTGACTGCAATGTCACAGAACCATGAAGAACTTTTTAGAATTAACACCATATAGCATAGCCCATATTTCATTCATCCTTAATTCTCAAATGAAGTCTGTTGGTGATGTTTACAAAATGATCTCTGCATGGCTACTAATGCTCCCCTGTTCCTCGAGAGACGAACTCTCAGTCATAGAAACATGTCTTTTTTTTTTTTTTCTTAATCTCTCCTCCAAGTAGCACTGCTCATAGGAAAAGAACAGCTGGTTTATCCCAAGAAGATAGGAGGCTATCCTTGACTGTCTAAACTTGCTAATTTCCTGAAATGTGAAATATTTGAAACTGCTTCAGCTGACCCCCACAATCCATCACATCTATGCAGACAAAAATCACTGACATTGAAAATTAAAATCCTGCACTATATTATAACACATGTTTTGTCCACTAGACTGATAATGAGTTCTTTTTAAAAGTATCACTGATTCAACCACAAGTCACTAGCAGTCAAAAAATGGCAGACTGCTCTTCTGATAAAGTGACACAGCATGAAATATATCTTTGAACATAAGTTGCTATTTAAATTGTGGAGCTCACACCTAAGGAAGCAGTACCATTAATTGGAAAATGTCTTAAGAAAGATCACAATGTGTTGCAACAATAGAGTATCCAGTTATATTTTTTGAAAGAAAAGAATAAAAGAAAATAATGCTACTTTTCTATTCAGTCCCTACAAACCATTAAGTACGTTTTTAATGTAGGTAAATATTTTTTCTGCTCTAGCTGCCATAGATGTGCTGCCACGCTGAAACCTCCATTTTTAGTAAGCTGCTTCTTTTCTAAAGTTCTCTTACTTCAGTTCTAACACTATCATATTTTTATATTAAACTACTTAAAGATAATAATTACTTGAACTACTTAAAGATAATTACCATTCTTAAAAAAACAAATTTCTTCTGTATAGCACAGGGAACTATATTCAATATCTTTAATAACCTTTAATGAAAAAGAATATGAAAATGAATATATATATGGATATGCATGACTGGGATATTATGCTGTACACCAGAAACTGACACATTGTAGCTGACTGTACTTCAATTAAAAAAAAATTACCATTCTTGCAAACACACCTTGATGCTGCACTGCTTGGAAGGGGGATGAGATTTGATTTCCTTTGGGCAGGAGAGGCCTGGGCTTCTCTCCAGTTGGACTCACCAGCCTGCATGTCCTATATGACAAACTGCCTCCTGCTGTAAATGTCTAGATTCCAACTGTTTCCCCAGATGACTTGTTTGGTTTTTCATCAGTCCCAGAAGAGGAGCACTGGGGATGTTTTATCCTGAAAGTTGAATTTAAGTTGAAGCAAAGACAAGTGAGGAGGATGGGAACCCCCACCTCCCCAGCCAGACCAGTTGAATCCACTCTAGAAATCATGGAAAGTTAGTGTTGTAGCCAAACCACTTCACATCTCCCTGTTCACTCATCTCCAAATGCAATGTGTGAGGACTTACCAACTCTACTTTGAAATCAGTCTTATTCTTTTGTCCAAGAAAGCTTGACATGTAGAGGCAGCCAACTGAAAAGTCAATTTTGGTGAGGATGGCTAAATAGCATATAATTTATGTATTTATCACAGTGGCAGTACTACTAAAAACCCTCATAGGTAAATTAAAGATATTTCCACTAAAAGAAAAAATATAGATATTGAATGTGTTCTAGTTACAAAAGTCACCATGTTTTGAATTTTAAGCTGATCTTCCCCAATTTGATGACAGAATCTCCAAATTCTTTGCAAAAATAAAAATACCTATGGAATGCCTTCACAAATGCTTTCCTAAGGGACCGAAAACTAATATGAGCAAAATTAATGTGCGTATCTCCTGAGCTTCATCTTGTGGTGAAGACCTGGCAAGGAGCAAACTTTCCTTCTCCCCTTACCCCCATTTCAGTGCCTCCTGATCCATCAAAAACTCAGTCCAAAGTGTCCAGTTCAAGACAAAAGAGAGCTTAAAACATTTATCCAGAACCAAGCTGAATTTACCAAGTTAAATTTTTGATCTGTGGGCAGCTCCCTTTCAATACCTGCAACATTATCTAGCCAGCCACAGGCAAGATCCTGTGTCAGATTCTGTAGAGGAGATAAAGATGAATATGCATATAAGACCTTACATCTAGCAGGGGGAAACCCAAGTATGTAAATAACTACAATAAAAAGATCATCAGCCTTCAGATCTCAGCTTATCTGTTACTTGGGAAATGCTCTCCCATGTGTCTCTAAATTTGAATCGTTCTCCCTTGTTAGCATTTCTCCCAATATGATGTTGTTTTCCTTCATAACACTTGCCATAATATGTAATTATATATTTACCTAATATTAATTTAGTTCATGTTTGTCTCCCCCACTTAACTGTAATTAGAAGAAGGCAGGAATGACTTTTCCTATTTGTTTGTTTGTCTTTTCTTTTCTCATTGTTACTCGGAACTTAGTACAAATGCTTGGCAGAGTGAAGGGGGATGGATGCATGCAAAAGCTTTACTTTAACTAAAAATGAAGTATAAAGAATGTGCAGTTGGTTGATCTGGAGACTCTTGGGAAGATCCTGTAGAGGAAGGGAAATTTAGATTATTAGGATTTCAATATTCAAAACTGGAGGGAATGAATGTATCCCCACTGGTAGGGGAAAAATATGAGAAAATACAAGAAAAGGAGGAAAATGCAAGGCATATTTCTGGAGAAGTGGGTTAGAAAATCTCATTTATCAGGAAGGAAGTAAAAATTGAAAGGGTGCAAGGGACTGCTTGTAGAAGTTCTGGTTGATATGCTAAGAATTTTGGCACGTGATTTAATAACACGTAGTCCTAAAGTTTTTCCATCCTATACGTAACTCTGTTTCCTCATCTCAAAAACAGAAACAGCAATGCTTAAAAAAAAAAACAAAAACAAAAACAAAACAAAACAAAAAAAACAACTTCAGCAAATTGATTTGGGGAGTCATATATATGAAGATTTTTTTTTCTGTTTAAAATGTAATAAAAATTCTTGATAGTCATGTTGACTAATATTTAAATGATTGAACATAGTGCTTGATTTGTGCTGTTTCTTCTAAGTCACTGCTTTCTTCATCTGACATTTTGTCAACAGATGAACTTTAGCACAGCATATAGTGCACCAAGGGTTGGACTGTGTGCCACTAACTTCCCTGGTTGAGTTCAGGTTCACAAGCACTCAAATTAACATTTGAGAAATATGTGTTTTATTTTATGATATTTTCAGTAGCAACCTGGTCCCATTGGGTGAAGATCTACTGTGCTTTTCACTTTAATGAGCATCACCCCCTCAATGGGTTGAGTACTGGGACAGTTTCCTGTGCCAGGTGGAAGCAAGTGAATAATTCCTGAATTAAACATAATGGTGCATCAAATCCTGGGTAATAAGAATGTGTTACCCTGTCCACCTGGTTCTGCTGCCTCTATATCCATGGCTCCTTGATCTTAAGTTTGGATTCATCCTTTATAATTTGTGACTTCTGGGTTTCAAACTGGCATTTTACTTCTTACCTGTCCTGACCTTCAAATTCTATGTATGCATTCAACTTTTTGCTTCCTTAATTACTTCTTTGACCTGATAATAATCATGGTTACAGTAAAGGCTGACATTACAGGGTACTTGCTGTCTGCCACTGGCTATACATGTATTACTGCATTCTTAAAATAATCCTTTAATGTGTATAACATTATTCCTATCTTATAGATAAGAAAATGGAATCTCTAAAATGATAAATAACTTGTCTAATTCATGGCAGAGAAAGAATTTATATGACGTATGTCTGATTCAACATCTCTCTTGTTTTCTACACTACCACACTGATTTTTAAATTTCTGCTTTTAATTCCTGCACATCTCAGCTCTTCATTTCCTAGCAGGTTGCTGGCCCACTGCTGGGGCTACATCTATATTCTGCTTTTCTCCAGCTATCACTGATATTTGGAACTGAGGAAATAAAACCAGGTTACATTTTTCACCTAGTTTGAATGGAAACACCAACTATGGAGTCAGGAACATTGATAAGAATCCAAACTCTTGTGTTTCATACACACTGCTTGCCTCTTGGAAAGCTGTTTATCCATTCTGAACCCAGATGCTTCACCTATCAAATTATATAACTTCACTAGATGATACACAGCTACACTTTGTCTCTCTCTGGGGCATGTCCTCAGCCCCTCTGTGCTGGCACAGTGACAGGCTGACTCTGTGTCTGTCCATCTGACATCCCACCATGTTTGGAATCAGATCTCACATTCCCTTTGTGATTTCTTAAGGAAGCAATGTTTGTCATCTTCTTTATAAGGATGCACAGTGTCTCCTTTATAGGAACCCACTGGATTATAAAATCCTTTCAGATTTCATACCTAAAAAGGCTTAGCTTCTCCTGGTTAGTTTTTCATATGTTAGGCGTATAGACACTAGGAGTTTGTGAAACATCAGATTCTTTGTTTTGGTTGCTAGAAAACTCAGAGCCAACTGTTAACCTACCTCTAGGAACTATTACGAATTTTATGACATGCTTTTTGTATACTAAATTTATATCCAATTTCCCTTACTATTCATTATTTACTTCTGTTCTTATTGTCAAAACCATTCATTCTTTTTTTAAAAATTGAAGTATAGTCAGTTACAGTGTGTTAATTTCTGGTGTATTGCACTATGTCCCAGTCATGCATATACATACATATATTTGTTTTCATATTCTTTTTCATTAAAGGTTATTACAAGTTATTGAATATAGTTCCCTGTCCTGTATCAAAGAAATTTGTTTATCTATTTTTATATATAGTGGCTAACATTTGCAAATCTCAAACTCCCAAATTTATCCCTTCCTACCCTCTTTCCCCCAGTAACCGTAAGATTGTTTACTATGTCTGCAAGTCTGTTTCTGTTTTGTAGATGAGTTCATTAGTGTTCTCTTTTTTCCTTATTTTAGATTCCACATATAAGTGATATCATATGATATTTTTCTTTCTTTTTCTGGCTTACTTCACTTAGAATGATGATCTCTAGGTCCATCCATGTTGCTGCAGATAGCATTATTTTATTCAATTTTATGGCTGAGTAGTATTCCATTGTATAAATATAACACTACTTCTTTATCCAGTCATCTGTTGATGGACATTTAGGTTGCTTCCATGTTTTGGCCATTGTATATAGTGCTGCTATGAACATTGGGGTGCATATATCTTTTTGAATTAGAGGTCCTTCCGAATATATGCACAGGAGTGGGATTGCTGGATCATATGGTTAGTCTTTTTTTTCTTTTTTTTTGAGGAATCTCCATACTGTTTTCTATAATGGCTGTACCAAACTACATTCCCTCCAACAGTGGAGGAGGGTTCCATTTTCTCCACACCCTCTCCAGCATTTATTGTTCATGGACTTTTGAATGATGGCCATTCTGACTGGTGTAGGGTGATACCTCATTGTAGTTTTGATTTGCATTTCTCTAATAATTAGTGATATTGAGCAGTTTTTCATGTGCCTGTTGGCCATTTGTATGCCTTCATTGGAGAATTGCTTGTTTAGGTCTTCTGCCCATTTTTGGATTGGGCTGTTTGGTTTTTTGTTATTGAGTTATATGAGCTGTTTATATATTCTGGAAATTAAACCTTTGTCAGTCACATCATTTACAAATATTTTCTCCCATTCTGTAGGTTGTCATTTTGTTTTACTTACAGTTTCCTTTGCTGTGCAAAAGCTTATAAGTTTAATTAAGTCCCATTTGTTTATTTTTGCTTTTATTTCTATTGCCTGGGTAGATTGCCCTAGGAGAACAATGCTAAGATTTATGTCAGATAATGTTTGCCTGTGTTTTCTTCTAGGAGGTTTATTGTGTCCTGTCTTATATTTAAGTCTTTAAGCCGTTTTGAGTTTATTTCTGTGTATGGTGTGAGGGAATGTTCTAACTTCATTGATTTACATACTGCTGTCCAGTTTTCTCAACACCACTTGCTAAAGAGACTGTCTTTTCTCCATTGTATATTCTTGACTCCTTTGTCGAAGATTAATTGACTGTAAGTCTGTGGGTTTATTTCTGGGCTCTCTATTCTCTTCCATTTATCAATATGTCTGTTTTTATGCCAATACCACACTGTTTTGATTACTGTAGCTCTGTAGTATTGTCTGAAGTCTGAGAGGGTTAATCCTCCAGCTTCATTCTTTCTTTTTATCCTGTAAAGGATAAGTATTGCTACAAGTACCTTGAGAACGAATTTTTGGATTGGAGAATGGGACATAAATGTTTACTAACGAATGGACACTGATGAATGAATAGGTAGGTGAATATGCAGATTCATAAATAGACAAGTAAACAAATACAGCATGCCAGGACTTGCTTTTCTACAGCTACTGACCAAACAGTAAATTTTAGTTTTAATATCTTAGGTCTTGATTATTCCACAATTTACTCAAGTATCCAAAAGCAGCCTTATCTTAGGAAACTGAAAATATCTTCAATAGTAGAATCATTAAAAATGATGCCATCAACAAAGCAAAATCAGTCTAATATTCATTAGGACATTGTTTAGGACAAAAAGTGACATATGTCAGTTTTGTCTGCAAAGTAAGAAGTTCCCTTATTGTTTTGTTGATGCCAGTCAAACTGAAGGGAATCACAGCATTGTCAAATCAATCAAACGATTGGCCCTTATTAGGATTATGATTCACACACCCATATATAAGAGACTATTTTGTTATTAATGGGGACACCACAACCTTATAGGAATAATCCATTTGGAATTATAAAAATCTTGATCCAGCTTAGAACTCTGAATCTCATAGAAGAAAACTTCTTAGATACTGTTTCTCACGCTCCTCCAAAACAAATTAAAACACCCTTATTTCCATTGGATTAGGGGAAATATAATGGCCTTTTCATTAAAGAATTCATTATTCTGAGAAAATTATGTGTGCCACTATTAGTACCGTATTTGAAACCTGCAGAAATTCATCCAGGCTTTTATTTTACTCAGAAAATGTTTATTGACAAATCAACCTTTTTTACAAAACATAAAAAGACTCACAGACAAACTTGTGGTTACCCAGGGGAAAAGGAATGGGGGTGAAGGGATAAACTGGGAGTTCAGGATTTACAGATGCTAACTACTATTTATAAAAAGGTAAACAACAAGATTCTACTGTATAGCACAGGGAACTATATTCAGTACCTTGTAATAGCCTACAATGAAAAAGAATATGAAAAGGAATATGTATGTGTTTGTATGTTTATATATACATATAAATGAATCACTATACTGTACACCAGAAATTAACACAACATTGTAAACTGACCATACTTCAGTAAAAAATAAATTAATGCAAAATGTTCATCGAACAACTGCCATGTGCTGGGCCCTGTGCTGGATACTGAGAATACAGTGATAAATAAGACACAGTGTCTGACCTCTTGGGTCTTGCATTCTACTAAGGTAAAACAGTAACAATGCAGTGAAGCATAGATAGTAACAAAAATAACTGCAGGTGCTGATAAGGATTTTAAAGAAAATAAAGCAGAGTAATAAGACTAAATTAGGCAGCATACAGTCAAGGAAATACTCTATTTAAAACAAAGGTAATGAATTAGTAGAAGGGCTGAAGAGTCAAATGGGACAGACTTTCCAGAATTAGCAAAGGAGAAATGTCATTGCCACGCCTAGGTTGGAAGGACAAAGGAAGGAGGTCATGTCAACCAGATTCTAAGGACTGGGGTCATCTGGAAAGGGCTGAGACCACAGCACACCTGGAGTGAGCAGGAGCCACAGAGTTAAAAAAAAAAAAAAAAAAAAGGGGCACTGCTGGAGACACCACTCCAGACAGAGAACGGAAAGGAAAATTCCATCTCTGCATCAATGCCACCCATTGGCCAAATGCAACAGGAAGCCAGCTGACATTCCAGACTGGAAAATACAGCCTGCAATAGCCAGCCCCAGTGTCCAACAGTCCAGTGGGAGATGGGCAAGAATGGGGACTGAAGTGAAAGTATGGATTTGCACAAGAACAGAATGACCAGAGCAGAAGAGCTATTTTAAATAGTGGGGTGGGTATACTAGGAGGTGGTATTTGATCGGGAACCTGAGGATGAGAAGGAAAACGCCATGAGGAGCTCTGAGGAGAACATTCCAGCCAGAGAAACAGCAAGTGTAAAGGCCCTGAGGGCAGAAAATCCCTTGCTGAGCTTGAGCAAGGGCATGAAGACTGCATGTAAAGGGCAGAGTGATAGGAGAGATGACCAGATAGTTGGCTAGAAATAGCTCATTGTAGGCTCCTGTGAGTCATGGCAAGGACTTTAGATTTTATTGTTGTATCAGTTAAAGATGTTTTGACTCATCTTTTCTATTTGCAAAGTAGGCACTGTGGAAATTGAGCACAGTGCTGCTTAAAACTTGCCTGTTGATCTTAGGGGGAAATGGATCAACTCTGCTTTTGTAAAGACAGCAATGTAGAACTGGAGCAAGGTTCTCGCACTCTGTCCCGTGGCTACCTGTCCTCAGCCTCAACGGTGCACATATATTCAGATTAGCATGGGGGAGAGTGTGTGAGCAAGCACCCAAACAGGATTCCTGCCTCAGTATCGCCCTCCTCCCCTGTAAGTGTGGAGAAAGCCCCACTAACTTCCAGTTGCCAACTGAGCTGCTGCCACCAGCCCTGGCACTCTCATTTTCTCCTGATTCTTTCTAAGCATGGCGGGTAAGAAGTCTCTGTCTTGGTTCCATTATTTTATTGTTCCTTATTTTAAAAAAACAGTGAAAATTTTTAAAAAGTGAGTTATTAATGAGACATGGGAACTGTCTGGAAATGGCCTTTCGTGGCATCTAATATTGCCATTAGGTTGTGAATGACTTTAGGAACTGTAAATTTTATATGGTTTATTCTCATTATCTTCTACTTATTAACCCAAGATTTCAAAAATCAATTCATATTTATGGAAAATATTTTCTCTTTAAAAATTTATGGAGAAAACAATGCAAATGACAGACAATAGCAACACAATTTTTTTAATCAAAAATTTTAGGGAGCATTAAGTGATAAATTAGATCAATCCATTTGTTCAGGAAGCAGTTCCTAAGTACTTACCACATGCCAAGCATCCTGGCAGGTATTGAGGACACAACTGAGATATGGTCCTGGATCTGGTCCTTGACCTCCTAGAGATTTATGATTAATTACTTCATAGGATTAACATTAATTATGATTAATAAAGTACATCATTGTACTTCCTATGGCAGCTACAAAAATGCCTTTGCACATAGGAGGTGCTAAATAACTACATGTCAAATGAATGAACAGGTGATTCCATTTCCTGCATTAATTTCATCAAAATGAGTCAATTTCTGTAAGTTAACTTCCAATAGCTAGAAAAGTACATGTCAGAATGTCAAGCAAGCAGGTTTAAACAGAAAACTGACTTTATTAGGTTAAAGTATAATTACTAAAGTTAAGAGTTGAAATGGTATGTGAAAATAATATATCGCTGAGAAAAGGATATGGAAACTTTTAAAAATTAAACCTTTGAGTCAAGTTTTGGGAAAGAAAGAAAGAAAGACAGACAGACAGACAGGCAAGTAGGCAGGCAAGCAGGCAGGTAGGTAGGCAGGCAGGCAGGCAGGCAAGCCTAAAGTGACTTTCCCAGTAAGAGGGAAGGATTAGCAATGACTGGGGGGAATTAGTACAACCAATAATCCAATAATCCAGTATTTGCTGAAACCCTTACATAAAATATCACCCTTTTAAGTTGTGTAGTTTAACGAAGAAGCAAATTAGCATAGAATATAGACCAGAAAGGATAATGTCAGTTGTTTCCAAAATTTCTGTGGAAAATTATACCCAAATTTCATGTAATGGGAACATGTAAGATGTGTGACTACGATAACGATCAAGTGTTTGCCATCTAATGATACAATTTTCCTCATTTACCTAATTCTTACCAGCCTTTCACACCCGTAAAAATTGTCTAGCATCATATATTGACAGTTAGACAGTCAGAGATAAAGTGAAATTCTCCTCATATTATCTACTGTATGATTAGTAAGCTTTTGATTAACCTAAAGTAATACTTACTGTAATAATCTCTGAATGTCTTAAAACCTGAAGTTCCCTAAATGTTTGGTGATACAAATATTAAAACATTATATTTTTTAAAGAGCCAAGCCAGAATCAATGGAAGACTAGCCAAATAATTGAAACTATATGTCATCCTTGTGCCAGAATTAGAGAATATTATATAGAAATAATAACTAAAAAAAAAGTGATAAAAATTCATTTTCCACCATTTCACATAATTAAAATGTAGGCCGAAATAATTTTGTTAACTCACAAATGAGAAATATTCTACCAAATCTGGCCAAAGACCTGCTTTTCTAAGGAAATAAAAGGAGTTCATTGTATCCAGATTTGGGATAAATCTGTCCCTGTAAGCAGAGGCATCTGTTGTTACTCGCATTTGTGTGTGTGTGAATACGAATTGAATAGGAATTTTACTTTCATAAGCTGCTTTTTCCATCTAATTTCCAAATTCAAAAGTTCTGCAGAAATTTAAGGGAAAGTAGTCCTCCTGCAACTCTAAAGAATATAGGGTCTATTTTAACTCAAAAGAGGTCTAGTGGGAATGCTGAGAAACTGTGTGCCTCTGTGCACGATTAGTCCATTCTTAATAAAGTCACATCACAGTCTTATGCTCTCCCTCACCATTACTCAGGATTTTATTGGCATCTTTTGGATATATTATAAAATATTGAAACTGTATGGAATTTAAAGACCCTCTAATCCAATGCCATCTTTGTACAAATAGGGACCTTAGTTCTTAAGTTTACTCCAGTCCTGTATACTGCCAGGGACAGAATTAAGGCACTGTCCAAATTTTCAGACTCCTAGTTCTCCAGACTCCCTATCTAATGTTCTTCATCTTACTCCCTACTCGACCCTTGCAGTAATTCATTCTCAGTTTTTCTCCTGCACTCTTTTCTAACTAGTAAGTTTCTCTTTTCTTCTCAATCCAGAGTTAGGGTCTTGGAGAGAAACCGAGCACCTCAGAAATAAGGTGGGCATCAGGGAGAACTAAGGGAAAGCTTAGATCACTCGATTTGACTTAGGATGGGAAGCACCATATTTATATTAGTTAATTTTCATCTTCAAGACAAATCAAAGATGTGCCAGCTCAGGGTATCACAGCATGTGGTCCTCAGACCAACAGCATCAGCATCGTCTGGGAACTTGTCAGAAAGGCAAATTCTTGAGCCCACCCCAAACCTACTGTGTCAGTCAGCGGGGGCTGCCATGGCAAAACACCACAGACTGAGTGGCTTGAACAACAGAAATGTGTCATCTCACAGTTCTGGAGGCTTAGAGGTGTAAGATCAAGGTGCCCACAGATTTGGTTTCTCCTGAGGTCTCCCTCTGGCTTGCAGACAGTCGCCTTCCTGCTGTGTCCTCCTGTGGCCTGTCCTCTGAGTGTGAGCATCCCTGGAGTCTCTTCCTCTTCTGATAAGGGAAATCTGTCATGTTGGCTTAGGGCCCCACCCTTCTGACCTCATTTAAACTTGATTGCCCTTTAAAGGCCTTATCTACAAATACAGTCACATTCTAAGGTACTAGAGTAAGGACTTCAACATATAAATTTTAAGGACACACCATTTAATCTATAGCATCTATTGAATAAGGAACTTGGAGGTTGAAGCCCAGAAATCTGTGTTTTAATAAATCCTCCAGGAGATTTTAATGCCAGTTAAGATTTGAGAGCTACTGTGCTAGCCAGTGAGGACACCAGCTCACCATAAGGAAAGGACAGTCTGGGCTGGAGTGATAAGCTTATGGTGAGGATCTACAGATTTTTGAGAGAGGATTGATTCTGGCACACAGACACACACACGTGTACATGCACACATACACACACACACACACATGCAAAAAGATTAATCTAGAAGACCTCAAAACTAGTGTTGTTTTGGCAAACATGTGAGTGTAAAATAAAGGGAGCTCTAATCAGAAAGCCTAACTTGGAGCTCAGGCTGAGGCAAGGATCTAGCAACCAAGGATGTGACTGTGAGCATCCATCCAAAACGGGGTGGGGGCTGGGAGCACACACAGTGGTGAACAGATTCAATCCTCCAGAATTCTCTCCCCCTGGCCTTAGGAAGGGGACTGGACCTTTGGGGCTGATTAAATCATGCCTCTTGGATTCTCATATACTTCTGGAAGTGGTGAGATCTAACAACAGAATGGGTGCTCTGTGTTAACACGTTGAAGCCTGTCTTAGAGTGCAAATGTAAAGAAGAAGATGGAATGTATTCATTATATCATTATTGAGATTAATTCATTGCAAAGAAAAGCTTCCTCTGCTTCCTGCATGAGGTGGGAAGGGGTAAAAGAGAATGACACGCTTTAAGATTGAAAATCCTGGTTGGCTGTCAGAATCACCTGAAAAGATTGTCCAAAAATGGATTTCATAGACCTATCCCTGTATGACTGGGCTCAAGTCCCAACGCTGCCTGGTCTTCTGAGTGAGCAGAAAGTTGGAATAACATACAAAATGAACTGAATTAGTAGTTCAACATTATTAAGCAACAGAGATACAAAAACAGGACTCACAGTCTTTGTCACGTATTTTCTAAGAATCAGAAAAAGAAGAGAAGACGGTGAGAGAAGCTTATCATGAAGTAACTCCAGATTAAAATTTAGACATTATGACATGATAACACTAATATGGGAAATGGAATCAAAATGACTCCCCGCCCCCTCCTTTTCCCTCACCCTACTGCAGCTCTCTGCGTGAAACTGGCTGGAACCCTGGCCTATTTAACCACAACCAGATGATACTGTGTTAGGACATCAACCCTTGGCACTGGTAGCATGACACCACACTCATTTTAAAAATATTGCTTCATCTTCTTTGCCATTTCATGTTAATATAACTGCTCAAGAATCTAGATATCATTTGTCAGAATTTAGAATGAATTTTACAAATCTGTTTCTTCATGGGCTAATGATCTAAACAATCACCTATGATAGTGATAAAAGATTCTAAAACCTAATTCAGTCATTCAAAATCTGAAACAAATTTGGCTGATTTCAGAACAAATTAGGTAAAATAATTTCCTCCTGAGAGCTTGGAGTGATGTATTATGCTGTCGTCTTGTCATGCATCTGTGTTTCTAAAAATTCCCTTTCCTTTTATACTAAACTTAGTTTACTTTTCCGAACTTAGTTTACTTTTATATAAAAGCTTTGCTTCTGTTATTCATTTTTTAGAAGCTGCCTCGTTTTTAAAAAATGAGCCTCTAGATGTATGCAAAATGGGATGTGTTTTATCTTCCTAACATCAACAGAGAGGATCAGAAATTCTGTTACATGGCTACTAATTCTACGTATAACACAGACCCAAAAAGTCAGTTGCCTACAAATCAGGACAGGTTTATGTGATGTATGTAGTAAATCTGCAAGTTCCTTGCAACGGTTTGATTAAATCATGAAACTGATATTACATTGCCCTATTTATTTCAAATAGCCACTTCTTATTACCAGAGGCTTTTTGTTAGTTTGTTTTCACTTTGTCCCTTTTCACAGTCTTTTCTGCTATTTTCCACCATGCTTGACTGTTTGAACTATAACTTATAAAAGGTCATCTGTAATAACTCATTGGTGTAATTTTTACTTTCATCTGTGGATTCGACTCTGTGGCAAGTTGGCAATCTCAACCCACTTGCTACAGTTCTCATACTACCACAAAAAGAGTGCCTTTAAATAACTCTCTTCCATCTGCCTAGATACCAGTGGTGAAGGGGCATCAAATTAATTTTGATAGTTGTAGTTAAGCATGTTAATGAACTTGTTTATATCATATTTGTATCCCAAACATGATTATGGAAACAATATAGCATATAATTACTCTTTAGCATCTACCCCTGTGTCTCCATATGAACTTAGCACCTATCCTAGATCTTTCTCTGGAGCTTTATGATCTGTTGGCAACATTATACAGCAGACTTTGTTGCAATTAGAGAACCAGTGGGACCATTCCATGTGATTTCTGTCGTTTGTCTGAACATAGTTCCTCTTTCCTTGAAAGCACTAAGACAAACAGGTACATGAAACAAAGTGTAGTATTTGCATATAAATTCCCATTGATTTATGGGACAATCATTTATTGAGTTCTTCTGTAGACTAAATTACTTGACAGGTGAATGAGATATTCTCTTTGGACTTATGAATGAGATATTCTCTTTGGACCTCAAGGAGCTTACAGTACAAAATGAAAAAGTATAATGTCACAGCATAATTGGTTCCCTTAATCACCAATTTTAAGTAAAATGTTATACAGGAAATGGATAAAATGAATGCAGAATCTGTCTTCTAGGTGTTCACAGTCAAATAGGAGAGAGGCAGCAAAAAGTTAAAGCAAGCTGAAAATGACAAGTAACATCAGTGAGGCATATAGTGCAGTAGGGATTGAAAGGAAGACCGCAATATGATCAGGAGTGATCAGAATTGATCCTCCGCTATAAAAGTTTATCAGAGGAATTTCCTTTTATGAAAGGATTCATGTAGAAAAAAATCCTAAAATGGATATTAACATTATTTCCCAATGTGTATCAAAATAACAGGATACAGTGTACTTGATGGTGGATGCTAAATAGAAACATATTTGCATAGCATCTGATCGGCAGTTTTTCACAGTGCTTTTGTTGGAAGTTGACAGAAGCCTTCCAGGTGTCAGTGTTTTCCCTGGAAAGATATTTTCCATTCCCACATCTCTACACAGAGTGAGCATGACATTATATGCTAAAAGGACACTGTCAAATTTTGGTCTAAAAAGGATCCTTATGAATATGCCAAATATTTTGAAACTCCAAATATAACTTTCATCAGCAAATGTAACATGAAAAATAAATATGCATCTGGCTTTCAGGGTCCATATGTTGAGCACTGGGAAAAAAATAATCTTCTAGAGAATGCCATAGAAGTGCTCTTCTGTGGCTAAATCATGGGCATTGTACTCTAAAATATTCAACATGGTGCCTTGCTAGAGGACAGAGCTTAGAGAATAATTAAATCACAGTATTAAAAAGGGAGAGGTACTACATGGTAAAACCAGATGGTCTAATATAATTCACATTTCATACCTTGCCTTTTTGGTCTTACACATTTATAGATTTTACTTTCTCAGTGTTTGACTTTATCCAACAAGACTCCAAATCCCTTAAAGTTTAGTATTGGATTGTCTTTGACTTCTTAACTGAAAGAAGGTCTTCCTCCTCACCCTTTCCACCCATCTCACTCTCCTTAGGACTGAACAAAAATGAAACCTAAAGGAATACAGGATCAGTACTAAGTATTTTAAGAGCAAAAGATGGATGCAGGCTATGATCCAAAGAGCAGACTTGTATATTAAAACCTGCTGATCATTCACAAGACCCTGAAAGCCTGTCAACAAGGAAGTTCAAAAGCTTTCATCCTGGGAGGTATCCCAAACTGGAAGCAGGAAATACACCCAGGTATCCAGAGACAAGAACAAAGGTTCAGATGTAGGGCAGCTCAACACATTCTGCCAAACATTTCCACCTCGCCCAGCACTGTTTTCTGTGGGTCACCAGAATGTACAGCTGTTTTCACTTCACAGCATCACAAAGGTGTCATGCCACCTTTGACATACCTCATCCCTTAAGACCTTGTTAAGAACTCTGCTCCAACCTGATTCCTCACCTTAAATTCCCAATAATCTTTCTCATCTTACTTCCTGTACCATTTTCAAGTCTAGTCTGGACAACTGAAATGAGTGTCCTCTTAAATAAACTTGAAACACAGGAGTTTATACAAAGAGAATTGAAAACCAGTCTCAGAAAACCTGAGGCAAGGCTGCGGCAGAAAATAAAGTTAAGGCCTGTGAGTTGTTCAGCAGTTGGAAATTCAGATGCAGATGATTACAAGATGGATCCTGGAACAGGTGAAGCATTCTGTAAAAGAATCACTCACTAAATACCTCTGCCAAAAGCTAAGATCAAAGTGGTAGTTCAGAACCATGTATCACACAAGGCCAGGAAGTACCGAGTATCAGAGCAGGCAACAGACCTCGGAATCCAGAGAGATTCGAAGAAGGTTAGATCAGGTTGTGAAGGATAAATGACACTGTGTATCTAAAGTAGTTTCCCATTCTTTCCCCAGCAGCCCTTCTCTTTCCAATCTCTCCCAAAAGTCTTGACCATATGACCTCAAATGGAGTATTTTTTATCTGAGTTCAATACAAAGCCGTATTACTTTGAGGACATAGATGGTCCCACGACCTTGCTGTACCTATGATGGGGCTGCAAGCCCCTGGAAGCAGGGATCAGAGCAGAGCACTTTGATTTTTCTGCTTCTACTTCCCAAGCCCAATCTAGAAAAAAATAAATGTATGTGGAAAAATATAGGATTTTTGCACATATTTAAAGTTAGGTTATTTTTAATGTACTATTAAGGGGTTATTTGACACACTCTATAAAAGAATGAATATCTCCAGCTTTTTCACCTCTGGGTTCTTGTGTCCTGAGTATGCTTTGCTGTGTCTGATGGCCTTATTTCAGTTATATGCCTGCCCTACCATGACCTCCTGCAGCATTATCACATAACTGTTTTGGAAGAGTTAAAAAGAGTTATAAAAGTATGTTTCACATAGTCCACACTTATCCCCCACCTGCAGCCGCTAGCTGGCATTTCTTTCCACTTTGAAATACAATTTCTGATCCCTGAAGGCTTATCAGAGTGAAACACACTTTCCTTGCTAGTGTATCCAGAGGGCTGAATCAGCTGTCACTGCCCCCTTTTTTTAAGAAAGTTAGTGACACCCATCCCATACCCAATAAAACTATTAATGATCATATAAAAGTAAAATGTAAAAAAAAAAATTAATTTAAATTTTGGTTGCCTTTTGGTAAATTAGAAATACAAAATGTTCAACAAAAAAATAAATAATACACATAAAAATAAAGTTAATGAGTTCATTAAAATTATAAACAAATAAATGAATGAAACCCCAAACCCAGTCACTACCAGAGGGAGAGAAGAACACAAACCATGTTCACCTTTGGGTGAACTAGGAGGAGCTAGTTCTCCAGAGAGGCTCCTGCTCTCTGCAAATTCTCCCAATGGGTTCCTGAAACCACAGGCAATTGCTGCTCCTCCTTTCTTTTAAGGTTAGAATTTGACAAGTTACTTAGCTGAGTAGATGGCCACAAAGCTAGAGAGTAGATCAGCCAGCCTCCTTGCAGCTACATACAATCAAATAACAGAGTTTTGGCCAGTGGGATATGGCTGTAGGCGGTGCATGACAAAGCCAGCTCCGTGATCACGGTACTAGGGACCATGTGGACAAGGACAGCTGACACAACTGACCTTACGTAGAAGAACTCATATATTACTATGACTTTAACAAAAGTGGTAAACTTTAACTTCATTGAAGCTGGGTACTTAAAGGGTTCCTTTGTTTCAGCAAAAGCTTAGCCTTTGCCCTAAACATTACATCTATTAGTCTATGCCCAGGCTTCTTGTTTCCTTCTGCCTTACTTAGCTTCAACCCCACTGCATGAAGACTCTCCAAACACTCCTTCCTACTTAAAATGGGAAATTAGCCTCAACTATATTAACTGAGGTGAAGAAACTGATACAGTTTTCCCTGTATCTGTAACTAAAGTTCCTGGGACAAGAAGAGACCATAAGTTTCCAACAACATATCAGATACTGTTTTAATCAGGACCCATTTCATGGCAAACCATGCTCACTTGTAGGATATAAAGCAAAGGAGTTTCAAATAATGCTATAGATTCACAGAATCCATGGTAAAGTTCCAACAGGCTTCATGGGAACTGAAGTCATCAAGGAACTGAGACAACTTATTGCATCTCTCAGAGTTTACATGGCTTCTAGTTTCTGCTTCTCTCTGCACAATTTCTCTGTTCTCTTCCTTTTCTTTGCAGACCAGCTTTCTGGCAAGGGGGTCATCGGTTACTGTCCCTGTCTAATATGTCCGTGCTTTATCCCAGACCCTAGAACAGTGACTGACACTCAAATATTTGCAGGGTGTATGAACAAATGTCTACTCTGTGATGGGCCCTGTGCTTAGAGAAGCTCATTTAAGTCTCACACATAAACATGAATGAGGAAATTAAGGTGCAGAGAGAATAGGAATCTCACCCGAGGTCATCCAGCCAGTGAAGAGCAGTGCCAGAATTCATATCCTAGCCTAATTGACTAAAGCCTGTGCTATGACCTGCCATGAAACACTTCTTCACTAGACAGGAAACCAGACTGTGACTACAGCACGCAGCAATCTCAGTTTGGCACAACTCACTCTGATGACTCTATCATTCAGAGGGAAACTAGAGGAACCAGTTTTAAGGAAGGGTGAGGGGGTGCAAGATATTAAGTGAAGCAGCTGTGCCATCAGGCTGACTGTGTTTTATGGCCTCAAAGTTGGTTTACGTAACATTTCATTAGGACCAGAATTAGTTCAAAGCACAAATAAGACATTTTTTCTTATCTCTGCTTCTTGCTTTGGTTTATAATTCTATACAAGAAAAACAAACTATTCCTTCATTAAACAAGTGGCATCAAAACTTATTTTATCAATATTGAAAAGCACCAGGTAATTTCTTAGTTTCAGAAACCTCAATCTGCCACTAATGAAATTCCATGAAGGCTGCAATAACCAATTACTCAGAAATATTTTGGTGTTCTTGGGCAGACTTAAACTGAATTATTTCTATATCTAACCATTTCTTTTAATCATCACAAGCTCATAGGCATTGATTTTATCCTAGTACTCTACAAAATAATAAATGATAGAAGAATGAAAAGACAGGTAGGATGAATAAGTGGGAGGAAATATATATTAAATAGTACTGTTCACTTTGTATTCATTACTAATGGAATTTGGCAGGTGACATTGTGCATTCAGGCTCGTAAGTCTGCTTCTGAATGTTTCTACTGAATACCAGAGATGTGTGATGCAACAGAGACCAATCTGACCACCAGCCTTGTACTCACCAGTGAAGAATGGAAATGAGTCATTCATTTTTCACCCACACTCTTGAAACTAAACCAGAAAGGAGAAAAAGTTGAACACAAAATACGAGTCCATCTTGTTTATTGCCCTGTCCACATATGCCAGAACACTGCTTGGCTTGAATGTTCATGGCATAGGTGCTCATAAATATTTGTTAAATGAATGAATAAGTGACTTTCTTCTATTTTCCCCTCAATCCCAGATAGGAATATGCAAAACAGCAAGAGTGAGAGGACAATGCCAGTGACCACACTGCTCTTGAGTTTGCTGAGACTGCAGATAGACTTGTAGTCAAGATCCGCTTAGACATCTGATAGGCATCTTAAGTAAGGCATCTTTAGACGTCTTAACATGTCTAAAGTAGAACTTCTCATTTTCTTCCCTACAAATGGATCTCCCCCAGTCTTCTCTGAGTAAATGTGCTCCAACCAGCCAGCTGCTCAAGACAAAATCCTCAAAGTGATATTGATTCCTTTCTTTCCTTCATTCCCTTTATCTAAACCCTCAGCAAGTAAACTCTGCTCCCAGAATGTATCCTGAATCTAGTCACTTTACCATCTGCATGATTACCACCATCATCCTACCAACATTGTCAAATAACCTCTAATGGATCTCCCTACTTCCAAGTTTATCTTTATGCTACAATAACCTCTAATGGATCTCCCTACTTCCAAGTTTATCTTTATGCCATTTAATCTCCATCCACTTCTGTATCAGGTAATTTCTTAGTTTCAGAAACTATGATCATTTTAATTACAAATATTATTTCACTTCTCTGCATATAACTCACCAGTGGCTTCCTGTGGTACTTAGAACAAAAGTCGAATCTGCCATTGTTTCCAGGCCATGAATAGTCAGGATTCCTCTCTCTCTCTGACTTCATCCCCACTGCACTTCCCTTCTGCCCTCGCCATGCTGGCTTGCTTTCTTCTGTCTGCATATTCCTTTTCCAAGGACTTTGCCATCGTTATTCCTCTGTATGGAATGCCCTTCCTCCAAACCTTCATGTAACAGATTCCTTCATATCATTCTTTCTTATCATCCATCATTTCATTCCTTCTTCTCATATTCATTATCATGCTTTCACCCCAAAGTCTCCTTACTTAGTCTGCCTTCCCTGAGTGGTGTTGCTTCCCCACAATGCCCACACACCAGGTGTGCTCTATCATATCACCTTGTTTCACTGTCTTCCTAGAACTTAATACTATCTGAAATCACATTATGAATATATACACGTGATGATTATGTAGCTCCCCATTTAAATGTAGTTTTGATAAAAGTATGGATCTTATTAGTCTTGTTCTTCATCATACCTCCTGGACCTCAAAAAGTGTTTATTGAATGAATGAATGTTTTCTGATCGTCTTTGAGCAGTAGTCTTGTTTGTGGTACTTCTGTTGCATGTTAATTGGCCATTATTTTAGAAAGTCTCTGCAAGCAGGATAGAAACTATGGTAAGAATGTGTCTTTCTATATTGGTTTTGGAGTAGAATCTGACATCCCTCACTTCAGGAAACACTTTTAAACTGCCAGTGTGTCAGAGAGCAAATTCTGACACGTGTATATCAAAAACAAATTTCCTCAGTTCTGTGTGTATAGCATTCCAATTTTATTTCTAAATCTTAGCCACAACCAGCATGCCCATTAAGCTAAATTACTCTTTTAACTAAATGTAAGAGGTTGTGTTCTAAATGCTGGCAGAAAAAAAAAGGTCTTTGCAGTGGCAGAGAGATCTGTTGTTACTTAGCCAAGTGCTTCTTCAAGGAGCTAAGTTCTTATTAGGAAGCTATCTTTCCAGAGTAGTTCAAAGGTGTCATTTAGAATGATTTCACTTTTCCTTCCTACACTTTTGGTGTACACTGTTGGTGGGTATAATTTGGTGCAACCACTATGGAAAACAGTATGGAGATTCCTTAAAAAACTAGAAATAGACTTAGCATATGATCCACAATCCCATTTCTGGGCATATATCTGAAGAAAACTCTAACTCTCAAAACACATTCACCCCAGGGTTCATAGCAACACTATTTATAATAGCTAAGACATGGACGCAACCTAAATGTCCATCAACAGATGACTGGATAAAGAAGCTGTGGTATATTTATACTATGGAATACTAGTCAGCCATAAAAAGAATAAGATAATGCCATTTATAGCAACATGGATTATCCTCCTAAGCAAAGTAACTTAGACAAAGACAAACATCATATAATATAACTTAAATGTGAAATAAAAAAATGACACGGATGAACTTATTTACAAAACAGAAACAGATGCACAGACATAGAAAACACACTTACAGTTACGAAAGGGGAAGGGAGGGAAGGATAAATTGGGAGTTTGGATTAGTAGATACAAACTATTATATACAAAATAGATAAGCCACAAGGTCCTACTGTATAGCAGAGGGAATTTTGTCAATAGCTTATAATAACATATAATGAAAAAAGATATGAAAAAGAGTATACCTGAATCACTATGCTGTATGCTAGAAATGAATACAACATTGTAAATCAACTATACTTCAATAAAAAAAAGTGATTCCACTTTACTGAGCCAACCTGTCATCCTGACATCCTGAGGCTACTTGCCCTGTAGTGTCACAAAATGACACTCTGTCCCAGTCACCACTAAATAATAGTGAACCCCTAAGCCTGATCTTCAGAGTGTAAGAATACAACCTGCATCTGCACAAGGAGAAATCTGATTTTCTTTAAAATAATTTAAAATGATTTTTAGTTTATTGTAATAACTGAACGTTTATATTCAAATTAGTTACATTAATTGTCATTGCAAACAAAGCTGCACTTATATTTTTAGTTTCATTTCACAGTATCCATCATTTGCCCTTTGGCCCATTTACTTGTACTCAAATCACAACACAATTCTAATAGGATATATTTTTTTTAATTTCCATGTTGGAGAGAAGGGTATTAACATAACCTGAAAAGACAAATACATTCCAGAGAAGAAAAATTTATCTCTAAGAAGTATAGATAAATAAATGTAAAAAGCCCCCAAAGCTGTTCAAATATGTCTTCAACAAACCAAACCTATTTCTGGCAGTCATTATTTAAGTTTGATGTTTCGGGGTTGTTTGGTTTTTTGTTTTGGGTTTTTTTTGTTTTTTTGTATTTTTTGGTTACAAAAACAGGAATGTATCTATACAAAGGCTCAAAATAGACCATCTTTTAAAACAAAAAAGTGATGAGTCACAAAAGACTATAACTTATAACTAGTGACACAAATCTAATAGGATCTGTCAAAATTAGTTACATCTAATAACATACCTGCAGTAGTTTTGTATAAAATATCACATGAAGAAAAGAGGACTTTATCAGGCTTTTTCATAGACAATCTAAGTTACCATAGAAAATGTTTCCTGAGATATAAGGAAATGCAGTATTTCTCTTCTTGAACCCTTTCAATTCAAGCCTTTCACCCAGTAAAATAGCTGAGGATCTGAAACTGAGAAACTATATTTAAGTACAGCTAGTGAAACTTACCGCTTTTTTGCATCATTCAGGGTATTATTGAACTTACAGCCAACTTGCCCTTTCAGTATACAGTTCAGATGTGGAAGACACTCCTCTCCACAGGAGCCTGTCGTGTCCTCAGTGCTAGGCTTGCTGTTGTCTCACACAGGCAGTTTTCTGGGTAGCAATTTAATCTTCCTTTAGCAAAAGAGGTGCTCAGCCCCCATGGGCTATATGATAGGGATCTCCTCAATATTTTTGATTTTGATGTTTGGAACTACTGATGTAACATTGTCAAGCAAGACGCTCAGGACCTGCTGTGCCCAAAAGAGTGATAAAGGAAAAAGACCTATTTATTCTTTGATCTGATACACAGATATCATCTTCAAAAACAAGGTTAATAAAGTAATAATATGAAAGCAACATTGCATGGAATATCATGGAAAAGATAACTATTTGTGTTATTTACTCATTTTTCAATTCTGTTCAAAGAAAGGGTTTTGCAATAACTTCCTGATATGAGGAGCAAAGGGACACTAACCCAACACAGAGATTATCCATTTATTTTGATATTTAAGTATTGCTGTCAAATATTTCAATTTACCAATTAGATGAGTTTTAAACAGGACTTGCCCCAAGACATGCCTTATTACTTAGTGTTAAGTATACCAAAATATGGAAGATATTATAGCAACCTTCAAGAACTTTTAAATCTATTTTGAAAAAATAAATAAAAGTCACATAGGCTAAGTGACAAATGAGTGGTATCAACATTAAGTTTTAAGAGAGCCAACATAATAAAGCAAATCAGTCACTTTTCCAATTAAAAAATATTATTTGATAAAACTCTATATGAAGGGAACTTGGTGGGTAGCTATCAAAATTAGTTAATATCTGTAAAAATATAAAACAGCAATACTGCATTTAGGAATTTATCCCACTGAAATACATCCACCTGGGTACAAAGACGTATGTTTAAAAAAAAATGTTGATTGCTATAAATGTTTATTGCTGAAAAGCGTGGAAACAACTTAAATGTCTGACAATAGAGGACTTACAGAATACACAAAATAAATTATGATATCCATATAATGTAATACTATATATATAGTTATTTTTTTAAATGACTTAAAAATCTGACATGGTATAATGTCTAAGAAATATTAAATGAGTAAGTAAGTCATTAAACAATTTCAAAATAATCTAGACCAAGTAATGCAACAACTTTCCGTTAAAATATGGAAGTTTCTTTAATGGCTCCTTAAATTATACTGCGCTTTAAAAAAAACTAATTATAATAAAATATCTCCCTAAACAATGTCTCTATATGGCATGTTTAGTTTGTTTTATTGAACTTTGACAGATGTATGGTCTCATGGAATTTACCTTATTTTGAAAGAAATGAATATTGAGACAAAGTAATGGCTGACAATGTTTTAGCACTATTTGACTTTTTTCTTGTAGTTTCCAACCATATACTCAACCAAAATATTTTTCTGTAGTTTCTATATCTTGTAAGTTTCTCGGTAGGTAGCAGTGAGACATTCAAATAATATTTTTAATGGTCTGCATTTATAAGGAAGTATAAAATAACCTGGAGAAGTATCAGTAATTATTAGTATACATTGAATTCATGCTTTTATGGCTAAGTTCTGAGCTTTAAGAAGACAGTCATAGCTGGGTTTTTTTCAGATGCTCTGTATAAACATACCCATAAGTGATAATTTATTATTAGTAGGCGTACTGTCTTCTTTCAGCATTGATACTACAGAGGTTTATGTGTTAATAAGTAATAGTCATTATAACAAATCTCTTAAAAATTGAGAATAATGATTTTTCACAGATTTGATTCAAGTTGAGAAATTATCACCATTTATTTTTATAAGAGAAATTTAAATTTAAATATTTAATATGGAATATTTAATACAGTTAAATGAAAAACTAAAGAAATATTTAAATGGAAGAATATTTACATAAAAATGTAGTGATTACATGTTAGATTCAGAGTTCAGTGAATGAAGTTGTTAAAAAGGAAAAATCATTGAGAAATATTCTATTTTAATGATTTTTTGACAAATAGTAAGCATTATATTTATTTCCAAGCATTGAATTAAAAGAAACGCTAAAGGGAAAAAATACAAAATTTGAATCACTGTAGGTAACTGACTTCCAGAAGCATATGTGAGAATATTTTTAATAACTTTTCCTAAGGATATACATTAAAATACATCTTAAAAATTGTCCACCTGATTCAGGTATTTTCTTAATCCCACTTTTTTTGAATAGCCTGTTAAAAAAATGTTAAATGTTTGACTTGGATAACAGGATATTTTCCATATTTTACATGACCAAACAGAGACAAAGAAAAAGCAGGCAGCAATAAAATGCTCATTACTAATCCATTAATTCTTCAAAGTCTGAAGTAGCTTATACCACACATTGGCACTTCCTGTGAGGATGTAGTTCTGTTTAAATATGACTACTCTTGACTTTTTATGGAAAAGAGTGAGTGTGGACACTAAAAATTCACATCTAGTCAATGAAATATACTTGACAATGAATCCCTCTGGGTGAGTACATTGGGCCAAATTCTGACTTCCCTGCTTGCCTTGGGCTCCAATTAAGGTCAGACAAGTATAGAATTGGGTTGAGTGTTTAAAACCCTAAAAACTTTCCTAAGTGTCACAGTTAAAGAGGGAGCACACATAAATTTTTCTCTAAATTAGAAAATTCTATTTTGTATCACTATCACCTGAATTCTTAAATCCTACAGGAAAATGAGGGAAACTAATACCTTATATCTATTTCAGAAGAAAGGAAGGGAAGGAGGGAGGAAGTTAGTTAGCTAGTTAGTTAGTTAGTTAATTTCTGTGCTTTATGTTTCTCCAGGATACAATCATAGTATCCTACCATATAAGATAGATATTATCAGAATCTTCATAAAAAGGGCTTGCCCTAGGCAACGCTGCTGTGACAAATTTATCTTTGAGGACACTTGTTCTATATGCACTTCATCAGTGACCTTTCCCCCACCAGTATCTCTCTTCCCATCAAATATGTTTCCTACCAGAATTTAACTAATATAATAAATAAATGTTCGTTAATATGGCTTTGTGGTTACTTATGCAATGGCATTTCACTATTGGTTATTTGAAGACTGAAATGACCTAGGAAGGAAGCTGTAATTCATTTATTCACTCACTTACTCCCTCACTCACACCCTCACTGAAGCAGACACTATCAGTGCCTTGCTCATTCATAGTCCTCAGTCATCGCCCTTCTTATACAGTCGACAGTTTCTTACCACAAACCCTTGGAGTCTTTGCCTCAGGGCTTTCTCTGCATAGGAGCATGCTCAGGAGGAAGGTAACAGGGAGTTGATGCTTTCAGCAGAAGCCCTCAGCTGATGAAGGATGCAAGTTCTCCATCATCTCTCAGAGGTCCCCAGCAGAAACGAGCCCCAGTGGTCAACAGTGGTAACCTCATTAACACACCCATTTTTAGATTCTTTTTCCCTTTTTTGTCATACTTCCCCATTCATCTAATGGGGCTTCCTGGCACAACCTTCAAAATAAACTTCCTGAATCCTTATTTTAAGGTCTGCTTCTAAGGGAAGATCCAACCTAAGACACTCATTCATTCTTTACCCAAGATCTTTATTTAGTATATTCTAGGGGCTAAGAAATGTGACAGGCAATGGGACTCAAATATGAATCCTGAGGACAAGTGAATATTTTCAAGTAGGGAGCTGTGTTATGCACTCCCTCAAATTCACATCACGAAAGAGAGCATACCATCCATCAACTTCCATAATTAACTCTGCTCATTACTGTTCATCCTCTTCTTCAGTCAGGATCATATAGTGATTACCTGGTATTTCAGGCAGTTTTCTTCTCTACCAAGTCACGTTTGGTTTTCTCATCTCTCTCTGCCCCTTTAACGTTTCAAGCAACTCATTTACATTCTTATTTTCTCTCCTACATCTGCAACATTATTTTGGCTGTTCTTCATGACAAAACAATATATCACATCACAGTAGCCAATATGACTTGTGTTCCTGTTCTCATTTCCAAAACCTCCTTGATTGTCATTCATTTGGGTACCTTCCCCAATAGAGTGAAACCAATTTCCCAATATTCAGCTATCTTTAAATATCTCATCCTAGTCCCAGGGAATCATTCCTAAGACAAACTACTTACAAATATAATTTTGCATTTAATCCACAAATGGTCCCAGGATAAGGATTATTATTTCTGTTTCATAGATTAGAAAACTGTGGCTTGTCTGCCTCTGAAGTGATGTTTCTACATATTCTACTGCACCTGTCTCGTGATCATACACAGAGAATTTAAATGCATGCTCTTCTTAGTCATTTATGAGAACCTGAAAAATGGTCAACATCCAAATACCTTTCCTGGTATTTCAAGAATCATACACTTATATTTAATTCTTACCAAAAGCTGTTAAGAATAAGTATCTTCAAATGGTATTGTTGATGTTGAGCTATACTTTTTGTAGTTCAGATTCATTAAAGATGTGTCTTCCCTAAATTCAGGAAATATTTCTTGCAAACAAAACTTCTCTAAAAAATACTTCTTATCTACCTAAGAAGTCTTCCAATTGCTCATATGCCAGTTGACATCTCTGTTCTCTGCCATTAGAACTTTCTTTAAAATGTTTGCACTCTCGGTATCCTGGCCAGGCCACCTCCTCCATGTCAGGTCATGTGTTACACTAGTACCTGGGAAAATACTTATGAAGTAATTTTTTTTATGAAAAAGGAATGCTTTGAGATTGTACTTTTGCAGGTGGTTCATTTTTGGAGAATTGAAAATAGTATATTTTAAACTTCTCCTTGTACGAGTGTTACCCACTGGAAGGCCAGTGATACCAAATGAGAAAGACATCATGGGACTATGCTGAGCCTGTCAGGTGTGGGACATCCAGTACATTCCAAGGAGGATGTGTCATTTGACATCTCGTGTCAATTCTAGATCTTCTCTCAGTAAGTGGTAAACACTATGCCAGAATGATGATTTGAAAATACTCTGATTCAAATCACCAGCCCGTAGTGGTGGCTGAATCCAAATTTGGCTTTGAATCCAATTCAAAGCTAGCAGTGCCACAGTGTTTACGTTGAAGTAAATGTTTGGTTTCAGTAGTATTAAGACATTGTAGCAGGTTTGGAAAAGCCAAAGTTAAACCCTCAGAGGAGAATGGAAGGAACCAGCATTGAAATATTTCTCTTTAGCATTTTGTGTTTTTAAATCCAAAAGATCCTCAGATAATTAAGAGTTTGATTTATTTGCTCCCTAGGATCAGTGCTCAAAATGAGTGGAAACAGAGGAGCATCTGTCTGTGAGTCAATGGTTACAGACCAAAGGAAGATGCTTCCTTTAGAAATGATCACTCAAAATGATTCAGAATAGAATGTTTTTAGTAAGTCATTTACTCAAAACACTTCAGTTGAACTGCTGGAAGAGCAAATATCAACTTATTCTCAGAGGATATGGTTAAATCTTCTAGATTGAAATAAGTACTATGCCATTTGAAATTAAATGTGAAAACAAGAGCGAGGAGTTTAAATAAGAACATGTTTCTGCCTTACAAATGACAACCACCCAGAGGAAGACCAGGAACGAACAGTAGAAGAAATAGAAGAAATAGGGAAGAATAGACAGCTGGCATAGACTACCACTGACCTTCTCAAGGAAGAGCATTATTGCTATCCAGGGTAGAAACACGACCTTTAAATTTATTACCAGACTCAGAAGACAGCCTCATGTGGGAAATATACAATGTAGCCCAACTCTAATTTTCTTTTCTTCAAGTACCATTTTAGCAAGTTAAGATGTTTTGAAGGTATGTTTTAAAGGTTTCCCTTAATGATTTACTGTTTAGTATAAAGACCATGTTGTTTTCATGAAGTGGAGTACAGAAAACCAAGGGATATCAACACTAGCAAATTCTGTTATAACTTGGAATATACTGAGGAAATGGGAAGACAGTGAGACGTTACTTCTAAAAACCATTTTCAGTGGGAGAAACATGTCTGTCAACAGCAATAACTACTCATTATGCCTCTAAAATGCTGAGGCCAAAGGAATAATGTTGAAAGTTAATAAATTTGCGATTATAAAAAGTATATAGGAACTGGGAAAGGTAAGCAAAAGTTTTTAAAAATTCACAATTCAGCAACAGTCACTATTAATATTTTGAAGAATTTTCTTCCAGTTTTCTCAGCATGTTTTTTGGAATTGCAAAAAAATGGCAGTATAATTAACATGGAGTACAACATAATGATTTTATATTTGTATGTATTGCAAATTGATCACAGTAAGTCTTGTTAACATCCCTCACCAGACATAGTTACAGAAATGTTCTCCCTTGTGATGAGGACTTTTAACATCTACTTCCTCAACAACATTGAAATATACAATACAGTGTTATTAACTACAGTCACCACGCTGTACATTACATCCTCAGGACTTACTTTGTAACGAAATTTTGAACCTTTTGAACCCCTTCACCCATTTCACCCACCCCCTAACCCTACCTTTGAGAACTAACATGTTCTCTGTGAGTTTGGTTTTGTTTTTTGTTTTTAGACTTCACATATAAGTGAGATCATTTTGTCTTTCTCTATGTGACTTATTTCACTTAGCATAATGCCCTCAAGGTCCACCCATGTTGTCACAAATGGCAAGATTTTATTCTCCTTTTTCAATGATAATAGCCATTCTAACAGAGGTGAGGTGATATTTCATTGTGGTTTTGATTTGTATTTCATTCGTGAGTTATGTTGAGCACCTTTTCATGTTGGCTCTATGTATATCTTCTTTAGAAAAATTTCTGTTGAGATTCTCTGTGTATTTTTAACAGATTATTTGATTTTTTGCTATTGAGTTGTATGAGTTCTTTGTATATTTTGGGTATTAACTCCTTATCAGATATATGATTTGCAAGTATCTTCTCACATTCTGTAGGTTGCATTTTCATTTTGTTGATGGTTTCCTTTGCTGTGCAGAAGCTTTTTAGGTTAATATAGTCCAAATTGTTTATTTTTGCTTCTTTTGCCTTTGCTTTTGGTGTAAAATCCAAAAAATCATCCCCAAGACCAATGTCAAGAAGTTTATTGCCTATGTTTTATTCTGGTACATGGCAGTCCAGTTTCATTATTTTGCATGTGACTGTGCAGTTTTCCCATCACCATTTATTGAAGAGACTGCCCTTTCCTCATTGTATATTCTTGGCTCCGTTGTCATAAATTAATTAACCAAATATGCATGGGTTTATTTCTGGACCCTCTATTCTGTTCCATTGATCTATGTGTCTGTTTTTATGCCAACTTTATACTATTTTTGATTACTTATAGCTTTGCAATATACAGTCATTGCTTGGTATCCACAGAGGATTGGTTCCAGGACCCCTGCGGATATGCAGATCCATGGATGCTCAAATCCTTTATGTAAAAAACAACCAGCCTCTCTTAAGCACGGATGCAGAAACCGCAGATATGGAAGGTTGACTATAGTTTGAAATCAGGAAGCATGGTACCTTCAGCTTTGTTCTTCTTTCTGAAGATTGTTTTAGCTATTTGGGGTCTTCTGTGATTCCAAGCAAATCTTAAAACTGTTCCATTTCTATGAAAAATGCCATTATAATTTTGACAGTGATTGCATTGAATCTGTAGATTACTTTGGGTATTGTGGATATTTTAACAATATGAATTCTTCCAATCCACGAGCATGAAATATCTTTCCACTTACTTGTATCTTCAATTTCTTTCATCAGTGTCTTACGGTTTTCAGTGTACAGGTCTTTCAGCTCCTTGGTTAAGTTTATTCCTAGGTGTTTTATTCTTTTTGATGTGATTGTAAATGGAATTGTTTTCTTAATTTCCCTTTCTGATAGTTTGTTGTTAGTGTGTAGAAATACAACAGATTTTTGTATATTGACTTTGTATCCTGCAACTTTACTGAATTTGTTTAATTAATTCTAATAGTCTTTGGTGGAATCTTTATAGAGTTTCCAATTTGGATGCTTTTTATTTCTTTTTCTTGCCTGATTGCTCTGACTAGGGTTTTCAATACTGTGTTGAATAAAAGTGGCAAGAAAGGCATCCTTGTCTTGTTCCCGATCATAGAAGAAAAACTTTCAGTTTTTCACTATTAAGTATTTCAAGCTGTGGGCTTGTCATATATGGCCCTTATTATGTTGAGATACATTTCCCTCTATACCCACTTGGAGAGTTTTCATCATAGTAGATGTTGAATTTGGTCAAATGCTTTTTCTGCATCTATAGAGATGATCATGCAATTTTTATTCATCTTTTTAATGTGTTGTTATCACACTGATTGATTTTCATTTCTGGGATAAATTTCACTTGGTCATGGTGTATGATCCTTTCAATGTATTGCTGAATTCAGTGTACTAGTATTTTGTTGAGGATTTTTACATCCATGTTCATCAGGGATATTGGCCTGTAATTTTCTTTTCTTGCGGTGTCCTTGTCCAGTTTTGGTAATAGAGCAATACTAGCCTCATAAAATGAGTTGGAAAGTAGTCCCTCCTACTCTTCTTCTTTTCTTTTCAAAAGAGCTTGAGAAGGATTGATAATCATTATTCTTTAAATGTTTGGTAGGATTTACCAGTGAAGCCATCTGGTCCTGGACTTTTGTTTTATGGGAACCTCTTGATTACTGATTAAATCTTCTTACTAGTAATGGATCTGTTCAGATCTTGGTAGGTTGTATGTTTCTAGGAACTTATCCATTTCTTCTAGGTTGTTCAGTTTGTTGGCATATACTTATTCATAACAGTCTCCTATTTTATTTTTGTGATAGCAGTTATAACATCTCCTCTTTCAATTCTGATTTTATTTATTTGAGTCATCTGTCTTTTTTCTGGTGAGTTAGTTAAGGTTTGTCCATTTTATTTATATTTTTAAAAAAACATTTCAGTTTCATTGATTTTTTTCTATTGCCTTTATAGCCTCTATATCTGCTCTGACCAGTGTTATTTTTTTCTTTCTAATACCTTTGAGCTTTGTTCTTCGGCATATTTTAGTATCATAATTGTGATCTTATTTTAAGCAGAGTTTTCTATCCTGATTTTCACTCTTATAGCACTAATGTTTCACCATGCTGTTATATGTTTTAGTGAAAGTAAAATATTCCATTGAACAGATGTATGATGTTTTCTTAACCAACCTTTTATTGATTTTTTCAGATAGTGTTATGATAAATATATTTGTTCATGAAGTTTCTTTTAATGTCTGATTTATTTCTTAAGATCAGCTTCCAGAATTTCAAATACTAGGTCAAATACTATGAACAATTTGAAGAATCTAAAAACATTAAGCTAAGTTGCTTTCAAATTTTTTTTTTTAAATTTATATCCCCACAGCTGTGCTTAGAAGTTCAGACACTTTTATATGTGTGGGTGGGGAGGGCTATGTGCAAACTCTATATTTTCTGCTCAGTTCTGCTGTGAACCTGAAACTGCTCTAAAAAATAAAGTCTATTAATTAAAAAAAAAGTTCAAACACTTTTCAAAGAGGTCTAGAACCACTCCACACTGATTCTAAAATAAGTTATTATTAGGAAATAAAAATGAGATTTACCATTAAATATTTTGTTAATGCTTGATATTGCTTTCAAGTTTACTTCAAGTATATAATTCTAGAATTTCATTCTAATGATTTTGCTACTATGTGTGTTTTTCAGAGAAGACTTAAATCCATTTTAGAAGATTCAGCAGATTTAATTAATGTCAAATTTATTATTCAGTAGTTACATTTACTTTTTATTACATTAAATTACAAATATATCTAGAATATGTATGTCCACCTTATAGAACTTAAAACATAATGTTCATTAATTATTTCAGTTTATAATTATATGTTTGCTTTGCCCATGTAGCCAAAACTATGATTTACCTGGTACTGCCCTTCTTCTGTAATACAATCCCCAATTACGTTATTCCTGTGAAGGATATTGACTCAATTGGAATGATCCTTTATTATGATCATTTCCATAAGGACTTTGTGATGAATGGGCAGCCTCTTAAAAACTTTTAAGTGACTTTATGATGCTATAATCTACTTTGTTCTTATAGTTACTTAATAAATAGTTATTGAGTCCCTTCACCATGGAGGCATAATACTAGGGACTGAGGAGACAAATGTGGAGGTATATTGATCTAGTGTGGGAATGCACAAGGAGCTATGAACAGTACATCCTGGAAACACAGAAAAGCACATTTGAACTCACCAAGAAATGAAATATTATTTGAGCTAAGACTTGAAGAATGAAATGTTGGTCAGAGAATCTTGAAGAAACATTACATTCAATAAAAAGAACATGTGCAAAGATATAGAGGCTTGTTTAAATAAAAGCTCAATACATCCTAGAAAATATATATACATATGAAAATATTAGTGAGTAAAGTAAGGATTGAGCTTGGGAGATTGGGAATAGACACAAAGCAGAACAAGTGTGCAGGGGCTATACTGTGAAGCATAAGGTACTGTGTTGTGAAAGGAATTTAGCTTTTATTCTGTAGATAAAGGGAAACTATTGAAGAAATTTGCCATGAGAAAGAATTTTTGTCATGATTATAACTCTGGTGTATATGTAATGAATGTTTTGGAGGTAGAGAGAATGTAGAGCTGAGGATATTGGGAAGTAATTATGAGGCCAGAGAGACATTAGTGTCTGCATTAGGGTATTGAAAGTGGAAGAGAAAACAAGGTAATAAAATGCTGTATTTTATGAGAAAGGTAGTAAAAGCAATAAAACTTAAGATTTGATTGAATATGGAAGATGTTGTCCTAGAATCAATTTTGTAAAAATTATCTCAGAGATGGATTATTCAGGAAGATCTCATTAATTCATTAAAATTAAGGGAAAAGGTCAATTTGATTTGTCCCAAGTCAGAATTATAGATATTCATTTGTAAAGGAAATTTTAATACACTTATGCACAGAAAGTTTGCCAATCACACTTTGGTGGTACTAAAAAAAAAAAGAATTAAAGGGAGTTTCGGCAGAAACAAAGACTCCTGTGGGAAATTCTTGCTCCAGCAGACAATATTATTATCAAATTTAAGATATTATGTAAGGTTGCTAGGGTTGCTATAATTGGGTGGGTTAAACAACAAAATGAATTTTCTGGCATTGTGGAGGCTAGGAGTCCAAGCCCAGTGTGCCAGCAGGGCTGGTTTCTTCAGAGGCCTCTCTCTTTGGCTCTTAGATTCACATCTTCTCCCTATGTCTTCATAGCACTTTTTTTCTGTATCTCTGTCCTAATCTCTTGTTCTTTTAGCGACACCAATTATGTTCAATTAGAACCCCCTCTAATTGCCTCATTTTACCTTAATTATGCCTTAGAGACCCTGTCTCCAAATACAATCACATTCTGAGGTACTGAGAGTTAGGATTTCAGCGTATGAATTTCAGGGGACAAAATTTAGCCCCTGACAGATAAAGACTGTGGGTAATGTTTTCAAAAGGTATTTTCATTTCTTGACCATTAGAGTGAAAAATGAAGAATGAATATTATATGAAGAAGGTTGCATAAATTAAGAAAATTTTAGCAAAACGATTTTTTACAATTAAAGCACCTAAATTCAATTTACCATTCCCAGTTAATGAATGAGAGAATGTTTTCTCAGTAGTAACTAATGTGGTTTATTTATTTATAAGAAAGCCCTAGTAAGACCAGAAAAGATAGAAACTATGAAGACATTTCATTTCAACAACATTTATCAAAACTCTGGTCAAGTTCATTGTCTGCTTTACATGAATTTTTCAGAGAAATTGAAATACTATCTGTTCAGCAGCAGGAAGCCAATTGGAAAAGTTTTTGTAGTTGTCCAGACGGATTCACATCCAAAATTTTAAGCAAACTGAGACTTTAAAATCAAGATTATAAAGACTGAAAATGATCACTAGTCAGAGAATGTGTCTATGTTGTACAAAGCAGCTGACATTCACTGACATTCAGTAAAACTTCAATTTGGACTTCAAGATTGAGAAGTGCTGGTGTCAGGTGTTATGTTTGAATAGATCGAGGAGTCCTATTTATTTAACCATTTTTTAAAAATTTTCTATTTTGGAGCACAACATACTGTGCACTAAAAATTTATAGCTCCCTAAAACTTTCTGTGAGATTTTTTAACAAAACTATCTCTCTGGATATTTACACAAAATAGATGATAAGACATTTCTAGCAGAGAGCAAGGTCTCTAATAACGCTTATCATAGTACTACGGAAAGCAAGAATTTCAGATCTGAACACTGCCCCCTTCATTTCCTCTCTGCATTCTCAAATTTACCTACTTTTTAGTTCTAGCTCTCCCTTTATAAGAAAACTGTGCAAGAGGATAGCTATTTGTTTAAAATTTTGTTCACATGGTTGGGGGGCGGTAGGTAGAAGGCGGTGGTAGATTGGGGTTTAGTGTACAATAAGAATTCTAAGATTCATAGAAGTGACTCTCACTATAAAATATTATTATTACAGTCATGAAAATTAGAATCACCTAGTTGCCAGACTATAACAACAGCAGCAAACAATAACAATAAAAAGACCTTGGTGAGGATTTGGAACTAGAAAGTAACATTTCTTGTATTCCTCCGCTGAGTTACATTTTGTGTTAGATTATTTATAGGCTCTACAAATAGAATTTATCAATTAAAAATAATTTTAATTTAGTCTTTAAAAAAGACTAGGAAACGAAGGCTCAGGGAGGTCAAATGATTTCTCCAGTTTAGTCTGGCCAGCCAACAATAGAAGTAGTATTTTAAAATAAGTCTGACACCCGAAACATTTTCACGTCCACACAGTGTGCCTCAGAAGGCCAAGATTGTCATTTCTGGGGCACACATGTGGTCAGAACAATCAGGAGAGCCAAGGAAGTCATATTTGTCTGGATTAAACAACTCAATCTAAAAACTGCTTAACTTTAATATAAGGTTGAAAATAGGGTTTTAGAAGAAAAGGAGGAGAAAAAGAACAAGGACCTGAAACTGAGTTCCAGCTGAGAGGGCAAGTGAGTGATTAAAAATAAATCTTTCATGATTTGCTCCCACAGGCAAGAAAAATAATGTTTTTCAATCCTGCTTAACCCAAAGTAATCTGAGTTATTTAAAGTATTATAACCACTGGTGACAAACCAGAGAGTTTATTATGTCCTTTCACAAACCAGGACTTCTCAGAAGCAGGAAATGCATGTGAATAGGGACCGAGTTGTCCAGGTTGCAATGTGTGACTTTCTGTTACGTCTAAAGAGGGTCTCATGTCTACAGCTCATGGGTGTTGGGAGTTCCATCCTATACAAGCTAGACCAGGAAGTCCTTTCTCCATTCTGGCTGGGAAACCGAGATATTTTCAGTCCTAGTGGCCACTCAAACACAAGTGGAGTCATAAAGCCAGAGAGAACTGCACACCTTCCAGGCCAATAGTTTACAAACAAGAAACCATGTCTTGAGACACATCAAAATCCCAGATAAGAAAGCTCAAGATTTCAGAAATCCAACTATTCCTCAAAAATACATGCATAGTTTCATTTGTAAAGTAGGACATCGTTACCTAAAGATAACAGCATCTGCAGAAATACTTGCTTAGCAACTAAATCACAAGGTCTTCCTTAGAGCTTCCTTTAGGCTAGAAATAGTCCCTGCTTAGCCAGCTGGCCTGGAAAACTAGCGACAAACATAAAAACCCAAAGAATTGCAGAGCTCATTCTATCCCCAGATCTTCTTGGAAGAGCATCTGTAGCGTGTTTTTTGTTTTGTTTTGTTTTGTTTTTTTGAGACCAAAGGTTATAAAGCTGATAGAAGGAAGAAATGCCTGGATTTTCTTCCTTTGGGCATGTTTTTAAATCTGGAAATACCCAACTTTCTAGTTAATCAAATGTACAGATTTTTATTCAACTGTTTCTTAAATGTAAGGCTGACAGTATTTGCAAAGCCACGAGAGCCATGACCTTTTCAGTGGCCTCAGCTCTACCACCAGTGAGCCCTGCATACCACGGACACTGGGACGTGCTAGACCACCCATGACTGCAGGGTCTGTGTCCACGGGAGCATGAGAAACATTGATTTCCAGGTGGCTAAGAGGTCTTAAAAGAGGATACCTTCACTGTCTTTGTGCTAAAAGCACATTTTTAGAAACTCCCATTGCTAGTAGCCTAATTCTGTCATGTTGTTTTCCTGATTTATTTTATTTGCCAAGAAAGCAATTACTTCCATATTAATACTATACTGATTTTAAAGCAAAAAATAAACTTATGTCATATTTATCCCTGTAATATACAAGCACATGAAAAAAAAAGAGATGATAGTTCTGCAACAAATTATCTGTAAAAATGTTATGTCTCATTTACTTTGACCTAAACATAGAAGCAGAAATACTCATCTAACAAAGCTTGCTTGATTCACTCATATCATCAGTTTTAGGGAGCACTAATCATATGAAAGACATCACCATATATGCTGAATAAAAAGGAAGATCTATAAAATAAAACCCCTGCTTCCATAGATTCTAGTCTGATTGGAGTTAACAACACATACTTAAAATTCAAGGCAGGTGAGTAGACAGAAAGTACCCTGCACATCAAGTGCATGGTTCAAACAACTTAGCATTGGGAATTATATGAGAAAGAGTCTTCTGCCTGGAGCAGGAGTCTACAAACTGCAGCCCACAGACTAAATCACCTGCCACCTCTTCATATAGTTCATGAGCTAAGACTGCTTTTTACATTTTTAAATGATTGAACAAAATTCGAAAGAAAAAGAATCTATCATGACACTGGAAAATAAACAGTGAAAAAAAAAATTTCAATGTCCACAAAGTTCTACAGGAACACAGTTCCCCTTATGCCCAAAAGCCTGAAATATTTACTCTCTGGCCCTTAACAGAAAAAGAAATTGTCAATCCCTGACCTAGGAGATCAAGGAAAGCTTTAAGACTGACCTGTGTTCTGAACTGAATCTTGAAGAGTAAGGTAGAACTGGTCCTGGTGGAATGGAGAAGGGGGTCATTAGTCGAGAAAAGGATGAGCATGAGAAAACACATGGCTTAGTCAGAAGGTAGTACACACCTCGGGCTGCTGGGGTGGAGGGCTTCTGAAGAGGGTTGAGAGGAAATCCCCTGAAAAGATGTGTCGGGCGAGCTTGAGGAGGGCGAGGGGGAAAGAAGTGCTTCTCCCCCCTCTTCCCCTCCAAACCACTTCCATTTTCCTGTGGAAAATAAAAACCAATTAAGGTTGTTTAAAAAAAAAAACAAAAAACCAAAGAGTAATGTATTCAAAGGCAAGTTTTTCAAACAATTAATTTGGTAACCATGTGTAGGATGGAGAGGACGTGGGTGGGAAGAGATGGAGAAAAAGCTGGGGGAGACTGAAAAACAAAGATTTAGATAGAAGACCCTTGAAGAGTTGTATCAGTGAAGACGGAAGGCAGAGCAGCATGTGGCTGCCTCACTGATGTCAGTACCACCAGAGGTCTGCAGAGAGGACGCACGATGTATACTGCTGGATAAGTGCACAGATGGATTAAAGAAAGGAAGGAGAGAGAGAGGGAGAGAGGGAGGGAAAAAACATTGATAGATTTTGCTAATTGACTGAGTGAAGTAAAGAATAAACACATGAACTAAGCCTAGAGTTTAGCTTTAGCCATATAGAGTTTGAGACTACAAAGAGGCATTCATAAGAAAATCTCTAGCAACAGTGGGCAATGTGAGATGCTAGATCTGGAGCAAGGTCAGGATGGAGACACAGATCAGAAGCATCCATCTATTCCTTCAGAGAGTCTGACAGCCCCAACAAGCATCTGATGAATAGTTGGTAGGAGCTTACTATGCGTATATTTCTTTTATATATACAACTTCCTAACCCTCCAAGAGAAAATTATAAAGGCAGGACCTGTCACTTGGTGTAGCAGTTGCAAGGTGTGCTAAAGCTTATTAACAATGTCACTGGCCTCAGTGATTCCACACTGATGTCATTATTTCCATCAACAACAAAAAGAAAGAGAATGGCATCGGGGCACCATTCTATTATTTGCAAACAGATGCTTGCTCCTGAAAAATTTTGAGGCAGGCTAAGTGAATGTTGGAAAATACTGGTTTCATTTTTTTCTATCACCCCAATATCTCTGAAGTAGAGTCTGGGAATCAGGTTTTTTAAAGTGTGCTTATAAATGTTCTGCATTTATTTGCAAAGCTGCCCTGGAATATATCCCTGATCGTGCCTGTTTCCAGCAATTATCATTTTAAATTGTATTTTAGTGATTTAGTGACTCCAGGAGCACAGAAAGAGGCATTTAACAATTTTACAGTATGACACACTTTCTATGAACTGTACTGAAGCCTGAGGGTTGCAATAAATAAAGTGGCTTCTACTTAGCAAACTTACTCAAAGACATCTGCATATAGTTACAAAAGCCGGAGGCAGTTTCCCATTTCCGAATGAGCATTGGCCTTTCTTGAAATATATGCTTAGTCATGTAATCTAGAAAAGTATCTATCTGTGTTTTCTAAGCATCATTTTCAATACAATGGCATGCAGGGAATGAAAAATATCTCCACTAGGGATTTATGTTCTTTGAGAACTCAAAGCGCAGAAACTGCACCTGCTACAAGATAATATTGGGCTTGCAAAGCAAAACGAAGATTTCAACACAAAGCTATTTAAACTAGTTGTGATATTTACTGAACTGAGTCATGAAAAAATTAAAACCTAAATGACTTCTTAAAAAGGCGCCCAGGTTCAGAACATCAAGACACTTTTAGATACAAAGAGTTTAGATTTGTGCCAGAAAGCAATAGAAAAGATACTATAGATCAGATTACAAAGGAAGGAAGGGGGCACAGGCCCTGCCAGTTCTTGCAATTCATTCTGCCCACATACACATCTTCCACCACATTTTCTATTTTTGATGGAAGTAGAAAATGCCTCAGATTGTTCATTCTGGCCGTCCTGTTGTGAATAACACTGAGACCCTCAAGGACGGCAACAAAGAGCCTGAAATGGCCTTTATCTACAGCACTGCTACGCGTAATATTGTCCACGCCGTCCCCTAATAATAACGTAACCCTTTGCATCTCCATCACATAACTGAGGGCCCTCCTGTCAGCTTTACGACTGTGGCAGTGAAATGTACAGGCATCCTCAGAGCTGCCTACTGAAGCCCAAATCAGTAGTAGGAATATTCCTGCTTCAGTGCTGTTGTCATTGCCAAGAACAATAACCTGCATTTAAATAGTAGGTTTCCTCCAAGGAGCACAGAATATTCTCTTACGTATTACTTTGCTCAGCCTCACGACTTCCCTATAAACAAAAGAAAGTCAGGATTTGTTGATTGCAATTTAGGTGAAAGAACTGAGACAGTAAGTTATGATGCCAGAGTACGCATGAGCCTTTAGCCTAGGTTTCTAATTCAAAATCCCATCTTCTGTATGCTAACTCATAATTATGCAAAGCGTATCTCTAGCAGGTGGTGGCTTTTTCTTGGTTATAGGTTTTCCCTGCTATCGGAAACTAGATTGTTCCTATGAAATCTTTCTTAAGCCAAAATGGTGTAAAGCAAAGAAGAAGCAATTACGTTAGGACACATCTTGCTAAAGGATGCACAGATTAATAGAAATAAAGCACAGGTGTTCACAGACACAATTCAAAGCTATGGCGCTTGGTGCTGCAATGCTGAGTGTAGTTCCCAGGGAAGGAACTTAGAGATGCCACAGTCTCGCTGCTCTGGGTGTGCACTGCCTCTGTAACAGCTGGCTGCAAAACAAACACTGAACACTATTTTTGCTTTTTGCCTTTTTTTGTGAAAGCGAAAACAGGTATTAATGTAGGTTTCTCATAAAACCGAAGTGGTATAACACAAACTTTCAAAAACGGGGATCTCTGTATTTGAAAAAAGTCTCAAGAATGAAAGGTAACTCCTGATGGCAAATATGAATCCAAATAATCTTTGTTGAGATATAATAAGCCAAATGTTTCCAATATTGTCATTCTAAAGTCAGATTTTCTACTGTAAGAAATAACATTTGGCTGTAAAATGTTTAAGAATTTGTCTAGTTGTTCCCCTGTATCTAGTGACTTTCAGTTTTTGGTTGTCCAGCTGTCATGAATGAGTTAGCTTAATAAAAGTGAAAGGAGATCCCAGATTTTCTTAAACCCTGAGCAAGTTCTTCAGAGCCAGCATAAAATATAGAGTCATAGTAACGGTTAATGTGCTATTTCATAGGCCAAAAATACTATTTAGACATGATTATTGAAGAACCAAAGCTATCTACAGAAAGGCATGAATGTGTCAACATGGAAACAAAAAAAGGGGAGAGAGGGTGCTGCACAGAAGAGAAATAGTGGCTGGTGGGTCCTTGCAGCGAACGTGAGAAGAGAGATGAGGGTCAGACATTTACGATGTGAGGTATGAGCTGAAAAGGACATACTGCATATGGGAATAGGCAAGAAAAAGTTTGTTTAAAAAGAAAAGGCTGTGCATGTGTTTCAGATCCAAAGAGATCCTCTATAGGAAATCTCTGACAAAGACTGACTTAGTTTATGATTCCTGTGTGATAGGCATCGTGCTGAGTGCTTTCCACAGGTTTCCTCATTTGATTCTTACTACTCTCGACATACGAGTTACTCTGCCCAGTTTACAGATGAGACGTTGGGTTAAGAGATGTCACCTGACTTGCCACAGGTCCCTGTGGCTATTAGTGGATAGTCAGAATGACAGCCTGGAATGAGCTACCTGCAAAGTTTGCTCTTAACCACCCTGCCATGCTGATTAATTCAGAAAAAAAAAAAAAAGATTAAACCTAAAAGAATTGCTAACAAGGACTTTTTCTCAACGATTTTTCTCTCTCACACTAGTTCCTCTGTGCTTCTTTTTTTCTATTGAGCTAAAATACTCCCCCATATACTAAGGGGGGGGGGGTGGTTCAGAGGAACATTCACGTATTAGGCTTATTACTTATGTCTCACAGGAACCTGAGGGGTAACTCTGTCCATGTAATCGTGAGCAGAGGCAGAATTAAGAATTTCCAGTGCCCAAGCGAGCGCCAAGATTTATACTCCACCACAGCCCACCTTTCTTTATACCAATTATAGAACCAAATGTCATCATATACAAGTACACACCAAACCCCAGGATGTCAAGAACACTCATGGATACCCATCATGTGCAGATCTACGCAGGAGGAAGTGGGGCCAGCTCTACACCCGATTTGGTTTTGTCCCTGTAGGGTTCAGCTGTCCCCACCCTCGCACTGGCATCATTTTGCTGTCAGTGGAAAGATCTGGCATATTCATATCAGTCCCCAACCAGCCAGTAGAATAACTAGCTGCTATCAAAAACTAACTCTATCAGTAAAGTCCATAACAATCTCTCAATTGTCAAGTAGAGAATACAGAGCTTCTCACAGCCTTGCTTTCTTCCCCTGATTCACCTCCTAATCTTCTCACACCCTCCCCTAACATCATCCACATCAGATTATTTTCCAGTCCATAAATATGTAATGTTCTTTCATGATGCTTGGTCTTTGAAAATGCAGTTCTTTTATCCCTCGTTACCTTGTTCTCTCTGAGCCAGTAGGCAACCTCCTTAGCATTTTTTGAGAGCCAGCTCAAAAGTCCCTCTTCCCTAGATATACTCCTCTGTTTTCTCTATTGCCCTCTCCCTCTGTGCTCTTGTGGAAGTGGAGAATGCCTCTATTCTAGTGTCCACTGTGTTACACACAGAATTTATTCACATGTCTGTCTCTCCAGCTAATCTGTGATTCCCAACACCTAGAGCAGTACCCAACATGTAGTAAATAGTAGATGGTAACTGGACGGACGGTGAGTGAATGAAGGAATGAACAAAAGAATCTACACTTTTCCTAAAATGTCTTACAGTTTTAAGTTGAAATGTGTTAGTTTAGTATGTCCTTTGATGTTACTGACATGGTTGTTCTTCCATGAATTCAAATGGCAGCTGTAAAGGTTGCTATTTACCCAAGAGGAAAAAAATTTCAGCTTGAGGTTAGTGGGGCTGTAGAATTGGCAAGCTCAAAGGACACAGCTCAGGAACCACAAAAAGGTGGAGGAATCGGAAGGAAGTGAGTAAGAGGGGCAGCACACTAACTGGCTGGCTGTTACCACAGGCACCAGCAGCAGCGCGACTGGCGTGAAGTTGCTTCAGCACCAGGAGCAGCCTTGCTTCTTTGGCTGATTTTCCTCACAGATGACAGTGCTTGGCTTCTTGGCCCCTGACAGTAGCGAGACCTCCTCCTGCTGAGTCATTTGTTGCCATTCTCTCTGGCATCACTCCTCTGCCGAGGAGACATTTCCTCTTCCTGTTCATCAACGTTGTTTTCTTGATAAATTCTGAAGCTATTGTCGTTACACTGTGTAACACCCTTTGCCCTTAGAAATTTCAGTATGGTTAACAAACATTTTGTCTAAAATGTTTTCGTGTTACATTCTCTGAGTTATTTTCAAAACATTATTTTAAAAGTAAGAAAGAAGAATTTAAAAGGGATAAAAAACACACTTTTAAGGGGGAGGGTAGAGCTCAGTGGTAGAGTGCAGTGCTTAGCATGCACGAGGTCTTGGATTCAATCCCTAGTACCTCTATTAAAGATAATAATAATAAAAAATAAAAAACTGAATTACCTTCCCTCCCCCAAAAATACACTTTTAAGAGTGAGGACATTTGAAGTATTAGCTATTTGTGTTCATTGAATTTATATTCACAACAAAGACTTCAACATTTTAAGTGAACAGAATTTACTAGGGGAAAAATTTGGGTAATGGAAAAATCTTATTAAGGGCATCTCCTTAATCCTTTTAAGCAGCATGTGCCTGGCACTCTGCTATGTGCAGGTGACAAAGTTAACTAACAGAAATTTCCTAACTTCTAATTGTTCATAATCTACAGAAATTATTTGTGTCATAATTACATGCAAAATGAGAAGAGAGAATAGAGATAATCCAGGCAATAGGTAGAAACCTCACCTTGCAAAACTCACATGCACAAGAAATACAGGCATTATTTTCTCTAACTATGCTTGACTGTTTTTTACATCAAGCCTCCATCTTCCTGGCCAGTAGAAAATTTGAGTTTGGTAATTCTTAGTTCTTCCCCCACCCCATCCTCTTACCTGGGCCATTGCAATGGGGAGGGAATGAGGCTGGAGGGCTTGCCCTTGGCTTCAGGGCTTCAGCTCTTCTCTTGGAGATTTTAAATGCATTGAGGTAGAATCATGAATTGCTTAAGAAGGCTGACTAGGGCATCCCTTGAACCCGCATCTTGGGCATGCCATATTGGTGCAACCTCGGCAGAAATTTTTCAGTTTCCTAAGCTTCAGATTTTCATGTGCAAATTATCTACCTCACAGAGTTGTTGTGAAGGCAAAATGAGGTAATTTAACATAAAGTGCAAGGAACAATGCCTGGCACGTTAGTAAGAGCTCAGAAGCAGTTAACTGCGTTTGTTATCGTCATCATCATTGTTGTTGTTGTTGTTTTTGTTGTTGTTGTTGTTGTTGTTGTTGTTGTGATACTGACAGCATCACGCTCAGGGCACTACGGGAATGAGTACTTGGGTCCTCTCTGCTCCCGGGACCTATAGATCTCTTCTCTCCCTCCCTTCCCCAGCCAGAGAGAAAGGTCATGTGCTCCATCGCCCTCCCCTAGATTCTCCCCATCCAGTCACACACCATTTCATCTTGGCATTTTTCCCATGGTCACCTATCAAAGTGTCCTCAATAGCTTTATGTAGTTGTTTTGGAGGGGAAAGGGGAGGTTCTCTTCCAAAAAACTGCCTGGCCAAAGAATAGGGAGGAGCAAGAAGGAGAAAATATAGGAAATTTAAAAAGCATCAGTTTGTATCTCAAGATATTATTTAGCCACTCTGATGCAGAATGTATGAGAATGTTAAAAAGGGAAAAATAAACTCCCTCTGGGGAAAGCAGAGAAAGGCACAGGTGGGCAAAATGCATCCTAAAAGATGACTGCATGTTCCCTGTGGCAAAGAAGGTGGATTCCCTCACTCTCCCGTAGCTCTCTGAGGGAAGGGCAAATTCTGTTTTGTTTTCCAAAGTATCTCTAATATGGCTGGGTTCCTGGATAAATAAACTAAATTTTTATGAGAAGAAATAGCATGCACAAAACCATGAGCCTTAAGAGAGTTTTGATGTTCAGAGAAGTACCAAATAGATGGAAGGATAGCTTTAGAGGATGAGGGCAGAGAAAGAGCAAATAATAGAAATACAGCATACTATTAGAGTAACCAGGGTGAACTTACTGGTCCTACAAAAAAGCTTAATTTTTTTCTATAATAGAAATACTGATTTAAGCAAAGAAGCATAATAATGATGAGGATGCAGATCAAGGTTAGACACAAGAAAGTAGTTGGAGAATGAGGCAAAGTCTGCAGTGACCTAGAAAAGGACACAAGGACACTGAATTATTGGACATAATTACCTGCTCCTCTGTAACAGAGTTATGTACCCACATCCTTGCCACAGCTTTGTGGAGGGGAGAGATAAGTGAACCTTTGCTTGACATTGGACTTGGCCGTGTGTCTTCCATTGACTGATACTTATGGGCTTGGCTCAAGCATAAGATTGAAATGTACTTGTGTACTTGAGGTGGCCCTTTGAGCTCGGGAATCTGCCATGAGAACTGGCCCCAGAGCCAGTGAACTCCAGCCCAGGACCCAGAATTGGACACACAGAGCAGACCTGAACCCAGCATGAAGCCGGGAGCTCAGAGCTCAGACTCTGGAGTCCAGCCTCACCCAAATGAAACTCGTGGGAGTAAAAAATTGTCCTAAGGTAGCCATTCAATTTTAGAGTAGTTTCTTATAGGATGCTCTGGGTTCTAAAACTTGAGATTGTTTAACTTGGTGGCCTCCTCTTCATGCTGTTGTCTCTGCCACTGGCAATCCCTACAAAACCCCAAGAGTGCTACTTTCAAGGTTATGAGGAAGTCCTACATTCTTGAGTGGAGTCCTTGAGGAAGCCTGTTGCTTTGTTCCTAAGGGGGAGAAAAAGAACAGAAAAGGACGAACTCTAGAAAAAAACCTAGACTCAGTGAAATAACTCCAATGCAAATGCTTCAGAGTGCGAAGTTAAGGCTCAGTAATGTAAATCGGGAAATTTTAAAAAAGAGCTTTCAGAGTGTGTTTTTAGAAAATGTTTCTTTTCACAAACTGGATTTGAGCCACACTGTAAGTATCAATGACTGCTTATTGGTAGCATTGTCTCTCTCATTCCACAAGCACTTGAAATGTACAGCAAGGATAGAGAGGAAGGTAAGAAGGTCGTACAGGCCCAGTTCTCTCTCCCCTTCGTACTACTGGGAGGAAGCTGGACTGGGTAAGGCCAGTGCACACTCACCTGGATGACTGCATGCAAATGAAACATTACTCGAATCAGAAAAAACCCTCGTGGATTATGGTGTTATGGAGGCTTTTGATGACTCCTAAGGCAAGATCACAGCTTTGTGGACAGACATGGATTCTTCCTTGAAGATGGTATATATTCTCATTGTCGAGCATCCTGAATAAGTGCCAATATGAGGTAAGAAAGAGGACTTAGGGCCTTAGATTGAGGTGGATGGCATCTTCGCTTTGGACCTAGGAATTTAGATAGGGCTCTCGGTCATGTATATGCTGGGACATTCCTGGTGAGATACCAGCCAGCCTGAAGCTGAACTAATAAGATATCTGAGGTCCTGTCTCCTCTAAAGTAGACACTTTTATAGTAATAGCAGATGAATGTCTTTCTTTGACCTTCCTTCCATGATGCTCAAACATTGAATAAAGTCTAGTTAACGTTTTAACCTGATCTCAGTTGTGCCGTGGGGAGTTAGGGAGGGATCCATCTCATTTTTTAGATGGAGGAGAGCAAGAGTCAGTCAGGTTTGTGTGAGATCAGAAAGGCAGCAGTGGTAGTTGTCATTCTTGGAGGACAAGGTTGCTATGCCAGTGTATTTAGAGATCTCACAAGCAGAACCAAGGGCAGAGGCAGCAGTGTGATGAGGAGATCACCTGCTCCTGAACAGATACAAGACAGGACCCAGGAAATCTCTCAGAAGTCTTATTTCCAGTGATTGGAATGGTAGAGGCTCAAGCTATATTAATTCGGGAGTTAAAAAAAATAAGCATGATCTTTTTTCCTAGCCACTAGCTGTTAAAATCTGGAACACTGAATTATAGCAATTATTCAATTATCACTAAATATCTTTCCGATTTATAAAGGACTCTTCCTTCAAACGTAAAACTAATGCCATCCTATAAGAAAAATTAAGAGCGTAGTCCAAAAAGTAAATTCTCAAAGATAAATACATCTTTCACTTAAAAAAATCTCTATCTTTGTGAATAATAACTAACTTGTATGGCAGATAACTGCTGACAGGGACATATGGGAAGAATGTGGATGGCTGGGAGTTTTGTAGAGGCCATTAGTAAGAAGTTACCTGACATAAGATGCTTTTTTCAATGCCAAGAACATATTAATGAGAGAGAGGAAATCATATTCTTGGCTTTTGAAAGATGCATTTGGCTTCTCTCTTTAAAGACTACACTCCTGAAATTAAAGCATTAACGTTTGAAAAAAAATTTATACATTCAAAAAAGGCAGAACATCACTTTTTGGTTAATTATTTATAACAGCTTTAAACAGTTTGATTTCCGTAGCCAAGTTAATTTAAGAACCAGACTGAGAAAAAAACCAGCTTTGTCTCCCTTTTCTGAAAAAGAAGATATACCTGGTGCTTTTGAATGAAATTTAGGTTTTAATTGATAATATTTAATATTATTTAAAATACTTAAGTTGAAAAACTGCTTTTTAACAAAATGCTTGTCATTTTACTTTTTCACTCCTGGTATTCATAAAATGAAAACCTAGCTAGACTCATTTTTGTGTCGCTGTGGTCCTTTTACTGTGCTTGAATTCTTAAATAAGTAAAAATTGATTTCAGCATCATGTATGTCAAGGAAAGCGTAACCCCTTCTATGAAGTCTTTGAGAGGAAAGGCATTCATTTGGCACTCAGGCCCCAGTAATTTAATGTAGCTCTCTTGCATATGTACTGTATAATCGGGGCCATCTTAAATATTTTTAGTAAGAGAATGACTTGGTAGTATATAAAATAAAATAAGAAAACAATTTCAGTAGAATAATTAATCTAATTTTCTGATACGCATCCCAGTTCCTCAAAGATAATACAGACCACATAAAAAGCCGTTCAGTCTTTTAAATGTGCTTTTAAATCATTCTGTAAGAAATCCAAGCTCTCAACATTTCAAAAATGGTAATGTCTTTTGTGAAGTGGTAAATAGAGACACTTTTGCTTCTCATAAAATGGAGAAACAACTGTTAATTTGAATTTCAAGTCTTTAAGGTCTTAGTACATTTTCTCTTGAGAATCAGTATTACCTTCTTGCTTTCATTCATAATTACAGTCTAGAGATGTTCCTTGTTTATATTTCTTTACTTATTTATTTGTAGAACATAGGAACCCATGTCTGATTAGCATTGATTAGGACTAGACATTTGCAGGGTCTTGTCAGAACTATAAGCAACAGGACTCAGGGGACATAACTCCCCAAGAGTGTCAACACTCTTCTGTCTCTTCTACCTAGAGGGGAAAATAAGCAACCTACAGGCACTACTAAAAAAAATACTGTTTTAATCTATTATTTGATCTTCAAAAACTGCATAAAAACTAAAAATTCCTCCTAATATAGAATTTATTAAAATGCTCCTTTATCATTTCTTAAAAATAAGTCTTTTCAAGGGACAATGGTATCATAAATAGAAACAGCTGGGGAGGAACGTCAGCATATGCCAGCTGAGGGAACTTCGGTGCATAAAAATGAAGTGTGTTAAGACTAGACACTTTTCTATTATTAATGAAATGGAGTGCCATGAGGAAACACAAGGAGACAAGAGTAATAGCAAAGTCATGAATTAAATAGTGACTTAAAAGCAAGAGTTCCTAGTTCCGTGACACGTAACACCTCCCTACTAAAGTTTATTCAGGGGGGAATGATGAAATGGTACTATTGCTTCGAAGAAATACATTCAATATATAGAAAAATCACTTCAATATCAAGATGGTAGGGTGGGTGACATCAAGTAACTCTTGCACACCAGAAAGGTCGCACGGCTTCCTTGGTTCACACATAAGGACTTTCTGTGATGTCTATCTTCCTTACACCAGAATAAAAAATCAAACCTATAAACTTTATGTAGTTCATCTTGTCTGAACTTGCTACACCAGAGATGAGTTTTGCAACTATGAAAACATTATAAAAATATTAATGCTGAAGGAGAAGTGTCAGAATGTAGAGGAGGGAACAATGTACAGCTTTGGATCCAGTCTCTGTGATACCCTTGAAACTACTCTCATAACAACCACTTTGAAAAGCTCACAATGAAGTTTAGGTAGTTCTTCCTCTACTTCTGTAACAGAACGGGAAAGGGTAACTTTACCTTTAATGAAGTTCGTTTGCATAGCCCAACAATCTTCACTTAAGTACCTTGGGAAAAATATGTGTCTTATTCATTTATGAGTCTTCAGTGCCTATCATGACCTCTATTAATTAGTTCTCAAAGAAGCTTACTGAATAGAAAAATAAATGAAATAAGTACAATGTCTAGGATACTTTTATCTACATATTTCTTTATCTATAATGTAAGGGTAAACGCAGTAGCAAGCAGTCAATGAATAATCCACCAGAATTGTGAGCCAAGTGACCAAAAGCAATTTTAGGTGTAATTTCTTTTATTCCCTTGGAGCCTGCATTTGCAAATAAAGTGAACACTACTCAAGGTACCATAAGAATCAAGGAAAATAAAAGATCAGCAAATCATATCATTTTGGAGTCTTTCAGTAATTACTCCTTAAAGTTTTGGACTATCTTCCTAAGAAGTTTGACAGAATTTTTGTAGTTCAACTAATATGTATAGAATAGAATTCTTTATTTGGGACAGACAATATCACATTTAGAAAATAATGGCAAATAGATTTTCTTGGCAACTAGTCAATAAACAAAAAACCATTGAGAATCCCAGGACAGGCTTAGTTAATGTTGGGGTAAAATATAAAAAAATAAATATTTAAATACCATGACTTACAGTACATACTCTTGAGAAAAGGCAATAATAATAATAATAATAATAATAATATTTACAGCAAACAAATAGATTGCATGCTTAAAGGTATAATGTGAAGAAGTTTTATTTGCAAGGAGATTATTCAGAAAGGAGTGGATGGGGTGTATAGTGGAACCACAAAAGATTATCGAGAACCTAAGACCATTTGCTGTCAGTCAGCCACAACCATAGACTCTGAGGGATGAAGGAAAGGAGAAGTTATTGGAAGCCAGAGAAGAAGTATAGGCTGCCTTGACAGGACTAAAGACTTTCTGTGGAGGAATTTAGCCAACCTGAGTGTAGAAAATGGATCTGTAGAAGAAAAAGTTATCTGTCATGGCAACACTGGAAGAATCCTGAGTACGGAAGAAAAAGTCACTCATTTGCAACAATGAATGCTTAGTAGACAGCTCTCATCTCCCATTGGCAGATGGATTTGGGTATGAATGACCCTGGAAATAATGGGATTCTGCTCCCAGGAAATTCCAACAAATATTCATTGATCGGCCACAACTATGTGTCAAGAATTATTCCAAACACTAGGGATTAGAACATGAATAAACCATGGACACTGTCCTGCAGAAGGTCATAGTCTTGGAAGAGAAGTAAGGTCATAAACAGGTAATTATACCATGACACAAAAAGTGCAGTCAGTGAAAGTATGAATGCCTTAAAATCATGGACAAAATCATGTCCTTTTCTTGTATAACCAGCTCCTAGCAAAATGCCTGGCACATAGTAAGGCTGAATAAATGTTGAATAAGTTAAAGGTATAGGGCTAATATCTAGAGGTAAGCTTGGAAGAGCTGGCTCTGCTCTCTGAGAAGTCTTCAGCACACTTGTGAGAGAGAAACATTTGTAATTCACAGATGTCATTTTACTTTTACATTCATACAATTGTTCATTGTTTATACCCTTAAAATTTTTAGGGTTTCCTTTTACTTCTTATATGGCAGTGATGCACTCCATCAACCCCGTGCAGACTGCCTTCTTTCTACTCTTAGCTAAAACTTGTCCCATTTCTTAGGTCCCTGCTTTTACTACATATAGGTATATAATATAAATGTAGTATATATATTATGTTTTTAAATGTTTCAATATATATAAAATATTTTAGATAATAAAGGCATATTGAATCATTGGGGAGAAAATGGTCTACTCAAATCATGGAACAATTAGCTAGCAATTTGGAAGGAAGATAAACTTATCTAATTCATGCCTCATGATAATTTCAGGTTGGGTTAAGGTTTTAAAGTGGAAACATGAAATGATAAAATTATAAGGAGAAAATTAGTACTATTTAAGTTCCCCTTGAGATAGGAAAATTTTAGTACAGGAAGAAAATACTACAAACAAGGGTGGAAAATAAATGACAATGAGAAAAAATCTTCGCAACATATGACAAAGAGTTAGTAACCATTGTGAAAAAGAAAAGAGGGCATTGCAACTAGGCTAGGAAGGAACCTGGGAAAATAACATTTCCTCATAATATAAATAAATCTACAGGTGCATACTGTTTCTCTCCAGTATTCTAATTCAGTAAATAAATAGAAAACATAAGGTGAAATGATAGCAAAACTAGCCAAAGTGTGAACAATTTGAGGACATAACACATATTTGTGATGAATTCTTAAAAATCAGTAAGAAAAAGCAAACATCTCAATAGTATCTAAGTAAAAGGTATGAACAAGCAATTCATAAAAGCATAAGTGGACAATAAACATATGGGGAAAAGTTTATATTTTTAATCTAACAAATTGAGAATGATTAAAAGAATGATAAATATCCAGTTTAGGATGAAATGCAGGAAAATTGTCATCCATATACTTTTTTGTCAATAAAGATTATTTCAGCTTTTCTGTGCAGTAGACACTTATACTGCAAATAAAAGATGACCGTGATATGGTCAAAAAGAAGCCAGATTTGAAAGAAAGGGAGAAAAGAAAGAAAAGAAAGAAAAAAAGAAAGGAAGAAAGGAAGAAGGGAAGAAAAAGGAAGGAAGGAAGGAAAGGAAGGAAGGAAGGAAGGAAGGAAGGAAGGAAGGAAGGAAGGAAGGAAGGAAGGAAGGAAGGACGGGGAAAAAAACACACAATGTGGCTCTTTGTTGGGGTATGAAGAAATTACTGTTAACTTGTTAATGATCGATATTGAGATCGTGGTTTGCTTTATGGAAGTTCTTCTCTTTTAAGGGTGAATATTGAAGTGATACGGATGAAATGATAGCCATCTGGATGTGCTTTAAAATAATTCATAGCTAGAAGAATAGAAAGAATGGGTAAAACAGGATGGCCACATCTTCGTCATTGTTTATAGCACATGGGGATTCATTATACATTTTTGCATCTTTTTATATGTCAAAAATTTCCATAGTGAAAAGTTTTTAAATTGTTTATGTACTTGCATCCAAATTTTGTGAGAAATAGGATTACATATGAATTATGCATAGACAAAAAGAACATGTGAAAAAATACCAGATTTAACAGTGATTGTCTTGGGGGTTGTCTTTATTTTTATCCCCCTTCCTTCCTCATATGTTCTGAAAATTTTATAATAAACATAAATTACTTTTATCACCAGTAAGATAAGATTTTTTAATGCATTCAATGCAGTCACCTTAATCTTAGAAAACAGGAGCCATGAACAACAAATTAATTTTTCTTCTAAGAGACATTTTATCCATAAATATTTCACCGTTTTTCTATTCCTTTATTTCACTTGCTTTCAATTCAGGAACATCAGGCACACTGTTCATTGGCTTAGATTCACTTTTCTTTCATAATTTATTTTCTTTTCAATCTCTTTTATTCTCCTACTTGGTATATCTCAATATTATGCCTTTAACTAACCCCAGTTGTATAATATTAACTAAATCCAACATCTTGCCCCATCATACGTTCATTTGAAACCAATCAGAACTCATTTATAATATAAACAATAAGCAACATAGAGCAAGAAAAAAATATGCCTTAAGATATTTCAATTATTCAGGCAGACACCATTGTAACAGGACTTGTAAGCAGTAATGTTAGAGTCCAACAAAGTAAAGCTGTGCATTAAATGAATTTTTAAAATAGCAGTGAACTATCTTTGTCCTTGTACTTGGGCAGAGCAAAGCATTATAAGACCCGAGAGAAAGTTTTACAATAAAATGTTTGCAGGGACAAAGTCAAATCCTCTGTCTCCTCCTCCTCCTCTCCTGACCCCATCAAGTTCACAGAATACTCATTGTGTAATGATAATAAGAATCTGATCATGATCATTACTATCATTACAACACTGTACAAAACATATTCCCTTTATGACCACTGACCCTTATAACCACCCCTGCGGGTTTATAATGGTATCCCTCTATTATAGGGAAGAAAACTGAGACTCAGAGAAAGATTAAGTATGTGGTTGAAAGTTGCACAGCCTGGATTCAAATACTATTTCTATCTTCTGCCAAGGCCAGTACTCTTTTGATACCAGCACACTGCGTTTATGGACAGAGTGCATTACGCAGATTGACAAAGAACGAGATGGGAAAATAGTAGGGGCAAGGAAGCAGGAGATGTAGCAACGTTAAAGGTAGAAAAAAAAATACTCATTTAATCTATGATGGTTATTCTATGTTTTTGATAGTAAATGTGCAGTAAAGGAATTTATAACAACATTTTGAATTTACCAAGGCTTCCCTCACCATTTGCAGCATAGCAATGTGTACTGAGATGATTCATGGATTCAGAGAATATTAAAACTAGAAGCAACAATAGAGATCATCTAACAGAATGTTTTTCTTGTAAGAAAATTAGTTATAAAGAATATTGAGACGTGCTCTTTCATCTCTAAGCTCAATTGCTACTGTTACATATGACACCAAAAAAGCAACTGGGCATGAATTTGACTTTGTTTAAAAATTCCTCTGGTAGCATACAAATCTACACTCTAAATCCAGTGAACATCACATATTTTTGAGTAAATAGGTCACAGTGGAAGAAGGGGAGAGACACTGAACTGGAACTAGAAGACTAGGGCTTTGGTTTTACTTCAGTTTCTAAGAGGTTGCATTAACTTTGATCACTTAAACTGACGGATTACTCATGAGTAAACAGAAATAATTGGGCTAAGTTCCCTTCTCTTGGGCTCTGTAACGGGAAACAGTTTTAGAGTTCTAGTATTGAGGGTGAGGCGCCTTTGCTTACACACAGGACTGTGCTGTGACTAGACCTGGGAGTCACCTGGACGAATGTTTTCTCAAAATATAAGTAAACCCACAGGTATATACTCTATCTCCCCAATGATCTAGATTAGTCAATGAATAGAAAACATAAAGGAAAATTGCAGCAATACCAGACAGGGTGTGAACAGTGTAAAGTTGTCCACAGTCCTTTTTTAACTCAGTTAAGATACTGTAAACTTAATCAAGTAGAAAAGAAAGAATGAGCAAGAAAGTGACACTCTAGGATCTGAGACAATTGACACTCAAGAGAGCCATTGAAGAAGAGTCAACTGCATTGATTTGCTTAAGAAAATGGTTAAAATAAAAGAAAAGTAAGCTAGGTGATATTTTCTATATATTTCCAATCAGATTTTTAAAAATTTACTTCTTGTATTATTTTACCTCTATATTTGGTTCTACTGATTTACATATCAATGATGTTACTCTAATTGTTAATATTCTACATCTCCTTTTCACTTTTTTACCTAATTCAAATAAATTTGAAAGTTGCTAAGTAAATAGCTGTTCAAACACCTGACTCATGTAGTACCTGGGGGATGATGGCATTAGCTTCGCCTTTTCAGTTTGGGGGAGAAACAGCCTCAATACCAAACTATAATGCCATTTTTGTAGGGGCATCACCAGAATCTGGAAACCTGAATCTGCAAATCTTCAACAGTCACATTTCACTTCACTACGCCTACTCACCAGTTTGGAGTTGGCCCTTATACTTGTTCATACATGCCTCATTCTTTGACTCTGATGACATGGGTAATAATGCGGTGGACAAGGGAATAATTAACAATGACCACATCTAAGTCGTGACACAATTTATTTTGAGGGAAGAAAAATTAGCACTATTTTAAGACCCATTTACTCTAGGACATTGAGTTTTTCCTTTATTTCACAATCCTGCAAATTGTGAATCCAGATTCTCAGGTATGTTGTAGATCATCATAACTGGAAGTCATGTGAACTGCTATACCACCTTCTGTGATTTATTAGTAGATATTCAACTGTCTCACTGAGACATATCAGAAGGACTTACTTTTCAGAGTTGGAAATCAGTGTATAAAATGATCCTCTGAAAATAAGATCAAGCTCTGAGAAATTTCTGCCAGGGCAAATAAATACAAGGAGGTGACAACAGAGGTATGGCTGCTTGCTTCATAGACAAGCCCTCCCAGGAAGCCTTTTGATGTGCCCACTGAGTGGGATCACCTGACATTTCCATGAACCGTATTGCTAGACTCTAATATACTCATATAGCAAATTTACTAATACCCAAATATAATAATATATACTAACAAAGAATCAAGCAATGTTGGAAATGTCACTGAGTACCACTGTAGCCATAAGGTATACACAGCAAGGAATGGGAAAAAAGGAAGAAATAAGATAAAGGGCAAAGACACAGGTATAACAGAGACAAGAAAAAAAAAAAAAAAGGAGTTAAGGATAGCAAAAAGTACAGAAGAGGCATTTAAAATAAAACAGAATGACAGTGATAAGTATAATGTCCACTATCATTTAATACCTGGCAAAGTGACTAGTTCTCTTATACTTAATTTTTTTTTTATTGAAGTGTAATCAGTTTACAATGTTGTGTTAATAGTGATTAAGTTTATATATATATGTATATATATGTGTGTGTATATATATATATATATTCCTTTTCATATTCTTTTTCATTATAGGCTAGTACAAGGTATTAAATTTGACCTTCACTCTTCCATCATGAAAGCAGCACATATTAACGATTTACATGGCATATTTGGAAAAATGGTACTTCAGACAGGCTTTTTTAAAATTATTATTATTGTCACCCCCCACTGAAAGTCCAGAAATAGATATATGTAAGATTAAAATATTTCTGAGTCACATTCAAGACATTTCCTGGTTCAACATAAGAATATCTCACACTGAGCAACTACTAGTATCCTTTAAAATTTGTAATAAATAAAATATTTGTAAATCAAGTTATATACTTAATATATAAGTGAAATACATCCTTTAAAAATACTTCATTAAAATAAAACTCCTTTTGTAAAATGAATAATTAATCTCTGACTTATATATATGTCTTATATTTCTATGCTCATTTATTACATTTGCTAAAAGTATGGTAAACCTGAGTTTTTGCAGAAAGACTGCTTTTTGCATTTGTTTGGTTTATGGATACATTCCAAAGCCTGCTGGTTTTTAAATTAATTTATGCCACAAGTAGGCTCAACTTAAACATTCGATTTTCCTGCTTATCGATTAACGTGTTTAATCCCCATTCTGTGTCTTTACACCAGTGAATAGTGTTCAGGGTAATATAAAAACAATCTTTTAATTAAACAGAAAAATATTCTAGAGAACTACTCCAAATAGTACTGACAGATGTTCAGTGTTTTGCTCTGTTTTGTTAGTAATTAAAAAGCATTAATTGAAAAGAGAAAACTCTACTTCTTATCCCTTTAGTGCTGTAACTGGTAGCATATTAACTGCCCAAGTCTTTGTTCATAATCTTTCATGGTTGATGTTGCCATAGATGTTTACTGTATAATTGAAACCAGAGGATACACATTCCCTTTCCACCTAGAAGATTTGTTATATCACTAGCCTCTTCAGATTATTTCTTGTTAAAATCTTGGATGAATAAAATATAAAAGCTTTGAGTTGCTTATTAAAACATATATAGTACAGCAGCATCTCTGTGGAGGTTTCTGTATGTTCCTGAGATTCTAAAGAAAATTATTTGATTTTTATGGCTTGTGACTTTTGGTCAAATGCAGAAATTGGTTGGGCATATGAGAAATTTTATGGATGAAATTCGTGTTATATTATCTACCCAAAGTTCCAGACTTAATTATTTAAAAGAATAAAGTAAAATATCTGCAGTTTCCAAATGAGTAGGAAACTGAAAGAAAATATAACTGTTTTTCTTCACTCCAAAGACATCCAGCATCTTGATATCCCCACACTGCTCCCAGAGCAGTCACTATACCTGGATCTGCACTGTTGATCAGCTCTTCATCACTAGGAATTTAATCATGCTGTGTCCTAAATGGATCTTAACCATTTGCTTGGAGTATTTAGCAAGGAAACCCAGGTCTTCCGATTCCTAGGGAACCCTCTCCTGTCCTTCCTGCCTGGATATGCAGCTTGAAAAGAAAGGCACAGGCAGCATTGAGGTGGAGAGGGCATAGTGGCCAAGTTAATTATCAGTTTGTAGTCGTATCACCTTATGTTTTTGCTCTGTATTCACTTAGGGCCTTTCTTAGTATTAAAAATACAGGATTTGTAAGCATAAGGCATAGAAAAGAGTGGAAATAATTTGGGCAGAGAATCTTTAAGAATTTCTCATATAGCACCACATGAACAGCTGCTTCTAGCCTTCCACCTCTACACAGTCAACACAAATAACACACGTCCAGATTAGCAAAAGGAAGAGACTAGAGCTATTATTGCTAGTGCCAAGAGAATGTTCATGAGATTGATTTGCCCATGACTGTGAAATTCCACAAAGACTGTCTGTTGAAACTTTGAGGTCAATTTCATATCAGTAAGCTTGTGAAGTGGGCGTTAACTCCCAAGTTTTGTAAATGGGCAGGTAACCTGGCTTCTTTAGGCTTGGCATGTGTCAGTCCAAGTGAATTCTTTTATCTTCAGCCAAAATGGTTCTTTCTTCCCTTCAAAAGATTGTGATTGACAGACTTACCTAGACATGGTCACTGATCTTGAATACTTAATTTCATGGGGAAGACAAACTATGTAAATCAAATCAAGCAGATAATCTATCTTGAGCTTGAATCAAGTAAGTGGAGAGGAAACATGTGCACTGTGTTCTGACCAGTGTGGTACTCTGGGCTCCAGGATCATTCTGTCAACAACATAGTTGGCTGTAGATGACTCTGTCAACACCAGGGCTGACTATACAGCCTATTCACATTTTCTGAACTAGCTCATAGCCAAGAAGGCAAGAGTACTATCAATGTACCTTTCTTCTGTGCAATAACTCAGACAGTGTATCCAGAAGCCATTTCGTATTTACTCATAATTGTTGACCCCAATCACAGATGTCTTTTTTTTTAAATTTATTAATATTTTATTTTTTAGAGCAGTTTCAAATTCACAGCAAAACTGAGGGGAAGCTACAGAAGTACCATATATCCCTCCCCCCCACACACATGCACAGCCTCCCCCATTATCAACATCCACCCCCTTAGAGTGGTACATGTTATAATTGCTAAATCTGCATGGACACATCATTATCACCCAAAGCCCATAGTTTACATTGCAGTTCTCTCTTGGTATTGTACATGCTTTGGGCTTGGACAAATGTATAATGACATGTCTCCATAATCATAGTATCATACAGAATAGTTTCACTGCCCTAAAATGTCCTCTGCTCTGTCTATTCATTCCCTTCCCACCCCCCACTACCCTACAGCCACTGATTTTTAACTGTCTGCGTAGTTTTGTCTTTTCCAGAAGGTCAGACAATTGGAATCATACAATATGTAGCATTTTTAGGTTAACTTCTTTCACTTAGTATTATGCATTTAAGATACCTCCATTCCTTGAAAAGACAAGATTCCTCCGTGTCTTTTCATGGCTTGATAGCTTACTTCTTTTTAGCACTGAATAGTATTCCATTGTCTGGATGTACCACAGTTTATTTATTCACTCACCTACTGGAGGACATCTTGATTGCTTCTTCCAAGTTTTGGTAATTATGAATAAAGCTGCAATAACATCCATGTACAAGTTTTATGTGAGTCTAAGTTTTCAGCTCCTTTTGGTAAATACCAAAGAGTACGATTCATGACCATATGGCAAGAGTACGTTTAATTTTGTACAAAACCACCAAAACATCTTCCAAGGTGGCTGCTCCATTTTTCCAGTCCCACCAGAAATAAAGGAGCATTCCTGTCACTCTCCAGCCTAGCCAGTATTTGGTGTTGTCAGAGTTCCAAATTTTGGTGCTTCTAATAGGTGTGTAGTGGTATATTGGTGTTTTAATTTGTATTCCCTGATAATGTATGAGCGTCTTTTCATATGCTTATTTGCCATCCATGTATCTTCTGTGGTGAGGTGTCTGCTAAGATATTTGGCTCATTTCTCATTTGGGTTGTTTATTTTCTTATTATTGAGTTCTAAGTGTTCTATGTATATTTCAGATAACAGTCCCTTATCAAATGTGTCTTTTGTAAATATTTTCCCCCAGCTTGCAGCTTGTCTTACTCTCTTGACATTGCCTTTTACAAAGCAGAAATTTTTAATTTTAGTGAAGTCTGTCTTATTATTTCCTTCTTAACTTGTGCCATTGGTGTAGTATGTAAAAAGTTATCACCATACCCAAGATCCTTTTTCTTATTATATTAGCTAGAACTCCTAGTACATTGTTGAAAAGGATCAGTGAAAGAGGCAGACCTCTTACTTTTAACCAAGTTTTGTTCTTCTCCAGTTCCTAATTTGGAATTGAGCTTTAGTTCCTGAAATTTTCTTCAAGAATGCTGTCTTTTGTTCTTCTTTCCAATATGCCCTATAGTTCTTCTCCACTCTCATACCTGACCTGAATCCTAGAATTCCAGCCCAGGCCAAAAGGATTAAGCTGTTTCTTACCCCAGAGATCAGCCCAGAAAAGCATGAAATGGTCCATCACATCATCATATAGCCAAAATCATTGAGTACTGGCATGGTGAATAAGTAAATAATAACAACAACAGTAATACTCATAATCGAATTTATGGTCTCAGAGATATTTCTGCAATATTGGTAAAACTGGGAAAAATACAAAGGCTAAGAAAACATTTTATGGTGTCTTATGTTGTTAGTATTCCCCAGAAATTTTCCTCTTTGACCTGGCCTCTTTCCTGGCCCCATTGTAAAGCAGTTTTTTTTTTTCTAATCAGCAGATCATCCCCTAAACTAGTTGACAGCTGTAAATTGCAAACTGAAACATTTAAACAGACTCACATGACTTGACAATACAACACTTAGAATTTAGGTGTAAATGCTGTACTTGAAATGGAAGAGGGTGATGACTTTCAGCAATATAATTGAGATGGAATAGTAAGTTATTTATGCATGGCAGCCTAGCCCCAAATGCCTGTCAGTTTCCCAGAAGAGCTCTGACTATCCCCCATTAGCCAAAAAAGAGCCCATGACCCTCTGCAACGCAACTGAGGTAATAAGACATGTGTTGCTGCTGCCCCTACTGAAACCTGAGACTCATGGGCAGAATTGCTGTCCTTTCTCTGCAGGATGTGGCAGGGTCAGGTCCTCTGGGGGCCTTGACAGTGCCCACCCTCCGTCTATACTATGAGGTTGCCCACTAACCTCTCTGGAATAGTGAGAAACTATAATCATTTAATTCCCTTTCTACTAGGTTTTTTCCCTACTGGGTCTAGGGCTTGCTTTGTTGCAATTGCATCATATAAATCTTTAAGACAAAATTTTAAGCATCCCCCCTCTTTAAACACTAACATACCTGTCAAGATAATTCCTTAAGCCTTTATTTGCTGACTACTTTACAAGGATGGACTAAATCTGTGCTTCTGAAATCGAGGCACACAGAGTCTGTGATTTACGCAGTAGTATGGTAGTAGGTACTTAAAGCCACAGGGGAAATATATCATATCTACTAACAGTTGTACTTGATGATGTGAAATTTAAAATCCTACCTCACTATAATCGAAACAGAACCATGTGATCTGTATCTCTCCTCCACTCTTCTTTTTTTTCTGACCCCATTTCTTCTTCCTCAACTCATCACCCACTGTTCCTGACACACCTTGTTCCTTAAGCAATTCATGCTCCTGCCTCAGGGCCTTTGCATTTGCTGTTCATGCTGCCTGGAATGCTCTTCCTGCAGATATCTGGATGGCTGGCTACCTCACTTCCTTCAGGTCTTAACTCAGTTAATCACTTCTCAATGAGGACTTTCCTGAATATTTTATCAAAACTTACACATTTTATATTTTCCAATCTTCCATGCTTGATTTACTGTTTTCTCCATAGCATTTATTACAATTTAAATTACTATACATTTTATTATTTACTTTTTTGTTATTTATATCTTCCACTAAAATGTAAGCTCCACAAAAGCATAGTTTTTTTTTAATTATAGAAAGATATACAATAGTAGAAAGAATATTACAGTGAACTCGTATTATCACTCAGCTCTCACAATTTTTAATATTTAGATAATCTTTGTTTTTTTAATGGAGGTACTGGGAATTGAACCCAGGACCTTCTGCATGCTACGTATGTGCTCTACCACTGAGCTATACCCTCCCTCCCAAGCTTATCTTGTTTCTTCAATTTCCTGCAATATTTTATTTCTTTTAAGTACTTAAAAGCATATCTTAGATGTAAGAGTTCATGTTATATCACCTATAAATTCTTCAGTATGTATCTCTAACAGGTAAGGCTTTGTTTTTGAAATTTTGAAAATCATCACACCACTATTGCATCAAATTAACAATAATTCCTTTGTATTATTTATTCTCTTTGTATTTAAACTGTTCTGACGAATTCAACAATGTATATTTACATTTTATTTATTTCTGTTGGAATCCTAACAAGATCCACACACTACATTTGATTTTTTCTTCTTTAATCTTTTCTTTCCCCCATGCTATTGATTTGTTGGGAAAACTTTGTCCTCTAGCATGTCCCACATTCTGGATTTGGTCAATTGCTTTCTCGAGGTATCTTCCCCTTAATATTTTCTATAATCTAGTTGTTATATACAGACGTTTAATTAGATTCAGGTTCATTTTTACAAGCAAGAATTCTGTGTTTTTCCTGCTGTGTACTTCTTGCTGTACTACATCATGGGGCACAAAATGACTGGCTGGCATACCTTAGTGATGCTTAGATAAATCAGAGGGTTAAGGTAGTGTCATACTGATTCCTCCATTATGAAGTTCCCTATCAAAATTTTACCTGATGGTGTAGCATCCAGTGATGATGATTGCCTGTATTAGTTATTTTATTCTGGTGCTTTTCTTTGCATTTATTATCTGGAAGAAAACTTTAAATGCCCATTCTCTTGAGCCTCCCTCCTTGAGTGATATAAATTTTTGATATATTGTCTAGGATTCACATATACATAGTATTTAGGGACTTTTGACTTTTCTTTACCAAATTATGGCAGCCAAGATATCCTTCCTCTGTGAAACCTCCTTGGAAAACATTAAAAACCACCTATCCACTCTGTAATACATCTACTTGTGATAATATAAAATTAATTAATTATTAAAAATTATTGAGAGCTTACTATGTGGCAGATGCTGTCTTAAGTGCTAGGAATACATTGTTGTCATGGATTGTCAGTATATAGTAGAATTAATAGAATTCAAAAATAGAAGTGTACTCTATTAGCCAGCATCTAAGATGACTCTCAATGATCCCCACATCCTGTAATTAATGCCCTTGTTAATCCCCTTCCATATTATTCTAGAGTTGGTCTCTGTGACCAGTAGAATATAGCAGAAGTAATGGTATGCCACTTCTGAGATTAGATTATAAAAGGCAACATCCATCTTGGTTGCTGTTTCTCTGTTGGACTACCTGGTATGGGGGATGCTAGATGCAATGTTGTTTATGACAGACATGCATTTACATACTGAATTGAGCTCAGTAACTATGAGTCTTAGATCTTAAAAGACATGTGAGAATAGGATACAAGGCCCTGGCCTGCACAATATAGGAAATTAAAAGTATACCTGTATATAAAGCTGACTCTCAAAGGTTCCCATTAAACAGGGGATTCATAAAATGTGTTCACCAAATGTGCCCTTAATCTGGTTTGGAATTTGAATTCAAATTAACTGCAAAGTCCAGGGAACACTCTCCCCCCACAAAAAAAGTAAATAAATAAATTTGTCCTGATTTATTGGCTCTGACCAATATCACTTATAAATAGCATGCATAAATCTTAAAGTTTAGCAGTTAAAATCCAAAGCATGTTTTAAAAATTAATATATCAGCACTGAAAGAGAAACATTCTACAAATTCAAAGATGGTTGAATATTAGAAAATTAATAAATAAAGTTCAGTAGGTTTAAGATTTAGATTTAAGAAGTAGCATGTGATCATCTCCAATGATGTCAAAAAAGGCTTTTGATAAAATTCAACACCAATTCTTATTAAAATCATCCAGATAGATTTTTCCATACTATAGTTAACATATATATAAAATACATGCATATACACACATATTTCAGCATCATATGCATAGATAGTACATATATAGTATTTATATATAATACATTATAAATATATAATATTTATGCACATACATCAGTATATTCACACACATTTATATTTATATGTATATATACATGTACGTGCATATGAATGTATATATGCATATATGCATATGTAAATATATATGCATATACACATATGTATCTTCTTATATATATTAGTATCAGTATCATAGTAAAAGTAGAACATTGGAGTTATTTGCACTTAACTCAGGAAAAGGGCAAGAATGTGCATGAAGTATTAGCCAGTGTGGCAAAAAGGAAGAAGAAATTACATGTATAAAAATTTAGAAGGATAAAGAAAAACTATTACTATCAGTGGTTAATATATTTATAACTGAAAACCCTGAAGAAATTTACTGTAAATTATAAATAATAAGAGAATCAGTAAGGTAGTAGTGTGAGAATCTGCAAGATAGTAGGGTATCAGATTGATATATGGATATAAATAGCCTGCATATATACAAATAACAACCTGATGCAAGATAAAATAGAAGAAAAGACTCAATTTAAAATAGCAACAGAAAGATTAAACAACTGGGAATAAGTAGTCATTTCTAAAATAACTTGAAACATAACTTTTAAAAATATACATAATTTATAGTACAAAAACTTAAATACTCTAAAAACACCCAAAAGTAAATCTGAATAAACGAAATGTCATCGTATGTTTTTAGATGGGAAATCACAACAACATAAAAGTATTCATTCTACCTAAGTTAATTCATAAATTCAACCAAATCTCAATAAAATTCCAGGAGGATTTTTTTAAAGAAATGGCCAGACTGATATTAAAGTTCACATAGGAAAAGTGAAAAACAAGAGTGGCCAGGTAAACTTTTATAAACAACAGCAGTGAGGAGCAACTACCCATACCATATATTAAATTATATTATGAGGCTTTGATCATTAAAATAGTGTAGTTGTGGTACATAAAGAGATACACCAAAGGAACAGAGTAGAAAGGTCAGAAATAGACTCAAAAGCACATAAGAATTCAGTGATATGTTAAATCAGTGAAATAAAGGTGGACTTTTTAATAAATGGTATTGGTACAACTGAGTAGCAAGATAAGTTTAGATCAGTATCTCACACTAAGATAAATTCTTAAGGGGTATAAAATTTAAATTTAAAAAGCAAGATCAAGACATATAAGAAGGAAACATAGGTGATTTTTTTATAACCTTGGAATGAGGAAGGCCTTTCTAGCTATGACTCAAATTCCAGAAGCCATTAAAATTGATAAAATTATGCTCCACAAGAAATCATGTTCTATAAAGCAAAAAAAGGGCATAAGTCAAGGACACATTACAAAAAAAACAAGAAAAAAATACATGCAATTCAGACCACAGAAAAAGAGCTAGTTGCCCTTAAAATTTAAAAAAAAAAGTTGAGAGACAGACAAAAAGTCACAATGGAAAAATGGGCAAATTGGCAAAGAACAGGAACAGACAATTCATCGCAAAGGAAATAAAGTTTCCTTTTAGACATATGAAAAATATCTGTACATCAAAGGACATGATAAAATTTATTTTTAAAAAACTCAGTAAGTTATCTACAGAGGTCACAATCTGCATTCATTTTAGAATTAATGAGAAAAGGATGAAGAACGCAACAGAATAAAGAGGCAAAGTACTTGAACTGGCAATTCACAGTAAATATTAATCACCAGTGGGAATATAAACAAAATTCCATTTCAGTACTCATCGGGAAAATGCAAATTAAAGAACAAAGACAGCATTTTACACCCATCAACTTGCCAAAAATTAAGAGCAGTTGCTACAAGTTGGAAACAACCTAAACATCTGTCAACCAAAGGTAGATCAAAAATAGCGCTACAATCAAAGGAATACTCTAAAGCAGTGAAAATACTGTTGAGTGAAAATACAGATTTTCACAACAGTATGTGAAATTTTAAAATACATCAAATAACACTAAATTGCTTAAAGACACATTTATGTAGTAAATATATAAAGATATAAGTGGGAATAAAAAATGCAAATTCAAGGCTCAGGAAGAGAAGAGGGGAAATTGGATGGGTATCCAACTATATTTATAATTTTCTATTTCTAAGTTGGGTGATAGGTACACAGGTTTTCATTTTCTATGTACAGTTTTTGTATGCCTGAAATACTTTCAGAAAAAACAAGAGATAGAGAACACAAGCTTTTTGAAATTAGGACAAAACTCAATTCCAATATCATCTCTGCAACTTACTGGTTATAGGACCTTGACTAAGTTATTTAACTTCCTGAGTTTCAGCTTGCTCAACTGTAAAATGAGGATGATAATAATATGCCTACTTCCCCAAACTGTATTTCAGCAGCTAGCAAAGTAACAAGCATGCAGTGTGCACTTAATGTATTTGATATTTTCCTGGATTATTTCTAAGTAACCTTTTTTTTTTTTTTTTTTTAGTTTTGGTTTTGGCGGGGGGTGCTGCTGATTAGGTATATTTACTTGTTTATTTTTCATGGAGCTACTGGGGATTGAACCCAGAACCTCGTGCATACTAAGCACACACTCCCTGCACCGTGAATTATTTCAATAAGGCCAAAATTAATTAACAAGTATGTATATGTGCATCCAAATGTGTGTGTGTGTCTGTGTGTGTGTCTGCATGTTTGTATATTTACAGAGCATGTACATCTCAGTTTCTTGAGCACAGCACTTGAGTTCTTATGATTTCACCATCCTTTTTTACATATCACCTTTTTATTTTGCACTTCCTGTTTTAATTTTAAACATAGGACGGATAATTTCTAGACAATCAATAGAACAGCTACTAGGGTTAAAAAATAGAAGTGGAATGGCTAAATGATTGAAGGTTGACACTTAAAAGAATAGTTTGCCAGTTAACAGCTGCATATCCCAGAAATAAAATATCTGATAAATACATGATAACAAAGACCAAAAATTGCTAGCTAATATTGAAAATTCCTAGCTAGAGAGCTGAGAACTATTGAAAAACAATGACAAAATTTCAGTATTGACCTGAATTTTCTAAATGGATTATAGTTAACATGAATAGAAACAGGGGAAATAATAGTAAATCCTCTTACAAAGTCTAAATTTTATGCCATTTAAGACATAAATGAACACTGTGAAATATACTTTAGATATCATTTTATGCTTTAAAACCTGTTTTGAATAGTGAACAAGTAAATGGCAATGTTCTCCTTTCGCTCCAATAATGGGTCTCTGTTTTTTCTGTTCCTGTCCTCTGATCTTGATCTACCCACAGACATCACACTCTGAGTCCCCCTCACACACACACACACACACACGCACACGCACACATCAGTCTTCTGTCTTTTGTCTTCTCTGTGTGATGTGGGAGCTTTTGGAATTAGAAAGACTAGGTACCCTCCTGTGAGGCCGCACTTGCTGAATGTGACACATTGGGTAACTTTTTGCCTCTCTGAGCTTTAGTTTTCTTATAAAATAGGGATAAAAGTAAGCTAACCTATTTCACAGATCTTTAAGAAAAAAATTTGAAGCATCATCCAAATGAAAGAGACAATTATCAATCTCGGGAAATACTGTGAACTGGATGGTAGAAAGGACCAGTTTCTAGGTAGTTTTTCTCCCAGAAAACAAAACAAAACCTTGGTCTATTTAGCTTTCTGTTTCTATACCTCCCAGCTACGGCAAAAACAGATGTCTGAAAATCACTGTACTGCCTTCCTTAGCTGATGCGTACTTCCCAGTTCATGTGGATTATATAAATCTTCACTTATTCATTTAACAAATACTAATCCAAGTACCTTTTGTACCTTTTACATGGCAGGCACCATACAGGGTGTTTTGGACACAACTGTGAAAAAAAGACAAAGACCCTTGCTCTCTTGGAGCTTAGCATTCTATCTGGGGGTGAAAGGAGAGGAGGTGGGTGGAGGAGGTAACAGATAATAAATAAAAAATACTAAAAATAAGTAATTTTGGCTGTATGTTGGAGGAGGATAGTACTCCGAGGAAAAAACAGTAGAGCAGATAAGGGGCCTCAGGGGCGGCTGGGAAGTGTTGTCGGCTGGTAGAAGGAGGGGGCAGGGCGCATCATCTGCAGGTCTCCGTGAAAAAGCGGCGTTGGAGCAGACTTGAACGACGAGGGGATTACCCAGGAGAATATCTAGAGAAGAAAGTTCCATGAAAAGGAGTACAGTCCGCCCTCCACATCCATGAGTTTAACATCTGCACATTCAGTTTCAGTCTGTGGTTGGTTCAGTCTGCAGATGCCAGAGGTGGATGAGGAGGGCCGACTGTGTTCATTGTGCTACTGCCATGTTATATAAGGAAATTAATCATCCTCGGATTTCAGTATCCAGTCCTGGAGCCAAAACCCCACAGACACCGAGGGACAACTGTGCCCAAGGCCGCAGCCCCAAGGTAGTGCTTTCTTGGCCTGTCGGAGACCAGCAGCGAGGCCCTTGTGTCTGGAGATGGGTCCAGGGAGAGTAGCAGGAAAGGAATTTGACAAATAACATCTTCCCTTAAGCCACCTTCCCAAAACTTTCAAAGATAAATTTGGTTGTGTACATTTTTAAAGCAAGAAACCTCGAATTTTTGTTCTGATGCCTGTAATTGTTTCAGTGAATATATGGCTATTTCTTATGTGTTCCCCTTACTGGGAGAAAAACACACTTGTTGTCCTGCCATTTACTGTTTTCCTTCAGCCCTTTCCCTCTCTTATGACTGTAATCAGCTTTGAAAAGCATGAACCCCTCTCACACACACTAAATTTGCTTTAATAGCTGTTTCCTGTAGATTATACTTTGCTGTCCAGATTTTATCCCTACTCTCCATCAAGGTGTCTCTAATGGTTATTCCCCCGGGAAAACCTTCTCTTTCCCTCTATGCCCTTCATCCAGCTGCCCAAATGAAACAACTGTTAACCAGAGAGAAAACTCGATGGGTCCCCATCCTTGTCTCCTTACAAGGAAGAGGAGAGCATGATGAACCCAAGTCATGGATCATGTAAATTTAAAAATCAAATTTATGTTTATCAGATCAAGCTGTTCTGTATTTTGCCAGATTTGTACTCAGAAGGGTTTAGATTGCTTCCAATAAATTTTAATAAAACATAAACTTGTTCACTAAGATTATTTTTAAAAATTCAGACTATCTGATCTTTAGGGCAGGACTTTTTTTTTTTTTTTTAACAGTTATAATGACTTTATCACACCTCTGAAATACATCATTAGGCTGTCTTAAAGCACATTTGGATAATAACTTTTTTATTCATTTTATCTAAATCTGGTCATAATATACATCTGGCATTAAATTATTTTGTTTAGGGTTCTACTTTTAAGTAGCTGATGTCAAAATAAAAGATTGTTTTAAAAAGAATAAACAGAGAAAAGAAGCCTTCTCCAGCATGGCAGTTTTCTATGAATGCAATCCTGTACATAATAGAGGATCATATCATTGGAATTTGGTATAAGGAGGGCATTTGAGAGAGCTTGCATTCTTTGCTAAGCAGGAGTCATTAATTGGTACAATTCAAAGAAAGTAGCCTGAAACTGTATAGTTGTCCATGCTTACCTAGCCTTTACCACCAGTTTGCTTCATTCTGATTTATGCACACTCCCCTCCCCCAATGTGGACGCATCTCCTCTCCTGGAAATGCTGTATTCTCTAATGGCAATGGGTAAAATCCTCACTACTTTCCAAACCTCTCAGCAGTAGACAGACTGTTTCTGATGCCCTTCCGTCCCAGGAGATTAAGCCAATTGTATCTATTTGTTTGTAAAACCTAAGGTTTACATAGTGTGTGGGTCACCCTTCAGGCTCCCTTGAGGAGAGTGAAATGGATCTGGCAAAAGCACACATGCTACAAAGTTTTCTTCTGCCAGTTTTCAAGATCAACGTAATTCTTCTTTGACCAAAATGATCACACCAACCAGTCAATCAATGATAAAGGATAAAGGAAAATAAAAAGTATATATCTTGAAAGCAACAGGGGAGAAAAATGAAAAAAAAAGTAGTAGGTTTGACTATATAATGAACTTTTCTTTATGAAACTAAATATACTTCTGTATATAAAAAATCATAAATACATAAAGTATATCTCTGAAAAATAAAAAAAAGAAATATGTTTCAGTGGTTGTCTCCACAGAAGGAAACCAATAGATTAAAGAGAACAGTCAGCTTCCCTGATGGTAGTACAGTGAAATGGGCACTATCGTATATTGCTAGTGCAAATCTAAATTGAGCATACTGTCAGGAAAGCAATCGGCAATATCAATCAAGGACTTTAAATTTTTTTATGCTTTTTGTCCCAGTAATTTCATTTTTAAGAATTTATTCTAAGGAAATAAGCTAAAATGTAGAGGAGAGTTTTTAATGCAGAATATATTACTGAAATATTTTTTAGAAAAGTGAAAATGTAGGAAAACTTAAAGGACCCAAATTAGGTAGGATTAGGTAATCCTTTTCCTGTTTCCCAATTATTTGGTACATACACTTATTATAGCAGCCATTGTACTGGGTTCTTTCTATTTCCATGGGTATCTGCTTAAGACACTGAGTTTCAGAGTAGGACAAAGTACTTTCATCTCCATTCCAGAGCCTACTATAATAACTGGGGCCCACTAAGCTCTCAGTTAACTCTTGTAAAATTAGTGACACTATCTGTATCAACCACGCAATCCATAATGATCACTAAGATCATTATTTCTCCCCACCTCCCACTGCCTACACACCCAGAAACATAAGGAGAATAGTTCAATCTATTTTTCACTTTAGCTAAATTACTGTTTAAAACAAATTGAATTTAGGTATGTCCATTTGTACATATAGGTAGAGCTACTGGCTTAGCCATAACACACTGAATTGTATCTCAGTGGATAACCATGGTGAGTAGTGAGGTAAATATAAATGTCAAGACAAGAGAAAATACTTCAAGTCAGATTTAAAAGTTCAGGTGAAATTATCAGTGCTTGGAAAATCAACAGACTGTATGTCAGAGGGATTCCAGGAGACACGTGAGACTGAGACAATGTGGGATAAAAATCATAGAGTTTAGAAAATCAATGTCATGTATGTATATGTGCAAACCAAGCTTCAAGTCATTTTCTGTATCTTAAAAATAATTTTAACTAAGCTATTTTAAAAGGCAGTCTATTGAATTTAAGCCTCCTAGCTCAGCTCAATTACCTCCCAGAGAAGTGAGAAAAATTGCAGGCAAGTTCACGCAACGCTGTTGGGAAACTGTTTTACACTGTCATTTGGAAGTTGTCTGAACACAGAAGTGTAACAGCTGTACTCCCTTCAATCCAATGCCCATCTTTGCAATTTACTCTAAGATGTGCCAATCTTCAGTAAATTATATGTGGAGAGAACAATGCAGTCATTATTTACCCAAATTGTAACGCATTCCTATCTCACTCCAGGAATAAAATTCAACAAATCAATAATTAAGAAGGTTCATGCATGGAGGACCGAGGTGCCCACACATGCAACTTTTACTCAGGGTTTGGGAGTGGGAGGAGGTAGAAAATGATTTCAATATTAAAGAAGTGAACACTAGTGGAGTTTTTGTAAAGCATGAAGAATTAAATCCACTTAATTCCTGAATATCTCTCAATGTCATGTAACTCTGGATAATATATTTTAAAAACATGAAAAAGTAAATTATGGGCAAGAGATAAATCTTACCTTAAAAAAACTCTAGCAATTCCTCTAGGAAGGAAAAAAGAAGAAGGGAAGTAGGGATGAAGAAGGGAGGGAGGAAGCAAGGAAGGAAGGAGGAAAGGAAAGGAACATAGAGCTTGTATATAGCACATAAGAATTTTTAAACTCAGTTTTCCTATTACTAGCTGAGGCAGTCTGTTCAAAACAACTTTTTTAAGTTCCTACTTCTACATGTGAAAATGAGCTTTGTCCATACCATAATACCTTATAGGGTTAAATAATATGTTCTCTGCCTAACTCAGGTTCTAAGTGATTCCCAGGGTCCAGTCACAGGCCCTCAGCAGTGCAGTTCTCAGTCTTTCCCATCAAGTGAGAAACCCTCCAACCAACCTGAGGTCCCACTAAGCCTGCCGGCTGGAGGTTAACAAAGTTGAGTTTATGTTCTAGGACTTTGTCCAAACTTGTGTTAAAATCAAATGATGCTGATTTGATTCTTGGAAAAATATACCTTTAATTCCACAGCAGGGATGTATATAATCTGATGCAGAAAATAGCATGATGTTAGGAAGAGCACAGCTCTTGAAATCAAATGAGATCTCTGACTTGAACAACTGTGGTCTCTTGGACAAGTTAATTAACTTTAATGAACTCCATTTCTATCAAATGTAAAATAAAGACAATACCTACCTCATAGAATTGTGTGCAAATTGCATACATTAATATACATATGAAGTGTGTGTCAGGCACAGAATAGGGCTGCTGTGAATGCTCATTTCTTTTCTTCTTCACGTGTCTTGCCTGGATTCCTCTCCACTTCTCACCAAAATCACTTCTGTGACTTTAACATGTGCGGATCTAGGGTTTTGTCTTAAGAAATACCTTGGACACATTTTCAAATGTTTTAGAAAGAAAATAGTTACTTTTGTCATTGTACTATTAGGTTCAAAGTATAGTTTGCTTTGTATTCCCCTGAACTGTTTGATGTCTGAAAAGTAAACAATCAGGCTAAAGGTTTCTAAAATCCAATATGATTTTTTAAAAAAATATTTATCAAGCACAGTGGTTTTCCTATCCAGGTTCCCGTGATAATACTGATATTCTCCTTCAGACTTCTAAATGCAGAATGTTAAGATTAGAACTCTGCTGTGTTCAGTGCTCTCTAACAAGAGCTCCCCTTGGGCAGAAGAACTTCCTTCCTCCTGCCCTCATCTGTCCTTGGCTCATTGCTTCCACAGTTCTTGATCCATACGTTATTTTTCTGTCAGTTAAAGCCTTTCCACCGTTATCATGTGGGAAAAACACTCATAGAACAATCTCAATTATTTTCTAATATTAAAACAGCAACAACTTGATTCAGGAAGTACGTGGTAAAGGAAGGTAGTAGTAAAATACTGACAGCAGCTATGACTTTATGCAGAATGTAAGGATATAGGAGCAACCAAACTTTTTTATCCTCTTGTTTTTTGCTATAACACTGTCTTAAAGAACACTGGATCTCAAAACAGACTATCATCTATTAATAACATCTACATTTCAGTGGGGAATACAGTGGTCAAAATCTAGCTCTTTGCTTGTGATTCATTTCTTAATGAAATTCTATTATCTTTCCAGCAACTAATGGAATATCCCCCAAGGCCTGGTGCCATCAGATACATTTTAGAAAATTACTATTTTATATGAGAACTCTTATGCTTATTTTAATTGATGGAGCTTACATTAAGTCATCAGAAAATGGGTATTTTAAAGGAACTGGTGGTGATGATGTTTGCAAATATATTTTTTTCAAAAAATTTTAATGTCATCAACCTTCAAATAACTTGTGCGTGTGTGTATCTGGGTGTGTGTGTGTGTGTGACATGCCTAAGAGACTTGGTTTTGACCTCTGACCTTGACTTAATCACAGAAGTTAGGGCTAGAAGAGGTCATAGAGATCTTCTAGTCCAACAACTCATTTTACAGACAGTGAACATTTTAACTACTTTCCCAAGGCCAGAAAACTGGGGTGAGGCAGATCCAGAGCTACGGTCCAGGTTTCCTGGTTTACAAACCAGTGCTTGTCCCAACCAGCTATACTCCATGATTTCTGTAGTGATGTCCCCGCATCTTCCTGCCCACAAATGTATTCATATGATAAGGAGAATGAGCTACTCACATCATAGTCCCCTTCTGGAAAAAGCAGAGCTGCAGGAGAGCCTCAAAGTGGAAGCCTTGAAGAACTAAATTCTAATAAAATAGACAACATAAGACATAAGCATTTGTTGAAATTGCAGGCAAGAAGAGGAGCTCCTGTCTTTTTTTCTTGTTCTCTTTACAAAACAAAAACAAATAAAGAAAGAAAAGAAAAGAAAAAAATCTAAATGTCTTGAATTTCAAAAAATTCTCTATTAGTGAGTCAGACTTTCAAAATAATGTTAGCAAAGGAAGTGACTATCAATGTGTGGGCGAGATTTTTTCTTTTAGAAGTCACATAAAAAAAATAGCTCTATGCCTACAGTTGTGAAACATTCTTCCTCCACTCTCCAAGGCTTCCTCGAATTTCCAGGCTACCATGGACTAATTTAGACTTATTTTGCTTTCTCCCACTTCCTGCTTCATGCACCCCAAGATTCAGCCCAAGAACACTATTATTCGAATGGTCCATGTACCTTAAGACTTCTGTGACTTTGCTATTGCTCTTTTGTTTGCCTGAAATGTCATTTCCCTCCTTTTTCTCCACTTGCCAAAATCCTAGGCATCCTTCAAAATCTGACTTAATACCACCTCCTCCTTGAAGACTTTGCTAATCTGCAAAATTATAATTAATAACTACCTCCCATAACTCTTTTGTTGCAACTCTTTGGGAGATTAATCCAGTCCACCTTGTTCTGTAGAGTACATGGGTGTCTCCCCTGCTAGATTCACATCTGCTTGAGGCTGAAGACATATCTCATTTTTATGCATGAGGAAGACATGTTGTTTCAAGGATTCCAGAGTGAAACAAAAAAGCCTTTGGCTTCAAGAAACTACCTCATGTCTAGCATGCAAACTTAGATTATGATTCCTTGTCAGAAAGCAGGCCTTGACAAAGGATTTAGATGATGATGCTAGCAGTTTATTTGAGAACTGAGGAGTGAAGAAGTGATAGAGTAAAAGGAAGTATGTCAAAAGGGGGCACGTTAATAATGAACCAGTTTCCTTAGAAACAAAGAATAGAGTGGGGGTTGCCAGGGGCTGGTGGGGGCAGGGCCAATGGGGAAATGTTAGTTAAAGGAAGCAAACTTTCAGTTATGAAATAAATAAGTTCCAGGGTGGGGAGCATCTAATGTACAAATGATAACTATAGTTAATAATACTGACTGTACACTTGAAATTTGCTAAGAGAGCCATCATATAAATTCTAGGCATTCTCATGACCAAAAAAAAGAAAAAAACAAAAAATTGTAACTATGTGAGATGATGGATGTGTTAATTAGCTTGATTGTGGTAATCATTTTACAGTGTATATGTATATCAGATCATCTTGTGGCACTTTAGATAGATATAATTTTATATGCCCCTATGCCTCAGTAAATATGGGGAAAAGTAATAAACAAATTTTCCCTGTGGGCAATCAGGGCCCAGTTCTGCTGAGGACCCTCTGAGAAACCATGTAGAACATGCCTCTAATTGTCCTGAGGTGAGGAACTGGGGTATAAAGCCCACAGTTCTGCCCTCTTGTTGGAGGGCTGCTCCTGGGGAGTTAACTGAAGGTCACTGCCCGCCAACCCAGCCTTCCCCCGAGGAGCCGGAGCCGCAGAAGGCGCTGAGGCAGACATGTAAGTGCAGGAGGCGGAAGCTGTTGGCAGGTCCTGCTTGTCCACCGCAGCTGCAGCTGGCCCTCACAGTGGGCCGGGAGGACAGGGGCAGAGCGGCGACAGCATCAGAGAGAGGCCCATAAATGGTTACTGTTGAGTTTGCTTAAACTTTTGAGTTAAAATAAATCTAGTCACTACCCTTAAGGATATGTAAATGCTGAGAAAGTATTGACTTGACTCTTTTCTAAGGAAACCGAGGGTGTGTTTTTTAAGTACAATTTCTTTACCAAACCAAAGTATGTATCAGATTTGATTTTCCATGAATTACTGAGTTACAAACATATTTTTGTTTCCATGAATAAATTAGATGGTTCCTGATACAGGCTACTCTCCAAAAGGCATTCTGGTTTCTTGTCAAGAGTATACTCTTTATTTTTCTTGTTTATCTTTCTCATTTTTTAAGAGTAATATGTGATAATCATAGAAACATTATAAAATACACAAGAAAAAAAGAAGAAAACAATTCATTGGTTCCACCAAATACTTGTACAGAAAAGTAATGTGGAATGATTCTGACTAGAGGTCCCAAACAAGTATCTACTGTGGGGGTCAGGGACGATATAGCTCAGTGGTAGAGCAGGTGCTTAACATGCACCAGGTCCTGGGTTGAATCCCCAGTACCTCCATTAAAATAAATAAATAAGTAAAAATAAATAATAAATCAATAAATAAAAATCTAATTACCTCCTCCCACCCAAAAACAAATTTTAAAAAAGTGAGTATCTATGAAACGTTGCCTAACCTATGTTAGATTATTGGTAAACTTATTATATTATTAAGGGTATACTTATTACCTATCATTTTTAAAAGACTTTTTTTCCTAAGCATTAGCAGCAGCCTAGAGAACATATTGCTATTTATACTGCAGACATGTAGAATTTCAAAGCATTCATTTGTCACTGATTTCTTATTATCCCATACTATGGTAAGAGATTATAGCCAACCTGAGGCTACTGTTTGGAACATGTTGAAGCTTCATCCTGGCCTGGTACATCACCTTTTTTTTTTAATACTACACAAATTTTTCGAAAAGGTTTTGTAACCTCAGCTTTTTAAGGATACATTTACACCACCCTCTTCACTCTGAAATCGTCAGGATTTCTTAAGTAGCAGTATTGTACTATACTCTGCACTTACATTTTTAATCAAATACTTCAATAGTATACCAATTTTTGTCAGTTATGATGCCCTTAGAGAGGTCCTAGGTAGAATCTGCTGTCCTACTCATTACAAACTTGAAAGGATAAATTTCTCTCAGTGTCATCCAGAGCATGTTGAGACAGACTTTCTTCCAGGATGACAGAAGAACAGAGGAAATATTTGTTCAGAATGCATTCATAAAAATACAGTCCCTTCACTCCTAGTGCACACACTGAGAACACACTGTCAGGAGGATACCTCTGACAACGTATACCGCTCAGACTGAAACACAGATTCACAAAGCATTCCTCACTACTTCTCAGGAGGCCAGCTGTATTCTTCCTGAAGCTTCCGGATCCCCTTAAAGTTTACAGAGAACACAGTATTGCTAAACCAAGTTGTGAATATGAAAGAAGACATGTAGTCCTAGCATCTTCTAGTATCTTCAAAGGGGATGACACAAAAAACTATCCAGGAAATAATCTGTAACCAAAGCATGCACTCTGTTTAAAAAAATGCACTATTGGCAGTTTTCAGTAGATTTCCCATTACATTCTCTGATGAACCGAAAGCTTACAAATCCAGAAATGTCCCTGTTACCATAAGAAAAAAATGTTAAAGAAGAATATATTAAAAAATGAACTTAGATCCTTGTGAAGTACAACTTTTGTGATACTACTAAAGGTAAAACCAAATAATAAGATGGAATACACAAGGACCACAAGTGGATGATGAACAAGGCTCTTTAAATAGCAATGAAATTGAGCTCCTAGAGACAGCCAACCACTTTCTATTCCTTCTAGGAGGAAAGTCTTTGTAAAATTTGATCTTGCTGGACCTCTGACTATGAACTTAACACTGGAGTCTTTGCCCGGGGTTTATAACTACACAATTGTCTACAAGACAGAAAGCCCTGTATTTAAGGCTGTTACCTTGAATACTTGAGCTATCTGTCACTAAAGATCACCAGTTATATACCACCTCTCCTTTTGGTCTTAGTGTTAGAAAATGTGCTTCTCTGAGAAAATATATTTTCTTCCATGTTCTGAGAGCAAACTCACAGCTCTCAGACAGTGATCCGTGGTTAAACTGAGAATTGGCTACATTAATTTTGCCAAACAGAGAAATTTTTCACTCAAGATAACAGCGAGTCATCAGATGACATTGCTTCACAGTTTAATAAACTGATTTCCTGTCCTTAGAGAGTTAATGTCTACAGTCTACTAAGACATCCAAATTCCAAGAAACTGGTTGACAGATTAGAATAGCCCCATCATTTTCTAACGTAAACTCTGAGGTACATTGTCCGAGGCCTATGGAAGGTAGTATCTGTGGGTCTGGGTGGTGTGAGGAAACATGTCCCCCAATTTCTTACATATATATGTACGTACACACACACACACACACACACACACACACACACACACACTGCCAAAGTGGAAAAGGTAATTTCTTTTCTCCTCAAGAGCAGCAGCTAATTTTTTAATATCATGAGAAGTAGAGAGAGAGGCAAAGAGAAATGGTTATAATAAAATCTTTCCCCTTTTCCATAATATTTTACTATTACTCAGAGCTGAAGGAAACTGCGATTCTCCTGCTTCAACAGCTGATAATCCAAGCAATGCCATATTTAGGGGACGATTTCCTGGCTCTGTTATCTAGACCATCAAAAGTAGTTTGATTCAGATCTAAAATGTATAAAGTTTAGAGGTGCAGAGGCAAAAACAAAAAACAGTCATTAATGCTGTCATTTGGTTCAATCCAACAAGATAAATTAAAAACATCCTGAATGTTTTCACTTGTTCTACCTAAGCTTTCAAGGATTCTACATGCTGTTGCTATAGCAGAAAAATTCAGGTGAAAAGAATCTAAATCTGTTCCCTAAAGTTGTGATGAAAGAATGGTCGGGAGTACTTTCATTCATGAGGGGAAAATATGACTGAAAATAAGATATATCAACAATTAAACTCTGCTCTAAGTTATAGTTAGTAGTTTAGGATGAATAAATTCTTACCGGCTTTTAAAATTCAGTGTTGCAATATTAGGGTAATATTTTAATTACCCATTTCATCCTTAAAAATAAACTTACGAACCCACGTTCTATATTCTAGAGGCTAAAAATCTAGTGATTTAAATAATTTGACTAATTCTAATGTGTTCTGTGTTCCAGAATATTCTGCTTCAGTTTTCATTGTAATGTAATATGATTTACTCTATACTCCCAGAATACACCAAACAAATCATATGTATTATAAGCAGGTATATTGGAAACAGAACATGTATACACATATAAGACAACATTTCATTTAGCCAAGAAATATTCACTGAGCATTTACCATGTTCCAGGCACAATGATAGATCTCTCCAAAGAAATATTTATTTAGAGAGTATCTTCATATCATCAAGTGATTGGCTATTATACTTAAGTATTTAGTATGTACATGTATAGGGAATATTCCCTATACATACATATATATTTCCTTTGTGTTCTGTATGCACAAATACATACACACACACACACACACACACACAGAAAGAGAGAGAATGCCAAAATAAAACACTTTAAAATTATTTATATTTTATTATTTTTTGGAGAAAACCTATGCTGTTACAATTTATTTCAGATAAAGGCTTACTTAAGACATGCTTACTTTTCTATCACAAAGATGTGTTTTTATTCAATGATTTTTTAAAGTGATAATATCAAATTCACATATTATGTTGGTGTGGCTCTAAAACACAAACAAAATATAAAATAACTGCTTATTAATATCATAAGTCTAAGCTCAGTTATTCAACAAATATTTATTCAAACCTTACTCTGTTCCAGGAATTGTTCTAAGTCCTGGAAATGAGCAGTTAACAAAACAGGGATCCTGCCTTCATGGAGCTTAGCGCTGTTATGCAGTGCAGAGGAATCATTTTTGCAGTTTCCCTGATCACCTGTATAAGTTCTTAAAACTTTGGTTACCCATCTTCTAATCAGACCATATCTTATACTTCATGGACTGTTAATAAATATTAATCAAAGAGTCTAATAAGTCCTAAAAGAGAAAGCCTTCTATTCTGTTTTTAATGAACTATATATACATATGATAATGCAGATCAATGTCTGTGAGTCAGTTGCATTATTAGAAGTTGTTAGTTGGTTTGTATAGAACTGAAATTACATTATGAACCTTGAAAGTAAAAGAATCCAGCACCAGTGTAAGAAAAGGGTATTGAAAGTACTCCTGTGTGCTTGATTTATTTTAAAAATAGATTTGTTATCTTTATAAAGCCATTACTAATTGTTCCACTTGCAAAACATATAATTAAAAGGAAGGTTTATGGCTCCAACACTATTATAGTAGCAGAAAAAAAATGTTCAGCCATAGGGCTAGGAACTGGGAATTGGCTTTGGTTTGAGCAATGATAATTATGCTGCCAACATCTAGAAATAATACAGACCAAACTTACTCTTACTTAAAATTAATCACTATAATTAATAACATTTTAAATATAACAACATTACCACGCACTGTACATTTTGTGTACATCATCTTTACTCTCCTCAGTAAGCAATCCTACAAAGTGGGCATTATTCTCTCATTCTACTGATGAGGGAACTGAGACTAAAAGAGGTGAAGTGACCTGTTCAAGATCATAGAGCAAAGACAGCATTCAGGATGTGCAATTTGAACCACTGTATCATTTGTCCCCCAGAGTACCAAACTCACTGGCCCCTAGTTAGCCTACCAGGTGCACTGAATCAAGCCTGGGTGTCTGTAGGGCAACATATAATTCAGTCAAGTGGAGCCGCAGAAATCATTTGAAAAAAAATTTAAGTGTATTAGGGTCTGAGATATTTAGAGAGCGTCTAGCTCTTTCCTTGGCTTTCTACCCTAACTTTTCTCCACTTTCATCCAAAAAAGGAATGAGCCTGAAAGCTCAGATAATCACAACTAAGCCCCTAGTCATTGTTATTTTGTTATGAATGTACTTGAAGAAAACCTTCTCTTGAATTCCCTGAGTTAGCTAAACAGTCACAGAAAATTCTATATTGTGACCAATGGGCTAAATGATATAAACAAACAAACAAATAACTATAAGCTAGACTCGTAATATCTTAAACTACAGCTGAGTGCAACTGAGTAATTGGGTGTAACATCAGTGTCCCAAATTCCACTCCTCCCCTTCCCTACAGTATCATACTTGCTCTCCTTGTTCAGCTATAAGTGAAAAATAAGTTACCCATGATGAAGTTACAATTTAGCCTGACGGATACATAAAGGGGAAATGGGTGACTAGACTACTTTTCTCACTGCCAGTGTCTTTTGGAGGTGATCATAATACAAATTGTACATTTTGGGTGGTTTATACTTGCAATGTTTTTCTTAACTATGAATAAAATCATTCAATGGACAAATAATGGAATATGTAGAAGCAGTTCTCATTGAAGTCTCATATTCTAGATTTTGGTAATTAAATGGTGAGAAACAGCTGGAATTTAAAATTGACAAATAGACACTAAGGTAATGAAAAATTTGGCAGTAGACTTTGCCATGGTATACATTCAAGATAGCAGTTTCGAAACCCATCTACCTTATTTTATAAACAGCCTTTAATGGTGCTGTTTCAAAATGGATGAGATTCATTTAAATCATTTCCTCCACCCAAGGAATCTGACCTTGACAGACACAGACTGAACAAATCTAACCTGTTTTTCAATATCAGGATCTACTGGGAAGCCAGCCAACCAAGAAGAAATAACAACTGTTTAGTGTAAGCGAGACAAAATCACATATAGCAGAGCCAAGGAAAAACATAGTGAAGGGAGACCACACTGATCTCAGGCTGAATTTGTAGGAATACTCAGCCCCCAAACCAACATTTGACTAAGGGTGTGGAGAAGAAGACAGTGAAACATGTATCTGGAAAGGAAAAAACAAATGCCTTTCTTTAAATTGTTTAGTGAGTCCTTCAGAGGTGTGGTCTGGCTGAATGCCAAAAGCAACAGGAAGAATTTCTGGCAAATATTTTGCCAACCCATACCTGAAGGCTGGTACTTGTATGACTGAGACTGCGTTGGGATTAGCCTCAGGGTGGAGAGGGCTCCTTTTTAAAAAAAAAAAAAAAAAAAAAAAAAGGAGGATTGAGGCAGAAGTAGTGCCAGTACTGGAAATTCTAGACTAAAATTAAGGCAAGAAGAGAAATGATACTTTAATTTCCACTTTCTAATAAATACTGACATATGGACCTTGACAATATCCTTAGATGGAATCTTTCAGTAAACTTGTACAGAACCTGAAACTCTAGAAACCATGAAGATATCTTCATGGAAACTCTAAAATCATGGGAATATAGTTAGCAAAACAAAGGTTCTCTGGCTTTGTTTAGAACAAAGGCATTTCTAGAAGAAGTGAGCATATATGTTCTATTCAGAACCCCAGTTCTTCTATTTAGAGCCCAGGCTCTTTTTAACTCTAGTGTTGGTTTTCGCCTGTCTTGCAATGAGATGGATTTGTTATATGTAAATGACATTGATAGTTGCCTAAATGATGTTATTTAGGGAGCATTAGGAAATCCTCTCAAAATTTCTTCCATGGCCCTGATATTCCATTATTATAGAGTCATCCCTTGGTCCATTGGATTGTTATTCCTAAGGGTACACAGTTAAAACACACTAATATTTCAGAGAGGCATGACTCATTAGGCTGTTACGTGCTATAACCTTTCCCTGATGATGCATACACCAGACTGCATTCTATAGTAGCAAGTATCTGAGAGGAAATCCGATTGATGGTAAGCTACAGGCAAGTGCTGATTAAAAAGAGAAGGAAAACAGAAGATGGACTTACTGAGAGACTCACTCCAAAGTCAGGGATGAAAGTATATACGCACAAAATCCAACAGACCTGAAAATATATTTCCAACTAATAAAACTTATCTTAACCTTGCCCTTAGCTTTACCAATATTATATTTCAGATTTTATTGCTAAAAAAGGCCTTAGAGATTATCTAGCTCAAACTGTTCAAAGAGAGGACATGGAAACTGAGACCCAAAAATGTTGTGGCAGAACCCCTTCCCGACGACTTGGAGGGTTTTCTTGCTGTTAATTCTAAGCCGGTGTTTGCCAGTCTTCAGTCATTTCTATTTCCTCTTTACTTTTTGCCTCATCTTGCTATCACTAGCACTTTATATTTTTCTGAAATGCATTCACTGTTTTTTATTTAATATGTTTATATAAAGAAGAAACTTTGCATCACTACCACAAATAGAAAACCAGAATCATTTGCCATATATAGAAAGTAACAGCAAATATTAATAAAATAGAATACAAATAACATAATATGGTAATATATTTTAGCCAGCAGCTTACTTATTGAAAATGCTGTCAGATCCTGTTCTGCCTTGTAAAGTGAAGGATTCAAGAAGTTTAGACACAGATTAACACCAAACTACAACTTTCTCCTTGATATAATCACAAAGATTGAAAGATGTTTGCAGAGAAAACGATGTAGTCCTCATGTGATTCAGTGCTAGTTAATGCCTTATGCATGAACTTCATGTCATGTATGGTGCCTCTTAATATCATCTTGGACACTATCAGTGGTACATGTCCCATACTTCCAAAAAAAAAAAAAAACACTGCTTAAAGGTATGTTGGATTGATAAACTGAGTTACATAATACTTAAATTTCATAGGATAATGCTGATTGAATTCTAGGTCCAGAAAACAGATTAATTACCTTATTTGAATGATTTGGTGCTGATGTAAAAGTTTCTTAAAACCTGAGAAGTTTCCAAGAATTATAGTAATCTGGTTGTTTGGGTAATCAGTATCTTAAGAACTGATTTGTAGCCCTCAAAGCACCTAGCAAGGAGGGGTTGGGAGAGGGCCTGTTCCAGATGCCTCATCCTGGGGGGTCGTGACTACTGGTATAGAAATATGTCCACATCCCATACTCTCAGGATCTGGACTCTGGACTTTACTCATGGATGGTTATGAGAAATTGAGTTAACTTTTCAGGGTAGTTGAATATGACTAAATCTTGATTTCATTAATTCATGTGTTCATTCATTAAAACTTCATAGTTCTCTGAAGTTCTTCTTTCTTCTCCCACAATAATACTGTAAATAGCTGTCCCACGCTTTAGCTCTTAAAAGTACTTTATTTTAGAAAAAGTAAGTGTATAAGTAGATTTAAATATTTTGTATTTTAAAAAGAATGGGGGAACTAAAGTGATGAAACCCACTCTTCAAAAATATTATGCTTCTTGTTAATATTCATCTCTTACTAAAAATCTCAGGACCACTTTTCTGAACAGAATTTTTAAAGTAATTTTTCTTGAGTTTTGAAAGAATATGACTTGTGAGCAATAGGCCAATAGATAGGCTATGCAAAAGTAGATGATTAAACTAGGACAAACTGTACAATAAAATTGCTGAATTCATCCTTATAAATAACTCAGCAAACTCAATCTTTTCAATAATATATATTAAGAGATTAGATACTATTTCTAGCACAGTTACAGAGTTGGGAAGATAGAAGAGCACTTCAGGGTGTCTTCTGAGAATGCTGTTTGTCTACGGGTGGGATTGGGGTCAGGGAATAATGGGTTCATGTGGAAATAAGTTGGACCAAAGACTAAAGAACATCTAACCAGGGATAGTGTTAAAACCAAGCAATGATTTTATTTTTATATCTTAACTTATATTCTAGTTGTCTTTCCTGATGTTTGGTATTGAAAGTATAAAATATTTCTTAAAATTAGTTGTAAAACTGCATTTCTTCCCAATAGCACCTCAGCATAAAACCCTTACAAAAATCAAGAACTCTACCAGTTCCTTTTTCCTGTGTAATCAGCTCTTTCTAGATAACGGTGCTTAAGACTGGAGTCTAATTTTCATTTTCTCTTTGCATCAACTCTGCTGTTTAAACCAGCTCTACTGTGTTTGAATTTCAAAGTTGAACGTATATACCTGTTATGTTTAAATATCTAGAGGAAGGTATGTTTCTCAAAGTGTGTTGGCTTGACTGTCTTTATTAAAATCAGCTGGCATGATTGTTAAAAGGCCAGTCTCCTGGGCTCCACCACCCCAATCCTACTGTGGTAAGCAGAATAATGGCTCCCTAAAGATTCCACATTCTAATCCCCAGAACCAGTGACTGTGGTATGCTACATGACAAGGGGGAATTAAAGTTGGGGGTGGAATTAAGGTGGCTTCTAAACTGACCTTAAAATAGGCAGAGGAGTCTAGATTATCCAGTTGGGTCCAATGCAATCACAAGGGTCCTTTAAAGTGGAATAGGAGGTAGAGAAAGGGAATCAGTCTGAGGAAAATACAACTATGAAAGAAAGGCACAGAGCAGTGAAGTATTGTGGGCTTTGAAGATGGAAGACGATGCCATGAGCCAAAGATTGTGGGTGGCCTCTAGAAGTTGGAAAGGGCAGGGAAACAATTTTCCTCTAGAGCTTCTAGAAAGGAATGTAGCCCTGCTGACATCTTGGTGTTAATCCAGTGAGACCAGTGTTGCACTTCTAACCTACAAAATTGTAAGGTAAATTCTCTGTTGTTTAAGCCACCAAGTTTGTGGTAATTTCTTACAATAGTGATAGGAAGATAATATACATACCAAATCAAAATCTCTGGATATGAGGTCCAGGAAATTGCTTTTTTTATCAGTCTCCCAGGTGACTTCCTTTGTGCTCTAACATTTGAAAACCTAACACTAATTTTGAATTCTAATACTAGTCTTGAGTTCCTTTTAAAAATTAAAGATATTTTTAAGGAAAGCTTAATTTCCTACTCTAACTTACAGGCAAAAAGAGAAGGAAAAAAGCAGTCAGACTTTAGTTTGAAAGACCTGTAAGTGGGGAGGGCATAGCTCAGCGGCAGAGCGCATGCTTAACATGCACGAGGTCCTGGGTTCAATTCCCAGTACCTGCATTTAAAAAAAAAAAGCTAAATAAGTAACCCTAATTACCACCCCCAAAAATCCCTCACAAAACAAACAAAAAAGAAAGAAAGACCTATAAACATGGAGAAATTAAGAAATAAGGTAATTACCTTGTTCAGCAATATATACTGAACACTTTTTACCAGGATTATTAAACTTTTTTTTTAAAAAGAGTAAGACATGAATTCTCTATTCAGGTACAATAGAATTTAAAGGTGATAAAGATGACTGTTAGTTGGAGTAGATGGGAAGGATTAAATGGATTTTCAATAAGTAGGATTGAAGGTATATGAAGTGTTAAGGATGAGAGTATTTAGAAAAGCCCAGATTGAACGTTAAGAACTGAAGTGGTACATTTTGAGGGACTGTGAAACTAACTTGATTAACATGTGTCAGGGGTGCTAGTGAAGCTGAGAAGACAGTGGCTGTACCAGGCAATTCTGGGACATAAAGTAGGATGGTTAGTGATAATAGAAAGCTTTCTAAGCCAAAGATTTTTGCCCAAACTGTGGACAAATGGTTGTTGAACGGAATGCTCTTGGGTGTTTCTAAGCACAGTTACCTGATAAAAGTGGTATATAAGGGAAATTGGTCTGCTAGTGCTATGTACAAGAAACAAGGCAGAGAGCCAAGGCAACCACTCAGACGGCTTTAGAGTGACATGCTTATACTGCATATAGAGTTGGAGACAGTATTGAATTCATGTTCATACTACAGATGTAGATTTAGATGGATACATATAGAAATATTTACAGATACGTGTATATACATAGACTAGTATACACACATATATTTCCTTGCTTTATCAGCTGAGAGGGCCTGAAAGCAACAATACCCTTGCACCCAGTGCCCAAATCTTGGTTTCTAACACCATTCTCCAATAAAAGCAACTAGGTCTAACATAATGGAGTTGCCTTTTTAGACATAGATGGAAGCCATAACAGAGTCTTGTAGGCCAACCTAGGAAGTACAGACCTATTCCTAAGACGTTGAAAAGCTCTTAAATGGGTCTAAGGAGCAAGTGGCATGGTGTGATTCATGTTTTTAAATGATAACTCTGACTGGAATGTGAAGATAATATTTTTCAATAAGAACAAAAAGGAAGCAATGAGACCAGTTGGAGACTTGTCCCAAATAGTACAGAAACGAGATGATGGAGGTTTAATTTAGGATGGTAGTGTATAGATGGAGGGAAGTGGCAAAATCAGATATTTTTGGTCATAGAAACAAAAGAACTGGATGATGGTTGGATGTGGGGAATTGCAGAAAGAGAGGAATTAAAGTTGATACTTAACTTTTATGTAAGAAAATGGGTGAATGGTAGTGCCAAGTACTGAGATGAAGAAGAGTAGGTGAAGACTACATTTGTGAAGAAAATCAAAAGCTCAGTTTTAGACAATGGGCAGGAACTTTAATTTTGAAATTCATTAGTATATAAATTGGCCCTCTGTATCTGTGAGTTCCACATCCACAGATTCAACCAATCGTGGATCGAAATATTCAGAAAAAAAAAATTCCAGGAAGTTCCAAAAAGCAGAATTTGATATTGCTGCTCTGGCAACTATTTACATAGCATTTACATTTTATTTACAGCTATTTATATAGCCTTTATGTTGTGTTAGATATTATAAGTAATGTAGAGATGATATAAAGTACACAGGAATGTTTGTAGATAGCATATGCAAATACTGTGCCATTTTATATAAGGAACTGGAGCATCTGCAGATTTTGATACTGGTGGGGCTCCTGGAACCAATCCGTGTGGATACCAAGGGACAACTAGACAAGGTACTTAAATCTAAGAAACTGAATGAGATCACTTAGGGAGAAAGTTCTGATAGAATTTAAAAGAGGACTAGCTCTGAGCCTTGGCAAAGAGAAGGAATAACTGTGAGGTAAGAGAAAAACCAAGGGAGTGTGGTGTCGAAGAGCCAAGGGAAGAAAAGGTTCCAAGGAGGGCGTGTTTGGCTGTGTCACATGCCGTCCAGGCATCAAGTGAGAGGACAGAGGAGTTAGGTTTGGCAATGCAGACTGTGGGAGACATTAACAAAGGAGTTTCAGTGCAGAGGTGGAAAAGGAAGCTAGATTAGAACGGGGTGAAGAATTAATTAGAAGTAATAAAGAGGTGAGAGTGAGCAATGATAACGTGTTCGACATGTTTAACAGAAAGATGCAGAGAAATTGGGCAACATCTGCAAAAGAATGTGGGATCAACAGAAGTGTGTTTATTTTTTTAACATGGGCCATGTTGGTGTGGTAATTGGTATGATCCAGTAGAGAGGGTGAGAGGTAGATGAGACACATGTAGATTCCAGTCCACGAGAAAGCAAGAGGGGATTGAGCCCAGAGAAAAGTAGAAGGGTTTGCCTCTGATAGGAGCAGGGGTATTTCCTCCACTGTAACCATAGGGCACGGGTTCTGTTTGATTAGATTTAGAGTGGGAAGATGAGGGAGTTTATTTTGATACCTTTTGTTTTCTCCGTTAAGCTCAGGGAAGGGTTGTTGAGGGTGAAGAGAAGGTTTAAAACATTCTCCTGAGAAAGTGAAAAGCAAATTTACTAGGGAAACATACAAGAGTGCTAGGCAGAATTCAAAAGGCATTTAAAGTTTTGGTCAAGAATTTCAAGTATTATCAGTCAGTCTAGTTTTTTCCACCAATGTTCAGCTACTGAAGTGCAGACAAGGGGAGTGGACTGTAGAGTGAGGGTTACTGTGGATTAAAGAGCTGCAGAATTGGGAGAAGAGGATGAGTATAATAGAATAGGAGGTGATGGTCATAAAGGAAGATATTTTAAATAAAGATAAAGGAGGTGGTTTATTTACTGATGGTGACAAATCCCAGTGCTCATGTGAGTAGGTGGTAAAGGTGGAGTTGAGGAAGAAAATGAAGGAGAGGTCAAGGAACAGAGAGGCTAAAGTTGTGGGTACTTCATCCACATAGTTCCTGTAATCACTAAGAACAATAAAAGGAATTAAGTTGTATAGGAAGTCAGTGAGTCAGTAGTTGAAGTCTTAAATGAATGAAGAGAAATGATTAGGAAAGTAGCTAGGAATTATTACCAAGAAGTCATAGGTAGTAAAACTAGATAGGAACCCACAGAGTACCTGTTCAGCTAAGTTTATAAGACTATTGTCCTGAAGACAAAGCAGCGTGGCTCTCTAAAAGGAAATCTATATGCTATTATGTAACTAATAATGCTTTCTAAAAGAAGTGTCTCTCTTCTTAAATTACACACTCCTAACAACCAAGAATTTTGCTCATTTATCTATAATTACATACATGCTACTCCAAAGATATTTATTATAAAAGACATTTTAAAGGATGAAATTTACATGAAATAAACCATACTTAAACCTATTTCATTTTATTATTACTATTATAAAACCTTTTTGCTCTCACTAGAAAATTACTATTAATCATTTTACAATTGAAAATACTTTTTAAAATCCTGATTTAAACTTTGTAACTGAATGATTTAAAGATCTAGTACAAAGTTTAGTTTGTATCAGTACATGTTTTTAATGAATTTCCTAAGTAAAAGAGAAACGTTGCAAAAACATTTATATCCAAATGAAAGAATTATGTTATTGGCGTTAACCAAATTCTGATACTCCTTTTTCAATCCCATTTACCAAGTAGACAAATATTTTCAATAACTTTTACATGGTCAATTTACCCTGATATCAAGCAGTTTTCCTAGGAACCAATCAAAGGGTACCATATTTTAATGTTTGTAGCAAGTGAATTTATAGCTCAGTGAAATTCTTTATTTGGATAATTTAGAATAAGTTGGAAAATCCTTTTTTTAAGTGTACAGGTAAGAGAATCTTATAGATGTTGAACTTAATCATTTTCAGCTGTGATATCCCACACAGATGGAAAATTCTGCAAAGGTTTATATTCAAAGTGCTCTCCCCATAACATACATTTCTCTCAAAATAAGTTAATTTATCATTAATTGCTAGAATACTATTTTTGTCTTTAAGGAACAAGTTAAATATAAACTTTTTTTTCTAAAAAAAACTGCTAGGTAAAATACATACTTGGAACAACTGTCTTTTTGTAATGAAAATGATTTACTTATCTTCGCCTCACCAGTCCTTGAAACCTTTATGCACTTACTCCCGCAGCCACTGAAGCAACATACTCTGTGGACTTCAACCAATTTCACATGCGAAACAAGCTAGCGGTGCCTCTCCTCCAGCCCTGGGACTCTCTATTGATGCTGAAGCATAGAATGGCACAGGACTGCTTGGAAGGCACACACGCAAAAGTCAGAAGTGTGGGGGAATTAAAGCTCCATGGGGTGAACTTTTGTATTAATTAGAGTTCTCCAGAGAAACAGAATCAATAGGATACATGCGTATATAAAATGAGATTTATTATTAGATATTGGCTTATGTGATGATGGGACTAGGAAGTTCCCTAATCTGTCTTCCATCTGTAAACTGAAGACCCAGGAAAGCCAATGGTGCAGTTTGAAAGCCTGAGAGCTGGAGAGCTGATAGTGTAGATTCCAGTCTGAGTTTGAAGGTCTGAAAGCCAGGAGGGCCAAGGGCAGTACAAGATCCATGTCCCAGCTCAGGCAATTCATTCAGGCAGACAGTAAATTCAAATTTTCTCTAGTTTTTTTTTTTGGTTTTTTTTTTTAAACCCTCTCAAAATTGAATAGTGCCCACTCACTTTGGGGAGGACAGCCTGCTTTAATTAGTGCACCAAACACTTTTACAGACACACCCAGAAATAATGTTTAACCAGATATCTGGTCATCCGGTAGCCCAGACAAGTTGACAGAAAACATTAACCATCACAGTCTTTGATTAACAGAAGGGGGCCAGAGGACAATTACTTCCCCATCTGTCCTCCCAAGAGATGATGAAGGGAAGATGAAGTCACATGTCTCATGGAAGATGATCTCATAGACTGAGCTGTGGCATTTGATACTAATGGTGGCAAACTTGATAACACAATTTTCTATCAGCTTTCTCTCATTCCCTGACACAGTCCCCTTTTCTGCCACATGAGAAAGTAGCACATAAGCCTTCCCTTCAAGCTCTGAACACAAACCAATATAAATATTTTTCCCTGATACAAGTTATGAACCTTTTATTGTATAAAATACATTCATGATAACATTTCCTCCAATTATATAAAATTTCAGATAATAGAGGAGATATAATCATCTGATCTATTCAACCAATAACATATAAACTGCATTATGTGGTAATATGGTTTGACACAAATGTGGGTGCCAGTGTAAAAGTCTTCCACAGTATGGGGCTCTTTCCTCAGTCATGCCTCATTCTGTATGTGAAGGTAATCATCTGCTAGAAGGTCTGATTTTAGTCAGATGTATAAATATGGATCTCTAGTCAATCCATGTATTAAACATAAGTAGAGTTTAATATCTCTATCTGTATCGAATTTGACTATGCATTCCCTCTTGGGAACGCACATCCCACTATGGAGACAGGTGTTCCTGAAGTTACAGTCGATGTCTATATTGGAATAATTCCCTCCACGGTGGTAGTGAAGTCATCAGTCATCTCTGCCCCCACAAAAAAAAAAAGAGTTATAGACCAATAGATGGGAAAAATAATATTCATAAATAGTCAAAATTAATTTTAATTGCCTCCTGAGATGATATAAGGCAATGCTTTTTAAAACAGGATTCTCTTCTCAAACAATATTTGTTAATCTCTTACTCAACATCTAAATAAATCAATTTTTTATCCTGAGATAAATTGTTCTATCAAAGGTTTTGTGTAATATCTATCACTAATGTCATATTTTAAGGATCACTATTAATTCTGAGCCTCAACTGAAAATATTGGGCATTATACATGTAATTTTCAGGGACTTATTTAAATTATATTTCCTCTGATATTAGTCATTTCCTGCCTAACTCACTTATATTTTAGCATTTTAACTGATATTTTCTAGTCTATAAAATTAATACTGATATTCCACACAGTTTAGTTTGCATAATTATATATACAAATATAATCTATAAAACAATAGAATTAATACAAATTAATATATAATTCATAATAAGTTTTGCCAACATTTGGGGAAAGTTTACCTCAAAATGAGCAAAATCCTCACAGCTATATATTAGCTAAAGGTCAAAAATCACAGATTAAGTAAATATTGTTGTTTAAAGTTATTTAAATACCAATTATAATTAAATATATTAAAAAGTTTGATGTCTAACTTAAATAATTGTACATCAACAGATGAGATTTCAATCATAACCTCCAATTAGCAGGAATATGTAGATCTTTAAAAAAATGTTCATTTGTTCACTCTCATCTTTCCAGTCTAACATGACTGCCCTATGAAGCCAGTGATAATATTATTTTACTAGTAATACACTATTTACTCTCACATTTGTAAAGCAAACAAACTTTTCTTCAGATTAATCCTTCAGGAAAGATGGTTCATAATTAGGCCAGTCCCTTAGCATGGGTTCACCAGAAAGCATCGCCTGGTAACATCTTCTGGGCTATTACTTCATCGTAGATTCTAGTCCCAGGGAAGCAGGAATGAGAAAAACCCAGTGTGAGCACCTCAGGAAGAGGGCGTTACTGTTACCACTGTTTGCCATTGAGCACAGCTGATTGCATGTCATAGGACTGTCTCCCATTGAGCTGTATAAATGACTGCTTCTCCAGACACTCCAGAAAAGAAGGGAGAAGAATTTACATCCCAGCCCATATTTCCCACTGGAGAAAGTTCTCTGCAAAGGAAACTACTCTCTTGCTCCCCTAAACTGAGCATGCCTGTGTTATGAGCACATCCTACAGCCTCTTAGGATTCAGAGGTAACAGGGAAGTCCTGGAGTAGAAGGTGAGAGGCAGATGACACAGGGCTGAGAAGGGCTGTTGCATCGCAGCCCTGAGGAGCTGGTTACATAGAAGCAGCAGAGCATAGCCTACACGGAGTGAATTACAGCCGTGGTGGCTGCGGTAAGACAGGAGCATCTGAGGACGGGCCCAAGGGTTGCCTGACAGAGGCATCAACTCTCTATCTTTTGCCCTCACTTAAAACAAAGTTAAAAGTTAACACAGACTCATCAGAGGAAAGGAATATTGTAGAAAAACACAACTAAAAATTACTATTTATGTTTAATAGAATTCTCTTCCAAAATTGTAGTTTGTTTCTTTTTATCACTTACATAATGGATATCTGACTTTCTCTAAAACTGTTTACTTAAGTATATAAACATACAAGCTCATCGTAAAATTTCAAAAATACAGAAAAATATAGTTACAAGTGAAAAACTAACCTTCATTTCTCAAGCCTTCTTGCCCCAAACCCTCCCCCTTGTCCAAAATAATAGTTTGGTATAGCAACCTGCCAGGCCATTTTCTGTACATACACACTTATATACATATATGTGCATAAATATATATAGTGTATAAATTATATATTTTAAATGTATAAGATTATGTATATATTCTGTGACTCACGTTATTCATTTAATTACATCTTCAATATATTTCCATGTTAGAATATATCAAAATATGCCAACCTTTTTGATAGTTTTGAAGTATCACATAGTATGAATACATATAATGAATGTAATAGTAACTTTTTCATTAATATTTGAGTAGTTTTCATTTTTTCATCATTGCAAACAATTCTCAATGATCATGTTTGTATATGTGTCTTTTATACACATTATTAGTTAAGAGTATGGGTTCTGGAGACAAATCACCTGTTTTGAAATCCCGGCTATCCCACTTCTTTTGTGTTGTGATCATGAACATGTGGAAAACCTCCCTGGTCTCCAGTTTTTTCATTTGTAAAATAAACAATAGTAGTTTTTAACCTGATAGGTAGTTGTTGTAAGAGTAAGTGCTGAGCATTCAAAAAATCTCTAGCACTTTGAAAACATCCAAATCATGCTAGCTATTATTACATGCAAATATTTCTGTAGATAGATTTCTTCAATGGGATGGATAGTTAAAGGTATATCCAGCACACATTTGCAGAGATATGGCCAAATTACCCTACAAAAAGGCAGTACCAATTTAAATGACCATTAGCAGTGTGTGAGAATGCCCAAGTCCATACATCTGGATCTTAGCACTTTTAATTTTTGTCAATGTAATGAACAAAAAAATACTTTACCTATTCTTGCTTATTCCTGATTACTGATAAATTTGATCATGTTTTCATAGTTATTGGTCATCTATATTTCTTCTGTTGAGTTGCATGTTCATATCTTTTGCCCATTTTTACATTGGGTTCTTTTATTTTTTGTGAGTACTTTTATATAATATAGGTATTAAAATTTGCTATCTATAGCACAAATATTTCTCTGCAGTCATTGCTGTGTCTTTCAAGGTTTTTTAATGGTTTCCCTTATCTTGCAGACATTTTAAATGTTTGTACTCAAATCTACCAATATTTCCATTATGGTTTCCGGTTTCTAGATCTAGTAAGGGTTTCCCTACATAAAAATTATGAAAATAGCTTCCAGTATTTTCTTCTGATATATTTAAATGCACTGGTTTCATTCAATGCAATTTTGTTTTGAAATTTTGTGTGTGTGGACTAAGCAGTAAATCCTTGTTGCTTATCTATTTTATGTACAGTAGTTTGTATCTGTTAATCCCATACTCCTAATTTGTCCATCTCACCTCACTCTCCCCTTTGGTATCCGTAAGTTTATTTTCTATGTCTGTGAATCTGTTTCTGTTTTTTATATAGATTCATTTATATTATTTATTAGATTCTACATGTAAGTGATATCATATAGTATTTGTCTTTCTCTGTCTGACTTATTTCACTAAACATAATATTCTCTAGATCTTTTTTATGGCTAAGTAATATCTCATTGTATACGTATACATGTATTGGTGTGTGTATGTGTGTGTATACATATGTATATATATGTGTGTGTGCATATGTATATGTATATATATGTGCGCACACACATATATATATATATACACACATATACACCACATCATCTTAAGCCAACCATCAACAAATGGGCACTTGAGTGACTTCTTGTTAAAATGATACAGTCTCAATATAAAAGATTTAAACAAAAAGGAAAGTTGAAATAAAAATATCATCCCAATCCCACTGTCAACAAATTTTCATTGAATGCCTACTTTGTGCTTGGCACTGAACTAGACATTGAAAATCTATCAGTGAATAAATCCAATAAATGTTCCTGCCTTCATGGTGCTTATATTCTAGAGGGTCATAAATCATATTTAACATTGGAATAACAATCATCCCAGACATCTCTTTACACAAATATATACAAATGATAATATAGTTTGATAAAGAGAAAAAATATAATGGGATGACACAGGCTGTTTAAAATTAAAATATTAAAGTTAATTTTATTAGAATTTACCAAAGGTGAAAGGTCCTAAAGTGAAGAATTAACATCAGATAAATGTTTCTTGCTCCCCAAAGATATTAAGGCTTTTAAATCACTCTAGCTTGAGGAAATATTATTAAAATCACTGCGTTTGAAGTCATTGTGTATTTTTTTTTAATTCTTTGTTTCAGTTTTAGCCATTGTTGATTGACTCCCTAACAATAAATAGAGGAAACCAGCATGCTTAAGGACTTCCTGCTGTCTCCTTTTTATTACCTCCCAATTCCTATTGGTGTTTACTTCATTAATTTGAATAGTATGTACTCTCTATCCTCTGACATAATGTCCACATTGTTTAGTCTTATTCTATATTTAAATGGATTTAATATTCACTAGAGTCCTTTTATCACAATTTCCCCATTCCTAAGTGTTATTGTGATGAATTTTTTTGTTTGGCTGGATTTATCTGAAGTACAACTCTTCCTTGGATCTCAACCCTGCCAGCCTACTCTGCAGATCTGGACTTGCCAAACCTCCACAGTTGCATGAACCAATTTATTTAAAAGCCACCCCCACCCCGTTCTCTCTCTTTCTCTGTGTAGATTCTGTTGACTCTGTTTCTCTGGAGAACCCTGACTAATACAGTAGTAGATATTCTTTCATTATTTTCTTCTCATAAGTATTTCATGGTTATTCTCATATTCCCAGTGAAATTAAAAGTTATCTTGTGAATTTCCATAAGAAATCCTCTTAGAATATTTAATTAGATTACATAAAATTTGTATGTTAATCTTTAAGTGGTTGATATCATTACAAAAATGGAATTTTTTCCACCCATAAATAAGGCACATCTTTCCAGTGATTCAGAGCTTCATTTATGTTCTTCAAAAAGTTTTATACGTTTTTCATAGAAATTGTACACATTCTCTTCCTTACTTTCATTTTCAAATAATTAATATTTAAAATATATATTAAAGGACACAAAATAATATAATAATTGTATACTCAGAATTCAGATGTAAACAATATAAATGTATTCCCATGCTGGTTTTAAACTTTCATTTAAATAAATAAAACATTCAAATACACTTGATAATCCTGTGGTAGTTGTCCACAAATCCCACATCCTTTGCAACATCACTAGGGTAATCACTAGTCTGAAGTTGTTATTCCTTCTTGCTCATTTTTTATGCTTGCTAGATAACTATAAGAACCTAAACATTATAAAAATTAGCTTTTGTGTTAAAATTTATATAAGTGGTTTCATATATTATCCTTGTGTAACTTGCTCTTTTGATTCAAAAATACATTTTTAAGAAATATCTGTATGAATACACATAGATCTAGTTCATTTATATAACCTGATCTGTATCATTCTATTGTATAAATATTCAAAAATTTAGTATTTGTTCACTAAGGGACAGTTAGATTGTTTCCAGTGTTTTGTGATTAGTGTTGCATATACACTAATATATGTACATATCCCCTTGAGCACATGTGCAAGATTTCCTATAAGATATAAAATAGATAACCAGTTTCTGATTTTTAGGATTGACATATTGCTCACCAGTGTAGTTTTGTCAAGTTGGACTGTTATCCAACTAAACTTAGATCCACTTGCCCGTATGCAATAAAACCAGCATACCGACACTGAGTTGTAGTGAAGGAAATCTCAGCATTTGTTGCAGGATGCCAAGCAAGGAGTCTAGGCAGGTAGTACTTAAAGGACCTGAACTCTATGAAGGCTTTCAAGGAAAGGTTTTTAAAAACAGGATGAGGGAGAGGGGTTGTGGGGTGCATGATCAGCTCATGGACATTCTTTTGATTGGTTGGTGGTGAGGTAATCTAGAGTCAACATCGTCAACCTTCTGGTTCCAACCAGTCCAGGGTCTACGTTCTTGTGGGCAACATTCAGTTAATTTCTTCCACCTGGTGGGGGTTTCAGTATCTGCAGAAGAGTTCAAACAACATGACTCAGAATACAATCTATGGCCCTTGAGGAGGAACTAAAGATCCTTGACTTTGTTTAATGGCTAAACTATTATTATTTTGTCTTGCTTGACTCTTTTCCTTTCTGTATTTTCTCACTTCTCTAATTAAATTTATTCTTTCAAACTCAGGGAAGCCTAGGAGGCTAAAGTGTTTCTACAGACAAGAGGCAGGTGGAGGACCAGGGGTGGGGAGTCCTGTCTTGGGAAGGCCCCATAGAGTCCTGCCCAGTTACAGGTTGGCATTTCATTGCAAGTGTAAAAGAAGCTAACTGCAACAAATGACATGTCTGCAATTCTCTTTGTCTTTTGCTTGTCATGACAGGATAATTGTCACAGCTCTAGCCATCATCTTTGAGTACAAATGAGGAAGTAGAGTGGACAGGACAGAGACAGCAAAAGGTTTCAAAGAAACACTCCCAAAATACTGATTAGTCATGAGTAATCAGTTATCATCTGAAACTCATCTCTTTTTGCCCCAGACATAATTGTGCTTTGTTTTTACGAATATAGGAGGATAGGCAGCTGACATTGTCTGCTACAATTGTGTAAATTCATACTTCCATTTGCAGACTTTTTGGTTTGGTTTTATTTTGGGATGGGTGTATGTGTGTGTATATATATATATATATATTTTTTTTACATACTAACACTAAGGCTTTTTTGTAATTATTTAAAGTTTTGTGTATCTGTTCTGTGTTATATGTAAATTCAGTTATTTACATTGGCATTTTTTATGATGCTAAAATTGTTACGCATTTTTCCGTATCTTTATTAGCCATCTGAGTCCCCTCTTCTGTGAACTGGGTTTATGTTCTTGTTCTCTTTTGCTTTTCTTTATCTGTTTGAGGAGCTATTTCTATAGCCTAGATATGAAGTATTTTGTAAGTTGCTTATGTTGTCAGTATTTTCTCCCACTCTGTCTTGTTTTTCAATTTTATTTTTGTGTCTTTATTGGAACATAGATTATTAATTTAATGTTATCAGGTGGTCAGTATTTTCCTTTTTGTGTCTGGTTTATGAATTCCTTCCCTATCCTAAAGTCATAAATTCTTCCATATTGTTCTAAAAGTTTTAAAGTTTTGCTCTTTACATTTAAATTTTATTCATCTGGAATATATTTTTATAAATAGTGTAAGGCAGATTTAATTTTTTCCCATGTGGCTAACAGTTGTCCCAGAATCATTTATTGAGTAAGGTTTTGTTTCTTGCAGTTTTTTTTTTTTTTTTTTTTTTTGCTGTGAATTGTATTTCCATGCAATATGCCACATTCTCACTTATGTGTGTCTGTTCCTATCTCTGGGTTTTGTTTTATTGGTCTGTCAATTTATTCATGAAACAATAGCAGTGTATTAATATAACTTTAGAATAGCAATATTTAGTGGGGAAATATCAGTGACACATCTATGCATTGCATGGGAAAATGTTGAGACATTGTGTCAACCTCATTGGCATCTGGCATACAGATACTCTATTGATTTTGGTACCTTCTCTTCTATTCAGAAACTCTGCTTAACTGTCATATTAGTTCTAATTGTTTGGCTATAGATATTATTGGATTTCCTATGCAAATAATCTTCAAATAATAAATATTTGATTCTCTCTAATTCATACAACTGTTAATTTCTTTCCTATTTTATTTCATTAGTGAACTCTGCCTATAAAATGGTCTGGACTTGGTGCCTTTATTTTCGGTAAATTTTTGCCAGCTGATTCAATTTTTCTGGGGGCTATCTCCTCAGATACAGGTATATTCTTTTTTTTTTTTTTTTACATTTTTTTATTGAGTAATAGTTATTTTACAATGTTGTGTCAAATTCTAGTGTAGAGCACAATTTTTCAGTCATACATGAACATGTATATGTTCATTGTCACATTTTTTTTTTTTTGCTGTGAGCTACCACAAGATCTTGTATATTTTTCCCTGTGCTATACAGTATAATCTTGTTTATCTATTCTGCATTTTAAAATCCCAGTCTGTCCCTTCCCACCCTCCACCCCCTTGGCAACCACAAGTTTGTATTCTATGTCTATGAGTCTGTTTCTGTTTTGTATTTATTTATTTATTTATTTATTTATTTATTTATTTATTTATTTATTTATTTATTTATTTAGATTCCACACATAAATGATCTCATATGGTATTTTTCTTTCTCTTTCTGGCTTACCTCACTTAGAATGACATTCTCCAGGAACATCCATGTTGCTGCAAATGGTGTTATGTTGTCATTTTTGTGGCTGAATAGTATTCCATCATATAAATATACCACATCTTCTTTATTCAATCATCTGTTGAAGAACATCTAGGCTGTTTCCATGTCTTGGCTATTGTAAATAGTGCTTCTATGAACATTAGGGTGCAGATGTCATTTTGAAGTAGGGTTCCTTCTGGATATATGCCCAGGAGCGGGATTCCTGGGTCCTATGGTAAGTCTATTCCTAGTCTTTTGAGGAATTTGTTTTCCACAGTGGCTTTCCTTGCTTCCCTCTCCCACTCTTAATGATTTAGATGTCTTCTTTTACAATTTTGTGTTTATTCTTTTTGTAATTCATGGCAGTTATCTCCTTTCCAGTTATAAGTTTCTCATTTTTGTAGCATCCTGCTTCTTTTCTATTTAGAGTAGACCTGTCAATATTTCTCTTAGCATGGGTTTAGTGTTGCTAAACTCTTTTAGTTTTTGCTTGTCTGTGAAGTTCTTTATCTCTCCTTCTATTCTAAAGGATAACGTGGCTGGATAGAGTATCCTAGGCTGCATCTTTTTTTCATTCAGGACTTTGAATATATCTTGCCACTCCCTTCTGGCCTGTAGTGTTTTTGTAGAGAAATCAGCTGAGAGCCTTATGGGGGTTCCCTTGTAACTTTGTTTCTCTCTTGCTGCCTTTAGGATCCTTTCTTTATCCTTGACTCTGGTCATCTTGATTATGATATGTCTTGGTGTCAATCTGTTTGGGTTCTTCCTGTTTGGGACCCTCTGAGCTTCCTGTACTTGAATATCTGATTCTTTCTTTAGGTTTGAATATCTGATTCTTTCTTTAGGTTTGGAGAGTTTTCAGTCATGATTTCTTCAAATACCTTTTCAATCCCCTTTGTTCTTTCTTCCCCTCTGGAACCCCTATTATGCATAGATTGGCACACTTTATGTTATCCCATGGGTCCCTTATATTGTTTTCATTGCTTTTTATTTGTTTTTCTCTCAGCAGTTCTGTTTGGGTACTTTTTGTTGTCCTGTCTTCTAGGTCACTTATTCATTCCTCTGCATTATCTAGCCTGCTTTGTACAGCCTTTAGGTCAGCTCTCATCTCAGCAAATGAGTTTACTAATTTTATTTGGTTCTTCTTTATAGCTTCTACTTCATTTTTGACATATTTTTTATCTCTAAACACTATTTCTTTTAGTTCCTTCAGTACTTTGATCAGTCCTTTTTTGAAATCTTGATCTAGTAGGCTATCAATGTCTATTTCCTTGATCATGCTTTCAGGGGATTTCTCTTGATCTTTTAATTGGGAGTGGTTCCTCTGCTTCTTCGTATTGCTCATATCTCTCTGGCACTGTGGCTTAAGGAGTATCAGTTATCTAGTACTCCTGGAGACGTGTGCTCTTAATGATTTTATCAAGAGGTCTTTGTGTCTTCACCCTGTTTTGCAAACTCAGCTTGCTGTTTCCAGAGGCCCTCTGTTGGCACCCTCGTCTGTGCTGCTCCCAGTGGCTGTCGGCTAGCAGATCGTGCCCCCTCCCAACACTGGGTCAGGAGCTGAGCTCTTACCTGGTGGTCAGGTGGGTCACTCCCCCTCCTGATGCCAGTCAGATGCTGCGCTCGGGGGGAGGCAGAAGGCAGGTGGGTGGATCACGCCCCCTCCCAGCACTGTGGTCAGGTGCTGCATTCCTGCCAGGAAGGGGGGTGGCTGCCCGCCCTCTCCTGGCTCCGGTCACTCCGCTGCTCTGAGCAGCTGCCTGCTCCACCTCGGGTCAGCACTCTGAAGGCAGGCTCAGGGAAGACCGCAGAATGGCCCCGCCCCTGCTCTGTGCCAAATCTCAGCTCCTTGTTTGTCTTGGTGGCACAAGTTCTCTGAGGTGCCAGGGCAGAAAGATCCTACCTGCCTCCAGCTGTAAATAAGTCTCATTCCTGCCTAGGAGGTTGTGGAGCCCCTGGGTGCGGATTCAGGCCTCAGTCTGGCCTCCACCCGGGCGCTCCACACAGGAGATGGCGGCTGTGGCTGCGCCCCACCTCTCTTCTCTATAGAAGTGTCAGTAATGGCACCACGGGTCTGAGGAGACAAAGGCTACGGCGCCCCTTCCCCCAGGGCACATCAGCTGTGTTGCTTTGCTTTTTTTTCACCATTTATGGGGGACTGAGGTTGTTCTGCTCTGTATCCCCTCCCAGCCACAGTGTGCAGCACCCTGCAGTCCCCTGGGGCTGCCTCAGTGCAGCCGCCCTAGTCCTCCACCTGGCTCGGGCGGCCTGTCCTGACCCCAGCTGCTGGCTCGCATCTCGGGCTGGGTGTCACGGGGACCCTTTGTGCCCATTTAACTCAGTTCTGTCAGTCTAGGGGTGTTCAGGGCAGATCTAAGCCTTGGAGGATCCCCTTCCTTCCCACTGGCCTCTCCATTGGAGGGGGGTACCCAGCTAACAAATGCCAGTCCTCCTTTGCTGCTTCCTCCCCGCGGGATTGGTCCCGCACTGCTTTGCTTTTTCTTTCTTTTTTCCTTTTCTCCTACCAGATTTTTGGCGTATTTGTCTTTTGAAGAGGGTGATGTTCTGTCGGAGTTCAGCAGGTTGGCTGAGTGGGCCCGTAGATGTGAGTTTTGGTGTATTTGTGGGAGAGGGTGGGCTACAAGCGTCCTTCTACTCTGCCATCTTGCTTCTCTCTATCCATAGAGGTTTATTCTTGAATTAATTGAGGTAATTTAAATTTTTGTAGAAAAATTTCCTTTTGAGTTGACTTTAAAATTTATATTTATAAAATCTTGACATATAATTTTCTAATGATTTTTGGCATTTTAATTTGTACCATATCTACAATTATTTTATTTTTATTTCTAATATTATTTATTAATGCCTTCTTTTTGCATTATTGATCAGTCTTTCTGAGGACTATCTATTTTATTACTCTTTGGGAAAAAACAGCTTTTGCTTTATTGATCAATGCACTTATTCAAGGAACCAGTCATCTTTCTTCTTATGGCACACAATCTTCATCATGTGGTCTTGAAGGTCACCCCATAATGGAAACAGAAAATGGAGTGTGGGGCACATAAATGATTTTTGTGTACCAAGACTAGAAGTAGCATAGATCACTCCTGTCCACATCACCCCAACCCAAGTGTAAGAGATCTGAGAAATGTACTTGAATGGTTGTCCTGAAAGAAAGGGAGAAAAGAAATGTTCTGTGATCATTTCACTCTTACTTCTACATGAAGAATACACTCATCTTCTCCCCAGGAAAGACAACCCACAGTCCCTTCCAGTCAGTGCATTCCAAGTCTAAGATATCCAAGGAATGTTCAGTCTTCTCTGATATGTATTTGGCTTCTCCTAAAATGGAATCTTATGGACAAAAGACAAACTTATTATCAACACCACTCCCAAACACAAAGGAACACACATCTAATATAAAATAATGGATCACGGACAGAATAATTGATAAAAACTCTGATCCATAGTGGGGGAAATGGAAGGCATGTGGCAGTACCTAATGCATATCTGTCTTCAACAACAGGGCTCAAAAATCACTGCAGGATGGGAGAGAGTCTGAAAAGTCACATATCAAAAGAGTTAATATACCAAATCTGGAAGTGACAAATGTCACTTGGGTATATGCCATTGGCTAAAATTCAGCTACATGGTTCCAATAAAATTATAAGATGCCTGTGGAAGGATTTTAGCTGTGTGCCAAAAAAAGAAGAGGAGATAATGAACACTGATGAGCTCCAGCAGTCTTTGTCATCATAGTGAATTGATCCTTTTATCAATAAGTTATCAACCTCTTTAACCCTAATAATGATATTGCTATAAAGTGCTTTTCTAATATCAGTATTGCTCTGCCAGATTTATTTTGGTTGGTTTCCTTCATGTGACTTTTTTCACCCCATTATTCTCACCCCATTACTTTCAACTTGCTGAGATTATTATATTTTAGGTATGATTCTTGAAAAAATGCATAGCTTAAACTCAAATTTTTAAAAATCTAATCTGAGAATCTGTATTTTTCAGATGAAGTTAATCCATTTTCATTTTTATAGGTTTACTGCTAGGAAACAAATGTCTTCAAGGGATAAAACTGTCATTCAAGATTTCTTGTGAAATAACATTTTTTCAGAAAAAAAAACTCCAGAGTTTACCACTTGCAGACCCTCATTAAAAGAAATGCTAAAGCATGTGGGATGCAAGAAGCAATGTCTGTGTTTTAAAAAATGGTAAACATGTTGATATCTCTTATTAAATACTGTAAAAAAAATATCTAATTTTAGAGTGCATAAAAACAAGGAGGACTTAAATTACAGTATAACTAAAGATAGGAGTGGGATGTCAAGCCTAAAATATTTCATAGTACTTAAATTTGAAGAGAACTGAACAGAAATATTTGTGGAAACTGTGGGCTACAGGAATATATTTGGTGACTACTAATAAAGAGAGAAGAAAATCACAGGACTATTTTTGGATGAAGCACTTTCTCTAGCAGGCCATGAATCTAAGTTATTGTAGGTAATAGAACAAGGTAGGCTAACAGCTCTAAAGAAGGACCCTAAAGTGTACCATGGCTCAAACACAATAAAACTTTATTTCTCTTGCATGTAAACAGACTAAGACAGCTGCAGGTTCCTGGGTGGAGATGACAGGGATTCTGCTCCATGCAATCATTCAGGGATCCAGGTTGAAGAAGGCTTTTCCATATATTCCACAAATAACTTCGAAGGTCATGCCCACTGAACATCAACCACTAGCCAATGAAAAGAAAGGAGTGCCTTTCTCAAGGCATCATAACAAGAGGCACTTAATGCTGACATGTCTCAAAGTTATCAATATCAGTAATAAGACAGCATCACATGCCTCTTGCTGTGATGCTCTGAAAAGGTACAACATTGCTTCTGTGATAAACTTGCCCAAAATGACTAACCTGAATGTAATCCTAAGAAAGCATCAGGTAAATGCAAACTGAGACACGTTCTTCAAAATATGTGACCTATACTCTTCAAAAGTGTCAAGGTCACTAAAGGCAAGGAAAGACTGAGGAATTCTCAGATTGTAGGAGACCAAGGAGACATGACAACTGAACGTGGTGTGTGATCAATTAGTGATATTTGAATAAGATGTATAGATCAGTTAACAGTTTTCTCAACATTAATTTCCTGCTCTATAATCGTCTTGTGATAAGATGTTAACATTTGAACCAGCTAGGTGAAGTAAATACAGAAACTCTTTGTAATGTTTAGTAACTTCTTATAATCCTGAATTTTTTTCTAAATGAAAAAAATTTAAATGAATAAACAAATAAAGTCCCATTATGGTCCCACACAGATGGGCAGCTCTTATCTGATATAAAAAGGATTGTGAAGACCAGTTAGGTGCTTCCACTCTTTGTTTCTCATTCTATATCTAAATTATTAGATTAGCTACATCTGTGTAGTTTTTCTTTTATAGCTAGGGTGACCCCTATCCTTTTTGGAGTATAACTAACACACATGTTTAACTGAGAGTATAAATGTTTTATCCCCCACAGTCCTGCAATACCAGGCATCCAGATCACAAATCTAGTATCTTTGGAAATTCCCATACTCTCTCGGTTCTGCCTCCAGTGTTTCTCTCAGGGTCATTAGTGTCTGGAGAGACAGGGAAGTCCAGTCTGCTGCCACACATTAGCTGTAGCAGAGTGACAGCCTGTAAACTGGGTGATATCCAGGCTCTCTAATGCCTCAGGTTCTAAGGGGGTCTCGTCTCCAGCAATCTTGTCTGATCCTAATTCACGATTATTCACTTGACAGAATTTTTGCCCAAACTGACCAGAGTCCTTTAAGTTAAAGGACATGGAACAGTTGAGATTAGGGCTAGAGGGACCCAGTGCTGTTGAGCCCAAGATGACTTGGGAACACATCGTTTTCTCTTGAAGTGATACAAGCACAGAGGGGAGGCAATAGTGAAGAGTCTCAGCTGGAAAGAATGAGCGACAGGGAAAGAGTTGGCAATTGTCTCATTTATTTAAAAGAAGAAGAAACTTGTAAGTCTGTTCTCTGGTGGGGCACTTTGTCTAGGGTACTGAATTAATTAAGATAGGCTCAACTGACTAAGAGCTGTATTAAGTTGACCCAAAATGTACAAGCATAATGGAAATTGACTTGTCTCATACATAAAGAGACCAATGCAGCTGAAAACTTTTAGGTGGCATTGGGAGTTCTGTGCCCCATCAATCATTCAGGAGTTTGAACTTTAGGGGATTTTGCCAGCTTCCACCTATGCTATGCCTTCCGAGATTATCCTGAACATCAATATTCAGCAAGTGAAAGGGGAAGGAGCATGTAGGATCACATGGACCCGGTCTAAAAATGACACACCATACTCTCTCTTAGATTCCATTGGCTAGAATTCAGTTGTATGGACATATTTAAATGCAAGGAATGCTAGGTAATGTTTAGTGGTATGCCCAGGAATAAAAGAAAGGTTGAACAGAAGTTAGCCTGTGCCTAAGACTTTCATATTCAAATGTTTTGTAAACAATTTAATTTTTAGCATTTCTATCTATGCTCAAGAAGTTTTTTTAACATTTTTTTTTGTTGAGCTATAGTCATTTTACAATGTTGTGTCAAATTCCAGTGTAGAGCACAATTTTTCAGTTATACATGAACATACATAAATTCATTGTCACATTGTCTTTCACTGTGAGCCACCACAAGATAAGGAAAAGTTTAAAAGTCTGTTTGTCTGTCTGTCTATCTATCTATATTAGAGTCTTTTGTTCTCTAGAGAAGTACAGGGATTATAGATGTTGGGATATTGGAAGCATTCTAATTAATTCTGCTCTTACTAAGGTATAAACTTTATTTTGTGATGGATGTGGATGAGGTCAGACTTAAAACATGAAACATCTGTGTTCCTTAAGAGAGTTGTTCTCTCTTAGAACAGACCACCAGAGGTTATTGGTGATTGCATCAGATTGCAAGCCCCACCTCCTCCCCAAATTGGGTCCTCTTTACTACCTTTTTCAAATTCATCCTTCCTGTCCTTCCCCATTTAACTTGAATGTTTGTGTCAAGTATCTTAAGCATCATGAAATCAATGTGAGGGATTCACCCCTGGCAAGAGGTATCAGATTCTCTTTGTTTTATGGTTGCTCCTTTTGATTTCTTTCAGTTGAGAAGAAACAAAGCAGAGAAATTCATGCAAGGAAATTTCTATGAAACAACACAAATCTGTCACAACTTGTGAGAAGAAACTGAGTACAATTTTTTAATAATGCTAACCCCAAAGCATTATCTTTATAAACTAAATACTGTATGCTGCAGTAAGAATACAGGCAAACTATGGGCTGTCTGTATATTAAGATGCTAAATGGAAACAAATTCATTTCTGTGATTATAGCCACTCTCTCCCCTGCCTGTTCCATTCTTCAATCCAAAATTGCATTGGATTCAGAATTATAAGACTCAGTTCTAGTTCCTCTTCTGCCACTTAGTAACTTGAATTTTGGCAAACTAATTTCTCTCTGTACTTTATTCATTTATAAACTGGGGATAACAAGAACTACTTTGCCTCACCAGGGTATAATGAGGTAGAAATTAAATACAATATATATGACAACTTTATAAGTCACTATGCAGATTACATTTTTACATGATCAGAATGGCCTTAGGATCAGAGTGACAAGGATCTGACCCAGGGTGTTTTGTCATTTCTAACATTACCTCATGCTCTTGGCCATGGTTGTTGACCTTCAGGGCATTATGCCAGAGATACCTTTTTGTGTTTTTATTCCATTCTTGGTTTCCTACTAGGATATGTTTTTTTTTTAAACTTCTGTTTCTTATGCAAAATTTCATTCTTTAGCAAATGCACTTCAATTGATTATGATTTTTATTTTTTATACAACCAGAGCTCTGTCATTTATAAATATATTTTATTAAATTTAAAAATCAATTCATTTAAAAATAATTAAATAATTTTAAAAGACCAATAAAAATTTTGCAAAGGTTTTGCAAAAAAAGGAAATCCATTGTTGTATCTTAATTACAAAAATTTTTGACAAAATTTGGTTAATGTGAAAGGAAACATTGTAATAAAGGAAACTAAATTTCATTTGATCAATGGTAACACATAAAAATATATATGTAAATCTATTTATTATAACATAATAAGAAAATATGAAAAAAAGTAAGTTTTGCATGCCCACAAATGTTCCTTTATTTTCAGATCACTGCTGCAGAGTTACTGGTTTACTCAGACTTTCCCTAGGAAACAGTCACCATCTGCCTGATTAGTCTGTTTCCTTGGTATCCTGCCCATTCTAGCTATTTAAGTTTCTGCTCTATTTCAAGAAATGCACTCATTAGGATGGTCACATCTGTTATCATTTGAAGAGAAGTACACATACTCAAAAAACATAGAATAGAACCTTAATATTTTATGAACTATAAATAGGAAAGTCTCCTTTCAATTATCTTACCTTTAAATGCTAACAAAGGATGGCATGATCTTTAAGGGCCCTCTCTCAAACTCCATGAATCTGAAATAAAAAAGGAGTTCTCAAATAGTAAAATGACAACTCATACATTTTCATTATGTATACATTTATAAGCACATTTTAAAATGCTGTCTATTAAAAATAGTTAACTGAATGCTAGCAGAGAATGACAAATGTAAAACAGGTATACTTGCCTATTCTGATGACTACTTACATCACGCTATCTCTCAGAGCTCCTGAAATTATGATACCAGTATCTTAAATATATATATACAAGAACTGCTTTGCCTCACCAGGCTATACTGAGGTAGAAATTAAATACAATATATGACAACTTTGTAAGTCACTATGTGTGTATGTGTGTGTGTGTGTGTGTGTGTGTACTCACACACACACACACACACACATACATATATATATATTTCTTCCCCTAAACTTTCTAGGATGTATGCTCCACATGGACTGGTATTTTTATATATAGTTTCTCTATTGTGTCCCAAGTAATGGGCCACATAGTAAATGACTGACTCTTAGAATTCTAAAATTACCTTCCAAGATTCCCGGCCCCTGATGAGCACACACTTTCTTCCACTTATTCAGTCAAAAACTAATCTGTATGTTGCTGTGAAGGGATTTTGCAGGTGTAATTCATGTCCCAAATCAATTGAATAACATGGGGTTTGGGTCTGACCTGATCATGAGTCTAACAACAGTTTTCTCTGCTGACCACAGAGGAGGAAGTCAGAGAGCCACATTTTGACTGGTCTAGAAAATTGCACAAGCCAGGTTGTGGATAAGGCCATGTAGCAGGGAATGGTGGGCAGCTTCTAGGAACTAAGAGCAGCAAGAAAGCAGGATCCTCAGTCCTGCAACCATGAGGAACAACCTGAATCTGCCAACAATCTGAGTGAGCTTGGATGAGAACCTGAGCCCCAGATAAGAAGTCCAGCCCCAGCCAACACCTTGGTTTCAGCCTGATGAGACCCTGAGCAGAGAATCATGTTGTGTTGAGGCTGGACTTCTGACCTACAGAACTGTGAGTTAATAAATATGTGTTGGTTTAAGCTGTTAAGTTTATGATAATTTGTGATACAGCAATAGAAAACTAACACATTTCCCTATAGTAGGCATTCAATAAATATTTGTGGAATGAATGAATGAGTGTGTTATATGGTCGAAGAAAGATAATTTTATAAAAAGGGCAGAGTGTGAGACTATATAGATAACTAAAATAGGGAATGAAGCCACTGGGGACCATTGCACACCTTCAGTGTTCTGATCAGCCTTCATCCTTCATCTTCTCTAGGCCACCCTTCTCCCTTATCCCTTCAGCTCAATGTGCCAAGGCAGCTGCCAGCTCCAAGTAGTAACCACGCTGGCATCTGAAGAGATTAGAGTTAGAACTGCAGCCAGGCAAGGCAGGATATTGCCACAAAATTCTTCTGATTTTAGAACTTGGTTCTAAAAACCATAAATAACCATAAATCTTGTATTGTTCATATACATTTCTGTAACATTAATATGTCATTTTAAATAGAAAATAAATACTAAAACTAAAATACTAATGACAATACAAGGAAATGGTATATGTAAAAATTAAGCATATTTCCATTACTATTTTACATTTAAATAAAAGATGCTTAAAGTAAATAAGCCCACAAATCCATCTCAAACCTATTTTGAATATAGGTGATCTGAGATATAGTTTATATATACATTTTTAGTACATGAAAGAGGATTTTTTTCATTCAAAATAACTATACTATTAAATTTAAGGTTAAATTTGCAATCAACATTTTGGGGCTTTACCCTATCTTGTTTTCAAATATGGCATATAAAATTTTAAAAGATTCAAGTAAATTTACAATCCATGCTTTCAGAAGTCAGTAGTGTAAATTTTCCGAAAGCCATCGATGAAAGTTTGATCATAAATGATACTAAATCAATGTGAGTGTCTTGATGTTACATAGAAAACCAGGTTATAGGATCAAGGGAGGAAATTTTGAAAGATGATTCACAATACTTTTTAAATGCACTGGATTCTATAGTATCATAGAAAATTGATACCTGTTAATCTTAACAGTATTTATTTATACACCACTACTTTTCAAAAAAGATTTTAGGGGATAAGTCATTCATAAAGTAAAGGTGAATAAACAAATAAAAAAAAATTGAAATGTTGCAAAGGAGAAGCCAAACTGTTTACTTCAATGTCTAATATAGTTGTAATTGAGCATTAAATTTGTCTGTGGCTACATATAAGTAAGGAAGAAGATATACTATTAAAAAAGTATTAAAGAAGAAAAATAAATTATCTAACAAGTTCTCTGTGATCTGGCCACTCTCATGGCCTCTTTTTTTTTTTTTTTTAATCAAGAAAGAAGATCTGTCATGCTTGTCAGATATATTTTGGGCAACTTTATACATAGTTATTAGGGAAAAAAAGTCAAACAACATGTTATAAAAGTGAAAAAATGGTACAATGAAAAATGTTAATGAAACACAAAGGCAGAACAAACAACATTCTGATAAGGACGTTTCATCTGATCTTGGCCAATGAGTACCAGAAGATTTTCTTAACTGAATTATTTAACTGTAACAATACTTGGCCGAGTTCTTTAACTGTAATTTTCCTTTATAACGAAAAAAGAATTTTTTAAACTTTTCTGAAGCTATATAGAATAATAATTATATTCCATTAGACAGTTAATATAAATGTATATACATATTTAATTTAATATTATATGTATGAAAAAAGCATATTGACTATAAAGGCTTGTCAGTGGGGCCCTCTTCAATTAAAAAAATACTAAAAATCTATCATTAAGGACAGGTAAAGAATAATTTTTGTTCTGGTCTCTTAGTACCTCTTTTTGTGCCATTAACCATCCATTGATTCACTTTTAGTTAGTTTCCTATCTTGATCTTATCTTATTTAAAAAAACAAAAACACTAATTCAAAAAGATACATGAACCCCAGTGTTCATAGCAGCATTATTTATAATAGCAAGATGCGGAAGGAACCCACGTGTCCATCAACAGATGAATGGGTAAAGATGTGGTATATATATAAACAATGGACTATTACTCAACCAAAAAAAGAATGAAATTTTGTCATTTGCAGGAACATGGATGGACTTGGAGAGTATTATGCTAAGTGAAATAAGTCAGACAGACAAGACAAATATTCTATGATATTACTTACATGTGGAATCTAAAAAATACTACAAACTAGTGAATATAACAAAAAAAGAAGCAGACTTACAGATATAGAGAACAAACTTGTGGTTACCAGTAGGGAGAGGAAAGTGGGGAGAGGCAACATAGGGGTAGGAGATTAAGAGGTACAAATTATTAGGTATAAAATAAGCCACAAGGATATGTTATTCAACACAGGGAATATAGCCAATATTTTATAGTAACCATAAATGGAGTATAACGTTAAAAAATTGTGTCATTATATTGTACACCTGTAACTTTTATAATATTGTAAATCAACTATACTTCAGTTAAAAAATAAAAAAGTATACTCAATTAAGAACTATTAGAAAAAATTTTTTAAAAAATTTTAACAGCTATTGCTAAAACTTCAGATAAAACTATAAGCATTAAATATTAATTTAGAAATCAAAAAGCATGCTAATAATCTATAGATATCACACACACAGTTTCATTCCTTTGTGTGTAGTACCAAAGATGACTATTTATAATTAATTAATATCTGGACATTAATTTGTACTTTAAACATGTGACTAAAAATATTATCAATCAAATTATATGATTAACAAAGATTGAGTAGAGGGTTATGGTTTGTCAGTGATAATTAATCTTCTAATAAAATGTTCTAAAAAATTAAAATGATAATAATCCAGAAAAAACTCAACTACTAATCTATGGCAGAGGCCATTAAAATCTAAGATTTGAATAATTAAGGGCAAGGAAGTATATTAACTCACGTCATCAGTGTCTAAAACTTCAAAAATAGTATATGATAGTAACATTTAATATGCAAGATAAAGAAACAGATGGATTATGATAAAGTTATAGGTGCTGTTAGTTTTCTATTGGTGCATAATGAGTTGCCACAAATTTTGCAGCTTAAAGAAGGCACAAATTTATCTGTCACAGTTTCTGAGGGTTGCGAGCCCAGGTACAAGTTAACTAAGTCCTCAACTCAGGCTTTTACCAGACTGAAATCAAGGTGTCGGAGGAAGCTCTGATCACATCTGAAGGTTTAGGGTCCTCTTCCAAGCTCACTGGTTATTGGCAAAATTCATTTTCTTGCCACCACAGAACTGAGTTCCCTGCTTTTTTGGTGGCTGTCAGTGGGGGACTGTTCTCAGCTTCTAGAGGCTGTCCACCATTCCCTGCCACATGGCCGTCTCCACAGTTTGGCAATTCTTCAAGGCCATCAGGAGAATCCATCCCTTCAGTCAGCTTCAATGGAGTCTTACATAACACAGACTAATCAAAGGAGTGACTGTCCCATCATATTCTTAAGTCCTGCCCATACTCAAGGGAGGGTCTGTATGGAGGGTGGATCCTGGGGGTAATTTTAGAATCCTGCTTACACAGGTTCAAACTAGTCATATGTGAATTTCAAACACAAGGAGCAGATTTAATGAATTTTAAAAGCTACTCTTTTATGACGTGAAGATTAGAAGGAATGTGAGGGATAGAGAAGAAGAGAAATTGTGATGGCTCAATATTAAAAAAAACAGAAATTTTTAAAAATGTAAACATAAAATGATATAAGTGTAACATTATCATGTTTAAAGTACAATATACAATTTTAAAGTGGAAAGAAACCCATTAGGGTTCCAATATTTTTACTTTTTATCCTAAAATAGTTCCTTTTAAGAGAACTATCCCATGCAAGGATGTTACTGAATTTTTCTAATGTCTTAAAAAAAGGATAACTTTGGAGATCATTTGCAAAAAGGAAGAATATTTTTTGTAGCTAACATACCTGTGAAACATAAACTGTCATTGAATTTGTTTAATAACTACGAGCATTTACACAAATCTTAGAGGTTAAACTGTGCACATTTCTAAAATAAAACAGAGCATTTTCTTCCCTGAAACTCCTGTTCCTTCCTAATTTGTCTATTTCTATTCATGGTATCACTATTCTCTCAGTCACTATTAACAGAAACTTCAAAGTCATCTTCCATGCCCTTCCCTACCTTATCCCCATGACAAATAGAATCACTAAGTTATATCATTCCCCTCATTTATTACATAAACATTTACCAAGGGCCTGCTGTCTACAGGCACCATGCCAGGCACCAAAACTGTCACAATAAGTCATAACTCCTGCTTCAAGGACCTCAGTGGCTTTACAATGTTTCCTTTAATTTCCATTCTTACCGCACCTACTTTATGTCAAAATCCTCCTAACTAGTTAGTTGCCTTGCCTCTAAACTCTTCTTCTGTCTAGTTCATTCTGCACACTGCTACCAATGAATCACTCATTCAATGGCACCTCTGTTAGGCACTTGTCTAAATGCTAAGACTACAGCAGTGAACAGGCCAGCCCAAATCCCTGCCTTCAGAAATCATGTGTGCTAGCCTAAGTAGGAAGACACACATGTGACAGTGTATCATCTAGTATCAGTGCGTCACAATTATTCTATAGAGTCTCCTTTGCTATGTCACTATGTCTCTGTCTTCATTTGCTTTTAATGCTTAAAATTCAGGTCTTTGACTTTTAGGGACTTCTTCAATGTGCTTTTCCCTCCTTTTCACTGCTCCTATTTACAAATCATCCCCCTTAGTTAGGCTAGCTTCTCACTTCTTCATTTTACTGCTCCCATGGCCATGCCAACCTTTCTTCCCTCTCTTCTGATTCCTTCTTCTTTCTACCTAATTCTACCTAAGCATTCTTACATTCACCATAAAGTCTTTCCTGACTAATTCAACCCAAGGTGCTTTCCCTCTTCCGACCTTCCTGTAGTATTAAGGCACATCTTTCCTATTAATATTGTTAGTTGTTTTGTTTGTTTGTTTTTTGCAAGTTCGTATGTGTTTTATATTTCCACCAGATCCCCAGCTCTTTTAGGGTAAAAACTATTTCTTTTGTGTCTCAGTATCTTCAATACTAATTTAATTGAAGATACGAATAAGCTTTTCCCTCTTTCAGAATCAGATTAATCTCCTATCCAGTACATAGTCCCTTTAGACAGTAGTCATTATCAGATACTTAAATCATTCATGTGTAATTTTTTCCACAAAAAGGGAAGAGTACCTCATGAAAAGAAAAAAATTGCAATCACTAATATAAAAATAAGAAGTCTTAGAGGAAAAAACTCTTGATAAATTCCTACAAAAAGTCTATAAAAATACTAAGACCTCTGTGTCCAACCTATTTTTGTACTCCCCAGAGTGCACTCTTCCCAGTGTTTTGTACTCTCCAAAGCATCATCACTTTAACACTCTAGTCACTCACCCCATAACAGCTGTCTCACATTGAGCACTAACTCTGCTCCAGGCACTGTGCTGAGCATTTTATGAATATTATCTTCAAATCTTACCCTTGTTCTAAGATAGCCACTATTATTCCCAATTCACATAGAGAAAGATAGACTTCACTACCAGCAATATGGCAATCTGTATTTGAGAAACCTCCAAAAGAACACATCAAAAAAATGTTTGATAGAATATAAGAAACATTCTTTTAAGTACATAGTTGAGCTTACAAGAAAGTCACTAGGAGTCAAATGTGAAGAGAAAATGAAAAACTAGAGCTGAAAGTGTGAATTGAGGTAGGGTTATCTGAGGGAAGGCACACAAGGTGTTCTCACTTACTGTAAGTGTAGCTATGGGGAGGCAAGGCTTGCACCAGGCAGGGTTGGGATTTGGAACTGAGACCCTCTGCAAAAAGATGGACTCACTGACATCCAGGGAAAGGGTGATATAGAAAAAAAGTAACCCAGTGACACCAGGAGACAGAAAAGCTTGTCGTCTCCCTGCATTCTGAGTCAGAAAAGTTTCCTCAGAAATTGCCTCAGAGCAGCACTCAGATCTGTGATTAGAATTTACTCTCTGTAGGGCCTGGAAACCTTTAAGTTCAGAAATCCACAGCCTCAGTCCAATTCCCTGCCTCTTATTTGTCTAAGGCCTACCCTCCTCCCCCTGGGTGTCCATTTATATCAAAGCTAACAATACTCATGGGGAGACTTGCAGAAGCAAATGCCAGATCAGTCTATAAAATGATTTTCTTTATCCTTGGTAATACTCTTTACTTTGGAATCTCTTTTGTCTGTTATTAATATAGCCTCTCCAACTTTCTTTTGATCAGTGTTGGCATTGTGTATTTTTCCTATCCTTTTACCTTACAACTGTCTCATTACTTAAAGTGAGTTTCTTGTAGATAGCATACAGTTGGGTCTTGCATTTTTATTCAGTCTGTCGTTGAGGAGACCTTTTACAGCTCTCTGGAACTCTTTCTCTCACTATGCAGTTCTCTCTTCCTGGATACTCTGCTTTGTAAACTCCAGCCTCCTTGGCTTTTCCACATTCCCCAGTTCTGCCTCTTCACCTCAGAAAAACTGCCAGACTCCTCTTGTGTACCCTTTCCCTGGAAGCCCTCTTAATTACGAAGCTCACTTCATTTGTTTCCCATCTCTCAGAGGTCATTGTTTTTCTGCTTAATTTCTGTTGTCTTTAAAAATTGTTGCTTCATATATTTTGTCCAGAATTTTAGTTGTTTCAGGCAGAAGGATAAATATAGTCACTGTTACTTCATCTTGCCAAAATGTGAGAATACAAACCATGCAGGATTATCACAAAGAAGCTCCCATTAAAATGTACTCACAATCCAAAATACAAAATATATGAGAAATAATCCATTGTGAGTTACTCAACACACACAAGAAATAGCATGCTTAGATCCCAAGAACCTTAGAAAGTAGAATTCTTAGATACTGACTACTACATAAGTACATTTCAAACGATTCAAGATTCTTTTTTTAAAAACTAGGGGGAAAAATAACATTGTCAAACAGTACCAGGCAATTTGGAAAAGATACCAACTAGAACTTCTAGAACTAAAAAATATATTCATTGCAATTACATATATAGAAATAGAAGTTTGTTAAGTTTGATTTGTCTAAAATCACCCAACTTGTATGTGGTGGATCTGTAAAAACAATGCCTGTGATCTTCTCACTGTACTGTATCCAGAATTTAGTGGAAAAGTGAATGGCAATGAGGACTTCACATGTATAATGCTTCCTTCCATCTTTTAATTTTATATTAACCAATACTTAAGTCATTGATAATGAAATTCATATATTCATATTCTTTATAATTGTAACCTTAAAAAGCAGCATTAGCACATGTGCTTTAGGCTAATGTGGGTGAAGCTCATTTTACTGAGCTGATAACGTGAATAAAACTGGGTCTACTTTATTTCAGCTCAGACCCATGTCAACTTGGAAATACATCCAAAATAAATATAGCTATAACCGTAAAAGCAAATTATGCATATTCCAATCACCCTTCCAAACTTCATTAAAACCTTCTTTACCTACATTGCTTTCCACCAAACTCCTTTCTCTGCTTAACAAAATGAAACAAACAACATTGACCAACTCCTCCCAGCCTTTATATTATTTTTCTCTCCTGTCTATTCCTTTCTTATGATGCCACTTCTTCATTATATAAGATCTTATTCCAGTTCCTCTCATTTACATCTGTGTGATGTACTTGAAAACAATTTTGATTTTTGATTTTTCTTATCCCCACTGTCTCCCTCATTTTTTCTGAGATAGAGGTGAAAATAAACATCATTTAACTTTTGGCTTGAATCACCCACAAGAGAGATCTGGCTTGGCAACAAACCACACCACATTCATCAACCCTTTCTTCCTGTTCTTTTAATTAACATTTTTGCTGAAGTGAATCCTTATAAAATGAAGCTGTACGATTAGAAAAATTTGAGAATTCAATGCAAATGTGACTTTACTGAATATCAAGCTGTTTGTCTTAATTCATTTCAAATCAAATATTTGAATCTTAGAATTGAAATGAAAGAGGTTTTATGTATGTATATATTTGCTAATTAATTTTGGTCCTTACTAATCTAAATGCCACATTGTTTTTATTTTAGACTATTTTCCTTAACAGCTCAAATCTGTAGTGAAGAGAAAGACCCTTTGTTAACAAAAGAAATAATAAATAGCTACAAAACTATGACATAATGTCCTAAACGTTGGGGTGTGATATTGACTCATAACAACTGTCAGCCACACTAATGGAGTATTGTAACGTAACTTCAGTGTGATGAAAAGATACTGTGATTTCAAGAGTGTTTGGTAGGTGTCTTCAGATCCATTTTGTACTGTCATCCTTTCAGGTTCTTCCTTATTCTTGGCTGGGGAAATGTTATTTCCAAATGCTCAGGAAATAGTAACTTTTTATTCCCAGTTGTTGGTTGAAATGGGTGCATCTCTCTGAGGTAAGCCCTTCTCACCTCTTGCTGAAATTTCTCCCCCATTGCTCTATGGCTCTTTATACAAAGTAAGGGATAGATAGTTCATAAAAGTTTAAGTATTTTTTTTCATTATGGAACTTTTCAAATGTACATCAAAGTAGAATGAATAGGATGCTAAACCTCCAAGTACCATCATCATTCCAGCTTCACAAGTATTCACAATTTGTCAGTCTTATAAAAAATCATATTATCTCAAATCTGTTAATAAGAGTGCTTCTTATTTTAAAGGAGAAAGCTATGTGCCTAACCTAGATTGTAACTGTAAATGGTTGTATTCTGTCTGTGAAGAGAATCATGATCCATTTCGAGGAAAAGGGTGACATGAAGTATGTCTCTTCTACCGAAAGTGAGAAGTGATTCCTTTTGTTGTTGTCGTTGTTATTAAAAATACAGTATTTAACTACAAAAGGCCTTTAATTTTCAAAAAGTATGGTGCCAGAGGTATTTTTGACACACAAAAATTTTCAACCAAATTTTGGATAAGTCATCATATTTCACATATATTTATAGAAGTTTCTCTTTTCCTCCTTGATAGTTTCCCTCTAAAGTGGGTGTTTGTATGAGGTGGAGGAAGGAAGATGTATTTCAAGAAAGTTGATCTTGATCTCCCATTATCCACACTTTTAAATATAATAGAGGCTTTCCCTGGATGCCATAAATAATTAAAATATGCAAGTCTTAAAGTTACTTCCTCCTTTTAATAACACTTGACTCTGAGAATCAAAGATTTCCTTAAAGCAGAGTAAGTGTATAACGGGAGAAAAAGCAAAGACAAGGCAATAATAAATGTGTGAAAGGAGATTATATTTAGAGAGAGAGAAAAAAAGGTGGATGACTACTTCAATCATTATACCAAAACAAATTCCAGATGAATTAAAGATTTAAACAACATAAAAATTGAAACCATAAAAGCACCAGAGGATAACTTGGGAGAACTTCTAAAAATAATCTTATAATGGAGAAAGTCTTTTTAACAATGACAAAAATCTAGAAGCCATAAGGGAACCCAACCTGATCACATGGCTGTGTTTAGTTGCAAGAGTGATTGAGAAATTAAGTTTCTGTCAAATGGGAACAGGGCTGTTAAAGACTGGCTTGGAGCAGTTAGGATTTGTTGCTCAAGCTGAGATCATTGATATCCTGAAGGGCTTCATGACTCAGTTAGCAAGAAAGGAGGTGGGAGGAGGTTTATGGATAAACAACTAATAGGATCTGCCATAATCACTGTGTCCATTCCCTGCAGAACCCTTAAATTTTGTTATACATTGCCTGATTTTATCTCCTCCTAATATTTTTTTTTACTTACAGAAGTAAAAATAAATGCTAACATATCAAAAAATAATGAAAAATATAAATTATAAAATATTTGCTATGACAATATGGCACTAACAAAAAAGATTTAGATAAATACTATTGTTGTAACATAACATGGAACAATGCAATAATCTTTTTTTTATTGAGGTATAGTCAGTTTACAATGTTGTGTCAATTTCTGGTGTACAGCACAATGCTTCAGTCATATAGGAACATACATATATCTGTTTTCATACTCTTTTTCACCATAAGTTAGTACAAGTTCCCTGTGCTATACAGTATAAACTTATTGCCTAATCTATTTCATATATATTAGTTAGTATCTTCAAATCTTGAACTCCCAATTTATCCCTTCTCACCCCTTCCCCTCCCCCAAAACCATATATTTGTATTCTATGTCTGTAAGTCTGTTTTGTAAATAAGTTCATTTGTATCTTTTTTTTTTTTTTTTTTTTTTTTAGATTCCACATATAAGTAATATCATACGGTATTTTTCTTTCTCTTTCTGGCTTACTTCACTTACCATGACATTCTCCAGGTCCATCCATGTTGCTGCAAATGGCATTACTTTCTTATTTTCTATGGCTAAGTAGTATTCCATTGTATAAATATAACACAACTTCTTTATCCAGTCATCTGTCAATGGGCATTTAGGTTGTTTCTATGTCTTGGCTATTGTAAATAGCGCTGCTATGAATATTGGGGTGCATGTATCTTTTTGAATTAAAGTTTCCTCTGGATATATGCCCAGGAGTAGGATTGCTGTATCATACGATAAGTCTATTTTTCGTCTTTTGAGGAACCTCCATACAGTTCTCCACAGTGGCTGCACCAAACTACATTCCCACCAGCAGTGTAGGAGGGTTCCCTTTTCTCCACACTCTCTTCAACATTTATCATTTGTGGACTTTTGAAAAATAGCCATTCTGACTGGTGTGAGGTGATACCTCATTGTAGTTTTGATTTGCATTCTCTGATTAGTGATATTGAGCATTTTTTCATGTGCCTATTGGCCATTTGTATGTCTTCCTTGGAGAATTGCTTGTTTAGGTCTTCTGCCGATTTTTGGATTGGGTTGTTTGGTTTTTTCTTATTAAGTTATATGAGCTGTTTATATATTCTGGAAATTAAACCTTTGTCAGTTGCATCAGTTGAAAATATTTTCTCCCATTACATAGGTTGTTATTTTGTTTGCTTCTAGTTTCCTTTGCTATGCAAAAGCTTATAAGTTGAATTAGGTCCCATTTGTTTATTTTTGCTTTTATTTCTATTGCCTGGGTAGACTGCCCTAGAAGAACATTGCTAAGATTTACATCAGAGAATGTTTTGCCTGTTTTCTTCTAGGAGGTTTATAGTGTCTTGTCTTATGTTTAAGTTTTTAAGCCATTTTGAGTATACGTTTTTGTATATGGTGTGAAGGAGTGTTCTAACTTCATTGATTTACATGCAGCTGTCCAGCTTTCCCAACACTATTTGCTGAAGAGACTGTCTTTACTCAATTATACATTCTTGCCCCCTTTGTTAAATATTAATTGACCAAAAGTTTGTGGGTTTATCTCTGGGCTCTCTATTCTGTTAGATATTGACCTAGTCTATATAAAATGAAGGAAAATGTTACTATTTTATCAACTCACCAGAAAAGAAAAAGTTCAAATCAGTTTTAAAGAAATAATTAGTATAGGAACAGCAAATTGTTTTAGATAAAAATGAATTACAGATTTTCATTCCTTTAATACATCTCAGAACTTTTCTTCACATCAGATGAGCAATATGACATGGAACCTTTATAGCTGCAAGATGTAGAAAAGAAAATAGTAAGTATAACTGTATATTCCTCCAATAATTATTTAATTAGGTAAACTTATTCCTGTGATGTTATGATGATTGGTTTAGCAGAACATTTTTAAAAAGCTAAATATACTTACACCATCTAAGAGCAAAGATTATATAAACAGCATACTGTCCATGCCTTCAGTCAGAAAGCTCAGGAAATAAGATCATCAGTACATAATGCATTTTAAAAACTTCAGGCCAAAATCATCTCATGGTTTGATTAATGCCAAGTCTTAAAAGTCTGATTATTTTTCCTGAGGAAAGCACAATTTTAAACAAATCAGATTATGTGCATAAGTCATACATTTTTAACTAGTGGGAAAATAATATGGCACTGTCTTTTCAACCTACTATGTTTGTTTTGATTTTTCAGCAAAAAAAGAAAATCTTGACTTGCTTTTCTCATTGGTTCAAGCATCCCTAAAAGTACAGAAATTTAATGGATATCCTTTTCATCAACTAAAACATAAAAAAAATTTATACCAAACAACAAAGTACAAATTCAGAAACCCTCATCAGCTTTAGAACTTAACAATAAACAAAGAAGATTGAGAGATGGGGAAACTGAAAATGTGAAATCAGTTCTAACACCTTAGTGTGAAAGAACAACAAATCCCCCTTTCCAAACAAAACCCTAAGTTATCTTTGATTATTGATTATATGTTGATGATTCAAATTCTGTAAATAAATTAGTGCATTTTGACTTAATTATGGCTAAGTAGACAGGTATCTAGATAATTCAGATTTTAAAGCCTTTTAATTCTTTAATAATCTTCATAATCTTGCAGAAGATATTTTCAGTTATTCCACATGGTAATAAAAGCTCATCTATAATTCAGACTTTAGGGTATATAAACTGGCAGCATTCTCCAGTTCATTAGCATGATCCTAAATCACCCTTACTTTTCACTATATTTGATTCCATTAGGCCTATCACCTTTATCAGTCAACTCTGCTTCATGAACAAGTAAGTCTTGAAATCTATTACTTAAAATAACAGTGGCTTATTCCTTGCTCATGTTACATATTGGCCAACAAATCTGCCTGTGGTTTTGCTCCATGTATATTTTCTTATTCTTATTCTGGGACCTTGACTGGAGGAACAGTCTCTGTTAGAACATTCCATAATTATTAGCAATGGCAAGGAGTAAGACTGTTGGCAGAAATATCCAATAGCCAATGGCAGCTGTTTACACATCATTGGCCAAAGCAAATCACGTGGCTAAACCTGACAATGGGGCAGGAAAATGTACTCCACTGAGCAGGAGGCATTGCCAGTCCCATGGCAGTACGTAGGGACATATAATCTTCTTACATATAAGCATGGAAAAACTCAGAAGAAATATAATCTACCAGTACTGTCCTCTTAGGATTAATATCTTGGAATCATTTTTTTAAAAAGTCTTTGTTTTTTTTTTTGCTTCTCACTTCCAATCAGCTACAAACTCCCTTCAATTCTCTCCCCTAATCTGCTGAGGATTGCTTGATTTGGAGATCAACCCAAGAGGGATCTACAATCCAAGACAGAGAATACTAAATGGGAACATGATTGCTTTGAATGGACTCCAACAAGTCACTTCATAAAAATTATGTCTTAGTCTACTGAACTTATAGATGTGATAATGGATTCCCTGAGAAGTTGAATGAGTTGTGGTGATTGTAAGAGAAACCAGAATACAGATGTTGGATACATGTTCTGATTAGAAGAGTACTGTAGTATATGGAGACTTTGGCAAGTAGTTTAAACTTGGGAGCTTTGATTTTTTTTTTATTTACTGAATAGGAATAGTACTATTTCCATAAGATCATTAACAGGATTACATGAGATGAGATACAACACAGAGCAGAATTTTAAAACATTAGCTCTTTCCTCTATTTAAAAAAAGTTTCCAGAAATGCATAATAAATATAACAGTGCATAACAAAACTTTAGAAAACATTATTAACTAATTATCTTGAGTTTAGAATGAAAACAATTGGTTATGTTCGCCAAGAAGAAATTCATAACAAGGCATACCAAGCTCTTCTTTGTTTTATTTTGTTTTGTTTTCTTATAAGGTTATTAAATTGATAGATAGAAAAATGCTGTAGACATTCTCTTTGAAATTAGCAAGGTATTTTCAAGATCACTTATAATGCACATGGAAATAAGATAAAGGTAGATTAAGAGGATTTATTGCTTGTTGAACAAATACACCTAAATAGTATTTAATAATGGATTCATGTCCACGCAGAGAGGTTGCTGCTTTGTCGTCTTTCATTGTATTGTTAATTTGGATTGAATAATGATATACATGACTTAGTTTTCATATATTTGGACACAGTATCAGCCAGGATTCTCCAGAGAAACAGAAATAATAGGAAATAGATAAATAGATGATAGTTACATAGACAGACAGATACATAGATAGATGGATAGATAGATGGACAGATAAAGGGACACACTTACCTACCTATAATCTGTATCTATCCATATCTATCTATCTATCATCTATCATCCATCCATCCATCCATACATCTATCTCTATAGAGATCTCTCTTTATATCTATATGTAGCTCTATGTCCATCTCTGTCTATATATCATATATGTGCATCTCAGAGAGAAAGAGAGCAAGTGCTTTTTTTTTTTTTTTTTTTAAAGGAATTTGCTTACATAATTGCAGACCAGGCAAGCTAAAAATCTGTAGAGCAAGTCAGCAAGCTGGAAACTGGAAAGAAGCTGACACTGCAGTCTTGAAGCAGAATTTATTCTCCAGGAAATCTGTTTTTGCTCTTAAGGTTTTAAACTGATTGGATGAGGCCTACTCACATTATTAAGAGTAATCTACTTATAGTCAATCAACTGTTACCTACATCTTCAAAATGCCCCCACAGCAATACTTAGATAATATTTAATTAACTAACTGAGTAGTACAGCCTAGACAAGTCAACACATAAAATTAACCATCACAGATACAAAAAAAGTGGAAGAAATAGTCAACATATTGTATTACATAATGTGAATTTTTTAAAAATCTTGAAAGCTTGAAATATTAAACCCAAACTAAAAGAATGCACCAGATTAAATATTATGAGTTGCATAAACACAGCACTGGAGAGACTTCACTTGGTTAAAATTCATAGGGAAAATATTTCAACAGCAATGGCTGTAAACTCAGTGTTTTTCAACAGTGGGTGTGAATTGCCAAGAATTCTTGTTTGTTCCTTCCATCCTTCCTCCTTCCTTCCTTTTTTTTTTTTTTTTTATGTTCTTCATTCCTTCCACAGAGGTTTGTTGAGCCCTTACTGTGTGGCAGACACTGTCCTAAGCAAGCAGAACATAGCAGTTAATATAGACAGACATCCTACACTCATGATGCTTATAATCTATTTGTGGAGGTAGACAGTAAACATGTAAACAAATAAAAATATGCCATAACTTCAGGCAATGAAAAGCACTAAGAAGAAAAAAACAGTGTAAGTAGAAGCTTTTTGTGGTTAAAGCAGTCAGTGAAGGACTATATGAGGAGATGAAATTTGTGCAGACTTCAGTGAAGGGAGGAAACAAGCCAGACAAAACTCTGTTGAATGTTCCATGCACAGCATATGTTAAGTCTAAAGGCTCTGAGATAGCAGGATTGTTGGTGTATTCAGTATGTGGCAAGGCATTCAGGGTAACAGGGCTGTAGTAGAGGGGTAGAGCTGTGTGGTAAGCTTTGGGTTTACAAGAGAGGAAGAGGTCATGTCGTGGAGGAACTTACAGATCATGGGAAGAAGTTTGCATTCTATTCTGTGCAATGGGGAGATTTTAAAAAGGGATGTGAGGGGATTTGACTTACATTTTTAAAAGGTCATTCTGGCTAATCTGTGGAGAATAAACAAGAGGAGTAATAGTGGAAGCAGGAAGATTGCTAGAAGGTTCTATCATAAAAGTCTAGGTAAGAGATGATGGTGGCTTAAACTGGGGTGGCAATTAAGATTGAAATGCAATCAAACGCAGGATATATTTTGAAGGCAGAGCTGACAGGATGCACTGATGAATTAAATGCGGGATGTGAGAAAAGAGGGGAATCACTGATGTTATTAAGGATTTTGACCAGTAAAGGAGCAGTGATACCATTTGCTACATGGGGATACTGGAGGAGGAGCTTTTATGTGTAGAAAATTCAAGAGCTCTATTTTGGGTATAAGTTTTTCAAATGGAGTTGCCAAGGGATGGTTTGAGCTGAGAGGAGATTCTGGGGTTGGAGGTACTAATTTGGGAGTTATTTGCATATATATGGTAAAGTCATGGCTGTAGATCAAATTATTTAGGAAGAGTAGTAGACAATGGAAAAGCTAAGGGTACTTCCATCATTTAGAACTTAAAAAGGTGTCTGGGAGGACTTGTTAGTTATCTTCAAGTATTACAAAGGCTCTATGTTTAATATAAATGAAGAAACATGACCCAGAACCAGTGTGAGAAAGTCACCAGAAGCACATTTCTTTTTTAAAAAAGGGTACCACTTTTTTTCTTAACACTTACAGACAATGCCATATCCTATGAACATCGAATCATTGAAAATGTTCATATTTTCCCTAAGTCACAGACTTTCTAGAAAAGCCTTTTGTATTGGGTAGGATTTATACAAATTCCAATGTCCTTTTCAAGATGTAGGACTCAATGTTCAGCTTTAGATTTTTGTTCTCATGATGGGCTCCCTTATTTAACAATATTCACCAGCTGCCTATGTGCCTCAAGATAAAATCCAAATGCCTCTGGTTGGCTTTTCAAAAATTCCATAATTTTGCCCTCAAAACTTACAACTTCATCTTCCTTTCTAAGGATGAATTTTCAGCTCTGGTAAGGTGGTTTCTTCCATCTCTACCATAGAAAAACATTCATTTTGTCTTCTCATTTTTTCTTAACTCCTAGCAATCCACTCCCTCTTCTTTCACTATTAAAGGAGTTATTAGAAATTCAAGGAAAAGCTTTGCCCTTTTTCTCTAGGATACAAACTCTTCTGAGCTGCCATTGCAGTAATATAACATGTTAACTCATGTTAATAATTATAAATAGGATTTTACCTTGTAGAATATCATTATGTTACCACCTCATAAGAGCCTATCTCACCTCTCAACAAAGATTTTTATTCATTGCAGTTGATACAACTTATTGAGATTCTACTTTGTTCCATTATCTTGTTGCCCCAGCTCCTCATACAAAGCTCCTGAAGGTAGGTGTAGAAGCTGTTAGTGCCCCACCCACATTCTCTTGTCACTCACCATTCCAGTGCATGGCCATGCAATCTCCCTGGTGACTATCTGGGAGCTTTGCTTTCTCTCACCTGTGAGCACGGGACATCTCAGAAATGTAGCGAGTTAAAGAACCTAGGAGCAGCCTTCACCAAAGATGGAAGGGAGTTGGGGGGTAAGTACCCCCAGCTTCCTCACTCCTCATGTAGAATAATTTTGAGACATGTTTAACATGATTTCCTATAGCTCCCCTGTGGAATTGAGCCCCTACCCCTTGCCCACAGTGATTACCTATTTGATGACACCTTCTTTGTGGCTTCCTTCCCTTTCTTGTCTCACTTCTCTCTGCAGCGAAGCTTCTTAGGATCACATCCCAAATAACTTACAATTCAATTCTAGTCATGGGGTCTGATTCTGGAGGAACCCAACCTAACAATATGTATTTCTACCCATTCACATAACAGATGAGAAAACTGAGACTCTGGTTAAGTAACTTAGCCAGAGTTATAGAGCTAGTGGTGGCAGAGGAGGGATTTAAATACAGTCCATCTGTCTCAGCAACTCAGGTCTGAAGCTGATTTACTGTCTGCATTACATACTGTAACACTCTGTGAACACTTAACAAAGAATCTGTCAGGTGACTACAAAAATCATAAAGATTTCAAGTCAGTTTAGTTTTTCTCTCCCTAATATAATTTATCTTAATTGTAAATGCTGCATTTATTTCTGTGGCTAGATGATTACATATTTGCCTCTTTCTAAATTGTATGATCCATGAGAGCAAGGACCATGCCTATTTTGGCTCACCATTGTTTCCCTGGCACTTAATAAATATTTGTAAGTGAAAGAAAGACATAATGGAAGCCACAAATAAGCAGGAATCCTGAGGTAGAGAGGTGTGGAGAGCAGGGTGGTTGGTACGGAGGGTAGAGTCAGAATCAGTGGCTGGGTTGAGCAGGGGAATAGAATGAAAAAGCGACAGGGCTCTTGAGTTACGGGAGTGGTGCCGCCACTAAAGGAGATAATAACATGGTCCTCATTCTTCAGACATGACTACAAGCATGCCTGTTAGTTCCCTAGAGCTGCTCGTGGATCCTGAACAACGAGCAATATTACGGTTCTCTCTGAGACTAGACATTTTATTGGGGGACAGTTTTTTTGTCCTACTTTACTTCCCCAGGAATCCCTACAATAGAGCTTTATCACTTAAGATAAATTGGCCACACCTTTACAACTCAGAAGCTTACAGATCTGTCAGTTGAGGATAATAATATAGTTAAACTTTTTCAGTTGTGAAAGAGCCAATGCAAAAGAAAGCTCTCTGACAACTTTAAAATTCTCTGCAAATACAAGGCATGAATTTTGGACCACCTTTAATAAAATAAAACATATTATCAAATTATTTATTCAAAAATGCTATTGGAATATTCATGATAGCTTCTCTTGAATTTTTCCCATTTGGTTGTCAGTAAGCTATTTTATGTCCAATGCATAATCATTTTTGCTTCTATTGTATTATTTAGCTTACAATACATGTTTAAGAAAAAGACAGAATATATATTTGGAATCAAGCAAAAAATAGTTTTAGAAAGCACGTCCTCTGATCAGCAGTGCTCCAGCGATAGTACGCATGACTGGGAAATGACAGTTCTCATCCTAGCCACACCATGATTAACACTGAATACCTTTCTTAGCCATTTGTGCTAAACAGCCTTAGTTAGGTCACAGGATAGGCTACGTTAAATATACAATGGCTCAAGTATAACAAAACCCCAAAGTACCTACATTTAACAGAAATGAATTCTTCATCACGGGATTCCTCAAACCCTGGTGTAGTAGGTTCTGTCAATGCGAAGCCCATACTGCCTTGGCATTCACCTGTTCTGTCCAGGCAGCGGTCTCTCACTACAAACACCAGTTACTCTCTTCCTGAGGGCTTTCTCCAGCCGTGGGAGATGCTCAGCCTGCCCAGAAGGCAGTTGGGAGGTGTTGGTGAAGAGATGCTTTCAGAAGCAGCCCTCAACCAATGACAGATGGGAACTCAAGGCAAAAAAAAAAAAAAAAAAAAAACCCAAAAAACAGTTTCCTTGTCAGTCAGGTATGACAACTCTCAGGGCGATTCTGTGCTATCTCCCAGAGCTCACAGGTGGATTGCGCCCCAGTTGCTCTTAGCAGTAACCTGCTCATTAACGCATCCTGTATTAACTTCCTTCCCTTCCCTACTGTCCTACTGAAATTTCCTGGGATTGCCTCCCAAGTAAACAAACTAACATTCAAGTTCTAGTTTCAGAGTCTGCTTCTGTGGAAACCCAAACTAGGATACCTGGTCTGCAAACCAATGCCAATTTTTAATAAATTCATGTAAAAAGGACGGACACAACATAGCATGTATTTTTCATGGAGCTAAATTTATGCAATTCAAATGACTGCTTTTTCCCTGGAATTATTTCCTTCCCTTTTCTTTTTGTTTTTTCCCTCTCTCACTTCCTTCCTCTCTCCCTGCACCCTACTCCCTCTCCCCACCGCCACCGTTCTTTCACTATTTCTGTCTTGAAATGTTCCTCCCTTTAATGAAATAGTGGTAGGAAATAGTAGTTAATAACAACAAAACATTCCCCTCTTCACAAAGTTCATAATTCAGTAGTATCTCAATTTTTGCGGAAGATTTAATTGTCTGTAAAACCCAGGAATCTGGAAATTACTGCTATACTACGTGTCATATTTTATTGTTATTTTCCCAACTTGATAAAGAATGAAGAGAAAGTTAAAAAATTAAAAAGTTGTGTTAAGATAACAGGTGAAATTGAGTTCTTAAAATGTGAATTAAAAAATAATTATAGTTAGAAATAGCTTAGAAAGGTAGTTTTAGTTTAGTAAAGTTACATTACTCAAAGTGGCTTCTGATGTACTTAAAACTCTTACCTTATTTTATCTGTAAGTATCTCAAGGCTCTATTTAACCCTTTAACTGTATAGTTGTCTTAAAGACTATTAAAGAGGGTTGTGTATGGATGTACTAACTAAATTTAGAGATGAATAGGTTACTGAGAGATTCTCAGATAGATCCGAGAAAGCAACCTGTAAAAGAGACTTTGCAAGATTCCTAAGGTGAAGAGGCCAAAGGTTACTTGGATTCCATGACTACTTCAGGTGGTGTTTAAATTGTCGCTGACTGAGGCAAAGAATGGGAGTGTAATTATGAGGAAAACGGGGACCAGAGTCCTACCCACCCTGAGTCCTCCATTTCCCTTGCCCTGAAACCATTCTACTTCCTTTTTTCTTTTACTTCTAGCATGGGGCACCATCATGTAAAGGAACCAAGGTACAGAAAGGAAAAATGGAAATGTTCCTAGTTAGAGGAAACTAGTAGGCAAAGAAAAACAGACTAGAAATGATGAAGGGGGAATATTTCTGACAAAGAACAGTGAAAAATCAGCAAAATAAAGACAGAAGAATAAACATTAACTAAATAATAAAAAATAAAGATGATTTTCTACTCTTAATTCAAGAGAGGGAATATTTAGATCCAACTGATCTTAAGCTCCTTTAACCATGTATATGTTTAAATGTTTTAAGAGGGCTCCTGATAATTTTCTCTGAAGTTTATTTTATAGCCTCAGATCGTACTATTCTTTAATTTCTCCATGGGATTTATAATTTTCATCAATCTTATTTACATACTATACCACATACTGTAATTTCTGCAGAGCTATTTAATTTTTCATCAAAATAATTTCCTTTAACCTGTATCTCCTCAATGTTATTTTTCAAAATATCTCCCTATCAAGGAAATTTGTGCTTTTAAGGATTTTAAGATGAGGTCAACAAATGAAATAGGGATTTTAGAGGTTAGAAGTAAGGTTTTCTTTCAAAATTTTAGGGTAAATGAAACATTTTGACACTGTTTAGATAAACTCAAAGCCTATTTGTTTACCTGAGTATGTTTAAGGGCATGAAACACAATTACAGGCTTTATTCCTTCTTGCTTTGTCTTCCTCTCAGAAACTACTCATATATTTGCTCTAAATTCCTTGAGTTTCTCTAAAATTGTATTACTGACTCAGAGTTACCTTTTCATATATTGAGGTATCAAAACTGCAAGATATTTTGGAATGTGTTACATTCATATTTGAGTTTCCAATAAAATCAGAATAAGCCTAATTCATTTTTTAAAATTTAAGTGTTCAGATCCTTTTCACCCTCAAGTCTTTGCTCAGCATTTTTTATTAATTCATCATTAAATATTATGTTTAATTCCACATCTGCGGTAACTTTTTAAAATCACAGATATCAAAGATTGTTTTATTAAAAGTAAAATCTATTTTGAATTCTCCTCTTTTCTTTTGAATATTGTTCCGTTCTTCAGTGCCTCCTGTTTAATATTATCTGTGAATTTAATTAACAGACTGTTTACTTCCCTTTGTTAACTGATGTTACATAACACCACAGCTAACACTAGTCCCTGCAGAAACCCTGAGATACCTCTCTCCAAGTAGATATTTCACGATTTAAAAAAAATGTTCTTCAGTTTTTGACTTCTGAAACTTTAAGGAGTATGTCTATGTTGGGAAATTCAGTGGCTTGGAAGAAAAGGAAAGGGAAACACAGAAGCAGAAATTGAGAGAGAAATTAGCAGGAAAAAAAAACATGAGACTACAGAGACTATAAATGAGAGACGAGAAGGTCAAGGTGAGTAGGGAAAAAAGGCAATAGACAAAAATTAAGAAAATAGAAACATTTAGCCCTTTTGGAAAAAATTAAAAGTCACTGATTTGCGATTAAGGAAAAAACAAAGGGTAGTAAAGATCAAAGCCTATATCTGTCCAACAAAAGGAATATGCAAAACTTTTGAAAATATCTCATCAAAAATATGTGATAATCTCTTCTGATGAAGATTGAATATAATGTAAGATACTGATATTCGGTTGTTATACAAATAGACATAGATCTTTTCCACTATTTCAGCACTTGATATCTAAAGATGTGAGCTGATCTAATAATACAGTATTTGTTAAAAGAATGGTGATCTGTTCAAGGCCGTTGGCAAGGATGCCTAGCACTGGGCTAGGCAGTAGGATAGACCACAGGTTATATCTGCAGTATACTTGTATAGTAACTAGAAAAAAATATAACTCAGTATGCAATTGGTGTTGGACTGTACTCCATATTGGTCTTTAGGTGCTAAAGAATTTTGAAAAAAGGGGAAGGAGGTAATTCTGCAAATTAGAGTAGCAAGCCTGACCTGGAACCTCAGCAGAACACCTATGGTGTGTGAGCACTTAGAGAAGATTGGTGACAACCAAGAGACCAAGAGAGGGTGATTACTGGCCAGTCCAGTGTCCTACATTCAAAGGCTGATGACGGTGTTAGATACCTTTTTGTTATTTACGTACTGTACTTACCCTATTATAGTGGTTCTTAAACTTAAATGTGCAAACTTGAAGGTCTCAATAAAACATAGATTATAGCAGCTTCTGACTCAGAGGTTCTAGGGTGGGGTCCCAGAATCTGCATTTCTAACAAGTTCCTAGGATACTGCTGGTCTGAGACCAATCTTGCCACTAGTCAGTCCATCTTCACTCACCCAGGCAATATATTGCATGAGAGATAAGCCCAATGAAGGAGTCCTCAGGATTACTGCTAATTAAGTTTGTCACTGATTTGGCAAATAGGTAAAGGGAAACGTCTAAAGTAAAGAAAATGTCTTGCATCCACATTGCCACCTCTTTTACTGGTCTTTTCCTTTTTCCCTTGGCCTCTGTTACAGCCCCTTCCCATCCTCAGTGTGCTTCTTGTTGGTTTTTCCATCCTTAGCAGAGAAAATTTTGATCTCAAAGAACAATATTTAATGGTAACTAATGTGAGATTCCTCCTGGGAAAATTTAAAAGATAAAAACAATATATGAAGGGAATGGGTACAGCTCAGTGGTATAGTGCATGCTTAGCACGCACGAGGTCTTGGGTTCAATTCCCAGTACCTCTATTAAAAAAAAACTAATTACTTCCCCTTCCGCCCTAAAAAAACCCAAACAACTACAAAAAGATAATAACAATATACGAATCCAAAAGGGCAAATTACAGATAGTGGAATTTCAAAAAAAAATGGTAATGGTTCCTCCACCTATGTTTATATATTCCAGTTTAAAAGGCAAAACAAAACCCATTCTCTTTGGCTATATTAAGGGAGAAATTTCAGTTTATTGGTAATTTTTGAAATCATACAGAATTGTAACTGACACCTTGGGACCATCTTGATTTGCCTGTTGAAAGTGCCTGTACGTTCACATGTGCATGGGGGAGCTTGACCTGCCGCGTTTTGTATATGAACGAGGAAGAAAGTGAGTTCATTAGTGTCGTCTGAGGCACCCTTCCTCTCCACACATTAGTACCCAACAGACATGTAGTGGCACAGGTTTTGTGTGTGTGTGTGTGACAGAGAGAGAAGGAAAAAGAATAGAGGGAGAGGATGGGTGAAGAAAGCGTATAGTCGTAGAAATCTGACTTCACAACCAGCTTCTACCAAAATTTTTAGCCCTCCCCACATGACCCCCCCCATTATCCATTTCGTTTTCTTTGAGGTTCAGAACCTAGTAAAAATTTTTTCATTTTATCTTTTATTTTGCTATATGCATATAGTAATTTATATTATGCAACGTACCCCCTCCAATCCCCACCCCAACGGCCAACTAGTTTCTGCGCCGGCGGCCAAGGGTGTTTATTCTACCGGTCAGGAAGCAGGGAATAGGCTTCGCCGCATCTTCCTTTCCCGGTCCTTCCTCTCCAACCCCGCCTTGTCTCTCCCGTCTCTCCTATTTTCACCGCGCCGAGAAGCCGCGTGCTCGGAACCCACTCCTTTTCTCCTCTGCCCCACTGGCCCATCAAACAAAGCCCAGTGAGGCAGGCGCGCGCCGCCGCCCACGACACCGACGGGAGAAGCTGCCGCGCCGCCACGCGCTCCGCCCGCAGCAGGACAGCGAGCGCGGCCGCGCACCGCGCGTTCCCGCCGCTTCCTTCCCTCCCGACTCTTCCTTTTCCTCCTCCAGGCCCAGCCCTCCCACCCCCGCGCCGGGGACGCGCCTGCGCAGAAGCTGCCCTCCCCTCCTCCTCCCCCGCCCTTCCTTCCCTCCGCTCCTCCTCCCGTGCCCCGCCTTCCTTTCTCTCTCGTCGTTTTCACTGAGCGCTCCAGGTTGGGAGCGTTCAGTTGATTTCCCAGCTACCCCGCCCCCCTTCCTCTTTTCTCCCCACCCCTCCCTTCTCAGCCCCGTGGAGGATGAAGCGGCTGCAGTGGCCCCAGCCCCAGCAGCGGCACCGGCGGTGGCTGCGGTGGGGGTGGCCGGAACTGGGGTGGTGAAGAAGCGGTGGCGGCGGCGGCGGCGGCGGTGGCTGAAGGAGCGGCAGCCGCCCCAGCCGCTTCCCCTGTGCTTCCCTTCCTCTTTAGTGCAGCCAGGAAATTTTTCGCTTCTGTGCATGTGTGTGTGCGTGAGTGTGGGTGTGTGAGGTGAAGGTTTGGGCGGCGTTTGTGCAGGCGCTGGGTTTTTTGCCCACTTCTCTTCCCGTAACCCGGGTAGCTCCCGAGCCTGGGCTGTGGCCCGAAGAGGGGGCGCGGCGGCGGGCTCTCTCCTTTTGTTGTTGTTTCCTCCGCCTGGGGAGCTGAAGGGGGGACGCGCCTGGGTGGGGCGGCTCGGAGCCGGGGCCTGGTGGCCCCCGGGGCTCCCGGGCGGGCAGGGTAGGGCAGAGCAGAGCGGGCTTCAACATGATGGCGGCCGGGACCGGCAGTGAGGAGGGCGGCCCGGTCACCGCCGGGGCAGCCGGAGGCGGCGGGGCCGCGGGCTCGAGTGCCTATCCGGCGGTGTGTCGGGTGAAGATACCCGCGGCCTTGCCTGTGGCCGCCGCCGCCCCCTATCCTGGGCTGGCGGAGGCTGAAGTGGCCGGGACTCTGGGTGGCGGAGCCGGTTTGGGGTCAGGGTTCCTGGGACCCGGGTCTGTGGCGGGGGCACTGGGGGGAGCCGGACTGTCAGGGGGAGGTGCTGCTGCTGGCGTGGCCGGTGCTGCCGCCGCTGGACCCGGCGGGGAGATGGCTCTCACCAAGGGGACCACTTCGTTGCCTGCTGAGACCTTCGGGGCAGGCGGCGGATTCCCTCCTCTGCCGCCGCCTCCTCAGCTGCCCGCTTTGGGCGCGGGCCTGGGAACAGTGGACGAAGGTGACTCTCTGGATGGACCAGAATACGAGGAGGAAGAGGTGGCTATCCCGCTGACCGCTCCTCCAACTAACCAGTAAGTCAAAACCACTGTTTGGGGGAAGCTGACTCCCGGAGAGAAGTGAGAAAACATGTCTCGTTTTTCAGCTGTGATTCGTTACGAAAAGTTTTGAAGCTTAAGGTTCCGTGCGTAGGGATTTAATTTGATCACTCATCTTCCCTACAGGCATACTCCTTGGCGTCTTTGTATCTTTATTGCTCCTCTGGGAAGATGTAAAGTTTTAAAGATGGGAAGCATGAGAAAATGTGTATCCAGTGAGAACCGGATATGGTTCTGCCCCTTCCAAATTGGGGTGGCGTCCTGGGATTCAGCTGAGTTTGCAGCTACCAAGGCAGCCGCAGTCTGTATTAATCTGGTCGTGTTCCCTGTTGAAGCCAGATAATTAGTGAGGAGCTTTGAATACAAGTATTTGAATGAGTATACTAATATCACTTGAAACATGCATTGGTCAGAATGCTTTGTTTTTGCTGCCCTGCAAATCCTAACTTCTGCCTATTGAAATCAGCGTTGCCGAAGTCTTTGGATCACTTTTGAAAACGTGGGTCAGCAAGCAAGAAAAGGAGTTCAATGAATTTCAGGTGTGATTAAGGGCCCATACTCTAACATTATCTGTAACTTGTGTGGTAGAATTCCCATTTAATATTAGTGTAATTCTTTTATAGTTGAAACTTTTTAAGTAAAATACTGGCGCAAAACAAAATTAATAGTGTGCTTCCCTTCAGCACTTTTTATTGGTGACCATACAGCATTCTATTTGAAAATTAATTTTGACAGTCTTCTGCAGAATAGGTAGGACAAATGACTTTTCTATATATAGAACCTCCCGCTGTGCTCTTCCTAAGTGAACTTAGGTGTGTGTTCATAAAGGTGGACCTTGATGAGAGGAAAATGTTGATGGGAAGCGGTAATAGCAGGGAAAACTTGTTTAATAGTTCCTTCATATCTGTTTTAATTGACCTTTAGAATTTTTACAACCTTGCTGAGTATCAGGAAAAATGATTTGTTTCCTATGTTGACAATCACTCTAGACAATAGAAAGATTTTTGTTTAGTTTTTGGATAAGCTTCTTTGGAAGATTTAGAAAAGACTTAACGAATTAGGACATTTTTGACTTAAGGCTACATCTTTTGATGGAAAAGTAAAGTTAGGCTTGTTTATGTCAGCTGTAGGGGTGTTGTGTTCCTTTTGTGGTGTTCATTCTGAATTCAGTTCTTTTTGTCTAATTTTATTTCAACTTATTTCATGCCTATATATTGCAGACTTGAAGGTCTTCTGAGAGTGTTAAAAATTCAACTTTTACAGTACTATTTACACACCTTAAAGCCTTTCTGAAAAAATCAGTTAAGTATTAAGGGCCCTGTGGTTATGACAAAGTGCAACTTTTCATACCGAAAGAATATAGTCTTATGCCAGTTCATAACTAAATTGAATTAGGCATATTTAATATATTGCAATTCTGTTTTTTCTTAATTTGTTTTGTAGAGCAGATTTAGGTTCACAGCAAAATTGAGCAGAAAATACTTAGTGTTCCCATTAACTTTTAAATAATAAACATGAATGAATACATAGGAAAAATTGTTTGTGAAAAGTCCATTGTGTGAGATTTTAATCATTATTACATGTATTTGGGAATAGAAATAATATTTGTATGATTATATATAGGAGAGTTGTTTGTTTTAAAAAGTGTCCTCCATTTCTACTATATTTTTAAAATTTGCCACTGAGAAATATAAATTTCCCTCTTTTCTTTATCTTAGATATCAACCCAGAGTCACTGGAGGCAATACAGTGTAGTGGTTAAGCGAGCAAATTCTGAAGTTAGACAAGATTTGGGTTGGAATCCTGACTCTGCTACTTACTAGCTGTGTGATCTTGGAAAGGTCAGTTTCCCCATCTGTAAAATGGGGATGATAATGGTGTCTCCCTCATACTGTCGTTTTTAAAGTTTAAAGAGAACCCTGAATGTATGCAGCACAGTACCTGGCATGTAGTAAGTGTTCAATAAATTAATAGTCTCCCCAAATAACAGTACTATAATTTTATTGTCATTAAATTGGCAACTAATTTTCTAGCTATAGGAACTCGGTTACTAGTAGCTACTTTAGAGAATGTTTTGAATTCTGAAGGCCTATCTGCCATAATTAATTATATTAAAATTTTTATTTTAACTTCTAGCAGGTTAAGCAGGTTTGGAGATGAAATTCTAATATTTTATATAAATTTTTATTTTTAAATAAAAGGGAAAACCTTAACTTGATTAAATAATGTCAGGTCTTTCATAAAACTATTGAAGAAATGTTTTTGGACTAAATGAATACTTGACTACTAGTGACTGGTTACCTTAGTTGTTGATACTAAGGAGGTTCAGATCAGAGGATGGAGTCCACAGTGGTTTGTTAGATAGACCAGGGTTTCCTGGTCACAGAGTTCAACATTGTGTCCAGCTAGTTTGGTGCTGTTGGTCACAAGAGAGTCAAGTGACAATATGTAGATACACCAGTACAAATATAATAACACTGTTAGTATTTTGCATCTTGTTTTTCTGTGTGCATGGTGAATCGTTAGTCTCATGTTTATTACCGAGCATTTTCATTAGTTTGGTTAAGGCCAGAAAAGTTTGTGTAATTTTAACTCATATATTTATTTGAATATTCTCCTTTTTTTTTTTTTTTGCAAATTTTGAGGAAAAAATTCTAGAAAGAAAAATCTCCCTATATATTTTAATGTTACAAAAGGGTCTGTATATAAAACTGCTAACAAATTTCTTTTTTGAGAGAGGTTAAATTAAAGGAGTTGGTCACTGGTACTCCCTGTACTATTCCGGAGCTGCTTTTCATGGTCCTAATTATTTCTTCCCTCTCTTCCCAGAGGTAAGGGGTGATGGTAAAGGCTATTGTTCCCTTAGTCCACCTTCAATTATATATAGAGATTTTTAACAATGAACCTGCAGTAGCAGGAGGCTCTTGGCCTGAATCCTCCCAACAGATATATATATATTGCTTGCTCCTAGTATATTTGGAGCATTTAGTGATTAGTTGCCGCCATTTAAAAATAGGAAAATGTCATGTTTAAGAAGTCTCAATTTCTTTTTTTTTTTTCAGCACAATGCTTCAGTCATACATGAGTGTACATATATTCGTTTTCATATTCTTTTTTTTAACTTTTTTTATTGAGTAATAGTCATTTTACAATGTTGTGTCAAATTCCAGTGTAGAGCACAATTTTTCAGTTATACATGAACATACATATATTCATTGTCACATTTTTTTTTGCTGTGAGCTACCACAAGATCTTGTATATATTTCCCTGTGCTATACAGTATAATCTTGTTTATCTATTCTACATTTTGAAATCCCAGTCTGAAGAAGTCTCAATTTCTAGCATCACTTGAGAAATCACAGGACTTGGCTCTACCTGATTGCTGTTCCTGCTTAAGATAGATTTCTGGAGCCGAGTAGTGGTTGCCCCCATTTAGGTCATTTCTGAGCCCTACAGTTATCTGTAGTCTCCACCAGGCCTGCTTTGCCTTTGATGTTACTTGCCTGGCATCTGGCCTAACTAGATCTTACCCTGGACCTAAATTGCAGGCTTCTTAAGCCTGAAACTTGAAGGAAAAAGAATTAAGGAATGTAAATAATACCTTTCTTTTCCTTAAAAGTCATCTAGTTGTTTCTATAAAAATAAAATCATTCTTAATTGAGTCAAATAATTGTTAAATGTTAATGTTAGGACGTGTAGCATTCATTAACTTTGTCAGTAATTGCATTATAACTTTGACTGAGTCATTAGTTCTTCATAAAAATGGGAGTGAGAATTGCAAAGATTAGTTAAATACAAAGTGGTTGCTGACTAGGACCAGATATTTTTTACTGTATTTCTGTGAGTAGTAGAGCAATGTAGTAGGTGCTTATTTGATGGATACAACAATGAGTAAGATGCCGCTTTTCTCAATAAGTCTCTCTTCTGGGAGAGTTTTAGATGTAGTGGGAAATTAAGTAAACCTATTACTGTGATTCAGGCTATCTTAAGATAAATATCATGAGTGAAGTTTGAACAAACATGGGTTAAAATAATAACGATATTTATATAATCAGAATCAGTAAAGTCGCAGAGGAAAAAATAGCAGGTATGTTTTGCATGCTGCTTAATTTATTCTGAACAAGAGGTAATTGGTTCCTATGCCCTGTGCCTAATGATTCTGTCAGGTAAAAAAGAATTACGAATTAATGAGTATAACCTTTTGACCTCTAGTGCAGAGTCTTTCCTACTGAACTCTTAATTATTTACCTGTGACCTGGGGTAGGTTGAATGGGGTGCTTATAGTTACTGAGAATACAGAGCACAACCAAAGGCTCGAATTGGTCTGGATCATTGATTAGCCACTCTAGGAAAACGAGGCAAACGTTATTGACAGAGACCAAAAAAAAAAAAAAAAAAAAAAAAAGCGGTGAAGAAGAAAGAAAATGAAGAGATCTTTTGGTTGCTTTAGTCCCTATCAGTTTACTGGCCATTAGGGAAATGAGAGAATGCCTTTAAGAACAGCTCAAATACTCCATACAGTACCCTGGGGTAGGGGGTAGGGAGGCTGTGATGGAACTTACAATGATTACTACTAGTAAGGATTATTACTACTGACATTTTCTAGTTGCTTACTACCTAACAGAAACTGTTCTAATTGGTTTACATGTATTGTAGCTATGTATTGCTTCATTCCAAAACTTAGTTGCTGAAACATTTATTTGCTCTTGATTCTAAAATTTGGGCAGGGCTTGATGGAGACTGCTCCATGTGTTATCTGTTTGCTGTAAAGTCCAAGGTAGCTTTTTAACTCGTAAATCTGGTACCTCAGCTGAGATGGCTGGCCCAGCTGGTGGATAGCTGAGCATCTGTGTGTGTGTCCATGTCTGTCTCCCATTCCCACCCTCCCCAACCTCCCAGCCTATTTCATTAGCTTGAACTTCTTCACAGCATGGCAGATGGGTTCCATGAGGAAATGTTCCAGGAGGACAAGCCTCACCATCCCAACACTTAGTAGGCCTCTATGTTTTCATGTTTGCTAATGTTCCAATGGCCAGTGCTAATCACATGACTCAGACCAGATTTAGTGTGAGAGTGAACTATACCAGGGCACCAATACTGAGAGTGACATTTATTGGGGGCATGAAAGTAACTGCCTACTGCATATATTATTCATTTACATGTAAATATCAAATATTACTAGAATACTGTGGTGAGGGAGGACATGGAGAAAGGACAAGTACTTTCAGGGTTTTCCCTAGGGCCTACATGGTAAGTTGTCTTTCATCAAGTGATTCCGATATCCCCACAATAGATTTTGCTTCTGACCGCCGTTATTAATTTTAAAGCAATTATTGAATATAGATGTTGGTTATTGCTCATTGTTTAAATATGTAAATGTATGTAGGCTAAGTGTGTTATCTTGAAATCATCTGCAGTACATTTCAGTTGTGGGCTAAATAAAAATTAGTTGTTACCAGGTAAAATTTACTAATATCTTCCCCATATATCTAATTACATATCAATAGGATTTAGAGTATTTTAGGTGTTTCAGTGATTACATGATTTTGTGAGTAAAACAATTACCATTATGGGGGACAAAAAGAAATAAAAAAGAATATACAATCTAGTTGGGCAATAAGACATTAATGATAGAGAAACAGGATGATAAAATGAATCTTCTGACATATTGTACAAATACATTTTTCAAGTTAGGATAGTTTTGAAAGAGTTGAAAGAATGAAAGTATATGGAAAAGTGATAATAAAATTTTATACCATAATTCTTTTTTACTAAAGCTTTATAGAAAATTTGATTAGCATTTGTAGCATCAGTGTTTGATGTTATAGTAGTTCCCCCTTATTCACCACTTCACTTTCCACAATTTTAGTTACTCTTGGTCAACCATGGTCCAAAAATATTAAATGGAAAATCCAGAAATGAGCAATTCATAAGTTTTCAAAATTGTATGCCTTTCAAAGTAGTGTGATCCATCCTGCCCAGACACGAATTATCTCTTTGTCCAGTGTATCCTGCCATCACTTAGTAGTCCTGTCTTGGTTGTCAGATCGACTGTCACAGTATCACAGTGCTTGTGTACGAGTAACCCTTATTTTACTTAATAGTGGCTCCAAAGTGCAAGAGTAGTAATGTTGGCAATTAGGACATTGCCAGAAGGAAGCTATAAAATGCTTACTTTAAGTGAAAAGGTGATTTTCTTTATTTCTGTTGATTTCTATTAAGTCAAATTCTTGACTTAATAAAGAATGAAAAAAAATCATATGCTAAGGTTGCTAAGGTCTATGGTAAGAACAAATCTATCTGTGAAATTGTAAAGAAGGAAAAAGAAATTCGTAACAGTTTTGGTGTTGCACCTCAAACTGCAAAAGTTAAGAATACAATGTGTAATAGTGCTTAGTGAGGATAGAAAAGGCATTACATTTGTACAATAAGATATTTTGAGAGAGAAACTACATTCACATAAGTTTCATTACAGTATATTGTTATAATTGCTTTATTATTATTGGTAATCTCTTACTGTGCCTAATTTATAAATTAAATTTTATCCTAGGTATCTGTGTATGGGATTCAGTACTAATTTGAGGTTTTAGGCATGCCTAGGAGTCTTGGAATGTATCCCCTTAGGATAAGAGAGGACTACTGTATAATCATAAGAGTGATATGTATAGACACATGGTGTTTTGCTGACAGAGGAAACTCTCATTGCCCAGGTGCAAAAGCAGAGTCAGGTAGAATGGCTTGCTTAATTTAAGGTCACATCACTGAGTGGTGGTAGAAGTGGGACAGAATCCAGTTCTCATGAGTTTTCAGATATTTTTTTAGACTTGAGTAATATAATTATTTTGGGGAGGAAATGGAAAGGCAGAGGACCATTATTGAGTAATCGTGTACTATATTCTAGGCACTTTATATAGGTTATCTCATTTGATTCTTACAAATAACACAGTGAGAATAGATATTATCCACATTTTGTTGTTGCTGAGAAATTTAATAGAACTAGAATTCTAATGCAAATACTACACTTGTTCCTTTGCCTTGCCCCTTCCAGTACGTTCAGTACACACATAGGTATGTGCACCCATAGAAAACTTAGCTTACTGCAGGGCTGACTAGCCACTAGGTGTTACAGACTGAATTATGTCTCTCCACAATTCGTAGGTTGAAGCCCTGACTGCCGGTGTGGCTGTATATGGAGATAGGACATTTAGGAAAGTAATCAAGGTTAAATGGGGTCATAAGGGTGGATTCATAATTCAGTAGGGCTGGTGTTCTTATAAGAAGAGGAGGAAACAAACAGGAGTGCACGTGCACAGAGAAAATAGGTCACATGAGTTCATGATGAGAAGGTGGCCATCTCCAAGCCAAGGAGAGACGCTTCACTAGAAACCAGCTCTTTGGCACTTTAATGGACTCAGACTTCAGAACTGTGAGAAAATAAATTGCTATTACTTAAAGCCATCTAGTTTATGGAGTTTTGTTATGACATCCTGAGCTGACTAATACACTGAGCTTTGGATGATTTTGGAGCAGATTAAATGCACATTTACTACTTGAGAAACAGGATCTTCATTCTTATTTCCTCTTTTTCACTGTAGGAAAGAAAAACTTTCCTTATACTTTACCTTCTTTTTTTATGAATTAGTGACTTATAGCTCCTCTTTTGGGTATACCAGTGTTGAAAGATTGAAAGCACTTACATGCATGTCTGATTATTATAGTATGAAAATATCCTACACAGGACCGTGGGTGGTAGATGTAGAAATGTCTCACCTATGGGAGAGACATTACTCCAGCAGACTTTCTGTATTTACTCTGTGTTCATTGCATAACATTCGTGTTATTTTTCAAATCTTTTTCTCTTATGTGTCTGTCTCTAGCTAAGGGAAAGACTAGAGATCCCTTTCAACTCTTTTAAGACTTCTTTGTAAGTATAACCCACCAGACTGTGTTCACAGTTAAGATCTTTGTATAGTAGCAGAACAGCATCTCTACCTAAATACTGACATATCACTCAGATTTTTCAAATTAAACTTATTTTGACGTAATTGTAGATTCATATTTAGTTGCAAGAAATAATACAGAGATATGATCTTCATTTTTCCTCAGTGGCAACATCTGGTGGTAACACAACTAGGAAGCAATTTCACTGATATAATTTACTTATCTTATTCAGATTTCACTGTTCTACATACACTCTGTGTGTGGTGTGCATTTAAATCTGTGCAGTTTTATCATATGTGTAGATTTGTGTAATCATAACCACAGTAAAGATACAGAAGAGTTTTATTATTACTAGGATCCTTTGTGATGTCCTTTTATAACCAAACCCACTTTCCTCCATCTCTAACTCCTGGTGGCCAGTAATCTGTTCTTTATTTTCTCATTTCAGAAAGATTCTTTAATTGGAATTATATAGTTATGTAACCTTTGGGGATAGCAGTTGTTACTCAGCACAGTCCCCTCAAGATTCATCCAAGTTGTTGAGTATATCAATAGGAACAAAGGTGCCTTTTGGTTGCTGAGTAGTGTTCCATGATATGGATGTACTACAATTTGTTTGATCATTCGCTCTCTGGACAACATTTGGATAATTTCCAGTTTGGGCCATTATGAAAAAAAAACTTGCTATGTGCATTTGTGTTTATGTTTTTGTGTGGACATAAGTTTTCATTGCAGTCAGATAAATGCCCAAGAGTGAAACTGCTGGATTGTGTGGTAATTGCATGTTGTTTTATAAGAAATTGCCAATCTGTTTTCTAGAATGACTATCTTTTTACATTCTCACTAATAATGCAGGAATGATCTTGATTCTCTATGTCCTCACTAGTCACCATTTTTAATTTTAGCTACTGTCATAGCTGTCTAGTGATACTTCATTGTGATTTTAATTTGCATTTTTCAAAATGACGACGATGAAAATATTTTTATATCCTAATTTGCTATCTGTATATCCTTTTGGGTGAATTGTCTGTTTATCTCTTTTGCCCATTTTCCAGTAGGATTGTTTGTTTTTCATTAGAGTTTTGAGAGTTCTTTATGTATTCTAAATATTAGTCCTTTGTTTGATATGTGGTTTGCAGATATTTTCTCCCATTCTGTAGCTTGTCCATTTCTCCTCTTAACAGGGTCTTTGAAAGAACAAAAGTTTTAAAATTTTGTGAGGCTTAATTTATTAATATTTTCTTTTATAAATTGTGCTTTTAATTTGACACAACATTGTAAAATGACTATAACTCAATAAAAAAAGGTTTAAAAATATTCTGCTTTTAAAGTTAAGTCTAAGAATTCTTTATCTAGTGTAGGTCTCAAAGATTTTTCTCTTGTGATTGTTTCCAAAAGTTTTATAATTTTATGTTTTACAGTTAAGTCCATGATCCATTTTGATTTTGTTTTTATAAAAGGTATGATTTAAAATGAAGGTTATATTTTTGCCTAGGGATATCCAGTTGCTCTAGCACCAATTTTTAAAAAGGCAAATATCTTTTTTTCCATTAAATTGCTTTTGCACTTTCGTAAAAAAAAAATTGGGCACGTATGTATGGGTTTACTTCTAGTTCTTTATTGTGTTCTATTGATAATATATCCTCCGTCTGCTAATGTACTCTTGATAGCTGTAGCTACTTAGCAAGCCTTAACATTGGATAGAGTGAGTCTTCTCACTTTTTAGTATAGTTTTAGCTATTCTAAGGCTTATATCGTCACATAAAAATTTTAGAACAAGCTTGTCCATGTCTACAAAAACTTTGTTGAAATTTTCATAGGAATTGGATCATACCTATAGATAGTTTTGGGAGAACTGACATCTTTATTATGTTGATGTGGTATATATCTCCATTTATTTAGGTCTTCCTTGATTACTTTAATCAGCATTCTGTAATTCTTAGTATTTTGATCCTGTACAGCTTTTATTGAATTTATACTTAATTCTTTTGTTTCCTTTGGAGCAATTTTGTAAATGTTGTTGTGTTTTTAATCTCAGTTTTTGTATGTTCATTGTTAGTAAATAGAAATGCTGAATGATTTTTGTATGTTGGTCTTACATCTTGTGACCTTGTCTAAACTTATCTTTTAGCCCTAAGAAACTTACAGATTCATTGGGGTTTTCTACATAGATAATCATGTCAACTGTAAATAGGGACAGTTTGCTTTCTTCCTAATCTGTATGCCTTTTAGTTCTTTTTGTTGCTGTTGTTTGTTATATTAACAGTGGCTAGGACTTCTAGGACTATATTGGATGAGAATGGTTAGAGCAGACATCCTTGCTTTGTTTCTTGTCTGAGGTGGAAAGGATTTAAATGCATTTCATAATTAAATATGATGTTAACTGTAGGCTTTTTGGAGGGGAGAGTGGCTAGATCGTCTTTAGGTTGAGGTAGATCACCTCTCTTCATAGTTTACAGTGAATTTTTTACCATGAATGTGTGCTGGATATTTTCAAATGGTTCTAGGTCCATTTATGTATTTTTTTTATTTAGCATGTTGATATGGTAGATTATATATATATATTTTAATGTTGCAGCATCCTTGCATACCTGGAATAAATCTCATTAGGTTATGGTGTATAATGTTTTTCAAGCATTACTGAACTCAGGTGTTATATGTTGAGAATTTTTGTGTCTAAGTTCATGAGAGATGAAAGTCTAACTTTCTTGTGATACTTCTGTCTTGTTTCAGTATTTGAGTAATACTGGCCTCATTGTAAGAGGTAGGACATGTTCCTTCTCTTCTATTCTTTGGAAGAATTTGTGACATTTTGGTATTAATATTTGGTACAATTCTCCAGTGAAAACATCTCAGCTTGGGTTTATTTTTTTGGAGATTTTAAAATTATGAATTCATTTTTTAATGGTTATAGGGTTATACATTTTATTTATGTTCATTGAATTCTTGTAGTATGTGGTTTGTTGAAGAATTGATTCATTTCTTATTTGTCTAACATAGCAGCAGAAAGTTGTTTGTAATATTTCCTAATTACCCTTTAAATGGCTGTAGGATATTTAGTGATATTCTCTTTTATTCCTGATACTTGAATTTGTGTCTTATCTCCTTTTTGTTTTGTCAGTCTTGCTAAAGCTTTATAAGTTTTATTAATTTTTTTCAAAGGTTTAGCTGTGAAACTTAGCATTTTAATTATTTTTAGGTGTATAGTTCCATGGCATAAAGTACACTCACATTGTTCAACCCTTACCACCATCTATTGCCAGAACTTTTCCATCTTCCCCAACTGAAATTCTGTACTCAATAAATACTTCCTCTCCATTCCTCTTTTCCTCAGTCCCTGGCAACCACCATTTTATTTTCTGTTTTTATGAATTTTGAGAACTACTCTAAGTACCTCATATAAATGGAATTATAGAATATTTTCTGCAACTGGCTTATTTTATTTACCATAATGTCTTCAAGATTTATCTGTGTTGTAGGATTTGTTGCAAGTTTCTTTTTAAAGCTGAATACTTACCCCACATTTTGTTTATCTGTTTATTCATCAATGGATACATGGATTGCTTCCACTTTTTGACTGTTGTGAATAATGCTGCTTGAACATAGTGTATAAATATCTGTTTGAATCACAGCTTTCATTTTAGGGGTATACCTAGAAGTGGAATTGTTGAATCATAATGGTAATTCAGTGTTTAAGTTTTTGAGGAATTGCCATACCATTTTCAATAATGGCTATACCATTTTATAGTCTAAGGAATGCATTAGGGTTCTAACTGCTACATAACCTCACCATTACTTGTGTTTTCTGGCTTTTTTTTTTCTTTTTTGGTAAAAACTATTCTAACAGGTGTGAAATGATATCTCATTTGACTTGCATTTTCCTGATAAATAGTGGTGTTGAGCATCTTTTCATGTAATTATTGGCTGTTTGTGTATCTTTTTTAGACAATTGTCTATTCAGATTATTGGTTAATTTTTTAATCAGGTTGTTTGTTTTTGTAGAGTTGTAGGAGTTCTTGATATATTCTGGATATCAGTCCTTTTTTGGATAAATGGTTTGCGAATATTTTCTCCTGTACTTGGGGATTGCCTTTTCATTCTATTGATAGTGTCTTTTGATGTTATAGAGGTTTTTTAATTTTCATGAACTTCAACTTACTTAATTTTTTGCCTCTACAATTTTTATTTCATTCATTTGTTATGATTTTAAAACTTCTTGAGTAGAAGTGTAGTCTGTTGAGTCTAGTGTAACTTACCCATATTTTTGCTTTTTCCATTGTTCTTTCTTTCTTAATGCTCCAAGAGTCTTCTTTTTATCACTTGAAGAATTTGCTTAGCCATTATTGAAGGATATATCTGCTAGTGACAGATTCTTTTAGTTTTTATTTATCTGCTGTGTCTTTATTTCCCCTTCATTCCTGAAAGATAATTTTGACAGATACAGAATTCATGGTTGACAGTTCTTTTATTCCAGCTCTTGAAAATTTTTTTTGTTACTTTCTTCTGGCATTTGTGGTTTTGGATGAGAAATCTGCTGTCACTTGAGTTGGTGCTCCTGTGTAAGGTAACGCATGCTTTCTATGTGGTTGCTTTCAAGATTTTGCTTTGACTTTGTTTTTAGATGTGAATGTCATGCTGTAATTTCTGTGGCTTTACTTGTTTGTGGTTTGCTTACTTGAATCTGTAGGTTTAAGTCTTTCTCTTTAATTGAAATTTTTCAGCCATTTATTGAGTATTCCTCAACTCCAGTCTTTCCCTTTTCTTTATGGGAATCTAATGATATGGACTTCCATCTTTTGTTATTGTCCTATCTATCTATGAGACGTTGTTAGTTTTTTTTCAAAGAGAAGATTCAAAGATTTTTCTCTTTTTTATTCAGATTGGGTAGGTTCTGTTGATCTACCCTTAAGTTCACTAACTCTGTTCTCTGTAATACCTACAATTGAGCCCATCCAATAAGTTTTTGGTTATCTTTCTTACTGTAATTTTCAGTTCTGTAATTTCCCATTTGTTGGGTTTTTTTTTTTTTAATAATTTCTATTTCGTGGCTTAGATTTTGTCTGTTTCAAGAGAATTTGTAATTGATTGATGTTTATGATGGCTGCTTTAAAATCTTTGTCAGATAATTACAATATCTAATTCATATCAGTTTTTGCATCTGTTGGTTATCTTTTTCTCATCCAGGTGGTGATTTTCTTGGTTCTTAGTATAATGGGTGAATTTTTATTGTATGTTTGACATTTTGTCTTCTGTATAATTTTTGAAAATCACTTTGTTCCCTAAGTATGATTAATATATGTTTACTACTGTAGAAAATTTGGAGCCTGTTGGAAAATACAAAGAAAGAAATACTTTATATTGCTAAAGGTAGCTGTTAATTTTTAAATTTATTTTATGCATGTATATGTATAAAACATCCATTTACTTATGGATGTTTAAATAAATACATCCTTAAATTTGAATGGGAAGCAATAATAGGCCTTTTTTTTCTTTTTTACAGATTTTTAATCTTCTTTTAAAAGTCATCTCATTTTCTCATTTTATTTTGTGATTTTACCTCTTAACAACAGAAAAAATGCCAGATTTGATCACACTTTTAAGAACATTTTTTTCTCAATGTCTATGCTATTGATTGATTTTGAAAAAATTTCTAATTATACCATGAAGTATACTTATGAAGGTTGTACTGATAATCACTTTCACCTAGTTCTGACTTAAGATGGGTAATTGGCAAGTTATAATTGAAGGTACTTAGTAAGATCACATTCAGTGGCATAATTAGTTCCTATTTTAGCTTTTTTCTGCTTTTAATATTAGTCAGTGCTCTTAGAATTCTTCTATTGTTTATAAGATGGTGAGAAAATGTCTTCTTCTGAATAAGTGTTCAGAAACGTTGAGTTAACCCTATTAACTTCCAGTTTACCAGCATACTTTCAGGAATCAGTATCTTGAGCCCATTGAGCCTTCATTCATCACCTTTTTTTTTTTTTTTTGAAGTAAATCATTATTAGCTTCCTTATTTATTGAGCAACAAATTTTATAGAGATTCTTCTACGTATTATCTCACTTAAGTGACTGTAAATTCACCTATCACATTATATGTAGTGAGCTTGGTTACTTATCCGTATCATTGGATTTTAGATTAGCATGCATTTAGGGGAAATTCCTAATCACTGGATTAAATAGTGACTACATGAGGCCTTAGGAATATTTTACTGCCTTTTAGTTTCTCCTTGACTAAGAAAACTGATGTAGGTATCTAGAGTGGAGTTAGTACTGTACTTGTTTACTTACGGCAGACAGCAGTGGTAAGGTGATGGTAAGAGAAATTAAATTAGTTTTCAGTAGTTCTTCGGAATCCTATTAGAGTTTTCTACATTTGTCACTGCTAGCAATCTAAGATGAGATAACTGTGGTTTAATATTTGCTGTTAGTCGTTACACAAACTTAGTTTTTCATGGAATTAAGAAAAAAGGAATACAGATCTCACATTGACAGGGGACTGGTTAAGGGACTAGAGGATTAACTAGCATCCTCTAGTTAATACTAGAATTCCTGAATATTATCCTCAGAATGTTTTCATCATGAAGCCATTTTTGCAATAATTATGAAAGTGAATAGAAAATACCTGATACTTTTATTTTGACACTGTGTTTTAGGGACCTGTTCTATGTAATTTGATAAAATAACATTTAACATTACAGTGTCAGAAATGATACAAAGTCTTAGAGTGCTGTGGAGAAATAGTGCCTTTTAATAAACTAGTATTAATTTTTATGAAAGTGGTATTACTTGGCATGGGGCCTGTGAGTACAATAGAGGAAAAGTTGAAATGTAATAGCTCACAGATACATCTCGCTATACTTTAAATACCATAAGGAACTTGTGCATTGACTTGTAGGTATGTGAATTCCACAGAATGCAATCTTCTACTTAACTTTTCGAAACTTTTTTTTTGGTCTTTTAAATTTTAGTCAACTTGCATTTCTTTTTCTCCTTTCTGCATTCCAATGTAATTGTTTACTGTGATGTTTCTTTTCTACTTCCTAAGTTGCTTTAGAATCTTAACTTTTTTTTTTTTAATCTCCTGTGGTTTCAGATCCTTATTTTCTCTTTCCTTCTTCTGGCATAGTCTGTTAATTTTTTCCCTGTCCCTAATCTCTTTCTCTGCCAATTAATAGTTCTCTTTATCAGTGATTTTCAAAATTTTCTTATTTTGTCCAAGTTAAAATTAAGAAATTTGTTGTGCATTGTGACACAACTTGCATGTGTGTAAATACCAAAAAAAAGAAACAAAATTTAATGAAAAATACCCTTTTAAAAATTACTATCTGTGACACTTTCTATTTTCTTTTTAACTCTATTCTACTTTAAAAAAAGCATACTAGTAGAGAGTAACTAAACTGAATTTGAGATCCCCAGCAGTTTGAAAAACTGCTTTATATTACTTCCAGGATGATTTTGTAAAGACAAATTGTACTGTACACTCTCTTGAGATGATTCCATGAGTATCCTTTTGTGTAACAGAGTAATGGCTTTCAAACCTAATTTTAACCATGACTCACCAAAAGAAATAGAATTTACGTGTGTGACTCAGCACATACATAAAAACATACATAAGAAACAAAAGTTAATGAAACAGTACTTACTCTTACTACCTTGGTTGCACTCTTTTTACTGTTCTGTTCTTCTCTAGTTCACTTCAGTATTCAAACAAACAAACAAACAAACAAACAAACAAACAAACAGATTGTGACCTACTAAATTGATTTCTTGACCCAGTGGCTTGAGACCTGCAGTTTGAGGCAAGAAAATTAAAGCTTTAGTGTGATACACAATGCTGTTACCTTGTTCTCCAGTCTTTCATATTTCATCCATACTATACTCTTTATTGCTTAAACTAGCTGTGCCTTCTATCTCTCCTTTTCCTATTTATTCTGTCTAGGATACCCTTCTCTGTACCTTGATCGTGTGACGAATTTCATTCATTCTTCTGAATATAGCTGAGATGTTAGTGAAAGTGGTACATAATGACAAAAATAAAAGTTTCTTCTCAAGCAGTGATGACAGTAGTCTCATTAAACAAAACTTGGAAAGAAATGTTTTCTAAGAGAATTAAACTGCAGTATCTCAAGTAAATTAACATGTGATGAATTAAAGATGCTTTCTGTTTTGAAAGATCTGACATGAACCAGTTGTTAGTTCTGACATATTTAAATACTGTAGATTGTAGCAAATGACAGTCTTAATGGACTCATAGAAAATGTAGCCTTATTAAAGGTGTGTCACCAGTGATCATCTAAATTCAAGGGAATGTGCCATTTTAAGCCCAAGAATGAAACGATTTCTGGTGCAGTTATTTTTTTAATTAGACAAATGTTTTCATTACATACATGAATTATCTATATTCTTTGTCCAGATTTCATGCTCAGTAAACAACCTCCCCCACAAGTTTTTAAATTGGAAAATCTGCAGAAAAGTTGTAAGAATAATATACTGAGTAACCGTATATCCTTTACCTTGACAGTTTGCCACTTTTTGTTTATCCTTTAGTCTTTATACATTCATTCACATATTGTATTATTATTTTTGCTAAACTGTGAGTTACTTACAGAGATCATGTGACTTTCCTTTTATATTCTTCATCTTGTATATCCTAATAAGGCAATAGTCCACATAGCCAAATATAATGAATTTAATATTAATATAGTATTCATACTCAGATATCAGCCTATAATGTCCTTTATATCTGTTTATTTTGTTTTAATGAATTGCATTTAATTGTTATATCACTTTAGTCTCCTTTAATCTGGAACAGTTCCTCCAGCTTCTTTTTCTTCCATCATATTGACATTTTTGAAAAGTCCAGGACAGTCATCTGGCAGAATGTGTATCAGTTTGTATTTGTCTGATTATTTCCTCATAATTAGATTCAGGTTAGCTATTCTTAGCTGGAATACTCCATTGGTTATGAGTTCTTGGTACATCCTATGCATGGCACATGATGTCATTTGTCTTATTGATGATGTACATTAAGTTCAAACTTACTTTAGGTAGATCCCACCGGATTTCACCATTTAAAAGGTAAATTAGTAAATAATAAGTACTCAGGGTCTTAGTATTCATTGATGACTTTTACTTGAATCAGTTGTTACTCTGTTGTAGTGGTATTGTAAAGTGGTTTTCTTTCTTATTTATCACTCCTTTGAAATTTATTAGCTTTCTTCATTACACAAGTTTATGATTCTAATTTGACTTCCCAGTTAATAGGCTTGCAGGGGGAGAGTAAGCTGGGAAGAGCTGTATGGAGGCATTTATTTCTTCTTATTAATAGAAAAATTGTTGCGGTTTCTATGTGAGTCACTTGTAAGCTTTGTTAGAATGCATCAACAACCTTGAATCCAGTCTGCTTGTGAAACTTGGCAAACTTGAAGTTGAGTAGCAGACCCTGGAGAAGTCACCTGGGCTATTACTACTTCATGAAGTCTCTTGGCAGCCAGCAAGTTAGTTTTGCCTAACATCTTACCCCTTTGTTTTACTGTTTTTACAGTGATCTTTTCCAAATAATAAGGGCTGGGAGAATGCATATCAGAAAAGGTGTTGGATTTAATGTTAAAGGTAATGTATAATTGTAGGAATGCTATTTGAGTAAAGTGGTAAATGCTTGTAGGTAAGAGTAAAGGAGTATTGTGTCTACCCAACCCAATTTTTTTGAGTTAATAAACTTTATTTTTTACAGCAACTTTAAGTTCAAGGAAAAATTGAACCACAAATACAGAGAATTCTCATATATCCCCTGTCCCCACACATGCACCCCCCCAATCAACATTTGACAGCACAGTGGTACATTTGTTACAATCGATGAACCTACAATTGACTCTCTCAAAGTCCGTGGTTTACATTAGAATTCACTTTTGGTGTTGTTCATTTTAAGGGTTTTGACAAATGTAAATCTCATGTGTCTCCTACTGTAGTGAAATAGTGAGTAATTTCACTGCCTGTCCTGTCTATTCATCCCTCCCTACTCCACGCCTTGCCAACCCCTAGCATTCTTTTTACCATCTCCATAATTTTGCCTTTTCCAGAATGTCATATAGTTGGAATTGTACAGTAGGTAGCATTTTCAGTTTGGTTTCTTACACTTAGTAATGTGTATACATGTCTTTTCATTGCTTTCTGGCTCATCTCTTTAGTGCTGAATATTTTTGCATTGTCTGGATGTACCTCAGTTTATTTATCCCTTCATCTATGGAAGGGCTTCTGTTGGTTGCTTCCATGTTTTGTCAATTACCAATAAAGCTGCTGTAACCATCATGTTCAGGTTTTTGTATGGACATAAGTTTTCATTTTATTTGGGAAGATACCAAGGAGCATAATTGCTGGATTATGTGGTAAAGAATATGTTCGATTTTTGGAAAACCCTAAAACTGTCCTGCAAAGTGGCTATACCTTTTTGCATTCCCACCATCAAATGATGAAAGTTGCTGTTGCTCCTCATTCAGGCTAGCATTTGTTGTTGTAAGTGTTGCAGATTTTGGCCATTCTAAAAGGTGTCAGTCCTAAGTAAATGTCCTTTGCAAGTATTTTCTTCCAGGCTTGCCTTCTCATTCTCTTGGCATTGTCTTTCACAGAGCAGAAATTTTGAATTTTGATGAAGTTTAGCTTACCCGTTATTTCTTTTAATGCTTTTAGTGTTGTATGTTGAAAGTCATCACGGTACCCAAGGTCATTTAGATTTTCAACTATGTTATCTTGTAGGAGTTTTATAGTTTGTTGTACATTTAGGTTTGTGATCCATTTTGATTTATTTTGTGTGTGAAGTTTGTAAAGTCTGTGTCTAGATTTTTTTTTTTTGTATTTAAATGTCCAGTTGGTCAGCATTGTTTATTGAAAAGACTATCTTTACTCCATTGTATTGCTTTTATTACTTTGTCCAAGATCAGTTTGATTATATTTGGGTCTGGTACTGGGTTTTCTGTTTGTTACCATTAATCTATTTGTCTGTTCTTTCACGAGTACCACCCTGTCTTGATTACTGTGGCTTTATAGTAAATCTTCAAGTCAAATAATGTCAGTCTTCTGACTTTGTTCTTCTCTTTCAATATTAAGATGACTATTCCTTTCCATATAAACTTTAGAATTAGCTCGTCGATATCCGTAAAGTAATTTGCTGGGGTTTTGATTGAAATTTCTAGAACGTAGATTGAGAGATCTAGAAAGTAGATCAAGTTAGGAAGAAATATGACAGCTTGACAGTGTTGAGTCTTCCTAGCCACGGACATGGAATGTCTCTCCATTTATTTAGTTCTTTTGTGATTTTTTCATTAGAGTTTTGTAGTTTTCCTCATCTAGATCTTGAACATGTTTTGTTGTACTTACACCTGACTAATTGTTTGGAGTGCTAATATAAATGGAAATGGATTTAAATTTAGAATTCCACTTGGTTATAGCTGGTATGTAGGAAAGCTATTGGCTTCTATGTATTAACCTTGTCTCCTGAAATCTTGCTATAATCTCTTTAGTTCTAGCAGTTTTTTGTTGATTCATTTGGATTTGCTTCGCAGATGTTCATACTGTATGCAAACAATGACAGTTTCGTTTCTTGCTTCCCAGTTGTACACCTTTTATTTCTTGTCTAATGCATTGAGACTTCCAGTACAATAATGAAAAGATGTGGTGTGAAAAGATATCCTTGACTTGTTTCCAATCTTAGTGGAAAACTTCATTTGTCACCATTAAGTGTGATGTTACTTGTAAGTGTTTTGGAAAGGTCTTTAAAATTGATAGATCTTTCCCAAGTTAAGAAAGTTCCTTTGTGTTTCTAGATTTTTGAGTTTTCTTTTATTAATGGGTGTTGGATTTTGTCAGTTTTTTTCTGCATATATTTATATGATCATGTGGGGTTTTTTGTTTGTTTTTCTTTCTTGGTTAGCTTGTTGACGTGATGGATTATATTAACTTTCAAATGTTGAACCAACCTTGCATACTTGTGATAAATCTTACTTGGTTGTGGTGTATATTTTTATACATTGTTGGATTTGATTTACTAATATTTTGTTAAGGAGTTTTACATTTGTGTTCATGAGATAGTCATCTGTAGTTTTCTTGTAATTGCTTTGTCTGGTTTTGGTATTAGAATAATTCTGGCCTCATAGAAACAGTTAGGAAGTATGCCCTCTCCTATCTTCTGGAAGAGATTGTAGAAAACTGGCATTAATTTCTTCCTTAAATGTTTAGTAGAATTCAGTGAACCCAACTGGGCTTGGTGCTTTTTGTTATTGAAAGTTACTAATTATTGATTCAGCTTCTTCAGTAGACATAGGCCTATTCATGTCATTTATTTCTTCTTGTGTGAGTTTTGGCAAGTTGTGTTTTTCAGGGACTTGATCCATTTGCTCTAGGTTATCAAATTTGTGGGCATAGAGTTTTTATAGTGTTCTTTATTACTCTTTAATGTCCAGGGGATCAGTCATAATGTCCTGTCTAATTTCTCGTGTTAGTAATTTGTATCTTCTTTCCTTTTCTCTTAACCTGACTAGAGGTTTATCAGCTTTATTAATGCTTCCAAAGACCAGCTTTTGGTTTCATTGATTTTCCTTTATTATTGATTTCCTGTTGTAAATTTTGATGTCAGAAAACTGAGTTTTGCTCTTAACTTTTAAATTTATTTTCTTCTTATTTTGGGTTTTATTTGCTCTTCTTTTTCTCATTTCCTAACATGAAGGCTTAGGTTATTGATTTTATATATCTTCTAATTCATTTAGTGCTATAAATTTCCTTTTAAGGATTGTATATGTTACATCCCACAAATTTAATAAGTTGTATTTTAATTTTCATTTAGTTCAAAACATTTTAAAATTTCTCTTGAGATTTCTTCTTTGATGCATGTGTTATTTAGAAGGGTGTTGTTTAATGTCCAAGCATCTTGGAATTTTGGGGCTATCTTTCTGTTATTAATTCTTTTTTTTTAATTCCATTGTTGTATGTGACCAGATACTGTATGATCTCTGTTTTAAACTTGTTAAGGTGTTTTTACGGCCCATAACATGGTCTATCTTGGTAACTGTCCTATGTGAGCTTGAGAAGAACATGTTTACTACTGTTGGATGAAATAGTCTATAGATGTCAATTACATCTAGTTGATAGGGTGTTGTTGAGTTGCAGCTATGTTCTTGCTGACTTTTTGCTTGCTAGATCTGTCCATTTCTGATAGAGAATTGGTAAAGTCTTGAACTGTAAGTGTGAATTCATATGTTTGGACTTGCTATTCTAGTAGTTTTTTCCTCACATATTTTGATGCTCTGTTGTTAGGCATGTACACACTTAGGACTGCTCTGTCTTCTTGGATTATTGATTGCTGTATCATTATGTAATGCCCCTCTTTATCCTTGGTAACTTTCTTGCTCTGAAGTTTGCTCTGTCTGAAATTAATATAGCTACTCCAGCTTTTTTTTCTTTAATTAGTATCAGCATGGTATTTTTTTTTCTCTTTCTCTTTAGTTTGACACATAATTATCTAGCTACATTTCTTTTGTTTGTAATGAGAACGTTTAAGATCTACATCTGTTCTACTTTTAATCTTTGTGTATCTTTGTATTTAAAGTTGGTTTCTTGTAGGCAATATATAATCAGGTCTGGTTCTTTGATCCACTCTGACATTTTCTGTCTTTTAATTGGTATATTAGACCATTAACATTTAAAGTTATTATTGATACAGTTGGATTAGTATCTACCATTTTTGTTATTGTTTCCTGTTTGTTGTCCTTGTTTTTTGTTCCTATTTATGTCTAACACATTTTTTTCCCTGCCTTTTGTGGTTTTAATTGAACATTTATATGATTCCATTTTCTCTCCTTTCTTAGCATATCAGTTATACTTCTCATTTTACTTTTTTTTTGGTTTTTGCCCTAGAGTTTGCACGATACATTTACAACTAATCCAAGTCTACTTTCAGATAATACTATACCGCATCACAGATAATGCAGATACTTTATCATAGCAAAATATTCCTAATTCCTCCCTCCTGACCCTTGTGTCATTGCTGTCACTCATTTCACTTATACATAAGCTTATATATGTATGTGATATGTACATAAGCATACATAATCGAATATATTGTTGCTTTTATCTGCTAGATTAATTAAGAATAAGAAAAATAAAACTTCTTAAAAAATGGAAGTATAGTTGATTTACAATGTGTTAGTTTCTGATATACAGCAGAGTGATTCAGTTATATACACAGGAATACATATATACATGTATATAAATTCTTTTTCATATTCTTTTCCATTATAGGTTATTACAAGGTAATTGAATTTAGTTCCTGGTGCTATACAGTAGGGCCTTGTTGTTTGTCTGTTTTATATGAAGTAGTTTGTATATGCTAACCCCAAACTCCTAATTTATTTCTTTCCTTTCCCCTTTGATAACCATAAGTTTGTTTTCTATGCCTGTGAGTCTGTTTCTGTTTTATAAATAAGTTCCTTTGTATCACATTTTAAATTCTATGTATAAGCGATATGATATTTGTCTTTCTGTCTGGCTTACTTCACTTAGTATGATGATGTCTAGGTCTGTCCATGTTGCTGCCATTGGCATGATTTCATTCTTTTTTATGACTGAGTAGTATTGCAGTGTGTGTGTGTGTTTGTGTGTGTGTGGACACAGCACAACTTTATCTTTTCATATGTTGATGGACATTTAAGTTTGTATATTTTGTAAATTAATCCTTTGTCGGTTGCATTGTTTGCAAATATTTTCTCCCATTCTGTAGGTTGTGTTTGTTTTATGGTTTCCTTTGCTGTGCAGAAGCTTATAAGTTTGACTAGGTCCCATTTGTTTAGAAAAATTAAAACTTTAAATATATCTTTACTTACTCATTCTCTGATACTCTTCCTTACTTTATGTAGATATGAGTTTTTGACCTATATTTTTCTTTTCTCTGAGAAACTTTTAACTTTCTTTGCAGAGCAGATCTACTGTGAACAAATTTCCTCCATTTTTGTCTGAGAAAGTAGCTCTACACTTTTGAAGGATAATTTCTCAAAATTCAGAATTCTAGGTTGGTGGTTTCTCTGAACACTTTAAATATTTTACTCCATGATTTTCTTGCTTGCATAGTTTCTGAGAAGTTGAATTTAATTTTTATCTTTGCTCCTCTAGGTGTGAGGTGCATTTTCCCCCTCTCTTGCTTCTTTTGAGATTTTTCTGTCTTTGATTTTCTGAGGTTGGAATATGATATGCCCAGGTGTAGTTCTTTTGGTATTTATCTTGTTTGGCGTTCTCTGAGTTGCCTGAATCTGTGGTTTGTTGTGTGACATTACTTTGGGGAAAATTTTAGTCATTATTGCTTAAATATTGCTTCTCTTCCTTTCTCTTTTTTTTCTCCTTATGGTATCCCCTTTACATGTGTATTATATCTTTGTAGTTGTCCCACATTTCTTGGATATTATGTTCTTTTTTTTTTTTTTTTCTTTTTAGTCACTTTTTTTTTCTCTTTGCTTTTCAGTTTTGGAAGTTTCTGTTGTCATATCCTCAAGTTCACAGATTCTTTCCTCAGTTGTTTCCAGTCTACTAATGAGCCCATTGAAGATGATCTTCATTTCTGTTACAGTGTATTTTGATCTCTAACATTTCTTTTTGATTCTTTTGTTGAATTTACATTTTTCTGCTTACTTTATTCTTCTGTTTCTGCATGTTGTTTAAACTTTCCATTAAAACTCTTAGCATATTAATCAAAGTTTTTTCAAAAAACATTTCTGGTCTGCTAATTCCAACATTCCTGACATTTGGCTATGGTTCAGATGCTTACTCTGTTGCTTCAAACTGTGTTTTTTGCCTTTTAGTGTGCGTTGTAGTTTTTTGTTGAAAAGTGGACATGATGTACTAGGTAAAAGTAACTGTGGTAGCTAGGCCTTTAATAAAGTAGTGCTAAGGTGTTGAGAGGGAGGAAGTGTTTTTATAGTGGTATGATTAGGTCCTAGTCTTTTGGTGATCTTGTGCCCCTGGATTGTGAACTTCAGTGCCTCTCATTTTGTTTTTTGTTTGTTTCTTTGTTTTGTTTTATCCCCTTAAGTAAAACAGGAAGGTTGTAGAGCTGGGTATTTCCCTTCCTTCAGGTGGTTTGGACCCTTGATAAAATCCCAGCAAGTTAGGCTCTGGTAAATTAATTTCTTCCGGGGACAGTCCTTGTTAAAAATAGAATACTCTGGTGTTATTTCAAAATGCTTCCTTTCCCTCCCCCTGCCAGAAGCATGAGGTGATTTTTCTCAGCTATTCACTGAGGTCCTGGTAGAGCTTCTGAAAGTCTTGGGGTGCTCCTTTATGCTTGGGTCACCCTGGAGTTAAAACTCCTTGAGGTGTTCGCTCTGTGCCTCCAGTAATTTGTCAGTTAAAGTTCAGGTTTCCCTACTAGAGTGCGGGTTCCCTGGGGAGGTTTCTGCTCTGGTAAGTTATGATGCTCTTTACCTGCCTGTCTGCCTGTCTCTCAATTTTGGAGGCAGTGGTTTGCCCTGGGGCCTCACTTCTCTGATGAATTCAAGAATTATTGATTCCTCAGTTTGTTGAGCTATCTGCTTGTTGTCAGGACAGAGTAGCAACTTCTGTAAGTTCCTTATAGGCCTGACTAGAAACCGGAAGTGGCTTAAAAGGAGTTTTAAGTTAAAACTTTTAAAGAGGTTGAAAAGAATTTGATTTGTGGGAATTTGAAGGAAAATCCTTTAAGAGAATGGTAGCTAGAGGAGATAGCAAAGTGAGGGGAGCAGCTTTTTGAAAATAGATAGCAAAGAGAAGTGCTTTTTTTTAATTCCTAATAGTAAATATTTAGGTGTCTTTTTAAACAGTTACTTAGCTTCAATTTCTTGTTTTTACTCAAATATATTCAAAAGCAAGTTATCCTTTATTTTTCTGTCTAATAACATATTTAATCAAAGTCTAGAGAATTAAAGTAGAGATTTTATCATTAAAAGAAAGTACTTTGAAAAAATAGGTAATTACTAGCCAGCCAACAAGTGTTCACTGTTTCTTAAGTGTCTCATAGCATTTTGTAAATTGTGCACTGCATTAAGTTAAAGGATACTGGTATTCTCTGACTTTTTCGGCAGTGAATAATTTGGGTCTGTGTTCTTGGAAATCCAGAATGCACATAGTACAGGATTCCTAAGAGTATTTAATATATTAAGCAACCTTTTTGTTAAGTCTGCTTTTCCTAAACTTAAGTTCATGCTTGATGAACGTTCTTTGTAGAGCATGTTCTGAGAGACAGTAATAGTAAGTAGCTAGGTTTCTGTCCACCTTGTGTTTATAGGGGAAGTAGTATAGAGGAAGAACTCATAGTTTAGTCTTCAGAAAACTTGAGTTTCTGCTTTTAATCCTTTTGTGAGTCACTGTATTGGAAAATATATTTAATTTCCTCATGATTTAATTTTCCTTTTGTGAAATATGGTAACTTTTCTCCTTTTCTAACTCACAGTGATGTTGATATTATAATTTATAATTATCAAAAAAGCTTTAGAAAGTAAGGTTTATGTATGGTTCTTACGGAAGGTGAACATTTGATGCCTACCTTCTGGGAGTAGGTGACATTGATGTGAATTGTCATAGTAACCATAAACCTGTATAAATATCGAAGCTGCAAAGAATCAAGTACTTAAGTGGATGTCTTGTTAACTTTAAGGCAAAGCAGCAGTGCTAAGAATTTGTTTTCATATAATTTTTTTTCTTTGTACATACTATAATTTGTGGCCAAGATAAGATAATAATAAAGCAAGAATAAATACACATTTTACTGTTACTCAGTAAGATTTACAGGGATAAGAGGAAACTTCCCTAGCTGGGAAGCTTATCCTAATTATTAATGACAGAAATAAGATAGAAACAGGATAGAAAGTTTTGGGGTATAATCATGCAGTTGTTTTTGAGATAACTTCCTTAGCAAAAGCAACTAAAAGTACAGATGTTAAAACAGCTTTAGAATAATGCCTACAATAATTGGGGGTGGAAGAACTTTTTATACGAAGAGGACTAAAGTATTCAGATTTTTTTTTATTATTGAAGAAGCTTAAAATGATGGATATGATTAAAGTTTACATAATTAATTAATGAATAGAGAAATTGAAAAATGGTGACAAAATCCCAAGAGGTATAAAAATACACATGCCAAAGAGGTGGAAGCATATATTCCCATCATGTCTCTGACCTCAGTGATCATGAGTTGTTAGTCACAGGAAGACAACTGGTGAGATGGGGCTAGGGCCTGGCTCTGTGTCATCCATTGACTTAGCTGCTAGTATGGATCATAGACTCTTAGGCTGTTGAGCAGAACGTAACGTAGATTTGCAAAAATTTCCAGAGTCTTGACCTTTGCAAACATTTGACACTACTAGGGGTTAAGGGAGATTGAGTCCAAGATGATACAATACATGAAGGGGTTGGCAACAGTATACTGGATAATGTACTGGTATGCGGTGTCTAATGTAGATGTAACTTTGACTGCATAGTATTGTTTGTGTGTGTATATAAAAATATATGTAAGCATGCTGCCCTTTAATATTAAATTTTAGTATAAATAATTTTTCTGTACTTCAAATTGCTTTTTTAAAGTATGCTCTCTTTTGAAGTACAGTGTACGTAAAGTATAGTATCATGTTATCTCAGTGAATTTTAACAGTATTAATAGGTATTGTATATGTATAATACTATGTATTAATGCAAATTAATATATTACTAATATTATTTGCTAATATTACCTGTGTAATCCAGCTTTAAATCAAGAAACAGTATTAGCAGCATCCTAAAAGTTCTTCTGTGCCTCCTCCCAGTCTGATATCCATACTGCCTATGCCAAAGATAAACACAGTACTGACTTTTATACCATAGATTATTTGGGGGTTTTGAATTTTACATAAATTGAATTTTATATAAATTGAATTTTATAAAATTGAGTCATGTAATATGTATTTTGTGTTATTTCATAAACTTTGCTATGTTTATGAGATTTATTCATATTATTGCGTGTAGCAATATTTCATTCTTTCATGGCTTGTAGTGTTACACTGTTACTATACCAGTTATTATCTTTCTACTTTGATGGACATGACATTTAGGTTGTATCTACTTTTGTCTACTACAAATAGTACTACTGTTAATTTTCTTGTATTGTTTTTTGATCAACATAAATGCAGTTAGGATTAGAGTTGCTGGGTCATAGGATGTTCATCTGATAAGCATGGTAGATACTGTTAAATGTTTTGCCAAGTTCTTAGACCAATTTACATCTTCAGTAGCAATATATGAGAATTGCAGTTACTCCACATTCTTGCCAATAGTTGGTATTATTTATCTTTTTCATTGTAGCTGTTTTGGTGAGTGTGTGATGAAATAGTCCTTACGGTTTTAATTTGTGTTTTCTGGATGTAATGAATCACATTGGTGTCTATCTTTTTATATTTATTTACTTACTTGTATAACCTTTTCCACAAATTGGCTGCTAACATCCTTTGCCATTTTTCCTGTTGGCTTTTCTTTTTTCTTACTTATTTCTAGCTGTTCTTTATCCTGGCCATGAGTCTTTTGTTTTATATATATGTTAAGAGATACTAACTTTGTATCTTTTATTTTTCTCTTAATACTGCCTCTAATGAACAGAAGTTCTTAATTTTAATGTATACATTTTTCCCTTTATAACTGGTGCTTTTTTTTTGGTCTTAAGAAATCTTTGCCTGCCCAAAATGCATGAATGTATTTGCCTATATATTTTCTAGAAGCTTTACTATTTTACCTTTCACCTTTAGATGTAACATACATATGGAATTGATTTTTATATCTGGAGCAAGGTAGAGGTCAAGATGATGATTCTTCTGTGTGTGAACCTGTTGTTACATCTCAATTCTGTCCTTTGGTTTGCTTGTCTGTCTTTACAAAAAGTCTTGATAAATGATAGTGTGACTAATTGTTCTTCTGTGGGACCTTAAGATGTTCTCCCTTTACATTGCTGAAATGATAATTTATGACTTTTTTGATTAGTTTTGCTAGAATTATCAATTTTATTAATCTTTCCAGAAATCAACTTCTGATTTGTTTTCTGAAGTTTTGTTTCAATATCTTTGCTTTTGATTTCATTAATTCTGTTCTTTTTTACTTTCTTTTTCAGATTAGATTTTTGTTCTATCACTTATTTCTTAAATAATGGATATTTAAATAATTACTGTCATTCTTTTTTGATACAGGCATTTTAGGCTACAAATTTAACTCTTAAGTGTAGTTTCAGCTGCATGTCACAACCTTTTATATGTCCTAGCTTCATTATCATTCATTTAAGTACTTTCTATTTTCCATTGTGACTTCTTTGATTCAAGAGTTAAGAATTATGTTGGCTAAGTTCGAAATAGATGTGAGTAGTGTTTTTTTAATTTTCTTTTTTCTTTCTTTTTTATTTTGTTTAGTGATTCCTTGATTAATTCCGTTAATCCAGAGAACATACTCTGATTTCAGTCCTTTGAAATGAGGATTCCTTTTTGATTCAGCATATGGTAGTTTTGATAAATGTTCTATGTTCATTTGAAAAGAATATATACTATTTTGTTATTGGATATTATTTCTGTATAGGTCATTATATTGTATTTGTGAATCTTGATCATATCCTTTTATGTTTACTGTTTTTTTTTTTTCCTCTATTTTGTTTGCTTCTTTTATCAACTATTAAGAGAAAGGTGGGAAAGCTTCCCAACCTACTGTGGTTTATATTTTGATGTTACTTTCTTGAATATATGCACTATCAGCTTAGCTTAAATTCCTGATGAATTGCCCCTTTTTTATTATGAAATGCCCCTTATTAGCTGTTAAAATACTTCGTGTCTTAAAATCTAGTTTGTCTGACATCATTTTTCTTTTGATTAGTTCTGGTATATAGCTTTTCCCATCCTTTTACTTTCAACTTTTCTGTTTTCTTCCATTTTAAATGTATCTCTTATAAGTGTCTTATTTTTTATCCTTTCTGACAATCTTGATCTTTTAGTGATTGCCTTAGAGATTACAACACATATCATTGATTTATTGCAATCTCCTGAAAATATTTATTTTTACCACTTCCTTAACAATGCTAAGAACTTAGAACACTTGAAGTCTACTTACACTTCTCCTGCTTTTTACCTTATTGTCCTGAATTTCTACATATTCTTTAATACTCATTAGATAGTATTGCTTTATACAGTTAATACTTATTTAGATTTATCCCTGTGTTCCCTTTTTTACTTTATACTGTATTTCTGGGCTTTCTTATGTGAATCTTTTTTTTTTTTTTTTTTTTTTTTTTGCCTATATAGAACTTCTTTGCCTATACAATTTCTTTTGCTAAACATCAGCTGTCAACAAATTTACTTTCTGTTTATCTAAATACACACTTGTACATACGTCTACCTAGATGAGGCAAGCGGTCTTTCTTTTCTTTCTTTTCCCTTCCTTCCTTTCGTTCCTTCTCTCTCATTGTCTCTGTCTATTTCTCTCATTGTTTCTAGCTTCTTCAATCTTTTGATTGATACCTTTCTTTGGATTTGCAAAATTCTTGGCCATTTTCTCTTCAGATTTTGTCTTTGCTTAATTCTCTTCTTCCTTCTTCTGAGACTCCACATATATATTAACCACTTTTTTATTATGTCCCATCCATCTTATGTGCTCTTTTCTCCAAAAGTTACCCATTTTTTTGTTTTTAAAAATAAACCTAATTTGCTGTTACTCTCATATTTAGTTCTTAATTTTGTAAATTCAGATACTTTTTAATCATTTCAGTTTGTGGTTAAATTCCAGCTTTGTTTTACCTTTTCACGTATTTTTGTAAATTATTAAAGTCTCTTTATTAATTTCAGATTTATTTATCTGTGAGTCTGAGACTGATAATCTGTGGCATTTTTTTTTCTTTTGATCATTTTTTCCAGAATTTCTCCAAGTTGTTAATCTCTTGCAGAACAACTTTTTTTTCCTGAAGTTTTATATTATATCTTTGTTTTATTTTGCTGATTTATTTTCTTTTATTGGATCCTGTTTCTTGGTGTGCCTAATTTTTAATTAGATGCCAGACATTGTGTTTGACAGTTTATATAGGATCTGAGTGATAATCTGCTACAGAAGATGGCTCACCTTTTCCTCTGCTGAGCAGACAGAATGCGGTCAAATCACTTGAGTCACAAAATTTTCAAAGACTTCATTTTGCTATGCATTCTTTCCTGAGCTGCTTATTCCTGTAGCTTCAGAATTCCGTAAATGTCTCTAGAGGGGATTTAGTTCAGCCTTCGGTTCAATGTTCTCTTTTTCCTTTATAATGAGAATACTGGCCCTTCAGGTCTCCAGTTGGTTTCACCAGCTTTGCGTGACTGCCGAAAGCTCTGCTGGATCCCTTCCTCCTAACAGGACGCAGGCAGAAATGCTGGTCTTTTGCATGGATTCTCAGCCTCTTGCTTTATGACTGCAGTCAGCAAATACTGTGAGGGCAAGAGTGGGAAAGTGAGTGCTGGATGGCACTCTACTTTCTGTGAAATTTGGCTCCTCAAGTTTTGATTGCCCCCCAACTCTTAGGTGACTTCAGCTGGACAGGCCTCTGGTTTTGCTTGTATTGTTTGCCATTTCTAGTTATTGTTGGTTGAAGGATTATTCTGTGGCAAGTGATGTAGCAAGTATTACATATATACCCCTTGTTAAAAAAAAAATAAAAAAAGGAAAATGTCTCCACTCCACTTCTTCATACCTTCCTAATCTTACTGTTCTTAATAGTAACCATTGCTATTACATATAGATATATGTCTGCTGTTATATATATATGTCTGTGTATATAAAATATATATTTTTGTTTATACATATATGTATACCATATGTGTGATTGTTATGAGTGTTATTATTATAATTATTAAGATTATTAAGTTTACTAGTGGGCAGTATATACTTGCACACAGGGAAAAGATGCAGTATGTGTAAAAAGATCTAAAAAATTATTCTTTAGTTAAAAAATTTCTTTCCGCCATTAGCTCTGAGTTCTCTAGTTACACTTTCTAAGTTTAACTGTCACTTTTTGGGTATATTTATTTAACAGATAAACCTTTCTGAACCTATCTTGTGCAAGGCACTGTTCTAGATGCTTAGGAGAAATGAGTAAGCAGATGAAGATACTTCTTTGGAGGTTACATTTTGCTGGAGGAAAGACAATATACATGATAAACAAATTGTACAAAATGCTAGAAGCTATAAGGGCTGTGATTAAAAAAAGAAGAAAAATTGGACAGGATAAAGGGGTATTGGTAGTGCCAGTGCAAATTTTAAATTGGGTGGTCAGAGTAGGGCTCGTTGAGTTTTGTCATCGTGTATGTTTGAGCTACCTAATTCTTTTAAGTAGCTGTGTAGTTTTCTATTGGATGTATGTAATTTATTTACTCAGATCTCTTAGTCATTAAGTTTTATCCAGTCGTTTATATTGTAAATAGCTATAGTGATGTTCCTTGTGTGTGTTATATGATTATGTGTGCATTTAATACTCTGCTTACTTTTATTTTGACATACTCAGTTTTTGTGCTGTCATATCGCAATAATTGTGTGTATATATATTTTTTTTCTTTTTTGGCTTTTAAGCATGGATTGTCATATATCAAGATTTTTATAGTTGGTTTAAAAAAGTAGTTAATTTCTCTGACATTTATTTTGTTTGGGAATCTTAGTTGGTTATTTTCCAAACATCTAGTTGATTGTTGCCAGGACTATTATTGAATCCTTTTTGTGATATGCCTTCCATTGTATATTCAATTTTTATATGTGGTAAGGTACTTTTCTGGAATTGACGTGTACATGGTAGTTGAAAGTTAACGCTGCTTGTTGGATACTCTGGAGGGAAGGCTTTAGAGGGAAGAAGAGGAAGGAGGTATTTGTAATGTTTTGACTAGAGGAAGGACTCAGGTTGTTCACTATAGCAAGTAGTGCCAAGGAGCTTATTGATTTCAAAGATCAATTGAGTGATGATTAACTGGCTTGAAATTCATTTCTTTTTGCATAACTTAGAGGGATCTCTAAGTAAGACATTCCTATTATGTTAAAGATAAGGAATGTAGCAAACCATCAAGTAGAAACTAAGGAATTTTAAAAGAATTTTGAAGAATTCCATAAGCTTAAGATTCAACTAAAGAAAAATTAGTAATCTAAAGAGAATGGAATTGATCATCAAAATATTAGTCAGTAGAAGGAAGATGTCAGCTAGAAAGTAAAAAAAATCTGAAACATATCAATAAAATGTTTGAGTTAATAAAACATTTGTAAATTAGGTACTTTTATAATAGAGTTTATCTTATATAAAAACAGTGACAACCAAACATTCATACCTCATGGAAGCTGGTGAGCTTGGCATAAAGAAATAGGGAAAAATTAAACTTTTGTTATAATATTGGTGATGGCCTTGTCTTTCGTATAAAAGATGATAGGCTTAGCTGAGATTGTTCAAGAGGTTGGGATAGCGTCCCTAGAATTGATAGACCACTGTAGTCTGCTTTGACTAAGATGCTGGCTTTGAACCCTGGGGTTTCCTGAGACCCTTTCAGTAAATCTATAAAGGTTTTCGTAGTACTAAGTAAGCTGTTATTTGCCACTTTTTACTTTGTTGACTTTTGCACTGATGGTTCATAGCAGTGGGAGGTAAAAACTTCTGGTATTTTAGTATAAATTAATGCAGTGTCACTAGACTGTTAGTAGTCATTGTATTCATCACTGCCATACACATGCAGAGAAAAAGAAAAAAGCCAGTTTCAATTAAGAATGTCTTTGTTGGAGCAGTGCAATTATTAATTTTATTGTATAAGTTGCAGCCCTTGAGCATCTGTCTTTTTAACGTTTCTTGTGATGAAATGGAAAATGCACATAATGCTGCATTTCTAAGTACATTGTCTTGAAAAGCAGTTATGTGATCACTTGAGAGCTGAGCTCGCTGTTGCTTTAGCACACTATTTTGCTATGCAGAATGACTGTGGTTAGTTGGACTTCAGTATTTGACAGACTTCTTGGTGGGGGAGAACAAAGTGAGCCTCTCACTTTAAGGAAAATAGCTGATGGTATTTGATGGCTTTTAAGCAAAATTTGAGCTTTCAAGTAAAAATCAGAATTTTAGAAACTGTTATTCGCAGCTGTAGCATTGAGTTTCTGAAATACTTAACGCTTTTCTGATGATATTTTTTTTTTCTGGGCAAAAATTTATTATGACACTATTAAACTGTTTAACATTTTCTCAAGATACAAGAATTATTTGGATGAAATATTACATACTATAAGCTTTGTATACCTTTATATGCTACACTTATTTACAGACTATATATACATATATATATGTGTATATATAGTTTAACAAATATTTTTGCTTATTTTTTTCTAAAGAGAAAAATGACTTGTGAGGAAGTTTTTCCATGCTGCAAGACAAAGTAGCCTGCTTATATTTAAATTCCTAATATATTTAAAAGAGCAAATTTAATGTTGTAAGTTATAATTTAAAAAATAATAATTCAGACTCTTCTGGAGCTAAGAAAAATGTCAATTGATAAGCATCTCAAAAAATTTTAGGTCAGTATTTCAGTGTACTGTTTATTTGAAATGGTACCAATCCATAAACTACAATATGGATGTTATTCACATGTGCAACTGTAATGGCTAGAATTAGGAACAGACTTGGCATTTCACTAAACCAGAACAAAATTAGAAGTTTTATGCTGAACTCCGGAACAAATCAGTGGTCAGCTCTAAAGGATGTATAGTATACACTTGCAGTACTTTCTATTTCTTGAAGAAAACCCACCAAAGCCAGGGACATACCACTTTTTTGAAGACAGTGCCACTTTTTTTTAAGGTTATGCTATTACCTGGAAAGAATCGTGACACCTATGTTAGTGCCTGCTGACAGCATTTCTGATGGTATTGGAGGTGGTTGTCGGAGATTCCTAAAATCACCCTCAGATTCAGTAATTTTCTAGCTATGAGTAAGCAGAACTCGGCAAAGCTGTTGCCCTCACATCAACAGTGTATTATAGCAAGAGGATACAGATTATAATCAGGGAAGAAAGTGCTGTAGGGCTTAGAGTTCAGGAGAGACTAGATGCAAGCTTCTAGTTGTGCTCTCCCAGTGGAGTCACACAGTGCTTAATTCTTCCAGCGACGGTGTGGGACAACACATAAGAAGTATTGCCAATCAGGAAAGCTCACGTGAGCTTTGATGGTCAGAATTTTTATTGAAGTTTAGTGATGTAGGGCTGGCGCCCCCTTGCGGCTGATCTTAGTTACTCCATCAGTTTGACTTCAGAGATGGACTAAATCCCCTACCATAAATCGTATTAGTGTAAATTATCCATCATGGCCCAAGGTTCTCAGTAAATAGACGCTCTTACTGGGCAGGATATTTCAAGGGCATAGAGGTTACCTCCTAAGAGCTGGGCAAGGGCCAGATACGCAGTTTAGACAACCCAGGTCTACTTTCCTGTCTAGTGGTGATATAAAGAATGTGATATTTTGACATGCAATTAAACATGTTAACACTTGCAAGATCTATGTAACTCAGTGAACCAATATCACCTTGTGGCTATTGCATGATATGGCTATTGCATGATGCTACAAAATATGCATGAATAAATGGTACATCAGTGGATTTTAATAGCAGAGCATAAAACATTTTAGATGTGGTTAGATTCTACATTTTATCTAACTTTTAAGTAACTACATTAGGTAACACTCAACCAAAACAATATACAGTGACTGATTGAATTCAGAAACATATATGGGAATCCAGCTGTCTTCTATTAAGTTAGCTATTAAAGAGTATATAAGAATGTAAAATAATTCTGCTCTTTTCACTACATGTTTTTGGGAAATTATGGTTACTTTTACATAAAGAATGTTTTCTATATTGGAAATAGTAACTCTATTATGTATTAATTTAAAATTAATTAGTAGACATTTAGAATGTCCTCAGTTTTAATTTCTATTACTGTTAATGTTGATAGATACAACCTACATAAACACATTCTTTGGGGTCCAGTCATTTTTTAGATATGTCGAAGTACCTAGAGACCAAAAAAAAACTGGTCTAGAGGTAATAGAGGAATGAGATGAACGGCTCAACTAAGGGAAAGGTAGGCTTGTAACTGGGATCTCAGCGATAACTGGAGCCAGGGATTGGAATATTCTCATGAATCTTCATTTCCATCTCTTTATCTGTTTGGCCCTGTAACCTTCATTCTTTCTTATTATAGACTGGCTCTTCCATGTATTGGAAAACCTAGGAAACAAATAAACAGAAACCCTTTCTTTGGCCTTGCATCCTGTAACTTTTACCATCAGAAAAAGACTGACTCTCAGTTCCAGTGTGAAAAAAATAATTGGAAAGAAACTTTGACTCTGCTTGGTTCAGCATGGAATGATCGATTTTGACTAGACCACATTCTCCAAAGAAAATGAAAGCCTCCTCAGAAGCCATGTTGTTGGAAGTGAGGGAGAAAGAGTTCCCAGAGGGGGGTGTGCGTGTGAGTGTGAGTTTTCCCTGAGTGGGGAGGGGTTGCTGAACAGGCACCTCCCAAATCAGCATCTTTGAGTGTCAGCCAGTTGTACGGATTGCCAGCATTGGGGGACTTCAGAGTAGGAGATGTTGGGGTGTCCGGGTGAGGGAACTAGTGTTTCTACTCAATTTTTCTACTGAGAAAATTGATGTGACTACAAGGCATTATATGCTTGATGATTTTTAGATTTAAAACACCACATTGGGCAGAGTGGGTTTTAGATAATTCCTTTGGGGAGGTGGAATTTGGGCTCTGCCTGGAGGCCTAGTGTCCCCTAGGGGGAAGAGTGATAAAAGATCTCTAGGATAGAGTGGGTAGACAGTATGGGTTGAGGAATAGCTTGAATGGGAGAATGCAAGGCATTTAGCTAGATAGGTGGATTCCAGTAAGGGATTATGACTTCAGAATCTCAGTGTAGGCAGGAATTTTTGACAAATTTATTCTTCTTAGCCTCCCGCCCGTCAATGCCTACTGTGTTCAAAGCATTGTACCAAGTGCTAGGGTAGAGAATTGTGAAGATGACTTATATGTCCCCCGTATCCTCAAGTACTTTTCAGCCTAATGGAGAAAATGAATGTGAAAATGACTATATTACAGAAATGATAAATATCAGAAAAGGGTATATAATAAATAAGCTAGGAACATGATAGAAGAAAATTAATTATGACCAGAGGACAAAGTAGATGGCATCTGAGGTAGGCATAGAAGAATGACGTGGATAGGCAAAGGGCTGGCAGTAAGGACATTTCAGATGAAGGAATAGCATGATCAAGGGGATGGTGGCTTGAAAGTGTGTGCTTGGTATGTTTGGGAAGTGGCAAGCAGTCCTGTGAAGATTGGCAAAGTCATAAGAATTACTGAATGCCATGTCAGTAGTTTGGATTTTATTCTATAAGCAATGGGACTGTTTGTTTTTGAGTTGTGATTCAGGCATAGCTGTTTTGGGAGGCGTTATTACAGGTGTATAAGGAAATGCAAGAGCAGTGAAGCTCAAAGACCTCATGCAGAACTACTACAGGGTGTGGTGAGGAGGGATACTGACAGACAGTGGGAAAGGAAGTGGTTAGATAGATGAAAGGGTATTGAGAAGTAGGAATTGTTAAGGCTCTTTGACTGGATATGTAGGACACAGAATAGAGGAATAAGTCAGAGATACTGTTGTGAGAGAGGTTTCCAATAGGTTTAACCATATGTAATTTTTTTAACCTTAAAAAAACAGCAATATATGGTTCTACCTAATAGCTTGGATGAGTTGATTGATGTGTGACATATGTAAGGATGAGAAACAGGAGAGAAAGAGGAGGAGGAGCGTGGGAGGAATGATGGTGTGGTCATTTTTTGATGTGTTGAGTTTGAGTTATCTGCTGAGATACTCAAATTGAAAGGGTCCGGCAGCTGTTGGAAATGCAGGTTGTCAGTTATGGCTGGCTGGAGAGTTAGGAATGATTTATGTTGATTAATACTCTATGTCATGAAACCAGATGAGTATGATGGACGTGTGACCTAGATTATACAAATGATAATCCTCTTGTTTTGGAGATGCTGAACAAAATCTTCTTGGAGGGGAGGATATAGCTCAAGTGCTAGAGCACATACCTAGCATGCACGAGGTCTTGGGTTCAATCCCTAGTACCTCATCTAAAAAAAAAAATTTAAACAAAATCTTAAATATTACACCTTTTGTTGAGGGCATTATATTTGGGAGCTAGGCAGAGAGAGGTTTCCAAATTGTTTAAAATATTGAGTTTTATATTAAAATGGATATGTTCTAAGAAAAATGGATATATTCTGATTTTCATAATCGCTGTTCATAAATATGTACAGAATTATGTGGAAGCTCTTATTAATGGCTAACAGGCAAAAACTTCCTTTTTAAAAGATCTTGTGCTTTTAAAGAAGTAGCTATCTTCTGGGGTTTTCAGAATGTCCCAGTCTGTGTGAGTACAGAGTACTGTTTGATACCTCATGTTAGAATGCTGATGTAAGAGAGGGTTGAACAACTGTTGGTGTTATATTTTATGTATTTAAGTAGTAGCATTTGAGAACAAGTCTTTTTTTTCCATTGTTTTTAATCTGTTAGTAATCAAGCAAATTAAATATTTCCCAGCAATTATTGTTATTCATCTTGCTTAAGAAACAATGTTGATGTAAAGTAGAATACACCATAGGTAAAAATAAACCTAATTTTAAAAAATGAATATGCAGCCTGCTCCTTTGACTTCTGTTAGTGAAAGTGATTCTATTAGTGAAACTAGTGAATCAAATTTCTTTGACTTCTTACATAATTTGTTACTCAGAGTGTAAATTTAAAGCAAATATAAGAAATAATTATGAGCTTGTGCCTTGGCTCCCCTGCTTTTAACAAATGCCTTGGAAGGTCTTGTTGTTCTGGCCATGGTATTTGGAGAACAGTTCTTTCTTTGGACAGTTACTTTGGTTATCTTAACAAGGGCCTCTGGTTTCATAATGTACTTGGAGAAATAAAAGAAGAGCTGTGGGAAAAATAATCAGCTTGACAGAAGCCAATGAAGAGCTTATTCTGATTTCTAGGTAAGCAGTAGACAGTTAAATTTGACAATCACAAACATACTTCAAAACCTAAACCTCTTTTTCTTTTTATCTTTTTCCTCTAAGTTCTTCACCTCTCTCCCTCAAAGGTAGGTTGGTGCCTTTTGTGTTGGCCTTTGAGTGCCAAGTTGAATAGTTTATACATCATTTGGTAATGGGGAGCCATTTGTAGACTTTTCTGAGTTCCTAGAGTAAAGTGATTAAGCCTATGGTTTAGTAAGAATCTGTTCTGAAGATGAGTCTTTCTACAGTTGTAAGAAGGGTTGAAATAGTAGGAGAGGAAAAGAGGGCCTGGGCTAGAGTAATTGGTGAGGAAATGGAAAATAACAGAGTTTCCAGTGGTGTTGCAGATGCAATATGCAAGTTGGCAGTAGTGTTATGGCTAGAGAGATAGGAAGGAATCAATGTTGCTTTTGAAGTTTGAGTCTGAACTCTAGGAAAGATGCTCCTGCCATTAACAGTATAGAGTAGTAAAGAGGAAGGAGGGGTGTGTGTGTGCGCGCGCGCGTACATGCGCAGGGTTGGTTGCTGATATTTTAGATTTGGCTGTAATCACCTTAAAGTGAAGATTCTTAGCAGGTACTTGTTAAATTTGGCCTGAAGCTTAGGAGGAAAGCCAGATTTAGAGAAGAATTTGGTACTCATCCTCAGAAGTTATCGTTTGAGCTAGAGAGGTACTGATATTTCCATGAATGAGAGTTGAGAAATAGAAATTTCTGAGGAAAAAACCGTAGGAAATACCTTAATTTTAGGATGACCTGTGGCTAAATTGCATAATCTTTCCACCGCATTAAAACAGATGTTATATAGGAAAAACACCTTGAGAAAACATAGGAAATCTATGTCTAAAACAGTGCCTAAACATAGTAGGTGCTTAAAAAATATTTGTTGACAGAATAAATATGATTTGTTTGGGATATAAAGGACTTAGAGGAGAGGATAATGGGCATATTGTAGAGAACTCTAAGCGTTATGTTATAACACCTACTCCCCCCGCCCCTCATTGGGTTATTGCTCAGTGCAGAAGAGTGGATAGATCTGAGAATATTCTGAACTTTTAAAATGTTCTTTAAGATAGATTTCTCTTTGAGGTACTGAAAGAAGTTCAGCAAGTCAGGTTATCAGTTTAATCTAATTCAGAGGGTATATTCTTTGTTTTACCTGCTAAGAATTAGACTTGTAAAGTATATTTTGAAAGTTTAAAGTATTTTCATATTACCGTATCTGTATGTAAACTTTTTTTTTTGCCTTTGTCTTTACTTTTTCCCTCTGCCTGTGACGTCTTTCTCACCTTCTCAGTACTTTGCTTTCTCTGAATTACTTGCTATTCATCTCTTAGGTTTCCGTTTAGCCATCAGTTTTTTCAGGAAGTGTATAGTAAAATGCTAAGACTGATGTTTTCCATATGCCCCCACATTCTAGTACTTGCTGTACCTGATTGCAGGTGCCTGTTTTGTCTGTATTCTCCGCTAGACCGTAACTTCTATGTTATGGTGTTCTCTGGTGTTAACTTGTTTCCTACCGTGTAGCACAATGCTTGGCACATAGTTTGTTGGAGATGGACTAGATAAGAGGCCATGCTAGACTGAAGTTTGCTTTCAAACTTTAGATTCAGTGTTTTAAAGGTATATCTTAAAATACAGGTTAAGGAATATTTTAATTGCAATAGGTAGCCACTGAATCACCATACTTTCCAAAGTTTTAGATTGAACATTTTGTGAAATTAAAAAAACAGTTTCTTAAGTAGAAAAACTACCCTTCAGGGTAGTTAGTTTATAACCATGTTGGAGTAATGCATTGAACCAGATGATCACAAGTCATTTCCTTGCCCGGTTTTCATGCACTTAGGTACTGTTATGACACTGTAATTGTTGAAGTTCTAAGAGAAACTCAACTGTAAGAATTGGTAGTTCTTGAGAAATGAAATTACACAGATATCCGAGATGGAGGATGTAAGGTAGGAACTGATGCTAGCCTCCTCCTAGTAAGTATTGTGCTTTTGCTTTCGTTGTTGTTTTGTTTTTTGTTTTAATAAATGTGTTTGATTAGTGCATAACATTTTTGGAGAGGGTGTGGCTTTTTCTACCCTTCATTATCTGTGTTCCAGGATGATGGGAGTCAAGGTTAGTGAGTGTGAGACTGTCTTGGTTGAGTGCACTTCAGTATAAACTTTTGGTTGTATGTGCATTGTGTTGTTGGTCCCACCTTGTGTATATTTCTGTTTCAGTAAATTGAATTTTTGGATGAATAGGCATGCAATGGTGCTGTTTCTTTACAAATACTCCCACAGAACTAAAACCTCCTTTGGACCCTATAAATATGTTACCTGTGGCAAAAGGAAATAGTTTCTGCTCTTGCCTTGAGCTAATGTGATCTGAGATATATAACTAAATACATAGACACACACACGCTTGTTATTTGCCTGAACACAAATGTACTCAAATGTCTAACATACGCATGAACATTTCTTCTCAAGTTTAATTAATACAGTTGGTGTAAGGGGTACTACATCTATTTTGCTTATTCTAGTGGTTGTTCAGGTGAATTTACTTGTGACCAAATTTTAGTCTGTCTACAAGTGATGAAAAAAAAAAGACTGAATAAAATCAGTATAAGATATCTTTTCTTTACTTCCCCCTTCACTTTGAAAAGTCAACTTATTTTTCTTAACTACCAGCTCAGGCTGTACAACTATAGGAACTATGTTTGTTAAAAGGAAATATGGGGATTTTAGGAGATTTATAGTAGTTTGAGCATATGTCTTTATGTCTTACTAGCCTGAGATAACCAATTTAATTTCAGAAAGAACAGCATATATGAGAAAACCTGATTAACGTCTTTGAGAGTCACAGAAGAACTTGAGAAGTTTGTAGTATGATCAGGGATACAGCGTTCCGAGTGATTCAGGTGACAAGAGATTTTTTGGCAAGTAGATTTGCGCACATGTTTCTCTGTAAGAACTTTGGTGCCTGTCAGTGACATAACCAGGAGGAAGAGCATAGTGGAAAGTAAAAGTGATCTGCTGGGAACTTCAGTGTAGTTTCCCTTTTGGACCAAGTTTGCTGATGGTAGCGCTATTTTCATTGTTTTCTGCTACAGTAGACAGTTTCCATTTAGGATTGTCAAGTTAGTTGTAAATAATTGTGTAGTTTGAATTAAGTGACTGTCTATATTCACACCAGCTTGTGTTCTCGTATGAACTTCTGTATTATTCTACCTGATTAGGAAAGACTAAAAAGCACAAAGGCCCCTCCAAGGCCCCTTAAATATACTACACCAGTATACAACGTGTTCATAAAAACATTCATGTGATTCCAAATTTAAAGGTGAAATGATTCCTGAAACGTGCGCAATTTGTCTCTTTTACTGTTGACTTATTTAATGTACAGTTTCATCTTGGATGTTATATTTTAGATAAACTGATTGTGTAGTGTCTGAGAAAATGAAATCAAGGGACCCCACTGCTGCCTGTAAGATTTCTCAGCAAAAGCTGAGGAAAAAATGTATTTACTTTTTAAATGTCATGCTGTTTCTTTCCCCCATCTTCCTTAGAGAGAGAGAGAGGGAGAAGGAGAGGGAGAGGGAGACAGGGAAAGAGAGAGAGAGAGACAGAGCAAGACAGGGATAACTTCCTTCTAAATAGGGAAACAGATACTTTATTATTAAAGTGTTATTTTAGGCAAATTTAAGTCACAGTATCTCAAATGCATACTGTTCTTGCCATCCCGCAAAAGCATAATCCCACATTGGGGAAAGGATGGAGCTACATGCGGGTTTCCTTCTAGAATTGCCAGGAGAAATGAAAGAATTTCTAGCTTACGAATTCTTTGGTGCCTCCAACCTCAATTAATAGTATGACCTGTAACATTCAAAACAGAGGTTTTGGGAGAAGAAATTCCCTCTTAAAATCAATGTCTTAGCAGAAACAAAGATTGGTTTCTCCTGTTCTCGTCCCAAAATTAGAAGGAAGGTAAACAAGACTGGAAAGCAGGAAGACAGTTGAGGCTTAGGTCATCCACAAAGTAATTATCCATTATGCAACAGTATAAAATTTGAGATTTTTGTTGATGAAGTTGAATTAATCAGTTCTGTAGTCTTTTATGTGTATGTGTGTATGTAATTTGTAAGTGTATGATTTTGTATTCATTCATAATAATATCTCATCAGCCTTCTATGAGGTAGGTACTGTTACTCTGTGCCTTTTTGTCAATGAGGAGACTTGGGCTCATAGATTAAGAAGTTAGCCCTGTTTGTACAGCCAGAGCTGGGATTCAGACACAGGCAGGGCCCTCGGGCCTGTACTCTTAAACACTGTACTGTGTATAGCCTGTGTAGTGCTTTTTCATTTTACAGTTTTCTTTGAAGGAGTTTAGGACAAATATTTAACTTATTTTGAGGTTGAGATGGAGATTATTTCTCCCTGTTTTACAAGTGACGGTAATGAGGTACCCAGTGTAGAGACTTGGCCATGATTGTGGGGGGAGGTTTCTGATAAGTCCTAGTCTCGTGAGTCTGCTTCACTCTTTGGAAGAGCTTGTGAGGTGTGTGCATGTAGCCATCCTTCTTCGAGCTCTGTCAGCCTAAATTGTTTTCATACTCTTTTCAGAGGTAGATAGCAACCTTCAAAGATCAGAACTATTACTGTGGACATTGAAGAAGAGATTTTTTCTCTTTCCTTTGCATTGGCAGGGAGGAGTCAAACTGAACTTCTAAAGTCTTTCAATATTGTGTTTTTAGATTCAACACTTCTTTCATTCACCAGATACTTTTTAGATTAACATTACTATGTACCAGGTACAGTCTGTGAATTATAATTGCCACATATATGAGCAGAATAAAAAATTTAACAAAAGTGATGGAGTTCATAGATACTCAGTAATCTCACTTTACACTCAGAATATCCTTTCTCCTGTAGGACCCTTCACTTATTCTGTGTTCTTTTGAAGTGTTCCAGATTCCAGTTGCATTTTTTGTTTTTCTTTAAATATTTATTTAAATAGTTATCAGAAAAATTATCTTTAAAGAGAGATAATAAGGCTTTGACTGTAAAGACTTAGAGAAATAGTAGGCATGATTAAATACATGTTTTCTTTCATTTTATTGAAATGATGCTAATGATGTTAAATTGAGTCTTTTAGACAAATATCCACTGGGAAAATGTCTCCTTGGGGAGCGTTGTATCTTTGGTCTGAGGGTATGTTTTGAGAAGTCGTACTCCTTGTTATTTTTTATATAAAATGAATGATAACTACAAATTTCAGAAAGTTAAAGTAGAGAGCATTTTCTTGGCTGCTAGGTTAAACAGAATATATAATGATTCTCCATGAGAAATCACTGCCTTAGGGATGCTGACACTAACCCTACATATTTTTTACCAAAAAAAAAAATCTTAGGTTAAGGAGAAGTTGAGAGGCATTGAGTAAAGGAGACCTAAGGACTAGTGCTCAGTGGATATGAAGTATTTGAATCAAATCATATCACATTAGATTTGTGGCTTATTTATAAAATATTTGTTTTAGCTGCTTATCATGATTCTATAAAGCAGTTTTTAATTTATTTTTTATCTAGTATAATTGATTTTTTGATTTTCAGGTTTTTAAATGGGATAAAGACTGCATGTTTAATTGTGCTTTTATGCTTTGGTAGTAGTTTTAATAAATCTGTGCAGATACATTTAAAATCTTCTTGTTAATGTGATTGACCTTGATAATTTGAAGTTAACAAAGAGAATTCAAGAAATTCTGAATTTTGATTAAGACCATTCAATTTTTTTCCTAGAACAGACACTTGTAACAATGGAATGTTTTAACACTTTTTGAGGATCACACTCAATTTTGTATGTGTTCATAAACCAATTGTTGGATAATTTAATTTCAGTTTATAGTAATAATCAGGATTGACATGTTTTGCCTAATGAGTTCAAAACTTACAAACTTTTGGCATAAAGGGAATTACTAATATTCAGGAAACAAAGTTGTTTATTTAGATTTATGTCTCTGTATACCTCTGTTTTAATGCCAGAATCTTACAGAACTACATAGATGTAAAAACTAAAAATCACAAATATAAAAGTTTTTAGTCAGGTTTTTATTATATATTAGTAATTGTGTAATGCATCATTCACCTCTGTGTGCATCATTTCACGGTGAGTTTACAAATGGAGATTTTTTGCATAAAACACAACAGAAATTTAACAAATATCAAGTACACAAAAATAAGTACTTTTTAAAAATTGCCCTTAATTTTTCCTTTGTTCAGTGTGCAAATCTGCTCTGTGGGATAGCTCCACTACTTTGAGGTATTAAGGAATATGCCAATTTCACAATGGTTGAACTGGTACTAAAATTTTAGAGGAATGCTATGTTCATTGTTCATTCCTTTCTTCCTCTAATACTAATGGTTTACAATTACGTTTTTCCTATTAAGTTATGACCAAGCTCCATGATTGTTTTTCATTATTTTGCTTCTGTCTTATACACAGACTTTCAAGTAAGTGGGTTGGTTTTTATAAGAAAATTAAAAATAATTCTTTTGAGTTTTTTTTTTTTAAATAAACTAAGGAATCAAATAGTAAGCTTTCATTACAGCAAGCTTACAAAAATAGTGATGGTAGCATAATAGTTTTGACTGTTAACTTATGGCTAGATATTAAGTATGTCACTGTAATATGAATGTTTATTTTCCTCTGAATGTTTCAAGTTAGACTACTTGTACTAAAGCATAAGTTTGGATGACTAATATAGTAAAAGTGTACAAATATTTCATAACAATTACATTGTAGATTTGTTACCATGACAATGTGATAATTCCAATCTGTTTCTAAGCATGCTCCAGATTATATCAATCCGTAAGGCTTTTATAGGCATAGATTGGTGGCATGGATGATGCTAGAGTTATAGCCAAGATATTGCCAGTGATTTAAACAGATCGTCAGGTGGTATGGTAGGTAGAAGAAAGTTAAATTGAGAGCAAGAAAGTTAAGGGGACAGAGGTGTGTATTTCCCACATGTTTGTTAAATAAACTTGAAGAGTTGAGTTCAAATGTGTGGTTATGATTAAGAGTGTCTTAAGACAAAAGGGAGTAATCAGCTTCATGTTGAAATAGGAAATTAGAACAGTAATCCTTAGTGTTATTCCATTTCCTACTTTAGGGCACAAACCTAAAATGGAATAAAGTTTTATTTTCTCCCAAGTACTATGTGCCTGTTATATTACATCTTGGTTCCTTATATAGAGAGAGGTAATAAATTGTTTGTTTCCATTTGTCTGTCTTAATCCTATTTTTCTAAGTAAGGATTTGATTGTAATAAGTGATTGTCTCTTGAGCAGATAGACAATCCTGAAGGTAGAGAGATGGGCAGAAATAGAAGAGGTGTATATGTGAGGTGATTAGGCCTGACATAGAACAAAATAAAAAACGAGTTAAAGGATTATTTTTGAGAGACTGAGAAATTGAAAACAGTTGAGTTAAAATTGGAATGACTGGTTCAGAGTAGAATGTAAATGTTTAAGTTACATGTAGGTATTTAAAACCTCTAGTAGTATGTTTTTCAACTACCAGTAGTAATTTTATGGTTGCTATTTTTATTCTAATCTGTTAATTTTTTTCCTTAGGTGGTATCATGGAAAACTTGATAGAACTATAGCAGAAGAACGGCTCAGGCAGGCAGGGAAGTCCGGCAGTTACCTTATAAGAGAAAGTGATCGGAGGCCAGGGTCCTTTGTACTTTCATTTCTTAGCCAGACAAATGTTGTCAACCATTTTAGGTAAGTCTATTCTTATTATGAGGCTTTATTATATAGCTTTCTTGCTGTAGTATTCATAAATATGCCTGCTTTAGTGACATTTAAATAATGGAGAAAGAAGTATGTTTTCAGTTAAATGATTTAATCAGTGATTTTGAATTTATTATTATTGAATGCTTACATTTTTGTTTGAAAACAGTATTGTTATTGGACCTTTTGTGCTAATCCTTAATGTAATTATTACTTTTAAAGTATAAAGAATTAAAAAGAAACGTTGGTAAAGTGGAAATAAAGGAAATAAATACGTTTAGACCACAAAGTAACAGAAAATACAGAAACAGTGTTTTAAGAGTCAAGGTGTTTGCCCTTTAATTCGTTTTAGCTTCACTGTTCTGAAACTCTTTGCAGACTCATTTCAGTTAAACAGACATGTAGATTTTTCAAGTGCAAAGTCTGTATGTATAAATATGTGTACATATAGTATTGTATTTGATTTCATTTTTATGGGAGACATTAAAAAAATCATCTAGTGCCTATAATGTTAACTGATAAAGTGTAATACTCTTGATTTTTAGATTTTAAAATAGGCTTTAAGAGTATTACAACGTGTGTGGAATGTGAAATTATTATATTCTGTATAAATATTTCAAGAGATCTGTAAGTTACTTTTAGCCAAAGAAAACTTACTAAAATTGCTATTTTGTCTTAAATATGGAAAGTAAGAAGAGGTATTTGAGGATGGATTTACAAATATTTTAATGAATTGTGTAATTGAGGTTTATAAGTCAGATATGTATCTCATATCAAATGTATACATATAGCTTTTTGAAAGAAGTAATCTCAAGTAATTTACATATGGTGAAGGTAGTAATAAGTGGTGTTTTAATATAGGGACACAGATAAAGGAAAAGAATATGAAAATTAGAGATTTATAGTTTCTACAGGGCTTGGTCTTCAAAACTGGCTGTAAAGGTTTTTGTTATACTGTATTTTTTTTCCTGTACAAACAGGATTATTGCTATGTGTGGAGATTACTACATTGGTGGAAGACGTTTTTCTTCTCTGTCAGACCTAATAGGTTATTACAGTCATGTTTCCTGTTTGCTTAAAGGAGAAAAATTGCTTTATCCAGTTGCACCGCCAGAGGCAAGTAAAACTTGAATAAAATATCTTTCAAAACTTTATTATTTCACTTTACTAATGGGGTTAGTTCTTGTTCAATTTCTTGTGTGTTTATTATAATATAATTCAGGAGTATTTGTTGTGTTACATTTTAATTCTGGTTGTAGTGTCAGAGCAAAACTGACAACTTCTTTAAAAAAAGGAAGTACTTTTTCTGTAACTTTGTATTTAAGTTACAAGATTTTTTTTATCATACTATATGGTGATACCCTAACAAATATTTCTGAATGAATGAGAAGTAATTACTGAGATCAGAGTGCTAATGCTGAAGTTGCTGCAGGATTCTGAAATGACTTCAGCATCATAAGAGAAAGATTACCTTGTATGATCTGTGTAGTTTATTTAAAATTAAAAGATAACTCATATTAATTGATTAAAAACATTTTGGTTATATGGTTAAAAGAGTTTCTATAAAAACAACAACAAAATAAGATGAACATTTCTAGGTTTTGGTTATTTAGAGCCTCAGTAAAAAATAGTTTGAATGATCCTATGGAGTTTATAATGTGAATTTTTATTGGCTTTAACTCTGTGTGAATATACTTGATTTGACTTTGACATAAGAAGTTTACTTATCTTTTGTAAGTCAATTTTTTTGTGGTTTCTAGCCAGTAGAAGATAGAAGGCGTGTTCGAGCCATTCTACCTTACACAAAAGTACCAGACACAGATGAAATAAGGTATTTTATAATACATTTTCATGTATAGGCGTTTAAAACAGATATTTGAAAGACTCAGAAAATGTGTTGTTGCTCTTGGACTAGGAAGGTTTTGGAATTTGAGGAAATAACATCCAGCAAAGCATTTCTTTAATATTAAGCCCATTGTTCCCATCCTCCTGTGTTGGCTTACCCGTTCAGACTGTAGATTTGGATTAGAGACGCCACAGTGAAGATGCCAGGAGAAATAGTTTAGCTTTTATTAGACTATCTCTGACAGAGTAAGGGAAGTTCTGCTATATTCTATACTCTGTTTTAATTTTTATTGCTACATGATGTTTATGTGTCAACTGTAAATGGTATTCAAATGATGATTAAAGTTTATTTTACATTATGAGTGAATAATTTTGAGTGTTATTAGTGGTGTAAAATTATAGACATGAGAATTTTTTGTTTTTATTATGTAACTTAATTTACGTATGATTTCTTTTATTTCTATAGAATTTGATTTATTATATAATGTGGTCATTTTATTTATCAAATTATGTTAATGATCAAATAATCAGTATCTTTATAAGCTATTTAGCTTTACAATAGGAAATTTGTTTCTTTCTCATAAAACATTAAGGCTGCTTTTGAATAATTACTGATTCTGAGTATACAGCTTCTCGCTGAAATCAACAGCAGCATTGAAAATATAGTGGTAAACTTGAGAGGTACTAAAATTTTCTAGAAATGTGATATTTTAAAAAACAAAGATTGAACTATCTGAAATCTCAAAATAGGCATTCGGTTTTTGTGATTGTCCTCAAAATAACAACTTCTCATTTAATTCTTATTGGCCCACCTTTATTTGTGATTTAGGCTGGAATAGCCAATGAAGGAAAAAGAAGGGGTGAACTGCGTATTTTGAGGATTTTGGGTAATTTGTAAATTCTCAGTGGGATCATCTAGAGCAGCACCTCTCAAAGTGTGATCCGTGTAACCCTGGGGACCCTAGAGATCCATTCAGAGGGTTCATAAGATCAAAACTATTTTTATAATAATACTGAGACATAATTTACCTTTTTCACCGTGACATTTACATGATGGTACAGAAGCAGTGGACAGTCAAACTGCTGGTGCCTTAGCACAAATCAAGGCGGTGGCCACACACTTGCACTTAAAAAAATCCAGTTTCCTTTAAGAATGTTTTTGATAAGACGGTAAAAAATACTTACTTTACTAAATCTCAACCTTTGGCTATACATCTTTTTAACATCTATGTGATGAAATGGAAAATACTCAGAAAACACCTCTACTTTGTAGCAAAGCTCAGTGTCTTGAGGAAAAGAGACACGTTGAGAGCTGAACTAGCTGCTCTTTTTGTGCATGCCATTTTAGGAGAATGATTGACAGGAAAACGATAGTTATTCAGACTTGAGTATTTGACTTTTTTTTTTTTTTAAAAAGACAAAGTGAGTTTGTTCCTTCAAAGACAATAACTGGCAGTACTTGTTGCCAATAACAATTTGAGCGTTCAAGGAATAATTAGAATTCTGGAAACCCTATATTTGCCATCAGGAGTTTGACAGCTTCCCAAATACTTAATGATTCTTCCAATGAGATTGGTGGTAATATTAAAGAATGTGATATTTTGATACTATGTAATATGTTTACACTGGAAGACCTGTATAGCTCAGTGAACCAGTATATTCTAAATGAATGCATGTACAAAATTAATGCACAGGGAAAAGATCCATTAAAAATGCAAGATAGATCAATGGATGTTATTGGAATGAGTATGGGAAGTTCCCATTAATACATAGTTCTAGATTCCACATTACAACCAACCTTCTAGAAAGTACCATAAGGCAAGTTTTGGGATTAATGTCATAGAATATCTATAATTGTCTGAAAGGCTATTAAAATACTTATCCTTTTCTCAACTATGTATTTGTAGAAAGCCAGATTTTCTTCATATACTCTAAGCAAGAACCATATCATGACAGATTGAATATGGAAATAGATGTGAGGATTCAACAATTTTCAGCTAAGCCAGACGTGAGATTTGCAAAAATACAAAACAGTAATATTCTTAACTAACCTTATAAAAATTATAATTATTTTTCATATTTTTATGTTACCATATAATAGGGTATATTATTATTTTCAGGGGAATTAATAAATATTTTTAAGCATTTATATTTTGAATTCTAACATAGTAAATATAGATATAATCTGTATGAAAGAAAGCCTGTTAGGGACATCAGTTTTTAAAAGTGTAAAGGAGTCCTGAGAGACCGTGCAAAAATTGAGAACTTCTTATCTAGAAAGATGAAAATTTAAACAAGAATTAGAATGTATAAATTTTAATTTGATGACATAAATACGTATGAAGTTATAAGTCTTTTTAAAATTTGTATGTACCTGAGATTTTTTTTTAGGTACAAACATCTGAATATTAATGAGATTTAATAAAGCACTTTAACCTGTTTTGTGGGAAGATGCAGAATAATACAGAATGAATCTTAGGGTTATGTTATTTGTGCTAGTAAGCTTTTTATTTGTCTTTTTTTTTTCCATCATAAAATGTTAGTAGTAGAGCAACAATAACAGAAATCGAAATTTAAAAAAAAAACTTATGACTGCTTTTGACCAAAAAATGAAACTTGTCATTTCTTTCTCATTTTGCTTTGACTTCTTGTTCTTATGTACTCCCCTTTTACTTACTTATAATTATTTTCTTAATGTATTTATTTAGGTAGTTGATTCTGGAAAGGAATAATCTTATTTGATTAAGTGATAATGTCTACCACTTTTCAGCTAGTGAGATACTGGTCCCTGTTCAAGGTTGTAGAATTAAGGGAGAAAGCAGTATTCTGTGCATATTTTAAAAGAGTACATCTCAAGTGTCATGTACAAGTTCTTATTTTTGACCTAGTCCAGGTGACAGTGTAGCTTGAGATATTCTAGAGAAAAGCAAAGTTTTCAAAGATATGGGAAGAAATTTACTTACTAGAACTTTGCTTTGTGAATATGAAGACTGAAAGGAAAATCAATTTTAAAAGTACATATATATGACAGATAGGGATATAGGTACAGCGTCAGTGGTAGCATCCAGTCAATTTTGAAAGCTTAAACACTCAGGCATTTGTTCAAGCCTAAAAGGAAGAGTTCAAGAAGTTACTGATGGTTTTATATCAATGACATACATCAGCAACTTTTTACTCCTGTAATTGTGTGGAGTTTGAAAACATCTAGATTCCAATGTAAAGAAACTAGATTGTGTGTACATCCCTCTGCTCAGATATTAATATCAGAAAAAACATGCCTGCATTCTCATAACATACTCCTTGGTACCACTTTTAGAGAAAGGATGCTGTAGTTTTTGGACCATGGATATCTCAGTGAATTAAGAAACCCTAATGTTTTTTATGAGTTTTAGTCTCATAGACATCTGTGTGATAAGGCTAATTATGCTTATTTGAAATAAACCTTTTCTAAAGTAACTGTATCTTGTGTATGTAGAATGAGGTAATTATATTCATTTTACATTTATGTTTTTATATTTAGCCTATAAAGGGTAATAACATTGAAACAAATTTTTCAGTTCAGTTTTTTTGGAGATATTCCCCAAAGCCTGTGATATATGTATAATTACTATTTACATAAATTCCAATTTGAATTTAACAATAATCCAGTGATACAGATAGGGCAGGTACCATTATCACATCATTTTACACATGAAGAAGTTAAGATTCAGATTTTTAAGTGTCTTCAAAGTATTACATGTAGATAACAACAGAAAAAGGACAAAAATTTAGGGTATTTGACTTTAATCCCTTGCATTTTCCAACATTGTATTATCTCTGTGATGTGTTACATGATTACTTACATTTTTGTGTGTACAATTTTTATTTAATTTTAATTTCATGATTGCTATTTTCAGTTTCTTAAAAGGAGATATGTTCATTGTTCACAACGAATTAGAAGATGGATGGATGTGGGTTACAAATCTAAGAACAGATGAACAAGGTCTTATTGTTGAAGACCTAGTAGAAGAGGTGGTAAGTTTTGTTCTTCATCTTCTTGGAATTCTAAATATTTTCTTTAAATTTTGGAACTTCAGATTAATGAGATAAATGAGATTAATCAGATAATCAGGTAAATTAGCTATGAATACATTTCTTTTATGAAAAACCTCAATTCATAAGTTCAAATAATTTTCATTAGAACTGTTAGTAAATGCTGTTTGTAGAGAGCATAACCAAGCTAGCATGTTTTAATCTGTAGCTGTCAATTTTCAGAGAGTTTTCATGAGTTTCTAAGAATTAAAAATGTATTAGCACTTGTGCTCATTTGTATCCCTTTTGGTCTTCTTGGTGTTCCTCAGAAATGATGCTACCTCAAACTGATCGTGGAGTCTCAGATGGTTGCCCATGTTTGCTTTCATATCTTTATCTCCCAAATAGTGTATAATTTTCTTAGTAACCTCGGAAAAACTTAGTTATACTCCGTATATATTATCACGTGGTTCTGTATGTTGAGTATTCCCCCTTGTTTTCAGTGTCATCATGAAATACATAGTCTTGCCACACAATATGAATAAACGAGTTTGTGCATTTTTAGATAAAGGTCAGCGTTCAAGCAGAATTTACATTTCAGATAAAATACTCAGTATCACCAAAACATATCCAACGTTATATTACAATTTTGGAATTCACTCTGCTCGTTCGGATTTGCCCAGTAGGATGGAATAGTTTTCTCTTATTTTTGCAACCCTCAGAGCTACTGTTTTCAAATTATGCCATGAACCTGGTAGTGTGCTGAAACCTGCGCTCTGAGTATTGTTCCGGGAGGACTCCAGTGGAGAGTTACTTTTCTCTGTTATTAATTCTGTTGTCTGCCTATTCTGGCAGCCAGATCTTGATATGTAGAAGTAAAACATACTGAGGGAAAATGGGGGAAGTTGAGGAAATGGTATGATATGATACATTCCATACTCATGATCACAAGTTCCTTAGTGGAAGAGCTATGATTAGAACTCCTAATTCCTAGGTTAGAATTCTATATTCTGTAGTAGGAGAGAGATCTATTCTGTCTGAGCAAGAAGTGTTCAGATTGAAGAATCTTATTATCTATGTTGGTTTTACTATAAAATTTCTTAGTTAAAACTTTTATATTGGATTTTTTCCCTTGCTGTAATACCCCTTCCTCCATTATTCTGATTATTTAAAATAATTAAAGTATAGTTGAACTTTTCTCTCAAATTCTTGGAACTCTGGGTCAAATCTAACAAGATAAACTTTAATAAGAAAAGTGAAAGTTATCCAATGAATACAGAAAAAACTAAGTCCAATTTAAGATGAGGAGACACGACCTAACATACAAGGAAAGAAAAGAAAAGAACAAGTTAACAACTCAGTGTGAGTTAACAGTGATACGGCTGTTAAAAACGAGTATAGTCATATACTTTGAATTAGTAGTTAGTTCCAAGTTGAGTTATAAGCAATTTTTACTCTAATATTTACAGTAATTTTTCATAATAGTCTTCATTAGAACATAGTGATTCCTTGTAGATTGAAGAGCCATTTGGAGATTGTCTAGATTTTGGGCATTTGGTTGGTGGTTGGATTTAAGAAATTTTCCACTCTGAAATTTGAATTACTGTTCTCCAAGCACACTTAGACTATTATGTCTTAATTCCAGAATGTAAGCTCTGTGAGGACTTTTGTCTCTGATTCAGTGATGGAGCCCCATTGTACAGAATAATGCCTGGCATTAGTAGGCATTCAGTAAATGTTTGTTGAATGAGTGAATGTCTCTATGCCTATACTTTTCCCTTTTCCTTGACACTCCTGCCCTGATAGACTGCCTTGTGAAATTTGATTCATCTCTAGCTCAGATGTCGCCCCTTCTTTCAGTTTTTATGCTTTTCTTAGGCTAAATTGTTTCCTCTTGTGTTTTCCATAGCACTTTGTTACTTACATTCCATTATATTGTATATAAGTAATTTGTGTAAACCTCTTCTATAGAATTTAACTCCTTTTGGGCAATAATAATGCGTTTTGTTTTTATGGTTTTTGTTTGTTTGTTTGCTTTGTTTTTTTTAGCGTTTTGTAATATAGAGCGCATTCAGTAAGCGCTCACTTCTAGTTTGGTTAGATATTTGATGAAAGAGGACCAAACTGAGAGAAGTAAATCCTTGTACACTTAGTCCATTTTTCTGTTATTTCCTTCGTGATTCAGTAGAAACTGGATGCTGGGTCCTATGCTGGGTATTAGGACTACAGTTCAACAGATACTTGGTGCAAACCATATGCCCATTATTGTGCTACTGGTTGTAGTGGTAGTGGGTGTTAACAAAGAATGGCTAAGGACTTAAGATGCTTATAGCCATGATGATGGAATGAGTAACACCTAGTGTGTCTTAAATAATAGCAGTATCAAATTGAGTAAGGTCAAGTTCGAAAGTTGATGTAAGAAGGATGTTTTTTTCTATTCAAAGTAAGGACTCGGTGTCTTACTGAGGAGGTAGCATTTGAGATAGATCCTGCCTGGATGATTTAGGTTTTAACTAACAGGTAGGAAGCAGTCAGTGGAAAGGACATTCTAAGTACAAAAGAACAAGCTACAATGGTGGGAGAATTTCGATTAGCAAATAGGTAGTTGATCTATGACCATGGTCTGGATACCTACAGAGAATTGGTAGGATGAGGCAGGAAATGGAGACTTGAGTCTTATGGTAAAGGTGGTACACTGACGAATTTGTGGTCAGTAGAGACGTATTAAAGGTCTGGTTTTTAAAATGTGTTTATTTTGTTTGCTGTTTGTTAATGCAGGGCATTGCAATTGAAACTGATGAATCTAGATTGGAGTAGTGGGGTGGGATGGGACACAGAAGTGATTATATTATTGGGCTCCCATTAACCGTCTAAGGAAGGGGAGGAAAGAGGGCTCAATTAGGGTACTTGCAGAAAGGGGGGAAGAGGAATTAGGAAGAGTTTTAGAAAGACCTTTTGTGAACAGAAAAATCTTTCTTTTTTTAAAAAAATTTTCTTATATATGCATAAATAAATATAAAGGGCAGAGTGTTGCTCTGTTTGAAGATATGATTTACTACTTTTAATAAAAATGGATTAATAATTATATAAATTACTGTCTTAATGTCTTCCCCTTTAGGGCCGAGAAGAGGATCCACATGAAGGCAAAATGTGAGTTTGTGTTAATTATTAAAAGGCAAAAAAATACATTGTAAACTTACTAATGGGAAAACTTTGACCTAAAAACATTTTAAAAGAAAATTGATACTTTTTTGAGCTAACTTAATTTTTTTTTATTTGGCTCAGGAATTGATAAAAGATCTAAATATTTTTTTAAGGACCTAGTGATAATGAAGGTGGCCTATACCTAATATTCAGCTCTTATATGACTAAAGACTTTTTAATAAATAGTACATTAATAACATTTTGAATATCACAATTCCTCACATTTTTTTAATTTTCTTATTGAATTATTCATAGTATTTTTTGTTTTTGTTGACATATCTTTTATGTATTTTATGGTTCAGCTTTATTTTTTAAAGTCAGAGAACTTTTCCTCAAAATCATGGTTCTTTACCATATTAATAAGATTCTGCAAGGACTTTGTTTTCATAATTTTTTTCAGGCGGATTTTAAATGTCTTGTAAGGGCTAATTCAAAGACCAGCTGTTACTGCACCTACTGTTGGGCACATTCTTCTCTTCTGTTCCAGAAGTTACTAGCTGTAATCAGTAACCTCTTGAAGAAGATCACTCCACATGGTATTTTAGCTTTGCTGTCACTTTATTAATATCCTTGAAGATCTTTTTTAGTGTCTTCCTCATCCCTCTTGACATTTATTTGTAGGTATGTTTTCTTTTAAAGACCTTAACCCTTAATATCAATTCTGTTTCTCTTATTACTTTAATAAACTGTTCATCTTCTCTTCTCAGTGGAACATTTTTTTCTTACCTTCCTGTCAGCATTTATGGACGGAATGTAAGGCTTGCCTCTCATGTGCTTGCTTATTCTGTTTTCTAACCGTTAGAGCATAAATATTAAACTGGATACTCCACTTTCAGTCACTGCATTTAGTTCCCCATCCCTCCTTAATACGACACATGAGAGATTTTCTGAGTTCATGTTCCTTATTGTTCTATGTAGCTGCAGAATAGACTTCATCAGTGAGACTGCACCTTGCTGATTGTACTAGTTTGAAGTCTCCTCACTACCTATATGAGGAGTTACCAATTCTAATTAATGCTTGGAGGGGACATGCAGATAATGTAGGCAGATGAACTGGGTCAGGTGGATATATTCCCATTTTTCTCACATCGCAATATTGATCTTTTTATTTTCTGTCTTTGATAGAGATGAAGGTACATGGAACTGTCTCCCTATTGTAAGAAAATAACACTACAAGTGTGGTGATAAGTAGAAACGAATATTCACTCTGTGTATTAGGGAAGACAGTAGCAAGTCGAGAACTAGAAAGTGTTTGCCTGTAGTCAGGTGACTGCTTTGTCTAATTGATGTGAAAGAATGGGAGTCAAGTGTTAGGAAAGCTTCCTGAATTTCAAGAGAAGCTGGAAATCTATATTTTTGTCCCTCATTAAAATAATGCCATAGATTTGTTTTAAAAAGAAAAGAGAAAAAAAGAGGTCAAATGCCAGTAACTATTTAAAGCTATATCCCGTTTTCTCATAGTGTGAAGTATAAATCCCACTTTCACTGGCATATCTTTTTTTAAAATCTAATACCATTGTGATTGTTCCATTTTCTCAACTTTATAAATTCTTACTCATTTGGTATTTGGCGTAAGTTAAATTTGCATTGCTGGTTTATTTTATGTATTTGTCAGCCCCGTCTAATCTCTTAAGGTGTTGACTGGCAGTGAAGCACCCTCAGTAACATCCCTGAGTGCCCTTTGAGACTAAATAGATGGCATGGCTTTAGCTGTTTTCCTTTCCAGCTCCATATTTCCATGACTCGGGTACTAAGTCCTGCTGTTTTTAATCTTCTAAAACATTTCTTGATTTGTGCCTTCTTCTCAGTCTTAAGCAACCATATTCTAATTCAGGCCCTCTTCATGTCTTATCAGGACTTGATGTAGCAGTAACCTCCAAGTTGGCCTTCCTTGATGCTTTAGTCTCATCAAATCCTTGCTTCCAACAGCTGGAATAATCTACCTGAAACATGTATCTGTCTGACTGTATCACCTTTTCACTTAGAATTCTTGCCTTGATTACCTTAGCAGAGCTTGAAAACATCTTCAGATCTAGCTCTTGTGTCTTCACGAGTCCTCTCTCTTGTTTTTTCTAGTTTATGTTCTGCCCTCCAGCTTCTAGGTCTTTACATGCATAGTACTGTTCTTCTCCTTTGCTCAAGCTATTTTCTAGCCCAGAATTCCCCTCCACTGTGTTCTGTTAATGCCTGTTCTTACTTAAAGACTTAGTTCGTTTATCACTCTTTCTGAGAAGTCTTCCATTATCTTCTCTCCTTACACATCCTACAGAATTGGTGCCCTTCTGTTACTCCAAAAATGCCCTCAGCGTGTACCTACCACTGCCCTTTATTATACTTTCTACATTGTTTTTATAGTTATACAGTATTTGTGTTCACTTCTCTTACTAGAATGGGGACTTCCTAAGATCAGAGACTCATTTTTCTATTATTGGTACAAACTGTATGCTTGAAGTATAAATCCTACTTCAGTATTTTACATATAGGTAATAAATGCCTGCAAGAGGAAACTCAAATCTAATCCTGTCGGAAAAGGATACTGCCAGTTTTTTCTCTATACTCCATTTGTTGTGCCCCCACACCCTTTGAAGTCCCTATTTTTCCTTTATTCTAGCTCTAAGATACAAGGTTGGCCTTCAAGCTCATCTGATCAACTCTCCCCCAGAATATAGAAATCCTGTTCTAGTGTTTGTAGAAAATGGTCATTTCAACTGTATTTGAATGCAGTGTAGAATCTTACTGCCTTTTAAGGTAATTAATATGGAAGTTGTAGTTCATAATAGATAGTCCCTAAGTTTTCTATATTTTGCTCAAATTATGCATGTTTACAAAGTGTAGTAACATAAATGTAGAAGAAATGAGATGAGCTGCATTGCATTTATTTCATTATGTCAGTGTGAATTAAACTTACTATATTATGTTGGTTGTTTAGATTTGCTTGTACAATGGCAAAAAAGACTTTTGACTTACATATTTAATATTTGTTTTTTTTCTAAGATGGTTCCATGGGAAAATTTCCAAACAAGAAGCTTACAATTTACTAATGACAGGTACTCGTATATTTACTAGACTTTTCTAATGTCCTTATTTAAAGAATAAAAAAGCAAACCAATCAGATTTTGCCTATAGCGTTACTTATGCATATTGTAATTTCTTTCTCAGCATAGAAAAATCGATGGGGGTTTTTGTTGGTTTTTGGTATTTTTAGTTGAAAATATATATGCAGTACAAGATTCAGTGAAGTGTGTTTTCCTTCTGCTTCAGGCCCTTGTATTCCTCCCCAGAAACATGAGGGTTTTATTTTTTTTCTGTGTTCCTACAGATTTCCTGTTTGTGTGTGTTTTCCTTTCTTACCATCTATATCCACCTCTACATGTATTATCTCCCCACATGCAACACACTTTTTTCATGTTAGGATATATTTTGGGAGATCATCCCATATTTGCATGTAGAAATTTTCATTCTTTTTAATGTCCATAGACTTTCTGTGGTATAAATACCAAACATTTTTATCAACCTCCCATGGAGGGATATTATGCTGCTTTCATTTCTTGCTGTTCAGGTGCAGCAGATGTTCTTGCATTTACCTTTGTACCCTTGAGGAATTATAAAATGGGGCTTTGTTTAAAATGTATTAATTTTAACATTTCCTAAATTGTATGGTTATAGAGATATGCAAATAACTTGTGTAAAAGTTGAATTGTATTGTGGCTTTATTTTTAAAACAAAAACTGTCCTGCCATCATTTATCCTAACTAAATGTTTAAGACTGAATTAATTTAACTACTAGTGTCTCGTCAGTAAACCACACTTAAGGAGGACTTGAGACAAGTTTAAGCCACAATCTGTAATTTAAAGTCTTACTTCTTTAAAAACAGCCAGAATTCAGTAGTGTATACAGTGAATAAACTACTGATTATTTAAAGATCTTATCTGAGCTATTACTTAAGTTGTAAGGCATTGTATTTTAATGTAATTAATGCTTTGCTCTTTTGAAAGATTTGAAGCAGTTTAGGACATACTCAGTTTTATTCTGAGGATATAGGTTAAGAAGGTTAAAAATAAAGAACATGATAGTGCTACATGATACTAAGAGAGGCTAAATGCTCAACCAAAATGATGTGCAGTCAGCTATCAGAGTGGGACCAAAATATTTATTTCAGTGAATTTACTGAATGTTGAATGTAAGTTTATAGTTTTTAACTTGCACCACCAAATACCTGAGGCACTCACTCTTGTTTTAGTCATGTAAATTGAAAAGAAGCTAAACTTCATTTCCTTACGTTATTTTTTCTTTGCTTTGGGTCATGTGTTCTTTTAAGAATATGGTGCTTTTCTTCCCTGAGAACACATAAGCACTTGCATGCAGCTTTGCAGTTATTCCTATTCTTTGTATTGAACATGAAATTACTTGGTAGTAAATGCCTTTGTTAGATGATTGGAACTATTAGTAAATTACATAAAAATTACACCTGATATTCTAAGTGTTCATTATGTTCTCCTAAAAGCAATCGAGTTCTGATCTTTTCTGTGTCATTAGGACATAATCAGAGAAAAGGTAAAAAAGCATTTTAGTGTTAAGAGTCACTGCCAATTGAAGATATCAAAAAGACTTCTAAAATTAGTATGAAAATATTTAATATATGATAATTTGCTTCTGAATGACTTTTAGGATCATGCCTTTTGAATGAAATATAGTTCATATGTATTGGCTTTTGATAAGGTACACAAATATTTAAGTTGTTTTGAATCTACCTTTGTAAGCTTTTGTTACTATTTTATTACAGTTATGACTTTTTAATGTTAGATGCATTCATTAAGTACAGAGCATTCCTAAGCAAAATTCGCTTCAACTTTCTTAGACTTTTCTTCTTAAGGGGATTTACAATGTAGTAGTATCTCCTACCTGCAGTTAGAGTATTCTTTCTAAGTTACGACAGGTATAGAATTTATTAACCAGAAGTCACTGCTTGCAAACTTCTGCCCTGTATTTTCATGTAATAAAGACAAACAACATGATGGGTGGTTGTGACTCATAAACCAGAAAATACAAAAATAAATTGTCTTAAAATTGTCTTTGTTATAAAACAAGTTCCTGGTGAAAATTTATGTGTTTATGACATTTGAATGTATTTTGTAATTATAATACTCAACACTTTTTGTTTTTACTTTGATAATTTGGGAATAAAACTAACAGCTTAAATTTTACAGTTGGTCAAGTCTGCAGTTTTCTTGTGAGGCCGTCAGATAATACTCCTGGTGACTATTCACTTTATTTTCGGACCAATGAAAATATTCAGCGATTTAAAATATGTCCAACACCAAACAATCAGTTTATGATGGGAGGCCGGTATTATAACAGGTAAGTTGTGAGAAATTTTTACTTACCTTTAATTTTGGCAAGAAGAGTTGAAATCTTGCTAATATATCAGAATCAAAATTGTATAAAAGTTTCTTACTTTGTAATATTTAAAGTTATGACATTTAATATAACTTAGTAGTAGTCCTGTCCAAGAATTCTTTAGACAATGTCAAATGTGAATATAAATTAATAACAAAATTTGTTTCCTTCCAAAGGAGTGTTTATAACTTGTTGATTATTTGTGCATAAGTTATTTGCAACAAATTTTCTAAGTCCATACATTATCTACAGGACAACAGAACATCTAATCTAAGACAAAGAAAATATATTACATTATTTTGCCAGTGAGACATTTTCATAGGAAAAAAGGGTTCTTCAAGAGTTACCTGACACTTATTACTAATGTTACCATGTAATTGGATTGTTCTCAAGTTGGTATTTCTTATCTGTAATTATTGGCTCCTTCTTCTCACCTTTAAGACTCTAAGTAAACTCTTAGCCTATCCCAAAACTCAGAACGGACTTTCATCTCTTGATTAAGAAAATAAGTGATTGCTAACATTTATCTCGAGTTCAAGAAAAGAGAGAGACACAGTTTTATTTATTAAGTAAATTACTAAAATGAAAGTACAGGATATAGCAACTCTAGAAACGTACATTTATTTTACAAATTTATAGTGAACATGTTTTGATTTTCTGAGATGTAAATTTGATTTCATAACTGGAACCTTTCTGGAATGTGTAGGAAATTTTAGTTTGTTGTGTCTACCTTGACTGTTTCTTTCTTTAGGTATATCTGGGTAGAATATGAACTAAAGGGTAATTAAAAAAAAGAAAAAACTTCTTAAAAGTCCAGGTCATTGGTAAAAATGTATCTGATTGGTTGCCACATGCTTGTAAATTTGCTCCTGGGCAATCTGAACTGTCCTCCACAGAAGTGTCTTATTCTTCCAGCTCACGGTCAAGAATTATACTGTAACATTGAGGTGCTACACAGGGTTGATTGCACTTACAGATATTGAGCCAGAAACCTTTGAAATTTATTGTCTTTTATAGATTTGGTGCCTTTTACTTTGAAACACATTGCCACCTCTGTAGTGGTACCTAGCTATCTTCAAATGTATTTTCTGATTTTCATTTTTCTTTAGTATTATAGTTTTCCTTTAAAAATATAAAACCTTCCTTTTTTGTGTGTGATAATATCTTTGTAGTTGTCTCACCCCCCACCCCCCTCATGTTAAATTCTGCCTCTGATATTTAGTTCATATTCATTTGTACTTGCTTTTTTATTTATTAGGCTTTTCAAGTCTTGTTTTGTTTTATAACATTGTACATTACTTACATTTAGTTTAAATTAATTTTGTGATATAGCAAAAATATGTTACCTTTAGAGATACATATATATGCATGTGTGTATATGTATGTGTGTATCTTTGGAGATACATATGTGTATGTGTATATGTGTCTCCAAAGATAAAAGACACATACATTCTGATTATAGTATCAGTAGGAAGAACATTAGAAAAATCAAGTGGTAAATGAAATATGTTTTATTTTAAGAAATGTTTCCTAGCTGTCCCTGAAATACCAATTCCTCTAGTGTATTAAAGGAAAGTTTAAAATTCTAGGATTTATGTATTCAGGACATTAAAATGGTCTACTGATTATAGAGAAACTTTTTTTATTTAAAAAACTCATGTCATGTTAAAATTCGTGTTAAAATATATTATATAATGCCATTTTATTTTCAGTTTTATTTGTAATATTTCCCAAATGTTAAGAATATTTTATAGTACTTTTTATCAAAACCATCAGTAAGCTTTTCCTGCTCTAGCAATAATCCTATATATGAGATACATATAAGCTCCTTGTCTTTCTTTCTTTCTTTTATTTGCTTCTGTTTTAACCTGCTATTTATATGTTTTATGACCTAACTCCATCTGGTTATTCTAAAAGCAGAATATGTAAATGTTTTGATGATAAATCTTTTTAGTTTACCTGAACTCACTAGTTGCTAAATAAATGCCATTTCTCTGTCAATTCTTCTTTCTCTATCTCTCAAATACTTTTGTTGAAAAAAAAAAAGTAGGCTTTTAATTCTTTCCTCACATACAGTGATTCTTAGAGGATGTGTATGAAAAAATTGGAATCTTGGACTCGGGTATTTTTGACCTGTAAATTAGTATTAGGAACATTTATGCTTTTGTAAAATAATGTGACTGTAATGATCATAGCTTCTATTAATGTATTCAGGTTATATACTTTGGAAAAATCTTGCAAGTAGATAATTGTTGCTAACAAGGTTTGTGTGTCTTTTTAAGATTTGTAATTTTATGAGACAGATTATGTCAGTGTTACTAATTTTTATCTTTACAGCATTGGGGACATCATAGATCACTATCGAAAAGAACAGATTGTTGAAGGGTATTATCTTAAGGAACCTGTACCAATGCAGGTCAGTGTTGTTTTTCTTTTTGCAACAATTAACATTTCATTTTAAAATGCATTTTTGGTGGTGTGTTTATACACACATTCATGCATTTAAAATTGGATAAAATTTAAAACTGCAGATTATTCAGATTCTTTCAGAAAGTGAGTAATTAAAAGAGAATCTCTTAGTTTTTATTTATGTTGGTTCTAGATAATTAGGAAGTCCTTGGTGGCTTTTTGAGAATAGAAGCAGTGGTGGGGACAGAAGCCAAGTTGCACTGGGTCAAGGAGTGAGTTTGTTGGAAGCAAAAGTGGAGACAGCAAGGATAAATCACAGCCAGGCTTATCTGGGTGAGCTTGGTAAGTAAAGAAAATAAATTAAAAAATGATAGCTAGAAGATGATGTAGGGTCAAAGGGGGTTTAAACTTTTTCTTTCCTTATTTGCCTGTAGTTTTATGGTGAGAGGGTGTTGAGCAGGTCTGCATACTCTGGGTAAAGCCAGTAGTAAAGAGGAGGGACAGTGGCGGGTGAGGGCTGGGGTGGTGGCAGTACCTGATGTCCTAGGGAGGGCAAGAGTGACTGAAATCCAGAACATGGGAAGGACTGGGCCTGAACAAGAGGGCCCTGTTGAATACCAGTTGCTTAATGTATAGGGTGACTGATTAGCCTGTTTCTTGCTCGTATTTTCTGAGGTGTGGTTATAAAAAAGGTTGTAGCAGAGGATAGAAAAAGGTACTTCAGAAGAGTGATTGAGAGTTTGCTGGATGGAAATTGGAGGTAGTGATATTCCAGGTACATGATGAAGATATTGTTCGAGGCTTTGGGTACCCAACTAAGTTTGCACAGTGAATTGTCGTGTCTCTAGCTTGGCAGTTTTTTTCTCAGGTTTTCCTCCTAACAAGTTAGTTTCTACTATTCATTGCTGTTGCTGAAGGGGGATCATTATTCTGACGCTTAATGTAAGTTTAAGAGTCATCATCTTGTCACATTTTAATATGTCTTTCTTCACTTCCTCATGCTTTCCTGTTAGAATGTAAGGTTCAGGAGGCAGGCGTTTTGGGTTGCAGTCCCAGTGCCTGGAATAGTACTTGGCATTAGGTATTCAGTCAGTGTTAATGGAATGGATATCTCCTCCCCAGCAGGAAACACTCACGTCTCTGTCTCCGTATTCTCACTGCGGTGTCTTCATCTCCTTGTGCTTCTTGGTGTCAGTTTATTCTTTTCTGCCTATGTACATACTGCAAGTTTAAGATCCATCTCAAGTTTCACTTCCTCGTTGCCACCTTCCTAATAGCTATAGTTAGCACTGATGTACCACTTTTGTTGGCACTTCTGGTAGACCCTGACTAACTTTGTTTTAAAGCACATAGTGTGGTATGTGCTTTCTGGAAACTGCTGCTGAGAGTCTCTTTAATAGGGGTCAGAAATGCCTTAACCTCCAGGTGACAGATCCTGCCACTCAGTCCCATAGCTATATCCTCCATTCTAATTCACACTGCCTGTTTCAGTTAATGATGGTTTTAATTTGTTTCCTAAGTCCACAGTTTGTTTTATTTGCATACAAGTTGTCATGCATTTTCCCCATCCTGAATGTGTGCTTAGAATTTTCTAATTTATTTTTTGCAGTTAGAAAAATAAGTAGCATGTGACATCTAGTAACCTTTTGTACTTAAGTTAAAAAGTTTTTAAGAATTACTTCAAATATAAAAAGTGCCCCACTCTTTGTGTTTAGTTCTATAACCGAACAAACTTCAAATTATTGTCACTTGCAAAAGTGCCTATAATGCTTTGAATACTTTAGAAATAAATGATGCTAATAACAGAGCAATTTGATTACTTCATGAAAATCATTCATTGCTATTTGAAGTCAATTATTTGGGGCCTGGAGTAAAAGTAGGTTACAGTAGATATTTGAGAATCCTAATTTATCAATCCTTCCCAGCAGGATTCTGACTATTAGAGAACCCAGAGGCTAGTAATATCCTTTTATCAATGGAAAAAGTGATGAGCTAGCAGAATCAGCTCATCTCCCACGCCTCGAGGTTACCCTGCCTATCCCTTCTCAGGGTAGGATGCTGGAAGGGAAGGAGCAGAGTCCTAGCTAGGGCTGCTTACTCAGCATCACTAACACTTCTTGAGACAGACATTAGAAGAAAAGAAGGATACTTTTGAGTCAATACACCCCACGGTAAAAATAGTTAATATTTTTTGACCACTATGTTTAGGCACTATTTCTTATACGTATTGATTTATTTAAGTTTCTAAACAATTTGATGAGGTTGGCCCTGTACTTGTGCCCATTTTACAGATGGGGAAACTGAGACAAGAGAGGTTAATTACTTAAGGCAACAAGTCATCCTTGTCTCTTCCTGTTCTCTCCTATACTCTGTATCCAAACTGTCAGGAATATCATGCTGGCTCTGCCTTCCAAATGTGTTTAGAATATGACCACCAGAATCTGACTTCCTCTCCCTATTTCTAGCTTTGCCCTCTTAACACTGCACCACAGTCAGAGGGATCCATGCAAAATGTGAGTCAGACCATTTCACTTGTCTGTTTAATACTTAAAGGTTTTCCACATTTCATTCTGAGTAAAAGCCAAAGTCCTTGTCATGGCATGCAAGGCCCTAGAGTGGCATCCTGTGGTCCTCTGAGCTCTTCTTTTTCCATCATCCTTCTCTGCCACTCATCTGCACTCACACTGGCTTCACCACTTTTTTTAAGAGTACACCGTCTTTGCTGCGTGAGAATCTTTGCTCCAGCTGTTCACTCTGCCCAAAATGACTTTTCCTCAAATATCTAGTTGCCTCACTCTTGTATTTCTTCCAAATTTTGCTCAAAAATTAGCTTCACAATTGAGACCTACTCATACACCTTATTTAATGCTGCTACTTGCCCTACCCTGTAGAGGACTTAACCACCTATTACCATATAATACATTTACTTATTTACTGTGTTTATTATCTCCTTTCTTCACTGGAATAGAAGTTCCTTGAGAGTAAGGATCTTTGATTTATTCACTGATGCATCTCAAGAACCAGAACAGTACCTGGCACTCAGCAAACATTTATTGAATTAATTTATTCAGTGGAGTTTTCTTGACCATTAAGTGACAAAGGCAGGATTTACAACCCATGTCCAGCTTCATGAGTGTGTGTACCTAACTTCTGTGCAAAAGCTGGCTTCATTGGCGGTTAGACTCACCACTCAGATTATCTCCTTCCTTTGGGAGGGAGTAGGTAAGATTTTCTTCCCCAGAACTGTGCAGAAAGACTGGGCTGAGAAGCCTTCCCTCCTGTCATCCAGTAATTGTTAGACATTGGAAAGTGAAGCTGTGTCCTGGCCTGTGGTGTCCTCCAGTGTGTTGGAGTCCTTTAGGAGTTGTAGCTCAGTTGATTAGCCCCTACCTTAAAATAATTAGGAAAGACCTATATAGATTATCTTGAAATCAGATATTTAAGTCCAACTATTAGTGTAGTAATTTGTCTTAAATAACAAACTAGAAATACGCCACATTCTGCACCCAGTAGCAAATATCATAACTACTGTAATAAAGACTGATAAGGACAAGTCTGTATAACTAGGGAAATAGTCATATTAATCATCGGGGTCCAATGTATCTTTCTAATTTTTTTATATTCTTAAGTCATTTTCTGAACAATTTATAGAATAAAAGCATGTTTTAAAAAACTTCATTAGAAAATTTAATAAGAACTTAAATGTAGCAAACTCAAGTTTTTGTTCATATTCCCTTGGTTATAAAGGCTTATTACATACTTGAAATGGAAGCTAACTGTTCATCTTCTGTCATGAATGGACCTGGAATATATCCATTTTGTAAATCCTAATTCCAGATTTCAGATACATCTCTTACAATTTCTTGCTTATAATTACTCTGGTTCCTCTCACACTCGACTGTCAAAATGCAATACTAATTCCAGATTTTAAATATATTTCTCTGGGTTCTAGTTTACTATTCTTTCTTTTTCTTCTTGTTTTTGCATCATCAGATGCAATACTTTTGAAAACTTTGATGGTTCATGATTTTGCTGGAGAGTACAGTCTTCTTTGCTCCATTTCTTTGCTCCGTAAGTGTAAAATATTTTTATCTTTAGATTTATAAACATCAATTAGAGTGATCAATATGGTGTATTTTAAAACTTCTACATTATGTTTTCTTTCAATAACCTTTGGATACAAGGTACCTTTGTCCATTTACAAATCAAATCATATTAAGTAAATCTTGGTGCACAATCATTAAAAATTTAAAGAACCTTTATTTCCTTTAAGGAAACAGGATAATCTAGATTGTTGTCACTAAATAACTGCTTGATGATGTCCTTCCTGTTGAGTCACTGACTAGATGAGAATACCGTGTTTCCTTTTTTTCCCCTAGAAATAAATCATTCACTCAGTGATTCTTGAGTTTGAGAAAATTCATCAAGGCTATTACTATCTGAAGAATTATAGTCTGAGATTTTGCTCATCAAAATCAATTTGTTTTTTACAATTAAAAAAATTTTTTAATGGAGATACTGAGGATTGAACCCAGGACTTTGTGCATGCTAACAAGCTTACACTCTACTGCTGAGCTGTTCCCTCCTCCCTCCCAAAGTTAATTTTATCATTACAATAGATCGCAGAGTGTTGCTGTTTCTTTGCATTCATCCTCTGACTCTTTTAATAATTGTCAGACATCTTTCTTTGTCAGTTTTTTTCTGTTTGCTGTTGTGAGCAGAAAACTAAGAATGCTGAATTTTCAGCTGTGTTCAGTGAAAATAAAAAGATGGCTTTTTATACTTTTTTGAAAGATGCTGCAATAGTTGGCAGCACAGTTTAAAAAGCCAAAGAATGATGCAATAGAGATAATTTATTTCACTTTTGCATCATCCTCTAGGCCAAGGGTTGGCATATTTTTCTGTTAATGACCAGATTGTAAATATTTTAGGTTTTGTGGGCCATTCAGTCTCTGTCTCAATTACTAAACTGCCTTTGTAGTGTGAAAGCAACCACAGACAATATATAAAGGAATGAGGGCGGCTGTGTTCTAGTAAAACTTTGTCCGAAAACAAGCAGTAGGTTGGATTTGGCCCATATAATATGGTTTGCCAACCTCTGCTCTTCAGCATACTGGACCCATGAAGTCTCTAAGAAAACAAAGTCATAAAAATATTAATTCTTGCTAATAGTAAGAGCTGCTCAAAAAAGAAACTGAAAAACTAAAACTGAGTCCAGTGAACCCTGATGGTGATAATCATTCTAAAGGCCCTCTTCTCTTTCTGTTCTTCCTGACTTCATAATTCTTTTCGTTATTTGGGGGGATTTTGCAGTTTAAGACACATCCATTCCTGTAAGTCATGGTGTTACATAAAATCATGCAGTAAAACCCACAGGATTATGGGAAAAGTGGGATTAGGAGTACAACACCCCAACTTCATCAGTCACACGTAAAGAAACTAGTAAATATGTAGCATGGTCTTTATACATGCTAAATGGTTAAGAAATACTTAAATACTAGTAAATGTGGCACTTTGCACTGCACTTGTGGGAGAGGCCATCAGAGGGGCTGTGAGTGGTGGGAAGTGGTAGGAGGAGGACTGTCTGAGATCAGACGCATTCTAAACCAGATGTGGATGGTGGGTATGGCATCTAACACTCGGTGAGCTAGGCGGGCTCTGAGGTATCTGAGGTGTGTTTTGGATATTCTTACACATCTCAGTTCAGCTGGGTGCAGTTTTCTGCATTCACCTAGTGTTTCTTGCAGACATAATTGTGCATAAGCAAACATGAGTTTGCTTTATGCTTAAATTGGTTCTAATCTATCCGTTATGCTGGGACATATTCATGTTTTCAAAACATTGTTGCTGTAAAACAAAAAAACTGTATTTTGAAAATTAACTTATTAGTTGTCCATGTATTTGTGAAATGGTAAGGGGACTCTCTTGAGAATTTCTTTGGAAAACAAAGGATCTCTTAATAGATGTTACATGATTTTAGATTTTAGTATTAAGACACTTTTTAATGTCTAGACAGACACACAGTCTGGTTTTTAATTGGTATTTTAGTAGATTTTACTTTATCTCCATCAATAATTCATAACATAATTTTAATATTTTTGAAAATTCAGGATCAAGAACAAGTACTCAATGATACAGTGGATGGCAAGGAAATTTATAATACAATTCGTCGTAAAACAAAGGATGCTTTTTATAAAAATATTGTTAAAAAAGGTTATCTTCTAAAAAAGGGTAAGTGTAAACTTTTAAGACTAAAGATTCAATTTCAGTATTTCACTGTTAACATTTAATAGAAGCATTATAAATATTGGGCATAAAACTTATCATTGAGATATGTGTTTAATAAGTTTTCACAAGAAATTCTTAATAATTGACCCTTGTTTAGAGCTTTTATCTAAGCGTCCTTCAGAAATCTAGAGTCTAGTTGTAAGTCCAGAGTTTTAGGAAACAAATATTTCCATGTATGTTTTTAAATCCTGAGGCCAATTCCAGTGCAAGGTGTCTGATTCTTTGCCCCGCTCTCTTACCCCAGACCTTTAAGAGAAAAAAAGAAAAACTTGGCAAATTCTGGTATTGCTGTTTCTATTTTATATATTTGCCTCACTTTGGCATTAAGAAATGTTAGGGAGTTGGAGGGGCCCATGGTTAGTGAAAGAGTTTTTTTGTGTTTGTTTGTTTTGTTTTGTTTTTTCCTTACGACTGGAAAGGAATTGATGCTAAGCAAGAATTTTAAAGATTTTATCATAATGAAACCTCTGAAGATATAGTTAAGGTACCTTTGTCACTTGCTCTGTGATTCATTAAAATAAGTAATATAACAAGGTATTTTCCTACAGATAAATTAGACATTGCTCGTTTTATAAGGACTGGTGTGTTACTAAAGCTTTGAAATAAAAATGAAAATATATTTAATTTTTATATTTAGCAATGATAATTTTTATGATTTTAATATATGTGACTTCACAGTTAATTATTTGGCTAAGGGAAAATAATCTTTTTTTTAACAGGCAAAGGAAAAAGGTGGAAAAATTTATATTTTATCTTAGAGGGCAGTGATGCCCAACTTATTTATTTTGAAAGTGAAAAACGAGCTACAAAACCAAAAGGATTAATAGATCTCAGCGTGTGTTCTGTCTATGTTGTTCATGATAGTCTCTTTGGCAGGTAAGAAATTGCTTGCTTTTTTCTTTCCGCCTCTGAATTTCCACTGTATTACATAGAAATCTTGGGATGGCATCTCCTCTTACAAGACTTGATCTGTATGCAGTGTGTTTCCTCCATGCACCTACCACCAGTCTGAGTGACTTACTTTGAGTCTTGTCATCTTTCCCCTATTTTATAATTCTGTGTGAACTCAGTGCATCTGATACTAGAGACACTCAGTTATACTATTAACTTGATTCCTGAGAAATTTGACATTAAGAAACAATTGTAGTATAAAAACAACTGTTTCAGTAGGAAAGAGGAGAGCATTTCAGATGTGGAATTAAAACCTTTTTTCTTACATTAATGTTACAGTTTTTTAAATAAATGTAAACGTATAAACTAAAGCTAACTTCTGAACATCAGAAGGCAAATTCAACTGTTGATTACATCTATCTTTTTTGTAAGCCTTTATCTTTCATCATTAGTATTATCAATGATCCATTCCAGTGTCTTTTTAGATAGACCTAGCACTTTTATTACCTACTGTTATGATTAGTAAAACACAAGGCAATTAAAACAAATGTTTTTACAACTTAAATTTTTCTGCTGCGGGATGGCATTTCTACTAGGCAAATCTAGTTTTACTCTATTTAAGTTGGGAAGAATTCAAGAGAAATGTCTTTAGAGCATATAACCTTGTCATTTCTTTTTTCAGACTGTGTTAGATCATGTTAGTGTTATTTGTGAACAGTCAATTTTTTATACGGTCAAATAGGTTTGGGAAATGCTGAACTGAACAAATAATTTTCCTTACAGTGGGGCATTTTGAAGGTTTAGCCAATGTTTATATGGTGAATCACTAAGAGGGGAGTATAACAGAAGTATTTCATGAATTCGTTTGACCTTAATTCTCTCCCTCTTTTTTATCTTAGTACTTCCTAATATCTCATAAAGACAGCTGTTCCAAAAAAACAAGCAAAAAAAGTTTGAGCGAGATAGGATTTAAGACTTTTTCCCTCTCCCTTAACAGCATGGGAATCTTGGCCTTCAGATATGGTTGGGTCAGACCTCTGGCTCTTTTTCTTTTCATCATTCTGCTCTGCCTGCCTTTGTGTGTACTGTATTCTTCTCACAAACTGGCTTCCTTCATGGTAGCAGAGTGGCAGACAGTCTAGAGAAAGGAGAAGTGAGCATTCCCTCCAGTACCTGTTGAAAACCCTGAGAAGGCACTGTTGAGCCGCCTCTGAACGAGTCTCTAGCCTTAGGTCACCTGAAGTCACTTAGCATAGGAGTGGGATGACTGTCACAGAGTGAGGCCACGGGGTGCCCAGCCCTGCTGCTGGAGGTGCTCCCACCCAGATGATTAGGCTGCTGTACTCTGTGGAGGCGTGAAATGGATGTTGCAGAGATGAGCACACTTCACTACCAAATAGTTTATCAGTGCTGTGAACCATTACAAGAGGAGGCGATTTGGGGGACAAGCTTATTGAGATAAATTGGAATAGGGGTTCTTAAGCTGAGTCCTGGAGGACAGGTATGGATTATTTAGATGGTTAGAGCAGAGCTTCCCAGTCATGAATAAGTTATAGGTGTCCCTTGAGATATTGGTGGTTGTACAATGTTATTGTAATAAAAATATTAAAAGAACTGGTTACATTTCAAAAATAATACAACTTGAAATTATATGACTCCCTTTATAAGCTATTCTAATTCATTATTTTATTGTGTTAAAAGAATTGGTACATAAAACTTGTAGACAGAGAGCTCTCAATAGTGGCCATACTTCAGTACTTTGCTCTGACTTTCTTAGATCATTCAGTTACTCTGAATAGTTACTTTAAGTCATAGTTTTTTATGATGATTATCAGTGAAGTTACTTTCTTTGTTCATATGTAACATTTAGTTTCATTTTGTTTTTACATTTTTTCTATTAACAAAGAAGTTAAAATTGTTTTCATAAGGGAATTATTTTAAAAAACCCTAATTTAGACTTTTTTTCATTGCTGCCTCTTTACGATCAGTTTTAATGTACTGATATTTGTTTTCACAAAGGACAATTTAGTGATTAAAGCTGAAAAGTCATTAAATTCACAAGATAAAAACAGTAATCTTAATTTAAAAAATTTCAACCCATTAGACCACTTGATAAGAAATGTACTGAATTTAGACAGTTAAACCCAGTAAATCTTCTCTTTCTCAGCCTAAATATTTCATTTGTATAAAAGCTGTTGAAGTAATCGTTGGTGCCAAGCACACTGTGTTGGTACTGTACCACTAAAGAACTGGAAGCTCCAAATAAAAGTTTCTTCCCCCTCACCCCCAGCCCCTCCTGGATCTGTTCCTACAGTATCATGTTACACTTGGGAGATTTGTTAGAAGATCATGCAATTAATAGCTAAAGCTAAAGCCAAAACATTTTACAGAGTTGGAAAATTGTTTCACTAGTCAGCATGGAAGTTGACTAAATTTCAGGCCAAAAAGCCGAACAAATAAAAAAGACACACTTTAAATAGTATTAGGTTGCGTTCATGTAGTATTATCAATAAATGCATTGGTGAATCACATCTGTATACAGATCCAGAGATTACATTTTCACTGCAGACTGAGAAGCTATAGACTAATATTAGAGAAACGCTTGGTAGTAAATTATTGGTCATGCAAAGAAGTGCCAAAAAAATTAAGGATAAAGTATTCAAAACAGTAAATGGATCCTTTGAAACAAAAAAGATATTTTGGAAATTTTATTTAAATTTGTGATTAATGGTGAAGTTTCATGATAGGAACATTTAAACTTTTATATCAAAAATTCATTCTGGAAAATAAGCAATACTGAGATGCTCTTATACGTAAATGTTTATCTGTAGAGCTGATTTCTACATTATAGAATTATTAGGTAATTACAGAATTAATATTAACAAGTAATACTACAGAATGGAGACTGATAAAATCCAAGCTGCTTCAGTTGCATGTGTTTTCAGTTTTATGGGAGGAAATGGGATCAGAATACCATTGTGCTGTTTTATACTGAAGTACATAAGCTGTCCACAAGAAGAATTCTGCTAAAGTTTATAATATATAAGAAGAAACTTTGTGCTGAATGATTCTCACTTTGCAGACTGATTGAAGAATAGGTGAGCTTCCTCAAATTTAGAAGTACAACGCAAAAAGATACTAATATGTTCAGACTGCTTAGGAATTCAAAGCAGAAATTCGACATTGGAAAAGTGAGGTTAAAAATGATTCACTAGTAATACTTATTATTATAATCAGAATAATACGAATCTAAAAGAATTAAGAAGACTTACTGTATCTGTGGGAACTAAGCACAGGTTTTTAATTTTAAAAAACTGACTTTTTTCCCAAAGTATGTCAGTTTACCTTCAACCGTATTTTTGTGTGAAATAACCGGGGAGAACCAAGAAACACTGCCAAGGAAAACGGCATCAGCATAGTATCTCCCAGAAGGGAAAAAGACACCTCTGCAAGATAATAGGACTAGTGAAAAATTGGTTGATATCAAATTATATATCATAGTGTGACTATCATACCACAAAAGTAGAAATTGTAGGTGAATGCTGTTGTCTTATTCTTTGTTGTGCTATCAGATTGAAGCAGTCATTGAATATTTATTTCTTGCTTTGGATACGCATAGAACTCAGTACACTGCCTGACCTTTAGCATTTAGGTGACGTCTGATTTGAAAGTTAGTGGCCATCACCAGCAGGAGTGCCCGAGTGCGTGCCACGCCTGTGAAGGAATGCTAGCAGCGCTGCTCCTTTGTCTGTTTTCCCTGCAGCTTTAGTTGCACAGCTGTTCAATTTTTCCAGATTATTTTCAGTATATTAACAGGTCCCTAAGCATTGTATTTCTTTATATTAAACTTCTGACTTTAATATTGCTTTACTTTAAAAAGCACAAGTTGACAGACATTTCAGTCATACAGGGAGTTACTACTGTAGCGAATATTTTCATGGGAGTTTTACACATTTATCTTTTATTAGGCTGACTCTTACTGTGGCAGTATTTATTGTTCTAATCTACATTTAGGAAGGATGTTTTTTCTGGACATTAAATTTTAGGTTGGTGATTATTTTCTTTCTGCGTTTTAAAGATTTTCTACCTCCCAACATTTTGTCATTCTAATTGTCATTCTAATATCTCTATCTTTTAGAGATAATGTATCTTTTTTTTCTCTTCAGGGTGTACTGTATTTCATCTTTCTTGGGATATTTAAGATTTTTCCTTCCTTTTAAACTGAAAGATTGATAAAGTTTGAGTAGTGCAGACAAAAAGCTTTCTAAAATACATGCAGTTGACATTTTCTTTTCAGTAATCTAGTACAATTGATTATTTCTCTAAATTAAGAATTGTGTTAATTTTATATAAATTATATAATTATACTGTGATTTTTTTTTCTCAAGTTGGGATAAGTGCTGTAGTACTGCTTTTAAAACTTCTAATAACTTTTTTGTTTGTATTTTAAAGGCCAAACTGTTTTCAGATAGTGGTTCAGCACTTTAGTGAAGAACATTACATCTTCTATTTTGCAGGAGAAACTCCAGAACAAGCAGAGGTAAGTTAATTGTTTTATAAACTACTGTAAACTTTTATTTAGCCCATGCTTTCTTGTTAACTAGAATAGAAAACTACTGCATTTAAGATAAAGTGATAAAAAGGATGCCTGAAATCTAATCATCTTTTTATTTTAAGGAATGAGAACTTTCATGTGTAAAAAAATTTTTTTGAAAGAAATGCAGAAAAACGCAGCGAAGGGTTATTAGAAAAACTCCATTTTAAATTGACCTTTAAATACTCTATGCTGTTGAGTTGAGTCCAACTGAGCATGCTCATTTAAAATCCTCTCTGCAGAAAGGTTCTAGATATTCTCAGTACAATCGAAAAGGTAAGCCAGTCAGTTTTGCTAATAAGCATTGTTATTCTTTACTGGGTGAATTCCTTGTCTAAAAATAGAAGTTCAGTCATCACAAGGAAAATATTTGAGGAATTTTCTATTTTTCTTTGTCTAAATATAATGTCTACTTTCAGCACTAGCAATGCCCTTAAAACTTTAATTAAATTTTAAATAATTCTGTGAAGAAATGTTTTAAAAAATCTCCTTTTAAAAATTCTTTGATTTCTTTGAACCATAAAATTCCTGGGATGTTTAGTGGTATTTTGTAGAAATGTGGCCCTACTTCTGCTTATATTCTATGGAAGGAACCTGAAAGTAGTTAAGAGGAGAAAGAAAGTGACTTTGCTGAAAAAAGTTTGCCATCCCTGGATATGCAGCAGAAGCTCTTAAACTGTGGATCCTGGCTCAGGCCCCGACTCATACATTATGAAAATACCTTAGACTGTAGAATAAACTTGATGAATGAGCCGTTATGTTTTATGGCTCATAATTGAATGTCATGTTTCAAATCTTGAAAAAATATCTCAATTGAACACCCATTACTAACTTGAAACACACATGAAACCTGGTTTTGTGGGTATGTATCCCTCATTTTTAGGTGCATAAGTAGGGCTCAGAATATTTTTGTAACTTAGACTTTTTTTTTTAATTTTGGAAATTGAGTTAGGAAAGAAATTTAAACTTCAGTATCTTATCTTTCAGTTATTTTACCATGTTCTCTTTCTAAAGATGTTACACACCTTGATAACATTTTCAGTATGTTTTGCATGCTTCACTTAGATGTATAAATAGAACATTTTCTTATTGTATTTATATATACTCTTTCCATGTTCTGTATTTCCATATATCACTTAAAGTGCAAAAATACCACGAGTATTTCCAGTTTTTGTTACTTTGTTGGCCTGTGGGATCTCTGGTTACTCTCTCCTATTTCTAAAAGCTATGGTAATTGATTTAATCTTACTTTGCTACACTTTAAAGACATTTCCTAAAAACTGACAGTTTATTTAGTTTTATTGAAATAGACAACAAACTAAAGACGTAAGTGAGTGAAGCACTAGTACAGTACATGTTCTAGAAACATGTGTGCCAGATTTTTGATAAACCTAAAATTGTTCTCCTTTCTCCAGAGTACTAAACATTTTAGAATATAGCTGCAGTTTAATTTTAATATTAGACTGAAATATTTCTAAGGCTAATGTTATATTTGAAAGGCTTATAAATAACCCAGAACCCCTTATACATTGCTACCTGTTTCATGATCTAAGGTAAAGATTTGAATGCTTGTCATCAGATCAATCATCACATTATCAGTTGGTTTGCAGTCAGCCAGCCCTCTGGTCACAAAATGTATCAAGTTAAATTCTGCTTTAGGGTGTTTCAGAGTGTAACTGCTTAACTGTCTAAATTTTATTTTTTGGCTAATAAGTGGCCATTCGTTGGTGTACTTAAGATTTAGTGATTCTGCAGTAATAAAATCAGTATTTTACAGAATTATTCTAATTGTTCTACTTTTTTGGAGCACAGGTATATTTAAAGCCAGAATATTCAACGAGTATAGAAATGGTAGTCTAGAGAAGGAAAAAAACTTGAATTTGGGGAAGAAAAGTGAGATTGTGGATTGGAAACTGCATAAACTACTGTATAGTATATTTCTTTGAAATGCTGGGTTTTTTTTGTAGGATTGGATGAAAGGTCTGCAGGCATTTTGCAATTTACGGAAAAGTAGTCCAGGAACATCTAATAAACGCCTGCGTCAGGTGAAACTTCATTTTCTTTGATTTGTGATTATCACAAATTTGCAATTGTGTTTTGCTTTATCACTTTGTTCTTTATTTTTATTTCCATATGAACTATTTTGGGCAACATTTCAAACACTTTGGAATTCTTAACAGAGGTTAATCTTTTCAGGCATTTTAAAGCCATGCTCCCACTTGCTTCAGCAGCAGGAGAAATGGTTATTTCTTTATGAAAAGAGAATTTTTTTTTTATACCTGCTGGTTACTTAGTCCATAATGCCATTTTGAATACATACCAAGGACTTTTTTTCTTCCACTTAAAATAACAATACCAAACCGACAATAACAGAAACTATTCTGTTTGGTAGTTTTTAAATATAATTTTTCAAAAAATTATTTTGGCCTGTATCAAAAAAAGTAGAACTAAAGGTATTTTTTGAAAAAGTCATCTGACTGAAAGTACTAATCCCAGTGAACTTTTGGGTTTTGTATTTTACAGTAATTGCTTTTGAAACCTATTGCATAACTTGTAGGTAGGATCCTGTCTTACCTGAAACCTACCACGTCCTACATGTTCATTTATGGAAAGTTAAGCTAGGCTTTCTCTTTCTTCCTAGGTGGGTGAAGTTAACTTTATACTGTCCATTTCTTTGCTTTTTTTCTTTCAGTTATCCCTAGATAGTTGGAAAAAGTTAGATAAACTTAACATTCTTGGAGTTTTGAGGAAAGTTTGGTACAGTATTTATCAACCAAAGTGGCTCTGGTTTTATTTATGGGAATTTCCAGTAAGCTCGGTGCATTTAACATACCATTCTATTGGAAGTGAATAAATGGTCATTATTCTTGCTTTTATTTCTTCTAGGAGAAAATTTTTGAGATGTATGTCAGATGTTTTGCCTATATTTTCCTCTAGGAGGTTAATTGTATCTTGTCTTATGTTTAAGTCTTTGATCCATTTTGAGTTGATTTTTGTGTATGGTGTAAGGGAGTGTTCTAGCTTCATTGCTTTACATGCTGCTTCCAGTTTTCCCAACACCATTTGCTGAAGAGACTGTCTTTATTCCAATGTATATTCTTGCCTCCTTTGTCGAAGATGAGTTGACCAAAAGCTTGTGGGTTCATTTCTGGGCTCTCTATTCTGTTCCCTCGGTCTATATGTCTGTTTTTGTGCCAATACCATGCTGTCTTGATGACTGTAGCTCTATAGTATTGTCTGAAGTCTGGGAGAGTTACTCCTCCAGCCTCTTTCTTTCTCTTCAGTAATGCTTTGGCAATTCTACGTCTTTGATGGTCCCATATAAATTTTATTATGATTTGTTCTAGTTCTGTGAAATATGTCCTGGGTAATTTGCTAGGGATTGCATTAAATCTGTAGATTGCCTTGGGCATTGTGACCATTTTAACAATATTGATTCTTCCAACCCAAGAGCATGGGATATCTTTCCATTTTTTAGCGTCTTCTTTAATTTCCTTCAATGGTTTATAGTTTTCTATGCATTATTCTTTCACCTCCTTGGTTAGATTTATTCCTAGGTATTTTATTACTTTGGGTTCTATTTTAAAGGCATTGTTTGTTTACTTTCTTCTTCTGTTGATTCATCATTAGTGTAAAGAAATGCAACTGATTTTTGAACGTTAATCTTGTAACCTACCCTGCTGAATTCTTCGATCAGCTCTAGCCATTATTTAGATGGCTGTAAGTAGTTACATTCCCTAGAACCGGAATTCTGACCCTTTCCCTGGGAATGTTTAATTATATTCATAATTGCTGCATATTTTAACACTTTGTAAGCTAGGGAAAGCATATTTTAACACTTTGTAAGCTAGGGAAAATCAGATCAAATTTTTATAGATTGCATCTTGTGTGGAATTTTAGGCACGAAATTATTTGTAGGTACAATATGATGAAATCATGATATAAGAGCTGACATCTCTTGAGCCCTTTTTATGTGCCAGGTATTCTTCTTTGTGCTTCTGTACATATCATTTCTAATCTTTACAGCAACTTGCAGTGTTGATTTTATCCTTATTTTATATCTGAGGAAGGTGAGGCTCAGAGAAACTGACTTGTCCAAGGCCACACAAGTAGTAGGTGGCAAAGAGGGAAAGAAAACTTGATGCTGGAAGATAGATGGTCTAAGTTTTGGTATTAAAATTGAAAAGTAACTTAGCTTCTTTGGATCTATATCCTTTTTTGTAAAATGAGAAGGTAGAATCAGTGTTTTGAAAGTATTTTCCCACTGTAGAACCCTATATAGAAATAAAATCTTCCATATGAACATTCTATAACATTAGATTTTGGTTTGGGTGGTGACAGTTGTTTACTTAAATTAATAATCTTCATCTCAGCTTCATTTTCTCTGAACCATTGTTTCATAGTAGAAAATGTATATTTCATTATTTCTTCACGAATATAATTGGAGGAATAACTTGTAAAATAAAATTGCATTTATGTAAGTGGGAAGAATTATATTAAATGCTTGAATGTTGTATCTTATGTCTTGTAAAAGGGAAAATACAACTGAAGGTCATGTTTTCTGGGAAAAAAAGGGGACCATATGGGATTTTTCTGGGAAAAATCACCATTTGGGGTTTTTATTGTATAATAATTGCCTTTGAAACCTAATGCATAATTCTTGAAATCTGGGGTAACAATTTTGTGTTTTCTTTAGGTCAGCAGTCTTGTTTTACATATTGAAGAAGCCCATAAACTCCCAGTAAAACATTTTACTAATCCATATTGTAACATCTACCTGAATAGTGTCCAGGTAGCAAAAACTCATGCAAGGGAAGGGCAAAACCCCGTGTGGTCAGAAGAGTTTGTCTTTGAGTAAGTCTTATTTTATCATTATATCAGATGATTTTCTTCTATGATAATGCATTTTCTTTTTTTTTTTTTTTTTTGACTCTATCTAAACCATTTAGAACAAAGTGCCAAGTCCAGACATGTTAATTAATACATATATTTTTTTCTATTGTATTTGTTCACTTTTATCCTCAAAGTACTATGTCGTTGGTTTTTCACCATGTTATTAATATGAATTACCATTACTGACAAATCCAAAAACATTTACTAACATATACATATGAAATGTTTTAGTGTTTCCGGATTTATTCAAGGACGTTGAAGATGTTAGGGAAAATGTGATTTGCTTGTCTGTCTTCCTGTGCACAGATAATAAAGTGTGTTTTGAATCTAGTTTTAAATCTAGCACATTCAACTGGGTTAGTAGCAGAAACAAGTGGCTTATTTGTTAATAGGAATAAAGGGATTAGATAATTTGATGCCAGGACATTTTCTTAATTCTTTTTCTCCTTGCTCCTTTAGTGATCTTCCTCCTGACATCAACAGATTTGAAATAACTCTTAGTAATAAAACAAAGAAAAGCAAAGATCCTGATATCTGTAAGTTGATACAGAAATTGCTTTCTAAAGGAAAAAAGCATGCTTTATGTACTTTTGAAGCTCATAATAAAATACAGTCTAAAATGGATATTAAAAAATAGATATGTAAGTAGTATAGCTTGAGATAGTTTCTTTTTGTACTTTTAAAAGTATTGATTGTTGAGAAAAGAATGTATCTAAGAAAGAAAGAAAAGAAGACCAAAATGGCTAAACAGTATATACCGTAAACTTAAGCCCTTAAGATTAAAGTGTGACTCTATTCACCCAGCTCTCCCCAGTGAATAAGAAGAATGAAAAAGTAGTAACGGTGGTCATCTTTCTGTGGTGCCCCTGTGCCTTCTTCCTACTTTCTAGGTTTCTCCTCCTTTCTAAACTTTGCATGTAAATGAAAAAAAAAATCTATTAAAATTTTTTTCTTTCAACTAGAGTACACAATTCACTTGTGGTAGTCAGTCTTGTTCTTAGTAGCAAAACTTTTCCCAGCCTGTTTCTGAAAAAGGGGGCAGTGGGATTTAGCAATTCACATCAGTGTGAATTAGGCTAATACCTTCTTACAAGGCAGGCTTAGGGAAAAAAGTAGTACGTGTTAACACAAAGAATCAAAGCTTGAATGTTTTGCTATAAATAATGTTTGTTCTGTAATTTCTGTACTATTTAAATGTTCAGTATTTTTTAGTGGTTCCCATTACTTTTAAGATAAAATCTAACCCCCTAGTAATGATACAGAAGAAATGCCCTTTGCTGATCCACTCCTGCCCCTTCTTACTCTAATCTTTGTATATCCTTCTCTCCAACTATACCAGCTTTCTTACAGCTCTTAAATCATCCATGGATTTTAAAACCATCCACCATACCTTCTGTTCAGACTGTGCACGCACTCTCTCTCTGTGTTTCTGCTTCGTTACACCTCCATATCCTTTTGCAGTCAGATTAAGGGTTACTTACTTGGAAGGGATTTTTAACCTCTACAGGCTGAACTAGGTATTATTTCTCTGTACTTCAGTAGCATGAACCACTGTTACAGCCTTATCACACTCTACCATAATTGATTTCTTTCCTCCTTGGCTAGACTGAGACCTCCCTGCAAGTCAGAGACCATGTCTTAATTATGTCTGCATCACACATCCCTGCCTGTCAAAGACACATAGTAGGCATTCAGTAAATGAAGGAAATAGCATTGAGTATTGAATTTAGTACTGAAAACTCCTTCAATAAAAAGCATATAACACTATAGAGAAGTCAGAACATTGGGAAAGTTTGTTTGTGTAACTAATTAATGTCATCTTTTTAGGCAGTAATCATTTGATGTTTTTCTCTCAAAGTATTTATGCGCTGCCAGTTGAGCCGGTTACAGAAAGGCCATGCCACAGACGAATGGTTTTTGCTCAGCTCCCATATACCATTAAAAGGTATTGAACCAGGATCTCTGCGTGTCCGAGCACGATACTCCATGGAAAAGATCATGCCAGAAGAAGAGTACAGTGAATTTAAAGAGGTATTGAAGTTGTTTACCAGTCTTAACTATTTTTAATGGCATTATCAGAAATATTTAATTTTTAGCAAGAGTCATTGAGTTAAATATAGTAATTTCATAATTCAGTGGTACACTGATAGGCAGAGAAGGTTGGAAAGTCTTGTAGTTTGACAGTGTTCTTAAGAGGATATAAACGTGTAGGCTCCAAACTCACTGTATTCTTAAAACATTTATTCAATAGAACATATTCTTAAGTATAAGAATACTTAAAAACATATTTCCTCTTAATCTTATTGAGAATGCTTATGCTGTATACTTTCAACAATCTTTTTTGATGTCATTTTTAGCTTGTACTGCAAAAGGAGCTTCATGTAGTCTATGCTTTATCACATGTATGTGGACAGGACCGAACACTACTGGCTAGCATCCTACTGAGGATTTTTCTTCATGAAAAGCTTGAATCATTGTTGTTATGTACACTAAATGACAGAGAAATAAGCATGGAAGGTATAGTATGGATATTAGTGTGATACTTTTAAAAATTGCGTTAATAATTAGATTTTATATATCAAGTATATATGGACTCTATCTTAGAATATATTAAACAGTTAAATCATCTTACAAAATAAGTTATTCTGTTTTTTCCTTAAACATTACAGTTGGAATATCAGTTCTGATTCTAATACTGGCTAGTATTGCAGGGGGTTAATATATAATACAAATTTCTGTCATCGCAAATTAGTATTGGAAGCTGTAAGAAAATGACTTGTGTCCAAATCAATGGCTCACAGTGCTTGATTATTAAGAATAGTTTGGTATACTTACCATGTTCTCTTGTTTATTTTTTGCTTACAAATTCATTGCACAGAAGTTGGGGGTCAGCTGCATTTTACTTCTAGCTTCTCTAGATAGGTAGTTCCCAGGCAGCACAGCCGGACACAGTGCTTTGTGCCAGCTTACAGATACGTCAGAATAACCCATTTCCAACCAGCACTTTGACTCAGTAATGATACTTGTTTCTGGGTTCCCCAGATAAACTGTAAAACCCTAACCCTATGTTTCTTCCTAATCATAGAAAATGTAAAAATATGTATATTTGTCAGTAAAGATAAAGTGGTGGTACATATTTTACACTGAGACTGTCTTTTCTGGCAATATTGTATTTAGGATTTTATTAAAAGTCATTAATAGCAAAATGTTTTAGGCTAACAAGTTGATTTATACTGGGATTTTATGTTACATTCTTGTTTAGAAATGAACTCAGATTTATCAAAGCACAGGCTCAGTGGACAGTAAAGCTGGATTCTTGTCCTACTTTTGTTACTAGTTAGCTTTTTTAGTCTTAGACAAATCATAACCATCTGAAGCATTTTTCATGTAAACATGGCAGTGTCAATCCCTTCTGTTTATGATCAGGTGAAGTGTAATAAAAAGTCTTTTGAAGAGTCAAGTTTATACAAATATAGGATGTCATTATAATTAATACTTTAAGGCTGCAGGCAACTGGTTGAGGAAAAAATGAGTTCATTTAATTTCCAATTTGGTTCACATTAGTACAGTCCTTTACAAATAATCTTTTCATATAAATATTTATGTAGATGAAGCCACTACCCTATTTCGAGCCACAACACTTGCGAGCACCTTGATGGAACAGTATATGAAAGCCACTGCTACACAGTTTGTTCATCACGCTTTGAAAGACTCCATCTTAAAGATAATGGAAAGCAAGCAATCTTGCGAGGTGAGTAATGTTTTAAGTATTTCAGCAGAGTGTATTATAGGTAATGCTTTATAGCTAATTACACTTTAAGGAAAACATATTAGCTGTATGAAACTATCAAAGCAGTTACACCTTTTGTAATACATTTAGAAAAATGTTATGCAAAACAGACTTTTAAAAAAGATATACTTTATTTCGGGATTAAAAGTCTCAAACTGCATCAGAAATATGTAGAAGTACTTAATCATATTGCTTCTGTACTACTGATAAAGTATATGCTAATTTCAGAAAGTGCGTAACATAAATTGAAGTTTATTTAGAGACTTCAGTTGTGTAGGTTTTATGTGGCACTTCATAATAACATCTAGGTTTGTTCTTGAAAGTTTTTGTTGGGGGGTGAGAAGGGCGGGGGTATAATATAATCCCTTCAAAAGCAAATAAAAACATCCTTTTGGGATTAATTATTAAGGCTTCAATGTAAATTCATAACAAACCATTGAGATAGAGTGGAATCTCACATGGCTGTTCTATCATTTTATTTTGAAGGTAGAGCAACTATAGAGGGAAGATATTAAATATATTTTTAGCTCTGATAACAAAATTAATAAAGTAAGGAATTGCTTTTGATAATGTATACTGGGAGCAGTCATGTTAATTCTGAACTTGTCAATTTTTACTAATAAACCTAAAGCAAAGATACTGGTAATTTAGTGTTGAAAACCTGGGGTTAGCACCATAGTTGGCCTAACTGTAAAGGATACAGAAATGCAGCAAGTCTGCAGAGAGTCTCTGGATGTTGAATGCAGGCTAGGGAGTGTAAATTCCTGTACGTAATTCTACTCCATTGATTCTAGATCAAAACTCTTAGCCTTCAGAGGTTATGGGCAGTTTTGAGAAAGGATCATGATTCCACCTGAGGCACTTGGTATTTTATTAGTCATTTAAAAAGTCTTATTCAGGAAAACCTTTCTACTTTGATCAGTTTTTTCCCTCAAATAAATAGAATTAAGGTAGACTTTATCATAATAATATATGGTGATCTTTCTTGTCATTTAAATATATTTGTGAGTATGTGGCCCTAAAGTTGGATGTTTTTTATCTTCTAGTTGGGAATATATTTAAAATAAAGTCTAATACAATTTTGTGTGCCTGTAAAAAATCTATGGTTAAATGTAAATGAATAAAAGAAAACTTTATTGCTGGTATTAACCTGAAAGCAACTGCAAATTGTTGAATAACCATGGCTTGTTCTTCAGTTGACTAATTGGGAATTAATGGTAACAAGCCCATTGGAAGGAATTCCATAGAGCAGCCTACTTGAAATTGCTGTTTATCCCCTTCACCCCCACCACCAAAAGGCTAATACAGATTGACAAATGGAAAAATAGAGAGCCTTGAAAACAACTGTTTGATTACCTTGATTCATTTGCATTTATTATTGCCAAGATGCATTTATATTGATTTATTCCTTCTCTTAGTTAAGTCCATCAAAGTTAGAAAAAAATGAAGATGTGAACACTAATTTAGCACACCTATTGAACATACTTTCAGAGCTTGTGGAGAAAATATTCATGGCTTCAGAAATACTTCCACCGTAAGTGGTGAACTTTTAATTTGACAAGAAATCGTGTATCTGCATTTTGAAAAATTTGTATTTCTAAAATATGTGTAAGTTTTCCCACTGTCCTGATGTTATTATATTCTGAAAAAATTCAAGAGTTTTTCATCTTTACACAATGAATTATTTAAGGAAAAGGAATGACTTAAATCAATGTGAAATATTTGTATCAAAATAAATCATGTTTTTATACAGGCTACTGTGTCTGGTTTATCTAGTAACTTGGGGAATGAACAGAAGCTTATAGTCTCAGATTTGAGGAGGTCATAAGTCCTCCTTAATTCTTTGCTAAATGTCATTACTTGTAGCAGAGTACTTTTTTGGGGGAAAAGGCCAGTTGCCTTCGTATTTCATAAATTAAGCTTTTGGTTGCAGTGAGATCAGTATTTTCACTTGCTTTCTGTATTGAAATGATTCTGTTCTTTTGGCAGGACACTGAGGTATATTTATGGATGTTTACAGAAATCTGTCCAGCACAAGTGGCCTACAAATACCACCATGAGGACAAGAGTTGTCAGGTAAGAGTCATCAGTTGATTTGTTAAATCATTTATGGAGCATGCACTGATAGTCTTCAAATTTTCAGCTATCCACTTGACTAACAATATACAATTCAAGACCTTTTTTCTTTTATTTTTATGTCAGAACTCTGTTGAATATTTTATGAGTTCAGATAGCTTTTAAGCTAGAACTTACTGTGTTTTGTTTTGTTCTGTTCTTTAAGTTGCTATGAGATACTTAGCTACCTTTTGCATTTTCTAAAAACCTGAACATTCTTTTATAGTCAGTTAACTATTTGGGATTTTTTTTTTTAACTTACAGAATGCGGTTAAAAGCTATATAGCCAATAAAATCTGTAGCTAATTTCATATATTACCTTTTATACACACATACACATGTATATGTGTATATATGCATATACATATAGACACAAGAAGAGGGATGGAGGAGAGAGAGAGAAAGAGAGAAAGATTGGTTTGTGCTAAATAGGATGAGCAATGATTGAACCATTTAGATATTGGTTGGTTTCTAACAGTCTGGGACTTGGGGTTAATCTCCAACCAGAGTTCTGAAGCTCTTTCCATCTGCTCATTGTGCAGTAATTAGGAGTTGCTTTGTCAAGTCAGAATTTTGTAGTCCCCCTTATATAAGGGGACTTTTAAAAAAATTATCATTTTAACTTACTTTTCCAATGAGGAGGCAGATCTGTAGAGATTAAATTGTTTGCTAAGGTTCTCTGTAACTTTCTATATAAAATTAGTGGCTAAGGCAAAACTTCTAAGACCCAAACTAATATCCTTAACACCCTTGCAGGCTTTTGTTAAGCATACCCAACCAATTCAGGACAGTAGGAAATTAGTGCAAAAGCATCAGAGAATACAGCAGTCTAATAATATAATTCATTACATAATATAATAATAATAATAATATAAACTATTACATAGAATATATGCTGCCAGTCATGTTGTATACCATAAAAAAATTGGGCAGCTACTGAAGACACCAGTATCATACAATTAGTTTTGAAAATGTGTGTTAATCCTGCCCGCAACCTAAATTTCATAAGGAGGCTTCTACTCTTTTTACAGATAAAATCTCTCTTGGTTAGTATAGGACATAAATATTTATGAATTGTAGATTCTGTATTTCTTGGCTTTAGTAGTGATTGAGAGGACTAGAGAAGAATTACAAGCACATACTGTTTCAGCACAGTTGTGTCTGATGTAAATGAAAAGTGTTCTATACACTATAAGTTTCAAACAAGTATAACTGTTGAGCAGACAGCAGGAAATTCTGTTATGTGGATTGTGTGGATATTATGGCCAAGGTGGTGGTTTCTATTCCTAGTTAAGCTTTTGAATATATGTGTAGACACCTAGTATCCCTCAGATCCCCTCTAAAAATGCAGAGAAAGTAGATCTGCACACTGAAAATTCTTCTATGGTTCGATGTTGCTAGGTTGTATTTCAGATTCAAAGACCTATTTAAGTATCAAAATGTTTCTAAGCAGAATTTATGCAAGATTCTTCATAAATCAGTTTAAAAGAAATTAAATTTAGTTAGTTGTTTTATATTAATTGGAATAAATGCTGTCTGAGAAGCAACATACTGATTTTCTAAGATTCCCCCAAACTAAGAAACAACATTGTTGGGAGGTAAATGCTGAGAAGTTGGATTATTCACTAATAGAGAACAGAGACTGTCAGTTATTTTTTAATCTCTACAAGGAATTTTATCAACTTGGAAAGAATGCTTGTCTTTACAAGGGCCAGGTGAGAGGTCAATTATTAGTGTAGATTCCTCTTAAGAGGAAATTAGAGAAGCATTATCTACATGAGGACATATACTCTAATGTAACTGAAGCAGGCAGACTAGGAATAGCTATATGTTTGTAGTTTTACTTTGTACATTGTTCCCAGAGTGAGATTAGCAGATAAAACCATATATGACAAGTGTGCTAAGTCATGCACTTTTATACTGATTTTTGGTTTTGCTATTAATATTTTGTAATTTGAGAACTTTTTTAAACTTTAGAGAGCCTAATGTCTTTTTCTTTGTCTTAAAAACTCAGCATTCTATTGTATACGTTTTCATTTATCAAGATGTCACTTTTTTCCCTTGTACAATGGATTCTTAATTTTTATATGACTCAACAAAATCAGTATAACCAACTCGATTTGTAACAGACTTTACTGGGCTGTTCTGTTTAAAGAAAGGAAGATGGAGAACTGAGAATGTTAGTTTTAGGACCTTACAGGACTTTGTATCTATTAAAAAGGTTTATTTGTACTCCTACGGTATTTCAGGAGTTTTTAGTGCTCCTAAGGACACTAGTTCTTCAAAGTAAGTATAAAATGCACTAGTAGCTTGGAATAAATCAAGACAGCAAATGCAATAAATATAACTTAAATCTTCCAAAAGTAAATCCAAAATTCTAAATTTAGGAAAAATGAGTAATATATTAAAGAAGCAGGTATGTATGTTCTTAAAAGTAAGATACTTCAGCTAAAAATAAAGCTGTGTATTTGGGCTTACCTACATAGTTCAAAGTTCACGGTTCTACAAGTATTAAAATTTTTGTTTATATTATTTTAATGTAACATATTATAGTAGTTCTCTAAAAAAAAAAAATTTCCCTCCCATTCAGTGGTTTTGTTTTCCTTCGACTTATCTGTCCTGCCATCCTGAATCCCCGGATGTTTAATATCATCTCAGGTAATCAGCTTTTGATAAATTTGAAATTAGAAAAATTAGTATAAAGTTTAAAACTATTAAGATTACTTTTCTTTCAAATCTGTTTTTATTATCCAATTCTAAGACTTGGTATAAAACATTCCAAAGCACCCTCTTCTTGTTCTTTTTGCTCCTTTACTTTTTCTTTCCATCTTCTATTTGAAGCCTGAGAGAGCATGATTAGACATACTGCTTTTTCCCCCCATCCCTGCCTGTGTTTCAGACTCTTATTATGATGATTTTTTCCAGCCTGCAGTGTGGCTTCTTCAAGGTGGGAAGAAGAGCTTTGTGTGTGCTTTTAGCCCATTACAGACCCTGTCACTACCACTGCAAGTTGGATTTTTAAGCTCAAATTAAAGTTACAACTGCAGCTGCAGTAGTCCTCCGTGCATGCTTATGAAGAAAGTGGCTCTTTCAGATTTCCCAATAGCGATTTCTTGTCACCAGCTATATAATGTTAATTGGCATTTTAACTCCAACAAACCAGGTTCGGTTTTGCTTATTACCCATATACCCATTGTGGATGGACTTTCAGATGTTGTAGGCTTCTTTCAAAGAGAAGATAAGAATTACATTTATGACTACAAATGTAATAATGAACCTTAGGAGGAGAAAGAATCTGAACCATTTTTGTCTTAATAATCTGAAGCTTAAAATTGTATTAAACTTCTTTTGGAATATCTTAGAAGTTTTACCTTTATAGCCATCACATCTCTGTAATTTTTTTTTTTTTTTTTTTTTTGGTGGGGGGAGGTATTTAGGTTTATTCAGATTTATTCTTAGAGAAGTACTGGGGATTGAACCCAGGACCTCAAGGATGCTAATCATGCGCTCTACGACTTGAGTTATACCCTCCCCCCTCATCTCTGTAATTATCTCCTGTTGCTACTAACATAGTTCTATGGGTCTATTAAGAATTAAGGGTTTAGAATTCTTACGGGTTTATTTATCTGAATGTTGGACTCTGAACCACTGGGCAATATTTATAATTTAACAGCTTAAGGAAAAAAAAGTACAGTCTAAAATCAGGCAGTGAGATAGATGAGGTTTTTACTGTTTATATATTTCAGGGTTTAACACTGAGACACAAATATTTATTTACATCCTACTATATATAGGTGAATGTTTCCTGGTTAATCTTTAAAATATCTTTAAAACTTAATAAATATGCATGCATTTCTTCTCAAAGTAAAGCAGAGATTCCAGACTTTGTTATTTAGCTTTAAAGTGAATTATTTGAGTCAGTGGAGGTTGGGAGCGGGGAATTGCTTATATTGCAAATTGCTAACTTGGGTGGATTGAAATTAGCTTTGTGAATTGTCCCAAAGGGTATGTGGAGTGACTGGTTTTTTTTTAGCTATACAGATAAAGCTTACTAAAGCTTTAAGGTATTTTGAAATATTAACCATTTGGGAAATGCCCAGTCTTGTAGTAACCTTTTCACAAACTAAAAGCCTGATAAGTATATTCAGTTTTTATCCCTTTAACTTAAGGTCTTTTGAATTATACAGGTCATACATTTTTACAGAGTTCTGAATGGAACAATGTTAGCACTTTAATATGTCTTTACTGTTAAAAATACTAAGTTTATAATGATTTACCTGGAAGTACCTTTTGAGTTGAATGTTATTAGCTGTGCCCAATTCTGTTATAGATTCCCCATCTCCTATTGCTGCAAGAACACTGATATTAGTGGCCAAGTCTGTGCAGAACTTAGCAAATCTTGTGGAATTTGGAGCTAAGGTAAAAATATTTTGATACTTTAAAATGTCATTTATGAATTTATGACTTTGATATGATAAAACCATAAAATATAGTGTAAGTAAATTTTCAGTAGTGGATATTTCATAAAGATAATTTATGATTTTGTTGGTATGTTCACATTTTTCAAATGTTTTTAGATTTTACATTTTAATGGAATTTAAAAAAACTATTGTTTTAGCTAGTAGAAAGCTATTTTTTCAGTGTAATTTCCAGTATAATCAGATTCTGCCACTTTTAAATTTAAAAAATCAGAGCATATTTTTAAATGCACCCAAATTGATTTTATTACATTTTACCCCATAAACATTCTCTGTAAATATTAAAACTCTGAGTTTTTAAATATTCATATGTGATCCCTACTACCTAAGGATAAGGACTGTTCATGTTCTGGTAGGGATTGTACTGTGTCACCTGCTTTTGTCAATATTAACTTCTTGCCATACCTAGAAACATGGAACTATTTTATTTTTCTTAACGATTATTTACTATGCCATCATGTAAACATTAAGTAGGCTTCCACTGGATTCTTAGATGCCTTCCAGTTTGTCACTGTGATCCAGATTGCTGTAACAATTATCCTTATGTATATACTTCCTTTCAAACCTGACCAGCTATTTCCTTAAACTACTTTTTAGTAAAATTATCAAGAAGACTTTTTGTTTCCTCTAGCCTTGCCAAAACTTAGCTAGTATTTTTACCCTTTTTAATTTTTGAGTCTGATGGGCATGTTTGTGTTTCATTAGTTCCTTACTCTTGTATGTATGATTTTTCATGTCTGTTTCTTTGGAATTGACTATTGAGGCCCTCATTTCACCTTACTGATTTTAAGAGAGTTTCCCATTTTACAATGTAGCATATTTTAAAATAGGTTTAAGATTTTAGTATGAAGAGCAGTTTATAGTATGACTTTTAGCTTTTGAATTTATCTGAATCCTGAGACAGGTTATAAGTACTTTATTTTTTACTGCAGTCCTTACCCCACTGTATTTTAATTCCCCATAGTCTCTGCTAGATTCTAATGACCTCTGGGTGCTTGGCAAATAATTTCTCAGTGATTACTTCTCAATTTGTGTCTGCCAGGCTATGTGTTCTGATTTCTTTTTTTCCCATCTTGTATTTCTTGTTCATTAAAAATACTCTATACTCCTGTTCCTCAGAATTAGCTGCTTGCTTATATTAGAAGGAAAATATGGTCACTGAATGGTTATTTCTTATGAATATGTACTGCTACTGATAATTATAAGAATGTTTCCTACATGTATGGTTTTTGCTATAGATCAGTGTTTTTGTGCATATACTAAGCTTTTAATTTCTACCTTTTTAGGAGCCTTATATGGAAGGTGTCAATCCATTCATTAAAAGTAATAAACATCGTATGATCATGTTTTTAGATGAACTTGGGGTATGTATCTAATTTTTCAAGTACTTTGGCACCTACAGTCAGTATAGCTGAGTATAACTCGTTTAAGCAACAACCTTTAGAAAGCTTTCCCATCCAGAACTAAAAAAGAAAAAACAAAAAGCTGCATATTTTTGTCTCCCTTCCTAAACAAGTTCATTTGATAACCATTTATTCTTATACAAAATGGTTTACACCAAGTATACATTATTGTGGCTTTTGGACTTCTTGTGTCATTTTTTTCCATTTCTGTCTTGTCTTTCGTTATCCTCTTAGCTGTTCCATCTCACTATTGTGACACAATATTCTGTTGCTGCTTTAGCAACTTAATTTTGCTGCTACTGTGTGGAATTTGAAATAAGTTGGATGAGCTACAGTTCTGGCCAGTTAAATAAGTACATGGACTGAAGAATAAGTGTTCCTGTGGCTTTTCTAGGGATAAAAATAGTGGATTTGGATAAAAATAGTGGATTTGGTTTGAAACTTCATCTAGTTGGGACTATGTATGGTTTTATTGGGTCTTTATACATAAGTTGTTATTGTAAAATTAAGAATGGGATTTTTAAAGATAATTTCTAAGACCCTAGATTTCTTAAGTTAAACTTTCTTCTTATAGACTTCCAGATATCGAATCAGTTAAAAACCAAATTATTAGTAATGCAGTTCATATGTGTAGAAACCAGAAAGGGAGCACATACACGTGAACATAGCCCGGTGTATGGTGCTAGGGTACACTCGGGTAGGAGACTGTTCTGCCGTAAGGCATTCGGATTCACTTAAAGCACGAGTAAAGCACCACACCACTGTACAGTCAAACCACTTAGGACAGCCTGTGGGCACCTAGTTGGCAACTTCAGGTATAAGGAATTCCTTACTGTTATTTAGATCCATATTGATAATGATTTTGAGAAATAAAAGGGCAATGCTAAATGCCCATCATGTTTCTGTATGTGAACTCCTGGAGAGGTCTGAAGAATAAAAATATTTCTGATTACCAAAAATACAGTTGGTTAATGACTGAAAAAAAAATTTACTGTAATGTTGTTTAAGGAGCTGTATGAAAGTTTTATCCAATATTTAAGGCTAGCTCATTTATCTCAAGTCATATTTCTAGGTTTTCGTATGTTTTTAGATTCAAGATTAGGACTCCATTTATTTTCCATAATCATAAGTACCAACAGACCAGCTTTCTCTATCACTTTCCTAATGATGCCACACAATCTAGCCTTTCCAGCTGCTTAGAATGCCAGTATTCTAATACTCTTCTTTTTGCTTTACATCTGTATAAGTCAAATTTATCTTTCAATACTCACCTCAAACATCTCCTTCAGGAGGGCTTTGCTGAGCCCTAAACCTGCAATACATTTTGTTCTGCTTACCTAAGTATCCTCTGTGTATCTCTTGATACATAACTCTGTGATCAGTTTACTTCTAGTCTGTGTCTTCTCTACTAAATGCTTTGAAGCAAATACTGTTGTTTTTCATCTCTATAATCCTTCTTTCACTGAATGAGTCAGTTGATAAAAATGAATTGTATTCTAATTGTGTTTATACCATAGAAAACCAAATATTTTGTAGTCTTTAGAGATGTATAGCAAATACTGTCACCATTAGGGAGAGGAATTGATTTATTTAAAACTATTGTTAATCTGAACTCATGTTAAACTTTACTCCAACGCTCAAAATAACATGAGTACTTAGTCACTATAACAAGTTGATTTATTGGCACTAAGTTACAGTATGAACCTTATCTGAAGATACCATAATTAACACTGTCATTTCTACACATTAGCAAGTGTTTTGGGCATAGTCCACAAATAATTATAAGTCTGAAAAGTTCTTATCAACACTTTCATAATGTAGCTGTTACTTATGTATGCTGATCAATTTGGACAAAATGTATCTTAGTAATAGAAGTCAATCTGAAAGAGTGGAGGAATTTTAAGTTTAGGTTGCATTTAATATAGATTAGCATTTAATGTTTGCATCATTTATGTTCCAGTTAAAAAAATTCTTTACAGGTAAAAAGTTTAAGAAACCCATTTGTTTAGAATAGCAGTAATACTGCACAATATTCTGCTCTGCTGTTGAAGAAAATGGAGCCTGGTTTTGATGCGAATACTAAGGTCAAAAATCTATCAACTTGAATTTTAAAAGCATTTTAAGAGGATATTGTATGTTAAATTCTATCTACTATACCAGTTAGGATCTTTTCAGAAGAGTCTATAAAGAGTTGTATTTCTAAATGCAGTTTTATGATTCCCTTAAAGAATGTACCTGAACTTCCGGACACTACAGAGCATTCTAGAACTGACCTGTCCCGCGATTTAGCAGCATTGCATGAGATCTGTGTGGCCCATTCAGATGAACTGCGAACACTCAGTAATGAGCGTGGTGCACAGCAGGTAGGTTTTTGCCAGCCTTTGTTAACAGTGATGCTTCCTTGGCACTTAAGCAGAATGTCAGCATAAGATTGAGAGGTGATAAATAGCTGAATTACAGTCATCCTATTTTATCAATTATATTAAATTTTTGAGAATCTGAATCATAATCCACAAAGATCTCGGCAAACAGGAATGGGCCCAGACTAAGATTATGCATTTGTGGTATTGCAAAATGTCAAATCTTGCTACAAAGTTAATGTGAACTCGACCGAAAAATGGTGGTGGTCATGCACTCAAGTGGCGTGTGTGAAAATGGTAAGTGAGCTAATGCTAAGTCAGTAGTGATGTGGCTTTTTCTTTCTGCTTCTCTCACACAGTGCATGGCCAAGTGATTTCACAAACTGTCAAACACATGAGAACTATTTGGGAAGTTTGATGGAAATATTTCAAGCTCCAGATCCAGAGGTCTGGAATGTGGCTTTAGAAACTGCCATTTTTGATAAGCTCTTCCTCAGTACTGTCACCACACTGGCCAGCTGTTTGGCAGGGACCTTGTAGAGAAGACTACCCCATTGAGTTTGCTGAGTTGCTCTCAATCTGAGATACGAAAATTTTCAAGTTTTGATAATAATCTGGCTCATTCAGGTTCTAATCACTTCAGAAACTTATGCCAAATATGTGCCCTTGGGATGCATAATACCCTCCTTGCTACAGGTTTATTATATGACTTGCCTTAAAAAGTCTTAATTGGGCCAAGTTCTTCAGTAAGACTTTTTGAATATTTAAGAAAGGTATAGGAGCTGATTCAGTTTTAGGCCCAATGTTGTATTTTCCATGATTCCTTAAAGCGTTAATTGGGCTATATATAACCTGATCGCTCTTACAGGGCTTGAGATGTGTCATTTATAGTAATTCTGTCTTCACCAAAATAATATGACCAGAAATATTCAGTCAAGGACTGAATAAGCTTAAAACTGTGAAAAGTATGTATTAGAGTAGAATGCTAGTATTTTATGAATTCCTTTGAGTTCATACGGCTTTTTTCAAATCCAGGTTCCCATCCCTGAGATTTCTGACCAAGCTTTCATTTATTTACTATTTTCATACTGTTTTTCCTTGTCTAGCATGTACTGAAAAAACTTCTGGCTATAACAGAACTGCTTCAACAGAAACAAAACCAGTATACAAAAACTAATGATGTCAGGTAGCAGCCTTCGCCTCAGCATTCTGCATGGATTCAGCATGTCCAACATGGTAATTCACATCCGTATAATGTCTCCTTTGCTCTTGCCAAAAATAGCACACCTTTCCACATTCCAGTGATGTGTGAGCTATGCAAACAAAACCCAAGATTCTGCTGGTGAGTAACTGTGCCAGCAGCTTTGTAAGCTATCTGTGCAGGATATTTGCACTTTTTCCACATATGGAATTAACCTTTACCAACCTCTGAGCCTTGGTGTACAGATCACCTTTCACACAATGCTGACTGTATCTTGAACTTTGAAAATATATTTTCAGTACATCGAATTGCCAAAGTTTTGCTGTCTCTTGGAAAAAGACCTATCAACTAAGAAAAAGCATTCTGTTAAGTATAACTGGATTGCAGACTGTTCTTATTATAACTTCTTCCTGAATTAGGACTATGACCGTTTGACTGTTCAATGACTTTATTTGTATTTACAGTTTCCAGAGTTTGCCATTATAATAGGAACAATCTTTGCTGTATACTTTTTTTTTTAAAAAAATAACTGTGCTATTTCTCTCTGCTGGAACTGTTGAAAGAAAATATATAGAATCGATCTATTGCTCATCAGCTTTATTTTTTAAACATACCACTTATTTTGTTTGTTGGAATTGTCAAAGACTGTATTTAGATCTCATAATGCTTTTGATAAATGTTTACAACAGTAAATAGTTTGAGTTCAATAAGTATTATTGGTCACTATGTACTGATAAGTGCATGTTACCCATTCAGCCGTTTTATAGAAAACACCCGTAGAATGCTTTTGTTGAAAGTATGTTTCTTGTTTCTTAATTCCAAGTTGATTTTTTAAATTATGCAAAAACCTCATCATCTACTTAACAGCTTTCCATCTTTGACCTTCTGACTACTTGTTGTATCTGCTGGATATTTAGTTTTGACTGTATAGTTTCATTTGCTTCTATATGTGTATTTTTGTGAAGTATTCACAGGGGTAAGTTAAAATAAAACTGAGGGATATCTTGAATAATTGATTACTTCTGTCTAAATACAGCTAAACATTTATTATTATTTTCTTCCTCCTTTAGGAACAGTTCAAATTTAGTACCAGAGCAAGGTCCAGGGAGAAGATGAAATGCCAGATTTTTCTTTCTGGCCAATGGTCTCTTGAGAAGTTGTGTATTTGGTAGGGGTAATAATTCTTTCCCTCCCATAATTGTGCGGGGGTGGGGGGAAGGCACACCAAAGTGGTTCGAGACGGGGATGTATTAGGGAAAGCATTTATAGTTCCAAGAGTAACACTTTAAAATACAGGTAAAAACAAAATTTAAAAAAGGGGTAGTATAAAGTGTTAACTAATTGAGGGTTCAGTAGATTTCTGTGTAGTATAATTTTGAGCTATTAAGGTGTATGGCGGTAAGCTAGCCCTGGAGTAGCTGCGATCCCACCTGACGAGTGAGCAGATGCTCAGCACACCCTGTGTTCCTTTTCCATCCCTCCTGCTCTGCAGCTAGACGTCCACCATAGGTACGTGACATTTGTCTACAGATTCTAGTGCGTGACCCTTCCTTTCTCTCCCATTCCTTAATCTGAAATGCCTCTGTAAACCTAAAGTCATCCTGCTTTTTATAAATTCCTGACATGCTCATCACTTAAACTGGAATAGGAAATTTGTCATTTTACCTTTGTTGGCCTTGGGGTAACTAGCTGGTCAGTGATGAAATTTTTAAAGGGGCTGGGGAGGAAAATTTTCTGCCAAAAGTGTGGACCTTGCTCTGATGCCAAACTTTAGTGACCTAAAAGAGAAACGAGAAATTGTGAACAGTTGGCAATTCTGTCTAGAGGCTGGCAACAGTGCTACTTAACCTGGGTTGCCCTGGAGGATTGTCAACTTTGGCTTCTTCCACTCCTCTTCTGAATTCTAGTCCTCTCATTCCACAATGAGAAGGAAACTAAAACCCCAAAACTCAAGCCTAAAATATAAATATAAATATAAAGAATTATTAGAGAACAATATGAACATAGTAAATATTACTCTCAAATACTAAGATGTAACTAAATGGTACCTATACTTTGTGGAAAAGTACAGCCTGGGATACACTGACAGTGAGGAGAGGTATGTGTGTATCTATAAAACTTCATTTCAGAGCAATTTTCTCAGAACTCCTTCAAACCCATTTTCCAAGAAAAAAAAAAACTTGACAGACATCCATAATTTGGTTCCAACTTAGAAACTAACATCACAGTTAAATAATTTAACAAATGTAATAGCCAATATTCCTTAGCACTTTTAAAATTGACTTACCCTTTAATAAAAAGGGTACCACAAAGACAAAACTTTTGGTACGTTTGCTTATTACATTTTGTTTAAAATATAGGTTCTATATTTTAAATTTGGCTACTATAGAAAATGATTTGATATTAGTCATGGTGGGGGCAAGATTGCCCAAACCAGGTACTTATTCTGGCTCTTTTGAAGATGTTTAGTTTCGATAAAACTACTCTGAAAGGAAAAAAATTTAAATAACAAACAGAAAAGCTTAATATATTTTGATGCTTTTACATTATTTCATTTTTAAATAAAGTTAAATGGCCAGATATGCTTCATCCTTCTGTTGATTAGTTTTAGCACTGACAAATCAATTTCAAATGGTTTAGAGAGAATCTACCAGGTCATCATCAGTCCATTCCTCCTAAGAAGGAAAGAAAATGTCGTAAGGATAACATTATACTGAAGCATAACCAGTACTGTTTACCTTCTTGCCTGCCTTTAGAAGAATGTCCTCCCCTGCGATGCTGTTTATAGAAGATAAATAAAATGGGAAAATCTGTAGCAGTTTAACCTTATAATATGGCATGGTCCACCAAACTACTCCAGTGACAGGAATAAAGATTACAGTTGTGACCTTATGCCTCTGAATATTCATTTATATTTGACTTGCCAGGCTTTTTTTTTTTTTTTTTTAAGGAATCCTTGAAGATTAAAATGCAGCAAAAATTTTGCATGTATGTATATCCTTACTGCCTTCTATGGCCTTAGGAGGGATTCTTCAAGTAACTGTTATACTATGACTATTTCAATACAGCCTCAGACAAAAGTGAGAAAAACTGCTGTCATAATGGACAGTGTACATAAAGGATGCCAAAAAAATTAAATTTTTTAGTACCTACACCTCTAATGCTTGCACTCTGGAACAATAAAATCTTAACATAAGAATATACAACAATAACTTGAAAAATTTACCTTTGGAGAACATACCTCCTCATGTCTGGATTTCTTTGAGACATAATCATCATCTTCATAACCTTTCCTCTTCTTCCTGTAATTAAGCCACCATCAATAAGCAATCTAATACTGGCAACAGAATCTATAAACTAGCAAGGCTATGATATACCTACAAGCCTGGATAAATGCAAAGAGATGAAGAATTATGGACAGGAAGACAGTGTCTTTCAAATTACTCTTTAAATTCAATGCAATTCTATTAAGTGGAACTTATCAATTCTGTATGTGTGTATATAAAAACTATGGCAATTAGAAGTGTGGTAGTTGTCCCTTGGTATCTGCAGGAATCAGTTCTAGGACCCCTGCCAGATACCAAAATCCATGGGTGCTGAAGTCCCTTACATAAAATGGCAATAGTACTGTCAGCCCTCTGCGCCCACAGATACGGAGTGCTTGACTGTATTAGCCAAGAATTACACAGATCAATGATCAGAGCATATAGGCAAAAAACAAAGGATATATAGGAATTTAATCTGTAATTGATTAACTAGAGAAAATTATAAAATATTTTAAGATGGCTGGTATACCAGATTACTTATTTGAACAAAAATTAATGAGATTTCTATCTCATATCAGTCACAATTCTAACTGTTTAACAGCTGAATAAAAGGCAAAAATAAGATACATATTAATTTAGGTAAGAAAAGGTATACAAATATTAAGAGTACAAAAGACAAACTTCCTATATCACAAAGTGAAAGAAACAACAGAAGAAAATAGATGTATATGTAAGAAGATGAGTATATAAAATATATAAAGAACTACAAGAAAATAACACCAGAAAACTGGGCAGGGCAATACAAAAATGACTGTTGAACATAGAAAACCAATGCCTCCTAGTTATAGGGGAAACACAAATTAAAGTATCAACTGGATACGGATACTACCTTTTCACCCAGATCGGAGAAAGTTAAAACTACTACTGTTAAATGTTGTACAGTATGTATGGAAACAATGAAAAATTCCATATGCACAGAGTAAAGCGTGACAAAGGTAAACACCAACTATAAGTTACCTCTCAGGTCACAACTGGGATTTGCGTTTTGGTCAAAGAGAACTTTGATTTACCTGTATTATCTGACTTTAATACTGACAATACACTACTTCTGTATTGAAAAAAGATACAAGAATTTTAAAGACCAAGGGAAAACATATTTTATCCTAAAGTAGTGCTTTTAAGTGTGGTCCATGCACCAGTGCAAGTCCATGAACCATTTCCAGTGTGCAATGAGATAAGTACAGAACCTGACTGTATGTTTAGAAACTTTTATAGCAATTATTTAATTTATGGCTGTTGAATCTAATAAAATTTAACCTTATATTTTATGTCTTTTAAATTTCATTTTCCAGTAATTTGTTGTTTGTTATATTTTACAAAAGCATAGGTCTATAATGGCTTAAAATGAATACCAACAGTCCTTTACAGACAGTTTGAGAAGCACCACTCAAGTACTCATAGATAATGCAGGACTTACACGGTACAAAGCAGATGGTCACCTGGAGTAAGATGTCAACTCTGGCAATCAGGAATTTTGGATTATGCTTCATTCAGTTACCTAGCTAGAAGGGTAGGATCAAGGGTCTAATGCGGAGGTTGACAAAATTTTCTTTAAAAGGCCAGAAATTAAATATTTTAAGCCCTGTAGTTTGTTACAACCCAGCTCTTCTGCTACAGAGTGAAAACAGCTATACCCAATATGCAAACTAATGGGTGCATCTATGTTCCAATAAAATTTTCCAAAACAGGTACTGACCCATGGGCCATACTTTGCCAACCCCTGGTCTAAGCCCATTTCCAAATCAATGTGAGAAGATCATAATCACTGCTACAGTAATCTCATTCATTGAAGTCAACATTTTCCTTTACTTTTCTGTAAACTCTCCTTCCTTCCTCTTAGTTACCACTGAAACCCAAGAATGAAATTACCAATTTTAAGTTCTGTGCTAAGCCATGTTTTGCAGTTATAGCTACAATTTTAATAAAATAGTCCCATATTTCACACACTTCATAAGTCCTTGGATACTCCACTACAACTTTAAAGAATCTGAGTCCTGTATCTGACCTCAAGTCCTTGGAATGCTGTTTCTGGCTTCTCATGTATTATCCAGTAGCATATATTCACCAGTTATAGAGATCAAAAACAGCTCAAATGCATCTCAACTGTAAGAAGCCAGAGCTAACTCCCACTAAATTTTCTAATAAAGTTCTAAATAAAGTAGAACTTTTGAACCAGAATGCATTCCATACAAAATAGAAAATAACAGTTTCACCATTTCTATTACCTGCACAAACCCCCAACTGTTTAAACTCCTAAAAGGTTAAAGTGGATCCTTCAAATCTCAAAGCATAGAGAGCCTAAATATGGTGATTTCTCCATTCAGCCTACACATCAATGAGACATTACAGTGTTCCTTACAGCTGCAAGAAGAGAACTCACAGCACATTTTCCTACTGGTTCTGTCTTGAGTATAAAGCTTACCACTGAGAGAAAACATGCCAAGTTTCCCTACCCTAGCTAACAGAAATAAGCCTGGAACAGTGTACTTGTTCTTCAGAGAAGATAACCAGACCTACAGAGAACCCAAAGATTAAAAGGGCAAGAAAAGGTTCAGGAATTCCCTAGGAAGACTGCCCCAGGGGATTCTACAAGGAATAAAAGGACAGGACAGGGCTTGCAAGCCAAAGAACACATTAGTCATAGCAGGAAGAGAAATACACTATCAAAGCCAAATTCTTGAGTATTTTGTGCTTAATCCTGTTAGAAATGTCCACTCAAAACAAAAAAAATCTGATTTAATGGATAAGTCAGTTTCCCAGTGTGAGCAAACCTTTCCCACTTAAATGATTTAAGGACCAACCGGACACAGTGGCAGTTGTTTCTATTCCTGAGTCACCGGGTCACATCTACTCACGTAATTACGTTAAGTGCAAGCTCAGCAGAGTGACACCTCTCCAACTTCTGTTTCAGAACAGCGACTTCCTCAGATCTCGGTGGTTCGTACTTTTTCACCAAGTTTCTCATGCCTATGGGGAGATTAAAAAAAAAAAAAAATTTATACCAGATAATAAAAAGGCTTGTTCTCATAAGGAAGTCAAATATTTTCCAATCTAATTTTAGGAACAAGTAACAAAACACTCTTAAAATGTGATTTTTTTTTATCAGGTTTAATATTGTTCCACATTAAAACCCAATGACCACCACACTTCAAGGTGTAGTAGCTGCCTGCTGCTTAGCCCGTGTCATGTACAGCATGAAGATAAGCATGTTCTTACTAGTATTTTTTTTTCAAATCCTACCATTGTCACTTTTTGCTCAGTTTTTAAGTCTTCTAAAAAACCCCTACATGATTCAGTAAACATGCTTTGTTCCCTGCCACCAGCCATATTCACAGCACCCTCTCCTACAGATGGTGGGCCGAGTGTGCTGCTTACTTACAAAGGAAAACACTATTACGGAACACGTGATGAAGGGAAGACGCTTAGTAAAAATGTGCCAGTGATCCTCTGCTTTAACCAAATGCAGGACCTATACAATGAAGCATCACCAGGAAAATAAAAATGTTTTCTTTAGGCTAAAAGCAAACTACTGTATCAGTGACTAAAATCACAGAAACATCCTCTACCTGGTCCATTTACAATAAACCAAAGAATATAAATCTCAAGATTTACAGGGGAATGATGAGATCCGGGGTTTATTAGCCAGCCACATGCTCCAAATGGGTGACTGACTTCATAATGCACATAATGCAGTGTTTTCAACTGAATTAATGCTTGTGACTCAACACTCTTAGGACAGTATCTTTGTCTGAAAAGTTATGAATAAAGTATCTTAATATCATTAAAGCTCAGTGTTTTATCAACAGCTAGTCTTATTTCTTATTAAAACAAGTGAACTGAAATAAAGGTACTGAAATGACATCAGTAATAAAAGCTGTCAGCTATAGAAAAGAGCATAGTGGGTTACCTTTAAGACCCTTTCTACCTACTAAATTCCCTGAACCTAGTATCTATGTCAAATCAGTTAGCTTTGGAAGTGAACCCTCTAGTGGTATAACTGAAAACCTACAGTTTTATGATTTCATTAATCACAAACCCACGTCATTCTCAATGAAACAGGGAAGCCCTCAAGGTCATTTCAAGCAAAAAATCAAGAAATGATACTTATATGTCCTGAAGCATCTTAACTTTCGAAACATAAAACATAGAGGTACACCCATTTACTATCATCCAAGATCTACATCTTCAATCTCATATTTTATTGATTTATTCAGTATTTAAACCACAAATTCCATTAAGACGACAACTGGCACAAAATTTTTTGAAAGCAAACACAACTAACTAAAGAGAAGCCTAGAAGCCACGAGCATTCAGTGTGACATGACCAAGAACACAGAATGGAGAGGACCGGCTCATCTAGCCAACTGATTTAGTGGAGGGTCTATTTGAACGCTTAAGGCAGTGTTTCTCAGCATCGATGCTACTGACAATTTGGCTGAATAATTCTTTGTTGTGAGAAGCTGTGTTAGTTTCCTGAGGCTGCTATTAAAAATTACCAAAACTTATTTAAGTAAGACTTATTAAAACATCAGACATGGATTCTCCTACAGTCCTGAAGCCTGAGAGTCTGAAATCAGTTTCAATGGGCCAAAATCAAAATACTGGCAGTGGCACTCTCTCTCTGGAGGTTTCTGTCCCAGCTTCTGGGGGCTGCGAGGATCCCTGAGCTTGTGGCCGTATCACTCCAATTTTAAAGGCCAATATCTACAAATCTCTGCTCTGTCTTCACGTTTCCTTCTCTGTGTGAAACCTCCCACTGCCTTTCTCTAATAAGGACTCTTTTGATTACATTTAGACCCTACCTGGACAGTCCAAGATAATGTCTTCATCTCAAAATCCTTACCTTTATCATATCTGCAAAGACTTCTTAAAAAATTTTTGCCATGTAAAGTAATATTCAGTTTCCAGGAATTAAAATGTGGGTATCTTTGGGGAGCCATTTCTCAGCCTACCAAGGGGCAGTGCTGTGAATTGTAAGATGTTTATCAGCTCTCTTACCTCCATGCACAAGATGAGACAACCAAGAATGTCTGCAGACATTGCAAAAAAATCATACCCTGTTGAAAACCATGGCTTTTGTAATATCAAATAACAAAATTACTGGCAAATGATACATTAATTAGTTGATTTATCTACAAAATAAAAGTTTCAAATTTAATTAGCCTTTTGATCCTTTAGATCTTTTGCAGTGCCCATATTTGGGTACTTTAAAAGAACCATGTTTTGAATCTCAACCCTTGCTGAATCTGATTATATTTTCACTTTCCTAAAAGTTCTGTATATGTGAAAACTACTTCCTTTCATGTACCTTCTATTTGTTCCTCCTCAATGTACCCTTCATGCCTCCATGATAAGTAACTCAATAAAAGTCTAATCTAAACAACAATCTATATGTTATCTCAAGGTGAATACCAAGATGTTATTGATTTAGAGAAAGTAGTTTTGTAATAGAACATTTTATAAAGTTTTACTTACTTTTCATTATGTCTAGTAACTGTGACAAGGAAATTCTGTTCTCCTTCAGCATCAGACTTTCTGATAAATAACTAGCAAAGAAAGGAAAAAAGCTTTAATATACTGAACACATACAGAATCTTGAGAAATAGGATATCATAAATTATTTTCCTCCATGTTCATTTCATCAAGTTCAATTTTTAAATAAATTTACTTTGAAATTGTTAAATAACAGTACTCTGAGCTGCACAAAACTATAGTCTGAAGGATTTACTACAACTTAGATTAAAAAGATGCTTAATGTTCAAATTAATTTATGTAAATTCTGTAATATATTCAGAGGGAAAATGATATCAAACTAACACTAGCGATACTCAATACTTTCAATGTTAAGTGTTTAATATATATACCTTATGAGTCTAACCTCACTGTACAGATGAGGACTCTGAGTCCGAGGGACAGACAAGTTATGAATAAAGTCAGGCAGCATCTGGGCTGGAACCTGGCACTAGGAAGGATTCTCTCTCCCCTTACTATCAAGTCCAGGTTACCTACAGTTGCTCTTCTTGAAACTAACAGGTATTCAAACGAGAAAGAATATCACCCAATGCTTTATAAGTCTATTACATCTTTTTTGCATCAAGTCCAAAGCAAAGGTGTTAATACTTTCCCATAAATGAATATAAAGCCCAATCAGCTGTTTTTTTGGAACCAATAATATGAAAATAATTTCTATATTTTATTTTTTAGTTACTCTGAGTTTTTTTTAATACTTGAACTTGATCTATAATTGATAAAAGCCCAAGTGAACAGATTCTCAAGGCAAAGTAAGCTTTCAAACATGAATGTAAAAAATTTTCTCTTGAATGACAAAGTTACACAAATTAGACAATTCTTTCAGAAATTTTGTTGCTATATGTCTCTTAAACCATTTACAGATTATTTAAATTATATTACAAAGTTCTGATAACTAACTTTGCTATTACATCTTCATCATCTGTTGTGGGAATTCATTTTAGATATGGAGATCAGTAACTCCCTTAACAACTGATACATTTCTGGTTACAAGTAATTCAAAATAACAATTAGTTTTTCCCCTTTCCCTTTTCTCCCTAAACTCCTCACACTTTTGGCACCTTTTTTTGTTTCTTTTCATTCTTTCTTTCCACTTCTTAAGCTTACAAGTCATACAATTGGTTCTAAGAGTGAGCTGACCAGACTTTTCACCTCTGTGAAACTTTTTAAAGTTAGCAGCTTTACTCTCAATCCTGAATTTGAATTTTAATGTTTTGATTTTTAAAAAAAAATCCTTAGACAAGCAAGAATTACCTAAGAAGTCAAACCAGGAGATAAGAAATAAAGCTCTAAATCCAATGAAAAAGAAAAAACCCCAGAACTAACAACAGAACATCCAATGAGTAGTAATCTAAACTCATCAGTAAGAATATAATAGCACAAGGACTTCCCCTTTTGAAATCAGTAATGAATGTAAATGCAATTTCTACATATTCCAAAAGCAGTAAAAGAAGTCACAAGTTAAAAATGATTTGAAAGCATTTCCTCACAGAAAAAAAATGCCCAAATGTCTATGGTCCCTGGGAGTGTAACAGAAGTGTATTTGATTTGCAATGAGCCTAAGGTACCACAATTTCACTTTCACCTGCGTATCAGAAATTATAACTAATTAAACTTCTAAGATGAAATAAACTCTAATTTGGACCTTGGGATGCTTCATACTTTTCTGCTGATGTAAGAACAATCACACCATTGGAGAATCTGCATATACACTGTGTAAGATACAATGCTTCAACAGTATAAGCAAACATTTGGTTGTTTGAACTGTGGAAAAGAGGCTTTCTTCCCTTAAGAGAATGGAAGCTCCACACCCACAAACTTGGTGGATATCAATTATTTGTACGGCTGTGCTTCCTAGCTAGAGAGAGGATTTAGCTTGTTCATTCTTACACTCTGGCAGTACAGTACAGTGCATGGGACACACAAGGCACTCAATAAAGGTTTGCTTAGTACATAAACGAGGTGTAGATCACTTTGGGATGAAATGTATATATTTATATACAGTTGGTGAACTGTGTTTGGAGAGGGGCAGCATACCACAAATTAAAACAAATATAAGCTCACAATCCCTTATCTTGGATTTGTTTTGAAATTCAGAATTGTTCATGTGTTAGAAAGGTACATGGTATATATATCATGGAATATGAAATACTTCGATGATGTTTCCAGGCAGAATCCTGTAATCTGTAATAGTAATATTTCTGCAAGAAAACCTAAAAATTGTCCCATTAAGTTGAATAAAGACTAAATCACATCTGTTCTTGTTTCCTGCCACCGTATCATTGCATTCTGAAATTACAGATAAAGGATTACATGCATGTAAAACAGTTTAAATTTAGCAAGTTTTATCATCTTTCCTCAACTATTTCCAGGAATGAAATTAAGCAGAACTTCAAAGGTCATAAAGAAATTAAAGGTAAAAATTCAGAAAGTCTTAATTTACTGCTAGCCTGTGCTTCAGTTAATTATAAATAAATATATTTAATCAATCTGTGAGCAAGATATTATTGTCAGAATCAAGTGAAATTTAATTCATGTCAAGTGCTTATCACAGAGCCTGCTTCTCAGTGTGCATTTATGTATCAGCTATGACTCTCTATAGCTCAACTGAAGTTCATTTGAAGTTCATTTGAAGTTCACTAGCACGTTATTCATTCAATAAGTCTCTACCGAATTCCATGTGCCACACATGCTGCCCAGCAGACTAATGATAAAACAAGGCATACGTACTTGCTACACTCAAGTGGCTTACTAGTTCACAAACCTCCTCAATTTGCCATATACTGAAAGCTGTATCCGTCTTTTGAGGATCACCTGGATTTACTTCTACTTCAGTCATAAATGGATCTTCTTAGCTTAAAAATATCTTACTCACATTTTAAAGGTTTCCTTAAAAAGTGATTCCATTTCTTCCCTCAGTTGCCCTCACCAACCCTCAACCACGGGAGATAGAAAGGACTACAGTCACAAAGGGAATCTTACTGAAAAACTCAGGACTCTGGGAAGGAATAAACTGAGTGACTAAGTGTGATCTGAGTTAAAACACAAATTAATACCTTTCCATACTAATTCCAGCTCTGGATGCACTAGACAGAATGGCAGTCAGGGCAATCTGAGAAGGTGTGTATAAAAGGGGAGCATCCGTCAATGCAACTCTATTGAGGAAGTCATCAGTGGTTTTCCTCAAAACCTCTGGATTCTCCAACATGGGATAGCGAGTCTAGAAAGAAAGTTTGCAAATGTTATCACTTCTGAGGGCTTAATGGAGTATTAAAAGCACAAAAATATTTATATAAACCAGAAAGTGCTGAACACAGGATACTTTTTCAAAGTGTTAATTCCTTTTCTATACCCCAGCAACAACAAATAATCTTTCCATGTAAGTTCTGTACTCAGCATCAGACTACCAAAAGTATGGTCACTAAATTTTGTATGTTTTAGGAATCTTTTACTCAATGGCTTTCAAACTTTTTAAAATACAACCTATTAATAAGAGATAAATGCTTAAAGATAATATATCTAAGGTTCCCAGTATAGTACTTGGCACTATACTGATTTATGTTAACCCCTCTCTTTGTCCTTTACAACTGAGAAGGAAGGGGGAGGGCGGCTCTAAGAGATTCAACTGGGTGTGAAAGCTGACCTAAGAAATACATGTTCCCAGGTAAATGCTCCCCAGGCAATCCAGGTGATTCAGCTTTAAGACCACATTTAAGAAACAAAGCACCACATCATTTTGATTTGAAATTCCTTCTACTTAAAGTTTACTTTTGGGAAGAAGTAAATGGAAATGAATCCTGGTTTCATTACAGAATTATTTTTAGTATATGCCCAAATATGGACGACCCTCTATTTCCCAACAATTCTTATCCTTTAAGATGAACCCTAAATCCTAACCCCTCAGATATATTTCAAATATCCACATTCAAGTCCCAAAGCACTATGAAATCATTTCGATACTCTGAAACAAAACAGCCAGTCATTTGTACAGTCACACCCAGGCTTGTCATTATTCCCAAATGCCTGCTGTCTGACACGACAAATCTGACATCCCACTCTGACCACAGTGCTCCCTTTCTCAGTATGGACATTTGCTCAAGCACTCCACAGCTGTTCTTTAACTTCTTCCTCAGAACCTTGGCTTCCTTACCCCTATACTTGCTCCTACTCACTGGTGTCCACTGGTCCTCATTTCCCTCTTGAATTCCCTGCCCCAATATGCTGCCAACTCATTTCCAGCCAAACTTCAATAGTGGCTGAATTAACCATCCTTCTGCTTTGCAACTATACCCAGATTTCTGGGTGTGGCTAGAGAAAACAATACAACCAAGAGGTCTGATAATATTACTATAAATTCAAGTTCACTGACCTCAAGCAAGGCTCTCAATACTGCTTAGCTATGGTAATATCCCACAGGAAATGTTTTCTCCCATTTTCTATGATTATACGTTAAACATTTTCTACCCATCTCAACATCTTTGATAATTCTCAGAAACTCCACTGCTCTCAGAAAATGATCTCCGCTGCTAACAAAAACACTATTTCCCGCCACCACCAAATCCCCAGGCATAACATTACCCTCCCCCATGCTCTCCTCTTCCCCTGTTAAGAGCCAATTCTTCTACCTCACTTTGAATTCCATGCCAGGTCCTCCTACCAACACTCCAAAGAAAAACTCGAGCTACACATTTCCCATGGAGCGTTCTCTACTAGCTCTCCACATCAGTTTCTTCCACAGAACAAGATGCAACCAAAACTGGCCTTTTTTCTATTTCTAGCAGTTCCTCCATCTCTTCAATCATCCCGTCTTCTTTCTCCACTTCAAAGACAACCTGTTTAATCCAAGTTGTATACACTTGTTTTCTTACCTTCTATTTATTCCCCAACCAACTCCAACCTGCCTTCTTCCTCCACACTCCCCGGAGACTAACTTCACCAAGATCACAAATCACCTTTCTGGCACTAAATCCAGCAAACATTATTCATCAACTTTTCCTTTGCCTGAACTCTGAGCAGGACTGGAGAGCTGCCCGTGATCATCTTCATAACGTATTCTACTTTCCTTCTGCAAAAGATCCTACCTCTTTGGATACTCTTCAGTCTTCTTACTACCTCCTTATGTTTCTCTAGTTACCCTTTTAATGGTCCTTATGGACAATCTACTTTAAATCTTCCTGGGACAATGACCCCCAAGCCTGTACCTCCAGTCTAGCCATCTTCTCTGACCTCCAGACACAAATGGTTTACCAACCTAAATGCCTTGTGCACAATGGAAACTCATCATGACCCAAAGCAAATTCACCAACCCCCCTCCTCTCCATCATCAAACAAATCTCTCCTGTGCCAGTGTTTCCTGTATCAGTAAGTCTAAGTGTATCACCATCTACTTATATGATCAGGCTAGAAATCTGTGGCTTCTTCCTCTGTCTTCACCTTCTATAGGCAATCATTCCTCAAGCGCTACTGATTCTGCCTACTATCTCTGAAGACCAAGCAGCTCTCTCTGCACCTACTGCCACTACATGAGACAAACCAACCACCATCTTTTTGCCTGAACTCCTCCAACAGCATCCTAATTGGTATCCCTTCATCCATTCTAATCCATTCTCCACATTATGCCTGACACATAGATGTGCAATAAACATCTGATGCAGACTGAGGCATAAGCCTGTCAACATGTTTTTTAAAGCTGCGAACCTAATCATGCCACTCTTCAGAATTAAACCTTTCACTGGCTTCCCACTGCTCCACTCAAAATCCTTAACGTCACTTCCACAGTCTGGACTCTGCCTTCTACTCAGGCAGCTCTCCATGGCAGCCTTCCCCTGTATCTCTGAGTTCTGTTAGGTTCTTACTATGCCATGGTTTCTTAAACCTGGGCCTTTAACCAGAGAAGTCTCTCTGAATGGGATATTCTTCTCCCACCTAATTCCTACCCTTGCTCTGAATTTCACTTTAACTTACACTTTCTCAGACCTGTCTTCCTTTCTCTCAATCTGCTATCTCCTTTTTAAGTACCCGCTTCTTTCCCTTTCTGCTAACACTTAGCACACTGAATACATAACTCTCTCCTATTAGACTGTAACCCCTATAGAGTTGAGGCTGTTCCTGTCTTCTTTTTGACTACAGCCTCAAGCATGATGTTTAGCATAGAGAAGTTACCCGAATTTCACCACTCAAGATGAATGAACCATTTTCTGACTTCTGTTTCACTTTACTCACACTATCTAAGCCTTCTTTCAGGGCCAAAACAATTCAAGTTGCTTTTGTCAATGTTCTGACAAAACATTTTATTTACTTTTGGTTTTGATGCCTACATATTGATTTCAGTTCACAAAGCCTTAAAAATAGAAGTCGCTTACCAATCTTCTAGTTTAAAATTAAGAATTTTGTATGGTTTTTTAAGTGAGATCCATGACTTCAAAGTCAGAATTATCTCAAGTCTTTAAAAGCATTATTCTAAACGCACAATGGTCCTCATCACGGTCCCTGCACCAGTATTTGCAGGTCTACTAAATCAGAAGCTCAGGAGCTAGAGCCCGACAACTGAAGTTAACAAGCTCTCCAGGTGATTCCAACATGCAATGACGTCTGAGAACTACTGCCCTAGAGGTCTTGGCCAAACTCACATTTCAGCAAGCTCCTGTTGTAACAACTAGGAACATCATAAGTCATAATACATTTGGCTTATTTTGGTTGAATAACAATAGCAAGGGAGTACACTCTACCAGTTCACTTTGTATCAATAAGATTACCTTTAAATCAATGAGAAAGCCTTCAAAGGGTCTATAAGGATTATGGACAATAAGGTGGAAATTAAGTTGCTGTATAAGAAGTAGTTCATATTCCAAAATCTGCTCGAGTGCCTTCTCTTGTCCAAGAGGACTCTCCCGCAGATTTCCAACAAACTGTGGACTAGAAACATTGAATTCATCTACTTTGCAGGCCAAAAATGCACAAGTGAGCCTAGAGGGAAAAAAAAGGCGGAGGGAGATGTATTTACTTTGAGAAATAACTACATATTTCTCGAAGTATATTCTAAAATTGCCTAATATTCACAAATTACTATGCTAGACATCTCAGGAAATCGGTTAAAAAGAGTTTCATACACTTTTTATCTGTAAGGAAACTATAAAATTAGATTGAACTGTATAATATTCCCACAGCATTCAACTATTATTGACTTAATGGCAGTTTCATATAGTACAGCCTAAATATTTGGAAACACAAAATTACTGAGGAGTAACGGTACCCTGCATCATGAAATGTAGATGGAAGAGAAAAAAATGTAACAGTACACACATATGTATCATATGAGCCTGGGAAGAAAGGTATATTAAAGAAACACTGTGGAAAGCCATTAAGTGGAAGTCTCCAAGGGCAGTTAAATAGGGGATTATTACGTCAGGAATAAACCTGTGAAACTTCATGGCTACCACATAAACTTCATAGTGAGAAACTGGTACTAAAATTACCACAAAAATTGAGATTCAAAGCAACAAGGGCCTGACCTAGGCTGGTAGAAACAGGAATGAAAAACAGAAAATATCTGGGGACAATGTGATTGACAGCAAGCTCTTTAATGAGTCTCATACTAATTTCATCTTTATCTTTAAAGATAAGCATAGGTGTGCTTAGTAGAGAGCAGAAACACAACAGACCTCTATTCAAGTGAAATGAATATGGACTCTAGGACTTGTAAACTACCTAGATATAGAGGGAGAGGAGTTACCATCAATGATTCTCAGTCAGAGCAACTGGGAGAAGAAAGGTGCAACTAATGGAAAGGAATATTAGGGAAGCTAGTTTGAGAAAACAGAATCTGAATTTGGACAAGTTCAAATTCAGATGCGATCAGTATTACACTGAAGGAAGTATTATACAGCTATATTAAGGAGCATAAGGAGGGATCTTAAGTTCAGAATAGATAACAAGTTTAAATTATTCCATTAGGAAGTCATTTTTTCATACACACATGCTCAAATAGTATAAAGGTCTTCTTAAATGAAAATCAATAAATTAGACTTATACTCACATTATTATCCGGGGGTGATATTCCATTATGGAGTTATTAAGATAAAAACGCTTGAAATACATACAAGCCGTACCCTAAGGTTAAAAACATATACATTTTCAGAACCTATTCGCACATACAAGTTAAATTTTGTATTAAAAAAAAAGTTTTGTTTCTTTGAGAAAGTCACCAGCACAAAATAACATAACTTGTTAATTCTTCTTAAATCAAAATAAACTGATGAATTACTATAGAAACACCACAGCCAAAAGACCCTTTGTTGTACTTCCTCACTCACTCTGGGTTATCCTTCCTGTGGTAATTGGCTTACTTTAAAAAAAAAAAATGTGTTTATTTTATGCAAGTATGGATATTCGTATAATACATATATAAATGACCATAGCTTACTCAATCTTGTAAAATACTGACAGAATAACATGATCAGGGCAATAAGCCTTCTTTCTAAATTCACTCAGGATCTGTGATATAACTGTGAAAATTGCTGCCAAACTAAACAGCAGAAGCAGAATCCACAATTTATGACTGCATTCCAGGTGCCAGACTCTGCCAAATACAAAACTATCTTGTTTAAATTCTTCTAACAGCTTGGTGAAGTACTGCTATTTCTACAGAGAAGGAAACTGAGTATCAGTGAGGTTAACTGACTTGAGCAAGGTCACACATCTAATAAGAGACAGGGATGGATTCAACCAAGACTGGCCTCTACTTTTAACCACTCTGTCATTGGGCTAGTACCAATGAAATAAACAGGATGGAAAAAGAAAATTTCTCTTTAAAAATTTTAAAAGTTTAGTTTTTGCCATTTTATATTAAAAAAACCCCAAAACAATCATGCTGTATAAAGACAAATTCCACAAAGAAGCTCACTCAAGGATTCAGTCTCTTCATCTGAAAAGATCACTTAATCCTACTACTTCACGTTATAGTTCTCTTATCAGAAAAGTCTAGGACCAAATCTGGAGACAGAAACTAATCCAAGTGCACCTAAAATTCTTCATGAATGGCATCTCTTAGATGCAGGTCCAGTTAAAAAAAAAAAAAGAAAGAAAGAAAGAAAAAAGAAAACATTATGAATACTTTTGGACTTGATATTTTCAATATACTTCAGTTTTTGCAACTATAAAAATGAAGATTACTTCCTAGGTCATTCTCTATCAGGCCATAAATTATTCACTCTGTGTAACTTTAAAACGTATGATCAACTTTCACTGAAGACAAGACTTTCATATTTGATCTTCACAACAAACCTGTGAGACAATGAAAATTATTTTATACTCCTTCTTCCTTTTTTAAAAATCTTTCTGCTTTTTAATCTCAGCTTATCTTCTATAAACAAGAATACACATAATAGGAACAATTACAAGGACAGTGTGTACAAATTCATATAGCCAAAAAGTTCTAACTACTTCTCTCCTCACCATTACCTCTCCACCACACACACACATACACACAAATAGGGTTCTCAGAACCATACATATGAAACAACCACAAGTTTTTACCCAGAAATAAATTTCCAGCTTCTACTACTCAAAGTTTCAAAGTTTCTTATACCATGAGTTTCAGCTGAGGCATATGATTACAAATGACAAATGAATGCATTATTTCAACTGTGTGTGACAGAGTTGAAAAAGCACAGGTCTATGTTCTGGTCCCAGTTCCACTAATCATTAATAATTGAGAACCTGGAAGGAAAGTCATTTGATTTTTGTCTTTCTCTATAAAATGAGGATGTCATGCCCTGCCTAAAAGACTTAAAAATTCCTTTGATATGAGATGATTCTTGAAATACTTTGTAAGATTCAATGTAGGAATTCATAATTTAAGGCATTTATATATGTGATAAGAACTTACATACATAAAATTATATATTTATATAACTAAGGTACATTTTTGAGTAAAGTGAATAGTAAACTAAGTTACAAATTTAGAAGAGGTCAGATTTCAGAAGTTAGCTAAAGGACATTATACTCCATCACTATGACAACTTACCACAACAGACCTTGGCATTGCTGGTCTAAACACCGAACAGAATTCCAACAATCTTTTCTCGTAGTATTTGCAGAGCGTCATTTCTTCATTGGGCTCAAGAAAGACTGGGTCATTTGGAAGAACCTTTGCATCAGAAGTTACAACAAAAGTTCAATAAATTAAGATAATCTTGAAATATTTCTCCCTGGCCAGATTAAAATCTAGTTTTTATCTCCAACCAAAGAGAAATATACCGCATCTCATTTTCTCTTTATAGAATTTCAAATTATTACACAAAACTGCTTTTAAGAAACTAATAAACTAAAACTATACCATAATTGCATAATTTCTCAGAATGTCAGCAGGATATTTGCTTCACTACGGTATAAGCAATCATGACAGAGAAAGTGTGCATCTATGTTCACAGGTTTGATGTCATTATTTATAAATCAAAAAAAAGATACACGTTGTCAAGGGTTGGAAAGCTTTCAATATCCCTTTCTCAGACAGTTATTAACTTACACAGGTTGAAATAGAAATTAACAAGTGTCTCAAGGATAATTCAGACCCTTAACACAATACCTCTTACCCACCTTTGTAAGATCCCTACAGGATACACTAGATGGTCAATAAATACTTCAGTTTTACAATGAATATCTACTTGGTGCTGTTGTTGGTTTAATTATGATTGCCAAAAAAGGTCTGTTGAGTCCTAACTCCCAGTAGCTCAGAATGTGAGGAAATAAGTTTTCTGCAGATGTAATCAGTTGAGGCCATAATGAAGTAGAATGGGTACCTAACTCAGTAAGACTGGTATCTTTGTAAGAAGAACATGGGAAGATAGAGACACAAGGAGAACACTATATAAAGATGAAGACAGACATTGGAGTCAGCTGCCACAAGCAAAGAACACTTGGGGTTACCAGAAGCTGGAAGAGAAAGGATCCTCCCCTAGAAGCTGCAGAAAGCACAGCTGGGCCAACACCTTGAGTTCAAACTTCTAGCCTCCAGAACTGTAAAACAATAAATTTCTGTTGTTTTAAGCCACCCAGTTTGTGGTAATTTTTTAACAGCAGTCCAGAAATTACCACTAACACAGGTGCTAGTTTCAGAGACAGCACGGCTGTCTAGAAGGAATGCTAGAACTAGATTCAATGGGTTCAAATCCTGGCTCTCCCACTTACTAACAATGTAGCCTTAAGTTCTTCAACCTCTCTGTACCTGTTTCCTCAGATGTAAAGTAAGGATAATGACAGCATCTACCTCATGGGGTAGCTGTGAGGATAAAGTCCGTTAACACTCGCTAAATGCTCACAACTTAGCATTTTTTTTGTGTGCAGCACAAAAATAAAGTGATACGAAATAGAGATGAGTTAAAGGTAAAGAGACATCAGTACCAACTGGTCTTACATGGAATACCTGCTAGAGGGAAACTTGTGCTGGAATGGATGATGGAGTTTTTGTGGTGCTTGCGAGAGATTAAACCGAACGGGGGGAGGGGGAGTTATAACAGGGCAGACGTGGCTACCAGGCCAAAACCCAAACCATGTGTGGTCAACATGTGCTAACGGTTTATGCTAACGATCTCTCATCCCCTTGCCTCCAACCTGCCCCATCCAGTCAATCCATTCCTTCCCAAAAGGCTCCTTCTAGAACAGAATCTGGTAAGATTACTTTCTCATTTAAAATCTTTCAAAGATTCCCCATCCCTCCACCACAAAGTTCAAACTCCTTACTTCCGCTTACAAGTTCCCTGTTTACCTTTTCCAGCCTTCCACCCACAGGTACTGAGCTTCCGCCACAATCATGAGCATTCCACTGACCAGCCCTGCAACTTCTGACCTCCTACGTTGCACCTGCGGCTCTGTCCGCCTGGTAAGTCCTTCCCCATCTTCTCCACAACAGCCACTAAGAAAAGCCTCCCCTCCACTACATTAACATACTACAAAGTGTCCTCTTCGCTATGTCACTGGTTATTTGTCTGTCTGACACTCCACTACGGGGGTGGATGGCCTTTCCATCTCTGTATCCACAGCACCTGGCAAGGTGCTCGTTGTTATTAAATATAGCACACTCCCTGCCGAGGAGGCAGAAGCCCGTGGAAGGGAGGTCCTGGGGGAGGAGAACCGACAAGAGTTTACAGAGCCAGAGGGGTGGAGGCGGGGTGAGGCGGCGGTGGGGATGAGAAGGGGGTGAGGCGGCGGCAGCCGGGTGAGGAAGGGGTGAGGCGGCGGTGGGGGGTGAGGAAGGGGTGAGGCGGCGGTGGGGGGTGAGGCGGAGGGGTTAAGCCGGGAGTGAGGGCGGGAGCACGAGGTGGGGCACAGGGAGCGGGGCGCGGCAGCCCGAGTCCTCACCTTCCCGTTCGCCACTACTTTGCATCTGAATTTGCGGTTGGCGTCTGCCCGCAGTCGCGCCAGCTGCTCCTCGCTGCCGAAAGTCCAGTGCCGCTTCTGGCTACTGTTGTGATACATCCTGAAGTCGCAGACCGGGCCCAGAAAGTCTGGAGAAGACCGCGAGCCGCACAACACCGCGGTGTGAAGCACCTAAGCAACCACCACAACCTCGCGGAAGCCGGAGTCTGGCTGGACGGCCGGCGCCGGCGCCGGCGCGCTGACGTCAAATTCACGTGGTAATCCCGTCCGCACTCGCGTTTCTGGCGCGGACCATGAGGGGACGCCTCCGGGGCCGTGTGGCCGCCCCGCCCGCTACGCGAGTGGGCGTGGCCTTCAGACACGCTCCTCCTTTCCGTGAGCCTCCGCCCTTAACCACGCCCCTTCCTGGAAGGATTTAAAGGAGAAGTGGCAGGCAGGGGTGTCCAAAAGAGAAGTAACTTGAGGCTGTGTGGAGACTAACGTAAACAATTCACATCGGATTATCAGAAGTGAGGAAAGGATTTGGGAGGATGTCAAAATCCTCCCTATAAGGAGGGTGTTCAGAGGAGGCCTCACTGAGAAGGTGACATTTGAGCAAAGACTTGAAAGAGTTGGGAGAGTAGGGGTACTTATCATGTGTGGGTCATCTTGGGGCAGCTGGAACAGACAGGGTCCCAACAGAAGAAATCCTGGCTCTTTTAAGAGTGAGCCTGGGGCACTACCAAAATTCTCGGACTCAGGGAGACTGGAACATGGGTGGAAAACTAGAGGCAGTGCATGTGTATTTTTCTTTACTGTTCTGACACTAATATGTCCCTATCTGTTCTTTTTATGGGCCTTTCCCCCTCTGGTTCTGTTGATAACTAGCCAATCCTTTCCCCCAATTTCTATCTCTAAAGCCACTATGTATGATAGTTTTAGATTTTCTTGAGATTCCCATCTTTATTACTGCCCCCAAGGGAGCCTTTCAATAAGCTATTATTAACACTTAAGACATGAATGTTTTCCTACTACTAGTGCTTTCAAAATTGTATTTGAGATACAAAATTTACATTGATTACAAGAGCCTTTACTGGTTTTGATATTTGTCCTATTTAACCATCTTATTCTCCTGTGCATCATACATTGGGTTAGAAAGATGAATTTACCTATAGCAAATTTTTTTAAAAAAACAAAGAAAAAATGGAGTTAAGATGATGCGATACAGAGAGCTGGAAAGGCCACACAGGTAAAAGAAGGTGGCAGGGTATCACTAACTCTGCTTCCAGTGAAAATATGTTTAAAGGCTTAAGAAAGAGAGCTTTTTCTTCTTTTTCATTTGGTTGGGTGCTGTTGAGGGTAGACTTTGCCAGGTATTTGAATTCCTCCTCAAACTTAAACCATTTGTAGTTTTTAACTTTGGAGATCCAGACACTCCTTGAACATATGTTGGTAATTTGGACTAGTAAATTGGGTAAGAAAAAGAGAAAAAAGGAGAAAATATGATGTTAAGGAAGGACATGGCAAGTTACAAGTCCAATGTATTGGGAGCATCCTGAAAGAGTCTATAATGGAAAGAATAATTTCAAAGGAAAAACAGAAAGGCAGGAAAAGTGCTGTAGATAAATGAATGTATGTATAAAATCTTAGAACTATGATGGTGATGTCTAACATGTCAATTCTTTTTATTTTGTTTTTCTGAAAAGCATTTGACAATTCCTTTAGTTTCATGCAAAGGGAAATAAAAATGGGCATTTGAGAGAGATGCCAGAACACGATTTCCACAGGGATAAGAGTAAAATTGTTGTGTCATAGTTCATTAGGAAGACAAATATGAAAACCTGGTGTTGCTGGTGTAACCATTTTTTTTAAGACTTAAACAAATCCCAATCTATGAAAATTAACATTGACCATATTTTGTGGCTGTAGAAGGAATTGTATCTGAATTAATGATATACAAAATAAAGCTGATGCCCTGACATTAAGGCTCATATATGATTTCTTCTTCTTAAGGTAAGTGAGTTGGATGTTGCATTTTCAGTCTGCCTAAGTGACATTCCCCTGTTCAGCCTGTTGAGCACAAGTTTATTTCTGTGCTGTTTCTACAGTGGAAGGCAGACTGTAGACTTGGGAAGTGGTGCCTTTACCTATTTCCATTTCTAGTTCCAACTAAAAACTAGCATGTATTTCTCTCTACTCTTTTTACTTACTTTATGTTATTTACAGCAAAGTTCAAACATAAAGAATAAAGAGAAACATGTTTTAACAAGTATCAATACATGGCCAGTTCCCCTCCACTCCTTCCCATCCCTGTTACTTTTTTCCTTCCAGCTTTGAGATATAATTGACATACTGCACTGTATAAGTTTAAGATGTACAGCATAATTTGACTTACATGCATCATGAAATGATTATCATCTATCATCTCATGTCGATATAAAATTAAAGATATAGAAAACAATTTTTTTTCTTGTGATGAGAACTCAGGACTTAACAATTTACATATATAACATACAGCAGTGTTTAAATTATATTTATCATGTTTGTTTACATTACATCCCTAGTACTTAGTTATTTTATAATTGGAAGTTTGTACTTTTTGACTGCCTTCATCTTTTATCACCATTACCTTTAAGTCACAATTTCCCTGCTGCTAGATGGAGGTATTTCAAACAAACTAAACAAAACAAAAACCCAAACAGACAGAATCTAAACTCCCTAGAAGAGTAAAGGAAAAATTCGTCACTTGAAAACAAAGATGTAGCATTTCATTAGGCACTACCCAGAGTGAATATTAATAGGAAAGATTAAAGTGACTTTTTAAAGTAAGCACAGTCCGTTTGGTTGTGCTGCAGTTATTAAATTGTATTACAGTGTGTATTTATAGACAAACTCTAAATATTTTTGATTACAGCCATTATCTTGACACTGAACGTTGCCTCAGAGATCAGGTGATACAGAGCAGGGGTCATCTATTGGTCACTTAGGAAAGGCTCTATACTTACCCACATGCTATGCCAAAGGTTCCCATGAGAATCTTAGGAATTCCTCTCTTTTGCCTTAGGACTATCTTCTCTCTTTTTCAGGTTCCACTCCAGTGATCTTAATGTCTGGGGGAAAATAAAGAAGATCAGACTGCTGATCTTAGGAATGAAGGAAGAGAAGGGGAATTAGAAGGGTGAGGGAGGTGACCAACAAGTATATGTCGGACTAGGAATAACTTTGCAGGCTAATAAAACATTTTATTAAGTACTCTGAGTAACTTGTAGTTCTTCTTTCCCAAACACATCAGCACGTTGGTCTCCCCACAGTGTCTGATTTCAAGGCCACAAAGTAAAAAAGTGATGGTAGCGGGGTTGGGAATAAACCACATGTATACTCACAAAAACATACAATGTTTTTCTTACTTTAAGATCTGACATGAAACTGTACCCCTTCAGCTACTGACACGTTTCTCACATTTGAAATGTAGTTTTGCAGTGATATTCCAAAACAGTTAAGCCCCTTGCAGTTCTATTTGCTACATACAATTAGCATTGGCTCTAATAGCCTCTCCTAGTTTTTTTTTTTTAACCCAGTTGTCCAGTTACAACTAAATGAAAAGAACTTGCCTGCAGCAAATACCTAGCTTCTCCAAAGCAGAGTACTACTTAAGGAAAAGAAAGAAAAAGAACAAGCATTTTTAAAATATCCTTGATCTAAATGTAACCCCCAAATTGAAACATTTTTTTTCTTCTATGTTTTAGGACTATTTAAAAAGAAGGTGTAAAGAGGAGCAAATTCTATAAATCTATGTCCAAATCAGCGTGTCTTACTGAATCACCACTATACTAAAGGCCGGACACTGCTTGTTAGGTGGTGGGGACGATGGTGATGAGGACATAAAAATGGCTATTTCACAGTCCCTACCTCAGGGTCCTTAGAGAATAGTAGAGCGATTATGATGTGTAAAAATACAGTCCCTTCTCAATGACGGTAACATGGGGTAGGGCCCAGTAGGGAGCTGGGTAATCAGATTTCTTATCCCTGAGTGCTGATACCTGGTTTTAATGTAGACAAGACCCTTTAGGTGGTTTGAAACCAATGGAAAATCCAGAGCCTAGTTCATTCAGAACCAACTAGCCATGGTTCATTCTGAAGGCTTACTGTCTCTTCTGCTAGTCAGAGGTGGATGGTCAACATGAAAGTAATTTTTGTGTTTTTTTTTTTAAGTCACCATTTAACCCCCTCCCCCAAAACAAACAGAGTTGGCCTTAGTTCTGTTACAACCATGACTGGGAGTGTTACCCTCTTATCCTGTTTTTTTGCCAATTAAATCAAGAGTGAATACAACTATTATATAAAGTACTATATGATCATTTCCAGCAGTTTTATAGCAACTTAACAAGGTGGAGAGATTTCATTTGTGATTCAGTAGAAGCAGTCTTTCAGAGCTCAGGATCTGAAATCAGAATCCCAGCCTTACTACTTGCTACTGAGTATTCCTGGAAGAGTTACTTCAATCTATTTTCCTGAGTTTCATCCTTTGAATAGTGAATAGTTGAAGCTACTTCGTAAGGTGGTTGTGAGGACTAAATTAGTGAATGCACATGAAGGTAATAGCAGAGTGACTGGCTTCTATATATTGTTCAATAAATGTTAGTTATTACTTAACTGACACATGGACTAGGCTAACTGGGGGATATAATATGTGGATTTGAATTCATTATCGATACTAAGGGAGGGGGCACTGTAGGTAGATGGGATCTGCTTGGGCAAAGTAGTAGAACACAAGTACAAGGAGTATCCATGGACCAAAAAAGAGCACAGCTTGGCTAGCTGGAGAATAAGTTGAAATAACTGAGATATGAATTAGTAAGAAGATTAGCAGAGGGCCTTGAATGTCAAGCTGAGTAATTTGTGTGGAATAGTGAAAAAATTTGAGTGGGAGAGTAAAATGATCATAGTTGCATTACTTTAATCTGTAAATTATTTGTGATTGTTTTTTCATAATGAGGACTTTATAAAGTACACGTTAAAATGTATGAAAGTAGAACAAATGGATCAATTCTAATAGAGAGGCTCCAGTGTCTACTCTGGACAGCTACATCAGATTCAAGATTATGAAGGTGAATTCCTCACCATGTTCCCAGATGGAGAGACAGTATATCATATGTATCATATAACATATATAAGACATAATACTTTTATATCATACATTTTTCTGTGTAACTCTGGAGCAGGGCCTGGGAATCTGCGTTTATAAAAACCTTAGGTTTTTTTTGATGATAAGCATTAGTTTTGGAAGTTTTGCAAATGTAAAATATATAGGACTTGGCTAAGCCTGTGAAAATGCAGTCCAGAGATTCCTGGTCAATAGTTCCAGAGCGGAACTCCAGGAATCTGGATTCTTAACAAGAGTTATCTTACGTTTGGTAGTTTTCAAACTTTAATGTTGAGCATACCCACTTGGAGAGCTTTTAAAACACAGATTGTGGGCCCCAGTGCTCCCCTGCTCCCCTGCTGCCCCGCCACCTTCTTGTCTTGGGCAGACCCAAGAATTAGCATTTCTAACTGGTTCCCAGGTGATGCTGGGAACTTGGATCACCCTTTGAGAACAACCATTCCAGTTGCTTCAGTGTGGTTGATTTTTTCAAGGCCTGAGGGATGGGGACAATGACAATGTCCTTATCATGGAGAGTCTTTACCTTTTCTGTTAGGTTGATTGACAGAAACCATACTTTTAGTCTAGACTGCCTTTGTGAGGAAGAATAACGGAAGATGCTTAATCATATATTTGCTTTACGTTTATATACGTGCACCATGACCACAGTGAAATTTCATACTCATTTGAAAAAAAAATTAATAACCACATTCAAACTAGCTCAAAAAGGTGGACAAAATATTATTTGCCTAGAATTGGATTAAAATGTCCTTTGGCTATAGAGTAATAAAAATTACCAGTGTCTACAGTTATTATTCTTCTATTGTTGTAGAGTCCAGAATTTAGACAATAAAAGTAATTGAAGGGCTAACGTGTCTTCAGGAGCTCGACTGACTGCTCAGTGTTCTAAGATGGGAGTCGATAAACCATGGCTCAGAGGCCAAATCCAGCCAATGTCTGTTTTTCTATGTCTTACAAGGTAAGAATGGTTTTTCAATTTTTAAATGGTGGAAAAAAATTAAAAGAAGTATAGTATTTCATGATACATGAAAATTATGAGAAATTTAAATTTTGGTCCATAACTGTATTAGTCAGGGTTCTCAGAGAAGTGGAACCAACAGGATTGATTGATTTGTGTGTTTGTTTATTTATTATAAGGAATTGACACAGGTGATTATGGAAGCTGAGAAGTCCGATGATCAGCTGTTTGCAAACTAGAGACCCAGGAAAAAGGATGGTGTAAGCTGCAGTGTGAATGCAGGGGAAGGTCAATGCCCCAGCTCAAAGGCAGTCAGGCAGAGAGAGCAAAGTCACCTTTACCCCTCCTTTCATTCCATTCAAGCCTCCAACAGATTGGATGAGGCCCACCCACCCTGGGGAGGGCAACCTGCTTCACTCAGTCTACAAATTCAAACGTTATCTTATCCAAAAACATTCTCATAGACACACCAAGAATGATGTTCATCCAAATACCTGGGATCCCCCCGTCCTAGTCAAGTTGATACGTACAGTTAACCACCACAATAATCAAGTTTTATTGGAGTACAGCCGCACTTGTTCCTTTACGTATCGTCATCTGTGCCGAGCTGATGCTGAGCAGCAGAGCAGAGCAGGCTGCAAAGCCAAAATATTTATCTGGCCCTTTATAGAAAAAAGTTTGCTGACAATATTCTAAGAGAGTGGCTTAAGATTTTAATGTAAGTACAAATCACCTAGTGTTCTTGTGAAAATGCAGAATTTGATCCAGGAGGCCAAGACCAAGACTCTCCATTTCTCACGTGCTGCCGGGTGAGGCCAACACTGCTGGCCTGCAAGCTGCTCCCTGGTTCTCAGTTCCTGCTCTTGTCACTGTCCCTGGCTACAGTGCCCCAAACTCCCTCTGCCTGTGCAAATCTCTTTCAGACCCATCCAACCTAAATCCTGTTACCTCTGTGACTTCTCCTGACTCTTTCAGCTGACTCTCATCTCTTCGTGCTCACCGAACTTACTTTGCATCACTCCTTTGGCTTTCAAATGTAATCTTTGTTGCCTTGTTGTTCGACTTTTAACTTTGTGACTGTCTTATCTCCCCCAAAGACACAACTCTCCTGAAGTTGGGATCCTGTTTTTAGACATCTATCACCTGAAATGCTCACATAATACCTTACATCTGGCAGATATTCTAAAAGTATTTATTAAGTTAATTACTGTCTCACACCTAGAAAAGACATATTTTGTCAACAGGATGCCATTACAGTAAATGAGGTAATGCTCTTATATTCACATTTTTAGAACTAATGTGTTTTCATCTTTAACAGATTTTGATACATTTCAGTGGTGAGGGTTATGTTTCTTCCAGAACAAATTTTGAAGTAAAATATAAATCTCTGGATTGATATATTAAATCAGATTATAAAACTGAAATTTGAATTTGGTTCAAACCTTGAGATGAAAAGTACAGCTTAATTATGGACTGAAAATTGCTTATTGAGCAAACTGTCTGGAGGCCGGAGAATTAGAAATGCAATGTTAATTTCACTAGTTTAATAATCTCATTTTCAGAATTTGCTTGAAGGGATATTGATAAATTACAATAGCCAATCATGTATGAAAGTTTACAGACTATGAAGATGTTTTATTTTGCCATTAAGAATCACACATTTCAAGCTTTGAACGAGAATTATGTGATAGTTAAATAAGATGAGAAACTTCTGCAGTCATAAAAAATAATCAATTTATTTTGCTCTTTTTCTAATCGCTTTAAAATTTCTACCTGAATTATTCCAGTATATTCCAGGAATAAGAGTGGTATGATTATGAAACTACTTTCAAGGAACCCTATACAGATTTAAAGCAATTATAAATGTCTGGCATTCAGGTCCTCAAAGCAATACTCTCTACATCTTTTACCCCAAAAAACAATTTTTACCCAGAAACAACGTGAAAATTTCACTATTTAATAGATTTTTAGGCTTAATAAAAGCAAACAAATGCCTTTTCATCAATGTTGTGCCCAAGGAAACATTAGAAAGCAATTTCATACGTAAAGCATTTTAACAGATTGGAATAAAGTATTTGAGTTCTAAATCTTTTCAGGTGTCAATACATATTTTTCTTCTAATCAACACACTGTTTTTGGCTTTTAATTTATTTGTACTAATATTCTCATGTTAACAGCAAACAGGATCTGAGGAAAAAAAAAGCAATCAGCTGACTTGATACATCAGAGTTTATCCACATGGTGGAGCCCTGGAGACACCAGTTTTATTATACTCTACCAGTTTTATTCTACCGTTTTGAAATGTCATGGCAAATCCAACCAACCAAATTTCTTGTTCCTAAATGCAGTTTTCTCTGGTACCATTAGTTTAATTCCTTATTATTTCTCACTTGGCACAGAGCAGTCTTGTTCCTTTCCATTCTTCCACAGCAGTGGTTCTCCAACCTTGACCGCACATTAATCACCTGGGCAGTTTTAAAAAGCCCTTATCCTTGGGGTCATACCTGAGGTTAATTGAACAGGATTCTTTTCAGGGTGAGGTTTGAGCATTGGCAAGTTTTAAGACTCCACAAGTGATTCTATCCTGAAGGCAAGATTGTAAACCAGTGCTCCACACCACTACCATAAATATCTTTTTAAATTATAAATTTAATCCCATCAGTCCTCAGTTAAAATCATTCATTGGCTCCTCATCAACTTTAGGATCAAATCAGCTTCCTTAACAAGGCAAACAATCCCCTTCAAATCCTGACCATTGCCTTTCTCAGTGTCATCACCATCTCCCACAAAGGTCACCACCATCCCACACCACTCAGCCTGCAGAATTACTTACTTTTAAAATCACCAGGCTTTTCACTCCTCCAGGCCTGGGCTCATATCCCTAGGAACAAATACAGTGGGCACTAATTAATATTCACTGAATGACTAAATGAATAATGTAAAATGACTTCATCTTATTTAGGACAGGGATGTTTATTTTTGTCAAACAACTCCCATGTGTTTGCTTACCTGTCTGTGGCTTGGAGCGCAGAAAGTGGCATCAGGTCAACCAACATTGTTAAATATACTCTATAGCAGACACTGTTCTGCCAGCTTATTCCATCCAAAGGGAATGTGTGAAAGCTTCCCTAGGAATAGCTGCTTCTACACTGTACTTCTTTTCCATTCAAATTTTTCAACCCTAATATGTGTGTTTAAGTCAACAGAGAACGGACTGTTTGCCTGTGGGTAATGATGCTTTACAGTTATTCTTTTTGAATTAGTGAATTTCTTGGACTCACTGGCCAGTCATTTAGAAACTTTGGTTTTATACTAGTTCTCACCCTAGAAGTGAACTGAACTAGAGTTTCAAGGCTGAATGTTCTTGAAGAGTAAGGAGTGTGATTTGGTGGAAATCCACCTTATCTATTGGGCACAGTGGCACAGTGCCTGGTGACCCCAATGCTTTTTGGGGTCTGTGAACATGTTTCAGTGTCTTTTAAATCAAAATTAGGCTTTTAGGTCAAAGAAAAAAATTTTAAATAGGAAATATCAATATATTCATCTTTACGCCAACAGAGTGATCAAATGCAATTTGTAATTATTTTTATGGACAAAGGGGCCCACGAAGGCAAGAGTGCCCAGGGCCCAGGAATGTCGTGTGGCCCTGATTTCAGGGAAAGTGGAGAAGGGGTCCCCATTCGAACCTGCCAGCTGACACAAATGCTGATAGTGGCTACTGGGGTAACTTGGTCTTTATTTTCAGCCATCACTATCTATCCCCAAACACGTATTTTTCTTTTCAGGAGAGACGGGGGTAGTTGCTGGTCCTCGTTATGTCAGACAACTATAAATTGTCCCTCTAATCATCCCCTTAGCCTGCATTTTTCGTATGGCATGTACCTTTCTTTCATCGAAGTGAGCCATTTGGCCTGTAAAAGACACTTTTTTTGAACAGACACCTCTTGATGTGTCTAATAAAAAGGTGTCAATACTAGAAATAGATGCAAACAGTCATAAAAAACACAGTCCTGTTATGTATACCCAGCCTTCAAAAGCAGTCTTCAAAAATGGCCTCTAGGGGAAGAGGTTGCCAAAGTTTTCAAATTTATGAAAATAAATGTTTTTGAAAGTGTTCCTCATTGCAAAGAGCTCATGTTTAGGTGAGCAACTATGACATCAAAGTCCATGATTAGAATACAGATGTTATTTACATGCGATACTAAACAAGTGGTTTTGTTTTTCTAATGTAAATTCAAACATGCTGTTGAATCAATTAACTAGTGTGTCTGTGACATTGGATAGGCTTAGTACAGTTTTTTATAAAAGAAAAATAATAAATTCTACAGCCTTATTGGCCCTACCAGGCAATCACTTTTTGGTGATAGGAATATTTTAGGGTTGATGATCCTTGGTAACTACAGTGTGTTTAGAATATATTTCTTGACTACATAGAACATTACTATTATTATTATTTTTAACCTCAGTGTCATACTCAAAAATAGTAGGAGGCTCTTAGCTATTTGGGTTCCAGCTTCCTAGGTGGTGTTCAAGGTGTACACCTGAGTAACAATTGATCTTTTTTCTTTGCAAAAACTAAACCAATGATATTGATAAGATTAGTCTATACTTGTAAAGATGGACCCATAATTGTCTAAACTATCGTTGTGGATATTTTCTTGCTTGTTTTGCCCAGCATCTTTCTCTTCTTCTGGGATTTAAACTTGACATTTAGTGAAGGTTGCTAATTATAATACACCATGCCCACTGTGATTAATCCAAGGATTAATAAGATTCCTTCCTACTAATTTGAACTTAAGTTAGACAGATGAGCCCTTTTATCTCAAGTGGTAAAGATGTGAGGATCCTAATCCAGGGGTTGGCCATGGTGGTAATTTGGCCCTGTACTACCTATTCTAGGCAGACAAACAGAAGAAATACAAGAAAAGAAGGAACCAGAAAAAAGAAGGCAAGAAACTGAGTCCTGAGGAGGACATTCACATCTCTCCTTCCAATACCTGATGTCCTTGAAAACCCTGTTTTAATGTTCCTGGTCCATTGTTCCTATCTTTGAGCTATCCAACCTCCTTCAAATAGATCTGCATCTCTTCCCTAACACCCGTCTTATCCTAAGCTTAAATTTGTCATACCTTTAAGCAGAATATTTAAAAATATTAACCAAGGATGAAACATCAGACACGTTAATCGGTTAAAAAAAATTTGAGGATAATAGGATTTTAGGATTAAATGAAATATACATATCTAACATTTGATTAGTGCCTGGCTTATGATAATTCAATAAAAATGTTAATTATTATCTTTAAATTATTATCTTTCCTGGTATTTGCACAACCCATGTTTTGAGAACTGTTGTAACTAATACATATGATTGTACTATTTCAGAACTTTTAGTTTCACCAGACAAAAAGTTAACTTGAATATATTTTCTGCTTATTAGCATAAGGAGCCATTCAAATCATGGAAACCTACCTAGGGCCATTCCTAGGGTATACAGAGTTCAGGGCAAAAATTTTTTTGTTGGGCTCCTGTCTATGTGGCTAAATTGAATTAAAAATGTTAAATAGTGACATATTGATAACAATTTAGAATAATGAACAGACTTTTTTTGGTTATTTGTTTACTGTTCAATTGATGTTCCTGAAAATTCATTGTAGAGTCTGCCAAACCTGTTAAGCCTGTGAGAGCCTACCCTCCTTGCAATCTAACAATTTAATTGATTTCTAATTCAAGGATGCCAGCAGAAGACAGGTGACTCCTGGGTCAGAGACAAAGGACTCACTGGTTCAGAGCATATAAAATAGCATGATCATTAGCATGTCTGTATTGGTTCTTTTTGCTAAGCCCCACCAAATAATGCAGTGGGCCCAGATGACGCCTGCACATGCAGTGGGTTACATTACAGAAAAGGATCCAAGGGCCAAGAAGCAGAATGTTTTGAGCAAGTTGCAAATCACTGTAACAACTAGCAAACCACTCAGCCCTACCTGCCACCCCAAGTCTTGCTGCAGTCACCTTGACCTACTTAGTATCTTTCTGTGTGACTAGTTACAGAAACTGATCAGCAAGAGGAGCTGGACAGACCTTGCAGCCTGGCACACTGAGCAACAACACCCAGGACTGCTCAGGGCCCATGGCAGATGGCCTTTCCTAATAACACCCAGGCATGATCGCTTCCTGTTCAGGTTCAGGCACCATCTCTTCAGGTTCTGTGTTGTCAAATGCTTCATTTGTAGCTAATTTCAACTCTCTCATTGAGAAAAAAGGCACTCAACTTTGTCATTACTGTCAAGTCATAGCTCTTTGGAACCTGCTTGTATTGAAAGACATAGATCTTGCCTCTGCAGTTCCCTAATACCTTTTACTTAATTCTGCTTACGTGATTACTCATAACTGCATCCTCTGTACTGTGTCCTATTATTGTTGGCTTCCAAAGACTTTCTCAAATGTTGTTACTGTGCTTCCTTCATGATGACCACAAATGTAAGCCTTACTCAGACTACGCAGGGAAATGTGAACAATTTATATCCCACTCTTGTTAAATTTACCGTTTAGAATGTTATTGCATAAACACAGAACAACGTGTCTTCCAAACATGTCTTCTCTTGAACCCTTTATGCCACAATCACTGCATTCTTTCAGTGTTGACTGCCTGTCTTCCTTCCACACACTCCCATTAGCAAAGAGAACAGGTGAGGGGCTTGTGGGGAGGGGAGAGCAAAAGAGCAGTCTGATTTGTACAAGGAAATCCAGTTTAGAAGAGCATGGCATTACCACATAGATCAAAGGCAAGAGTGAGAGCCACCCAAATCCCTTGGACAGACAAGAACCGCCACACTCACAGGGCTGTCAGACGTTTGACATCGAGTTTGCAGAGGGAATGGGTGACTGCGCTTGGGGTTAATAGCCAGGGGTGTATAGGGTGAAGTACACCTCTGGATGCTAGATGGCGTTGTGGTCAGAATAGAGAAGACTGAGAGCTCCTTCACAAGCCCACACACATAGCTTGAGCCCAGGATGTGGCAATGGATGTAGCCAAGTTCTGAACTTTTCTTATACGTGATGACAGAGTCAACCCAACGTCTGCTGTTTGTCACTGCCAGTATGGCAACTCAATCTCATGGGATCCTGCAAAAAGAAATGCTGCGCTGACCATTGGGAGTTACCTACTCAATAAGCCAACCCCCTGGAACAGGGACCAACTCTGAGGTGCAGGACAAATCCATCAGTGTGAGTCCCAGGGCTCCTAAGGGCAGTTGGTTGACCTTATACTCCAGGAAGAGGGCTGGAGTATTCCCCAAAGCAGAGAAATGGGGACTGAAGCCCTTGTGGTTCATGATTTGAGCTCAAAGAGCACTGTCTGAATGACATCACCAGCCATGGCGAGCATCAGGGGCCAGAGGAGGCTTTAGAAAATTTAGAGAAAGGTACTCCAGAGTGTGGGGCCCTTCCTGATCTAAAAATATGCAAACTTATGTGCATCCTACAGCCTACTATTTTACTGTTTCAATTCTAACTTTTAAAGTTTTTAAGCTTTTGGACTTCAAAACCAATTTATATTTGTTTGTTCTTTGTACTAGTTCTTCTTGAAAAACTTGCACCACTCAGAATTTAATGTTAATTGAAAATGTTTCTTTTGCAATATCAATAATTTTCTAAGAGCTTGATACACTTTGTGAAAACAACAGCTATTCCATGTCATTGGGAGAATTGATAAAGCTGTTGAAACTACACCCAATAGTGTTTCAATGTCTCTCTCACTCCTGTTTAAGTACTCCTATTTAATATTTGTATTTTCTCATTTTATGTGGATGGCTCAGCTGATTTGTAGCTGCTAATTAAAATCATTCTTTAATGAGTAAAATTTGCGTATGACAGGTGCAGTATTTCATTAAACAATTTCTCTTATATTTTTATGAGTATAATTTTATAATGGTTTGCTGTGACTGTGTCCATTATTTTATTTGCTCTTCACAATAAATACAGGGCATATGATGAGCTGACTCTGACAGATGAGGAATCTAGGGAGAATGACTTCAAGTTGCCCAAGGTTACATATTTGGTGCTCAAACTATGCAGAAAACTGGGTTTGCTGGACTTCTCATCTGATGCTCTTGCTCTTTTGGTAACTACCACTTGCTTTCCCCAGGCACACCTGTCATCATTAAGTTAGTATTTATTCTGAGTCTTTTTCAATGTTCAATATGTCAAAGAAGATAACATGTCATTTTTCTTTCTTTCTTGATGCCTCTATTGCTTCCAGGGAATATAGTTTTAATATTCAATAGTGAATATTAAATACATCTATTAAACATGATATATGACAAGAAATCTATATCCTGCATTAAGAATTTTACTGTTACTCAACATCCTGATATGTATGTCAGTGCAATGAACACAATGGATCCTCCTGCCAGCCACCTATCAACTACCTAAATCTCGCGGCTTCTCAGAGTTGCAGGTAGGAGGATCTTGCTGCAAGTCAGATTTCATGCTCTCATGTCCCTTTCCATATATGGCATAAAGAACAAAAACTATTAGTATTCTTATCTGGTTGGTAACTGATAAGAGAACCCTGCCCCATATTTTCCAAAGAAGTGATGCTGTCACAACCTGCCCTCAGAGTTCCAGCACAGCTTCTTGTCACTGTACAAGATCCTAGGGAACTTATAGGTTCATTATGATCTCCTAAGTGTGCAGTTAGGGGTGACAGCAAGAATTCTGGAGTTGACAAAACTGGGAAGACTTTTACTTTGCTATTTACTAATGGTGGGCTATGGTCAAGTCATGAGTTTAATATGCATTTGTACTAACATCAACATGTATTTTTTCCAACAGAATTTCCCAAATGAAAACCATTTCACATTCTTCTCCAAGTAACTTGAAACCTTGACTTCTTTGGTATCAAAATCTCCAATGCTCTAAATGATTTTATGATACAGCCCATGTTCATCTGCAGAAGGTTGGAGAAGTAAGTTCAGTGAGTTCTAGGAACAAAAGCTCAACATTCTACACTATTTCATCTAGTTCTTTTTTTCCCCTCCCCTTTTTGATGATAAAAGTTCAGTCTTAAAAAAACATTTTTTCATGATATCTAATGTAGTATACAGGAAGAAGAGGTGTGGCAGGCAATGGTGTACATTAGAAAAAAAAGATGCAAACTTCATTTTGACTCCTTTTTTTAAAATCACGTTCATGCACTTTAGGTTCCCTCAGGAAAATGATGCTACTTGTTAAAATCCTCTGTGGAAGATGTGTGTGGGAAAAGCGGTGCAGGCCCAATCTGTCTTTATGACCTTGTTTTCTCCTTAATTCTGCATCACAACCAAAGTTAAGTCATATCTGAATTTACTAAAGGGTTAACAAAAGCTAAAAGTAATGGAGAAAGAATTGTAAATGAGTATGTTAGATATGGCTTTCCCATGGTCCAAAGGGAAAACACCCAAGAATGTCCACCTTTCTTGAGAGTCCTCCTGGGAAGGTGTGCCAGTTTCAAGCCTCATTCTGTCTCCAGATTTCTAAGAATTTTTCCTTGGAAATTTCTCCAATTACTGTTAGAAACTATATACCTTATCCACAAGGGGTCAGTTTACTCCAGAATCTATTTCCTTCTCTTCCAGAAGTATATTCTCCCAAGTGTGAGTTAGAATAATCCCCCGGGGGCTCAAAAAGGAAGTTCCAATTTGGCTTACACTTCAAATCTCATAAAAAGGTCCAGGGCAGGTGTGGCCTTTCCAAGCTTGTCTCCAAGAGTCTCCCAAGTGGTGTGAGTTGCAGATGGACATCTTCACTCAGTGTTTAGTGAGTAGCTGTTGAATTATGACGCAAGCACAGACACATACACACTCACACGCACTCACCCCCCGTCCCAGGGCAAGTATTACCGTTTAGGGACAGAAAAGACTAAATCCATAAAGCAGATGAGAAGTGATTTCCTTCCTTACAATTTTCAAGGCCACCATTACCCAAAATCTTGCTTAGTATTAATTCTTTTCATTTACTCCCCATTTTCATTTAATTTCCACTTCCATATTGTACCTCCTAAACCTACTAGATATTAGTAAGTAACTGATTCCTATGTTTCTTATAGCTGCTTCCTGAGCTGCGTATGACAAAAATCAAAACATGGGTATTATTGCTCTTAAATAATGTACCATTCTTCTCTCTGGCCTTGGGAGGCCGATGTAGTGAAGAGGCAAGTGGGAGAAGAAGTCTCATATTTTTCTAGTTAACAACTGTAGGACTGAATTGATTTGGCTAATGTATTTATGGGGATAATCTTTGAAGTAATAGCCAAATAAAATTTGTTTTTTAGGAATATTGTAAGATAAACATTCTGTATGTACTTAAGCTCTAGATACTGCATTTTAGCCATGCAACTAGAACTCTTCTAACACACATGCAGTAAAGGAGTAGAACAAATTATTTGTGCTTGGCTAAAGATTACACTTCTGTTAAATGATAAATTTAATTATTAAGATAACAGTAAAGTATATCACTTGAGACTATAAGAACTCAGAGATTGTGAAATCTGTTATATTGAGAGTATTTTCTATTTTTCACTTGAAATTTCCTTATGTAGAAATATCACTGTTTATCTAGTTTAATTTTTGACATGCAAAAACATGGAAAGGGCAAGGACATTGACTAGCTAGCTGAGAAATATCAGGGCAAAAAAAAAAAAGATGTAATTAGAGCTTCAAATGATGTCTAATTTTCCCATAGCAAGTAACACAAATTCCTGAAATCAGGGCCAAATGAAATCTAAATTTTATACTTGGCCAGAGAGATATAAAGTTTCGTTGATATGTCATCCATTAAACATTTTTTAAAATGTAACATAAAATAATAACTGAACTTGAGATTTTAACCTTAACTTTTTTATTCTGGGGGAAGGTCAGATATAAAGGTTGATTTTTTACTAAATTATTGATTTTAGAAATTTATATGTCTGTCACTTTCTCAGTGATTGGGGTAACTGTGTACATATTTTACCATCTCTTTTCTTGCATTAATATATTTTTGTATGAAAAACTCTTGCCCTTTCACTGATATATATCACGACCACATATAATTTGAGTGTTTTTCACATAAGGTTCTCAAATTTTAACTCTCTGGCATGATCATTTGCATATTCCAGGCAGATGCTTTTTTAAATGGTTTGATCTTATTTATGGGCTGGAATGGTTTGGGTTTCTGGTGCAAAGTAAATCACTCACAGATATATCTTGTAAAAATGAACAGACTAAAATCAAATATCTATTCAAGCCTACAGCCTATTCTGTTCATGAATGTAGCCAATTAATACATGTTAAGCACTTATAAAAGTGCCTGCATGTAGTTTAGAGCTCAAGAACTGCTAGGCTCAAGGAGTTGTAATTCCCCACCTGCTGCCCTCATATTTGTAAAATGATACTTTTGAACTATCACAGTGGTTTTCAACTTAAGCACAATCTGGTGAGCTACAAAAATCTCCAGGTTTAGGCTCCACCCCCAACCAAGGAAATTAGAAATTTTGGGGATGAGACTCAGGCATCAATGTTTTTCCAACATTTTGAAAAACTGTCAAGGCTACAAACTATCCGCTAGAATAGTAAATTAACATCTATATCCCCTTGCAATGTTTGCTTTAGCTCTCTATTTGTGTAAGTATTAATATTTTTTAACTCTTGAAACATTTGAGAGTAACTTACTCTCAATTTATGAAATTTTACCTCCAAATATTTTCTCATGTAACTCAAAGAATAGGACATTTTTCTATATACGCACAACACAATAACATTCAGAAAATTTAACAGTGATAGATCATTATCTGATACATGGTCCATATTAAAAATTCTCCACTTATCTCAATTATGTCCTTTATAACTTCTTTTTGACTCAGGATCCAATCAAATACCTCATGTTATATTAATTTGCCTTTTCTCTTTTTTTCTCCTTTAAACTAGAACAGCTCTCCAGCCTGTCACTGACCTTCATGAAATTGGGTTTGTCCTTCAACTTGGATTTGTATGATTTGTCTTCATGGTTAGATTAGGTTAAATATTTTTGGCAGGAAGACTGTCCATATCTGAGGGCACATGATGTGGCTTATCCCAGTATTGGCAATATTAGCTCTGATCCCTTGGTTCAGGATTTCTACAATAAAATATAACCTTTAACTCTGTGATTAGTAACTTCATAAATGAGGTGACACTTTGAGACTGGATCAACATGCCATTCCCCCAAAATCTTTCACCCGATGACTTTTGCACCCATTGTTAATTCTCACCTGAATCAGTTATTACAATGGTGTTGGTAAAACGATGATTTTCAAAATTCTTATCATGCCTTTTACATTTATAAGTTGGAATTCTAAAGAAATCTAAAGAAGACCTCTTCTTTCTCTCCCACCATTTTCTTTAATTTATATATATATATTTGGGTTTTTAAAATTCAATGTCATATTCAGTATCTGTCATTATTCATTTTAATGCTCACGTTCTCCCAAACTTGACCCATGGGAGCCGCTTCAGATGGCTCTGTATCCTCTCCACGTTGCACCACTCAATACTGGGGAAACATTTTTTTTTTCTGGTGCAACAGGATATTCTAATCTCATGTCGTGTTTTTCCTGCTCCATATCAGAATCAATTGTTTTTTTCCAATGCCCTGGCTCCTTTAAGTGGGAAATGGCATTTTGATGTGAGTACCTAGTGTGCTTGTGTGCTAATGGGACCATCATTTCTAGGGCTGTTCAGTGGACAAAAATCAGAATTTTATGCATATTTAAGAGTTGACATGAATACCTCTATTATGGGTTTTATTCCTCTTCATCCTCTGTTCAGTATGTAAAATACTCATTCCCAACCATACTAAATGTTTACGCATTTCTCAGACCTAAAAAACCATGAAATATAGTTTGGAATTGCTACACCTACACTACTATTACCAACAATATACCTACTGAGTAAAGTTCAAGAGATCTTTGCAGTTTCTTTGATCCTTAGAACATGTTTCAGTGTTCAAAAGTTAATTGAATTAATTCAGTTTTCCTTCTGTGTGATTATGAATTTGATATATTGACAGGTTCATTTGATTCTTCTTTTATTCAGTTTTTTTACTATTTGCTTGATTTGGGGGAAGACATAAAACATGAACATTTTACTAAATCAAAACTATAAAAAGACATAATATCAGAGAAGTTTCTTTTGCTTCCCTCTCTCTTCCCACCTGCTCTTTGTTAGGCAATCATTTCATTATTTTCTGGTGTATGGTTCTTGTATTTATTTTTGCAAAAAGTGACTCTATATATAATATAAAAATATACTCTTATTATGCTCCTTTCTTTCATAAAAGTTTATAGTGTGTATATATATGCATATGTGTATATGTATGTGCGTATATATATGTATGAGTGTGTGTGTATATATGTATATATGTGTGTATGTGTGTGTGTGTGTGTCTATCCCATATAACCTTGTTTTTTTTTTTAAGGTTGTTTTTCTCTTATGGATAATCCTGGAAATCACTCCATACCTATCGGTACTTAGAGATCTTCCACCTGCTTTTTTACAGCTACTTAGTCATAGCTCTTTATGGTGTGGACAGATGGTTTATTTAATCGAAGTCTTATGTATAGAAATTTAGAGTTTTTTGATATTTTGCTTTTACAAATAACGTTGCAGTAAATCATTTTGTGCATATATTTTTTTCAAGTGTTGCAGATGCATTTTTAATGTTAATTCCTTGATTTAATAGGATTTTTGTGTCAAAGGTAAAATACATATGTAGTTTTGTTAGGTGTTGTCAGATTCTCCTTAGATGTGTCAAATGACAAAAATAAAACAACTTAGTAACAAATTTGATGTCCTTTACTCAAGGGAAAACAACCATGGATTGGGAAAGCACAGTGCTTCATAAGCAATGGAGCACCCTTCCTGAGGGATGGTGGGCAAGACGAATTTTAGAGTGTTGGAAGCTGCAACATGGAGATGGGGCGTGATTGGCTGGATTGCATATCTGCCCTCAAAAGATCATAAACAGAGAAGGCAGTACAGAGCTCAGACTGGGTAGGCATTCGAGGATTGTCTAACCGAATATACTTTGTTTCTGGTCAGGTAGATCACCTTATACAAACACAAAAATTTGACTTGCTGAATTTTCAGGGGAAAAATTGTAGGACTGGCTCTGTCTTGGGCTTAGAAATTTATTTCAACAGATATGTCATTTTGCCCTTCTATCAGCAAAGTATGAGACTGCCTATTTTCCCATAGCCTCAGCAACAGGATACAATATCCAATTTTAGAATTTTTCCTAATTTGAGAGGTATGGAATATTATCTCAGTATAATTTAATCTGTATTTATCTTTCTACAAGTGAAACTGACCAGCTTTTCACATATTTAAAAGCCATTTCTACATCTTGTTTTGAATGTCTGCTGATGCCTTTTGCCTGTTTTTCTAAATTTTGTTCTCTGTTCTTTTAAAAATATTTCTTAATATATTAGTATTATAAATAGTTTCTCCTCCTTTGTCATTTGTCTTTTTACTTAGTTATGGTGCGTATGTATTTTTTTTTAAGATTCTCTTTCTCTTTGTGACTTGCAAAAGTTTGTTATATTCCTCAGGTGATTCCAAAATGCAGTCAAGGTTGAGAACCACTGACCTGATTAATGTAAAATCAATATCAAGATGTGAAGTCTCCATTTCTTTCACTCACAGAAAAAATTTCCTAGACTATAAAATCCGAATAATGACCAAAAATATTTATGTTTTACATTGTAATGCTCAATTATTTTTTGTTTCTTTTAAAATTTATTTTTTTAATTCTTATTTTTAATTGACATGTAGTCAGTTTACAATGTTAGTTTTAGGTGTGCAGCAAAGTGATTCAGTTATACATATACATACATACATATATACTTCTTTACCATTATGGCTCATTACAAGAAACTGAATATAGTTCCCTGTGCCATACAGTAGGTCCTTGTAGTTTATCTATTTTATATATAGTAATGTATATCCATTAGTCCAAAATTCCTAATCTATCCCCCCCCCTTCTCTTTCCCTCCTGGTAACCACAGTTTGTTTTCTATGTCTGTGAGTCTATTTCTGGTTTGTAAATAAAATTTGTATCTTCTTTTTTTAAGTTTCCACATATAAGCGAGATCATATGATTTCTCTTTGTCTGACTTATTTTACTTAATATGATAATCTCTAAGTCCATCCATGTTGCTGCAAATGGCATTATTTCATTCTTTTTTATGACTGAGTAATATTCCAGTGTGTGTGTGTGTGTGTGTGTGTGTGTGTACCACATCTTCTTTATCCATTCTTCTGTCAATGGACATTTAGGTTGTTTCCATGTCTTGGTTATTGTAAATAGTGCTGCTATGAACACTGGGGTGCATATGTCATTTTGAATTAGAGTTTTCTCTGGATATATGCCCAGGAGTAGGAATGATGATTACATGGTAAATCTATTTTTAGTTTTATAAGGAACTTCCATACTGACCTCCATAGTGGCCGCACCAATTTATACTCCCACCAACAGTGTAGGAGAGTTCCTTTTTCTCCACATCCTCTCCAGCATTTATTCTTTGTAGACTTTTTAATGATGGCTATTCTGACTGGTGTGAGGTGATACCTCACTGTTTTGATTTACATTTCTCTAATAATTAGCAATGTCAAGCATCCTTTCATGTGCCTGTTGGCCATTTGGATATCTTCTTTGGAGAGATGTCTATTTAGGTCCTCTGTCCACTTTTTGATTGTGTTGCTTGTTTTTGTTTGATATTAAGCTGTATGACCTGTTTGTATATTTTGGAAATTAGTCCCTTGTTGGTTGCATCATTTGCAAATATTTTCTCCCATTCTGTAGGTTGCCTTTTCATTTTGTTGATGGTATCCTTAGCTGTGCAGAAGCTTTTAAATTTAATTAGGTCCCATTTACTTATTTTTGCTTTTATTTCCATTACTCTAGGAGCTGGTTTGAAAAAAAGTATTGCCACAATTTATGGCAAATTATTTTTATAAGTTCTTGATCTATATATTTAGTCAATAAAAGATTACAGAAATGTTATGATGTTTCAGGAAATACCAAAGCGAAAGGAGCAGGATGCTAGATGCCTGGGAGGGAGCAGATGATTAGGAACTGACTTCCTTAAGAAACAGGGGAGACCCTCAGAACTGGAGATGGAAGCCAGAGAGATGGATGATTTTTTTTTCCTCTAATAGTTTAAGTTTCTCTTCATCTCACATCAGTCTGAGTCTCTTCTTCAAATTTCACTTTTGGGTGTTTTGGAGAAATTTTTTTTCTAAGAGAAGCATTGCTAGGAAAAGTATTTTGGGAACTTCTTGCATTGAAATTCACAAGAATAAAAAAATCCTCTGGCATTATTATGATTTTTAAATAGAAATTCGATTGTGCATCTATCATATGTATTGGTCCTCTTGTCACCTTTGAAGTATAGAAATGACTCCTTGGGACAGGATACTAGGTTTCTACCTGCCTCTTTTGCCTCAGTTTCCAGCCCCTATTCTACTGTGCACCCTGCTCCCCTATTTGGGATTACATCTTGTCATAGATGTCTCTCTGGCTTGACAGACTTTTGTCTTCACCTGAAATGATCTGCTCTCACTTGTTCGACCAGTGAACACCTACCCAGCCTCTCAGATGCAGCTCCTCTTAACAATTCCCTTTTTTGGACACCTCCTTCACCAAGCAGGACTGATTATTCCTACCTTTTTACCCTTTCACAAATGATCCTTCAATAGCTGTCCTTTTGTGAGGGCACTTCCACTGGGTTTATTTATTTTTGTCCATAGTGCCTTCCTTTTGGAGTTGTGAATTATTTGAGGGAAGAAACTTTCTTAATCATGTTATTTCTCCAGTTTTCAGCCTAGAGCTTTACATACAGCATTGCTCCATAAATATCTGACAAATGAGTGAAAGTTCAAGACTCAAATATTAACTCCATAGTGGTGAGAATCTAGGAGGTTTCAAGAATGAGTTAGACTAATATTTCAGGTCTCTAAAATAACATTTCTCAAGCTTCAGTCATGGTTGTGGCCATATCTGATAGCACACATTATTTTACTATTTCAATTTAAAGTTATTACTTTTAAAACAGAAATGCTTATTTCTCAACCCCATCCAAAGCAATATTAACAGTGACAATTATGGTGTTGATGTGAGTTTATTTTTTCTAATGTACATTAAAATATATTCATAACAATTAAAGATTTTTTAAACGACCTGTCTCTATGGCACCTAAAATCAACTTTTCTGTCCCCAGTGGTACACGTATTAGTCTTTCGGAAAATTTCTTTAGTATAAATCTTAGGTAATTCTTAAAAACACCCAGCCACAGCACATTTTGTAGCTATGAAGTAGATTTTATGACATTTGAGTTTAGAAAACCAACAAAAATTTATAGGCCAAATAAGTCTCTTATTCTTGATACTTAAAGCTAGCTTCAAGAGATATATTGCCTAACCAACATTTTTACTGGGCCATCACATTTTTATTGGCCTCATCCACTCTTTCTAATATCACAACAGTTGCTCTAGTGGCAGGAAAAATCATCCAGATGTTGCCAGATCGGTCAATCAGATCATTCAGTCAAGTAGAGCACATACACTTACATGCAGATGTGGCTATTAGGTGATGTGCAGAACACTTAGAAGCAAAAACTCAGCACTTGCCTTCAAGGACTGTGGAGTTTGATCAGCCATATTAGTCAAATTAAAGATATTTAAGCAGATGATTACATATTAAATGTAGTATACAAGAAGTACTCAGGATTTTATAATAGGGTACATAAGAATTTTCCACTAGATAAATCAAGGAAGTCTTCTTGATGAAATTGACATTTGATCTGAGAACTAAAGGATGGATAAGATTTAGATAGGGAACTCTGAGATAGAAGTCCGTGATAGAAAAACACACAAAGTGTGTCCAGTGGATTGTGAACAGACTCATCTGATTGATTTATTCACTCAATCTTTTAATTATTCCTTTTAATTATGTATTATATAACTACATATTGAGCACTTGGCATGTGTCAGGTGTTCAAGCAGACTGTGGGATAAAATGGTAAATGAAATGGGCACAGTCCCTGCCATCGCAGGACTATACTATGGCATGGTGAGGAGAAAAGGAAATGAGGCTGGAGCTTGACCACAGGGACTTGCTGTGTTAACAACTTTTGTCTTTACTGTAAGAGTGATGGGAAACAACAGAAAAATTTTAAGTCAGATGATGACATGATTGAATTTATGTTTTAAAAATGATTCTGGCTGCAGCATGGAGCATGATGGATTGGTTGGTGACGGTAGATGCTATAAGTCTTTGGGGACTAGTATAGAATATGATCTAGAGATGGTGGTATTCTAGATCAAGATTATTGTGCTGGAGCTGAAGAGATAGGAGGAGGAATATAATTAGGAGGCAAGACCAACATGACTTGATGATGAATTGGATATGTGAGATGGGCAAGAAGAAAAGTCAAGGACCATTCCAGGTTTCTGGCTTGCACAACCAAATAGATACAAAGGCTACCCATCAATAAGGAATATCAGAACAGAAAAAAAATTAGGAGAAGATTATGAGTTTAGGTTCCACTCAAGGTGTCGTTGAGACAAAAATAAATCAATTTCATAGGAGAAATCCATTTTTTTTCCTTGATACTGAGATGAGGAAGGACTCTGGTCTTCGTAAAGAGCACACTACATAAAGAAATGGGCAACATCATCACAGTCATTTTTATAATAAACACAGTAAGGAGTTACATACGTCTGATTCTTAAATTTCCCTCCAGGATGACTAACACAATTCTGTGTGGGGGCCTAATGACTTATTCAGGAAGAGATTTAAGAGAATTGAGAGGGGAAAAACAGATAATGTCCTACAGACAATCCAAAACGGATTAGGATTGAAATCATTTTATAAAATCTGCACACCTTGGTCAGAAGTATAAGCCACCCTACCTCCCAAGGAATTGCCTTGGTGGGCTATCAGGGAACCAAATCGATAATCTCATCACGAAGTAGATTTTGGTTCTTTGAGTTACACAGACAAGGGCTTCTTGCCCTAAACATTCCCTGCCTTTGACCATAGTTGCAGAAATTTTAGCATTAAAAAATTTTTTTAAACAGACAGTAAACTGAATATTTATCTTCTTTTTTTTACCAGAAAATATTTTAAAAGAAAATTCCTATTCTCCATAAAGTGTTCATAGGACATCTAATCTATGGTATTCTTAGCTTTACCTCATAGCAAATCATCTATATTTAAGATTTTCTCTTGATTAATTTTTCTTTCTGTAGTGGTTTTAAATTTCTGTCAACAAATTCTTCGATTTTCCCTTCAAGAAGTGAAGCTTAATTTCTCTCTTTATTTAGTGACTCTCTTCTAATGAATACAACACAGTGATGGTGTGTTCTAAGGAATATTCTTCTTAAATGTATTTAGTAAATACAAATATGTTCTCTTTAAATTATAGTCAATGGATATATTCTCCCTAGCAGTATTTTAAGATATATTCAAACTTCTGAAAACAAAGAGTAACCACTGATTTAATCTCCTTTTATTTTGATATACTGAATACATTATTAAATAAACACATCAATATAATTTCTGTGAATGTTGTTTTATGAGCCAGAGTGGTAAAGTGGGCCAAACTCTGCAGCTTTGGCTGTGGGACCTTGGGAAAATTACTCACAGAACTGTGCCTCTATTTTTCTCTAGAAATAGACATAATATTACAATATACACCTTATAGGACTGATGTAAAAGAGTACATAAATTAATTTATGTAAAGTACTTAAAATACTGCCTGACATATTGTTAGGAGAAAAAAAGATTCATTCAATAGATACACTTAAAAGATTCATTTTCATTAAATATATTCTAAATATTTAAGAATATTTCTTAAAACAAGTTATTGGTAAATTTGATCAGTCAATTTTCCATTCAGGAATTGGTTATTCAGTAAATTGATTTTTATAATTTAATTTTCTGTTAATTTCTATGCTTTCTATTGATGCTGATTCTCTACTTATATATTTATTGTTCGTGATTGTGCTTTAAAATTTTATTTCTCCAAAAATCATGCCATAGATGCTGTACATGATAAAATATGCAATTACTGTTTTAAAAGGCAATGATTAGTGTAAAAAGTCCTTGAAGATTTCAAAAACTGGTATTCCCAGCACATATGGTAAGAAATCTAATTCTTCAACCAACCAGAGATTTCTCTGATATTTGACATCCTTAACTGAAAAATGAAATAGTAGGAACATTTTGTTCCATTATTTTCAAACTTGTTTATAAAATCAACAGAAATAGATGTGGAAGGTATGAGTTGTAAGTGAAGTACAGGGTTTGTTGAAGGAAAAATACAAACCCTGAGTCTGCTAAATGACACAATCTAGAGTCACAAGAAAATATCTTCGGCTTTGCCGTACTGTACCAGGTTTTCTAATTGCATCTAATGGAAAATTTTTATCAGATCATTCTTTAAGGGAATGAGAATAGAAATCTCTGCCTTGTTTGGTTTTGTTCCCGGCCCAGTGCAGACTGGACATTAATTAACAGTTAATAGCAGAACAATTCAAGCAGCCTGTTTTGGATCCAAAAGTACTCTTAAAGATGGAAAAGCTATATTAACTGCAGTAAGCTGTAATATTCAGCTGGTTCTGCTGATCCCAAATCATAGGATTTTTGCTTTGCAAGGAGCTCTGTAAATCATCTAGCCCAAACCTTCAATTGAGGCTATTTAAGGGAAGTTTTTAGAGACTTCAAAGGCTTCATAAGACCGTATATTTGCTAGGACTACTTATTACAGCTAAATCCTCCAAGGCTTTTGAATGTACCCCTGTACTGAAGAAATTATTCAGCTTGTTGAAGGTCACTTATTAAAATGTGGCTCTGGGCGACTTGGAGAGAAAGAAAAGTGTAAAAGGCAAGGAGGGGCTGGAGGAAGCGCTCATGTTAGGCAGACTCGGCTGCTGCCCAGGCTGTGGCTTGGGTGTGCAAGGATGATTTTAGACACAATACGCAGGCCACCAGGAGATAAGGCACATCTGACTGTCACACATGAACATGGTGCCACCACCACAGTCTTCCAAGTTATGGAATTGTTTTGTGAATTTTCTTTAGCCTCCCCCCCACCCCGAGGAAACCCTGGGCTTGAGAAATTTCATTTAAAGAAATTTAGGACCTGAATATCATGGATATTTACTATTATGTAGAAGGCTTAGAAAACAGACCCAAAGGGTCTAGTCCTGCATGGGTGTGGTGTGTCAAGATCACCCTAAATGAGGATTCCAATCTTCTCACACATCCCTTCTCTCCCCCAGACTCACATTTCCTGAATTTCCTCCTCATCCTGCTCTGTTTCCCCACAGCCTCCTAGACACCTCACCACCTCTCCACCACATTAGCGTCCTGTGAAGTTTATCCTTGGCTTTTACTGTTTCCCTTAAGATTGGTCTGAATAGATTTAGCCCTTTTTCTCTCGGAGAGCAGGGAACAGGAGAAGCTAAAGAGGATGTACTCAAATGCACTCGCGCTGGGGACTGGGGTTGGGCACGAGGTAGTGAAGGAAAGAGTACAGATCTCAACATAAATTCTTGTCCCACTGCAGGTTACGTAAAACATCGAACATTACTTCACCACATGTGTAGCCTCTTTGATTAGCTCTGTTGTTTCCATGCATCAGTGACTGATACTTGAACTAATCAAACAAACCACAAAGTTAATTAAACCATTTGCAAGTTGTCAGTGCCCTGACTGGTCAAACACAGAGCTGATGCTTAATGATGGATGGCTATGAGAACCAAGTTCCTAAATTTTATTTGTGGTTTGTGCTTAGTAGTTAAATGATGAGGTTTTATTTCTATTAGGAAATTATGGGTAGAAGGAAGACAACATCACAAAGGGCTGTACACTTGCATCAGATTATGGATTAAAATAAAGGCAGACAACTTTGTAGCTTGTTTTGCGTCTAACTAACTCTTTGGTGCTATGATGCTAAAGCTACATTTTGGGGAGCAGAAACAGGTCATGTTTAGACAGTTTTGAATGTTACTTGACTCTTTTTTCTCTCTCTATTGGCATGAATAGTCGACTAAGTAGCTCCTATATTGCATGGGAATTGGGTATTTATTACATTTGCCACTAAATTAGATTTTCAAGGAATCCTGTATTTAGTATTAGGTCACTGGAAAGATGGCCTTTATGTAGAAAAAAACTGGAATTGAAATTAGTATGGTCAATAGCAAGTTACTATTTTCCTGTTCATAACCCTTTAAAAATAAATTTGGATTTCTCTCTCAGAGTTCTCAGATATATTTAAAATTCTCAAAGCTGATGACAAAAACATGTAAAAAAGGAGTTCTAGAAGACAATTTGGAGATGTCTACAAGAGGAAACTTTGAAGGTCTCTAGAGAGACTGCCCATAAGAGCAGTCAAGAAACTGAGGGATGAATTTTGGTTCTGATGGGGTTGACAGATTTTGAGACATCCTGCTTCTGGTTTTGTACATTCGATAGGTTACTATTACATTTTGGTATGGTGGTCCAGTGATTGTATTGTGGGTTGACACAGAATATCACCTTGAGATCCTAAAAAAGACAACCTTTTAGGTTAGTGTGGTCATCTGAGGAGGTCTTCCTAGGAGCTCTTTATAGGTAGCAATGTACAGGGACCACCCTCTGTGATCATTCAAGAAGACAAAAGCATGTGTATAAGGCAGTAGGTGCAGTGTAAGATGAAGTCTCAGGTTTATAAAGAATAAAGGAAGCTGACTGACTAAATAGAGTCATGAAAGTAGTCTTTGACCAAGCTGTACCCATGCGTACATACGGTTCATATAAGTAAGTTTTGGTTTTTATGGTTCTTTTAAATTACTTTAATTTACTCTTGGCAGTCTTGTAGCTGAGTTACTTGCACAATTATCTACTATGGGTACAGTTTTTTTATATCACCACTGACTTCAGAATTTGGTAGACTTTGTTTATCCTTTGCCATACTAAGTTTTGTACATTCAGTTCAATTTAACAAATGTTTACAGGAAAAGCAATCAATACCAGAACACCAGAGTAAAACAAAAAAGCAGTAGAGGAATTGATTATCTGATGTCTTATAGGTGCACAGATGATAGTGGAACTGTGCTTTCAACTGTATGCATTCAAAGTAGTTACTGTGTATTATCACTTTCAGAGTTCTGGTTTTTGCTTATTTTGTAGAGACAGTTTGGGCGTCTGAGTGTGTTGCTAAGATGTCCAAGAGGAAGCCAATATTGCATTTCTAAGGACAGTTACCTTTGTGACCTGTGGTATGTCTCCCAGCACGGGTCAGCTTTCTTCTTATTTACTCAGGATGATGCTCATATTTGGCTAGCTGGTTTGTTTCATACCTCAGCCTGATCCCAAGACCAGAGGAGGCTCAGTCCTTCTTACACTGGTTTTCAGAATCTACTCCCACAAAGTCACTTCTCTGATGACACTGCCTGCCAGGGACTCTGCCTCTCAGAAAGATCACAGGGCTCCATACTGACCCAGCAAGCCCTGGTACTCTGATCTGCCAAGCCCTGTCCTGTCCAGGCCTGAAACATTACATTCTCTTCTGCAATCACAAGTGTGACTTGGAAATTGGTGTTTTTGCATACTTGAATGTGTGAATGTGGTACCTTGTAGCCGTTAGAGCACGTACATATAGCAATTTTAAAGAACTGATTCTGCTTTTCACTTCCTAGAAGTCACTACCATGTAGATTTTCTGAGAAACGTTTACGTGTAGCAGGATAATGTACTGGGTTTCGTCCTTTCTGTTTCCTGTTCTTATGCCATGCTGTGATGTTGCCCTTCTTGAGAGGCAATGATGCCAGAGAGGGGGACGGACAGGCTGAACACGAGGATTAGAACGAAGTGGTTTCCCTGGCAACAATAATCATGCAAGGGGAACCACACTACTTACCCACAACTCATGTATCCTTTCCTCTGGTTTAAATAACACAGAGGATCTGAATGCTAAGTATCTGATTCTGAGTCATTTCTAGTGTATAGAATTACAGCAAACCAGCACTGTCTAAAAAGAATTTGGAAAGCTGACAAGTGTGCAACATGCTTTTATATGTTAATAGACACCTCCCAAACTATCTCATTTCTATTAGTGCATCATTGCTTTTGCACTTTTCGTGACATGAAGCCAAGAAATAGTTTTCTCTCTCAAAGACAAAGCAGGTAAAGAATTTGCAAAAAAAAAAAAAAAAAAAAAAAAAAACCCAACAAAAACAAACAAAAACCAAAAACCCCCAAATGAGCAACCAACAACAACAAAATCCACAAAAACCCTAAGACTTAAAAAAATTATTTTTAAAAACTCCCTTTATATCTTTAATCTTTTAAAATTATCCTTTCTACACCAATGGCCAAAACCAGTCTGTAGATGAAGTGATACAGTAGGAAAGGCAAGAAAGTCACTCTAAGTTAATAACTTTGTCCTAGTTCTTTATAATGCTTTTAAAGTCTTTATTCATTTCTTTTATTGGTATCTTGACATTAGAGTATTAACATTTTGATGTGATTATTAGTCACTGCTGATTAAATATTTATTAAATGGGAAGGGGTGTGTTGAATAATGTTCTCCATATTTGCTGATCAACACTATACATTTATATGTATATAAATACATATATATATATATAAAAAATCACCCCACACAACCAGGTATAATTTTGGTATCTGAGTATTGCACACAATCTAAAGTCAAAAGACTGTCATTATATTTGAAAAAACTGTTGATGAAAGAAATGATCACTTTCCAAAATACTACCTCTCAGACAGTAACCCATCTTTCAAAAATCAGTTGTTATCCACTACTTTCTTAAATTTTCTAACTTACTAATAATTGGCAAAATCTAGAGTAATGAATAGTTATATATTTCTGTAAAAATGACAATTTCAGCTAAACTGGGTGAAAGCATAGGACAATGCTATCTAATAGACATACAACCTGAGTCACAAACACAAGCTACATATGAAATTCTAAATTTTCTAACAGCTGCTTTTATAAAAAGGAAAAACAGGTGAAAGTAATGTTAATATTCTATTTAAGCAAATATCTAAAATATTACCATTTCTGCATATAACCAATATAAAAATCATTGGCAAGATTTTACATTATATTTTTCACACTCAGTTGTCAACATCTGACCTGTATTGTACAGGTAAGCAAACCTCACTTTGGACTAGCCATATTTCTGGTGCTCATTAGTCACATGTGGCTAGTGGTTACCATATTGGACAGTACAGATCTAGAACATTAAATATTACATGGAAGAATCAATATTTTTAAAATGGTCACACTGACCAAGGCAATCTACAGATTTAATGCAATCCCTAGCAAATTACCCAGGACATATTTCACAGAACTAGAACAAATCATTAATAAAATTTATATGGAACCATCAAAGACCTAGAATGGCCAAAGCATTACTGAAGAGAAAGAAAGAGGCTGGAGGAATAACTCTCCCAGACTTCAGACAATACTATAGAGCTACAGTCATCAAGACAGCCTGGTATTGGTACAAAAACAGACATATAGACCAATGGAACAGAATAGAGAGCCCAGAAATGAACCCACAAACTTTTGGTCAACTAATCTTCGACAAAGGAGGCAAGAATATACAATGGAATAAAGACAGTCTCTTCAGCAAATGGTGTTGGGAAAACTGGACAGCAGCATGTAAAGCAATGAAGCTAGAACACTCCCTTACACCATACACAAAAATCAACTCAAAATGGATCAAAGACCACATAAGACAAGATACAATAAACCTCCTAGAAGAAAATATAGGCAAAACATTATCTGACATATATCTCAAAAATGTTCTCCTAGAACAATCTACTCAAGCAATAGAAATAAAAGCAAGAATAAACAAATGGGACCTAATAAAACTTACAAGCTTCTGCACAGCAAAGGAAACCATAAGTAAAGCAAAAAGGCAACCTACAGAATGGGAGAAAATTTTTGCAAATGAAACCGACAAAGGCTTGATCTCCAGAATATATAAGCAGCTCATACGACTTAATAAGAAACAACCAAACAACCCAATCCAAAAATGGGCAAAAGACCTAAACAAGCAATTCTCCAAGGAAGACATACAAATGATCAATAGGCACATGAAAAAATGCTCAACATCACTAATTATCAGAGAAATGCAAATCAAAACTACAATGAGGTATCACCTCACACCAGTCAGAATGGCCATCATTCAAAAATCCACAAACGACAAATGCTGGAGAGGCTGTGGAGAAAGGGAATCCTCCTATACTGCTGGTGGGAATGCAGTTTGGTGCAGCCACTGTGGAAAACAGTATGGAGATTCCTCAAAAGACGAGGAATAGACTTACCATATGACCCAGGAATCCTGCTCCTGGGCATATATTCAGAAGGAACCCTACTTCAGGATGACACCTGCACCCCAATGTTCATAGCAGCACTATTTACAATAGCCAAGACGTGGAGACAGCCTAAATGTCCATCAACGGATGACTGGATAAAGAAGCTGTGGTATACTTATACAATGGAATACTACTCAGCCATAAAAACCGACAATATAACGCCATTTGCAGCAACATGGATGCTCCTGGAGAATGTCATTCCAAGTGAAGTAAGCCAGAAAGAGAAAGAAAAATACCATACGAGATCACTCATATGTGGAATCTAAAAAAAAAAACACAGCAAAGCATAAATACAAAACAGAAATAGACTCACAGACATAGAATACAAGCTTGTGGTTGCCAAGGGGGAGGAGGGTGGGAAGGGATAGACTGGGATTTCGAAATTGTAGAATAGATAAACAAGATTATACTGTATAGCACAGGGAAATATATACAAGATCTTATGGTAGCTCACGGAGAAAAAAATGTGACAATGAATATATATATGTTTATGTATAACTGAAAAATTGTGCTCTACACTGGAATTTGATACAACATTGTAAAATGATTATAAATCAATAAAAAATGTTAAAAAAAGAACATAAAATATTACCAAAGGCATGTGACGTACAGTTCCTTATAAATTAAGATGCTGATCCTGTAAGTCAGATAAACAATCTCTCTCTTGCGGCATTTAAAATGGTTAATAGATTGGCAATGTTTTCTGGATTCAATATTAGGTGCTCTTGAAAAAACATTTAAATACTCATAAGAGATTTTCCAGATTTCTTCCCGGAGACTTTAATTAAGTTGATGATAATAAAATTACAGAGACTAGAAACCAGAGGCAAACTTAGCTAATTCTGTTGATCCCATAAAATATTCTTGGAAAAAAATTCCTTGCAGATTTAGTACATCAGGTTGCTGTATTAAAATAATAGAATTGAGAATATCTCGCAGAAACCAGGTCTTTGCTAAATTTCTTTATAACTACTATTTTTAGAATATAAACATACACTCTGGATTGATTGACTAAACTGAAGAAACAAAAATTTTTTCTAAAGGAGATTTCATTCCAGTTTCCTTGATTACAGAGAAATACTCGCTTTCTCTGAATAACATTACAAAGAAGAAATAGAGAAAGGTTATGAATGGTTTATCTCTGCCAACTAGCTGAGTCAAGAAAATTTCTTTTCCTCCCAATTTCCTGTAATATTTAGAGATCACTTTTAGAAAGACTGACTAGCAAGAATCACAACTAAATTTTAATAACTTCCATGGATATAATTACAAAGATATTTAGAATAAATAAGGAACTATTGTGTGAGCTCACAAGCTCATTTATGAGCTTTCTATTTTCAAAAAAATACAAGTAATTCATTTGGCGATTCTGCTTCTTAACATTTACTCATTCTATCAATGGCTCAACTGGATTTCTGAGAACCTATTCTCATTAGACAACTTGAACAAGTACAAACTGTCAATGATTAACAATAACCAATTTGTGAATTCATGTGGAAATTATCTGCCATAAAATGGATCAGACTAATAGAAGAACTAGATTTCTATATGTATGGGGAGGAAAGTGGTTTCTAAGATACAAAAGCAAGCAGCAATAAATAATTTGAAATAACTTGTGGTGTGTTACTGGTATACAATCATTTGTTTAACTTACTGAGCCAATAATTATTTTTTAATACTCCTACTATATGCAAACTGCTTATATTAGATGCAGTAGCAACTCAAAGACAAAGCAGATGTGAATTCTACATTTAAGGATTTATAATGCAGTGGGTAGAAAAAGGCCACAAATAGCTGTAACGGAGACCCAAGAATTCTGAGTGACCTGAAGAAAGGCGATGGGCTTCAAGGGTAGGAGCTAGTGTTGGCATGAAAGCAGACAGAGCAACTTCCCAGGGGAAGCAGATTTGAGCTGGGCCTTGCTGCATGGAAAGAATTTAGTCTTCTTACAAAAAAAGGAGAGGGCTATTTAGGCAGGGAAAATGCTAATGAAGGCAAAGCTCTTACAGGGACACAAGAAAAATTTGATCTGGAAGTGGTGATATATGCCTGTGCGTTTCTCAAAATCATGTTCTGCATGGAAGAAAGTTCTACCACATTAATAATGATGATTCTGTGTCATTTTTCAGCATCAGTTAAGACTTGACTCTTTTTAACTAAGCAGTCTCTTTCAATAACGGCTCGCCCATAAAATAAGTTCTATTTGCAAATCACAAGCATGTGCCAGTTTCTCAAGTTGTATGCTATGCCAGGGAGTCAGATTCATTAATTCATTCACTGTTTTTGTCAATATTGATATTAGTGGCACTAAGGTTTAGCCATTTGATACTTACTTATATCAAGTGGGAAAGAGGTTAGTTGTATAATATGAATTATAATTTGATGTTATTATCAGTAAAAAAAGACTTTTCTAAAATTCAGCTAATTTTAACTTTATATTTTATGGTTGATATTTTATTTTTGTTATCTATATCAGCTCTATACACTTTCCTTATTTATTTCTCATATTACTTATACATTTAGCTTGAACTCTCTCCACACTTTTCCTGAAATTGGATAAGAATTCAACTGGTCCTATTCTAATTATTCTGTGGCCTGGTTATATTTAATTCACAACAAGTGAGCCTTTTGCACCTTTACTGCATCTTGACTAGACAACAGGCAAGTAGGCATTAATTTATTTTTATGATTCATCTTTCTTGCTGATATCATGGCACTAATATTTGGGATTCTTTTTTGCTCCCCCAATAATGTCATTCTCCCTGTAGCAGACTAAGATACTTCTTGCCACTGTGAACAGCCCACTGTTTTCATCTAATTTTATTTTATCTTCCTTCCTTCCTCCCTTTCACTGTCCTTTTCTTCTCTCCTCTTTTCTTTTCTCTTTTCTTTTCTTTCCTTCCTTCCTTTCTTATTGAAGTATAGTTGATTTACAGTATAGTAGTTTCAGATGTACAATATAGCAATTCAGTATTTTTTTTACAGATTATACTCCATCAAACGTCAATGCAAGATAATGGTTATAATTTCCTATGCTATACAGTATATCCTTGTTATTTATCTACTTTATGCAAAGTAGTTTGTATCTCTTAGTCCCATACCCCTAACTTGCCCTTATCCCTTCTGGTAACCACTAGTTTTTTCCTCTCTCTCTGAGTCTGTTTCTGTTGATATAAATTCATTTGTATTACTTTTTAGATTCTACATGTAAGTGATAAGAAAAAGACAGTATTTGTCTTTCTCTGTCTGACTTATTTTACTAAGCATAATATTCTCCAGGTCCATCCATATTGCTGCAAGTGGCAGAATTTCATTATTTTTTGGCTGAGTAGTATTCCATTGTGTATATATGTGTGTATGCACACACACACCCCCCACATATCTTCTTTATCCAATTGTCTGTTGATAGCTGGTTAGTTTGCTTCCATATCTTGGCTATGTAGGTAGTGCTACTATGTACACTGGGGTTCGCATACCTTTTTGAATTAATGTTTTTGGATATACGTCCAGGAGTAGAAATGCTGAATTATGTGGTTGTTCTATTTTTAGTTTTTTGAGTAACCTTCGTACAGTTTTCCATAGTGGCTGCACCAATTTATACTCCCACCAACAGTATACAAGGGTTTCCCCTTTTTTCCACATCTCCAACATTTATTTTTTGTAGACTTTTTTTATGATAGCCATTCTGACAGGTGTGAGATGATGTCTTATTGTAGTCTTGATTTGCATTTCTCTGATAATTAGTGATTTTGAGCCATCTCTTCATGTGCCTATTTACTGTCTGTATATCTTCTTTGGAAAAATGTCCATCAGGTCTTTTGCCCCCCTTTTTTTTTTTGATTGATTGAGTTATTTGTTTTTTTATATTGAGCTGTTCGTAAATTTTGGATATTAATCCCTTGTTAGTCATATCATTTGCAAGTATTTTCTCCCAGAGGTTGTCTTTTTGTTATGTGGATGGTTTCCTTTGCTGTGCAAAAGCATTTAAGTTTAATTAGGTCTCATTTGTTTATTTTTGCTTTTGTTTCCTTTGCCTCAGGAGACAGAGTCTAAAAATATTGCTATGATTTAAGTCTAAGAATGTCCTGCCTCTGTTCTCTCCTAAGAGTTCTGTGGCTTCAGGATACACAGGGCTTTTAGATTAGTGAAACGAGCATTGGTAGTAGACGCCTTTTGTGCCCATGACACATCCCCTTCGCCTGCCCTGACCTGAGCGACAAGCTCTAGTGGACGGTTTCTATGCATAGCACTGCAGCCCCACCTCAAGTGCCCACCAGGTAGCTCTGCTTGTATATTTTAGGTGTTTTGCATGCATATGACCATTCAGCCAGGAGCAGGGCAGTGTAGAATTGTGGGGCAGTTAACATCTCTGGAAGCAACCCTCACCAGTGGAGGACAGGAGTTGATGAACGCCCCAGCCTCCTACCCATCGAGGGAAGTTCTAAAGTCCTGGGTACTCAGAGAGTCCCCAACTGTACGGAGCTCCAGTTGCCCAAAACACTGACCAGCTCCCTAACACACCCTTTACTGGCTTTCTCTTTTTCTCTGTCCCACTCTCCACTCCCTCACTCCTACTTCTGAGTATCACCTCCCAAGTAAGCCACTGCGCCCTGGCCCTCATCTCAGGTTCTGCCTTGTGAAGGAAACAAATATCACCATTCCCATGAAGAAGTAGGTACTTTTTAACCATAATCAAGGTTGAGTAACAAAATGACTTTTAAAGAACTTACATCAGTTTGTTTTCTATGTCTGTGAGTCTTTTTCTGTTTTGTAAATGAGTTCATTTGTATCACTTTTTAGATTCTGCATACTAACACAACATCATAAATCAACTATACTTCAATTTAAAAATAAATTAAAAATTTAAAAATGACCTTATATCAGGGCCCTTCAAAAGTAGGCTGAGATGAGAAAGTCTGAGCCCCACTGTGTGAACTGATTGTAACCAAAATGTTAACTTGCAAATCAGTTGTTTTCAACCTGGAATATATTTCCTAATGTAAACACATTGCAATGATGGCTAGGTTCCCAGTTAACAGAAATAAATTAAGCTTCCGAATAACTAAAAAAAATTAAGTAATAAATGTAATTTAATTTATGCCATTTTATGGACCCACATTGTATTAGCTTTCTGGGGCTACCATAATGAAATACCAAAGACTGTCTGCTTAAACAATAGAAATGTATTTTCTCACAGTTTGGGGGCCAGAAGCCTGAGACCAAGGTGTCAGCATGGCTGGTATCTTCCGAGACCTCTCTCCTTGGTTTGTACATGGCTGCCTTTTCCCTGTGTCTTTACATGTTCTTCCCTCTGTACATGTCTGTGTTCAAATCTCCTCTTCTCAGAAGGACACCAGTCATATTGCATTAGCTCCGCCAAATGACCTCATTTTGATTTAATTACCTCTTTAAAGACCCTATCTCCAAGTACATTCACATTCAGAGGTACTTGTGGTTAGGACTTCAACATAGGAATTTGGGGGGGTGGGTAGAGACAATTCAGCCCATAACACACATTTATCTTTAAATGTTCAGTTACAAAGTATTTGATACATGGAAATAAATAGTCAAACACCAGTAAAATCACGATTCAACTTAAGAATGAGAGCATTGTAGGAATCTTGGCCGCCACCAGTGCTCTCCTCCCCCGACTCTTTCTCTTCAAGAAGTAAACACTATCCTGAACTTTGTTTATCAACTACTTGCTTTTTAACAGATTTATCACATAGATATGTCTAATTAAGTATTTCATTGTGCTTTTTTGAGCTTTACAAAAATAGCGTCATGTGGTATACTGTTTTACACAACTTGCCTTTCCCTCTCAATATTACATGTCTAAGGTTCAACCCCACTGAAGCAAGTAGATATGGTTCCTTCATCTCACTAATAAATTCTATAAAGAATGTTCTGTTAGGAAAATACCCATACACATACCTGTTCGTTATCCTGTTGATAGCATTTAGCTTGTTTCCAGGGTTTTTTGTTAACTATACTGCTCTGGTACATATATTTTTCACACGTATAAGACATATGTTCTATACCCACGAGCGGAATTGCTGGGTTGCAGAGAATGCGATTATTTACCTGTACAAGATAGTTCTAAATTGTTCTCCATAGCAGTAGTGCCAATTTACATTTCCACCAAGTGTTTAAGATCCTTCGATGATTTATATTGTGGCCAATACTTGATATTATTAGGTTTGTAAATTTATGCCAATGATGACATTATGTCAAATGATAGCAAACTGTTTATAGTTTACATTTCCCTAACAACTAATGATTGTTATGAATCTCTTTTATTATATTTATGAAATATTTATGTTTTCTCTTCTATGAAATACCTGTTTTCTTTCTTTTTATATTTTTTGGCTCATTTTTTGTCTTCTTTGTATTTCTAAGAATTTTTCTGTACTTAGTTACTAAACCTTTCCTGCCTAATTGAAAATATCTCCTTTCAGCTTGTAGTATCTTTTTATTTCCTTTATATACATTTTGATGAATAGAAATTCTTAATTTTAATGTATTTGAACTTAGCACTGTCTTCTCTTCTAATTATTATTTTTTTTGTGTATTGCTTAAAAAATTCTTCCCTATCCTGAGGTCATATTTTTCTCCTATACCTTTTATCTTATACATATTGCTTTTTATGTCTGGTTTAAGAAATCTTTTCTTATGATGTCATAAATATATTTTCTCTAAAATGTTTACAGTTTATCCTTCACATGTTATTTTTATTCCTTTGTTAATGCCTTTCATATATGGCATAATGTAGAGACATAATTCTACCTTCCTTCTACATGGATAATCAATTGTTCTATCAATGTTAGATTAAAGCCTTCACTGTATTTTTGTACCTATTGCTAAGTATTCCAATTAAATCTGAAACTTTAGAAAGAGGAGGAAGTATATAAGCAGTCGTAAGATTATAAGTATATCAGCAGTCATAAGCCATTCAGCCATTCTGCCAGCTGAACAGATAGAGGCTAAGAAAGAGAAGAAAGTGATTTCCACTGCAGAGACAAATACCTTCAATGCCATACTGAGAGGCAGATGGTAGAAGAAAGGAAAAACCAAAAAGGAAATGGGTGTCCAGTTAGAATGAAGACTGAAATATATCCTAAATTGGAATCATTTATAATGTACAAGCCATTCACAAACATGAATGTCGAATCAGAAACCACCTGACTGTACTTTAAAATCTATATGTTTTTAAGAAGACCTTTATCTATCATCTGCTTTAATTCCTGCGATTACAGTTTAGGTTGGACTTGTGAGCATAGTATACCTATAATCAAATAAAAATGACAGTAATACACACTTTTTTTGTTTTTATCCATCCACACAGTTTGAAAACTTTTTTTGACTATTCTTTATTCGCTAAATGTATAGAAATATAAACTCTAGCATAATGCCAAAGAATGCATTTTGAAAATGTTATTCTCTATACCAAGAAGAAAGTTTAAGCCTAAAGATAATTTCTATCATATTCCTAGCATGAGTGGATTTCCTCTTTTAAAGCTTATCAGTTTGCTTCAGTGTGGAAAATATAAGCAATAAAATATTTCTCTCTTGATAAACAAGTTGAACTTTCTCACCTCCAGTTAGCATGAATAGTTTTTGTTTGGCTACTGACAGATAATAGTTTTAAGGATAGCATAAAAGAGTAACCAAAAAACACGCATGTTTAGCTTCACTAGACTTCTTTTATAGTTGATAAAATGTTACAAAGCTCACAAGCTGTGATCCATGTATTTATGACTTGAAGTTCTATAACTTATTTTCCCTGGTGGAAAAAAAAAGACAATAGCTATAATAATTTGTCTTATAGATAGGATATTCATTCTTTTACAAAGACGCTCTGTCTGGCATGTGGGTTACAGCACTTGACTGCCAGGAAATTATTTCTCAGACTATCTACAAAAGCAACTTTTCCTTTATAGATATGCATCAGGAGCTTGGAACTCTGGAGGGAGGTTCTTCCTTTCTTCTTTAAAACAAAATTATTCTGCAAATGGCCAGTAAGTCATCAACGTCCTAGGTTTATGAACTACTGTTCAAGTTGTTTCTGAATTTTTTCCATCCTCAAAACTTTACTCTGTCTTAACATGGACTAAAACCACAAAGTGAGAATAGATCATTTTATGAGAAAGTGAAATACAGGAGAAAGCAAAGGAAATGTTACTGATATTAATTTATCTTTAAATAAAAATTATAGTAGGAGCATTAAATACAATTTAAAAACAGTCTTATAGGTGCCTGGCAAGACGGTAGAGTAGGAAGACACTAAGCTCACCTTCTCCCATGGGCACCACAAAATTACAACCATTTACAGAGAATCTAGCAGAAAAGATCTATAACTAAAGATATAAAGAAGGAACTACAATGAGATGGGCAGGAGGGGCAGAATCCCTATACAGTCAAGACCCACAACCCTGAGTGGGTGATCCAGAAGTGGGAAGATAATCAAAACTGCAGGTGTTTTCCCCAAGGAGCAAAAGGTATGAGCCCCACATTGGGATCCCCAGCCCAGGGGTTCTGCACCAGGAAGAGAAGACCCCAGAACATTTGGCTTTGAAGGCCACAGGGGCTTGCTTACTTTTGGGAGATCCAGAGAGCTGTGGGAAATAGAGACTCCACTTTTAAAGAGTGCGTGGAAAATCTCACATGCTCCAGGATCCAAGGTAAAAACAGTAATTTGAAAGGATCCTGGGTCAGACTTTTACCCACTGATCTTGGAAAGCCTCTCAGAGAGGCAGGAGACAACTAGAGCTCACCGTGGGGACACAGACACTGGTGGCAGCCCTTTGGGGGAGTTCATTCTACTGCATGGACACTAGTGTTGGTAAAAGTCATTTTGGAATCTTCTCACTGGCTTATTAACACTAGGACTTGACCCTGCCCACCAACCGGTTGGCACCAGCACCAGGGTTCCTCAGGCCAAGAAGCTAGCTGAGCAGAAATACAGCCCCACCCACCAGCAGGCAAGCTGCCTAAGACCCCCCTCAGCCCACAGCCATGCTGGGACATGGCCTTGTCCACCAGAAGGCCCAGGATCTGGCAGCACACACCAGTGCACCAGCACTAGCCCCAGGACCTCCAGGGCCTGCAGCCAGAGACCCCAGAACCAGTGGGCAGGTACCAGCCCTTGGACACCCTGAGCCCTGGCCCTACCCATCAGTGAGTTGGCAGTAACCTTAGGACCAGCTTCCCCAACCAGTGAGCAGAAACTAGCCCTGGGGCCACCTGGGCCTCGGCCCTACCCACTTGCAGGAGGACACCAGACCCTGGACCACTGCAGTCCCACAGTGCGCCACAGCAGGATCCAGCCTACCCACCAGCAAGCCAACACCAGCTCTGAGACACCTTGGACCCCATAGCCAGGCACCCCAAGATTTGGCCTCAAACACCAACAGACTGACACAAGTTTTGAGATACTCTGGACCCTGCTGCCAGCTGTGTTAGGAATAAACTGTGCCTATAAGCAGGCCAACACTAGCTCCACGAGCCCCAACGGCTGCAGTCAAAGAACCCAGGACCTGGCTCCACCCACCACTGAGCCCTGGGCTCTACCCACCCACCCATGGTCTGACACCTCTGAGTACCCTGGGCCAGAGATCCTAGGACCCAGATTAGCCTGCCAGTTGGCTGGCACTAGCATCAGGACTTGGCCTCACTCCATGATGTGTGGTTACTGACCCCAGGATCCCCTGGTCCCTGACCCCATCCATCAGCAGCTGGACAACAACCCCAGGACCACCACAGCCCTGAAGTCTACTTCGTCAGGACCCAGCCAGCCCACCAGCAAGCTGGCACCAGCCCCAGGATGCCATGGGTCCTGGCCACCAGCAGTCTGACATCAGCCCCAAGACTCCTCAGGACCCCCAGGCCACAGCCCTATCCAAAAGCAAGACAACACCAGTTCCAAGATACCCTGGACCCCTCAGCTAGCTGCCTGGGATCTTTCCCTACTCACCAGCGGGCCAGCAGTATCTTTGGGACACCCTGGAATCCATAACCAGTCATGTCAGGAAAAGGACAAAGGCATCAGCAGGCCGAAACTAGATGTGGGAACCCTAGCCTCACAACCACCCACCTCAGAACCTGGTTCTGCCCACTAGTGAGACAACACTAGCCCTGGGATGCCCCAAGATTCTATAGCCAGCCACTTCATGATCCAGTCTTGCCAACCAGTGGATGGACAGTAGCCTCTGTACAAGGCAGATATATATAATGTATGTAATTAAAATGGCAAAAGTTAAAGAGAGACTATCAAAAGCAGCAAGGGAAAAGCAACAAATTATACACAAAGGAACTCCCATAAGGCTATGAGCTGACTTTTCAGCAGAAAATCTGCAGGCCAGGAGAGAATGAAATGGTACTTTTAAAGCAATAAAAGGGAAAAATCTACAACAAGAATACTCTACCTGGCAAGGCTTTCATTCAGATTTCATGAAAAGAACTCATTTTATGAGGCCAGCATCATCCTGATATCAAAACTAGATAAAGAAAATCACACACAAAACATGAAATTACAGGCCAATATCACTGATGAACATAGATGCCAAAATACTCAACAAAATGTTACAATTCAAATTCAATAATAAATTAAAAGGATCATACATCATGATCAAGTGGGATTTATCCAACGGATGCAAGGATGTTTCAATATCCAGAAATCAATCAACATGATATACCACATTAATAAGCTGAAGAATAAAAATCATATGATCTCAACAGATGCAGAAAAATCATGTGACAAAATTCAACATATATTTATGATAAAAGCCCTTGACAAACTGGGTGTAGAGGGGACATATATCAACATAATAAAGTCCATATATGATAGGCCCACAGCTAACATCAAACTCAGTGGTGAAAAGCTGAAAGCACTTCCTCTAAGATCCAGAGCAAGACACGGATGGCTACTCTTACCACTTTAATACAACATAGCATTGGAAGTCCTAGCCACAGGAATCAAACAAGAAAAAGAAATTTTAAAAATCCAAATTGGAAAGAAAAAAGTAAAACTATCACTATATGCAGATGACATGATAGAATACGTAGAAAATGCTAAAGACAGCATCAAAAAACTACGAGAGCTCATCAATGATTTTGATATGGTCACAGGTTACACAATTAACATACAGAAATCTGTTGCATTTTTATACACTAACAATGAACTAGAAAAAAAGAGAATTTAAGAAAACAATCTCATTTACCATCACATCAAAAAGAAAAAAATACCTAGGAATAAATCTATCTAAAGAGATTAAAAAAAAAACAAAACCTGTACTCAAAACACTATGAGACACTGATGAAATAAATTTAAGATAACACAAACAGATGGAAAGATATATTGTGTTCATGTACTGGAAGATTTAATGTTGTTAAAATGACCATACTATCTAAGGCAATCTACAGATTCAACTCAATCCCTAAAAAATACTAATGCCATTTTTCACAGAACTAGAACAAATAATTCTAAAATTTGTAGGGAAACACAAGAGACTCTAAATAGGCAATGGGATCTTGAGAAAGAGGAACAGAGCTGAAGGTATCATGCTCCTTGACTTTAGACTATACTACAAACTACGGTCATCAGAACAGTATGATATTGTCACAAAAGTAGACACGTAGACAAATGGAACAGAGTAGACAGTTCAGAAATAAACTCATGCACTTATGGTCAGTAAATCTATGACAAGAAAGGGATGAATATACAGTGGGGAAATGACAGTCTCTTTAATAAGTGATGCTGGGAAAACTGGAGAGCTACATGTGAAAGAATGAAATTGGAACATTTTGTCAGATCATGCACAAAAATAAATTCAAAATGTATTAAAGACCTAAAAGACCTAAACGTAATGCTTGAAAACCTTCAAATTCCTAGAATACAACACACTCAGAATAGTCTATGACATAAATTATAGCAATATGTTTTTTTTTTTAATGTTTCCTAAAGTAAAGGAAACAAAAACAAAAATAAACTGATGGTACCTCATTAAACTTAAAAGCTTTTGCATAACAAAGGAACATCAATTAAAAAAAAGACAGCCTACTGAATGGGAGAAAATATTTGCAAATGATATGACTGATAAGGGGTTAATATTCAAAATATATATAATAGCTCATACAATTCATTATCAAAAAATAAGCCATTTGATTAATAAATGGGCAGAAGACATAAAGTAGCCAACTGGCATATGAAAAGATGCAAAACATCACCAATTGTCAGAGAAATGTAAATAAAATCACAATGAAATATCACCTCATAACTGTCAGAATTGCTATCATCAAACAGACCACAAACAACAAATGTTGTCGAGGATGTGAAGAGGGAACTCTTGTACACCGTTGGTGGAAATATAAATTGGTGCAGCCACTACGGAAAACGGTATGGAGGTTACTCAAAAAACTAAAAATGGAACTACCATATGACCCAGCAATTCCGCTCCTGGATATATATCCAAAAAACCCAAAAACACTCATTTGAAAAGATAGTGCACCCCAATGTGCATAGCAGCACTGTTTACAATTTCTAAGAAATGGATGCAAACTAAGTGTCCATCAACAGGTGAATGCATAAAGACGATGTGAGATATAAAGATATAAACTACTACTCAGCCATAAAAAATAATGAAATTTTGCCATCTACAACAACGTGGATGAATTTGGAGGGTATTATGTTAAGTGAAATAAGTCAGACGAGAAAGACAATACTGTATGATATCACTTATATGTGGAATCTGAAAAATAAAACGAACGAATATAACAAAAGAGAAACAGACTCATAGATAAAAGGAACAAATGAGTGATTACCAGTGGGGAGAAGGAGGAGGAGGGGCAATAATGGAGAAGAAGATTAAGAGGTACAAACTACTACGTATAAAATAAATAAACTACAAGGATATATTGTACTGCACAGAAACTATACCCAATACTTTATAATAACTTTAAATGGAGTATAATCTGTAACATTTTTGAATCACTAAGTTGTACACCTAAAACTGTTATATTGTAAATCAACTATACTTCAATAAAATAAAAGAAAATGTTAAAAAAAAAAAGAAGTCTGGCAATACCACTTAAAATTTTTTTTGTTCTCCCAATTTCAAAGTCTCTAATTTCACTGAAGTATAATTTACATACAATAAAGGCATTCATTTTAATTGAACAGTTTAGTGAGTTTTGACATATATACCCACCCATGCAACCACCTCAATCAAGATGTAGCCATTTCCAACATCCCCAAAAGATTCCCCTGTGTTCTTCCCTATCTTGTCCCTCCCTCCTCTCTAGCCCCAGGCAACCAATGAACTAGCACTATGGATTAAATTAGTCTTTTTAAGAGTTTCATATAAATGAATCAAAAGGTATATACTGTTTTGTATCCAAAGTCTTTCACTCTGCAGAATGTTTTTGATATTTATTCAGTTGTTAAGTGTATGAGAAGTTCAGTCCTTTTGATTGCTAAGTAGGATCCCATTATATGGATATCATAATGTTTATTCACTTACCTGGTGATGGACAATGGGTTGCTCTAATATGGAGCTATTATGAATAAATTTATGAAACTTCATAAACAAATCTTTATGTAGACCTGCTTTTATTGCTTCTGGGTAAATATCTAAGGATGGAGTTGCTGGATCAGGTGGTAAATGGACGTTTAACTTTATAAGAAATTGCCTGAGAGCTTTCCAAAGTGTTTGAACCATTGTACATCCCTACCAACTATGTATGAGAATTCTTATTCCATATTCTTGCTTATACTTAGTACTATTAAAATATTTTACCTGTTCTAATGGGTTTGTGCTGTATCTCACTGTGGTTTTACTTTGCATTTCACTTAGGACTAAGGACATCTTTTTATTTCCTTATTGACCATCTATTTTCTTTTATGATATTTCTATTAAAACCTCTGGCTGATTTTAACTAAACTGTTTATATTCTAATTATTTAGTTTTATGAGTTTTTCATATATTCTGAATCTTGTCCTTAGCTGGATACATTTATTATAAATATCTTTTCTGGGGGGGGGGTGTATAGCTCAAGTGGTAGAGCATATGCTTAGCATGCACTAGGTCCTGGGTTCAATCCCTAGTACCTCCATTTTAAAAAAGCTAATAATAAGTAAATAAATATACCTAATGATCTCCTCCCCCACAAAAAAAAATAAAAATAAAAAAATGAATACTTTTTCTCTGTGGTTAGTATTTTATTTTTTTAGTTGTGTCTGTCATTGAGTGGAAGTTTAAATATTGATAATGTCCAATTGTCCAATGTATCTTTTATTTTTGGTCTTTTATGTTTTTTTTTTTGTCCTAACTAAGAAATTTTCAACAACCTTAAGGTTGCAAAGATTTTTTTCCTATGCTTTCTTCCAGAAGTTTTATAATTTTAGAGTTCGTATTTAGCACTATGGTTCCTTTCAAATTATTACTGTGTATTGCATTAGATGAGGATCAAGATCATTTTTTCCTCCAGCTTACTAACACCATTTGTTGACATGACTATCCTTTCCTCATTGAATTACTTTTGTGTCTTGTTGAAAACTAAGGTTATAAAATATGAGTCAATTTTTATAGCCTATTCTGTTCAATTGATTTGTCTGCATACCCTCATGCCAAATACCACAGTCTTGATTATTTTGGCTTTATACATCTTGATGTCAAAGTTCCTCAACATCGTTCTTTTTAAAAAATTACTTGAGCTATTTTTGGTTCTTTGCATTTCAATATGAATTTTATAATCCATCTGTCAATTTTTAACCAAAGCCTATGGGAGTTCTGATTGGAATGGCACTAAATCTATACATCAGTGCTCATCAATGGGATACAATGTGTCTTAGTCCATTCAGGCTGCTGTAACAAAATAGCACAGACTGAGCGACTTACAGACAGCAGAAGTCTATTTCTCACAGTTCTGGAGGCTGGAAGTCTGAGATCGGGGTGCCTGTGTGGTTAGGTTCTATGTGGTGAGGCCCTATCTTTGCTTCACAAACATCAGTATCCTAGCTACAACGTCTCATAGCAGGATGGGCAAGGGAGATTTCTCAGGCTACTTTTATAAGGGCACTGATCTCGCCCATGACCTCATCACTTCTCAAAGGCCCCACTTCTTAATACCATCTCATCAGGGGATAGGTTTCAACATATGAATTGTTGGGGAACACAAACATTCAGACCTTAGTACTATCCAAGACAAAATGTACCAAGGCACAAACATAATTTAATTTTTCTGGTAGCCACGTCAAAAAAGTAAAAAATAAAACCTGATTGAGAACACAGGTCTAGACCACTCCAGACTAAAATACTTTCATCTACATAACTCAAAAAACAGTAGGAGTAATTTGATTTTTTAAATCCATTTTTATATATAGTGACACATTGTAACTGACTATACTTCAACTTAAAAAAAAAAAAAAGCAATAGGAGATCCTGACAATCTATAATGAGGTCCTACGGAGAAGTCCTCTGGTTCAGCTTAAGTCATCAGTTTGGTGTTGGAACAATCACTGTAGCCCCAGAGATGGGGCAGTATGTTGGGCTCAGTATGAGTCAGGGATACAGCCAACTTCTAGCTAGGGAAGTGGTACACTAATGGTAGTTTCCACTAGAAACACACAGTTGCATTGGGGAAGGAGAAATTCCACAAAAGAAGGGGACATTTCTATCAGGTTAATGTAATACAGGGCAGGGTGTTAGTTTAACAAGACAGCTGCTATACATTGTATCATGCAGACATTTCTAGACACCAGGATTTTCAGTTCTTCTTTTTTAGCTAAGGAAGATTTAGGAGCAAGGGGCTGGTGATTTGAAGGGTTACTCACTTACCCTTTAGACTTACAGATCCGACTTCATCAACTATGCAAGATGTGGAATTAGAAGCACTTTCAATTCTATAGCCAAACTGCTCCCATAGACGTAGGAGATCTGGTTCAGTTCTCAATTTAAAAATACTCAAGTCAAAGACTACTTAAGTAACAACAATCGTGTTTCAGATAAATCACATTCACCATTATGTACTCATAAGCTACCCCCTTCTAGAAATAATTCTCAATTTGATGTCAAGAATTTGCATTTTAAAAATGCCACCAGACCTTATAATGTTACAACAGGGTTTAGCTCCTCTGAGAAACTCATATCACCCAAAGGATGCCAAGCTACAGGTCAAAGAATATATGAATCTGAAGACTGAACTCTCAATTTTAAATTCCTCTTTAATTCATGTTAGGTTACACCATAATACAAGAAAAGAGAGAGGCTGCATATGTCATCAAACTTAATGGCAAAAGTTACACAGAATTGGCTAATTAAATAATAAGTGGAGTCTGACTTATATTGAGGTGAATGTCAGAATTCATCAGCGTGAGTGTTATTTGACAGGGGTGATAAATTCTGTTCTCTAGGGTTGATATTTTTCAATACCCTTGTGCATCCTAGGGCATTTCAAATACACTGAGAGCGCTGGTTTAGCAGCAGCCTGATTTACTGATACCTTTAGGGTGGCCACTCTAATCAGGACAGATCTGGGATCTTTAAAGAGCTTGAACCAGATTCATGCAAAATGAAAAGAGACGGTGATGATATCAGTAGGTGATTATATGCATAAAGACGGTTCCTATAGAAGGAGATGCTGATGGAGGCTGGAGTGGGGTGAGAAAACAAGACTGTTACGTTGAGAGAGTTTCTAAGAAAGAGGGAAACAGAGGCAAATTATTTTCAGGGCTTACAATTCACCGTCAAAACCTCAGAGAAGTGAATTTCAACTAGTGAATGTAACATTTTACAGGAAATCAGTGATTTGGGTCCTACATTGTGCAAGGAAGTGAACATACAGAGATATTTTGTATTTATGTAGTTCTGACCATTATTTAGTGCCACTTTTTCTCCCTCTATGATATTTTTCTTCTGTCATCATCTCCGCTTTCCTCCACACCCCACTGCCTGAATCTGTTGCGACAGACCACACACTAGCCTGCAGGAAATGTTATAAGCTCATTTATTCTTAATATAAAAATATAGAAATTTAAGACATGAGAAGAATAAATACCATGTTGCTAGTGTTGAGAACCCCTCTACTCATGTAGCCTTGGCCTTTATGAAGTCACAGGGATCATCTAGTAAAGACTAACCAGTCTGATTTACAGAGTCCAAGGAAACCTACTGACCTCATGTTGTACAACAGAATCACAGTAAATGTGATGTAATATATCACGCTGACCTCTCGGAAGTTTCACAAAACTTTATATAAATTCTTTCCCCATTGAAACAGTTTTCACTTTGCCAACTTGTTTAGCCTTCTCATCATTAGCAAGGATGGAGAAGAAGCCTGCAAATGAGATCGTCACTGGCAGTTTGGAGGTGATTGTCTTTAGTTGCCCCATCTGCTGAGGACTTGCTGACGGTGACCGGTGATAATTCCAGCCAATCCACACTTAGAGGCTTAAGGACCCCACTACCTGGGGTTCAGGAATACCACTCAGGTCCTATGTGTTTTGCCTAATATCCGCCAGTAATAAGTTGAAAACCAAGAATATACTGATACTCCATAGGAGATACATTGAATCATAAAGAATATAGGTTGTTAATCAGAATGCAGGATGTTTAAAGACCAGTGGTAATTGACATTATCTGTAGAGTAAAGGGCAAAGGACAGAAGGTGTTATTTAGAGTACGAGAATGAAGAGAAATTTAGGCCAGAGTAATAAGGGAATGTGAGTTATCCACTGTACAATTTTTGCCTGTGGCCTGGGCACACGAGATTGCACACCTCAGTTCAATTTGTATAGCCCCATTTTTAAAGTCTTTTCAATAATTCTACCAAGAGCTAAAGCTTAAAGATTCTGTTTTATTATTCAATATTGTAGAACTCTATTTTGGAGAGAACTCAAATATACATTAACTTCCCCAAGCTATTGAGGACCAAAAGAGGGAAGCAGAAAGCAAGATAATTTTCTTACCAATTTTATCAACAAGAGTAGAAGCAGCAATGGCAGCAATAAATGAACAAAAATTTTGAGTTAGGCATGAGGATGCCTGAGCATAGAGCTCAGCTCTGTAATGGGCTTATAGTTAATTTCTAAATATCATTTGTAAAAGCAAGTGTTTGAGTAAATTAGTGGCAAAACAAAAATGATCTGCTTATGAATGGCACTTTTTAAACTTTTACTTATTATTGAGGTCTTCAATACATTTCAGCATTTAGAATTACGTTTCTAAGTGTGACTTTGAAAAAGAAAGGAAGACAAGCTTCCCTATATGGTAGCCCAAGCCAGCTTCTTCACAGAATCTTAACTTTCTTAAAATCAGAGTCTAATAATTAAAAAACAGGCCTTTCACTTTTTAAAGTCCCCATTTGTTATGAGTTTAAGTATTGGTGTACTAATTCTTACCAGTTACTTAAAAGAGAAACAGATTATTAAAAATAATCAAGCAAAATTCAAGGTGCAATTTGCACATGTGTAAGAAACAGACTCATTACTCTGGCATGGGATGCTAGTACAGTCACTACTATACTTACATAGCAGTCCAATTTAAGGATACACAAAGCACCAGCATGTTCAAACGTTTTGTAAGATATATGTAGTACATATAGATGTAGACAGAGATGTTATAGCTGATAGTGTCTTTTCATTTTAAAATTTAGAATCAGATGATCTGAGCATCGTATAGCTATACAAGCAAAATTCCCCACTTATTTCTTGTCGTGGGTTACTAGTGTAATTACAGAACAGTTTTATTTCTCTTCTTTGTCAAAAGATGCACATCCTAAGACAATAAAAACAAGTATTTAAAAACCTTAAGACAGATCAGCAAAATACAAATAAAGCATGCGCTACTATCTGTAGCAACTTCCTACTTCCTCATCTATCTTTAGCTGGTAAAAAATTGTGCTAGGTGAGTGGTGACAAATGAGTGGCTTCTGAGACTACTGTAAGCAAAATGGTGAAACTGTTATGGGTTTAACACATATTTGCAAGCATGATTTGAGATAATTCAGAAATTATTGCTCCTATGAAGTGTATGAGTTATGAGAAATATGTCTTTTATATTTTGATGTGGTTGGATGATCAATAAAATATTGTAGGTTGCAAGAGAGAGAGAGTTGGAACATTAACTCACTGTTCATAATTTCAAAAACTGGAGAAAAATATTTTTGTGATAGATTTTTTGGAAGTGTGTACAATATCTCTCCTAACAACTTTAAAGTAGTCTGGAGGGCTTGCAACAAACCACTTATTATTACCGACTGAAAAAAATGTAATTTAAGAACCACTGGCTTATAAAAGTTATTAAGATTGCAAGACAGTATATGTTCAAATTACAGTAACCGGTTCTGATAACTTTGGGTAGGTTTTTGTGACAAATTTATTGTGAAGTTCACTTGAATTATTTTCTGTGACTTTATTTTCAGAAAATAAATAAGTGAAGCTTTGTATTTTACATGGAGAGATACTAAAGAAATTTGTACCTTCTTATTCTGTATTTGGAATTTTTCTTCCAAGGTGTAGTATGCTTGGTTACCCATCAGTTGAAAGAAATAGTTTGACCATAGCAATAAACTCAATTCATTGTTTTCCAGAAACAAATGATACTAATATTCATTTACTTATGGAATGTGATGATTATTATTATTTATATAAAGTAGAGATGAATACTTGAAAATTTATCCATATATAAAATTTCTGAATATTGATATTTCAATGCATTGCAATGTAAAAACGATGGCTGTATGACTTAACAAAACTGTTCTTCAGGGTTGAGAGAAAGATTTTATCAACACATACATTTTTTTTTAAGTGACTGGGAAAATGGCGGCTGAAACACATGACTGTTGCCTCATGTTCTTAACTCCAGTTCAGGTAACCTTTCCTGAGTCAGCGGTGGCTAGGTTAGTAGGCAGAGGTGTGAGGGAGATGGTACCCTAGAAGACTTGAGTGCTTCCAGGCGTGGATGGAAAGGGCTATCCTGAATGTTTCCTTCCTGGAATGGACAACAGCTTGTGGATCAGCTGCAAAAAGCCCAAAGCGACAATCAGAGAGAATATTTAGACTAATTATGGCTCATGGAGATACATGGGAGTGTTTTTCTAGAGGATCTATTAATTTACATAGTATTTAAGAAGCTATAGGGAAATCTGTCAGGTAGACTGGTTGAGTTCTCTCTACCCTAAGAAAGAAAGGCTAGAAGACTTATCCTTGCAGCTGAGGGGTCTAGAAGCAGAGAGACCTCCTTCCATTGTCAGACAGGGCCTTGGGGACTTGCTGGCTGCTCTGCAGCTCGTCCCCAGGGCTCGGGACCACTGAGATTACCGTCACTACCTGAGGTACCCCAGTGGCTGTCTGAACTCTAGTGAGTAGTCAAAGAGAAATATTAACTCACTTAAGAGGATCCAGAAGCCACAGGGAAAGAAAGAACTAGAAGAAAAACAGAACTGTTGTAAGAAACTAATCAAAGCGTGCATTTAAAATATAAGCAAAAATCAATAATCTAACTTCACACCTTAAGGAACTAGAAAAAGAAGAGCAAACTAAATCAAAAGTTAGAAAGGCACTTTCTTCTCATGATAGAAAGCATTTATGGAAAACCCACAGCTATCATCATGCTCAGTGGTGAAAGAATGAAGGCTTGTCTTTTAAAATCAGGAATACAACAAGGATGCCTGCTTTTACTACTGATATTCAACAATGTACTGGAATTATGCAAGAAAGAGAAATAGACATCCAAATTGGAAAGGAAAAGTAATACTACTTCTAGTTCCAGATGATACAGTCCTGTATATAGAAAATACCAAAATGCCACACACACAAAAATGCTACTAGAGCTCATAAACAAATTCAGCAAAATTTCTGGGTAAATGGTCAACTCACAAAAATCATTGTGTTTCTATACATCAACAATAAGCAATCTGAAAAAGAAGTAAATAATTCCATTTACAATGCTATCCAAATGAATAAAATATCCTGGAAAAAAACAGCTAAGGAGGTAAAAGATTCATATACTGAAAACTGCAAAACATTACTGAAAGAAACTAAAGAAGGCCCAAATACATGGAAAGACATCTGTGTTCATGAACTGGAAGACTTAACAATAGTGTCATACTGCCCAAAGCAATCCATATATTCAATGCAATTCCTCCCAAAATTCCAATGGCCATTTTTTGAAGAAATTGAAAAAGCAATCTTCAAATTAATATGGGGACCATAATAAGCCAAAATAATCTTTTTAAAAAGTTTTTCCTCAACCTTATTGACATATAACACTGTGTATGTTTAAGGTGTACAACATAGTGATTTTATATACATGTATGTTGCAAAATGATAACCACGATAAGGTAAGTTAAAACAGCCATCACCTCATACAGTTACAATTTCTTTGTGTGTATAGTAGAAACTTTAAAAATCTACTCTCTTAGCAACTTTCAAAAATAAATTACAGTATTGTTAATTATAGTTACCAGGCTGTACAATATATCCCCAGAACTTACTCGTCTTATAACTGGAAGTTTGTGCCCTTTGACCACCTTCACCCTCTTCACTCACCCTATACCCCTCATCACTTGGCAATCACCAATCTGTTCTTTGTTTCTATAAGTTTTTTTCTTTAGATTCCACATGTAAGTGAAATCATACAGTATCTGTCTTCCTCTGATTTATTTCACTTGGCGTAATGCCCCTAAGATTCATCTATGCTGTTACAAATTTGCAACAACATTCTTGAAAAGAAGAACAAAGTTGGAAGACTCATACTTCCTGGTATCAAAACTTCCTACACAGCTATGGTAAAACCACTGTTTTGTGTGGTATTGACATAAGTCACACAGACCATGAACCAGAATTGAAAGTCCAGAAAAAACATTCATACTTAACTATGGTAAATTGATTTCCAGCAATCATACCAAGACCATTTAATGGGAAAAGAATAATCTCTTTAACATATACTGCTGAGACTGGCTGGCTGGGGAGCCTGGTGGCAGGTGGGTATCCCTGTGGGTGGCCAAAAGTACGTAAAACGAATGTCTATCAATAGGAGAATGGATGAATAATTTCTGAGCATCTTTCTTATGGAATATTATGTAGCTCTCACTAATACTGAGTTAAGCTTACACCGGTTGATTTGGAAGGTTTCTGTGATGTAAGTAACAAAGCAGATACAGAGAAATGTGTATCTATTACCTCCTCCATATGTATAATGCACATACACACATCATATATGTGATCATATGGCATCTGTTTATTGAGAAGCCATTTTTAAAAATTATAATCCTTTCTAAAAATTACAAAATTACAAAACCTTGTCAAAATCAAAACAATATAGGTGTATAAGGTAAAATATGAAAATTTCTTTTACCCATTCCCGTCACTGTTAAAAGTTTGATGTGCATTCTTCCAGAACTTTTTCTGTACACATACACACACACACATACAGATTTGTTTTTCTGTAAACCGAACAGTATCCTATTCTTTGTGATTTTATTTAACTTGCTTGCCCATTCCTCCAACGTAATAGCACATCTTAGATACTTTTCCTCCCATCCCAATAACTATGCATCTAACTTACTCCTCAAGGGCTATTTCATGTAATGGATGTGTCATAACTTATTGAATCATTTTTATATTTCTGAATAGGTTGTCTCCAACTTTTGCTTATTACAAATATTGCTCTGAACACAGTCTTTCTCTAAGAACTGTCTCTGCCCTGCCGCCAAAGATCACTAGGAAGTAAGCTGGGCTTCTTTCTTGTTGCAGTAAGGGAGACCACACATCACAGAGAACCATGAGGAATCTCACTAAGAGGGTGTTAGAAAACACGTATAGAATTTGGGTTTTGGTTTGGCCATTTCGGGTAAGTTTCCAGGAAGCTGTCTTTTGTTTTGTTTGTTTTGCTTTGGTCTCACTTAATCACAGTCACAAAGTCTGATGTTGGCATTCTATGAGTTTTTTTTTTTTTTTTTTTTAACCTCCAACAGAACACCCCCACCTAGCTGTGAGTGCAAACAACAAACACCGAGGCCCCACTCCAAGTATTAGGTGAGTTCCCAGATATCAGGGGCTGATTTTTCTCTTTCTCAAATTCAATCCTGCAGAAATATTTATGTGGTGTCAGGATCAAGGAGTACATGTATTTCAAATTTTTAAGATATTCCCCAAAGGCTGCACCAACACATATCCTACCAACGAGGGAGAAGTGATGAAAGAAAACATAGAAGCCCCAATGGGAAAGGTCTTCTAATGAACAACTTTGCTCAGAGCTGGTGCTCATAGCCAAGGTTTTTTCATTTGTTATTTCGGTGAAGAAAAAGTTAAGTAGGAGGAAATCCAGAAAAAGTCTTTACTACCTAGAACCTTAATCAAAGCTTTTTCCCTGTCTTTGGATTTGGATCAGCATGTCACTAACACGCAAAGCAAGAGCAGAGCCTCATGATTTTTTCATATCTTTGTCTTTTATTCTCTACAAAATTGGGAAGAAAATATTTTGTTATAAATAATCCTTTAGAAATATATTATTCTGTTTGAAGTGGAGCTTCTGTCTGCCATTTTTTTTTTCCTAAGGAAACAGACCGGCTGCTTTTACAACTATCTGGCAGTTGGTAATTTCTTATCACTTTCAGTGTTTAATTGATGATATCTTGCTTGATACTTGACAGAGACCAAGCAGGAGGAAAAGGTTGTTTCTGGCAGAGAACAGTGAATGGAAAGAAAGGGGATGAGATTGCCTTGCACGGCAGCATTGAGAGCTATCACAGGCTCCATTAAATAGTCCATAAATGTGAATTTAGCTGAATTAATTCCCTTCAGCATACATTTTTTTTGGTAGAGAAATGAAACATACTGGCCTGCCCTGTATAAGGATACCTGAATTCACTCAGCATTAGATGGTTAATCAAAAGGGAAAAAAAAGAAAATATTTTAACAAATATGGTTTTGATGCTATGTGGTCTCTTGAAAAATGCCATTTTAGGGGTAAGGAGATCTTAGTTTAAGAGTCATCCTAACCACAGTTTTAACATTTAAGCAAGGATTATTTTGCTTAACTCTTTGATGTGCCCAAAACTATTTCTTTTCTTTTTTTTTAAAACAAATTAATAGTCCTCATATCACTGCAGTTATAGCAAAGCAATCACTGTACTCAAGGCTTCTGAATGTTTAAAAATTAATTTTTTCCGCCTTAATTATCACCTGTCTCCTCTTCTTTTTACTTGGTCATTTGTTTAATCTCTTCCCATAATGGCAATAAAGGCCTCAAAAACAAGATGGGTTGAGGACCAAGCTTGCTTTATTTAAAATATATTCCTGAGATGACACAAACTGATTCTCAAGGCCTGCCTCCTTCTGACCTTATCCTACTGATTTGTTTTAGAAAAACTAGATCAGGGCTAGCTCTTTCTCCATTCAGGTTCTAATTCGTTAACGAGTTATTTTCACAAACGGTTGGCTCTAAAACGAAGAATTTCAAGAGCCATTCACAAGTCAAAAGATTTTTCTTTTTGTTAATAAAGCCTTTTTTATTTTTTAACTTGAGTTAGTTTTTATTCTCTTCTCTTGTGATTTGATGACTATTTTTAGTGTTATGTTTGGATACCTTTGTCTTTTTTGTGAGTATATCTCTTATAGAGTTTTGGTTTGCAGTTACCATGAGGTTTTTGCATAGCAGTCTATATGATTGTTTTAAGTTGCTGATCTTTTAATTTCAAAAGCATTTTAAGTACCCTGCATTTGTACTCTCCTCCCCTCATGATTACTGTTTTTGATATCATATTTTACATCTAAATTTTTTGTGTATCCTTTAATTTATTATGGATACAGATGCATATCCCTTAGCTTATTGTGGATACAGATGATTTTACTACTTTTGTCTTTTAACCTCCCTACTAGCTTAGTGTGTGGAAGATTTCCTACCTTGATTGTATGTTTGCCTTTACTGGCGAGCTCTGTCATTCTGTAGGTTTCTTATTTCTAGTTGTGGCCTTTCTTTTTCTGTCTAGAGAAGTTTCTTTAACGTTTGTTGTAAAGCCGGTTTGGTGGTGCTGAATTCTTTTAGCTTTTGTTTGTGTGTAAGCTTTTGATTTCTCCATCAAATCTGAATGAGAGCCTTGCTGGATAGACAGCCCCTGGTCATAGGTTTTTCCCTTTCATCACTTTATGTCATGCCACTCCCTCCTGGCCGGTAGAGTTTCTGCTGAAAAATCAGCTGATAACCTCATGGGAGTTCCCTTGTATGTTATTTGTGGCTTTTCTCTTGCTGGCTTTAATATTTTCTCCTTATCTTTAATTTTTGTCAGTTTGATTACGAGGTGTTTTGGTGTGTTCTTCTCAGGGTTAAACCTGTGTGGGACTCTGTGCTTCCTGGACTTGGGTGACTTTTCCTTTCCAAGGTTAGGGAGGTTTTTAGCTATTCTCTTTTCAAATATTTTCTTGGGCTCTTTCTTTCTTCTTCTTTCGGGACCCCTATAATGCACATATTAGTGCACTTTATGTTACCTGAGGGGTCTCTTAAACTGTCCTCATTTCTTTTCATTCTTTTTTCTCTTTAGCAGCAGTGATTTCCACTACCCTGATCTGTTCTTCTGAATCATTTATTCTACTATTGAGTCCTTCCAGTGTATTTTTCATTTCAGTTATTGTATTCTTCAGCTAAGTTTAGTTGTTCCTTATATTTCCCAACTCTTTGTTAAAATAAAAACTTGTAACTTCTTGCTCTGTGCATCCATTCTTCTCCCAAGCTCTCAATCATCTTGATCATTACTCTGACTCTTGTTTCTGGAATCTGAGCTCTGGTGGGTGAGGTTGTCTAGAGGCTTATGTGGGCTGCCTGATGGGAGGCACCAGTGCCTGCTCACTGGCAGGTGGAGCTGGGTCTTAGCCTTGTGGTGAGCAGGGCCATGTCTAGGGATATGCCTAGAGACGGCAGTGAAATCACAAGTCTTTAGGCAGCCTGTCTGCTGATGGGTAGGGCTGTGTCTTTGCCCAGTTGGTTGTTTGGCCTCAGATGTCCCAGCACTGTTGCCTGTAGGCTGTTGGGTGATGCTTGGAGCTAATGATCCAAGACGTCAGCTGTCAAAGCAGCAATGTTCATATGGCTGAATGTTCCCCAATGAGTCTGCCACCAGTGTCCATGTCTCCAGGGTGAGCTAAAGCCACCCTCCACCTCTCCAGGTGACTCTCTAAGACCAGCAGGTAGGTCTGGCCCAGGCTCCTATCAAATTAAGGCTTCTGCTCTGGGTCCTGGCATATGTGAGTTTCCCCAGTCCTGTTGGGCTCCTGCATTAAGCCCTGATGGCCTTCAAAGCCAAATGCATCTTCCCAGTGCTGGACCCCCAGGCTGAGGAGCCTGATAGGGGGCCCAGAAATCTTACTCCTGTGGGGGAATATCTGTAATCATTCTCCTGTTTGTGGATCACCCACCCTTGATTATATCACGAGTCCACCCCTTCTACCCATCTCATTGTGGTCCCTTCTACATGTCTTCAGTTGTAGAAGATCTTTTATGGTAGGTTCCAGTCTTTCACCGATGGCTGTTCTGCAGATAGTTGTGATTTTGGTCATGAGAGGAGGTGACCTCAGGGTCTTTCTATTCCACCATCTTGGCTGCTCTCCCCTTAATTTTTTAAATTATAGCACATAACATAGAATTTACCACTTTAAGTATACACTTTGGAGGCAGTAATATCTAAAGAGTTAATTTTAGGTAATAACGAGATAGTATATATTATTGAATCTTTGCTCTTTGCTGCTTTTTGGTTGTTTCAAAATTCTACTAAGTTAAGATTCATCATCAATTTCATGACAGCCTACCAATAAGAATCTTTTGTCCACAGCCCAAACTCAGGGGAAATAATCTGTTGACTATTTTTGAAAAAGGTGAGCTAATGGGATTCCCTCTTTTCTAAGCATGATGATTGACAGTGATACCATCCAAATATAACTGTTCATAATTACGGCACTGAGAGGGGGTTTTCTATACACTCTAATAAAATATTCTAAAGTAGAAAGCTGACAAAATTTCCCCAAACAGAAAGAATGACTTGCATAATATTCCATGCCTCTGTTTCCTCCTGCTGTTATAACTTGTGTAAATTATCTTTGGTTGGAAAGGCCAAGACTTTGAAGTCCTCTATTCTAAACTTAGTCAAAGTTTTTTCAAATCAAGTGTAGAGATTTTTTTCATGATAAATAATCTCAAAGTCAGATTTTTCAAGTTTCTTGGCATAGTATTTAACCTATTTTTAATTTCAACCCACAACTTCAATGCTATAGTCAACTTCTCTGTCCCACATTTTACTTACTCATATATTTAATTCTTCACTTTTTTTCCTGAGCAGATTTTATTTTTAGTTGAAAATAACAAAACAAGAGTGCTGTAAGGTATATTCATTAGAGGGGATTGGTGGTTAGAGTGGGTGTCTGGGCCTGCAAGGCTGGTCTGGAAACACACATGAAGACTGGTCCGTCTTTCAGGCTTATGTCACATCTTTTCTGTGCTCTGCATTTCTATGTCATTCTCACTCTACAGATTGGAGTCCTTTACTTTAAAAAGTCAGTGCTCTCTCACAACCTTGCTTGGCCCATAGCCTAATTTATAGTATGTTTTCACGGCCTATAGGCTGCCAACAAGTTCTGTTTTTAATTTCAGCTTCCTCAAAATGAGTTGCTGATAAGACTTGTCTTTTCACAGATCCAAGGAACTGAAAAAATTATAGTGCAAAGTCACAAACTTAAATGCATGCATTGTGTGTGTTTACAATCTGTAGGCACACTGATATACTCCGAATGACCCTGAGATCATTTCTGTTTGGGGTGAGATTATGAGGGAGGTAAACCTGTATACCAGTTCCTGCAGTTTAAATTCTTCATGAGGCTTGCTTGGAGTTAGGACAAACTTTAGAGTTTTTTTCATCGATTGAAGTGCTCTGCAACCCTAACGTATGATAAGAAACTCACCCAATACCAAAGGCTCTCTTCCTCACCAACTTGTTCCAGAAAGTCCGTGAGTCTCGATATTGAATGTTGAGTTAAAAAGCAGTTAATGTTATTTTAAAAAGGTTAAAAATTGTTAAAATGTGTTCAACAATCCTCAGAGCAAGATATTTTCTTCTTTATATGTTACAAAAAAAAAAACCCCAAAAGGAATTGGCTTTCCTAAATAAGAGGGAGAAGGCTTTAAGTGGTGTGGTCTGACAGTAATTTGTATTAGAGTCTAGAAGAGCACATTTTAATGTCTTGTGGTAGTACATTTATCTCTTGGTGACAGAAGGAATAATTGCTTTAGAGAGCATATCAGTGGCTGTTTAAAAATTTAACTCTTTTATTTCCTCATACCTAAGGTTACAAAATTGAGAGGAGAAAAACATTATGAGATATATAACCTAGGTAGAACCGTTGTGAAATTTTGGTTACCAGTGAAATATATACACTGGCCATTTTCAAGGAATGGTGAAAAGACTGGAAAAGTAATAAAACTATTTCTCATTATATATAGGTAGATATTTATTTATGGGTATTACTGTCATATACTACTAGCATTTCTGCCTGTTTTGTCTCTGGAACCTGGTTCTCAAATTAAAGATACCTGACCAAAGTGATTTTTGCTCTAAGATGAACTGTGTCTGATAAGTTGTTCACCAGGCTTTGCAGGCCTATGTTCTCAACTTTAGTAGCTTTAATGGCTTCTTGACTACTAGCTCCTTTTTTTCCATACTTTTCTGTAAGTCTGTTCATCCTTCAGAACCTTGATTTCCTCCGAAAAGATCTGTTGATATTTATGTCTGCCCCGGTGTCCAGCCAACTCCCCAAGGGCAGGAATGACATCTTATTTGACCCCATCAAAAGGCACAGTGCTTCAGTACAGGTGAAGAGACACCTCAAGGTAGGGGGATCACATAATTTACTGTTTTAATGGATCACCTCTGAGAGTGAGAGAGATTAATAATTCTGCTGGAAAAGCAGGTGTAAACTGTCCCAGTCAAACCAGGATGCATGATTTACTCTTCTTCAAGGCAGCCAGGGTGGAAACAAAGGTAGAATACTACTGGAATCAAATTTTTAGAAGTCAATTAAGTATTCCTGAATTTTGGCAGATGAAGAGTGAACCAGTAAAATATCTTCTTAATTATTTTCATTATAACCTTATTGTAAACCAAAGTTAAACATTAAATATGACATTTGATCTCCTCAAAGTGACTGACCCTTAAAAAGAACAAAGCTTGTATATATCTATATACCATACAGATACACATGGACATGGATCTACACACAATGCATATGTATGATGTGTATATATCAGGATGGTGCAGATACTTCTTGATCTGCTTGTCTTCTTTTTTCTGAAGTCTACTGGGAAGAAATAACTTTGAGAGAGATTGATTTCCTGAAAGGGGCCAGTCATTGAAGGGGAGGGCAGATTTCCGAACTAAAAATGCATCTGTGTTAACCAATACTTAGCTTCTGGCTGGCACATAGTAGGCAATCGATAAATATTTGATGAATGAATAAATAAATGAGGGATGAATTCTAGCTTAGATTCCCTCCCCCCACAGGACCTGTGACAAGCCACTATTTTCATCTGGTTCCTGCTGTTTCTTCAATTTATCGAGGTCACTTTGAATTCTGATCTTTTCTTCTGAAGTGTTAGCAACCCCTTCTAACGTGGTGTCATCTGAAAAATACTACCTGTATGAAATGTGTGACTGAGTTAAGCCAGGAGTGTCATGTTGGATATTTTCTTAAACTAGAACACAGCTGGAAATTATTACACAACCAAAGGCATACTTCATTTCAGTCTTATCAGGCCAGCCTTGTCTAAATTTGACTGATTTTTCTTGTTATCATCCATAACCAATCACCCAGCTTCTTCACTAAATAGAAAATAAGATGCACGATGGAGCCTCATGAAAATTAGAGGACAAGAAGGGTATTAGGGAACGGGCGAGGGCACTACAGAAACACCCTGTGAGCATACTTTATAAATTATACTCCAGCGCATACCTGCCGTATATGCCTCAATAGGCAAGTCTTGACATATAATGTATAGAAACAATCTACTATAGATAGTCCCAGAGGGCAGACATAAATTCTCTCATACATTCACATGTCTTCCTTCAAAAATTTGGTAGAAAAATATCTTATTGCTGAGAGCTTTATTCTCAAGTTCCATAAGCAATTCACTATTTTTTCAGTGAGAAAGATTTTATTTAAATCAAAAAATAGTAATAGTCCCTCATTATGTTAAATTTGAAATACTTAGTCCTCTAAAATGCACAAAACAAAATTTTTAGTTTTCTTTCTTTTTTTAAGTAAAGATGAATAGTAGGAAATAAGCCAATCACTGACTCCATATGCAACATGAGGGAAATAAACAGAAAATTATCCAGGTAATTTAAAATAAAATTCTCTTTGCCTATTTACTTATTTGATAAATGAGGTAAAAGTTGCCTCATCTGAGTTTATATCTGTAGACCCACGTCACCAGGGAAACTACTAAAAGTCACTGCTCAACAATTAGTGGATTATGTCTACATTTTGATCTTCTCTTTCTTATTCTTAAATTTAAAGAAGACGTTTACATCTTCCTGTTCTAGAAAAAAATACCAAGTACGTTTACTAACATATCAAATAATTAAAAATTTTAATTTTTGTACTATATGCCCTTTTCATCTGGGGAAACTACGACAATGCAAGTGAAAGATAAATATTTCCATGGACTAAGTTTCTAGGAGAATTTCTTTTGTTTACATAACAAAGGGAAAAAAACATCCTTGTAATGATAAAGACCCCATCTCTAAAACATGTTTAAAATTCCAGTAGCGTGATGTGTTTTAATAGCTCAGGACTGCAGTCGCAACACTCCCTTTGATCTATAAGTGGCAGTATGTGTTTGTGTGAGGAGGTACAGTTGGCAGTGTGAATTCCCAATGTTGATGATGATCTGTATGTCACAGGCTTCATTTCCAACAATGCCATATGCAAATTAGTGATAGCTTCATGCCGGGGTAGAGCACCATTCACAGAGTAATTGCCAGCATTTTTCCTGGTTATTCTATACATGGAATGAAAATAATAACCATTTAGGGGCCTATTTCTATAAATTGGCAGAATAAAAGCATTATGTTGTACACATTCTTCACATCATTTTTATCACAATTAGAGATGCTCTTTTTTGTTACATATTTAATATTATATAAAATGGAATTTTAATACACCCTCAATATTTAATCTATTCTCTGCATTTTTTAAACACCTAGTGATTTCACATAGTTTAGTGTATGAAAACTATTTAAAATAAAAATAAATTCTGTCGCAAATTATTTGTAAGTCTTTAAATGCCATGAATAAAATACATGATGATTAGATGTATGAGACATTACTCTCAGTTACTGTGGTGGTTCATGGAGCACAAATGTTTAAATTAATTTTTGCTTTGCCTAAAAGTGTTTGCTGTTTCTGAATGTTTCTTTTGATTTCTATGAGGAACAGTACACGTGGAACTAAGCACAAATAATGGAAAAGATAATTGTTTCTAATGACATGAGCTTAAAATTCTTAGGGAGGGAAATTCAGCACCAGATTTTGAAAGTATATGAAGTGAGAAAAAGGTACTAATAGGTGAATTAGAAACCTAGAAATTTTCTATTACAGCATCTGCAGGCTTTCCTCATTCCATTTAAATTTTCTCTCATTTTAGAAATGTAGTGATACGTACTCCTCCTTTTCAGTTTCACATGCAAAAGTGAAACAACTGCTTCTTCCATATGCAAAACGATTTGTAAATGCATTCTGTGAATACAACACAATAAACGCCATTTGCATATAGTACGTTAACACATGTGAAAAATGGTTCACACAGTACATTAGGAAAGGAATAAACAGAAATGACTTTAAAATACCTGCTATATTTATAACAATTTAAAAGATAACAGAGCAATGAATTTCAGGTGCACTGGACTTAATTCAGTGACAGTGTGTTCTTTGGAAGCCCTTATTTATTAATTTTTTCTTTTTTTTTGAAACACTCCTTTGCCAATTGCACTGCTAAGCTGCCAAGATTTTCAGAGCTGACCAGGAGGTGGAGAGCTCATGCAAATGAGCTCTTCTCTGCTGGCAGCCCACAATGACTGATTCAAAAGAACACTTTAACCCAGAAGATGAGTCTGAGCTGAATATCACCAGCCAGAAACCACTCCAGTGTTCCATGTTAGGTGGGAGGTTGCCTTCCAGATAATATTTTACCTTCCAAAATTCACGGGCTCTGTTTCCAATGATGGAAGAGTTCATTTCCTCCATTTTTTAAAAGTGGAAATCCCCATGCATTTAAAGGCTCCCTCTCTTTAAATAAAATTTCTAGGCACTGTTTCTATTTCTTCCAACTTATAACCGCCATTAACAGGAATATATATGTACATCTTTATTCCCAGGCTGTCTGAATTATATATGGCTAAGTTTCAGTGTTTAATAATATATTGAATCTGAAAGAAATGTTGAAAACTATACAATGTGTGTAAGCCTCAAAGTTTTATTAGGTTTCCTAGTGTGAACTGGCACATGATGTAATTTTCAAGAATAGTATAACGGGGCTATGTTGAATTGGCGAGATGCAAGTCCAGCAGTATATTATAACATCGTCATTTTACCTCAGATTCTGGCTTCGTATACACTTCCGCCTTTGGTAATTTACATAAACATGCACAGGCTATGAATTATGCATAAACCTTATTTTAAATGCAGAGCTTTCAACTCTCACAGTGCACTAGTATACACACCCATTTGATTGGCTCTGCCCTGTTTTCATTACTCGCAATTTCTTGGAACACAAAAGAGGTTGAAAAGGCTGACAGGAATGGACAGTATTTTTTTCTTGTGTGTGTGGGAAATATTTGTTTCCTTTTCAAGGCAATTGGTGTTGCAAAGTTTTGCCTGTGATTATTGTTCCTCGTTGTTATTTTTTCCCAAGGAAGAATGCGTTAAATGTCTGAACCTACAAAGCAGCAATCACAATCAGATACTTTATTTATTTATTTTTAAAGGATGCTGCAGAAATTGTTCACTATTTGAGTAAATCTGAGCACATGGCTATAATAAAGAGGCAACCATTAGATTTGGGGGGATATCCCAATTATACTTGAAATAAGTGGGTAATCTTAAAGCATGGATGGAAGAGTTAGGCGTCCAGAGAATATAAAAATTTTAGCCTTGTAATTATGTTTATTCAAGTAGAATTGAATATTCTGATTAATGTACACACATAATGAGTCCTCTGTATTTGAGATGCTGTGTGATTACTCTGTTTTCATACGAATTTATCTGTATGAAATAATCTATCCAATGACATAAGGAAAGAGATTATAGACATTTTTACTAATGGCAGTACAGTAAATAAAAAATACAGTGGCATGAAAACAGAATTTTAACAAAAAATATTTTATCTCCGTTTACTAATCACCCTGTAATTTAATGTTTTTAATATTATTAGTAAAATAATAATGATTTTTTTTTAATGGTGGGAAACTTCTATTCTCTCTTTTTTTAAATTTATGTCTCCTAGTTGTCTTTTATTCCTTTCTTCATTTTCTCCTTCTATACCTCTAGAACTTTATTCTTTTCTCTCGTCTCTGCTTTTTTTCCTCCTTTTTTGCATAATTTTTCTTTTATTTCCAATTTAACACACTGGTAGACATTATTCATCAAAATATACCTGATATTATCTTCTCTTTCATTAATTCTTTTTTTTTTTAGCTTATTTCTCTTAACATCTAATTAAGCTTATATGAGAATTTCTTTCTCTTGGTAAATGTTCTATTAATGATGCAGGAAAATGGATATTTGGTTTAAGTGAAAAAGAAGGAGTTTGTGCTACTAGATTTACTTGTAGGAATATTACCTTGGAGGACCATACAATTTTTACTTCATTCTATTGTGGGGAATTACCAAGTTCTTTGTGGGTTTACATTAGAGAGGGACACTTGGAAATTAATGATCAAAGGGAGCCTTTGAGGTTATTTTGTCCTGATTTTAGACATAATTAGAATGTAGTGAGTAGTGAGTATCCATTCCACAGCAAGACAGACTTGAATACCAGGAAAAGAGGTGTGGAGTGGAAAACTTCGGTTCACATTTAGTGAGTGGAACTCAAAGGAACCAGAAGAAAACTCATACTAGTACATTTCACCTAAGAGAAGATGAGCCAATTTGCTTCAACTTTCCCTCTGAAAAAGAACACTACATGTGGCAGACCCTGCTCTGCTGATTTAGAAAAAGGCCCAGAAGAGTTGGAGAAGCATAAGCAGAGCTAGTCAACCATGTTACCCTGCTTCAAGAGAGTTACTCAACTTATATTTAAAATTAAAACTAAGGTCTATCTATCTAATCTTTGGTAATCATATTTGGTAGTAAACAACACATTTCTATTTAAATAATAGCATCTTTGCTTGTCTGTATCTGGTTTTCTTTGGTTTTCCTAAGTAAGTGTGGATACTGTTATTCCAAACTATTTAACAGAAAAAAACACTCAGATGGCATTTGGTGGTCTGATCACAGCCAAAACGTTTTCCATGATGTTTGGACTCCCTAGAACTATGTAAGTTTGAGTAAAATGCTCATATCCACTCACTCTGCAATAAGCCTAGTGAAAAGATGATTCTGTAAGTTGGGGGCAGCTTTCCTGCATTGGGCCCTTCAGCTTTGCACATGGTGCTTGGTTGACACACACTAGAACACGTTCTCTCTAACAAAAATGCCTGGAAGCTAATCCTTTAACTTGGGATTTTATGACAACAACAACAACAACAGTTAAATGAGAATGGTTAAATTTATATCATGAAATAAAATTGTCTATAGCCTAAGATACATTAAGCAAAGACATCAACTTTTAATTAAGTTCAATATAGTTATATTTTTTATATGATACTCCACATTCAAAATCTTAAGCACCCATATCCCACTCTCACAACTCTTTCCTCTCTTCAGTCTCAACTTCATTCCTACAAAATTTGCTCTTTAAACTCTTAGAAACATCATTTCTTAATTCCTGTTTCTTCATTATTTATCCTCCTCTTGGTCTTACTTACTTTTCCCTGCCTGGAACCACATGGGTGAATATCTTATCCATCTTAACTCTCTATCATCAATATCTCAGTTATTTGATGTTGTTATTGTTTATTGCACCTGCTCAGCAAAACCACAACTTTGAATCTATTCTTCAGCCAAGTTTCTGTGCTATTACTGGCACAGAAGGACTGCTAAATTTATCAAACAACCATTGTCAGTCCACATTTAGGACACTCCAAATACATGATGTCTTAGCTCATCTGGGTCCTTAGTGAAGCCCAATAGTCTCTACCTTTCACAGTTGTTTCCTTTCATACTTTTCTGACAGTTCTTTCTTGGATTCCATGAGTTCAACCCTTTCCATCCCTTACCTATTAGCAGCCAGCAGGCTTCCATCATTGTCCCTATTTGATTGTACTTCTCACATGCTTTGGAAGGTGCCATCAACCATCATGGATTTTTAACTTCTGCATCTGTACTGAAGACTTTAATTTCGAGTTTTCCCACCCTGCACATACCTACACAGAGTTTCAGATTCATTTACTCTCAATACAAAAGCAAGAATGATTTTGTTAAAATGCAAGTCAGATCATGATGTGACTATGTCAAGACCCCCCAGAGTTTCCATCTTTAACAGAATTGAATCCAGAATCATTATCTGCCTCTGGGAATTTGCATTCCCTTTTTCCCTTATGCTTTGAATACTTATGCCAACCTCAGTCCTTACATTGTACAATGTTCAACTGACACTTGTCAGTGAGAATTTTCCTGACCATTCCATTTAAAACCATCCCCTTTCCCCAGCCTACACACATGCATGCACATGCGCACGCACGCACACACACTTTACTCGTATTTCCTGCTTTGTTTTTCTTTCAAGCATGTTTTATCATCTCTATATTTTACTTTTTATTTTATTATTTGCCTTCCCTCCCATTTCCCCCCTCTCCCAGCAGACTATAAGCTCCATGAGAGCAGACATTTTTGACTATTTTGTTGATGTATTTCCAGAGCCTATTATAGCACCTGGGAGATGATAGATTATTTACAAAATATTTAAAGCAATGGAAGGATCATGGCCTTGGAACTATAGAGAGTTCACTAATGACATCCAGAATGCTGGGCTCATAGGAAGGGACAACTGACTTTCTTAAACCTGAGAGACACTCGTAAGAAGGTATCTGGATAAAGGGAGGCTTACATGTGCCTCTCTTCTGGTAATTGCTGGCATGAGAGGAGGAATAAAAATGAAAACATGGGGATTCACAATACACAGAAGACTATGCATTAAGGAACAATGGTAATAAGGAGAGACAATAAAGGCTTTTGCTCTTTCATTAGCAAAACTTGATTTCTTATCTCTGTTTTGGTCCAGAACCACTCTGTGACTCCAGCCATGCTATCATCTCTAGCTCTTTATTTTTCCTTTCCAGCTCTCATTCACTCCCTCTTTTATCATTTTTCTCCTCTTCCAGGAATACTTTTATACAAATCTATTTGTCTTACCATAAAAATTACTGTTCTTACATATCATACAGTCTTTGTAGGAGACTGATTTGACTATGTTGATGGTCTCCTGGTATAATCAATTCAAAGATCAAGAAAACAGTCTGGCCATATCTGGGATACCCATATCCCCAGTGCTATTTGAAATAAAACAGTCAAATAAAAGAATTAAGTAAACAAAGACCTCCAAATCAAAAGACAGTTTTACTTTAGCACAGTTTCACTTTCCCTAATTATCGAGGAAATTTTTACTAATCTGAAAAGTTTGCTGGAATTTCTTTCAACTCAAAAAGAAAGCATGGAAATTGATAGTTCATGTAGCCTCACAGTCACGAGTATTTTTTTTCCTACGCTATGAATGTGTAATTCTTTTTTGAAATTTGCTGAGGTATTTGGCTCACTAAAATCCTGTGGAAATGAGTGCTGCAGATTTATTAGGCACTCCATAGAAATGTATTTCCTTTGTGTTTTAAATTAGTTGCATTTTAATGTCATTGAACATGCCCTTGTTCTTGTTTCCATTTGTGGTCTTGCATCCAGTGGGAATTTATAGGGCTCAGATTTATTTAAATTATGCTGATGTATTTGATCTTTCAACATACAGTGCATGGTAAAAATGGGTGTCTGTCCATATCCATAAATGAAATATGAGGGGAAAGGCATGCTGATGAATTCTCCACTAAATCAGGTTTAATTAGATATCAAAAAGGGATAAAGCCTGGTAAAGTTTCCACTCTTAAGTGTTACCGAGATCTAAGATCAGAAAAAGAGAATCGATATTCAAACGCATATTAGGAAACATTTTCTTGAATTTTATAGATGACAAAGCAAGAAAGTACTTTTAATTCAACCAATTCACTTGTTGAGCAGAAACTTCCTCTTCATTAATTCTTTCAATTTCACTTATAAATAGCTTAGGAAAACCTCTCTACCCACCAAAAGGATTATCAGGCTTGTAAATACCCTCATGTTTGCCTACATTAGACCCTAAGAACTGTAATTAGTCCCCAAGGAGCTAGTGAGACTGTCCCACCCTGCAGTGCCCCTACCCCAGAGCCCATGACTTCAACCCCTTCATTCATCCTCTACTCCTCACTCGCTTTGCCCCTAACCCTGTACAGTCTTACCTTCATTGCTGTGAATTATATTGACACTCTCTTGGTGAGATGCCCTATACTGGTTAAATTCAAACCTGGAACTGTGGGACAATGTAGCTGCCTTAAGTCAGTAACGGCCACCACTCCACCCCCAACCAAGGGAGGCTGGAGAAAAAGGTTAGATTTTGTATTCAGATTTTTTTGTATTTTGGGGATTAAAAAAAAATTACTTTGGGAGGGTTTATGCACAACTCATGTTGTATTTCAGTGCTAATAACATTTAGGAAGACATCAAGAAAAAATATTATCACTGACCCACATTTGGCATAAATATGCTTTTGCTTTTGGAATTTAGGCAGATACTGATACATTTTTGAAGCATTGTGTGTAAATCAAGTCTTAGGTTTAGTGCCCTGGGGTTGCTTGCTAATCAAAGGAAATTCAAGAGAAAACAATCATGACAAATAGTCTTTTCTAAAGTAAATGATAACCTCCTGATTTGTGTTTTGCATATATTAAATATTGTTTTCATATGTTGAGTTTACTTAAAGTGAGACACAGTCTAACAAGTTTCAAAGACCTGTATACATCACGTACACATGCATGGAAGTACTTCTCCTTGTCACAAAGGCATACATTTTTTTTTTACTTACTCTGTGTCTGTCCACTCTTCATCTGTTTTCTTCCAAAACTCCTGCCAAAGAAGAGAAATTTTATTAGAACAGTTTAGGCATGGGAAAGACACATTGGAATACGTAGAGGAACAAATGTCGTATGTCCTTCCCGTTCCATTCGTTCCCTCTGTTCACTCTTCATCCTGGTCTCACCTTTCCATATGTATCATCTTTTGCCAAGGGATTTAGAACATGACAGACATAAGTAGTCAGTTATAACTGAAGTTGCTGAACTTATGCTTGTGATTCTTCTCCGTGTCTCTCTCCTAATTATGAAAATGAACATAGACTGAAATTTGGGGGTCAGCAAGTATGTTACATGCCTTACTTTACTGAAGAAATATAGTACCAGATGCAGTGTGTTATGACTGGATGCATTTTAAATATAAATTAAATATATGGTATACAAAATGCTACCACAATGCTACAAGAAATGATTACGACAGAAACATAATGTCTGAATCCCTTAGAGATTTATGTAGATAGTTCCTTTTACCAATTCCATTAGTTCCTGTGCTGGAGAAGTTTGAAAATCTCACTAGAACTTCAGTTTCTTGTAACTGATTGATTTAGCACACTTTCTTAAGCTTCCACATCTAGATTTAAGTTTCCGTCATATCTCCACAATACTTTTCAACTTTCACCAATGGTTCTGAGGCTCTGCAATTTCTTTCTAATGCCCTAATTTGTCATTCAGTGTGATAGCCATACCCATCTAAGCCACCATGGCAACTGCTCCTTTCCTCTATATCAAATGTGTAAGTATTCTCAGTACAAATCATATTTCAAACCCTGGATTATAATTCTGTGTTAGTTTTACCTTTCCAGAACGTTAGACCCATGCTTCAGATTCTATTTGGAAATAATGATTCCCTACTACCTCATTCTGTGCTGCTGACTCCATCTCTTCTGCCCCCTCTGGGATCATTTTCCACCAGTCACCCTCATCTCCCAACACACCTTCAGTCTTTTGTCCACTACTTCCTTTTCCACTGCTATAAATAGTTAGGTTTGGTCCTGTTCAAAACATCTGTAAGACATGTGGTCCATGCCAAAAGGTCCTTGATAATTGGTCCTATCCAAAACCATGTGGTGTGGACCAAATATGCTTCCAGACATTTTTGATAGGACCAAATTTCAAGGACCTTTTGGCATAACTGAAATATCTTATCAACCAAATGTCTTATGGACATTTTGGACAGGACCAAACGTCTTGCAAGCATACAAACATACTGAACACTTTTATTCTAAACACATTTTCTTGAATTCTGCACCCAGAAATTAATCTACATTATCATCACTCCGTTTTTTTTTTCTTGTTAAAAGCATCAGCATTTTGGTGCCCCTAGTTTTTGCTCCTTATTAAGCTGAGAACTCAATACCTAAATAATCTTTTGGTTCAGTCCCTTCAAATGTGAAAATAACATCTCAGTTGTTCCCTTTCGTTTCTCATCCAGTCTCAATTTGAGAGTATCAAAAATTTCTTCTTGGGAAATGTTCCTCCATTGACTTTAATAAGAATAGCTAATTCAATAAGAATTGCTAAAGAGTACTTTATATATGCTAGACACTGGTCTGATTTTTTTATACATTATTCACTAGGATAATGTTCCATTAACTACTCCTATTTCACAGATGAAGAAACTGAGACAATGAGGTTAATTCTCTTCCCAAGATCGCACAATGGCAGGATTTAAACACAGGCAAGCTGGTTCTATAGACCATGCTACAACTATCTCATCTTTATTGTTGGTGTCTGGGCTGTTTTCCACTGATCACTCTTGTGATCAGTGATATATATCACAAGAGTGATATGTATATGATATATATATATATATATATCACATATATGTCACAATTAGATTTTTCACCTATGCATTCTTATAAAAATTTCAGATAATACAGAAATATATGGAATGAAAAATAAGAGTTCTCTATTATCTCCCAAGCCCAATTCTAATGCCACCCCAAGAAGAAACAGTTTGTTGTATGTTCTTCCAGATTGCTTTCCACACATTTACTGAATTTAGGATGAGTACGTATATTTGCTTCTTCACTTAAAAAAAATTATTTTCAAAAAGGGGATCACACTATACATTTTCTCATGAGTTAGCTTTCTTCACTTAATAAAGTGCTTGAGAATTAGGGAGACGGCGGTTTTAATTTCGGTACATACAGATCTGCATTATTCTATTTAATGACAGCATAACATTCCATAAGATAAAAATGCCATGCTGATTGATTTTTAGGTTGTTTCCTCTTTTGTATTATTATACATAATGATGTAATGAATATTCTTGTATAAATATCTTTGTGAACATGGGAACAAATCTTTCTGTAAAATAAACTTCTAAGATTGAATTACCAGATCAAAAGGGTTTGGTCACTTGTAATATTGATAAGTACTAACAAATTTTCTTTGAAAAAGGCTGTACTAATTCAAACTCCATCAACAGTGTATCAGAAATCTAATTTTTTTCCACAGCTTTTTTATCACTTGATTTGTCAGTAATAAATCTTGCCCATATGATGGGAAAATTGTTTTATTTTCTTGTTTTAGCTTATAATATCTTGATTGCAAATGAGTTTAAGTATACTTCCTATGTTTCTTTCCCTTTCATATTATTAGTCCATTTAAATAATAGTTTCTTTTGTCATTTCCTTATTAATTTGTAGGAGGTAGTTAACATTATTATTAATTCTTAGTATGTTATTCTTAGCATGTTTGTTATATCTTTTACAACTATTTTATCCTATTTGTATTTTATTTTCTCTTTTTTTATATAGAGTTAATATTCCCATCAGCTCCTTTAATTAAAAGTTTAACTAATTTGTTATTAACATGCTTTTTCTAACAAAAACATGAAAGCTTCTGAATTTTTCTTTCAATTCTATCTTGTCCACATTTCACAGATTTGTTACATATGCCCTTCTCATTGCTACTCACTTGTGGATGCTCTGTACTTTCCAATGTTTTCAGTTTTAATTTCCTCTTTCACCTAAGATCTATTAAGGAGAGTGTTTAAATTTTTTCCACGATGACATATAAAATAATATGCACATAAACATATACATATGTCTGTGTGTTTTACAGATACGTAGACATGTTTATTTGTTTATTTATAGCTTATTTATGATTTGGTTATTATTCTTGTGGGGGGCATTCTAAAACTGGTTTTGTATTCCTTAAGTCAAATGTTAATTTGATGCTTTTGTTTCAGTCACAATAATCAGATTCTAAAATATGTGTCTTTTCAGAATATCTATTAATCAAAATCAGTGTTATGTTACACATATCAGTTGAAAGAGGCTTAGAAAGGGAGGAGGGCAGTGGTGGGCACTGGTGAACCTAGTTATCTAGAGAAGGTCATTTAAAAATATCTTCCCTCCTTTATTTAAGAACATTATTGTCAGTAATGATCAGAAAATGAAATAAATATATTTCATGCATATTCACATATATTTTTCACATCTATAAAATTCGCATTTACTTTTTCATTTGCACACTGTTTTAAACTCTTTAAGCACAAATAAAAACTCCATATGATCACAGAACAACAGAATTGAGCACTCAAATCCTATTCCTTTGTTCTTACAATGATTGAACAATGTTTATTTTGAGTCTACTCTTTGAAGGTGGGAATATCTCAGGGGAAGAAGACACCAACAGTGCTGGAAACAAGTCAAAAATCTGTAACCTTAGGAAACTACTCTCCAAACAAATGCATGTATCTGAATCCACATCTATATGGGAGGTGACTCTAACAGAGTTCTCTGAATTAACTTCTAAGGAGAATACAGTATTTTTTTAGAGGATAAATAATACATTTGTGCTAATTTGAAGCTTACATATTAATTATAAAAATGCGGTCATAACTGCAACAGTTATTTAGAACATACACAAAATATTTTGGGGGGAGTAAACTTTATCACTTACATTATTTAGAATTGCTGGAGCATGGTGGTAATAAAAAGCAGATCCACTCTGAGTAGGTTTTATTACTGTTTTGAATTCTCTACAGACACTATACCCCTTATTTCCTACGCCTTCAGAGATCTACTTACCCCACCACCAGCTTACTATGCTACTGAAGGGAAGGGGAAAAAAACAAACACACAAATAAAATAACAATAAGAGACTGACGATTGATGTAGACTTTTCAGTATAGGCTCCTATACCAGTATGCTTGAAATAAGGTAAAAAGGGCAAAAGACTGTGCTATATTCTTTGCAACATTTCAGCGCATTTCAGAAAATCTTGACAGCATAACAATTACAATGTATTCAATAAGCCTTAACTACCTGAACCTTCAAGTTAAATGACTAGTTAATTGTAAATATCAATATATAACTCAGTTTTAGAAATTATATAAAAAGAGGAAATATGCTACCATGCATTCCTTACAGAAATAAGTTTCTCCTAGATTCTTACATTACTAGGAGATTTAATTTTTTAATAGAATGTCTAATTCTAACATTTCTCTAATTCTAATATTAATATTGGTGAGGCGATAATACAGAAACCTTGAGAAAGCCTGTGTCTTAGTATCTTAAAGAACCTTAAAATGAGGATTAGTAAAATCCACCAAAACTTATTGTTTGCCTTCAAGATACTTGGAAATTTTTTTTAAAAAGAAATGAAAGGGTAAAAGCCTTCAGGACAAAACCTATATGCATAAGTGACTGCAGTGATTTTGGAGGGGTAGGAATGAGCAGGATTGGACTAGCCAGAGCTGAATGCTCCTTTGGCTTTGATGACTCACTGGTTTTTATCTTCCGGGTCCTGTACTACTTATTTATTCTGTTCTTCATTGTCACCCTGAGTGGCTGAAGTCCATAATTTGAGTTTCTCACATAACAACTGCATGATGATTATAGAGTCATTATACTTTCTTTATTCACTATTTCTAATTCTGCAAGTACATCATCCAAAGGCTCTTTGTCAGTCTGCAACCTCCATTAGAAGAATTGAGTACTTTATACAGCAGAATATGGAAAAATTATGGGACCTAAGCTGAATGGGTTGCACTGAAGAATTCTTCTGCCATTACACCACTGCTAGCAACTTTACAAGCCCTAATGAGTTCTATGAAGTCACCATCCTGTCTTCCTGTGGAAAATTTTGCTAGATACCTATTGTAGAGTCTTTCCTTTGTGTATCAGAAATACCTCTCTAGTATCAACTTGCCTGTTTGTCCAGAGTATTATAACTAATTTTAGATTCATTTTATTTGGCCTTAAGCATTTTGCATTTTCCAAAATTATTTCCAGTTTGTTTTCTCATCCTTCAATTTTTTTCCTTTCTGTTCAGTGCATCTACAAATGGCTCTCAATTTCCAATCATATATTTATATGCACTTGAAAAGAAGCATCTCCCTGCCAACTCCATTTTGATTCCTTCATTTCTTTCTTCATTCCATGATACCTTGGTATCATTAAGCTTGTTGTGCCTACTTCACTTGTTATGCCAGATACTTCTAGCTGTCCACCATAGCCACAAATCTGACAGAATCTGTGGCTTAAAGGCTAATTAATTTTTATTAATGATCTGTGTTTTTTAAAAGTATATTTTAGAGGGGAGGTGCCAAGATGGCAGAGTAGAAAGCTCACAGCTCATCCTTTCCCACAAATACACCAAGAATTGTGTCTACAAACACAGTGAATTGCAAAGAACACCTACTGAACTCTGGTAGAGTATGTCTTGCTTCAAAATGTAAGGATTCTCATAAAATATAGTAAGAGAAAAAAAAAAAGAAAAAGAAAATTGGTGTGGGACTGGTCCTGCGGGGAGGGAAGAGCAAAGGAAGAAAGGCACCCTCATGCTGGGACACTCCGTCTCCAGCTGGGACACTCCCTCTCCAGCTGAGACACTCCCTCACAGCTGAGAGGTCACTGGGGAAAGAAATGAAACTTCTAAGCTTGAAGGAGAAACTGGCAGCCACTTGGTAGACAGAACTAAGAGAAACTGGCATGGAGGGTCCCTGTGATTCCCCAGCCCTAGATGTGAGCCATCAGGGACAAGCTGGGGCTGGCTGCTGGAGATCGGTGATGAGCCCAGGGAGACGGCTGGGGCCCAATGCACAAAGGCAGCCTCAGGGGACTGACGGGTAGTATGAGCTTTGGCAGGGGGTGTGTGCGGAACAGAACAGCCTGGGACCCCCATAAAAAGGCACCACTGCTTGCATGTGTGGCAGAGAGAGGCACAACGCAGCCACGCCAAATCTGCTGTCTCCAGTTGGCTCCATTGTGGTGTGTTCTCGCAAGAAGTCAGGTGGGGATCTGTCATAGTCATTGCTACTGCATGGAGGTGGGGCTGAAAGATGAATCCATACCCAGGAGCCCTGCAACTTCGCAGGCTGGACTGAGATTTGTTTATAGACCTAGGCAGAGAGGGTGGATTTGTTGGTGCTTTTGTGAACCCGTGCCTCTGGGATGAACAGGCAATAAGCAGAGTTCTGGCACATGGTGGGGGCGAGTACAGGTATTTACAACAGGCTACCTACCACACCATTCGTGGAGGTGGGCCTGGGGTTTGTGCTGGTGGTTCTGGGGGGGCCCAGGACCTGGGGGACACCACAGTGGGTGGCTGACATTCCCACACCTAAGGTGAGGACAAAGGTAGCATCAACAAAGAGTACTTTGTAAGCCTGCATAACAAGTGACAGACAACACCACAGAGGGCACTTTCCAGCGGCCATCTCCTGCAGAGGTAGAGGTGTACTCAGCAACTCTTCTTCCCAGCTGAAGTGCTCCAACCCTGCCTACCACACACTGCAGCTCAGAATTGGATCTAGAAGCCTCTATTCCAGCAACAGGGGAGCAGACCAGGCCCCTGTCAAGGCTGTGACAACCACAGAACAAAAAAGGAGTCTCTATTCAACAACAACAATCAGGGCAGGCTCTGATCACCACAGCACCAACCACACCTCCAATCAAAGGGATAACAGCCAACACTCAGGGAAGAGACATGGCAACAATCCACACTAAGAACAGGTCTCGCAACAAAACTATTAGTTACGCACAGTCTATACAGGAACACTTCCACTTTAAATACAAACAAACAAATAAAACCCAGCCCTTCAAGACCACAGTAGATAATTGATACCCCTAAACCCGCAGAGCCAGAGAAATATAAGTAAAATGAAGAAGCAGAGGAACCACTCCCAATTAGAAGAACAAGATAAGTCCCCTGAAAGAATGAACAATGAGATAGACTTCGACAGTTTACAAGTTCATGACTTCAAAAACGGGGTGATAAAAGCACTGAAGGAAATAAGAGAGACTATGATCAGAGATAGAGAATACTATAAAAAGGAAATAGAAGCCATAAAGAGGAGCCAATTAAAAGCAGAAAGTTCAGTGGCTGAGATAAGAGCCAGGCTAAAAGAAGTCAAAAGCAAACTAGATAATGCAGATAAGTGACTTAGAAGGAGGATAACAGAAGTCACCCAATCAGAACAGCAGACAGAAAAGCAAGTAAAAACCAATGGAAGCAATACAAGGGACTTATGGTACAATATAAAGCATGCCGACCTATGCATAATAGGGGTCCCAGAAGGAGAAGAAAGAGCAAAGGGGATTGAAAAGGTATTTGAAGAAATCATGACTGAAAATTTTCCAAACCCAAAGAAGGAAACAGATATCCAAGTACAGGAAAAACAGAGGGTCCCAAACAAGAAGAACCCAAACAGACCTCCACCAAGACACAGTATAATTAAGATGGCCAAAGTTAAAGAAATTATTTTAAAGGCAGCAAGAGAAAAACAAAGAATTAGTTACAAGGGAATCCCCACAAGGCTTTCAGCTGATTTCTCTACACAAGCATAGCTGGCCAGAAGGGCAAGATATATTCTGAGTCCTGAATGAGAAAAAGCTGCAACCTAGGGTACTCTAACTGGCAAGACTACCCTTTAAAATAGAAGGCAAGAGAAAGAATTTCACAGATAAGCGAAAACTGAAAGAATTCAGCAATACTAAACCTATCCTAAAAGAAATATTGAAAGGTCTACTCTAAATAGAAAAGCAGGAAGCTATAGAAATTAGAAAACCACAACTGCAAATGTGATAACTATAATGAGTTGCAAGAGAATAAACATGAAGACGTAAAAAAAAAAAGTACATCAAAATCATAAACGGTAGGAGAGGGGAGCAAGAAAATATAGATTTTTTTCTCTCCTTTTCTTTTTTTCTTTCTTTTTAGGATGTGTTTGAGCCTACATGACCACCAGTCTGAAGCAAACAGATATAGTAAGGGGTTAACATACTTGAAAGACAGGGTAATCACAAATCAAAAGTATACAATAGAGTCACAAGAACCAAAAAGAAACCAAGCTAATACGAAAGAAAAATATTAAACCACACACACACACACACACACACACACACACACACACACACACACAAAGGAAAATAAAGGCACAAAGAAGAAATACCAAATCAACTGGAAAGCAAAGTTCAATATGGCAATAAACACATATCTATCAATAATTACTATAAATGTCAATGGACTAAATGCTCCAATCAAAAGACAGAGTGGCAGATTGCATAATAAAACAAAAGCCTACAATATGCTGCCTGCAGGAGACCAATTTTAGAGTGAAGGACACACACAGATTGAAAATAAGAGGATGGAAAAAGATATTTCATGCAAATGGAAATGAGAAGAAAGTGGGGGTAGCAATACTCATATCAGACAAAATAGACTTTAAAACAAAGGCCATAAAGAAAGATAAAGAAGGACACTATATAATAATCAAAGGAGTAATACAAGAAGATGATATTATACTCATTAACATATATGCACCCAATATAGGAGCATCTAAATATATAAAACAAATACTAACAAACATAAAGGGAGAAACTGATGGGGACACAATAATAGTAGGAGTCTTTAACAGCCCACTAACATCATTGGACAGGTCTTCCAGACAGAAAATAAGGCAATGGAGATACTAAATGACACAATAGAACAGTTGGACTTGGTTGATATTTTTAGGACATTACATCCCCCCAAAACAGAATATAAATTCTTTTCAAGTGCTGATGGAACATTCTCTAGGATAGATCTCATAACCGGGCAGAAAAGAAGCCTCAAAGAATTTAAGAGGACAGAAATTATCCCAAGCATCTTCTCTGACCACAATGGCATGAAATTAGAAATCAACCACAGAAAAACAAAGGACAAAAAAAAAAAATACAAAAACAAAAACAAAAACGTAACCGACAGCAAGGAGACTAAACATCATGCTTACTAAAAAGCCAATGGGTCAATGATGAAATCAAAGAAAATTTAAAATACCTGAGACAAATGACAATGGAAACACAACCACATAAAATCTATGCAATGCAGTAAAAGCAGTTCTAAGAGGGAAGTTCATAGCGATACAGGCCTTCCTCAAAAAAGAACAATCTCAAATAAACAACCTAATCTATCACCTAAAATAATTAGAAAAAGAAGAACAAAACCAAAAGTCAGCAGAAGGAAAGAAATAATAAAGATCAGGGAGGAAATAAATAAAATAGACACTTAAAAAAAATAGAAAAAATGAATCAAACCAAGAGCTGTTTTTTTGGAAGAGTAAACAAAAATGACAAACCTCTGGCCAGGCTCACCAAGAATAAAAAAGAGAGGACAAAAATAAAGAAAATTAGAAATGAAAATGGAGAAATTACAACCAACACCACAGAAATACAAAAAGTCATAAGAGAATACCATGAACAACTATAGGGCAATAAATTGGACAACTTGGAAGAAATGGACAAGTTTCTATAAACATACAGTCCACCAAAACTGAATCAAAAAGAAGTAGATCATTTGAAGAGACCAATCACTAGAAATGAAATAGAATCAGCAATAAAAAAAAACCTCCCTGCAAACAAAGATGGCTTCACTGGGGATCTCTATCAAACATACAAAGAAGAGCTCATACCAATACTTCTCAAACTCTTCCGAAAGCTTGAAGAGGAGGGAGTACTCCCAAACTCATTCTATGAAGCCACTATTACCCTGATACCAAAGCCAGACAAAGACACCACCAAAAAAGAATACTATAGGCCAATATTACTGATGAACATAGATGCAAAAATCCTCAACAAAATATTAGCTAACAGAATCCAACAACACATAAAAAAGATCATACACCATGATCAAGTTGGGTTCATCCCAAGGACAGGAGAATGGTTCAACATATGCACATCAATCAATGTGATACACCACATCAACAAGAGAAAGGACAAAAATCACATGATCATCTCAATAGATGAAGAAAAAGCAGTTGATAAAATTCAACACCCATTTATGATTAAAAACTCTCACCAAAGAGGGTACAGAGGGAACGTATGTCAACATAATAAAAGCTATTTATGACAAATCCACAGCCAGCATAATACTCAATGGTGAAAAATTAAAAGCCTTCCCGCTAACATCTGGGACAAGACAAGGATGCCCACTCTAACCACTTCTACTCAATATAGTATTGGAAGTCCCAGCCATAGCAATTAGACAAGCCTGTTAAATGCATCAGATTTCCAAGATGTCCAATGTGAAAAAAAAATGTTTAGACTTACAACATGGGTGAGCCTTAAAGGTATTATGCTAAGTGAAATAAGTCAGGCAGAGAAAGCCAAATACCATATGATTTCACTCTTATATGGAATACTAAAAAAAAAAAACCCAACCAAGCAAACAAATAAACAAAATAAATGAAGAAACCAAACCAAAGCAAACACATAGGTACAGAGAACAGAGTAGTGGTTACCAGAAAGGAGGTGCAATGAGGGAGCAAAATGGATCAAGTAGTCAACTATATGGTGATGGATGGAAATAAAGCTTTTGGTAGTGAGATGCTTTAGTGCATAACAGAATTCAAAATATAATGTGATACACATGAAACTTATATAATGTCATAAACTAGTGTAACCTCAAAAAAAAAAACTCAGACTTGACAAAAAGGTATATATTTGACATGCTCATTCATTTTGTTATGCAAATATACCAAATGATTCCAGCCTTCCTTTTTAAAATTAGTAATCTGCATCAATATGTATAAATTGCTAACAAATCAAGTTGATAGCCTTGTAGCAAAAGAGTGTATTTTCCTGCCATGTAAAACCTTACTTCTCAACCCACCTCCTCAGGAAGAACCTCAATGAGTTTTTTTTAACTGGTCTATATTTCTAAGTGATACAATTACAGTATTTTTTAAATTTGTCAATTTCAGGTGTTATTAACTTCCTATTATGATAGTTGAGGATTTAGCTTTACATGATTTCCACACTACCTCCTATCCCAATATAATTTTGTCATAATTTTTATTGGCAAGAATCAATGTTTCCATCATTATGAGTATACAATTATTATTCATTGCTGCACCAATTTGTTTACTATGATTAAGTTTCTTTTCTAGTAAAACATTTCTTCTTTTGGGGGGGCAGTAATAATTATTTCATTTTACTTTTGCTTTGTTTTTTATTTCTATCATTTTCTAACTAGTTTTTCCAACAGATCTTTCAAACAGCTATCAGAATTTTTTCAAAAGCACACATAAGTCAACTAATCTAATAGGTAAGCTATCAAGCAGGTAGAAGGATAATGAGAACATTTTCATAGTACAGTTCTTTTACAAATTCCCCTTGATGCATCCTTTCTTAAGAAAAATGAAGAATTAAACCAGGAAGGAGGAAATAGGGACTCCTACTCCAGAGGGTAGTGAAGGGAGTTGTTCAGACGGCAGTCCTGCACCAGACCTACAGGGAAACCAAGTCAAAGCCGCAGGGAGAGTGAAGGAGGGAAGTACATAGAAAAAAAATTTTTAAATAGAACTGTTTATTATTCCAACAAATTCAGCATATTATGATAATTTTATGACAAATGAAAATAAAGTGTCTGTTCTAACAGGATGGATATTCGCATTTTTTTTCTGGAGGAACATACTCAGTAATTAAAAGAACTTTTTGGTATAACAACATTTCAACAAGGAGTTTCTGCTCCTTTTCCCACTGATATTCTGCTTGGTATCTTTAAGTAAAATTAAATAAAATAAAAGTTTAAGAAACATTTTTAGTGTAAGTGTACTGACTAATCTGACATTTTATAATTCAGTTTATATTATCTGTCATTTGTAAACTGTCAAGTCCCCATATAAAATTCCTTAGTACCGCCACTATGATGTGAATCACTATGTAATAATCTACATACATTTACCATTAATAATCCAAAGTAAGTATTAGATAGATATAAATAAAGAATTTTAAAATGATGCTTAACTAATATTATAGAAACTGTTTACTTTTAATCTGGGAATTTCATCAGTATAAAAATTAACTTGGTTAAAAACCAGCAGCTTAATCATTTTATTTTTAAAGGTTATATGTTCTAAGATAAAATACTAACTTTTATTTAATCAAAGAATGCTTTACAATATCGAAAGAAAAAATGTTATGGCCTTTCTGTGTGGTCCATAGACCAACAAGATTGGCATCCTGGGAGGCTGTCAGAAATGCAGACTCTCAGGCCCTGAAACATAAACTACGTTTTAAGAGAATCCATTTTTGAGTTATATGCATGTTAAGGTTTGAGGAGCACTGTTCTAGATGACATACAATTTGAAGAATTACACAAAAATGAAATACTACAACTATATAAAAATTGGCATTTGACATTTAACAATGAACACAGTAAAGGAGTGTGGTGTTGATGGGGCATCATTACATGAGGAAGTTTTAAATGTGCAGCTGTTTTCTAAAATGCAGTATGACACCTGTTAAAATAATGCAACATACTGGCAGGAATCATTCAAAAGACAGGTTCTAGATACTTCTGTAGTTTTTGGTTCTAGATACTTTTGTAGTATTTGACTTTTCCAATATCATTTCTCACTGGAGAATGTTATAATTCAAAACTACAAATTTTTAAGAACTTAGTCACTGATGTCCAAGAAAATGTTTTTGTGTAGTCACATGTTCCATAATAAAGACACTGGGACAAGTAAGCGACAAATGGCTACAAAGAATATCGCTTCCACAAAAGCCAAAGAAATAACTATTTTATAACAAATTATTGTATCCTAATAATATGGTTCTTTTTTTTTTTTTTAACCATTCACATGGAGACACCTTAAGCATTAGCAGTGGCTGGAGAGAACCAGTGGATAGTAGTTAGGGGAAAAATTCCCTGACACGGTGAGAACAAGACTAGAGGGACTCAGCTTGTGATCTCCTCCTGGCTGAGAGATGTAGCCCCAACTTCATTCAACAGTGTTAGTATCATTCACTAATTTGCTCTACAATGATCGTATTTCTTACTTTTGGACTGTTAATGCAAGTCAGCCACTTTGTTTCTCTTTGGTGTCTTCCCTATGACTGTTCTCACTTATAAAAATCAGTTATTTTCTGAAATTATTGCATTTAACATTCATTCTAACTAATTTCTGACACCATTAAATCTCTTTAATACAGTGTGTGTGTATGTGTGTGTCTGTCTGTCTCTGTCTATGCGTGCATGTGCGCTTGTGTGTGTTGTTTTTTAGTTTTATTTTTAGGTACTTGGTTCCTGAGGTACTGGGTCACTTTTATTTCAGGTGCTTTTGAAAATCATGCTGGGCATTTTAATGTCAGCCCACACATTTTTTTTAAAAAAGTGTGTGCCTATAGCCTTTCTTAGGCTCGCTAAGAAAAACGAATAAAATGAGAAAGGGCTTTTAAAAAAACCTTAATAAGTGGAGCGCAGATTTATCACATGGGGAACCTGCTTCACAGGACTACAGCGATATATGTCCATTGGTCAGTCTCATTCACATGAGGCAAACTCCATTACTTGCTGTGAGCAAGAAAAAGGTTACCTGACCCAACTGGAGAGTATTAGCTTTTTTGTTCAGCTATGAAAAAATTGCTTTGCCACCTAGGTCAGCATCATGATGTAAATCTTAATGAAAGTTTCTGAGATGTGAGAGTAAATCAAGCTGTTTGGCCACCTTGATGCTCTCTTAATCTGCCTTTTTCTTGCTTTATTTCCTTCAGTCGGGTTTAGAGAGTACAGATCTCGATGCAGACCCATTTGTAGAGTAATCGTCACTCCACCCAGCCATCGTGGCCTTTTGGGCACCCAAAGCTGAGAATACTGGAGATTCATGCATTAGTTCTCTTTCTTTGTGGAATAAAAGAACACAAATCAAGTCTTTTTTCATTTCACTTGAGATTTTTTTTAAACTTTCTTTTATTTGGGATCTTACGTCTCTATTGCATTAATGAAAAAATTGGATGAGATTATTATGAAAGAAAAGTTATCTGGATTATTTTGATGGATTCGTAGGGAACACAAAGACACTAAATAAACTAATTAGATTGTTTTCCTGATTCCCATGATCTTTACAGGAATAGCGACTGACTGCTTTTTATTATAAAGATGCATTACTTTAAAACACAATAGGCACTTAAATAATACCAGTGAAATTCAAGTAAGCTTGGAAAGAATGCAATGTACTTCTTGGGAATCACTTATTCATTTGATCAACCACATATTTGACAACTACTTACTGAATGTCCATTCAATTACTATGAATGTATCAAGTCCTTTTCATTGTACTAGGGACACTATGATGAAGATATACAAGGTCCTTACTCTCATGGAAATTATGTGACAGGAGGGAGAGAGAGAAAATAAGACAGATTTTTGTGGTAAATAGTGGTAAATATCACAAAAGAATAAAATAAAGTTCTATGAAGGGATGACTTATGGGGGATATTCAAAAATTTAATTGGATAGTCAGAGAAAGCTTCATTTAGGATGTGACAATTTTGGTTTAAACATGAATGACAAAAAGTAACCAGCATTAGGACTGTCTTTGGGTAAAGAATTCTAGGCAGAGGGGATAGTTAAGTGCAAAGGCTTTAAGGTAAGAAGCCAACAGGACCTGATGATAGCCCGGATGTGAGGGGTGAATAAATAGAAAGGAAAAAAATTGTTGCCTTGAGCAATTGTGTGGATCTGGCCTCATGTATTATTCTGAGAGACTGAGAGGGGAGAAATTCTAGGATTTGGTTAAGTGTGAGAGGTCAAATATATATCAAGTGAAGAAATCAGGCAGGAACAAGACAATCTACAGATTGAATGTGATCCCTATCAAATTACCCATGGCATTTTTCACAGAACTAAAACAAATAATCCTAAAATTTATATGGAATCAAAGAAGACCCAGAATTGCCAAAGCAATATTGAAGAAAAAGAATGAAGCTAGAAAAATAACCCTCCCAGACTTCAGACAATACTACAGAGCTACAGTAAACAAAACAGCATAGTATTGGCATAAAAACAGATATATGGATCAATAGAACAGAATAGAGAGCCCAGAAATAAACCCACAGACCTATGCTCAATTAATCTTCGACAAAGGAGGCAAGAACATACAATGGAGGAAAGACAGTCTCTTCAGCAGGTGGTGTCGGGAAAACTGGAAGCTGCATGTAAATCAATGAGGTTAGAATACTTGCTCGCACCATACACAAAAATAAACTCAAAATGGCTTAAAGACTTAAATATAAGACAAGACACAATAAACCTCCTAGAAGAAAACATAGACAAAACATTCCCTGATGTAAATCTTAGCAATGTTCTCCTAGGGCAGTCTACCCAGGCAATAGAAATAAAAGCAAAAATGAACAAATGGGACCTAATTAAACTTATAAGCTTTTGCACAGCAAAGGAAACCATAAGCAAAACAAAACAACAACCTATGGAATGGGAGAAAATATTTTCAACTGATGCAACTGACAAAAGTTTAATTTCAAGAATATATAAACAGCTCACACAACTTAATAACAAAAAACCAAACAACCCAATCCAAAAATGGGCAGAAGACCTAAACAAGCAATTTTCCAATGAAGACATACAAATGGCCAGTAGGCACATGAAAAAATACTCAATATCACTAATTATGAGAGAAATGCAAATCAAAACTACAATGAGGCATCACCTCACACCAGTCAGAATGGCCATCATTCAGAAGTCCACAAATGATAAATGCTGGAGAGGGTGTGGAGAAAGGGGAACCCTCCTACACTGTTGGTGGGAATGTAGTTTGGTGCAGCCATTATGGAAAACAGTATCAAGAGTCCTCAAAAAACTAAAAATAGACTTACCCTATGATCCAGCAACCCCACTCCTGGGCATATATCCAGAGGGAGAGGGAACCTTAATTCAAAAAGACACATGCACCCCAGTGTTCACAGCAGCACCATTTACAATAGCCACAACATCGAAGCAACCTAAATGTCCATTGACAGATGACTGAATAAAAAAGTCATGGTATATTTATATAATGGAATACTACTCAGCCATAAAAAGAATAAAATAATACTAATTGTGATAACATAGGTGGACCCAGAGATCATCATTTTAAGTGAGTAAAGTAAGCCAAAAAGAGGAAGAAAAATACCATATGATATCACTCATCTGTGGAATCTAAAGAAAGAAAAAAGAAGACAATAATGAACTCATCTATAAAACAGAAACAGCCTTGCAGACATAGTAAACAATCTTATGGTTACTGGGGAAAAGAGGATGGGAAGGGATAAATTTGGGAGTTTGAGATCTGCAAATGTTAGCTACTATATATAAAAATATAGTAAAAAACAAATTTCTTCTCTATCGGGAATTATATTCAACATATTGTAATAACCTTTAACGAAAATGAATACATGTATGTATATGCGTGACTGGGCCATTGTGCTGTACACCAGAAATTGACACATTGTAACTGACTACACTTCAATTAAAAAAAGAGAAAAGAAAAGAAAAGAAAAAAAAAAGAAACCAGGCAGGCAAATGGATATACAGATTCAGAGACTGAGAGATAGTAAGGGCCACATACATATTTTGGAATCATCTGCCTACTGATCATGTCTTAACTCTTACCTGTGAATTTACTGGCATCCAATAAAACTTTGAGAAATAGACACTGATAACTAAGAACACAGAAGCACATTAAGGGAAGATAGAAATGCAGAATAAAGATGAATAAAATTAAGAAGAAATTTTAGAATGATTTTAAGGAAAAATGATAGATTAAAAAATCAGAGGAAATCCAAAAAATGCATAATTTGGTGTCAAAGAAAATGAAAACTAAAACAATAGGAAAGTACAACTATTTAAAACTATACCTAAATACTTCCTTGAAGCAAAAAAAAAAAACCAAAAACCAAAAAACCTTAAAATTTCAAATTGAAAGGGCTACTTTTAGTAGATTAAATCTGTCCAGAATAATCCACACAGGCACATCAGTAGAATTACTGGCTTTAAATACTGTCTAATAAAATTCACACTTATCCAAGGAAACAATGTGCAAAGACCATGATTTTATTGCCAATCAAGATTACTTCAGGTAAAAAGGTTATGGCAAAATACTTTTGAATATGCAAGAGTTTAAGAAATACTATCCAAATAAATTGCTTTTGAAGAAAGTATGAGAAGGCAAACTTTAATCAAGAGATAACTGATAAAACTTGGGCAAAAGAACTAGTAGCTTTGGAACCTTGAGAAGATGTATAAAGACATACTGAGTGTTCTATTGATGAACATAGTTCAAACTTCTGGCTAAAATTTCTGAGTCTAAGTAGAATATGGATACTAACAGATGATAATTCTAGTTGTATACTTAAGAGCTCTACTGTTAACTATCTATAAAAATTCTCTACTAATGTCTATAAAAATGTTGCCAATATACTTGAGAACTTCTTGACCTTAGACTATATCAGATAACCAGAGGATTCAGAATTTGATATGTGAATTATGTAAAATTTTAGATCAGTTGCTTAGGTTTCTGCCTAAGTAGACTGTACACATGAGGAAATATTAATCCACAGGAGTCTTGGGGCTCAAGATCTTGTCTGTGACCTTACACAGACAGTGAAGTTTTAGAATCCACTAAGAATTATGAACCTTCATTTTTGTTGTGAGTCATCACCTCGCTCTCTCTATTTCTAATAGAAAATAATGTAAATACTTTAGAACACACTAGGGAAGACTGAAAAATATGAAACTTGAAAGAGTTCAGTTGACTGGGCAAGCAGACAAGTGGTGATTTGACAAAATGATGACCTCTTTGAGTTGAAAAATATATTGGTATATATTGCTACATTTACAAAAAATAATATATTCTTCTTTACTCCCATTTTTTGCTACATGACAAACTAAAATAAACCACACTGAAAAACATTCTAAAATGATACTCAAACATAATTTTAATAAATTTTGAAAAACTTTCTAAAACGATACTACAAAATAAGACTCAAAGCAAGAATGCTTATAGCTATTTAATCAATGCCAAAATTTAAAATGTTTTTAACTCCGGAAACAAAATCAACTAAAAATCAATCTAATTTTTTGAAAACAAATATAATTCTACATAACACATCGGACCAGTGTCATGCCAAAATGCCCAAATGTCCAAAGTCACACCAATATGATGCAGAATAAGACGCTCTTTGAAATATTAACATACTACTGATATTGTAATAGAATATGGAAGGTTTCTTAGAAAGCTGCTTAGCTAAGATTAACATTTTCACTTTTTGTGGGCAGGAAGTTTAAAACAATTCAAGAATCAATCAGTGTCTTAAATTATGAAAGATAACCACGAGGAAGGATCTAGGGAAGTGTTTTTTTACCCAGGAGCCCAAGCTGGGAATTACTTGTTAATTCACATGATTGTGAGATTTTGTTTTTTTAATTATTCAACATAGTTATTCACACAGACTGTTTCTGCCCATCCCACACTGGCTGAAGCCATGTGCCCATCTTTTACGTCCTTACTGTCTTTCTCTTGGGACACCTGTGGTACTCTGACAAGTGGGCTTCTAGTCCTGTGGTAAGAGAATTACCATCCATATTTAGCCTGGCTGTTGATAGACCAGGAATAGCTTTTGACTCCAATGAATCAAATATTATAAAGACAAAAGTACAAAATTAATGTTTCAAAAAGGACAACTAACATAATCTAAGAAAAATGTAAAAGAAGTTTAGAAAGAAATTTTACTGTACTTGCTCTGTGACGTAACAAGCAGTCGATGATGCCGAAAGTGCAGCCTCTGTGAGAGATGAGCAGTAAGCGTGAATTGGGAATAGACATGGAAGGCTTTGTCACCTGCTGAGTCACCCCAGGTCATGTCCAATAACACACTAAAACCTGAAGGTAGGGATGCACATCAGATCATGTTTTTTAAAAAGTCAGAACAAAATCACACTTGAGAGGTACTCTCAGAGAGCCCCCCATTCCTGGGTAAAGATTGAAGAATGAATGGTTCAGTTCTCCAAAAGCCACTGGGAAATGTCAGCACCATCTAGTTAATGAATTCCTGATTTGTTTGGCATTTGCACTTTCTTAAGAAATTGCTGATGTGTTTAGACTTCCTCTTCTCCTCAGCAGCAGTGAAATTTGTTGATTATGATGGCCTTATATAACACCATCCAGGCAGAAAGCTAAAAGATTACACATTAAAAAGAAACAGGCCTGTTTATTACCAGGCATTGTGCTTCCTCATATGCATATCTCTGCTCCTCAGTCTTTGACCAGGTTGCTTTGTGGGAGATGCTTTGTTAAAAGCGTTTCCATGGCAGGCCTCCACTCACGGAAATGTCATTTTCTCTGCCTGGTTGTGATAGGAAGTCTTTTTCACCTATTGAAACCTGTTCAATTTCCTTCAACTATTTTTGTTTAACTCTTAGAAAAACAGTTAGTGGCGGACCATTTAAAAACATGTAGATTTAATGAGGAATTGATGTGTGTACTTAAAAACATTTTTTCAAAGAAATTTGCCTCTGTACTGCTGAATAAAAGCCTGCAATCTTGACAGATTTCAGTCAACCAAGTCAAACAATCCAGACTGTCTATATTCCACAGCATTTTCCCTTCAGTACTTTTAACCAGATATTTGTTTTAGGAGATATTCCACCAGAGGTAAGAATCCTGCCCACTTTAGCTGAGTTTGTATAAGGATTAGCCTGGTAAGAAGTTGTGAGGTTAAAATTACTCAATTAAAAATCTTTGGTATGGGTCTACAGGAGAAACAGAGCAGGTTGAATATTCTCTACCTAAGAATTATTGCCTTGACCAGACTAGCACTGCAGGTTGTATCCTGTATTACACAGTTCCTTAAATAGTAAACTTACTTAATCACTATACTTCCCCTTCTTTATTCTAAAGGGACACAATTCCTCCACTAGGCAGAATCCTGCATTTTGATAACGTTTCAACTCCCACGGGTCTCCTGTACACATTTCATATTGTTCCTGTAAGAGAGCCTTCTAGTCTGGGCTTCATTCGCCCTTGACCTCCACAGCTGTTCCTCTCAATCTTCTTTTGCACGTGACCTTAGCTCCTAATGCCTCCGCACCCCTTCTGAGAGATAAGAATTACCCAATCAACACTGATAAAACTGCAAGAGTTCTTCCCTATTCAGAGAACCATTTTCAACCAATGAGTTCTCAAATTAACTGAACTTTGTTTCTACTAGAACTCTAAAAATGTTGTCCTCTTTCCCCAAAACAGACCTCTCTTAAGAGTCTACTGATGTCTGGCATTTTTAGCACAAAGTCTTACGGCAGGATTTCTCAATTTCTGCACTATTAACATTCGGGGCTGGATAGTCCTGCATTGCGGGAGTCTCTCCTGTATGTTAAAGACGTTTGGCGCCATCCCTGGCTTCTACTTACTAGAAGCCAGTAGCACACCCACTTCCCAGGGCATGACACCAAAAATGTCTTCAGACGTTGGTCCCTGTCCCTTGGGACACTGCTCCTCTCACCTTCCTCTACCTCCAACCTGAGTTGAGAAATACTATTATGCTAACAGTTACTCTGGATAATTTTCTTCCACTGTCTTTGGGGCTGTAATTTGGATTTGGATCAAGATCAGCCCCTCTGCCGCTCAGCCTGGGCCACTTCCATGAGGATGGGGTGCTGGGGATCAATGGCATCTCCCTCCTTGGAGTCTTGGTGACAGGACAGCTGAGCAAGTCATTTTATCAGCTGCTAGTATTAGACAGTGATCCTCAACCAGTGAAGATGATGGCCAATCCCCATGCTTTTATAGGGTTAACCCTTAGTCAAGATCAGATTTGCATAATCTAGTTAAGGACTTGCAAACCCTTCTAAGGAAAGACAGAAGTCCACTGAAGAATTTAGGACCACAGAACCCTCTGATATCTATCAATGTACTCTTCCCCTTGTGAGACCCAAAAATATAAAAACTTGGTTTAAAAAAGCAGAAAGGATTGATATCAAACTGATATAAGATGTATAGGTCAAATTTTGACTACACATTGATACTAAAAGGGTATAAATATAGGATAAGACCTTAAACCATCTTTATATACCTCCTTTTTCTGATGGTCTTAAATCTGAGGTGGAAAAATTAGTCAGAAAACAGATAGGCTGGCCAGACGATCTCTCTTAGAGGGAACAATCAGAAAACCCAAGGACAAGGACACCTCTAGGTCTAGTCTAGATAAAGACACATGTAATATGATAAGAACAAAGGACACTGGAAGAACAATTGCTCTGTGTTGGAGCAAAAGGTAGTATCTAAAAAGAAAAAGGCAAACTGTCTGGCAGACTAATACCTCTCAGAGTAAGTAGCTGATCTGATCTGCCAACAATTGCCCTTAACAAAAAAACGAGAAAGATTTTCATAAACCATAAAAAGTTCCCAAACCATAAAGATTCCCAAAACCAGAATGTCCCGTTTCTTTTTGATACCAGGACTATATCCTCTATTATAAACGTGACCACTTTGAGTAATAAAAATGTTTCAGTTTTTTTGGTATAAAAATAAAACTTTAAAAAATGTTCAATAATGCCATTTGCAGCAATATGGATGGACCTAGAAATTATCATACTAAGTGAAGTAAGTTAGACAGAAAAAGATAAATATCATATAATATCACTCTTAAGTGGAATCTATAATAATGATACAAATGAACTTATTTACAAGCCAGAAACAGACTCACAGACATAGAAACAAACTATGGTTACCAGATAGGAAAGTGGGTGTGAGGGTGGGGAAGGGATAAATTAGGAGTTTGGGATTAATGTACACACAGTACTATATATAAAATAGATAAACAATAAGGACCTACTGTACAGCACAGGGAACTATATTTAATATCTTATAATAACCTATAATTGAAAAGAATCTGAAAAAGAATATATAAAGCTGAATCACTTTGCTATACACCTGAAGCACTGAAACACATTATAAATTAACTATACTTCAATCTTTTTAAATGGTTAAAAAAATCAAAGTACTGAGAATTTACATGCTTAAAAATAAATTAAAAAAATGAAACCCTTACTTGATAAAAATGTTTCACTGGCAGTATCTCACATACCCCTGCCTTTCTCTTAGCCAGTGGCAGATCCGTGCTCAGCATTCTATTCTTTAGAATGGCCTTGCATTCAGACTCACTGTGTCTACCTGCATCACTTGAGAAAATCAACAATACACATAGACAGCTTCCAAAGGTTTACAGAACTCTTGCAATTACATAATCCAAACCTTAGAGACATCCAGTTCCCTCAGGATTCTTATAAACTTCTAAAAACACATATTTTATATATATCCATGTTTATATAAAATGTGGATGATCTTCTGTTAGATTCTACAGATCGAAAGTCTTGCAGAATTTATTCTATTTGCTGACAATGTTATTGTATAAAGTATACAGTCTCTAAATATCAACTAAAAAAGCCCAGCAGTTTTATTGGTCTCAAGTCCATTATCTAGGTCGTGACATCACACATAATGGAAAGCCTGTTTCCTCTAAAAAATTAAAAGCTATTTGTGACTTTCCCCAGCCAAACAACAATGTGGAAGATCTCTTGGTCTTGTGGGATATGGCAGAAATCTCATCTGAACTGGTTGACCCTATACATAATCTGTTGAAAAGTGGCATGCCAGAACCCTTGACAAACTCACTAGAGATTATCCTCTATAACTTAAAAAATTCCCCAATCACCATAGGCAGTTCTTCTCTTTGTACATGAACTTTGAGGATTCTAACTCAACAGTGCAACAGATTTTATCTAGTTATTCTACCTATGCAGCTCTGAATATTTTCGTACTATTGTCTGCTGGCTAGAAGCCCTTCCTTGTTACAAAGCAACTGTTTGAATAGTGGTAAAGAAATTTTAGGCTTGGATAATAACCCCACATTTGTCTAGTGATAGATGTGTCTACCTATTGCACCAAAACAGTAATTAAGGGATTTTTAAGGCTGTGCCTGTCACCCTGAAGTTTGTTGCCTCTCCAGTACTCAGAATGAATGGCATATTAAAACTGAACCTTGCAAAACTATCCAAGAAACTTCCATTGCTGTGACCAAAGACTACTGTTAGTTCTTATGGCTATTAAGTCTTCTCTGCAAGAACTCATAGACTGTCCACACAAGAGCTGGTTGTTGGATGCCCTACTGGGGACTGCACCTTCTATCCTTTACTGTTTTTTTTTTAAGGCTGATTGGTCAAATACCATAGAGGTTTAATACAGCATACAGTAAGACCAATGTTTTTCCCAAAAATAAGCCACAAAACCCCTGTGACTTTTAGCATGGAGACCTGATTTACTGGAAATGGCACCAATGTAACATTGCTCTTAAACTTCCTTATAAGGAAGCTTATCAGATACTGTTGACCACAAATATTCTAGTAAAACTCTGGGGAATTGACCCTTGAATTCATGTCTCTCAATTAAAAAGACGATCTTCTATCAACCTCCTAAACCTCCACACCAATAGGAAATTGAAAAGTAAGAATGTCTCAGGATTCTCCAGAAGCAGATGGCATTTCAAAGGAGACAGCTTTCCCAAGAACATTGGATTAAGCAGCAGATGGCTAGGTGTGGATCCCAAGATCTTGAGATTGAAAGAAATTCCTGAATACCAATTGCCACATTCTTTCTGCTTCCTTCTTTTGGTGGCTATTTTGTGTGTGTGCGCACGCATGTGTATTTACTAATTTAAGGATTTTGATTATTAAAATAGGATTCTTAAAGTCGTTTCTCTAATCTGGTTATGTTGGGTAAATCAGGAGATAAACAAAGTGTTAAGCAAACCTAGTGATATCAAACCTTTCCTCTATGCAGACTCAAGCTGAAGATATAACCTGCTTTTCTGGACGATCCCAGGTAGGGTAGGATCATGACTAAGTGGCATCATTCAAAGTCATCTAGTAATTACCACATGACTTGTCCTCCCAGGGTCTGCTGTTCTCTCACACAGCCATCCACTCAACAAATGATTGAAATTTAACTACAAAGAGAAAATTCATGAGAAGTCCTGATGGCAGTCATCACCAACAAGCTTGAAACTACAACTGAAATGAATGGAGTAGATATGGAGAACTAAACAAACCAAGATATGGTTTTAAAAAAATGAGACAGTTTCCCTGCTGAGCAACAGGAGGGACGATAAAAGACTAGGAAGGTCAAAATTTCTCCCTTTGTGCCCTTCACATGTCCTTGCCCTATGGAACTGTTTCTCCCCACTCCCTCTTACATTCGACTTTGGCTATTAATTGTTTCTCCTCACCTTAGTTAATGATCCTAAATTGCCCAACCAATGGCTATTGCTCTCCAAGAATAATTTCTCCATTTCTCAGAACCATTTTGACCTATAATTCTCTCCAAATACCTGAATTTCAGCTGACACTAATACTGTAACAGCACAGACCAGGGAGAAGGTATAGCTCAGTGGTAGAGTGCTTGCCTAGCATGTACAAGATCTTGGGTTCAATTCCCAGTACCTCTGTAAAAATAAATAAACCTAAATTACCTCCTCCCATAAAAAATAAATAATAATTTAAAAAAATAGTGCACAGTCCAACAGAATGTTCTGTAATGGTGAAAATGGTTCTGTGCTGCCCTTTAGGCACATGTGACCTTTGAGCATTTGAAATGTGGCTGGTTCAACTGAATTTTAAATTTTATTTTATTTTAATTAATTTAACTTTAAATTTAAGTAGCATATGTAAATTGTGGCTCTTGCATTCGGCAACACAGTAAAATTTGACTCCTTCCTCCAGAAAGAACACTCCTTTGGAGTCTTTCTTGTTTGACATTTAGGTTAAAAGCTTCCCCTTAACAGAGTCAATTTCCTTTATAAACAGCCTATTCTTGACCTTCCTTCAGTTTCATCATCTCTTTAATCTCCCCTTTCCTCATTTCCTCTCTTTTTTCCTTTTAGTCTTTTTTGCTCCTTTTCCTCCTCCACCTTTGCTTTCCCCAATTGCTCCTTTTCTTCCTTTCTTTTTGCCCATTACAGCAAAAGCACTTCTGTTTGCTCAGCTGTCCAATAGCAATTCTGGTGGCAAATAAAGCAGTTCTGTGTAGAGGGGAAGCAGCAGCTAACATATGGAGGCTTTTCTTCTTGACCTATGATATTGGATAAGTACCCTCCGCCCCAACCCTAGCTCCAATTCATTTTAAGTCAACCTTGATCATCTTTTTATACACCTTGCTGTCATATTCATAGTCCTCACTGGTTGTCTGGCCTTTTATTACTTAATCTGAAACCTATCCACTTCTTACATCGATTACACATTTATATAAATTGTATCTCCCTGAAACCATAACAATGTGTTAGTTTTAATTTAAAACGTATTTGTAGGAAAAAGCAGCCAAATTAGCTATTGGGTATGATGTATCTGCCATAAATTCAAAGTTTTTTAGTTTCAACTTTTTCAGATTTACAAAATACATTGAAACAGGAAGAACAGTAAAGAGGAAGAAAAACAGAATCACACTAAATTTTAAAAAAAATATTCCAGAGACTGTAATTAAAATGTTGAACTGAGTTAATATGTTTCATAACTTTTTTGATCAGAACCTTACTAAAATAATAGTGAAGAAATAAAAAAGATATTATAACTGGTTTTTTGAATGGGCTGGAATTGGTGGGGATACAAGAAAGAAAAATAACTTTTTCAGTCTCTACTTTTAAGTGTGCAAAGTTGAATCTTACTTTCCACCCTGGAGATGTTTCAGGTGTGTCTGATAGATTTTTCTGTTATTTCCAGATAATAGAAGAGTCTTCATTAGTCTAATCTCAATCTAAACTTCTGTTTCATATTCATTTCAAAGTTTGGATTCCCACTCCTTTTGCAACCCCACCCCCAACTGAAGCCTGCCCCAGGGTTGGAATCTTGCAACAGGAGAAGGAAACATGTTCTGTATTTTATTGATTTCTCTCCCTTCATTCACTCTTTTGACTTTGGCTCTTCCAAGATTAAAATGGGAAAGAGTGACGAGTGATAAAGGAAAATAATGTTTGTTTATTTAGCTAATGCTGTTTATGACTCTTAACTGTGAGGTCCACTTTCTCGCAGCTATCTAAACGTCTGTCTCTTACAAGGTACTCACTTTGCATGAGATGTACTTATTCTCCACCTCCCCACTCCTGGAGCTGGAAGACCCTCCCTCACAATTCCCTGACTTAAAATGGTCACTGTCTGGCTGACCTGTTATGACTTCTCCTCAGCTCATTCCCTGGCAGAAGACTTCATATCTTTTCTGATGTTGTACACTTGTACCAGACGTTTTCTCTTTAGGCAGCGACCTTTCAAGTTATCTCTAGCCAAGTTGCTTTCTGTGGTAGTTACTAAGCCCATGGGGGAAAACAGTAACAACAACATCAATAACATTATTTTTGCACCAAAATCTGTGTGGTTAAGTTGCAATCACTAGAGTTCTCTGTCATCACTCAGCTGTTTTCCAGTTGATATTAAGTCACCATATTTTGTAACTCCAGACTTCCTGGAAAACAAGCCAAGTTTTCCAAGAGTTTTCTCACTGTGTATTGCTCTGGTTCTATAATAGAACAGTCAACCATAAAGAAAAAAGAATCCAACTGACATAAGATACTTCATCAGTTAATACTGAATGCTAGAAGACTATAGTCAATCTTTAAATTAAAAAAAAAAAAAGCAAATTAAAATCTAAGATTGCATTCCAGTCATACTACCCATCAAAAGTGGAGAAAGAGGCATTTCTGGTCAAGATGGCAGAGTAGTAGAACCATGAACTCACCTCTTCTCACAATCACAACAAAACCAAAACTGACTGCTAAACACCTAGCAAAAAAGATCTTCAACTGAAAACATAAAGAGGGAACCACAGCAGGATGGTAGGAGGGATGTGCTCACGATATAATCAGGCCTCATACCCTCTAGGTAGATGAACCACAAGCTGGAGAAAAATTATATTGCAGAGGCCCTCTCACAGGACTGAGTACTGAGCCCCATGTCAGGTTCCCTGGCCTGGGGTTCTGGCAGTGGGAGGAGGAGGCCCCAGAGCATATGGTTTTGAAGCCCAGTGGGGCTTAATTGCAGGAGTTCCACAGGACTTGGGGAAACAGAGACTTAACTCTCTTGGAAAGTGCAAACAGAATCTCATGTGCACCAGGACCAAAGGCAGAGATAGTGATTTCATAGGAACTGGGACCAGACCTGCCTGCTGGTTTTGGAATGACTCCTGGGGAGGTGGGTGGGGGCAGCTCTGTCTTACCCTGGAGACAATGAAGCTGGTGGCAGACGTTTGGGGAGTGTTCACCTATATGAGCTTTCCTGGAGACCAACATCTTGCTTGGGTCATTAGTGCCAAGACCTGGCCCCATCCAACAGCCCATAGGCTTAAGTGCTGGGAAGCCTCAGGCCAAACAATGTACTGGGAGGGAACGCAGCCCCATCTATCAGTAGACTTCCTGAGCCCACGGCCACCTCTAGACATGTCTCTAGACACATCCCTGCCCACCAGAGGGTGGAACCCAGCTCCAGCCAGCAGTGGGCAGGCACCAACTCCTCCTGCCAGGAAACCTACATAAGCCTCTAGCCCAGCCTCACTCACCAAGGGACAGATACCAGAAGTAAGAAAACAATAATCCCACAGCCTGTAGGAGTTAACAAATGCACGTCAGACTCTACCCTGGGACCAGCTGGACTCTGGCCCTTGAGTGACCAGAGGGGAGACCACTGTCAGGATGCACAGGATGTCTCACACAGAGGGCCACCTCTCCAAGGTCGAGAAATGTAACTAACCTACATAAAAATATAAACAAAAATTTAGACAAAATGAGGTGGCAGAGGAATATGTTCCAGGCAAAGGCACAAGATAAAATCCCGGAAGAAGTAAGTAATAAAGCAATAGGCAATCTACCTGAGAAAGAGTTTAGAGTAACAATTATGAAGATGACCAGAGAACTTGGGAGGAGAATAGATGGACAAAGTGAAGTTTTTAGCAAAGAGTTAGAAAATATCACCCAAACAGAGTTGAAGAATAAAATTACCAAAATGAATAATATACTGGAAGGAAACAAGAATAGACTAAATGAGGCAGAAGAATGGATCAGTGAGCTGGAAGACAGAATAGTAGAAATCACTACTGCAGAACAGAAAAAAGTAAAAAGAATGAAAAGAAATGAGGATAGTTTAAGAGACCTCTGGGACAACATGAAGCACATTAGTATTCACATTATAGGGGTCCTAGAAAGAGAAGGGGGAGAGAAAAGCCCTGATAAAATATTTGAAGAGATAATAACTGAAAACTTCCCTAATTTGGGAAAAGAAACAGTCACCCAAGTCCAGGAAACACAGAGTCCCATATAGGATTAACCCAAAGAGGAACATGCCAAGGCACACAATAATGAAACTGAAAAAAAAATAAATAAATAAAGATAAGGGGAAAATATTAAAATCATAAAGAGAAAAGCAACAAATAACATACAAGGGAATTGGCGTAAGGTTATCAGCTGACTTTTCAGTAGAAACTCCACAGGTCAGAAGGGAGTGGCACAATGTATTTAAAGTGATGAAAGGGAAAAACCTATGACCAAGAATACTCTACCCAGCAAGGCTCTCATTCAGATTTGATGGAGAAATCAAAAGTTTACAGACAAACAAAAGCTGAAAGAATTCAGCACCACCAAACCAGCTTTACAACAAATGTTAGAGGAACTTCTCTAGGTAGAAAAGAAAAGGTCATAATTAGAAATAAGAAAAGTAATCATGAGAGGAGGAGGCTATGAATGCAGGGTATTTAAAATGCATTTGAAATTAAGAGATTGGCAACTTAATCATGTATATATATGATAGTTTGGTTAATTGCAAACCAAAAATCTATAATAATATACACACAATAAAGAAAGAAGAATCCAAATGTAACTGTACAGTCATCAAATCACAAGAGAACAAAGAGAAGAAAGAGAAACAAAAGAACTACAAAAACAAATTCAAAACAATTAACAAAATGGCAATAAGAACATATGTATCAATAATTACCTTAAATGTAAATGGATGAAACGCTCCAACCAAAAGACACAGACTGCCTGAATGGATACAAAAACAAGATCCATATATATGCTGCTACAAGAGATTTACTTCAGAGCTAGAGACACTTGCAGGCTGAAAGTGAGGCAATGGAAATGACAGTCCATGCAAATGGAAACCAAAAGAAAGCTGGAGTGGCAACACTTATACCAAAGAAAATAGACTTTAAAATAAAGACTGTTACAAGAGACAAAGAAGGACACTACATGATGCTCAAGGGATCAATCCAAGAAGATGTAACAATTGCAAATATATATATGCATCCAACATAGGAGCACCTCAATATATAAGACTGTTAACAGACATAAAAGGAGAAATCGACTATAACACAACAATAGCAGGGAATCTTAACATTCCACTTACATCAATGGACAGATCATCCAGACAGAAAATCAATAAGGAAATATAGGCCTTAAATGACACATTAGACCAGATAGACTAATTGATACTTATAGAGCATTCCATCCAAAAGCAGCAGAATACACATTCTTCTCAAGTGCACATGCAACATTCTCCAGAGTAAATCACATGTTGGCCCACAAAGTCAGCCTTGATGCATTTAAGAAAACTGAAATCATATCAAGCATCTTTTCTGACCACAATGCTATGAGATTAGAAATCAACTATAAGAAAAGAAAAAAAAAAAAAAAACTACAAAACTGCAAACACATGGAGACTAAACAATATGTTACTAAACAACCAATGGATCACTGCAGAAATAAAAAAGGAAATAAAAAAATACTTAGAGACAACTGAAAACAAAAATGCAATGTTCCAAAACCTCTGGGATGCAGGAAAAGCAGTTCTAAGAGGGAAGTTTATAGCAATACAAGCCTACCTCAAGAAATAAGAACAATCTCAAGTAAACAACTTAACTTTACACCTAAAGCAGCTAGAGAAAGAACAAAACCAACCCATCCACATTTTCCTTAGTAGAAGGAAAGAAATCTTAACTATTAGATTATAAATAAGTGAAATAGAGACTAAAAAACAATAGAAAAAAAGCAATGAAACTAAGCTGATTCTTTAAAAAAAAAATAAACAAAATTAGTAACTCATTAGTCAGACTCATCAAGAAAAAAGGAAGAGGGCCCAAATTAATAAAATCAGAAATGAAAAAGAAGTTACAATTGACACCACAGAAATACAAGGGATCATAAGAGGGTACTATGAGGAATTATACACAAAAAAAAAAAAAAAAAGGACAACCTAGAAGAAATGGACAATTGCTTAGAAAGCTACAATTTTCCAGGAAGAAATAGAAAATATGAATAGACCAATTACCACTACTGAAATTGAATTAGTAATTTAAAAACTCCTAACGAACAAAAGTCCAGGACCAGATGGCTTTGGAGGCAAATTCTACAAAACATTTAGAGCAGAGTTAACACTTATCCTTCTGAAACTACTCCAAAAATTTGCAGAGGAAGGAATACTTTCAAACTCATTCTATGAGGCCACCATCACACTGATACCAAAACCAGACAAAGGTATTACAAAAAAAAAAAAAAGGCCAATATCACTTATGAATATAGATGCAAAAATCTTCAACAGAATACCAGCAAATCAACTCCAATAAAAGGATCATACACCATGATCAAGTGGGATTTATCCCAGGGAAGCAAGGATTTTTTTCAATATCCACAAATCAATCAAAATGATATACCACAATAACAAATTAAAGAACAAAAATCATACAATCATATCAATAGATACAGAAAAAAACTTTTGATAAAATTCATCTATTTATGATAAAAACTCTCCAGAAAGTGGGCACAGAGTGAAATACCTCAACGTAATAAAGGCCATATATGACAAACCCACAGTTAACTTTATTTTCAGTGATGAAAAGCTGAAAGCATTTCCTCTAAGATTAGGAACAAGGTAAGGATGTCCCATCTCATCATTTTATTCAACATAATTTTGGAAGTCCTAGCCACAGCAATCAGAAGAAAAAGAAGTAAAAGCATCCAAACTGGAAAAGAAGAAGTAAAACTATCATTGTTTGCAGATGACATGATGCTATACATAGAAAATTCTAAAGATGCTACCAAAAAACTACTAGAGCTCATCAATGAATTTGGTAAAATTGCAGGATACAAAATTAATATACAGAAATCAGTTGCATTTCTACACACTAACAATGAAATAGCAGAGAAAGAAATTAAGGAAACAATCCCATTCCTTACCACTGCATCAAAAAGAATAAAATATATAGGAATAAACCTACCTAAGGAGGCAAAGGACTGATACCCTGAAAACTATAAGACACTGATGAAAAGTTGAAGATAATGCAAACTGATGGAAGGATATACTATGTTCTTGGATGGAAGAATGACTATGTTAAAATGGCCATCTATCTGAATACAGATTCAATGCAACCCCTATCAAATTACCAATGATATTTCTCACAGAACTGAAACAAAAAATGTTAAAATTTGTATGGAAACACAAAAGACCTCAAATAGCTAAAATCTTGGGAAAGAAGACTGAAGCTGGAGGAATCACACTCCCTGACTCCAGACTACACTTCAAAGCTACAGTAATCAAAACAGTATGGTACTGGCATAAAAACAGACACATAGATCAATGGAACAGGATAGAAAGTCCAGAAATAAACCCACACACTTACCATCAATTAATCTATGACAGAGGAGACAAGAATATACAATGGAGAAAAGACAGTCTCTTCAATAAGTGGTGCTGGGAAAACTGGACAGCTACCTCTAAAAGAATAAAATTAGAACATTCTCTACACCATATACAAAAATAACTCAAAATGGATTAAAAAACTAAGGGTAAGACCAGATACTATAAAACTCCTAGAAGAAAACATAAGTAGACACTCCTTGACATAAATCACAGCAATATTTTTTCCAGACCAGCTCCTAGAGTAATGGAAATAAAAGCAAAAATAAACTAATGAGACCTAATTAAATTTATATCTTCTGCACAGCTAAGGATACCATCAACAAAACAAAAAGAAAACCTACAGAATGGGAAAAAAAAATATTTGCAAATGGGAAAAAAATATTTGCAGCAAGGGACTAATTTCTAAAACATACAAATAGCTCATACAGTTTAATATCAAAAAAAAAAAAAAACAAGCAATCCAATAAAAAAAAAAAAAAAATGGGCAGAAGACCTAAATAGATCTCTTTCCAAAGAAGACATCCAGATGGCCAACAGGCAAATGAAAGGATGCTCAACATCGCTAATCATTAGAGAAATGCAAATCCAACAGACAATGAGGTATATCCTCACATCAGTCAGAATGGCCATCATTAAAAAGTCTACAAATAAATTCTGGAAAGAGTGGAGAAAAAGGAACCCTCCTACACTGTTGGTGGGAATGTAAATTGTGCAGCCACTATGGAGGACAGTATGGAGGTTCCTTAAAAAATTAAAAATAGATTTACCATATGATCCAGCAATCCCACTTCTGGGCATATATGCAGAGAAAACTATATTTCAAAAAGGCACATGCACCCCAATGTTCATAGTAGCACCATTTACAGTAGCCCAGACATGGAAACAACCTAAATGTCCACTGACAGATGAATGGATAAAGATAATGTGGTGTATATATATGCAATGGAATATTACTCAGCCATAAAAAGAATGAAATAATGCCATCTGCAGCAACAGGGATGGTCCTAGAGATTATCACATTAAGTGAAATAAGTCAGACAGAGAAAGACAAATATATAATCTCACTTATATACAGAATCTAAAAAAAATACAAATTTTATTTACAAATCAGAAATAGACTCACATACATAGGAAACAAACCATTGGTAACCAGAGGGGAAAGATAGGGAAAAGGGTAGATTAGGAGTTTGGTATTAACAGATATACATTACTATACACAAAATAGATAAGCAACGAGGACCTACTGTATAGCACAGGGAACTATACTCAATATCTTGTAGTAACCTATAATGAAAAAGAATATGAAAATGAATGTATGTATGTATATGTATGATTATACACCAGAAATTGACACAACATCATAAATTGGCTATACTTTAAAAAATCTTTAAAAAATACTTACTGCAAAGCTACAGTAATCACAGTATGGTACTGGCCTAAGGACATATATACATTTATCAAAAGAATATACACACATATCAAAAGAATAGAATTGAAGTCCAGAAATACACCCATATATTTATGGGCAATTGATTCTTAACAAGGATGCCAACACAATTTAGTGGGGAAGGAATAGACTTTTCAACAAATGGTTTTGGGACAACTGGAAATCCACATGCAAAAGAGTGAAGTCCTACTTCATATCATATACCAAAAAGAATTCAAAATGAGTCAAAGATCTAAGCATAAGGGATAACACTATAATGTCCTATCTTCCTACCTTGCCAAAAAAATAATTTTATGACAATTTGGAAATTGTGTTTAAATTTATGTTTTCATATGACAATGTCATAAAAAAAATCAAAGATAATTGAGTTTAATTATATGTCTGTGTATCCTGTTGATAGGCTGGCAATGTTTGGATTAGTAATAAAAGAAAGATACATATAATCCATAAAAAACTGAAGAAAGAATGAAGGAATTTCACACATGCAAGAGCTCAGAAAATTTACTTCCCATGTACAAGTTATTAGTAAGTTATTGGAGGATATGTACCAGGAAAACAAGAAAGTAAACCAAAAAAGAGAACATCATGGCTTCAAGAAATAGCAGCTCCAATTTCAAAAAGTAGGGAAGGGAGGAGGGTATAGTTCAGTGGTAGAGCACGTGCTCAGCATGCATAAGGTGCTGGGTTCAATTCCCAGTAATTCCATTAAAAAACAAATAAACCTAATTACCCCCAAAGAAAATTAAAAAAATATATATGGAAGGACAGAGCTCTTTGGCAGGTCAGATGACAACCAATCTAATCTAGAGCAAAATGATCAGTCTCTTCTCAGAGAAAGGTCTCAAGATTAAAAAGGGTTTCCATATGATCATACTATGAAAGTTTGAAAAAACTTGATAGGCAAAATACAGAAAAAACAATCAGTATTTACTGTCCTAGGCTGTGAGTTGCCCTTTCACCAAAGGAGAGGAGCCAGGCACTATTAATCACTGGATCCGAAGTTCCTGTCTTAGTTTCTGACACTCGGAAAGCATGGCAAACATACTTTTAATAACTCAATCCTTATTATTGTTCTTCTGTAAGTAGAAGTCTTTTTGGTTGAATCCTCCCCATCCTGGACTCCCATCACTATTCTGTCTTATCGCTTTGTAATAGTAAATACTTGTGCTAATTTATAGCTCTTATACAGGCTTATTATGTTGATATTTAAGTGTAAAAGTACTGTTGATATTATATAAATGGTTCTCAAGCAACAGAGAATATCTAGGAACTGTATGAAAAGGCAGATTCCGTGAAATTCAGGTGATTGCAACTGGAATGCAGTCCAGAGAGCTGAATTACGGACAGCCACTCCAGGAGATTCTGATATGAGCGGATTGTGGCCCCCATCACTAGAAACTATGCTTTTTAGACTTTGATTTGTTCAAAGGGAGCTTAGAATTAACTCTAGGGTGGATATTGTTTTCATTATTTTCTAATGTGGAAAAAAAATCTTCCCCCAAATTCATCACTCATTTTCCATTTTAGCAACTCATGTACAAATAAATTATAGTGTGAATAGATAATATTTTGTTTTAAAGGAGTACGGTATGTTATTCCCTAGGGAAGAAAAATACCCAAGATTTATTTATCTATTCTGCCTCAGTTATATGCCATGGTAGTGGCTTAGTTTCTCTACATCTACATTTTTCTCTTAAAATTGCTACTTTTCAGCTGTCTAGACTTATGACTGCCTGAGAAGAAATATGAGCATGAAAGAGTAAAAATAATTTAGATTGCAGTGCTAACATGCCTCTATAGTGCTAAAGTTGTATTGTTTAAACATTATTTCAAAAAACTATTAGATTATTGGCTTCCCGGTTTGAAATTCTTTCCTGAGTGTTCCTAAGTTTTCCTTTTCTAAATATTTTTATAGAGTATTACATTATGCAGCACATGTATCTTAGTTCATTCATTTATAGATGTGTTTCCTTAAGAAGTGGTGTGTTAGTGATCTCCACTATATACAATGAGCTAGAAACTATGCATTATTTTCCTTTCCAAGAAAAACTAAATTGATGCACAGAATGATTGTTTGTTAGTAGCTGAAATTGCAGCAGAGAGGTAGACTTGCCTTATTAAGATGAAATTTCTGGTTTTATTTATTCTGGAAAAAAAGAAAAGCTCTATTTCCAAATAAAGGATTAGTCTGGGGACCTGTGCTGCCGTGTCGAATAGAGAAGTGGGATGAATATTATAGCTCACTTTTTATATTGGTTTATTTGTAGGTAGGAAAAAATGAGAAATTGGAGAGAGTATTAGTTCACATTAAAAGGTAAAACACGAATACGCCACTGTCAATTCAGGCTGTGCTTGTTGATTTCCAAATAACAACCTTGTCTCTGGAGTCATTAAAAGTATTGCTCTCCTGAGAAGAGGCCGAGGTTCTCTGCCTTCAAAGCTGAATAAACCTGGTGTATCATTTGTCATTCTTTATGGAATGTGGCCCGGAGGATCTTTAAAAAAAAAAAAAAAAGCTACAAAAATTATCTATGCTACCTCCTTTCCAAAAGGATGTAGGCATCTGCATTTAGTAAATTTTTTTAGTCATAAAGCCAGTAAATATTTCAATTCTTTACAGTTAACATTTCTCCAAAAGATGTTTCACTGGGTACCACTGGTTAACATTTGCTTGATTAAAAAAAAAAAAAGTCATTCTGTTCCTTCCAGATACAGTATTTTTTAAAATCCAAAAAGTACATATTCTTTACCTAGAAAATATATGAATATTAAATTACCTAATACGGTAATAGATGGAAGGAGATACAGAAATTTAAAGCATTGTTTTAATATTTCCCAGGGACAAATCACTACTGTGCCACCAGTAAGTGTACACTGGTTTTATACCTAGACCTGTAGGTAGAGTTTGCCCCGCCACTGCTCGGCCTGGACAGGCTGAAGACGCCCCTTCCCCACTGAGGCTGTTGAGGGGACAGCTGATGCAGAGGACGCCTGGAGATGCGTTTCCTTAAGAAGTGTGTATTAGGGATCTCTGCTGTATCCGCAGCAGAGTATAAACCAGGAGGAAAGAGAGGTTTTGGGTAGCAGAGTTCTCTGAGTGAAATGGATTCAGTATTATGCTTAGGGAACATTTTGGGAATAGCAAAGTGTTTACAGAAACCACAAAGTTCCATTACTATGGGCTAGTAAGGGAACTGAGGAGTACTAAAATTGTTAATTTGACTGTTTAAAACATGTGCTTTTGAAAGACTTCCTGGGGTCACACAGTGGGTGTTCTCACCTAAGAAACTCCTTTCTCAAGAACCCTCTAGACTCAAGATATCTTAGACCCTCTTCTGAATTTCTGAGGTTTATTTTACAAGCCATTCAAAAGATGACAATGTAAATAGTGTTGTACGGAGATACTTACTGGCAGTTAAATCATCAATTTATTTACATTTATTGAGTGCCACTATTGTTTTGGTTTATAATGCAAAAATAATTGATGCAGTTCAAAAATTTGTATTCATTTCAATTTATGTTTAACTCTTTCTTCCATTAAAAAAAATAAGTCATTTAAATAAAGTATACATTTCTTAGGTAATGTTGAGAAGTAGTGAGCTTCTAACATAGAATATAAGGGGAAAAACAGCAGTTAACTTGGGAGGTGAAAATATATATAAGAAGTGTTAAATTTTAAATATTGGTACTGTCTCTACTACTGGGAATAATTTAATCTGTAAAAATTAAGTTTTATTTAGACATAAGTAGTGATGTCTAAAGAAGAATGAAAGCTTTTGAAAGCTTTTTTCTTTAGGGCCCCATCTTAACATATCTAAGTATTTTACCTCAAAAGTGTTATCTTTGATTGCATGTTCTTTATACAATATGAAGTACATTCAAATTTTAAAATTGAAGAGAAATTACAAGTTGAGAATTCAGCAGCTTATTTCTTGCTTTTTAGAAATTACAATGCCGTACTGCATTTTATTATATTTTATTGTGTTTTTCTAAATTCTGATGAATTTTATATATCCACTTTGATTCTCATTCAAATGGATTTAGCTCCTGTAATATTGTTTATTCCATTTTATGCAACTGCAAATCGAAATAAATGGAATTAAAAGAATTTTAGGACTTCCCTTTTTTCATCATCTACGATAATTTTTGAGTAAATAAAAGATGGGGAAACCTTGACACCAGAATTTCAAATGAATAAAACTTAAAGACACACGTTAAAAATATAAGTAACCTAGTATTAAATAAAAATTCTAACTTATATTTGTGGCCACACTTAAAAACACTGATTTCTTTAAGAGACAAATTTATTATATTTTTTTCTATATAATCACTGTGTTTATTCTTAAGAAACCAGCTTAAGTTTAAAGTATTTTATTTAGATCACAAACATCACAGTTACTTTAAAATATTCAATCTGATATGTTGAAAATTCATTAAATTTCTTAAGTGATCAAAGAGTGGAAGAAATATACTAAGTATGTTTATACTCACAAAAAAAGATTTGCATATAACATCTATATTTGAGATTAATACGTAACATACTTGGGATACCAGTTCCTATTCTGTTTCTCAGAGAATGCTTTTTAATCTGTTTCTTCTTTGTTACATTTTTGATAATATGTATTTTGAATTCTCACAAATACAATCTTATTTTTTAGATGAAATCTGTAAGGAAAGTGAAGCCCAATAAAGCCAAACTATTTGCTTAGGATCCTCAGGTTGACTCAACTCAGCATTAAGAAGTTCATGATCCTCCCTAACTCTTAGACCATCCTTAGTACCTGAGCCCCACAGGAATTTCTTGAATAGAAATGTTTTCATCCTATTAACTCATTTGAACAGCTTTAAATGCTCCCAGAGAACTGCTATGACTCTATTCTAGTCCAACCCAATTACTCTGTTTGTTGCTCTGCAGTTTGAATTAGCTTATTTTTTTCTCAGCTCCCTTTTTCCTTTACTTACTATGTAATGCTTATGATTGCTGAAGACAACAGCATCTCTGTAAAACGTCAAGAGACCTGGTAAGATTTCAAATACCCAAATTATCATCAAAAAAATAAAAGAGATAAAAAGCGAGAGGACATTTTTACTTGTATGTTCATTTAAAAAGAAGATATGTATCAAGTTAATATGATGATGTAATATCATGTTAACTTCTTCAAGTAAGTTATTAATTAAAGATACATTAAGTAGTTTATTACACAATTTTTGCTTCGTTGGGCAAAACTTTGTTTTATTAGCATTGGAAAAGACAAAGGCAAGAGATAGACCAGCATAAGGATGTCTTAGAAGGGGCTGTCTTGAGCCCAGAAATAAACCCACAAACTTTTGGTCAATTAATCTTTGACAAAGGAGGCAAGAACATACAATGGAGTAAAGACAGTCCTTCAGCAAATGGTGTTGGAAAAACTGGTCAGCAGCATGGAAATCAATGAAGTTAGAACACTCCCTCACATCATACACAAAAATAAAATCAAAATGGCTTAAAGACTTAAAAGTAAGACAAGACACAATAAACTTCTTAGAAGAAAACATTGGCAAAACATTCTCTGACATACATCTCAGCAGTGTTCTCCTAGGGCAGTCTACCCAGGCAATAGAAATAAAAGCAAAAATAAACAAATGGGACCTAATTCAATTTATAAGCTTTTGCACAGCAAAGGAAACCATAAGCAAAACAAAAAGACAAGCTACGCAATGGGAAAAAATATTTTCAAATGATGCAACTGATAAGAGCTTAATTTCTAGAATATATAAACTCATACAACTTAATAAGAAAAAAACAAACAACCCAATCCAAAAATGGGCAGAAGACCTAAACAAGCAATTCTCCAATGAAGACATACAAATGGCCAATAGGCACATGAAAAAATACTCAATATCACTAATTATCAGAGAAATGCAAATCAAAACTACAATGAGGTATCACCTCACACCAGTCAGAATGGCCATCATTCAGAAGTCCATAAACAAAAAATGCTGGAGAGGGTGTGGAGAAAGGGAACCCTCCTACACGACTGGTGGGAATGTAGTTTGGTGCGCCATTATGGAAAACAGTATGGAGATTTCTCAAAGACTAAAAATAGACTTACCCTATGATCCAGCAATCCCACTCCTGGTCATATATCTAGAGGGAACCTTACTTCAAAAAGATACACGCACCCCAATGTTCATAACAGCACTATTTACAATAGCCAAGGCATGGAAACAACCTAAATGTCCACTGACAGATGACTGGATAAAGAAGTTTTGGGTATATTTATACAATGGAATACTACTCAGCCATAAAAAATAATAAAATAATGCCATTTGCAGCAACATGGATGGACCTGGAGATTGTCATTCTAATTGAAGTCAGAAAGAGAAAGAAAAATACCATATCACCTATATGTGGAAATAATTTAAATAAAAACTTATTTACAAAACAGAAACAGACTCACAGACATAGAAAACAAACTTGTGGTTACCAGGAGGGAAGCAGGGGAGGGATAAACTGGAAATTCAAGACTTGCAGATACTAACTAATATATATAAAATAGATAAACAAGTTCATACTGTATGGCACAGGGAACTATATTCAATATCTTATATTAACTTATGGTAAAAAAGAATATGAAAATGAATATACGTATGTTCATGTATGACTGAAGCATTATGCTGTATACCAGAAACTGACACAACATTGTAAACTGACTATACTTCAATAAAAAAAATTATATGTATATATATATATATAAAAGAAGGGACCTATCTTAAAATATACACATGGAGCTGAGCTTTTGAAGCACAATTAAACTGAAAGTTTCATAGATGTCATGTTGTATTCCTAAAATTGTATTTCCCCAAAATATGGTCTTTTGGAGTATCCAAAAGCTTCATACTGATATCAGCATTCAAAAACACACTGACATATAAATTTTTAAAATGGCAATAGATTAGGATAGCTTTTGCCTTGAGGTAACTACGTGGGCTAGTATTATAATAGCTACCCAAAATGCCAGTGTATTTTTGAGTATGTACTTTGAAGCTAGGCCACTGTCTATTTTTAGATGATGGCATTACAGATCTCCACATCTGTTCAACCCAACATTGTGTGCTTTTCTACACCCACACTGAAAATAATGTGTGGCACGGACTGAGGATTAGGTATTCACTCCTTTTGACTAGTTTATTTAGAAATATTGGTTGACTGCTATTCAGTTCAAAGAAGACATATCCATTTGCTCCATCACTTTTAATCAGACTGTTTGGCTTCCTTTGTATAATTTAAAAGAATACACTTATTTCTGAACAGGTTTGGACAACTATCATCAATTAACTGGCACTGCACTTCTATGGTGAAGACCCTTATAGAGAGGAAGCTGTTTGACATATGACAATGAGCTGGAAGATATGGGAATAGACATTTTACAATATATATTTATTCAGAACTATATTGCAAGACTAGCCTGTTCAGGGTGAACAGTTATTGTACGGAACAGTCTCTGAAATCATATGTAAGTTTTCAATAGCATGTTAAGTATAGAAGATATTTAATGGTGTAAGAAATATTCAGAACCTAATAGACTTGCAAAACACAGGTAAGTATAACATAACTTTCAGCCACAACTTTCCTACCTTGAATTCAATTCAGCTGGAATGCAGGACATTTTTCCAGCTATTAAATAGAGCAGTTTGAATTTTTGTAGCGTGACTATCGTCAGAGTACACACCCAGATTACTCCCCTTCTGCCAGCAAATTTTCAGGTTATTTTTTATTTTTAGGTGCCTCTCCTACTCCCTCCCATCTATTCTCACCCACTCTACAAGGAATACTCAAAACAAGGGTACAGAGGTGTGAATGAAAAATACTGCAAACATATCAGTGAACAAAGAATGCTGAAAGTATCAAGTCATCAACGGCTGCCGCCACCCCCCAGTGAAGACAAGCCTGCAGCCCAGCCTCTGCAGCCACTCACAATGGTGCACCCTGAGGGGGCTCAGAATAATAAAGGACAAGACACTGGCCCTAGAGAGCTAGGTGCTTGTCAAAGGAATGAATTCAATGAGCCCCTATGTTTGCTTCCTCCCATACATAGAAAAGCATTAAAGTCTTTAACTTGAGATGTCTGGCTTTCTTTAGTTAACAAGTAATCTTTTAATGTTCCAACTACCTGGTCTTTGTTGTAAAGCTCCTGTGTATCCTAGCTCCTTCCCTACCTCCTTGGAGCAGTCCCTCAGAGCCATCTGAGAGGCTGTCATCCCAGGATGAGTCCTTAGAATTGTCTACCGAATAAAATACAACTCTCAACTTTTAGGTTGTGCATTTATTTCAGTTGACAGAGGGGACTTTTTACAAATGTGTAGTATGTCTAGTTTTCAAACCTCAACCATCGTTCCTACCCAGCCTTCCCTATTGGAAAGGACAGACCAGAGCAGTCAGAGGCTGCCCATCCATGACTGCCTGCTGGGTCTGTTGACGTGAGCTGGCACCTAGACTCACTCCACCAAAGCAACTGGTGTGTTTGGCTAAGGAGATCGATTTCCTTATCCACATACCTCAGGTCTGAAGCCTAGACATATGTGCATGATTCGTCTATATCAAAAATTCAAGATGGAGTTAAGAGTTCTGTATAATTGAACTGAGTTATTCTAAAAGCTCAAATCTTTGCATGTAAGAAGTAGAATGTAATAAAATGTGTGTGCACTCCCATAGAAACCTTCAAGTGCTGTAGTGACTGGATTATTGACTCGAGGGAGCCATGGGAAAATCTAAGAAATGTTTTGTTTTGTTTTTTTTCTGATGGCAGTGGTAATGGGTACTGTGGAAGGAGGTTAGTTTTTAAGGACACCGAACTTCTTTTCCCCTGCTTTGCATTCTCGCACTCACTCTGCCTTCTTCCTGTCTTTGCTAAAAGCAAAACCCACTATTTCCTCTATCAACATGTAATGTTTGTGGGGAGAGACATCTTTTCATTGCAGATTGCTTTTGAGAAGAGAGAAACTTCTCGAGGTTAAAAATGTTTATTGTTTTCCTACTTGCTAAATTGCCTTGTAAGTATCCTACATAGAGAAAAGAATGCTGATTATAATAAAGATGACTGTGTTTGTTATTGAGAAAATTTCAGTTCCTAAGAAAATCTTTCCAAGTGATATGAAGCTAGTTTGTAATAACCTTGGTTTTATAAGCTATAACCTGATAAAACTATATGAAGCCAATGTCCGGAGCTAAAAAAATGTTAGATGCACCACCAGGAATGGAGCACAACGTTTCATATGTTTTTATTTTTTGTTCTTTACAGGCCCTCTGCAGCACCATTGCTGGCTTCTGGATGCCACTGTGGAATTTTAATAGTCCCAATTTCAGGCACAATTTGTTTTTTGTTGACGTGTCAGACCTATTCTAGTGGGGGCTAAAACCATGCAACTAGTCAAGTGCAAAACAGCTTAAGGGAAATATCAGGGAATGTAGGAGAATGGAGATCGCAAAAACAGACTTTCATTTATAGCCTCAATTTACATATTCAGATGCCCATAGTCTTTTAAAAATAACAATAAAATAAACCGAGTAATCAAGTACATGTGAATGTAGTTTCTTATGTGACTCATCTGCATGTGGCTAAGCAGGTATTTGAAGTAGGACATGATCACCTTAGCAGATTAATAACCAAGCCAGCACTATAATATCATCAAAGAGGAAAAGAGCCTTCCTCAGGAATTATTTCTTTCATAAAGAGAACAACCTTGTCCGGTGTTGACCAGGGTACACCTTGGGATGAATAAATTACGGTTGTGACTGAGTACAGAAAAAATGCCTGCAACATATAGTCATACACCTGTCATAACAAGAGGACAATGTCATTTGCTGCACAAATGCAGAGTGGAAAATGACATTAGTAAGTTTCAAGTCTTCAATAGGGATACATAAAGCAGAAACATTTAGAAATACAAAATTCATGATTATCTTCATTTTGACAATAATGTGATATCTAAGTGTTAATAATGACATCTCTAACTATGCCCACTTTTTTTTTTCTCTTCACTTGTTTATTTTCCTCTAACCACCAAATGTATATATTTTAGCTAAAATTATCTCTGGATTTTACATTTTATTCTAGTCAATCCTGTATGTTTATGTTTACTGTCATCAAAAGGCTTTTTAGTTGCCTATTTATCCAGAGTTTAAAGAAACAGCTCAATTATAAAGACTATACCACAAAATATTACCAAATAGGTCATATAAATGATGAAATGAGGCAATGTAAGAAATTGAAGTGCTTCCTAAAAACAGAATACAAAATCATAATCCATAAAATTTTCTAAGTGTATTTTATCCCATGGGAAAGCCCAGACTTAATAATATCTTAAAATGTGCCATCCTGCTTTTATCTTCTTTCTTATTGTAATTAAAACACCATAGTAACAACTACAGAAAGATAACTCCAAAGGAATATTTACAGTGTGACTTTTATAGCATGCAGCTTTCCCACATACACTTAATATGTGTATAACAAAGGTATGTTGTTTTATTTTAATTTACTTTCATGACTTTAGTATATTATGGCATTAAATATTTTCAAGAATGAAATCCTACCTTATAACATCAGGGATTGACTTACAAAGGCTCTGCTTGGGATAGAAACCAATTCTGCTGTTAAGGCAGGAACCATCTACCTGTACTTTAACTTTGATAAAATTGATAAACTATGCATAGGGCTATTTCCTATTAAAAATATGTTGGATGAGCCAAATACAACTACTGTGGATGTTCACAATTAGCAAATTCTACCTTAGAAATGACTGCATGTATATATACGTTCTTAATAAACAGTAAGCCCCTTGAGAACATGAATTATGTCCCATTTATTTTTAAGATCTTCTTATACTTTTTGTACACTATGATAAAATAGTTATCACCAGACAAATATTCACTAAATGAATGAATAAACAGACAAGTAAGAATTTATATTTATATATGTGTGTAGTTTTGCCGGAAAAAGCATAGATTTACTCAATAGACAATACTGCACAGTCAAACGCAAAGAAAACACCTCCTTGAAATAATTTTAAATACTTCTATATTTCAGGGTACCTAATTTCTTTTATGTCAAATTCCTTTCATTATCATATTTGTTTCCAAAGTAATGCTACATCATTGACTCAAATTTTTTCTACTATCACCATTAGAGTCTACCTTCCTTTATGACAGGAGTAGAGTCCTTCCCCATTTCCCAATTTCATTCCTTTGAACTTCCAATTGCATTTTACTTTGACTATACACTTTTCTCTTTTCTGTTCGTCTTATTATTTTATATATCTTGTATATCTTCACTATATTTATGTATCTTCTTTACTTGCCTAGACTGATATCTTCTTTAAAATAGGACCCACATTTGTTTCATCTCACTACCGTAGCTGCAATTCACAGCACATACTAACGATGCAAAAAATTAAATGGATAAAAAATCATCAACAATTTATTAAGTGCCTACTCTGTGTACAGAAGTGGATTAGACCCCGAGGATACAATGAAATATGAGAGAGAGCTCTTATTCTAGGAGTTTATAGCATTTAGGGGAATCATTCATATATGTAAAAATATAACAATAGATATTCATGAATTCACAGTTTCCCACATTTTCACTCATCCTTTCTATGTGGGAGTTTTTTAAATTACCTTCCATTATCATAGTGCAATTTTTAAAATATTTTTTGTGGAAATAGTTTAATTGTGGCATTTTGGCATGAATTAAATTCAAATGACAACTTTATCAAAATCAAATGGGCTTCAAGACTTCCTGAGATCCAGCATGAACTTTCTGTCTGGATATTGTATTTGTGTGCTTACATTTTGTTCCCTTCAAAAATAAGGCAGTTGCATGTGCACGTAACCAAAACCAAATGCAGGACTACAGAGAGTATAGTGATGATATAAGTTGTTTACAATTCCTTTGGATTTATAAAGTACTCATAGGAGACTCTGTGAAGCTCACTAAGTAAGTGGACTATCTTCCCACTTCACTCCAAACACCCCTACCTCAAGCTTTGAAAGTACTTGCAGTATACTCTGGGACAGAAAATCTATACAGTTCTCGTAGCTAGTATCTAAGTGAGGGCTGTCAAACAAAACTTAAATGTAGCCTGCATGATTTTCTTTTTAAATCTTCCCATCCTTTTTTCCTGTCTTGGTACTAGATAATTAAATATTTTTAAAGGATGCTAAAGCACCAAGAACACAAAGCAGATATGAGCTTGGTAACTGCTGTGAAAAGTTAAAAAGCAGGGTAAGGAGGGAATCAAATCTTCAAAGCTTGACCCTTCCCCTCTCCAGCAGATCTTGCCCAGAGCATCTATTTCCATTAAAAAGTGCTGCAGTTGGTAGCACTTTCTTTTTGTCGTTATGTAACTGATTTTCAGCTGTATTTAGAATTTTTACAGAACTGTGTTTTAGATGATAGGTGTTTTAAACTACTAAATAGAGTATTGATGTGTGGGCGGGTATTTGTCTCTTTTTGCACTCTGCAGCTGAATGCCTGAGGCTTCTGCAGTGGAACAGAGGATTTCAAGAAGCAGACAAGGCTGCATGCACCCAGGCCAGCTAGCAGTCCATCTTCCTTCCTCCTGCCTTCCTCTCACTAAGCGTGTGTTTACAGGCACATGCACACACATGCACACACACAAATACACGTATTATATAGGGAAAATGTTCCTATGTTTGCATAAACTACACTTCCTTAACTCCATTTTTAATATTTTAATATTTCTGATATTTGGATAGGTCAGGCAACCAATGCATACATTTAATGTGGTATTGCATCTTGTGTTGTCAAAAAGCTGTCATAATCAAAGCTAAATCATCTTGCTGTAAACGGCATTTTAGAATTGAGAAAAGATTAGAAGTATATATAATGATTTCAGTTTCCTTCCCTGGAAGTTTATAGACTCCCAATATTAACTTTGCTTATTCTCTTCCATTCTGTTTCTGTTATTCTTATACACACGTAAACATTCTACCATGTTTCTAAAAGAATGGAAAACAATTATCTGCTCCAGTTTACGTAAAAGTTCTTTAAAATGTGTGAATGATGTAAAGAGATGAAGAAAGTTGCTCTTTAGAGCAGTATTATTTTGAATTATTTCATAAAGTGAGGGCCTTCTAGATGAAATAAAGAAACCAGATTATATTTGGTTTTTAAATATTTAAGTTACAGTGATTAAATTTTGTAAAATTTCATTGCTGTATCTCAGGAATCAATCTTGATGAATTTAGGTGATGATACACAAACTGAGAGCTGGACACATAGTAGGATTACTAATTATCCTTCAGTTGGAATGTATTTAAATGTTAAAGTAATTTTTAAATTCCCAGTTTAAAGAAGACATACAGATGGCCAACAGGCCCATGAAAATATGTTCAATATCGTTAATCATCAGAGAAATGCAAATTAAAACCACAATGAGCTGTCACCTCACACCTGTCAGAATAGCTATCATCAAAAAGAACACAAATAACAAATGTTGGTGAGAATGTGGGAAAAAGGGAACCCTTGTACACTGTTGGTGGGAATATAAACTGGTGCAGCCACTGTGGAAAACAGTATGGACTTTTCTCAAAAAATTGAAAATATGACTACAATATTACCCATTCCTGAAGAATATACTCCCAAAAAACCAAAACACCAATTTGAAAAATTACATGTACCCCAATGTTCATAGCAGCATTATTTACAATTGCTAAGACATGGAATCACCTAAGCATCCATCCATAGATGAACAAATAAAGAAGTGTTTAATGTATGTGTGTGTGTGTATATATATATACACACAAACACACACACATATGCAATGGAATAGTACTCAGCCATAAAAATGAATGAAATTTTTGCCATTTTCAACAACATGGATGGACTTGGAGGGCATTTGCTAAGTGAAATAGGTCAGACAAAGAAAGACAAATACTGTATAATACCATTCACGTGTGGAATCTAAAAGATAAAACTAGCGAATATAACAAAAAAGAAACAACCTCACAGATAAATATGGAGAACTAGTGGTTATCAGAGGGAAAAAAAAATTCACTGTTTATATGCTTCTATACTGAGAAAAAAAAATGTCATTTCATTAATGATTCTTTTACCTTGTTTTTAGATATTTAGTAAGAAAGACTCATGGTAATAAAAGGTTGATTCCATTAGGGAGGGATTATTTAAAAACATATAATGTCATATTTCATATAGGATCAGCACATTTACTTGTTGAAAAATTAGACTATTATTTGAGGTCTGTGTGTGTGAGAAAGGAGGGAGAGAGGGAGAGAGGGAGAGAGAGTGCTCAAGTGAATAATCTGCAAGTTATTAAAGCATTCCACATAAACAGAATCAAAAAAGAGCAAAATATACAGTAAATTCCAAGCTGAACTTCATGGATTGAATTAAAATTTTGCAATAGGGGGTGTTCAGCCACATGAAATTAATATAGAGTTTTTCAACATACAAGAAAGAAAATTGGTTTAAATATAATACCTCAAAATAGCACAACTTGAAGCAAGTATATAATTTGTGAAGTAACTGGGTAATTAACTGAAACAAAAAAGTCGAACAGTGCACGAAGCCTGTCCATCTTTCAAAAAATGGAGCTCAGATGGCATATGGTAGAATGTAAATGCATCTCCTCTCTCTGGCTTTGAATGTTAATTTTACAAACTATTCTAGCTCATTCAATTTGTAAAGTGAAATATAAATTGCAATTCACAGAATTTTTGCCTTAATGTCATTTTCCCCCAAAATTAATATGAAATCTTATGAAACATTTTCTAAAATTTTAGGATGTTCTACCTCATAAAAATTTTTTATCAATATTTTCCTCCTTCAGTATTTTCCTAAAATAAATCATGCCTTTAGAAAACATGGTAGTTACATTTCAACTATGTGTTTTACTCCTAATATACAGGAATGCCTTGGTGATATTGTGGGGTAGGTTCCAGACCACAGTAATAAAGCGAATGTTACAATAAAGTGGATTATATAAATATTTTGGTTTCCCAGTGAATGTAAAAGTTATGTTTACACTATCCTTTAGTCTATTAAATGTGCAACAGCATTACGTCTTAAAAAATAAAACACATACCTTAATTTAAAAATACTTTATTGCTAAAAAAAAATGCTAACCATCATCTTGAGTCCTCACAAAGTCATAAGCTTTTGCTGCTAGAGGGTCATACCTCAGTGGTGATGGCTGCTGACTGATCAGGGTGAGGGTGGTTGCTGAAGGTTGGGGTGGCTGTGGCAGTTTCTTAAATAAGACAACAATGATGGTTGCTACATTGATTGGCCCTTCTTTTCATAAATGATTTCTTTGTAGCATGCAATGCTGTTTGACAGCATTTTACTCAATAGAACTTCTTTCAGAATTGGATTCAGTTTTCTCAAATCCTGCCACTGCTTTAACAAATAAGTTTATGTAATGTTCTAAATCTTCTGTTGTCATTTCAACAATCCTCACAGCATCTTCACCAGGAGTAGATTCTATCTCAGGAAACCACTTTCTTTGCTCAACAATAAAAGCAACTCCTTGTCCATTAAAGTTTGATCACGAGATTGTTGCAATTCAGTCACGTCTTCAGGCTCCACTTCTAATTCTAGTTCTCTTGCTGTTTTTACCACAGCTGCAGTTCTTCCTCCACTGAAGTCTTGCACCCTTCAAAGTCGTCTGTGAGGGCTGGAATCAACTTCTCCCAAACTTCTGTTAATGTTGCTATTTTGACTTTTCCCCATGAACCATCAATGTTCTTAATGGCATCTAGAATGGTGAATCCTTTCCAGAAGGTTTTCAATTTTCTTCGCCCAGATCCATCAGAGGAATCACTGTGTGTGGCAGCTATAGCCTTGTGAAATGTATTTCGTAAATCATAAGACTTGAAATCACTCCTTGATCTATGGGCTGCAGAATGGATGTCGTGTTGGCAGCCAAGAAAACTAGACTAATCTCGTTGTACATCTCCATCAGAGCTCCTGGGTGACCAGGTGCATTGTCAATAAACAGTAATATTTTGAAAGATTGAAAAAATATTTTTTTTCCTGAGCACTAGGTCTCAACAGTGGGCTTAAAATATTCAGTAAGCCACACAATCATCCAGGTTGTGTTTTTCCATTTATGGAGCACAGACAGAGTAGATTTAGCATAATTCCTAAGGGCCCTAGGATTTTCAGAATGGTAAATGAGCACTGGCTTCAACTTCAATTCCCAGCTGCTTTAGCCCCTAACAAAATTCAGCCTGTCCTTTGAATCTCTGAACCCAGGCATTGACTTCTTGTCTCTGGCTATGAAATTCCTGGATGGATTGTCTTTATATATAAAGTTTTTTTTTTTATTACATTGAAAATCTGTTGTTTTGTGTAGCCACCTTCATTAATGATCTCAGCTAGATCTTCTGGACAATTTGCTGCAGGTTCTACATCAGCATTTGCTGCTTCACCTTGTATTTTGATGTTATAAAGATGACTTCTTTCCTTCAACCACATGAACCAACCTCTGCTAGCTTCAAACTTTTCTTTTGCAGCTTTCTCACCTCTCTCAGCCTTCATAGGATTGAAGAGAGTTAGGGCCTTGCTCTGGATTAGGCTTTGGCTTAAAGAGAATGTTGTGATTGGTTTGATTTTCTATCTGGACCATTAAAACTTTCTCCATATCAGCAATAAAATTGCTTCACTTTGTTATCACTCATGTGTTCACTGGCGTAGTACTTTTTACTTCCTTTGCATTCACAACCTAAGTGTTTGATGTGAGAGGCCTAGCTTTTGACGTGTCTTCTCACTAAGCTTAATGACTTCAAGCCTCTGATTTAAAGTGAGAAACGTGCAACTCCTCCCTTCACGTGAACTCTTTAGAGTTCTTTGTAGGATTATTAATTGGCCTAATTTCAATACTGTTGAGCCTCAGGGAATAGGGAGGCTTGAGGAGAAGGAGAGAGATGGGGGAATGGCTCAATAGTCAAAAGAGAATTGGTGAAACTGGTCATCTGAAATCAGAATGAAATGTCTCCAGGATATTTTTAAAATAATCTTTAATAAGATCTAAGCTTATAACTTTAGCTAGCTATAAATTAGTTGAGACTCCTGCATACTATAGAAAATAATTTTTGAATAGGGAAATGAAGAAATGTCCTTAATAGTGGACAAAAACATTAAACTCATTACATAGATTTTTTTTTTAATTTTACATTTATCAAAGAATAATTTGAACTAGATGTAAAAAAAAAACCCCACTAGTTTCTACCACAATGGACAGTGTTCCAGCTATGTTAGGTCAAAAATCCACATTTATTGGAATTTTAAAATAAGAGGTTGTTATTTCTCTCTTTATTTCTCTGTATAACACATATTGAGAATATTTATGCTCAGATTTCTGAGCAGAGTTTATGAAAAAGTGTCATAGGTAGGCTTGTTATAACTGGTTAGTTATATACAAGCAAGTGCTGCATTATCACGTGCTTATGGAACTACTGAGAAAACAGACAATGAATGTAGTGATCCTGTGGTCTTTGTCAGTGCCCACTATTGAGCCTAAGAGTTTTACAAAAATCAACTGTTTTGAAAAGATTTGTTGATAACTCAAAGTGAAGATTTTCTTGGAAATGTGAAGTTTCAAGCTTATCTATGACCCATGACCTACTCACGTACAAATGCTGACATGGAGTTTTTGTAATTTTAATCAATAATAATGATTTACACATTTAAAAACATCAATCAATATGAAGAATATTTTAATTGTAATGTATTGTTAGAGAAATTGGACGCAAAAACTACAAAAAAAGTTCTGTAAGAAAAAGGCCTGTGGAAGTTTTTGTGGCTATTGATACATTTAGAGTTGATTTTCATTAGCAAGACTCCTTAGAAGGTGATGTATTTACACTTAGTTGACACAAGAGATGGTGAATTAATTTGAACACATATAGTTCTGCAATTAATATGTTTTTGTATCAAAGACTAATAAATCACTTCTGAAAAAGAACCAGCTTTGTCAATGTGGATGCCAACGTTAGTGGAAATGATTTCTTTTGGTACTTGATTTAGTTGTTCAAAAATTTTAAGTATTTTTGGAATAACTTTGGTATGCGAAGGTACTATTTCAACTTTATATATTATGAAATCTAAATCAAGTGTTTCTACTGAAAATCTGGAATAGAGATATGCTGTAAGTGTAAAACACACAATGGATTTTGAAGACAGTATGAAAAAGAATGTAAAATACCTCATAATATTTTTACGCTTATTACATGTTGCAATGATTATTTTAGAACAAATCATATAAAATATATTGCTAAAATTAATATAATGTTTCTTTTTAATTTTAAAATGCGGCTATTAGAAAATTTAAAGTTATGTATATGATTTGCTCTATATTTGTCTTAGATTTTTTTGAATTGCATAATTTCTCACTAATAATATTTTACTAACATTTTCTATTTCCCTTGTCTTTTTTCTACTGTGCATGATTAGCATTAAGCACTATAAATATTTAGCTACAAAACTTATCTAGTATTTGTACAGCACACTGTGAGTCCTTTTGTTAAATCATTATTTACTCAGGATATTAAAATAGTAAACATGCAAATTATATTGCTACTAATCTATACATTTTCCTAGTTATCTGAACACGTGAGAGTCAAATGCTGAAATATTAATAACAGGTTAATCAACACTATTTTTTTTCTGGTAAGTGTCATGCAGAGAGCTAGGTCTTGGATAGGAACCTATTCCCTCCTTCCTTTTCTTTTGAATTATTTGTTCTTCTTTAAAACTGAGACTTTGAAATCAGAACTTGGCAAGAAAGCATAAAGTGAGAAGAAAAGGATATAAGCTTAAATATTTTCTAGTTGTAAGTGGGTTAAAATCATCAGGAGAAAAGTATTTTTAAATAAGACTTGCCAGCAAAGTAGGCAAGGATAGGTCGGCACATCTGTGAGATTGTTGGTGTCATGCTTCAGTGCTGATGTATCGTAAAATCCTCTCCACTCAGTCATAGAGGAGGTGAATTAGAAATTAGATAAACACAACTACAGAATCACTAGACACAGGCCACATACTGTCCTCAAAGGGTCCTAGAAGTAGCTCAAATCATAGCCTCTGGGTAAATGGCACAGAGAGATACTTGAAATTACATGTTGGGACCACAATTTCTGAAACTAATTTAATTATGCTCAGGACCGCTAAGATCTGGTCCGGAATGGGATATTAAAGCTGACTTTGAAATGTGAATAATGCTGATTTGTCACAGACTGAGCTCAAAGTGTATTAATGTTTTAGACTGTGGCATAGACGTGATGGTTCCCCAGTAGATTTTTTTTACCTCCAATTCCAGAGTTCTGACCCTCAAAACAAAAACAGAGAGAAAGAGAGAAAGGGAGGATGAGAAGGAGAGGGAGTGAAGGAGGGAAAGAGGAAGGAAGAAAAAAAAGAAAAAATATCAGTAATAGCAAACAACTCCCAAAACATTAGAAGCAACTCCTGTATGCCTGGTATAGTATGTCTGCAATCCCACATTTCATTCTTTTTTTGATGGGGGTGGAGTAGAAACTAAATACATTTCAATTTAACAGAGTGGTTAAATAGGAGGTTTCCAACCCCTATTTCTTTTCTTCATTCTCTGGTGAACTTGGGCACCCTCAACAGGTAACCTTCTCCTATCCTGGCAGGTCCCCATTTAAAAAGAGTCAGTAGAACAGAAGACCTAGGTTGGGTTCAACTGTCAATCAACACTCGATAAATTCCATTAAATGCACAAGCTTGTGTACATGCCCAGGTGCAAATGCACGTGTACGCACACACACAACCACAGAGTGCGTTTGAAGCTTAGAATAATGCAGCTTATCCATCAGTAGAGTAGCTGACAGAACAGGTGTACCACCAGTGCTTTAGAAAAGATCCCATAATTCACTCAATTACACTATTTGTAAATGATGTGACTGACAACAATACTGTCATGTGCCAAGTAGAACCAGAAAAGGTCAAAGGGATTACAATTTTGCCAGCAAAACCTTTCTTTCAGTAGGGGACATTAGCAAACCAACAGTTTATAAAAAGACACTCCTGAGCTAGGATAAACTACTTGTATGATTCACTCCCAATACACAGTCTAGGCAAAAGAAGACAATGTGGTACAGTTTTGTGATGCGTAGAAAGTCTTCTTTGATGTAAATAGAGTATAGACATAAAGATAGTCATAGGACGTGTAGAAGTTTATCAAAGATGTTTTATATAAAGCACAATTGCATGGAAGAAGTGAAATATGTAAAATTACAAACAGTATTATTAATTCTACTTTATACTTTCTATGTGTCATCATTAGTGTAAAATTCCTGGGGAATGTGTGTGAGTTGCCCTACTTCTTATCCTCTAAATGAGGTCAAAATGACTCAAGAGAATTCTTGTTGTCTTTTTATTTACCCCTTTCAACACTTGCACTTTAGTTTTCACAATGGCTCTACTCTCTGACCAACTGGACTTTCCACATAAAAGGTGGCAAAGTCATCTGAGGAAATTAAGACAGTCACACCAAGCCTGCAGTGGTAAAAAGTCAGTCTCATTAAGACAGAATCAATACTAGCACCACTGTAATTATTCTATGCTATTTGCCATTGTATACTGCAGCATTTCACCAAAAATATCAAATAGCAGTTGCTGGAGACATGCACCTTAGTTCATAATGATTTCTAAGCATCATCTGAAGAGCCCGGATCCAGCTTTATCCTTTGATACAGTGACAGAATTTCTTGGTATATAATTTGTACACATACACTGTATACCTTAATCATAGTTTTCATACAACCATGGTGTTCCCATGATCTTTTCCTACTCAAGCTTGTCTTATGCAAGTTGCCCTTATATATGCAGTATCAGTACGTATGTATTTTTTAACTCCCTAAAAATGTAGAATCTTAGATTGTTTGATACTAAACTCCCAACTAGTCTAGTAAGAAACAGTCTTTTTCCTACCAAGCCCTCTTACTAGCATTATTAAATTAAACTGGGACAGTTATTTTTATTCCTCTAAGTAGACTTCAAACAGTTAATCAAAGAAGTTATTTGTTTCTACTGCAGGGGTCTGCTAAAAATTCATGATTTTTATTCACTATTTAGCTAAGTAGTCTATATTGTACAGTGATTTTTACATTTAAATTATCTTTAACCTGCCAATTTATGTTAATTGCAGTGCCAGCTGAAAATAATGCACCATGTTACAACTTTGAGAAATGTATGTATATGGAAATGTCATGTATTTTTCATGAAACTCATGATTTTTTTCCCTGTAAATGTGAGCATGTTGCAGAGAAGCATAGATGAAGCTTGTATGCACGTAACTGGAAAAAAAAAAACTAGATGATTTCAAAAACAAAATATTAAGGCAATGTTAAAGTTCAATGTGTCCTTCCCTTCCATTATAATTCTATTCTGTAACTCTACAGATCACATTCTATTTGAATAAGTAGAATATTTAGTACTTAACTATTTTAGCCAAAGTAATTTAAGCATAAATATCACACAATGATTCATGTGTTAAGTGCTTTGAATTCCTCTAAGAGAGATTACATATTTCTAAGCTAAAAATAATGCTTAGTTCATAATACAGTTGCTCTTTAAGATCCATTTAAACAAATATTCAAACATCATAAACTAAGTAAAGAACTTTCCATTTTAGTTGATATAACATGACACAAATTTTAAGAGATACCTGTAGTATTACATACTTAGAAAGTTATAGATATAATTGGTTCTGAATTTTCCCCAAAGTTTGTAAAGTCACTTTGTCAAATTCAGATCCAACTAAGTTTCCTAAAATTCTTCACACCGGTGCAAGTTTACATAGTAACCTTCTGGTCATTTAGGTGTTGCTTTGATTTTGATCTGCATCATGGGGCTGACGTTAGTAACTACATGAAAAGTAGGATATAGAGGCTCACAGAATTTCAGCATGCACACAATTGAGCCATGTCACTTACACTAACAGGATACATAATCAAATTTCTATCATTATAGATGTTATTCTACTGAACTCTTTGATGATGACATAAGCTTTTCCTTATGTAAATTCATATTAGACAGGATTCATAAATTGGGATTTTTGTTTTGTGAGGCATTAAATAAAGTTTTTAAGTTAATGATAATATTCTTTGAAACAAAAGATAATACTTGGAACTATGTCAGGAAAATCAAACTTTTTTTCCAGGAAATTGTAATAAGGCTATTTATTTATATGCATAAGTTAACATCTAGCTTATATTAAGAGCCTAATTGAGAAAGATGTTTCAAATCAATGTTTACCATTCTAAAGCTTACTGCCTATAATATTTCTGTTTTCTTTAGACTACTAGAATTTTAACTTAAAATGTTGTCTGAATGACTGTCTTTCAAAATATATTTAGTTATTTAAACAAAATTCTAAAGCATAAAGACATATCTCTCCAGCATTATAAATCATTCTCAACCAGTTATTTATGGCCACAGTAATGCTGTTGAACAAATACCAAAAACAGGAATGATGTATTGTGACATATGTGAGCCGGTTGGTTAGAAGGTTCTGATCATGACTGTTGTTGCTCAAATAACTATGGGTTGGAAGATCTACAATGGACACAGGTGGGACAACTGGAATGACTCATTCTTTTCTCAGGTCTCATTCTTCAACAGACTAGCCCATTTAAGGTCTCGTGCAAAGGCAGAGAAGTCACTGCTTGTATCACAACTGCCAACGTCCAACTGGCCAATGAAAATCATATGGCTAAACTCAGTATCAAGGGAATGGTTTAAGAAGCTTCAAATTTATATGGCAGAGAGTGTTGAATTAGAGACGGGTAAAGAGTTGGATCAATAATGCAGTAACTCTCTCACACACTCTACTTCTTACATTTTACTTAGGAAATAACTATATTATTGATAGCTACCAAAGAAAAAGAAAACCCACAAAACACAACATTCCAATAATACAGAGAAAATGAAATTTCTGCAATAATAGTGGAATTTGGATGCTCTTACACTTCAGTCAGATTTTGCATACTGTATGTATGACAGATGAGATTAAATTATATATTGCATACTGTATTATACAATACCATGTCAATCTGTATTTTTTGCAGTTTAATACATTCAGATTCATTTACTCCTTATTCAACAATTTATGAGCACCTACTCTAGTCTAGGCACTGTTCTGGGTGACAGTGAGCAAATCAAATAAAAATTCCCAACCTCATGGAAAAATATTCTAGTGGGAGAGATATACAATAAATGAAACAAATAGGCAAATTTTATTGTATATTAGATAATAATCCATAAAGAGAAAAATCAAGAAAATAAGGTTGAGTGTTTTTTGGAAGAAAAATGTTGCAATTTTAGATATGTAGTCAGGGAAAGCTTCATTGAGAAGGATGCATTGGAATAAATACCTGAAGAAAATGAGAAAGTGTGCCATGTGAATGACTGAAGGGAGAAAATTTTAAATAAACACAATAGTAAATGCAAAGGCCTTGATGGAAGAGTGTTGGAGGTAGTTCAGGAAAGCAAAGAGGCAATTATGACTGCAGTGGAGTGACAAAGAGAAAAAACAGAAGGAATTGAGGTTAAAGAGTCACTAGGGCTGAATGGGATGGAAGTCTTGGAAGTTTTTGAGAAGAGGAGTTTCATGATCTAACTCAGTTTTTCACAGGTCACTCTCACTGCTGTGTTGAGAATAGACTGAATATTGGCAAGAGAAAAAGCAATGGACTAGTTAAGAAACTGTTGCAATTAACCAGGTAACAAGATGACTGTTTGAAGTAGGAGAAGCCGTGGTGAGTAGTGGACAAATAATAAACGTATTATGAAGTTAGAGACAACGGGACAGTCTGATCAATGACTATGGGATAAGACAAGAGTCAAAATTACTCCAGTTTTCCATCTGAGTGATTGGAAAAATGGAGTTTCCCTTTACTGAGATGGGAAAAACAGTGGGAGAGTTCGATTGGGGGTAGGTATCAGGAACTAAGTTTTGGACATGTTAAGTTTGAAATGACTGTTAAATCCAAAGCAGAGATGTCAAGGAGGCTACCAGCTGTAATGTGTATGCAGAATAGAGATGAGATCATGAAGGGATATATTTATGTAGGAATCAACCTTGTGTAGATAGCATTTAAAACCACAAAACTGGATGGGGTAACCAAGGTAGTCAGTGAGACAGAGGGAGGAAGAAGCACAAGGAGCACACCAATGTCAAGAGTTGGAGGGATAAGAAGAAACCAGCAAAAGACACAGAGAAACTGCAGCCAGTGAGGCAGGAGGAAAATCAGGAGAAAGTCATCAGGGAGTGTCTACCTAAACAGACTACGTGAAGAAAGGAAAAGTGTGTGATATATTCTCTTGGACAATAAGAGCAAGGAATTCATTACTATATTTAGCAATAGGAATGTTGTTGATGACTTTGATGGAACAGTTGGAATGAAAAGTTGTTGGACTGGTTTCTGGGGAAAATAGAAGATGAAAAGGGACATTATCACTGATTCTACAGCCTTTAAAAAAATAATGAGAGGATATTTTGAAAACCTTGTGCCAATACATTTTAGAATTTAGATTTTAAAAAAAGTGTTTCTAGAAAAACACAACTTACCAAAACTGACAGAGGAGAAAATCTGAATAGGTCAACATACATTTAAAAACTAGACATCAAAGACATTGAATCTGTAATTTAAAACCTTTTCATAAGAAAAATCATAGGCCCATATGGCTTTACTTGTGAATTCTCAAAATATTTAAAAAATATATAATACCAATCTTATCCAAATAAAATAGTACAAAACAGGATAAAACAGAAAAGAAGGGCATACTTCTCAACTCATTTTATGAGCAGACAAGGACAATACCAGGAAGAAACACTGCAGGTCAATCTTTCATAAACCTAAATGCAAAAGCCTCCCCTCTCCACACACCAAATTTATCAAATAGAATTCAACAACTTTAAAAAGTATAATAAATTATAATTTATTGATTCATATCTGGGATGTAAAGTTGATCACATTCTGAAATCAATCTCAGAAATCAACCAAATTGAGGAAAAAAAAAACCCCGAAAGTACATAATTCAACAGATACAGAAATGCACTCAATAAAGTAAAATTTCACATAGATTCATTATAAAACCTCATATAAACTAGGTATGGAAGACTACCATAAGACAAACATTATTTGTAAAGAATGTATAACAAATACCAAAGTTCACTGAGAAATAATAAAAGCTTTCCACCTGAAACTGTGACCAAGACAAGTATATTCATTCAACTCATGTTGTAGTGCAAGCAGATGCAATTTTAAAGAAATTAAAATTATGAGAATTCGAAAGGAAAAAATAAAATTCTCATAATTTACAGATTGGTATGACTGAGTATGAAAAAAATTCAAAAGAATGCATCAACTATTATACTTAGTAATCAATTTAGTAAGGGTGCTTGAGCAAGATCAATATACAAAAATCACTTTATTTCCATATAAGCAAAAATAAATAGAAAATAAAATTTTAATAAATAATACTATTTATAATAGGATAAAAAATACCCAGGAATAAATGTAAATGTAGAGGTGTAAGAACTCTTCAGTAAAACGTACGTAATATTACTGAGAGAAACTAAGAAGAACTGAATAAATAAATTGTTTAAGCTTATAGACTGGAAAGCTCAATACAGTAAAGGTGTCAGATTTCTCCAAATACTTTAGTAGAGTTTCAGCACAATTGTAATACAAATTCTAGGAGTTGTTTTGTGGGAGTTGACAAGCTATCCTAAAATATATATCGTAGGAGATTGGATAAAGGTGGTGAAGTAGGAAGATTCTGAGCTCACCTCCTCCTACAGACATGCCAAACTAAACTACAACTTTATATACAACAACTATCTCTAAGAATTATGTGAAGACTAACAGAACAGATTTTCTACAACTAAGGATGTAAAGAAAAGGCCACATGAAGATGGGCAGAAGGGGCAGAGACACAGTCTAGTAAGAACTCACACCTCCAGTGTGGCAACATACAAGTTGAAGGGACAGCACAGCTGTGGAGTTCCCCACCGAGGAGCAATGGGTCTGAGTCTCACATTGGGCTCCCAGTCCAGGTGGCCCCAGTCAGCACTGGCACCCTTCCTAAGTAGCACCTGCTCCAAGAGGCCAGCCTTGCCCTGCCAGTGTGCCCTAGCAGTTGCAGCCACACCTCATAGACAGCTGGGCCAGGGAAAAGCCCTACTCTCCAGGGCGTCCACAGCATTCATGGCCCAATCACAACAGGAAGGCACATGCATTCCACACAGGAGATACCCTTGGAGTACCTGGCTTTGGTGACCAACAGAGATCATGCAACTTGACTTACAGGACACCTTCTACATAAGACCACTCTTTGAAAGATTGGGAGACATTGCTGATATATCTAATACATAGAAACACAGAGATTTGGGCAAATGAGGAGAAAAAGGAATGCCTTCAAAATTAAAGACAAGACATCAGAAAAAGAACTAAACAAATCGGAGATAGCAATTTACCAGTTAAAGAGACCAAAGTAATAGTCATAAAGATGCTCACCAAACTCGAGAAGAATGGTTGAATTCACTGAGAAACTTAACAAAGAAATAGAACATATAAAAAAGAATTAATCAAACTGAAGAATACAGTTACTGAAATGAAAAATGCACCAGAGGGAATCAACAGCAGATTAGAGGATAAAGAACAAATCAGTAATTCGGAAGACAGGGTAGTGGAAATCATTCAACTGGAACAGCAAGATTAAAGAAAAAAGAAAAATGAGAATAGTTTAAGAGAGTTCTGGAATAATACCAAGTGAACTAACATTCACATTATAGAGGTCTCAGATGGAGAAGAGAAAAAGGACAGAAAATCTATTTGAAGAAATAATGGCTGAAAATTTCCTTAACCTGTCAAACAAAACAGATATCCAGTCCTTAAGTTTGGAATAGAGAATCCCAAACAAGATGAACCCAAAGAGACCCACACCAAGACACATTATAATTAAAATGTCAAAAGTTAAAGACAACGAGAGAATCATAAAAGCAGAAATAGAAAAACAGAGAGAAAAACAACTAGTTGTATATAAGGGAACCCCTGTAAGACTATTAGCTGATTTTTCAGCAGACTTTACAGGCCAGAAGAGACTGGTATAATATATTCAAAGCACTGAAAGGAAAGAAAAAAAACTTGAATGCTCTACCCAGCAAGGTTGTCATTCAGAATCAAAAGGCAGAGTTTCCTAGACAAGCAAAAACTAAGATTTTATGACCACTAAACTAGACTTACAAAAAATGTTATCTAAATTAATTCATTAAGTTATACACAAAATAAAAAGATGTAAAATATGACATTAAAAAAATAAAACATGGGCTGTGGGTAGTAAAAATGTAGTGCTTTTAAAATGCACTCAAACTTGGGCAACTACCAACTTAAAATAGGCCGCTATATACATAGGCTGTTATCTATAAACCTCATGGTAACCACAAATCAAAAATCTGTAACAGATAAACACACAAAAAAGAGAAAGGAATCCAAACATAATACTGAAAAGAGTCATCAAATCACAAGGGAAATAAATAGGAGAAAAAAAAAGAACTATAAAAACAACACCCAAATAACTAATGAAATGGCAGTAAGTATATACCTATCAATTATTTTAAATGTAAATGGACTAAATGTTCCAATCAAAAGACACAGAGTGGCTGAATGGATTTAAAAAAATATTAAAACTCATATATATGCTGCCTACAAGAGATTCACAGTAGATCCAAAGACATACACAGACTGAAATTAAAAGAGTGGAAAAATATATTCCAATCAGTGAAAACACAGCACAGGGAAATATATTCAATATCTTGTGGTAGCTTACAGTGAAAAAGAATATGAAAATGAATATATGTATATTCATGTATGACTGGAGAATTGTGCTGTACACCAGAAATTGACACAACATTGTAAACTGACTATACTGCAACAAAATAAATAAATAAATAATAAATTTTTAAAAAAGATTTTATCTGAAAAGGTTAAAAAATATGCAATACTAAACTAATGTTTAGAGACATGTAGTTCAGAAGAGGTGTGAGGCGATTTCTGGGTTGCTGGCATTGTTCTATTTCTTGATCTGTTTGACAGCTACATGAATATTTCCTCTGTGTTAGTTTACTGAGATGTACATTTTTGTTTTCTGCATTTTGTATACGTGTTGTGTATTACTATACAATACTTTTTCAAAGTAGAGGTTGTTTTCTTATTGAAATCAGGAAACTTTGATTGTTTGTGTCACCAGAAATAATCTTGTGATCGTATGTGTTCAAGTCAGAATGATCCACCAGGACTATCTTTTGGTAAACTTTGAGGATGAACATTCTTTAAAAGGAAAAGCATATTATTTTTTCCCCTGGTTTAACTTTCCTTAAGCACAGCAGAGGGATTTTTCAGCCTCCCCAACTCCTCCCGTAAAAGTAGGTTATAATGTCAAGACATGCAATATATTTTGAATCTATACAAGGTCTTCCTTCCTGCTGTGCTTAATTTCTGAATCCAATGCTGTCATAAAAACAGATGCAATGTGATGCCCAGTGGAAAGAGCAAGTACCGATTTTCATCAGCACTACATGGCCCCTACTGTAAATTGGTCTTGCGTACTCTGCTCAGGCAGATGAACCACACACATTTTTAAAAGATGCTATTTTAAGATAGAGTAATAAAAAAAAAGTTACTTTTTAAATTAAAAGTAGGTTTTTTTCTTTCACACAGAACCAAAATCATTAAAGTAAGTGGAGGTGAATTTTTCTTTCAGTATTTAACTCTATTTTGTGCTAGGAAGATTATTCATTGAAATTATTGAAAACAATAATCATTAAACTTGGTCATGTTAAAAGCTCATAATATATCTATTATCCATTTTGAGTCTGATATCAAACTAACTTGACAATTGGATCCAAAATTTAATGGAAAATACCAAATCTTAAAAAACATTTCTAATAATTATAAACGAATGGAAATGAGGGCTCCATATTAAATGCTCCTAAAATGCTAATCTCTTTAAGTGACAGGATAAATATCTTTTCTCCTTTCATCAATTATGCAATCATCTCAACTGTCAATCTAGACTTATTTCTACAACAAGTAAAGAGTTTACGGAAGGAATTATTAAGTAGCCAAGCCTTAGTCACACGGTCATTTTTTAACATGGGGATTGGTCCTGCCTTACAAACCCTGCCATTAGAGTACTGGGTGACTGTTTAGGTAGTGGGAGAGGTCACCAGACAAAAGCTATTCATATTCCTGTCTGTAGATATGTTTCTAGCCACTTCAGATTTGCTGTTACTGAAGGAGAAAGAACTGTTTTCATTTACATTGTGACATGGATATACTTGTACTCTGCATACTGAAGACTTCAACAGTTTTGGGGGTAGAAAATAAATTCTTACCTGTGGATTACTCAAATTCAGTGTTTCAAATCCCTTTCTCTAGGCTTATCTTTCTTTCCTGACATGGTCCCCTTGCTCTACATCCTTTTTGATAATTCCCAAACTCAAAAGACTAACATCATCCCCAGCCTCATTCCCACTGCAATGGCTTTACACCAAGAGAAACCTGGGAACTCATTTCTTTCCTGGAGACTGCTGACTTTTCCTGCAAAGAGTCAGTGTTAAACACGGTGATTCTGCAAATTCTTGTCCACTGTGTGATTCACAAAGCGCAAGAAAGGGTGGGGTAGTGGAGAGTCCCCCCTCTTCCAGTGCCATCCTCTTTGATTCCTAATAAGAAGTCTGAGGTCAATTTGTATTTACTTTGCAGCTAACACTAAAGAGGGTTTTCATCCCAGCCATACATCCTTTGAAAACTGTCCCTTCTTCCTCCCATTCTCTACCCCTTGGTACTATCATCTCCTTTCCTTTCCTTCTCTTATAAAAGCCTAGCCCAGTTTTCAGTTCCCAGAATGAGTATCACTGTCTGGGGAAAAATCTACTTCTTCAAAAATAGAGTCAAGGCCTCACTTTGTCCAACTTTGACATTCTGACTATAATTAAGTACTAGAAAATCTTGAAGAAAGAAGTATGACAGGTTACTTTTTGGCCACATCAGTGTCTTTAGTTTCATTCCTTACTTCTCTCTCTCATTCACTCCTGTCAAGTTATATTGATTATACTGTTTTCTTCTCTCCAGCTTCACTCTCTTCCTAACTTGTTTGGAACTTCATCCGACATTCAAGTCTCCCTCTTCCTTAAATTTACCCTTTTCAATCTTTGCTTTCATATAGAGTGATTTCTTAATTCCATCCTTCTTAAAACTTCTCATTAATCTTAGCATACATCCAAAATAACCCAACACGGCCTGCAGCACCTGCGTGATCTGAGCTAGTTTCTGCTTAAGTTTTTAGCCTCACTTTTCCTCACAGTCTCTGACCAGCCATACTGATCTCTGTCCAGAACACCCTGATTTCCCTGGACCAAGGCCTTCTGATAAACCAGTTCTTTGAGTAGAACGCTTTTCTTCCCCTTACACCTTCCTTGCTTCGCTAACTCACACTCAAATTTCAAGCTTCATCAAACATACCACCTCCTCCATGAAGTCATCCCACCCTCCCCTCTTTCCCAGTTCCTCCTGGGTCCTTCTGGGTTTGGGCCTTTCTGTTTTCTCTTCGGTACCTTCTCTATTTCCTATCCTAATAATACCATACCATACTGCATCAATTGCCACTATTCTCAATTAATTGGGAGACTCCAAAATATTGTTTATTTTTTACCCAACAGTCTGTCACGGTATCATTTCTCATTACATCTTTGTTGGACTGAACTACCTATGCTACTACTCATTTTATTCATGCCCTTCCAGACTCATTTAATATCTCATCCTAAACTCATTTTGAGTCTCAAGATTTTACTCCTTTATCCTTTATTCTAGGTCTTACACTCTTATTTTACTTACTTTGGTTCCAAAAAGCTTCCTGAGAAAGGATGTGTGATAAGTAAATGTATCAAGATATTGCTTATCTTCAAAATGCCTTTATTCTCTGCTCACAATTCATGTTTTGCCTGGGCATTCAATTCTAGTCCAAAAATCACTCTCTCTCAGAATTTTGAAGATATGACTCCATTTTTTAAACCCCAAAGTTATTTAAACGTATTTGTGCTATAACTAGAGCTGTTTCAGCCCTTATATACAGAAAAAAAATCCTTTGCTTCGAATATCCTTAATTATAAGATTTTCATGTAAAATTCTTAACTGTTTATATAGTGGGGGACTTGTTAAACAGCAGTAACCAAAATATAATTCCTACATTATCTAGAAATAGAAGAAAAAATATTTACTCATGAGATTTACTTTTCTTACTTCTAACAAATTTTTTATTTCAACAGTAATTATTATTATTATTTTTAGTTTTTCAGCTTGAAAATAACTTCCAAGACCTTTAGGCCACTTAAAATCTTGAGCTAATACTATTATTATTTTTTTAAATTGACACAGTTAAATTGACTTTGTGTGTGAGTGTGTGTCCAGTTCTAGGTTTCCACTCATGTGTAGATTCATGTAACTACCACCACATTCAGGATACAAGTCTTGTCATTCCAAAACTAACCCTCATGTTTCCTCTATGCAGTCAAACCCTCCACAGCTCCTACTCCTTGACAACTGCTGATTTGATCTGTCCCCTAAAAACTCTCAGCTCTTCCGGAATGACATATAACTGGAGTCACACAATATGTGTGTAACTGACTTCCTTCATAATGCCTTTCATATTCATCCATGTCATTATGCCTGTCATTTTTACGGACTTTTTCATTTGGAAACTTCCCTCCTTCAATTCTGGGAAATACACTTGACTTGATTCTGTGATGATTTCTTCTTTTCCATTTTTGGTGTCCTTATCATCTGGACTTATTTTTGAGAATGTGTCTCCTATCAGTTAAGTTTACATTTATTGTGATTAATGTTGAATTTATTTCTATTATATTATTTTGTTTTGCATTTACTATATTGTATTACTACTGCATTTGTTTCTTTTGCTTCTGTTCTTCTTAGACTACTACTGGATTGTTTGAATTTTATTTTCTTTTATTCTTTTTATTGCTCTGAAATTTGCACATATTCTTTACCTTCGTTCACTTTCCTTAGTGATTTAGCCTTAAGGCCATATCTGCTAATCTGGGGGTTGTTAGAGCCCCAGTCCTATTCCCTTTAACCTATATTTCATATCCAACCCTTTGTGGGCTGTCTAATGCTTACTGTTATCCTTTGGGTCCATTTGTGTTAAAAGAACACTTGTAGTGGTCTATTTGTTTATTTATTACATTTATCCAGCATTTCTGTGTTTGTAACAGAAAAAAGATTAGATTGCAGATTTCAGTCTATCACGTTGCTTTACAGAGTAGTCTACTCTTGACAACCATCATCAAGTAAAAAAAATATACATATATGTACACACATATGTATGTGAATGTATCAATTGGGTGATAAAGTAAAACGGGTACATGATTTCATACGATTCCACATAATATCGCTTTTGTTAGCATTAACTTGTTAAAGAGAGCTTTGTTATTTTGCATGAACCAAAGACAATCCTTCATAACTGACAACTTTCAAAGCCTTTGTAGTTTTAGAAAGGATGCCCTATAACCATCTCAGCTGAGTTTGAAAGATAATGAACACTGTGAACAGCAGTGTACTATAATCCCCAACACGAAAACTTGCAGTTGTTTCAGGGAATGAAATTTGGAAGTACTCAGTCCTTCTGAACTTGGAACAAAGTTAAAAAGCCCAGCAGCACTTTTTTTTCCTGAACAGTGTGCTGGGTGACTCAGAAAACAACTTCTTTATTTGAACCATGGCTTGTCTACCTCTGTGTTAGCCAGAGCAAATGTTCATCATTATTTTAAAAGCTAGAGAGTAGGAGGGAGAGTAAAATATCTGCCTCAAGCATTTCTTCTCCAAAAATAAAAATAAAAAGAGAAACGGAGGGAAGGCGCATAAAACAGTATTACGCTGCATTCTCTACTTTGTCGTTCAATGCCTTACAATTGCTTAATTGTTCATCAGCTTCACAAAAGAAATGCCTTTTATTTTCTCCAGGCACTTAGAGATGACTAAGTGTCACTTAGTCAATTGGCAGAACAAAGAAGTCAATTATGGATCACATTTTCTCTGTTTCGTTATTCTTGAAAATAATTCACTTTATTGGTATAGTGTTCTGGAAAGGTGAGGGATTGACAGGCCTAGAGTACAGAAATATCAACCCACAGATTCAAGTTGCACACATGCATTTCTGTTTAAAACCAGAGGTGAAAAGTTAACAGTTCCGCAGTCTCTTCATGTTGAAAACTACTCTAAAAATTAAATACTAAGAGTTCCTGACTTCCTCCAAGCACATTTCACCTTAACTTAAAGTCACATGCCCACATTTTTCTTTCCACATCAATCCTACTGATCAAGCTAGTCTTCAATCAATAGTCTGATGTATGTCTAAAATAGTGATCTAGCATTATAATGTAAAAAGCTTACAGTGTAATTTTTATATAGTTCTTCTCTAGCTAAAAAGTAACATTACTATTGTGGAAATTTGGAAAATATACACATGTAAAGAATAAATATTATCAATAATGTCATAACAGAGAAAACCACTGTTAATATTTTGTATGATCTTGCCACAATTTTCTGTATTTCTATTATGAATATAGTTATGAATTATCTGTATGAATATACTATTGTATAAGTTCATTTTTATACTTTGTGAGCCTTTTTAAGAGATCAAATGTTCCCCTAAAATAATTTTAAATTGTTTAGTTATTGTCCATATATGGACATACCCTAGTTTATCAAACCATCCCCTTTCTGTTGGACAGTCAGATTGTTTACATTATGGCTTATGGTGAAATGAATACCATTCAGTGTGTGTCTTGGCATAAATCTGATTATTTTCTTAATGTAACTTAGTTGCAGTAGATTCACTATACGAAAAAATACTGACATTTTTAAGGTTTACACAGTATGTGGCCAAATCACCTTCCCCAAATTTAGTAATGTACCATACTAAAAAGTAGAATCAGTTTTACTTTATACTCATAATAAATTTTTGAAAGGTGAAAATAATACCTTAACAATCAACCATGAACTACCTTAAGTTGTAGAATCAAGCAACTGGATTTTTCTATTAGTTTGTATAGATAATTAAATTTACTATTGAAAAAGCATGTTCCTTTATTACTGTATGTATATTTCTTTAGTTTAATGTTAGAAACAAAAAATTTTAGTTCTACACTTTTAACTATCCCTTAATCTTGTATACTAGTAAGTCTCTGAAATAACTCATTGTTATTCTGATCATTTTAATGTAAATTTTTTACTCAGAATTATAAAATATAGTCAGGTAGCAACATGTTTCCTTATCTTAAGAAAGGTGTCTAATTATAGAATACCTCATTATGCTTTAAAAAAAAAAAAAACCACTCTTCCTTTTTAAATTGAACTGAAAACTTTTGAGAGCCTGGTAAGTTGGAGAAAAATCTGGAGGAAACATGCACAGATGTTTGCTATTTTCTTTAAATCACTTTTTTCCCAGAAATTGTTCATTTTACCAGAATTTACTAAATGTGGGAATAAAACTGCTGCAGAGTACAATCTATATCCACAAATGGAATTATCAAGTTATATTCAATCTATTCGGTGTTTTTTTTTTTTTTAACAGCAAGTGCATTTTCTATATGCACAGCAAGCATTGAAGTGCACCACAGCCACAAATTGCGATTAGAAAAGCTGCTTGTTTAGCAGTTTCAAAGAGAACCAACATGACAATCAAACATGGAAAGAGCAGATGGAAAATTTATTTTAGGACATGCAGCAATAATAGAGAAATTAGGGAGCAATTAAAACATGAAAAAAAAAATCAGCTTAGCTAGGAAAGCGAATCCAAAGTTAGTTCAGTTCAATTCCCAATTATGCTTTTTTTTAAAACCAAGGTTTGAATTAGGAAGAAATCTCTATGTTCTTTCAACAAATAAAGTACAACTTAGAGTGACATGCAGTTATTGTTTAAAACAGTCTTAACAAACCAGAGCCATTATCAACACTATCATTTATTTTTAGGTGAGAAATTCTTGGTATCTGTTTGATTGTCGGTAGATACCAACAGCACCAGAAACTCAATGGAGTTAGCCTTGTATGTTTATTAAGTAACTACTTTTAAAAATTAAAATTTCTGTTTTAAGTTGGTTGCATAATAGTAAAGGTCTCACGTATGAGCTTCTCAGACATCTTGCGCCTAACATAGGGGGAGAAATCAACGCGACCTTTGAAAGTAAAGCTTCCCCTAAGCCACTACCGCTGAAATAAGATGGACGATGCCAAGGCACAAGAATACCTTCACGGGGATAACTGCAGCTCTAAAAGTAAACGAACTGTAGTATTCGGTCGAGGTAATTCCAGACACTTACCCTGAATTCTCGCACAGCTAGCTGGACCTTAACGCAGAGGGCAGCCGGCAGACGCTGAGAAGAGACCGGCGGAAGGGAGCTGGGTTTGCAGTGCTCGTAAAATAGTGGCGAGGCTTGAATCCCCGGAAGCGGGGCCTGACCCAAGGATTCATGGGTTAGTGATTTATTAAGAAAGTGCTCACAGGTGGAACCGATAAAGGGTGGCGAAAACAAGACAGGGAAGAGGCTGAAGCTAACCAAGTTCTGTTTTAGGCAAATGGCCTTGGAGGATGGCTTCAGCCTTATCCAGAGAGAATTCTAAAGTAGTATTATGGCTTAGTTCATCCCAACACATAAATGCACCTCCAGGGAAGGCAGGGCTTGATTAAATTAATCAAATGCCGCCACATTGGTCTCCTCAAGGGTTGATAACATACCCAGCAATTAACATCAGGCTCCACACCTGACAAGTCAGGCTTTCAGCCTCCACGAGGAGCCCAGCTACTGGGCCCATGCATAGTCTCCAATCTAACACCACACCTGCTGAATTTGCAGGCCTAAAGCGGGAAGACCGGTTGGAGCAGAGGTTTTTTTGTTTGTTTGGTTGGTTTTTGTTTTTTTTAGGTGGAGGGAGCCAGAGAGAGTTGGTAAAGGAAGGGTGAAGACTAGAAACTCAATCTTGTATTGCTGTTAAACAGCCAAATGAAGATGGTGCATAAGTAATTAGATATAAAAATCTAAATTGCAGAGAATGTTTTGGGGCTGAAGAAACAGATTTGGAAATTTCAGTGTGTAGACAGTATTTAAAGCTAAGAAATGTAAGCCTTCCTCCATGGATTGAGGGTAGACAGAGAATAGGCCCTGGGGTATTGCAAAGTTTAAAGGCCAAAAAAGTGAAAGAGACCAAGGAGAAGCAGCCAGTGAGGCAGAAGAAATCCAGGACAGTGGCATGCAATATAATTTAAATGCTGTTGATGCATCAAACAGGTTGAGGACTAAGTGTTACTCATTGGATTTAGCAAGATTTCTATCACTGCTGACCATGTTAAGACCACTTTTTGGTGATGTGTTGAAGACAAAATCTAATTGTGATAGAGATAGAATCAAAGGAAGATGGGAGGGGAGAAATTAGAGTTAGCAAATAACAGACATCTCTGGAGGATTTTTTTTTCTTTTGTAAAAGAAATAGGGAAATGGGACAATATGTGGAGAGCAAATTGAGATAAATAGAGTTAGAAATAGTAACATATTTGTATTTTGATGGGAATGGTACAATAGCAAGAGGAATTTGATGTTATGAGAGAGCAGGGGATGAATCCTAAAGTAACTGATATTTGTGATAATGATGTGGGCATAGAACTTAAAAAGCAAGCACATTTATTTCTAACATTCATTCTACCTTTTGGAAGAGTAATGAGCAAGGAGCACTAGATGTTGTTATCTGGACACTTCTCAGTCTATAGAATTCTTGAGGAATACACTCAGAAAATGCTTTGTGTGGTGGTGGCAATGGAGGGTGCAGTAATGAAACACAACTGGAGGATGCTAAGTCATGGATCATAGGAATATAATCATCGCAACATAAGATGATTGGGGGAGAATTGGTAGATTCTTCTTGAAAAACTTTCATGTTGTGTTCTTTTTTGTTAATTGGAATATAGTTGACATACAATATTATGTTAGCTTCAGGTACACTACACAGTGATATGACACTTGCATACTTATGAAGTGATCGCTATAAGTCTAGTAACTGTCTAACCCCAGACAAAGTTATTACAACTTTGTTGACCATATTTTCACCTGTATATTACATATCCATGGCTTATTTATTTTATAACTGGAGGTTTGTACCTCTTAAGCCTCTTCACCTACTTTGCCTACCTCCCTCCCCACTCCACTCTGGCAACCGCCCAAATGTTTTCTGTATCTATGAGTCTGTTTTGTTTTATTTTGTTTGTTTACTTGTTTTGTATTTTAGATTCCACATATAAGTGACATCATATGGTATTTATCTTTCTCTGTCTGACTTATTTCAATTAGTATAACACCTTCTAAATCCATCCATGTTGTCACAACTGGGAAGATTTCTCTTTTTTAGTGGCTGAGTAGTATTCCACTGTACATATACCACTTCTTCTCTATCCATTCACCTATTGATGGGTACTTAGGTTGTTTCTACACTTTGGCTATTGTCAATAATGCTGAAATAAACATTGGGGTGCATATATCTTTTTAAATTAGTGCTTTATTTTCTCCAATTAAATACCCAGAAGTGAAATTGTTGAATCATATGGTAGTTCTATTTTTAATTTTTTTAAGAAGCCCCACAATGTTTTCCATAGTGGCTGCATCAATTTACAATCCCACTAAGAGTGTATGAAGGTTCAGTTTTCTCTACAGCCTCACCAGCACTTGTTATTTATTGTCTTTTGATGATAGACATCCTGACAGGTGTGAAATGATATCTCATTGTGGTTTTGATTTACATTTCTCTGATGATTAGTGATGGTGAGCATGTTTTCATGTGTCTGTTGGCCATCTGTATGTTTTCCTTGGAAAAATGTCTATTCAGGTCCCCTGCCCATTTTTCAGTCCAGTTGTTTGTTTTATTGGTGTTGAACTGTATGAATGGTTTACATATTTTAGATATTCATCCTTTATCAGATATATCATTTGCAAATATCATCTCCCATTCAGTAGGCTGCCTAGTTGCTTTGTTGATAGTTTCCTTCACTGTGCAAAAGCTCTTTAGTTTGTTATAGTCCCACTTGTTTATTCTGAAGTTAGCTAAATGAATAAGTACCTGAATGAATGAGAGATTATGTGGTTTGGAGGCTTCTTGCTTATTCTGGTTCTTGTGAAATCTGAATTTGTTTTCATGCCTAATAGAGGAAGACAGAGTGTATCCACACTGGATCTCTTCTGGTTAAAGGGGGCTGGTTTGCTGGAGGCAAAAAGAAATAATCCTGATCCTAACTCATTAATCCAATGGTTTTCAAAATAAAAACAGAGCTGAATCTAGGAAATTATATTTTTGTTTTGTATTACTTTAAGTAAAACATAGTGTGCGTGTGTTGAAAAAAATTAAACAAAGCAGATATGTAATGTTCTATTGAAAATCCCCTCTTTCAGTCCCTCCCTCCTCCTCCAGAAGCAATCAGTATTATTTGGTATGAACTTCTTTGAGACCTTTCATTAAAGTATTCTGTGTAACTCTTTATTTAAAAGTAGATGTTTCCCCTTTGGTCGGGAGGGGGTGGTATTCTTGATTCTATCACTTTAAAATAGTGGATGAGTAAAAATTTCCCCCTCTGTCCTTTTTCTTCTCTTCAGATGCAACTTGTAGAAATAATCACTGTTTTAAACTTTGTATATATTTTTCCCTAACTATTTTCCAAGTTTATACATATAATATTTGCTAGTATATATATGTAGATATACTTTTCAGAAAATATCATGTTATACTTATTAATAGTGCATTGCCTTTTTCAGTTAAGTATATGATATACACACATTTCCAAACTAATATATATATAAATATAGCACAGTCTTTTAAATTCTTATATAATAACCACTTTATATAACATATCATGATTTATTCAGCCATTCAGTTTTACTGGACATTGTTATTTTTAGGATTTTGCTTCAGAAATAATACTAAAATAAATATCTTTCTACTGCTATTATACCATTGCTTTTGTGGGATAGATTTCCAGAAAAGGCATTTCTGTGTTACAGTGCATAAATCTTTTTATTTATTATATATCACTATTAGAGTAATTTTTTAAAATAATAAAAAATCTCCAAAACATGTTTTAAAGAATCAATTCTACTGTAACAGATATGTAACTCACTGGGGTGGAACATTATGTATTTTATAAAACAATGCAATACCTTAGAGATAAAAGAGATTTTTGGATTTCTTTAGTGATTTTTTTTTCACAAAATCCCCAAGCTATATATTTATACACTATGATAAAACCATGACCTGACACGCATGACCTAGTGTCAGACAAAGGAAAAGAATTCTACAACCAAAAAGAAATTTTAAAATAATCTATTTTTGTTTATCTTTATACACTATTCAGGGATACATGTCTCACAGTGACACTAATTTAAATTCTGCTTTTCTCTCCCTTTCTTTTCACACATACAGGATGTTTTCATGTTTCATCCTTAACTATCAAAAACTCCTACCTTAGTCCTAGTTTGCATGTCTTCTGTCTCTCACCTTTTCCTCTTCTTCTTGAGTTTTCATTTCAAATGATAATGTGTACAGAAAATAATACTCATTAAAAAACAAGGAAGAGAAGAAATTGAGTAGATAAGTTGGAATTCTCTTTAAAAGGGGAGGGAACGAAAAAGCAGACAGGCCTTCTTGTCTATTTTGTTTGTTTGTTTGTTTACTACTTATCATTCCATAAAGGATTTGAGGTTATTTTGTAACATACATGCAACATAATGAAAAAAATATAGACAGAAATGAGGCCAAATATAAAAGTGAAAACCTATAATTGCATACCATAGATTCCTTTAGGGTAATTACATTTGAGCCTAGGACTTGGCTTTGACTTGGGAGGCAGTTAGAAAAGAATGGACTTTTGGGTTCTGCTGAGGATGTAGAAAGCTGGAAAGTGCATCACTCCCACCCTTACAACAACAACAAAATTCAGATAATCTACCTTCAAAGCTTGTTTTGAACACAGCAGGAAGTTAAGGCTTCAAGATAACTAATGAACTTGAAATCTAAGGAAAGACAGGAACCTCCAAGGAGAGACAGGATGGGCACAATTACTTGACACCATACAATCTGGTAAGAAGAATTCAGCCCCAAATTTTAACCAATTAGAAGAGGCCAAATGTGGGTTAATATGAGAACATAGAACGTTTAGGAGACACAGACTCTGGGAAGAATCATATACACTCATCAGCGCTTCTTCATAGGCCTTACCAGTGTATACAACAATCGGGGAAGACTTGGAATTAATAATTAATGTTTTATGTAAGTTGTTTCTAAGAACAGAAAAGAACCTGTGTTATGAAGTACATATAACCTTCATATCAAAATAGAAATATAATGGTGTAAGAGAAGAAATTATATGCAAATTTCATTTGGAAAAAAAAAAGATGTAAAACCCTTACTTATAATGTTCTTTAACTTCATTATATAGAGTATTTTAAAAATAAGACAACCATGACTAAGATTTATCTTGGGCTAGAGGAATGGGATTAGGGATTGGGGATGAGGGAACAAAAAGTAAAACAAAACAAAATAAATGAAATAACATCAGTGTCATAAATAGACCAACAATGACAGTAAGTTTCACATGTATCCTGTGTACCTAAATTTTAATTAAAAAGAAAGTAAACTGGAGCAAGGAGAAGGTGTGGAAAATCACATTAAGTGGTCTTGTTCTAGAGATGGTCAGATATCACCCTGGGGAGAGCACATCTATTTTTCTCCCTGCTCATCTGCACCTGCCTTCCACCAGAAGGCAGTGTCATCTGTTTGGTCCTGCCTCTGTGAACAAAAACTGATAACACATTTTATGATGTCACTACCTAGCAAGAATCCCTTGGCCTTGAGATTGTGTAAACTCTGAGAAAGCAAGGCTCACATGGGCAGGACTTGGCACAAGTAATACAGAACAGTAAAAATTAGAAAGTTAAAAAAAATCGTATCACTTAGAATAAGGGGGAGGGTATAGCTCAGTGGCAGAATGCATGCTTAGCATGTACGAGGTCCTAGGTTCAATCCCCAGTACCTCCATTAAAAAAAAAAAAAGAAACAGAATAAATATTAGGCAAATATCATTATAGGTATCTCTCTATTCACATCCATAGATAGAAGGATAGAGGAGTGTAGGGAGATACAGGAATAATTTCATAAATGGAAAAATGTCATGCATGCTATTTTCAAGTGAAGTATTAAATTAGTTTTATTTGAACTTAAAAGAAAAAGAAAATGAAGTGAAACTGAAATAATTGCTAACTTCACATAAATATTTCTTCACCACAAGATATGATTGTTCCCAAAATATACCTATAATGTTGAGAAAGACCATAAATTCATTAGGAATTTAAAAATTAACTACATTAAAATATTCTAGGTATCAATTAACTCCCTAATATTAAATATAATAAATTAATACCTTGGCACTTATTTCCACCAGAAATTTTAAAATATGTTCAGAAATTCTTATTTTTTCCAAGAAGAGGTAGAATTAACTCACCCCATTCTCCCTCTGAGCGTGTAAGAAGTAACATCTGAGACTTGGATATGAAGGGCAATGTTACTTCTTTCTCTGTCTTGGACCACTCATTCTGGAAGAAGCCAGATGCTATGTCATGAGGATATTCAAGCAGCCTGAGGAAGATGAGGAGGAACTGGGGCGTCCTAGAACAGTAGAAAGGAACTGAGTCTTTTGTCAACAGACTGGGATTGATTCTACAGCCCCCATTCAACCCTGACCAACAACTTGACTCACCAGAAATGCTGAGTCAGAGTCACCCAGCTGAGCAACCCTCAAATTCCTGACCCACAGAAACTGTGACATAATAAATGCTTAATCTTCTAAGCTGAAAGTTTGGGGGTGATTTGTTACACAGCACAAGATAGTTAATAAAGTCTTTTTTTCTTCTGAATTGTAAAATTTCGATTCTCTTTTTACTGATAAGATTTTGTTTTCTCATTTTTCTATTTTTTTTCCAGAAGAATTAAGTGTTTGCCTCTGCCTTTATATCGGAGGATAATTTAGCTGAGCAGAAAATCCTTGAATCAGATTTATTTTCCCTTACAACTCAGGAGAGGTTGACACTCCATTTTCTAGCCCTGAATAAACATACTAGTTCCTTTACCACAGTTTCCCATTTATGTATTGACTGTTTCAATTTGATTGCCAAGTTTTTTAAGCATCAAATTTATTTAAAAAAAATTTTAGATTTCCAGAAAACTTGTGAAGATCATACAGAGACTTCCCATATACCCTGCACTGTTTCCTCTGTAATTAACATCTCATATTAACATTATGTTGGAGGACTTACATATTTCCAAAACGACAAAAAGTGAAACTGACTAGAAATTAAATGTGGGATTATTGTATACAGGTAGTTTTCAAAGCTCTCTTCATGGAAGAGATTACAAGGGGGTGAATTGTATGAAGAAAGAGTCTAAAGCAAAACCTTAAGAAAACCCAGAACTTAATGGTTAGAAAGGAATGTAGCTACAAAGTAAATATAGAGAAAACGAGTGATCAGAAATATAGGGGAAAACTGACTATAACTCAATAAAAACAATTTTTTTTAAAGAATTATAGGGGAAAACCAGGAAACTGCACTTTTACAGAAGCTAATGTAAAAGTATTTCATAAAAAGAGTAGTCAAGGTTATCAAATGCTGCAGAAAAAAAAATGTCCCTTAGATACACAACATGGAAATCTCTCTTTAAGTAGAAAAATGGAAAACTGCCCTATAATGAACATATTCAGTATTTCAATAGAAGGGTGACATTCTGGGGAATTTTAGTAAAGATAAATATCTTTTGAAATATCTAATTATAATGTTCAATTAAATTTAAGGCAAAAATGCATTCATGGAGAGGAATCTATTCTTAGGGTAGTGACTCCAGGTTCTGCGTTTGTGATTAAAGAATACAGGCCCTAACCTATGTGTTTTGGGGACATGGCAAAATGCAGACGTCTCCTAATCGTAGCTGATGAGACCCAGGGTGGATCTTTGATGTTACATGCCCCAGTCAGTGTCCTTTCCCAAACCCAAGTTAGGGTCGGGAGTGAGAGAGTGAGAGGCACCTTCTCCGTGAGATTATAACAACAAATGGCCTTGAAACCTCTTTGCCCCTAATAAGGTCTATATAAGCCAGAAAGCCATCTGCACTGGAAGAGGTCGCTTGATCCGATCTATCTCTCATTTATTTAACTCTCTCCCTCTTTAAGTTTTATTTGCCATTGTGCTACTTAGGGAGTTCTTATTTTTCTGTGTGCACTTTAGCTCTTGAATTTCCAGGTGTTTTTTAATAGGCTATATCGCTATTTATAATCTCCAATTCTTGGTTGACATTTGGAGATGATGCTTTTAATTCCAAGAGTGTAATAAGCACAGTTATTTTACAGTCTGTGCCCAGAAATTTCATTGGCTACTGTGCCTGTGGATCTGTTTCATTGTCTGTAATGTTGACGGTTGCTTACCTTGTCTTTTTCCCTCATCTTTGGTTGTGTGCTAGATGTTCTGTTTGAAAAATAATTTTTAGAAATAATTTGAAGCCTTAAATGAAGTTATCCTCCTTCAGAGAGAATTCCCTTTTGCTTTTGTCAGGCATTTAGGGGCACAAGCAAAACAAGTGACCTTCAGTCAGTTTCAAAGTGTGAGGTTTTCTGTGCAACCCAGATGACTGAGAGTTCGTTGCACTACTTGCTAAGTTGTTGTACCTTCTATTTGTCCATGTTCCTAAGGGGCCGTAAGGGTTGTTCACCAGGGCCACCTGCCTTGGTGAGCCTTGGACTTAAGCTTTTGTTGCTCTAGATCAAAGTTGTCAAAGATTCTGCTCAGCTTCTCAAAGTTCTTTCTAGATCTGCAAATGTCTCCTGCACAAAAGGAACTTGAAAGTCCAGGTGCTCTTGGATTTCTGTTTTCTCCTAGACATTGACATGGTTACTCCTCACTATCATTTTGAACTCAAATTTTTTTTGGTTGACTATCATGTTTTGTGGACTTCAAACTTGCACAATTTGTGGGTCTCTCTTTAAGAGAAAGAATACAAAACTAGGCACAGGGCTTTGAGAGGAAGCAGCATGTGAGGAGCCCTGAAACCTAAACTTCATTCGCTTCACAATAAATCCTCCTCTGGCAGCTTCACTTGGTGGTTTGAACCAAATTATCCCTTCTGTCATTACTAACAGTGGAGGGCAGCTTAACATATCTTTAAAGACATGCACCTGCTTTTTGAGTGGAATGGTAAGCAGAATCAACCACAATATTTATATATTTATTTATGTCTCATTCTTGCTCTTTTTCTCTTCTATAAGTAAGCATTATTTGAATCTGCAGAAGTTAAATTTGCACAACTTAGTTATTATCTGTAATTTTTCTCTTGAAGGCTTCTTAAACACAAGAGTTATTTCAAAGTGTATATGCTAAATTCAGATGTATATAAATTTTCAGTTACTTTTTATTGTTAATTACAAACTTTATTACATTGTTGCCAGTATTATAATCTGTATGGCTTATACGTTTTGGAATTGTTGAGATTACGCTGAGTCCAAATGGTTAATGTTTTAATGTTTTGTGTATGTTTTGAAAGCATGCATATTTTCTGTTGTTGGTAGGAAGTTCTCTATAGATCAATTAGATTAAAGCTATTAAATGTGTTTTTAAAATTTTCTATACCCTTACCTATTTATGTCTACTTTATTTGTTGAGATTTGAAAGAAATGCATAATGGTTTTGCGAGAAATGCCATGATGTAGCAACAAGGATTGGATTTATATCTCCCCCCAAAACAATTATAAAACTGGACTAAATGTCTAAAAGAACCCTTTAAGACAGTGGAGAACTGGCAGTTACAAAATCATTAAGGGAAACAAAGGGCTGAACACTATGATTGCTTGGCTTTTTGCAGGGAAGCACATTCCGTACTGTGAAACATAGAGGGCAGAATGGCGCTCTAAATTCATCTGTAGATTCAGTGTAATCCTAATCAAAATCCAACATGGCTTTTTATAGAAATTGATCACATTTTCTAAATTAGATTAGAATGGTTAAAATGGAAAAACCTGATAATATCAAATCAAGGATGTGGAGCAACTGGAATGCATGTTATTGATGGTATTATAAAGCAATATAGCTACTATATAAATCTTCTATTACTGTGTAACAAATTGCCACAGTGGCTTAACACAACACACATTTATTATCTCATAGCCTCTGCAAGCCAGAAATGTGGGCACAGTTTAGGTAGGGAGGTCCTCTCCTTAGGGTCTCATAAGACTACTATCAAGGTGTGACCAAGGCTAGATTCTCATTTGAAGCTTGAGGTACTTTTCCAACTCTCTTGGGATTTTGGCAGAATTAATTTACTTGTTGTAGAATTCATGGCAGCTTGCTTCTTCAAAGACAGCAAAAGGATAGAGAGACTCTAGAGTCTACTTGCTGCAGAGTCTTATATAAGGTAATGCTTTGACCAGAACAACATTCCTTCATATTTACCATATTCTATTGGTTAGAAGCAAGTCACAGGTCTTACCCACACTTGAGGGGTGGGAATTATAAAAGGACATGAACACCAGGGGGATCATGAGGGCCACCTCAGCATCTGTCTTCTTCAGTCATGTGGAAAACAGTTTGGTAGTTTCTTAAAAAGTTAAATATACACTTATCACATCACTCACAACTTCAAATTCTAAGTATTTTCCTGAGAAAAATTAATGCATATGTCCACACAAAGACTTGGTTACAAATGTTCATAGGAAATATACTTATAATAGCCCTAAACTGGGAACAATCCAAATGACTACTTACTGGTGAATGGATATAAGGTAGATAGTTGAGGGGATTAGAGCACATTTGCTATGGCCAATCATGGAATTCCCATCAGTACAGAGAAAAATAAAAACTGATATATTAGATGCAACAAGAATGAAAAGAAGGTTAAATGGAATAGAGAAAATAGGTAAGCTGGAGGTGCGGGAGAAAGAAAGGAGAAATATTCCAGGTGATGCCAAGTTTCAAAGTTTGTAGAAATGGAATTGAGATGTTCAGAGTAAGGATGTTCAGTTCAGAATTTTGGAATAATATAAAGTGGAAGTTGAAGCTACTAAAACTTATTATAAACGATGTATTGGAAATGAAACCTTTAATTCACTTATTAAATATTTGAGAAGAATAAAAGAATAGGTAGGAAAGCTATAAGTTATGGCAATGAAGTAATGGCAAAGAAGATGGGGAGATTATGATGCAAACATATACAGTGGACTTCAACAGATACAGCTCAGCTTTGAGGTGGAACAATAACCTCAAGACAGTTGTTGTTTGGTATTCTGCAACTATTCATATCAAAACACCAGACTGTGCTCTGAAATATTTAAGTTCAGAAGTTACCTTAGTAAATGGGACTCTGGGCTGCAACAGTAGTACCCACACTAGTATTGAACCACAGGTTAATCAAGCCATCAATTAGAGTTTCTCCATTCCCTTACTAAAATGAGATCTGTACCATGTTTATAAATTATTTTTCCAAAAAATTTACTCTAAATTACCTCCTTGCATTGATTTTAAAGCTTAAATTAGGTGCCACTAAAACCAATATTGTTTTGGCAGACACTTGCTTTTATAGAATGATTGGAAAGATTCATTTGAACCAAATTGTCTCTGCCACTGGTATTTTTATCTATTAAACTGTTTCAAATGATTTTATCAAGTTAATTTCAATGAACCAGACATCAATCAGAGGCCTTAAAGAGAAATAAAAGGAAGTTTGAGATGTAGAGAAAAAAACAAAATCAAGAGGAAGGCATATTTTCCAGGAGAGCAGAGTGTAGTGGGCCTGTCTGTAATCCTGATGTAGGGTCCATGCAACCCAAGCAGAGGGGAGGGGAAAAAAGAGAAAGAAACATTTGTCTACTTTTCAGTTTGAGGTAGAGAGGACCTAGCTGTCTGTGCACAAGTTTTCCATCTTTATGTATAACAAAACCATATTGTCCAAGAAGCAGTTAAGCTTCCCTGACTTGATTTAAAATACTTTTTTCTGTGGGAATAGAGCATTTTTTATAAAAAAAAAAAAAAAAAACTACACAATGTTCTTCCCAAAGAATGGTATGCATCTAACTACAGGTGTATTTGCTTATACTTGTGAGCAGTGCTTGCTAAGGACTAGGTAAATTGCAACCAAATCTTAAAGGTAATTAGTTATTGTAGGTGAGACTGTAGAGTGGATAGATTGTTCCTTCACTATAAACAAAAAGAAACATTGCCTTTTTATGATCGGTCTAGAAGATCACAAGTTTTCTTGCTGAAGGATTCGTATAGACCTGTGTGATTATAATCTTGGTTTTCTGCTGGGGCCCTAGAGAAGATGAGTGGGTTCTCAAGAGTTTCTGAGAACTTATTTTTTCTTTTTCCTCTACCAAATAGAGAGGCAGAGAGTATCAAGTACAAATTATGAATGTTGTAAGGACTGAAATCCCTTGTGAAACTACAGATAGGCTCTAGAAAATTGAGGTATTTGAAAATTGAAGCAAAGAGAAAAGATAAAAGAACCCAAGGATTCTGTCTTTGAAGTTATCACTTAAAAAAAAAAGTTGTTAGTAGTGTACCTACTGTAGGGTGTGTGTGTTTTTAAGTTTGCTATAGGAAAATTATCAGTAAAACATCAGTTTTGATGTTTATTTCACTTTTCTATCCAAGATGTTTTTGTTGATGTTGTTATAAAAAGGACAGCATGATAATATCTAATAGAAGCATAAATGTCAAAATATACCTATGAAGGCAGCCTGCCTGCCTAGTACCCTTTAAGCAGATTACTTTTTATTCTGAATCATTTCTTGAACAATAGAGCTATAAACATACACCTATCAAACAAAAATATAAAAATCAACAGTAGAGTAGACTGAAAACAGTCTCAAAATTCAGTGCTACCCCAGATTTCACAACTCCAACTCAAATGCCTCAGGTCACAAATTCAGATGCCTCCTGGGGTAGCATATAGAGCCAGCATCATGGTGAGAACGAGGACAGAGAGAGAACTCAGGACCTGACTGGAGGGAGCAGGTCCACCTGGCTCCAAGGGTCTGCTACTTTGTGGGAATGCCAGCCCAGAGTAAAGCTCCTTCGGATTTTCTAAGAAAACCCGAAGATTCTGTTTTTTTTGTAAAATTGTGTAATTTTAAGTCTTGGCAACTAATTTTAATTTAAAAACATTTATAGACTGGAAATTTTATATATTTATTTTTTTGTGGGGGGAAGCCAGCCCCTGGCCATATTTTCTACCTGGGCCAATGGACTACCAATCGATTTACTGATTTGAGTTTTAGTTACTTCTGTAGATTCACTTACATTCTTTGGGTTGATTACATAAAGTCCAATGACTTGGCTTCAAAAGAAAGAGTTGACTTCTAATGTAAATAGCAAGTGAGCTGAACTTTATCTCTTTATGAAACCTTCATAAAATTTATAAAAAGTCTTTTAAGATTTCATCTTGAATGTAGAGTAAACAATTCAAAGAATTATGAACCTGGAAATTATGAAATCATTTAAATCAGTTAACTCAGTCTCAAAAGCACTGGGTTATTTCATGTGGAATAGACTATTTTGGTTTTCTACAGAACCTAGTCCACTGAATAAGCTACTCTTGCCTGCATAGATACAGATAAGAGGTCTGAGGTGACCATAGCCTCGGGCAGTTTGGATTTGGTTTATAAATATTTTAAAGTTGTCAGAAATACCCTAGAGTTGTACAAGGGCTAGAGATTAAGAGATGCAATCTAAAAAAAGAAAGAAAACTCCCACTAATGATATCGGGAATTGGACAAAGGATGACATTAATGATATCCACTTAGGTTTTGCTCTGGCAGTTCATTTGTATGTGTGTGATTGTGTGTGTGTGTGTGTGTGTGTGTGTGTGTGTGTGTGTGTGTGTGTGTAATGTATTCTCTCTGAAAACAGAAGTATCATTCTGAAGGAAGCCTTAGCTTTCTTGTAACCAAAGCATGGCCAATGCAGCTTAAATAAGCAATAAGTGGTGTTGGTAAAAATGTGTTTGAATTTTAATTTGAAAGTTGAAAATTTTTGACGTTTGAAAAAATCTGAATTTACTAACATAAAAATGCATGTTTATGTTGTTGACTGGTTTTGTAATTTTAACATTTCTTCCAGGGCTTTCAATAAGGGTACTTATGTTGAAAATAAACTCAAATAATAATAATATTATCATTATTGTTGTTATTATTAGATATTGAAGTATATATTATCAGAAAAAGTTTCCACTGGTAATTAAGCTACATGAAGAAATGTTCTTTAGAGAAAGAGTGGTGGAATAGATCATCAACTCCATCCACTGAATTTTTTTCAAAAAATAATTTTTATGGAGAAAGGGAAGCTTCAAAAAAGGCAACTGTTGCTGATTAACCTAAATATTGTTTCTTAGAAGTTTTGAATTTGACTCTTTAATTAGAAACTTCAAGAAATTACTAGTCCACCTTCTAAATAGTATGTTCTTAAATCAATAGAAAAGAAAAAAATGCATGATTAATAGGCAGGTGGACTATTTGTTATCCACTAATTTAATTTTTATCCTGTATTTTGGAACAGATATGTATGAATATGGTAATTAATAAATCAAATGAAAGAAATAACCAATAAACAATAATGGAAATTCACAGCTTCTAAAATTTTTCCAACTTTAAATACTTTATACATTAATCACATTGTGTTTTTCAAGTCAATTCTGAATCTTAAGGAAATCTTAAGGAGATATAAGAATCAACACATATGCATAGTATCAGTTATAGAGAATATATGTGGATATGTAAGTGTACATTTTTTGAGGATTACTCTAATGGAAAGTCAATGAGTAACTCTAAAAGAAAGGAAATTATTTGAAACCATGAAAGCTGTAATTAGGCAACCATAGGTGCCACAAAGAAATCTCTTTCTTTCTAAATGTCTCCCAGGAAAACAGTATCCAGGCATTGGATCTGGTCTCTCTCCTCAGCTTTCTTGAGGTCTCATTAATACACAAAAAACTGTTCATATATAATGTATACTATTTGGTGAGTTTAGACATATGCATACACTTATGATCAAGGTAATAAACATTGGATCTAGTCATTACAGCATTTATGATCAATGTAGCCAGCTTTATATAGATACTTAAATGTATTTGAATAAGTCATTATCTTTATAGGGTGGCTGTGAAGTGAGGATGTGAGAATTATTAGGAAAATATTGGAAATGATAAATATTCTTCAGAGAATGGTAACTGCCATGAAGAACACTGCCCTCTTAGTTTTGAAGTTTGGAAAGTATGTTCCAGAAAACAAAGGAAAAAACAAAAGCAAACAAACAAACAAAAAAAACCTATCAGATGCATTCCAGCATTTTTATCTCCACTTCTTACTTATTAAGTAAAAAATGGAGATTATCCTTGACAGTGTAAACATTTTATGCCAGACAGGCATTATATCATTGAAATATCCTGTCAATGCCTGCAGTCGGTTCTCACATACATACATGAAGATTCACATTTTTTCATGATTAGGACACAACGTATTGACATGCATTTCAGAGAACATTATTGCATTTAGGTTCCAAAAGTAGAAATCCTTGGAATTTAAAACTGTATATGCCAGAATCTTCTTGGCCAAAAGATTCATAGTATCTATTCTAATATAAAATAGTCTCCATTTCAAATGAAGCAGGTATATGTCAGTATTAAGAAAGCAAAAAGCTCAACCTAAAATTGGAGGTCTTCCATTGACACCACTTCCTTGTAAGATTTCTCCACTGAAGGATCACTACGTGAAAGACTTAATAAAGGGCCACATATGGTCCTGGGTTTGGTTACTAGTGTAGTGAATTATATTCTTTATTATAATTGTTTCTTCTTTACTATTCTGTACTTAAGGGATCTGGTCATAAATGACTGCAGGATGAATAAAGCTGACAGACAAAAGTGACGGTATCTTTTGGCATTAAGATAATTATAGATCATTACATGGTAGGAATAGTCAATAGTGCTAAAGTAATATGATTAAATAAAGCACTTTAAAACTGTAATTCACCTAGGCTTTTTAATATTTTACTATTTCTCCTTTGTTGCTCCAAAGCTATGAATTTCAAGATTTATTTGTCACTACTCTCTATATTTTCTGCTGTACACAGTATTTGTGGGCTATGGCAACCAATCCCCTTGGGCTTTCTTTTGCTTTAATTTGCATAAACACAGGCATCATATGAATATTCAGTGAGTGGCTTTGCATTAAGTAAGCGCCCTTAATCAGCTTTTCAGTTCAGTTTTATTGGTTGCACGCACAGTCAGTTATTTCATCCAGAATATCTGAAGGCCCTACAAACTAACCAGGTAAGGTTGTTATTCCTTGATGCATTTAATGAAAGAATATTATCATTTGATTACATAGGTTCTGGAGAATGCTAAAAGCATGGTTTTTTATTTTCCCTGTTTTTTTCTTCCCGTGGTGGTCAGGTGGGTGCATGATTCTCTAATTTGCATAAACATCAGCTCTATGAATAATTCATCAGGGTTATTTTAAACACTAGGCTTCTACTTTGGATGGCACTAGGGTACTGCCATTTGATTGGCTGAATGCTGTTTTCATCACCAGCAGAATTCCTATAACATGAAAGCACCTAAAGGAGCTGAATTGAATATACAGTATTTGTTTTTTGAAAGATGTCTGTTATCTTTTCAAAGCAAATTGTGCTGCTTTTCCTCCTCCCTAACATTAGGGTTTCTAGCTTTTCATGATAAATACGTTACAAGCTCAAATGTGGCTACCATTTGTAGACTTGACCGGTGTCCGTGATTTCTGGAGAATGGGGTAGCAGCTGTATTCTTCTGAACATGCATAAACATGAGTGACATGTAAATAAGAAACTGTCACATGCATGTGGAGCCCTGGACAGCTCCATTGCTAGGATCCATCTATTTTTCTTTAACAGAACCCTCTTTTTGAATAGATAACTTTGAGACTGTTTCATCTATTTTAAAATGCCATGGACAGTTATGGTACTATATACGGATATAATAAGCATATATGATCTGACAAATAATTTCTTGTTGAATACGTAATTTATAGTTTCCTCTCAGACCACCTACAGATTTTTAAATTTGGTAGTTCTTCGCAATGCAATAGTGACAAGAGAAGTGTTAATCAAGAATGACCAGGTAATTAATTTAGATATTAGGGTGTAATTCAGTCCTATAATTTACTAAAAATCACTTGTTCCTTTCTTTATGCTTGTGGAGATGAGGAATATGGAGGTTCATGCCACCCTTTGTTAGTCACTTGAACACTAGCTATTTGCATTTCTGGTCTGAGCCCTCACTGACAAGATTCTCTTTGTAAACATTTGTGATCCTGAAACATTGCAGGCATACAGGATTGGAGAATGGTGTAAACTGAATTTAGTATTTGGCATGTTCCATTTTTGTTTTCCTCCTCCATAGAGGAATGTATCACAAATAAGACACTGAACAATTACTGTTATGAAAGGTATACTGAATGATATGTGTAATCAGTTAGTCTGTGTAATCAGCTATAAAATATTCCACGTTCACTGTATTTTCTGTACATTTGTATGGGTAAAAATATCAATGGCATCTTGAATAATGAATAAAAAAGGCTGAAAATTTCTCAGGATTTAAGAGGTTTTCTGTATACATTTTTTAAAGTTCACTCTAAATCATTACACTATAATGTTCTTGGACTTTTCATAATTAATACTCAAATATGAGTTTCATACGATACTGAAACTGAAGAGATATAAAATTCTTTTCATTTTCTGTCCTAGCTATCTACACATCTAATGATAGTGCTGGCTTAGTTCCCATTTTTCTTTATCTGATTATTTGTAGTTAGGTGTATTTGTATTTTCTTTTCTTTCTTTTTCTTTCCTTTCATTTTGGTTTTTTTTTTTCTTTTTTGCTCTATCTTTGGCATCAATATAATAAAAAAAACTTCTGAGACAATATTCCTTTGCTCACAACCAACTTTCATAGGCACATTTGACATATTTATTATTTTATCTCTTGAAAAAACTCTTCATAATTAAAAATAGAATAAGGCATTCAGAACAACATTGTTTAAAATGAGATGAAATTGCAAATTTCCATTAGAATTCCATGTATTCATATCAGCAATTGTGTTTTACATGTAATTATAAATAGTGATTTAAATCTCACATCTGCAGTGTGCTATGTTTAATTAAATCTTGCAGGATTCAGTACGGATGCTCTTTATTTAATTATCAGCCATTAAATGTTTACAACTGTAATAAAGACTAATCAATCTTTACCATACTGTATAGAGACTGTAGGTTTGAAATGATTTAACCAAAGATTCTTGTTCCAGTGATGCTCAATCTATTGAATAGTTTTCATATGAAATCAGCTAACCTTCCATTTCTTCAATATTTATTTCTTGTGTTTCAAAATAATACAAATTATTTTCTGAACAAGAATAGTTATAATTTCAGAAGAGAGTCCTATCCTTCTTTAGATCCATGACAGCATGTTTATAATTCTATTTTAGATGTGTATAATTTTGAAAATAAAAAATTCTCATATAAACCTTTTTGATGGAGGTATTGTGAAATGTCCAAATAAATGTGATAAACTGAGGTCCTTTATGCTTTTGCCATTTATATTATTTGTAGCAATCACTGAACCTTTTTTAAAGAAAGCATTCTAAATGAATTTGTAAACAGGAAAGCTAGCAAATGACCACAGAATTTACCTTCCATTTCAGTGAGAGATTCTTCTTAGAAGGGTAGAAGTCATCTTGTATTGAATAAACCTTGTTTAAAGAAAACAAAGCATTTATTTAAATTTTAGAAAGAAATCATCACATAAATAGAATTAAAATTATAATGCATTATATTCTTAAGGAGGAAAAATAATATGTATCTTGCAAGTATAGTCTTCTTTCATGTAGTACTTTTATGTGTTTGGACATTTAAAAAGAAAAGCAGTGAGGCATAATATATGTTTATACTGTAATTTAAAACATATTTTTCTTTAACATGTGATCACCCTGTATTTGGTGGATAAAAAATAAATATGCATAGACTATTATCTGTAATATTTACATTATCATTTTAATCTTATGATTACATTCTCGAAAAATCGTTGGTGAGGGATTTAAGCATTAAAGCTGTTTATATATTCTTGCTAAATCCACTGGTGGTTAAGGAAAATTACAACCAAAAAGTGCTTTGGTCTATGTAGAATAAAACCTAAATTGATCTTCATAAGGTGAAGCTTTAAACTTGAGGAACGTTTGTCTGTACAAAAGTTTTGGAACTAAATATCCCTTAAGGCAAGAGATATCAATTACCTTGTATGGATTCCCCTAGCAAATTCATGCATCTTTATAAAAGATTGAATCTTCTCAATGAAGCTAGGACATCCCTTAAGAATTCTTAATCTAATTGATGGTGCAAGTATATGACATGATTACCCACATACAAATCTCTCCATCCAGTGTCACTCATTTCCCAGGAATGCAATCATTCGAATTTGCAAATATATGTGAACCTTCCTTTTCATGTTCCTGGATGGATACTGTTTAAATCTAGATAGACAGATTAAGTCTTGTTTAATAACACTGTGTGTGAATTAGCCATTAAGGTTCTTAGTATAGAGAAGGACAAAGAGGAGAGGAGGCAGTGGGCAGAGTGGCTTACTTTTGAGCTCCCTTATTCTGACTGGAGTTCCTTTCTGCTGCCCCAGTTGTTCAATTCCACTAGTTAAAATCTGTACACTCAATATTTTAATGGGTGAGGTTTTATGAAGCTTGTGGGTAACTTGAATTTGTATAATCACTCTTAAAATATGATCCTTATCATATTTAGGTTGCCAGCCAGTATCAATAAAGATGCTATAGGCTTAGGTAGTTTATACTTTTATTAAATGTGTAGTTCAGATCTTCTTTAAAATTTCCCAAGTGTCATAAGCCCAGTGGCATCCTGAAGTAAGTGATGAGGGGAGCAAAAAATAGTATTTGTAATTAAAATTCTATTTTAAAGGTTAATTTGGAGGGAAATAAAACATCTTCAGTCTTCTATCACATTCTTCATGAAAGAGATATATATCAAGAATCTACCTGGGATAAATATTTAAAATAGAAAGACCCTTTAGGAAAATAATTTAGTAAGAGAAGCTCTTTAAGGATTACCACGTGATCTCTGTTTATTTGTTAGCAGGGTGCATTAAATTTATAGATTTTTTTTTTTAACAGTGAACCTTGAATGAATCACTCTGAATTCAAAGAGTTAGTATTGTAGACAGTGTTTTTGCATTTCTGATTATAAGTGAAGCAGGTTAAAAGTTGGATGTTATACTTTTTTAATCAAGTTTTAGTATCAAAATTATATTAGCCTTATAAAATGTGTTGGGCAGCTTTCTTCTTTTTATTTCCTTGGACACAGGTTGTATATGAATTACTATCTATGTGTTTGAGCTTTGTATAAATTGCCTGTAAATCTATCTGGGCCAGGCATCTCTTAGGAGAAATTTTTTTTTCTTCTTGATTCAAGTTCTTAAGTGGGAGTTGGGTAATTTATTTCTTACTGTATGCATTTTGATCATTTTTGTTTTTCTAGGGAATTGTTCTTTTCATCTAAGCTTTCAACTTCACTAACATAAACTCATTCATTGTATTTTCTTATGATTATAAAATGTCTATTGTATGTGTAATATGTCCCCCTTTTCATTTTGTATTTTACTTATTTGTGATTTTCTATTTTTCCTTTGGTCATTCTCGTAAGAGTTTTGTCTATTATCAATACTTTCAAAGAAACAGTTTTGGGTTTTTATGTTATCTATATTGTTTCCTTGTTCTTTATTGATTTTTGTTCTTTAAAGCTTTGTGGCCTTGAATTCCTTAGAGACATCTCTAAGCTTTGTTCTAGCTCCAAAATTCTATGGTTCTGTAAAAAGTTATTCTATGTTTAGAAGGCTATGGAACTCTTACATAAGCATAAAATGAAGTGGGATGTTAGTTCTCATTTAGTGAACATATTTTTTTATGTAGAAATCTTTTGTCTTGAGTAATCACAACTAGATCATTTCACATGGCTATGAGTAGACTTTAGCCTTTGAGGAAATCTACTTAGAAAGATTCTCATGTTGCCACTCCTGATGATCATGTGATTTTTTAAAGTGATTTTTAAAGAAAGTCTATTATTTAATTTTATCAGAGAGAACTCAAATAATCTGCAGAGTAGTATTTACAACATACTGTATTTAGAATTAAATATTATTGCATTAATTGCTTAGAAAATGTTTGTGAAAAGTTCACAGTTCAACATGCAATCATTTTAGACTCATATAAAAGGTCACTAAATCTGGTTGGGATCTTTGTGTTCTCCATTCTCTGAGCTGACCACTCGTATAAAATTATCTCAAAATCAGGCAATGCTAATGAAAAAGTACATCAGTATTCACAGTCTGCTTGCTTTGAAAGTATCTTCCTAGTAAAATCAAGTTTATGTCTCTGGTATTTTAAACTTAAATCAAGTTAAACTCAGTTGGTAAGTAGACACACAAAAAATCACAGACCGAATTCTTATCTGTTTGAAGAGTTGGTTTTCGTTTGCTAGCTTAATTGTTTAGTCCCCTGTCTGTACATTGTCCTTGGATGAATTGTTTATGCATATCAGCATTCATTCTTCTTCTCTTAGGCTGGTAACATGATAAATCTTATGGACTATACAAATGTTGCAATCAAAGCTACATATTGGAAATGTTTGAGATTTTGTTCAAATACTCTTAAATGAAATCCAAAAAAGAAAATAAGAACTTTTTGAAGAAAATATTTCAGCCAAATGATGAAGTGTCTTGTGGAATATAGTAACCTTGACTGACAGCTACAACATTAGAATTTTGTCATCAATTATAGCCTCCTTACAGTTTTTTTATTCCTAGAATACTGAGTTGACCTACTTTAGTTAATAAAGGGTCTGGTTCATTTATCTGCTTAAAAATGTAATAGAAGTTTGAGAAGGGGAAAATAATTCTTTGAATGTTAGTACTATACATAAGTGATCCAAGATGCAGAAAATAATTATCTTGTAAATACAAACCGTACATTACTGAAATACATTTCAGTCGTGATTATTTTTATTCCAATGTGATCAATTTTACATTTGCTTTTCAACATGATTTCAAGAATAATTTTCTACTTATTTCAAGGTCTGTAAATTGTTTAGTTCAATATCTAGTTCCCAGATACTTGTGTCAAAATCTGTCTGAGCTTGCACCTATATTTTCACATGAAATTAGACCATTAAACCTAACTTCAAATACCCAACTCAGTGATTTTTTCTCTCTGAGAATATCCAAATTCCTTTGCCACCAATTTTAAAGTCTTCCGGTCACAGTGAGAAGAATTTTGCCTACCAACAGACTATTTTAATAAGTCATATAAAGTACCCTGGAGAGAATTTGATTTCACATTGAATAGAGAATAAAGTCTCAGAAGTGGTTGCTTCTTGATACATCTGAGACAATAAAGGATATTTCAAAGGTAGTAATATCAAGATTTTAAGGGTTTTTACTTATAATTAACTCACAATATTTTTATGAAACCTTATAGGATTTTTACCTGATGACAGATTTGTATGACATAATGGAACAAACTGGGAATAGACTCCAATCTCATAGCAAGTCTTGCAATTATATAAAGACTTGCCTGAAAAAGTTATCACTCTTTTACATGTACAATGCAATATTATATTACCAGTATTTACATTTTATAAATCCAACATTGAATGTCTTTTATCTTCCTATTCTTGCTGTGAGAAATAAATGATAAATAACTTTCTCTAAGTGCTGAGACTCACATGAGGCAATCTGTTAAGGGGCAGCTACAATAAAAAAAATATATATGCTGCTTGGAAATACACTTTTTCTGTCAAAATGTGTAGCACTTTTCTCTTTATATTATCAGAAAAAGAGAAGAATCTTGTCTCAAGTATTCACCTACTTCTGCTTATTCTCCTCCTGATATGCTAATTCTTGATTATTGTATCACGATAATTTTCATTGAGGCTGATTGTAATATTCCAAACAATAGATGCAACCATGAAAAGGAAAACAGGAAATTATAGCAGGTGATGATTTTTTAAAAAAATCAATAATTTATTTGCATGTAAATGCGCAGGGGAGGATATGTGTAGGAGAAAGAGAGGGGGTGGAGGGGAGAGAGTGAGAAGAGAATATTGCAATATCCACATGCAAAAGAATAAAGTGGATCCTGATTTAACAAAAATTAACTTAAAATGAATTAAAAACCTAAATATAAGACACAAAACTATGAAACTCCTAAAAGAGAACAGGGGAAATGCTTCATCACATTTGAAGTGGGAATGATTTCTTGGCTATGACACCAAAAGCACACATAACAAAGCAAAAATAGACAAAGAGCACTACATCAGGTGTTAAAACTTCTCCATATCGAAGAACACAATACATATTGAAAAAGCAACCTATGGAATGGGAGAAAATATTTGCAAATGATACATATGATGAGAAGTTAATGTATAGAATATATAAACCCCTAGAACTAACAATAAAAAAAAAAAACCTGATCAAAAAATGGACAAAGGACTTGAAGAGACATTTCTCCATAGATGATACACAATGATCAACAAACATATGAAGATATTCTTAACATCACAAATTATTGGAGAAATGCACCACAATGAGATACCACCTCACACCCACTGGATGGCTAAATGTCAAAAGAACAGAAACTAACAAGTGTGGGTGAGGATGTGGAGTAATTGGAGCCCTTGTGCCTTGTCGGTAGAATTGTAAAATGGTAGAACCACAGTGGAAAACAGTAATGGTGATTCCTCAAGAAATTATAATTAGAAGTACCACATGATCCAGCAATTCTTATTCATCCAAAAGAATTGAAAGCAGAGTATTAAAGAGTTGTTTGGACATCTATATTTACAACAGCATTATTTACAATGTTTCCACCTCTTGGTGGAAGCAAACCAAATATTCATCACTAGCTAAATATATATATACACAATGGAATGTTCCTTAAAAAGGGAGGCTATCCTGTCACATGCTGTAACCTGGATGAACCATGAGGACATTATGGTAAATGAAATGATCTAGTCACAGAAAAGGCAAATACCGTGTGATTCTACTTATATGAGTCAACTAATGTAGTCAAATTTATAGAAACAGAAAGTAAAATGGCAGTTATCAGTGGCTGGGAGGAGGGAGAAATGAGGGAGTTTTGTTCAACGGGTATAGACTTTGTTTCAAGATGATACAGTTCTAGAGGTCTGTTGTACAAAGTGTGAATACACTTAACACTGATGAATTGTTCACATAGAAATGGTTAAGGTGGCCAGTTTTATGTTACATGTTTTTTAACCACAATTAGAAATTTAAAAAGGGTTACCTAACCTCAACATGCATTTGACAATGTAGATTTTGCAAAATTTTTCACTATTAAGAATTGATTTGAAATGAATTAAAAAAATATATATATCTTTACAAATTTTTGAAAGAAGAGTAGTATAGCTTCAAAGTATTTTTTATAGTGGAAGTTAGCACCATACACAAAATTAGAGTTTGAAAAATCCTGGTAAACATTCTATTCTTCTGAACAAATAGGCAATTGGCCAAACCACGAAATGTTGAATTTATCCTAAGATATTATCTACTTACATGTGGTTTTGAGAGATTCAGAGCACATTAATCTTTTGTTTTATAGCCTGATTAGAATTTTTATCATTTTTGCTACTGGTATTTTAATTATCTAGCTATCCACCTGTCTTTATCCAGCCATCCATCCATTCACCCCTCCATGCATCCATCTACATACACATTTTTCTTCCTTCCTCTTTTCCTTCTACCCTACAATACCTGTAGGTGCTTACCAGGCCATATGTTCCCAAATATTTTAATTCTCTGAGAATCTAAAGAATGCTGAAAGGAGGTTTATCAATACTTTTTAGGAATAACCATAATTCCTGATGAGACTGTGGACATATTTTGTGCTTTTTTAATCTATAAAATTCCCCCAAATGATAAGCAACAGCAAATGTGACTCATTTCCTTAGTTGAAAAGACAAAAGGTAGCTGCACTGTGGTTCACAATGGATGAGCTCCCTTACTAATGATGACTTTTGCATTTGCTGTTCTTCACACTAGTTGCTGTGTCAGAACAACTGCATATTTTGCACAGCGCTCTCTAGCAAATGTTTTGAAATTTACCCTCCAGAGACCATCTGCTATAAATGGGCTTCAGTGCAGTTAATGAATATTTTATTACCCTCTTTCCTTTCTTTGGTCTAGAATGAAAAACATGGGTTAAGTGTGAAGTGTCAAATTAACAGAAATGTTTCATTGAACCATTCATTCTGTGAAACATTTCTGTTAAATATATGTGTGTATTTCATGTAATCAATTTACTAATGCAAATATATACTGGGGAAAACATGAGTGACTCAGTATGAAATGTTTAGTATTTTCTAAGCATAGTTTCTGGCACTATAAACGTATCACTTTTGATTGACTTGAAATAAGACAGTCATTGACTGATTGAACAAATCTGATAGGTTATATATTCTCTAAAAAGTCAAATGCCTTGAGAAAATCTTCTGCAGTGAAATTGTTCACATACCCTTTTTCTGTTGTCACTATTTGATCATCTTTTGCCTCGTGGCCACATAAAATAGTGCTGAATTTCTCAGATCATTCATTATTTGCCTATCAGAGAATTTTTTGTGTGGCATGAGTCAAATTTGAAACTTTAGTTTTCCAAACTCCTCCCTTTTGGAATAACTCAGAAAATGACTCTGTTACTATTAGTTAAATGATGTCATGTAACACATCTTTGCATTTGAGGAACTGCATATATGTTTTCTATGGTATTAAAAACAGATGAGCCAAAATATTATGTGAGATTTGATGGGTTCATATTGCTCTGGCCACAGGACACATTAAAGAACATTTAGTGAAGAACTACTGTGTGTCTGATACAATGTTAAACATCTCAATGTGTCATTTCATTTTAACCTCACCATCTCACTATTATAGAAGAGCTCATATCATCTACATTTATATCTGAGGAAGTTTAAGATCAGAAAGGCAAAGCAATTTGTCCTAGGCCATACCACTTATAAGCTGAGGTTTGGGTTAGTCTAATACAAAAGCCTATACGCTTTCTATTTTATCATGTGGATCCCAGCTTAATAATGATAACACTTCATAATATAAATGCAGTTATTTTTAATTAGATTTTTAAAATTCACTTTTCTTTTTAAAAATAAAAGTAGAAATGGAAAAAGAAACATGAGTTCTTATTATGTGATAAACATAAGGCAAGATACTTTCAAATGCTTTCTACTGAATTCTTAAAATAAAAATTAGGTTATTTCTATAGCAAATATGATAGGTATGGTTGAAATTCTGAATTCCAGACTGCATCTCTAGTTAATATAGTCCATATTTTTCTCAACTAAGGTGGATAGTTGATTTTTTAACCTTGTGTAAACATTATAGGTAATGCATGTTTTGCTTTTAAATCAAGGATTGAGCCAGTTTTTTCTTGCTGGATTTATTTATGCATCTACCAAATATTCTGTGAATGCTTACAATATGCCAGGCATTCTTCTAGGCGCTTCAGTTGGATGGCAAAACAAAAATATCTGCCCCTATGGAAATTCCATCCTATTTGATCTCTGGAGTTAATTTATATACTACATTGAAATATATTAGTTATAGACAATATGTCCATATGATAACTTGTATATGCCACTTGTTGGATTTAAGATGTCAGTGTTATCAAAACAACAAACTTAAGGTGTATCTTAATCTACCGGTTGGTAAAATAATTTTGAGATCATGAGGCAACTTGAAGATAGAAACAGCATTCTAAAAAGGTAGAGCAGAAAAATCAAAGGAGGTTGATTCTCTGATAAAATCTCAGGGTGATCACAGAAGTTCAGGAAACTCTGCCTCTGTATTTCTTTTCCATAAAAAATAAAGTTATATATTCATCTTATTGAAGTTATTGTTATTTGGGTTTTTTAAAATATCCAGATTTTCTCATCTTGACAGATACCCACAGATAAAGAGAAAAGACATAAATTCTAATACAAACATGAATTTATACACATATTAAATGTTATTTCAGAAGTAGACTTGGTTATTTTCAACCACATTCAACCAGTATTTAAACCACATACTTCAGGTTTATAAAGCTCTCTGTTAAAAGATTGGTTTGAGGTATTTTAAGAAAAGATGCCTAACCAGAAAAAGTGATTGACCATTCTAAGCAGTTTTTGGTATTCAGGAGGGATGAACTAGGAAGAAGAGTCCCTTATCCCATGAAATTCAAAATTAGCTACTCCTATGTTATAGTTTCTTCTTCATTTGCTTTGACTTCAGTTTTACCATTTTCTAAATTCTTGTAACATTTCCTCTGTATGACAAAATTCATTGTTTAATTAACTACCTTGAAAAATTTCCACTGTTTATGAGTCTCTTCTCTCTTCAGCACAATCACCCTTGCAGACAAGAAAGCTGCCTCTGGGTTATTTTAGCCACTATTGCTAGGGTTAGGACAGTATACTCAACTATTAACTATGTGATTGTATGATCCAGGGATCCTTGCTTGGTGACTAAAGCATGATATTGTGATTTTATTGGCATATTTACAGTTTCTTTATTTTAGAAAAAAGGTTTTTATGAGTCCATCTTAAGAAAATATGTTTTCGAATAGCACATACAAGTTTCATTTTTTGTTGCAATTTATAAGAGCATTTCTAGGAAAGTACTGTTAGAAATGATCTTGGTGACAAATTTAATACTACTATTCAACATGCTGTTCTTTTATTCTTTCATTTAGCAGATCTTTCTTGGGCACCCTCTGTGTAGCAGGCATTATTCTAAAGTAGAGAGGAGGAGCAGGGTGGGTGGGATGGGAGCGAGTAAGGCAAAGACTGCACATAAGGAGCTCTTCTAATTGGGAAAGCAGACTATAAACAAGTATGCAAATGTATAATATAATTCTAGATAATGAGAATGGAAAGTTCTAGAAAGAAATTAAAGCAGAAAGGAAGGAGAGAGAACAGTGGGGATGAGAGCTATTTTTGGTATCGAAGTAGCAAAGCCAGCAACACAGGGATCTGGAAAAATAGATTCCAGTGCCTGAGTTAGAAATGAGCTAAGTTTGTTCCAGAAACAGCTAGAAGGCCAGTATGGCTGGAGGGCTGTGAGTGAGGCAAAGTTCTGGGGTGGGGGCACTTCGAGGGAGGCAGAGAACATCACTTAGGACTTAGGAGATAGAAGTAAGAGTTTGTATTTTGTTCCCTGGGTGATGGTGAATGACTGGAAAGTTTTAATCAGGGCAATGATTATCAGATTAAACTGTTCCTCTGGCTAAAGGGGTAAGAATAGCGTTTTTGAGAGCCTGAGTGAAACTCAGGAGAAAGTGGGAGACCAAGTAACAGATGACAAAGGTAATCTAGCCGAGAAATAATATAGACTGGATTAGGGGCATAAGGGTGAGTTGTCAAAAGGGGCCAAATTCAGAAAATAACCAGCAGGTAGAACTGACAGGACTTGCTGATGTAGGAAATACAGTGCATAGTGTTTCATTCAGTCAACATACACAGCAGATGAAATCCAGAGTGACAATATTAACACATTGAGGTATTAATTAAAATGTTCTCAGTCCATCCTGAGAAAAGACAGCTTTCCTTATAAGAGTTGAAATGTCAGAGGATAAAGGGAGTCACAGAATCCTTTGTAAAGAATTCTTATTGATGGCTAATAATTCTTATTTCACTAATCAAGATGTGGAGGGAGAAAAACAAAGAAGGATAATTTTTATGATGATCATAATTTTGTGAACAGTGTAAATGATCTGGATTCTAAATCACAAATGTTGAATGATTCTGTTTTTATTTTGCCTCAGACTTTCCCTTTGTCCCCTGGTGACTGACAATTTTAATTATAGTAAAAACAGCAAAAAATTTGACAACTTAAAAATTTATAAAACCGGACTGGTGAAGTTGAAAGAGGATGCCAGGCATACTTATTTTTTTAGTTATTAGGTACCATCAGAAATGTAGACATTCAGAAAAATGACAGCTTTGTGGATGGTTCAAAAAGTAGGAGTAAGATATATTTTAAAAAATACCAGAGAAAAGGAGTGAAGCCTCCCAGATGTAGAGAATTCAGTGATTAAGTGTGTTGTCAATAGATTCTGACAGTAGGCATGCAATCAGAGTTCTGGTATTTCACACACAGGCACCATTCCACCAGACAGATAAACACACTACTAATTTTCTCACTGGGTTTGATGAGTTTATCTCAGTTCTTCTACAGTCAACAAGACAAGTATTTAATAGTATTTATTGTTGATTCCACTGAGAACACCTATTTGGAATATGGCTGATTTGTGAACACAGTGAGAGGGGAATCAGTTGATGATAGATAGATAGATAGATAGATAGACAGACAGACAGACAGACGGACAGACAGACATGCACTGAAACAATTGTGGCCAGACTTCTGTAACCAAAAGGAGGCTAAAAATATTTAACATTGCATTATGTAAAATTCCTATTTTTTTTTACATTTTAGCTCTTATTTAGGAATTCTTTGCAAGTTTAGAAATTAAAGACTAAAAAGGAACTAATGAATAAAATAACAGATTATTTGGAAGCACTGTAAACTTTAACACTCAGTTCTCACTAAAAATCTCAATGTAGGAAACTTCTAAAAATGAAGCACAGTCAAACAGCATCGCTGATAATAGTTTTTGCTAAAATAAAGCCTGATCTTTCTAACTAAAGCTAGGCTCTCAGTTTCCCTGGGGAGAACAAGGTAACTTATGGTTGGAACTAGTGGTTAGCAGTTAGAGGCTGCGCACTATAATAATTTCACTTAGCATTCAAACAACTCTAAGATGTGGTTATCATTATCTCCACTTCATAAGGCAATGAAACAGACGTTCAAGAAGATAAATATTATCTAGGACTTGTAAAGAAAAGTAAAGTAAAGTAAATGGTAGAACTATGATTCAAACTCATATTCTTTTCATGATATTTCTACACTCTTCTCTCAGTAGGTCACTTCTTTGCAATAAGGAATCTTCCATTAGTTTGAAGGAACTGGTTAGGAGGTAAATTTTAGCTCAGGAAAAGGAAGTACCTTCTATCTATTAATCATTTTCCAAGCAAAACGGACTTTCTCAGGAGGCATTTCAATCTCTTCCAACTATAAGGTCATAGGAGTCTATGATTATATTCTATAATGATGATGCAATAAATTAGGAATTGAATTCAACCTATAAAAGGGATGTTAGGTAGGTATCTACCATTGCTAACGGTACCCAGAGAAGATGAGGAAACATGGCTGCAACCCCTTCACCACTGTGTGGAGACACCTGAACAGTCATTCTTCATCCTCAGTTGCTTTGTAAGGGCTAAAACTGGAGGAGTAAGGGCTGAAATCCTTGGGTTGTCAATACCATCCACAGGGTGCTACTCATGAGTTAATCCCTGTATTTCTCAGATCAACAAGTAAGAGTAAAATACCCCAGATATTTTCTGACCCTTTCCTCCTGCAAGTTTTGAAATGAGATCGTATACCTACTTTACACATTGACAAAATCACACTCTGTCCTCTGATAGAGGCTAAACCAAAATTATTGGTCTGGCTGGTCTGGCTAGTGACTAGATTATTTTGAGTCCAATGCAAATACATTTAAGAGACAAAATTGCCACCCTAAACTAAACACAATGTCCTTATCACATAGACACTCCTCACTCAGGTGATGCATTAGAGTCACACCAGCTATAGTCCTATTCCCTGAGAAGTTGGTTGTGCTTTCTCTAATTTGTTTCCTCTTGGACTTTCACCTGTAGTTCTGATGGACTTATTTGTAATGTCTATATTCATAAAAAATAGTAGTTATCCCTATAATAATATCTATTTAAAAATTGGGATGATCATTTTTATTCTGGCTACTGATAATGGCAAGGAAAGTTAACAGAAAGCTGAGAGATTTCTCAAGATGCCCCTGAAATACTGATATTTGCCTCTGCCCTCTAACCTCCTCAAATTAACTGTGCTTTATATTTGTATTGTCAATAAGTACTATACGATGTGAATACTAAGATACTAGCATTTACACAGGAGATACAGACTGCATTTACTTCAAGTGTTGGCAAGCATGTGGAGCAACTGGAACTCTCTTACACTGCTGGTCAGAATATAAAATGCCTCACCCACTAAGGTAAATAGTTTGGTAGATTCTTAAGATGTTTAATACACATCTATCAAATGATACATGCACTCCACACTAAGCATTTACTCAAGAAAAACAAATATAGCTGTCCATCAGAGATTTATATGCAGACGTTAACAGTAGCTTTATTTGTGATATCCCAAAACTGGAAACAACACAAATGTCTACCCAGAGGTGAACAGGTAAGTAAATATGGTATGTCCATATGGTAGAATACTACTCAGCAATTAAAAGGAATGAATTATTGCTGCATGCTACAATGTGGATGAATCTCAAAATTATTATGCTTAATAAAAGGAGTACACACTATATGATTCAATTTATATAAAGTTCTTTAAAAATCACAAACAAATCTTTAGTGACAGAAAGCAGATTAATGATGTCTGGACAATAAGGTGGATTGGGCATGAGGAAATGAAGGATTACCAAAGAGCAGGGGGACTATATTTCCAATATGTGCAGATTATTACATGTCAATTATATCTTAATAAAGTTATTAAAAACCTAAAGTAAATAAGAGAATTGCATGTTTTTGAAGAAAAATATTTATATATAAGCCTAGGATCATAATGATAGTTAAGAAATTTGCTTAACATTTTGCTAATACATTCAGAAGGAAGATAAGTCTTTTTAAAAAATGACACACAATGCCAAACAATGGGCAGTGAGTATGTGTCACCCTGACAGCATCATCTTGTCTATCCCAATGATAATTTAACTTAATTATAACCTTTACCTCTATTCACATTGGATATTATATTTGGTCTATGTTTAGCTTCATTTTGGTTCCATCTCTACTAAAAAGCAAAATGGACTTTCACAATGAAAACTAACCTCTTTTATAATAAATCTGAAACTAATACCATCTGTCATTGCCATTTATAATGAAATGTGACCTAAGCACCAGTCATGCATCCTGTAGTGATGATAATAGTTACTTTGCACATAAACTCCAGGAACAGTATGCAACTCCAAGAATAATGGAGTTGTACTCTAGAAAGAATCTTCATTTGATGCTCCTCAACCATGCTGTGCTTCATTATGAAGTTTTTTATTCAGTATTAATATACTCTGCTCCTGGTAGTAGCCTTGGTACTATTCTATATTTTCCCCTTTAATGATGGGGAAAAAAAAGTTTTGTTTGGTTGTATTGCTAATATCCTTTGTCATTTTAATATTGCATGATGTCACTCTAGTTCTAACCAGATGGAGTAATATTGCTGTTAGAATATATTGTGGAAGGAGCCATAGTACCTAGGCTAGTAATTATTTGCAAGTTTCCCTTTGTATCTAAAGAACCTCCTTTGTTCCCAGCATTTACTATTTTTAGACAGAAACTCTGAAGTTTCAAGTCTTTTAATACTTTGATACCCCACTGAGAAGCTGTGTGATATAGGTGGGATTAAATATCGGAATCCTGACTGAGAAAGTTTCTTTCCTCCAGGCATTAAAAAAGGTCAACTGACAACTACCTAAGAACTCTGGCCATCCCAGGGACCTCGCATTTAGACATTCAGTAACTTACTCAGGAGAGATGGAATATAGCCTAAGGTTGAAAGCACTTACTTAAGGGCAGGGCTAGCTTCATAGGCAAAACACCTGTGCAGTCACATGGCACCCTGCCCTTAGAAGGGCCCTTCATTCAGTTTAGTGCTCTGTTGTCACCTTTCGATGTTCAATAATTTTTGAACAAGGAGTCCCATACTTTCATTCCATATGCACTGGGTCTCAGAATTAGGTAGTCAGTCCTATTAAAGGCTCAGACAAACTATTTATAAATTGTGTGACCTTCTAAGAACCTGTTTCCTCACCCATAAAATGGAAATAATTATTGTACGTACTTCCCAGGATTGATCTTAGGAGTATATGAGAAAGAATTTAGCTTAATATCTGGCATGCTATAAATACTAAAAAATATTGTCTGTTATCTTAGTTGTTATTACATCTGGTTCACTACTATCTACTATTTTAAAATGTCTACAAAATAGAAAATTTTACTTCGACAACATGGAGTACATTGTGCAATGCGTATTGGTGTGTTAACTTTTAATATATACATGTAAAGATTATAACTCTAAATGGATTATGTGTATCAGTGACTTACATGCCCCTTCTTTGGAATTCCTCAGGAGAATTAAGGCCAATATGCTGCATTTTACTGCATCTCATTGTCCAGAATAATTGATGATGAAGAACTTCATGCTCCCCCCAGGGTGACTCTACTTTAGACAGTGGTTCTTCTGACTCAAGGACCTGACCTCCCTTTATTTACAGCATTTACTTTAGAAAATTGCCATTATAATTTTTTTCCTCTGCTCCTTTGTGATGTAAATATTCCCCTAAACTCTTGCCAGTTTTACAACCCAGGAATGTCTTTTTCAAGGACCTGGGAGCCATCCCTTTCTGTAAGCACCAAGGAACATAGCACGTCTGTCTCCCAGTCTCTGTGGGAAGGCAAGAGCCAAACTTCAATAAGCAAAAATTAACAAACACAGATGGTCTGATCACACAGACCAACCTTCCCCCTAATATTCTTCAGTATTTTTCACTAGTTTACCCCAGCACTTACAAACCCTCCACTTTCTGTTTCAGTGGAGTTGAATTCAGTCTCTCTCCACTACTGCAATAGTCTTGAATAAAGTCTTCCTTGCCTGTTTAATTCTGTCCAGTGCAATTTTTCTTTGACATCGAGGACACTCTAAGGGTAGGCTTTATGACATACCATTTAAAAGTGTGGCCGGGGAAACAAGCTATATGGATTCAGATTCTGGCCACATACTGTATCAGCTGATTGTGCTTGGGCAAGTATCTTAACCCCTCTGAATCTCTGTTCCCTGATTTATACATTAAAAATATTAATAGTCCCTACTTTATTGAGTTGTAAGAAATAAATGAGATATCCTTTTATAATTCTTACCTAGGTTAAGCTTGGCTAGATAAACATTAGCTATAAACAAACACCTCAATAAATGCTGGCTATTAATATTAGTCACAGCATAAAGAAGATATTATTCAGTCTCAGCTGATAAACCAGGCCTTCATCATCTCTTTTTGTGACTATTGGAAAAGTTTCTGATCCCCTTTTCAAATCTATAGTCTTGCCCACCACTTTAATTTACAACACTGAACCTTCCTAAAATTCAGCTTCTATTATTTTTCCCCATTCTTATTACCTCTCAATGTTTTCCCATTACTCTAAGGATAAGGTTCAAATTCCACAGTACGGCATTCAAAGGACACCCAGATCTAGCCCTGACCTTATTTCTTATGACCCTCCCACTCACATCTCTCTCAGTTCATCCTTTCGCTTATCATTCAGGATTTCTGCAGGGTGCTGTCAGCATTGCTCTGTCTACTCCAAGGCTCACACTGATCTTTCTGCTGGAAAATCCTTCCCTTTTTTATCTCCCACATATGGAGACTCACTTAAGTGTCAAGTCCCCTGTGAGATCTTTATATTTGTTCATTTTCTAACTGACTTTATTTATATTTTAATTTCAAAATAACCTAAGTTCATTGTATAATATTCACAAAATTTAAAGGCAGAATATGGGGATTATTTACTTAACATTTCTCCCCTTTGTCATACCCCTTCTGAAAGCTAAACATTTTTAAGAATTTGGTTTTCTTTTTTTCATTGCATTTATAAACATTCATACATAAAAACACAATTTATATACACAAAAATGTAATCACATTGCACATACAATTATGAAACTTGCTCCTTTTTTAAAAACAGTATTTCACGAGTGATAATCATTTACTCCCACAAAGATCCTATGAAATAGGAGGCAATATTATCTCTTATTTTCTAGCTAAGAAAACAGTTTCAGAGATGTTAACTCTATTGCTTAAGTTCCTCTGGATAGTACGAGACAGAGATGGATACAAAATAAAACAGGAAGAGATGGATGTCTGACTCCAAAGTGCTTTACCTCAAAAAGAATGTAATGTTAGTATGTGGACAGGCTCAATAACCAAGAACCAGGCTGATAATGGATTGGGAGAATGAGGGGGGTGGGGGTTGAGGGACCAAAGGCATTGATAAGAATAATAAGGAGGCTCTGCAGGAATAAAGTAGTGAGAGAGCAGGGAGAATGGAATGTGATCATCAGAGAAAGGCCAGAATTTGACATCTCAGCAGTGGAGTTGGGGGCATGAGCTGGCCTATTGGGAAGAGCTCCTAGAGGTAACTGAGAAGCACAAGGAAGTTTGAAACCTTAAACCTCTCTTCTCACAGAAAGTGATGGAGGGTGGGCAGGGAAGCTGAGTTCAGTTCCCTAAAGCTGACACCTGTTGTCTGGGGTCATGGGACTATGTGTGTTTCTTTGTTTAGGAAATTGGGAGGAGTGGTAGGGAAGGTATGGCTTTGTTCTCAAGGTGACCAACTGTCTTAATTTGCTCTTTTCCCATGACATGGGGCTTTCAGTGCTCACACGGGAAAGTATCAAGCAAAGCAGGATGAACCAGTCACCTTGCTTGAAAATAAACTTTTCAAACAATTCCTCCCATATTTCTACCTCTGGCTCTTAGTCCTACTTCAATCCCACTCAGCCTTGAAGCCCACCTCAGATGTCAGTTTCCTTGAACACTAACACCATCCCCAGTTCACAATTACCATTGCTTTCCTTAACTTTGCTTTTACTTAATTTTTAGAATCTGTCTTTTTATCTTGAATCACATTTTTTGTCACATGTCTCTCTTGTATTAGAATTTTTTTAATTGGTGAGCGGCACAGATGCAATTTTATCTTTTACATATAACATTATCCCAATAATTTTTATTATTAAGTAACAAGCCCAATTATTATTTAATAATAATTATCAAACAGTTATCCCTAAACCATATACTGAATAACTCGTCCTTTCCCACTGACTTAATCTGCTACCTCTCTCCTGTGGTGAGTTTCCCTATGGGTACGGTTCTGCTTCTAGACTCTTCCTTAGAATTAAAACTCCTTGGGGAGAAACCATTATCCTAGCCATTTTGAGTCACCACCATCATTACTACCAATACCAAACTCCCTTCTACTTGGCAGGTGTTAACACATATTTACTGAACTTAATTAAAACAAGCCTACTATTGTTATAAGCCCTTTTTGACATTTACTGCCTTAGATCCAATGAGAAGATTCATGGCAATTTTATATTTGCTAGATCTGAAAGGACATATCATTTAGATATGTTTACATTACAAAGCCACAAAAACCTGTTCAATATTTTCATAACTATTTACTTGAATTGGATTTCAAATATGACATTAGATTAGGTTCTAGAACAGAAAAATACTTCACCATTTCAATTTGAAGCAATCAAAATATTCATTTGAAAACTAATATGAAGATTAGAAAGTGCTTTTCAAAATTTTTGGAAAACATGGACACATTTCTTACGAAACAAAATATTTAAAAAAAATGAAACCATCTGGTAGCAAAGGAATGGTTTGTGGGACAAAATCATACACAAGGTTATTGGCAAGTTTCTAGCTTTTGTTTTGGGTAGTTAGGCTCATAAGTGTTTATTATAATATTTAAAATAACTAATTAAATAATAACTAAAACATGGGTCATGTACAGACTGATCATGAGAGCACATTATGAACTACAGGTTATGATTAATCCAATTCTGTGAACCTGAAGTACAATAAGAAAAAAATGATGAAGCTGTCAATAATGTAGATAAATGGAAATACATATTGCCTGTATTGGCCATATTAAATATCAGCTCACTTTAACACATATGTATTGAACATGTATTGTGGACTTAGGATTCAGATTTTTTGAGAAAGTAATTATTTTGAGGTCATTGGAAGCTTTTAATTTTTTTAAAGGAATTACTATCTTAAAAATAGAACCAGTAATATAAAGTACTTAAATAAAAACTGCTCTCTGTGCTTTTGACTATGCACTTCATTAATTACAAAATTTCAAAAATATAAGCTCAATGTAGAAATATTTATTTATATTCATATATATCTTCCACGATCATTGGCTATTTTAAGGAAAAATGTACATTTCAGGAAAACATTAGCTGTTTATGATAATGGAGGTAAATCTTTATTTTGGTACTCATCTTTTGAGTATACATTTTTACCCCCTTCTTTCTTCACCTGATTATATCCTCTTTGGCCTTGTAATACAGCTGACAAAAAGCTACTAGAAGTAGGAGAAATTTCAGCTCTGCCATTTTCTTGTGTATGAATTGTAAGTATTTTTTGTTCAGTCATTTCCTCACCATTTTACAAGGGATATTTTAATTAACAAAAGAATGTACTCTGGAAATCCACTTAAGCATTTGCTTGAAAGAAATCAGCTAGAGATGAATAAAGGCATGAGGGCATCTCAAGGCCTCTACTTGACGGAACCCTCCCGTCCCCACCTCTACAAGTCTTCTGGCAATACTTCTGAAGAACTTATTTAAAAGTTCACAACAGTAGCAACAACAGAGATTCTCAGAAGTCAGACTTCTGAGAATTTATGTCAAGGAAACTATAAGTAAACAGAACAAGATTTACAAACATAAGTGTTCCCAGAGCATTATTTCTAATATTGAAAATTTTCAACTAATTAAAATTTTCAAGGAAGAGCCAAGATGGTGGAGGAGAAGGATGCTCGTAGCTCACCCTCTCCCAGGAATATACCAAGAGTGACATCCACGGACCCACCCACCCAATCAGAACACCTGCTGAACTTTGACTGACTATTGCTTTCTTCAAAAGCCAAAACTCACCACAAGTCTGGTAGGAGAAAAGGAAAAAAGAAGAAAAAGCAAAACAGTGAGTGACCAGTCCCGCGGGGAGGGAGCGGCTCGTTCGCTGGGTCTCCCCCTCTCCAACTTAGAGGCCAGAGGGACGGAGGGGGAACCTCAGAGGCTCGGATCTGTACAGAATAGCCCTTGACTGACAGAACTAAGTTAAATAGGCATAAAGGTGCCCGTGACCCTAAGTCCTAGACATGAACCGGCAGGTAGGGGACAGGCTGCCCGAGCCGGGCGGAGGACTCGGCCGACTGTACAGGGGCCACTTCAGGGACTGCAGTGGTCTGTGTGCCATGGCTGGGAGGGTATACAGGTCACAACAGCCTGGGTCCCCATAAAATAAAATTTAAAAAAAAAAAAAAAAAAGCAAAGCAACATTGCTGGTGTGCCCTGTGGGGAGGGACACCACGGCCTTTGTCTCCACAGACCCACAGCACCATTACTGGCGCGTTTTGGGGAGAAGAGAGGCGGGGCTCGCCACGGCCACCATGTTCCCTGGTGCGCGGCTCCCAGGCAGAGGTGAGGCTGAAACCCGAATCCATACCTAGGGGCTCTGCAACCTTCTAGGCGGGACTGAGGTTTGTTTACAGCCCCAGGCAGCAGGGCCCATTTTACCCCGTGCCTCTGTGAACTTGTGCCTCTAAGACAAACAAACAAGGAGTGGAGTTCTGACACTGAGCTGGGGTGAGGGCTCCTCGGCCACTTTCTCTGAGCCCAGGCCGCCTACCAAGTATGGACCCCATGCGGCGCGGCGAGCAGCACTGAAGGGGGGTGACCCACCCACCTACCGTGAGCTTGGCCCCGGATGCAGCACTGTTAGGGGGTGCGACCGCCCGCCTACCGAGCACGAGGCTGGCGCCTGGACGCAGCGCTTTTAGGGGTCCCCACGCACCTGCCTGCCGTGCACGAGCACGGCGCCGGAATGCGGCGTTGTTAGGCGGCGCGACCTTTCTCGCTACCTTAGGAGCGCGCGCTGGGTCGCACAGCTGGGAGGAGGCGCAATGCTCCCACCCGCACCCCACCCCCGCCTACCAGCACTGGGAGCGGCACAGACTGGGGGCGCGACCAGGGGGCCTCTGGGACCAGCGAGCAGAGTTTGCGCAGCAGGGCAGGGGCAGAAACGGTGAGAACCACAGAACAGAAATGAGGCCCCACTCAGTAGCCAGGGCAGGCTCTGGCCACCACAACACCCACCACTCCCTCAACCAAAGGGATAACAGACAAAAGGCATGGAAGGACGACTTGGCAACCATTCATACTTAAGAAGGACCTATCCACAAAATTATTAAAAGCACACAGTCTCCATGGGAGCACATCCACCTTTTTTTCTTTTCTTTTTTAATTTTTAATTTTTAAAAATTTTAAAATCCCTTTAAAAATTTTCTTAAAAAATTTTTTAAACTTTTTAAAAATTTGTCTCAATTGTATTTTTATTTCTTTTTGTTTTGTTCTTCTGTTATTGATTATACTCTGTTTTCAAATCTTTTTTTGTTCTTTTAAATTTTTTTTAGTTTTATTTCCACACCTGCTTCAGATAGATAGATACATAGGTCGATCCCTTCAGGACCACAGTAGATAACTGATACTGTGATATGTGAAAACAATATAAGGGACCTATGGGATAACATGAAGTGTGTCAACCTATGCGTAATAGGGTTCCCAGAAGGAGAAGAAAGAGCAAAGGGGATTGAAAAGGTATTTGAAGAAATCATGACCGAAAACTTCCCAAACCTAAATAAGGAATCAGATATCCAAGTACAGGAAGCACAGAGGGTCCCAAACAAGAAGAATCCAAACAGACCCAGACCAAGACATATTATAATTAGGGTGGTCAGGGTTAAGGAAAGAAATGATTCTAAAGGCAGCAAGAGAAAAACAAAGAGTTAGTTACAAGGGAACCCCCATAAGGCTTTCAGCTGATTTCTCTATATAAATACTGCAGGCCAGAAGGGAGTGACAAGATATATTCAAAGTCCTAAATGAGAAAAAGATGCAGCCTAGGATACTTTATCCATCAAGGCTATCCTTTAGAGTAGAAGGAGAGATAAAGATCTTCACAGACAAGCAAAATCTAAAAGCATTTAGCAACACTGAATCTACCCTAAAAGAAATATTGAAAGGTCTACTCTTAAAGAGAAAAGAAGCAGGATGCTACAGAAAGAAGACCACAATTGGAAAGGCGATGACTACAATGAATTACAATAGAATAAACATGAAATTGTAAAAGAGGACATCTAAATCATTAAGGGTGTGAGAGGGGAGCAAGAAAATGAGTCTTTTTCTTTTCTTTCTTTCTTTTTTTTTTTTTTTTTTTGTTCTCAGTAGGATGGGTTTGAGCTTATATTACTATCAGTTTAAAACAAGCAGATATAGTAATGGGTTAATATATGTACAAAACAGGGTAACCACAAGCCAAAAGCTTATAATACAGTCTCAAAAAATAAAGTGAAACCAAGATAATACAAAGGAAAATCATCAAACCACAAAAAGAAAAAGAAAAAGAAAGGAGCAAAGAGGAAATACCAAATCAACTGCACACATAAGTTCAAAATGGCAATAAACACACATCTATCAATAATTACGTAAATGTCAATGGACTAAATGCTCCAATCAAAAGACATAGAGTGGCAGACTGAATAATAAAACAAGAACCTACCATATGCTGCATACAAGAGACCCACTTTAGGGAGAAGGACACAGAGATTGAAAGTGAGAGGATGGAAAAAGATACTCCATGCAAATGGAAATGACAAGAAAGCAGGAGTAGCAATACTGATTTCAGACAAAAGACTTTAAAACAAAGGCCATAAAGAAAGATAAAGAAGGACATTATATAATGATTAAGGAGAAATACAAGATAAGGATATTACACTGGTTAACATATACACACCCAATATAGGAGCACCTAAATACATAAAGCAAATACTAACAGATACAAAGGGAGAAATTTATGGGAACATAATCATAGTAGGAGACTTTAACACCCCATTAACATCACTGGACAGATCTTCCAGACAGAAAATTAATAAGGCAACAGAGAAACTAAATGATACAACAGAACAATTAAAGTTGGCTGATATTTTCAGAACATAACATCCCCCCAAAATAGAATATACATTCTTCTCAAGTGCACATGAAAGATTTTCTAGGATAGGTCATGTACTCAGGCACAAAGGAAGCCTCAACAAATTTAAGAAGATAGAAATTCTTTCAAGCATCTTTTCTGCCCACAATGCCATGAAACTAGAAATCAACTATGGAAAAACAAAGAAGAAAAAAAACGACAGCATGGAGATTAAACAAGATGCTACTAAAAAACCAGTGGGTCAATGATGAAATCAAAGAAGCAATTAAAATTTTCAACAACTGAAAAATGCTTAAACAATTTATATTCATCCATGTGCTAGAATAATAGGCAGCCATTAACATGGTATTTCTAAAATATTTAACAACAGTGAGAAGTGTTATAATAGAAAGTAAAAACAGCAAGATACAAAATAGTACATACAATTTGAAAATATAAATGTAGAGAAAATTGTTAAGTAGTACATTTTAATCTTTTCCTTTTTTCTCTCTTTTAAATTGCAAATTATCCAAATAAGCATATATTACATTTATAATAATAAAATCCTCTTATAACATTATTTTAAAAATTTAACCCTTATAATCCTGCTAGCTGGAGATAACCATTATCAAAATTTTGGTCTCTTCTCTTCCAGTATTCTTTCTGTGCATATTGATGTAGTTGGTATCACACTACGTATACAATTTCAGTATCCTGCTTTTCAAAGTTAACATGAAAGAATAAGCACAAAATTAGTATATATTTGTACTTAAGAGGACTTTGAGTGAACTAGATCTGGACTTAAGTCTTGATTTTGCCCCTGACCAGCTGCATCAGATAGAATTGTGTTTGGCTGCACTTAATACGAGTCTAACTTCGGTGACCTAAATCAAACAGGGTTAAGGGTCTTGGGCTGGTGCAGTCCTCAAGAATTTCAAGGTTGGGGCTTCTCCTTGTCTCTTGTCTTGCCATTCTTAGCCTGTGATTTTCAGCCATGGTGACAAGATGACTGCTACACAGACAGGCTTCATATGCTCATTTGAGAGAAGACGAAGAGGGAAGATGAAGGCCGAAAGGCTGAAAAGACTTATTCCAGTTAAGCCTTCCAAATAGCCAGCTCTGCTTAAATTGCATTGGCCATAGTTAGGCACATGGCCACCTGAGTTGTGTTAGTCTGATGGCTGAGTATTTTTAGCTGAGCACATTGCAACCCCAAACAAAATTGGAGTTCCGTGAGTAAGGAAGAAAAGAGAAGGGATTTTAGATGAGCAGCCAGCAGAGACTAAACTGAGGCTACGTGATCCTCAGCAAAGCACGTAGCCTTGCTGAAATTCAGTTTTTTCACACTTGAAAGGGGATCAAGAAAGTATCTCATGGAGTGGTTGCCAGACTTCAGGCATGGAAAGTGACTGGCACGATGCCTGGCATATACAAGCATTTGAGAAACTTCAGCTATTGATTATTAAAACTTATAAACATAATAGTCTATTGTATGGATGTCCCTCGATTTCACTGACAATGCTAACTTATTTTGGTTATTGTAGATACCTTTTATAATTAATAGCAACTCTTTTTATTTAAATGACTATCTCTAGGACTAATTTGTACATAATTTTTCCTTCCATGTATATTACATTCTTAAGAAAATTCACAGAAATTAAATGAATGGATCAAGGAGTATGAGCAATTTTAAAACCCTTGATTCATCTTGATGGTTTGCTCTCCAAAATGTTTTTTACACAGTTAATTTCCAAAACAGTTCTCATATCTTCACTCTAACTTTACCTCATTGAGGATAGTCATTAATTGCTAATTTGATAGATAATTTGGCAAAGGCCATTGCCTTCTCATCAAAGCCCACGCTCCCCTCTTCTTCCTGGCCATGCGGCTTATCTGTATTGTGTATTTCCCAATCTCCCTTGCCACATGTGTGTGCTCACGTGACCAAGCTCTAGTCAGCAGAAAATGAGTAGACGTGATGAGCACCATTTCCAGGCTTGGCCGGTAAAAGTCTGACGTGTATCTCTCCATGTTTATCTCCTCTTCCGGCTGGCTGAGAGGGGAACACTGACGGAGGCCACACACTGAATGTAGCAAACCTCCTGCAGCCAGTCCCTGGATTGCTCCCTGAGACCGCCTTCACTGGGTACTCGAACCCACTCCTCTGCCTTCCCACATTCCATGAGCAGGAGATAAATGTCCCAGACAGCAGTTCTTCACATGAGGCCCCCAGGATCTCTAAGGGGTCCATAGATAAAATGTGGGGGTTTGTGAACTTGGAATGAGAAAGAAAATATTATTTCCACGAATGTCTTAACTGCAATTTAGCATTTTCTTCCATAACAAACATAGACAACAAAATGGTAGTATCAGCTGTACCCGTGATGGCTATTTCTGTATCACACTACAATTGTAGGCAGGTATCTGAAATTTAGTTTGTACTCATCAAGACCTTGAAATTATGGTAATAATTAAACCTGCTGCTGTATTTTGTTATTTAATGTCTTCACAAAGAAGCACCTTTATTATTATATCACAAGTTATTTTAATGTTTTATAGCTGCCTTTTGATATAATTGGTTTCTTTTAAAATCTTTTAAATTTCATTTTATGTATTTAAAAACAATATTGTCTAAAAAGATCCTAAGCTTTACTGGACTGCTAACATGATCCTAGTACTAAAAGGTTAAGAATGCTTGTTTATATTCTATTTGAGCCACTTCACATTTTGGGTTTTTTTTGTTGTTGTTGTTGTTATATCCTTTAGCATTACCCTACCTTATACAAGTAATGAATGGTATTGTTGGGGTGTTGTAAAATTAATTTGGATGTTATTGCAAACATGCATGTACTTAATACATAAATCCTATGCAATTATCATATTTGTTGCAAATTTTTTTACCAGTTTTTGTTTGTCTTTTAATTTTATGATGTTTGATGTATAGTATTCAAATGTGTTTATGTGGTCCTTTTTATCAGTTTATTTTTATGTAGTTTTTATATTGCTTACTCATTTAAAAAAAATCATTCCTCAAGCAAAAATTGGTTACAAGGTGCTAACATTTCTCACCCAGGCGGGTGTGCCATTCACATTATTGTCCACGTGAACACGACCCCTACTTTGTGAGCACGCAGCTTGGGCAACTATACTCAGAAACCTCAATTTGTTCAACACCATGTACTTTATTTGCATTTACTTCTTGAATCCATTTGGAATATGTTTCGTTCTCTGTTGTGAGATACACTTAAAAGATGGATGATTTTTCTAACACCAATTTTTGAATAATTTAACTCATCCACCTGTATTTCCTTTGGAGCATTGTAAATTCTGTAATTGATTTGGTTCTGTTTTTGAACCGTTCCATGCTAATCTTGTACCAGTACCTTCTTTTAAAAATTTTTGTTAATTTTGCAATCTTGTTTAATAGTTGGTTGGGCAGGTTTCCCTTTATTATTCATAATTTTAAAGGTTTATGATATCCCCCAAAAAATCTTCTTCCAGAAAAATTGCAGAATATACTCTCAGCAGAAGGAATCTTTGACAGTTGTAGGAAGAACTTGCATTGCCAAACAAAGAATGACTCCAAGATTTCTTTGTGTATTTGGCCCCAAAGAAAATATTGTACTTATATTTTACACACAAATTTATGAGTGATCTCACTTCAACTTTTTTCACTTCAACTTAATGGTGTGGTGAGAAGAGCTCTGGAATTAGAGTCAGAAATCCTCAGCTTGAAACTCTCTTTAATTCTTTCCAGGTGTCTAACCTGAGACAGGTTGCTTATTGTCTTTGAGTCATAGTTTCCTTATGGGTAAAATGTGAGTATAATATCTATTCTATCTATTATGCTGGGCTGCTGTGAAGAATAAACTAATATATTTGAAATCTCTTTAAAAACTGCAAAATATGGCAGGCAACAAATTAACATTTAATTAAAGTTATTGTTTTCCTGGAGCTGGAGATGTATTTACTGTTGTCTACATTTGTATCACCATAATCTCTGGAGCAGAATTTGATTCAAGACAGATATGTCTTGGATATTATCCAAGAAAATTTAGTTTTACTGGAGAAGGTGAAAAGACCTCATTATAAGTTAGTCCCATGACATGGACTGTGAGGCTGTTATAAGACATAGGCTACAATTTATGTACCTTACAGGGTTTGAGTAGGGTAATTGGGGAGTGGGGGTGGGGATTAATAACCTGAACTGACATGATCCAAAGTTAAAATTTGAGGATGGAAGCTGAGAGTAAGTTGTACTAAGAAAATGGGAGTCTGGTTTTAGTTATATAAAAGAGAAACCTTTTGGAATAGGGGACAAGGTTCCAAATGGTTCAGAGTTGTCAAATTTGCACAGGTTAAAGCCCAGTATTACTGGGCTGGAGTGTAAGACAGGACATGGCAGTAATACGTTCAGAACAACTCTTCTAGGGCTGCATTTGATTCCCTTGCAGAATGCTTTCCTTGGAGACACTGTAGAGCACACTGCATCTTCCAAAATTATACGTACAGCTTGTGATCTGTTTCTGCTCCGAAACTACCATTATGTGTGTACAGTCCTCACTGCTGTTGTGGAGAGAATCACCATAAGCATCAACAGGAGGAGTGCACGTCCCGAGGAAATGATGCCCAATGCTGTACATATGTTCACAAAAGATAAGCTCTTTAAACAGACTAGGTGCAGCCTTCTACCGCTCTTTTTAAAGTAAGAAAAATTTTTTTAATCAATTATGAGGGAAAATAGTGAGGGAAATAGCATTTTAGGGGCTCCTACTATGTGTTGCCCACGCATAAGGAGTATGTTTTAATCATAACATTAAATGCTTCCGCACATCACAGATTTGCAAGTTGATGTCTAAGTTTACCAATGTTAACTTTATAAAGCAGAGGCAGTTTTCCACAGTGTGTGGACTCTGTGGTCAGGCAAACTGGATTTGGAAACCAATTCTGCCTTCTCTGCCCTTGTACAAGTTACTTAACCTCTCTAAGTTTAAACTTGATTTTTCATGCCTTTAAAATGGGGAGTCTACCCTTACTACTAGGAGTGATGTTATTAATATATAATGATTAAAACATATTATTATTAGGCAATAATAATAGTACTTGTGTGATTAAAATAATACATGTAATACGAAAAGGAATATATGTATGTATATGTATGAGTGAAGCATTATGCTGTACACCAGAAACTGACACAACATAGTAAACTGAGTTTATATCAATAAAAAAAAATAATAATGAGAAAAAGACAATATGTGTAAAGAGTTTAAACTTCCTAAGCAACAAATAACTGGTCATAAGTTTTATGAAGACTCCAAAAACTTTATTGGTGAAAACAAAATTTTCATATTCAATTGTGTTTTCAGAAACATTTTTTATTTACCACTAATAGGAATTTATGTAGTTCCTGCTATAATTTAGAAAGTTTTCATTGAGCCCGATTACTAACTCAATCTCTTTAATGTATACAGTATCAAGTAGATAGCACTCCAGCCCTGCTTTGTGTTAAGTTTCTCAGGGGCTAGCAAAAATGCTGTGGGCTCAGTGAATTTGCTAAATCAACTTCCAGCTTCCAGAAACCAAAATGATTTTTTGTAGCCTGTCAGATTTGACATAAGGGATCTATTTTAAAGTTCATACATGCATATATCTATATAAAATGAGCAGTGAGAAAATTTTAATATACCCATAAAAATAAACAAATTATAGTGCCTTAATATCTCAGAGCATTATAATTGTTAAAGAGAAAACTAGAATTCCCTTAGATTACATTCCAGTGGCTTTCAGCTCACAGCGAGAAAAACTAACATCCTTGGAATGGCCTACAAAGTACTAAACGGTCTGCATCCCTCAACCCCTTGCTTCCAACACTCACACTTTTCCTGCTAAGACCTTAAGTCTTCCTGTCAGCCCTCAGTTCTTGTCACACTGACTCCTTCACCTAGATAGGTAGGCTCCCACCTGCTTTTCCCTGTGCTTGGAACGCCCTTCCCAAGGTGTCCCGAGCGTTCCCTTACTCATCTCTTTTGGAAATTGATTCAAATATGAACTTTGTGTAAAGACCTACCCTGACCCTCCTCATAACCAACTCCCCCTTCTCCGGTGCTCTCTGTCTCCCTTCCCTGATTAATTTTCTTTATAACACTTATCAGTCATCGTGCATACTTTTACTTGATTTCCCTTTTTATTTACTTTCCGTATAAAAATTTTAAGGAAAAATGTAAAAAGTTTGTTTTCACAGATCCATCTCCAGTGCCTAGAATAGTTCCTGGTGTGTAGTAGACACTTTTAAAATCTTGATTGAATGAATACACTCTTTCTTCTAAAGTAAAAGTTTTAATTGGTGACTTACAATGGGGAGGGGGGGAAGGACATGTACGTTTATGAGGCACTAACTATTAAATATTTAGACATCAGCTTTCCGTCTAAGAAAAGAAAAAAACCTCCAGGACCTCAATTTGTTGGAAAGGACATTCATACCCCGTCCTATACAACTGGAAGAAATGAAAAAATATGAGGAATTCAGTATCAATGAGGGGAGCCCAGCCTGGGACACTGAAGGGGATCTCCAAATGCAGTGGGACAATTAATGCATCATGTAAGAAACCACTGGGAAAAGTAAATAGTTGAGAACTTCTGCACCAAAAGGAAATAGTGTTAAACTAAGGAATACGACATATTTTTCAACTATAACCAAAACAGGTCCTGATGCTATGTTCCTCTTGGCTGTAATATTGAATTATTTGAGGTGAATTTCAAAATGAAATTTTGTAACCCTAGACTATACTTTCAATGGACCATTTCTAGTTGTATAACCAACAAAATTGCTGCTATAACAGTTTTGCAAATAAACTAGCAATATTTTTATTTTGTCTTCTATCTGCCCGACTTTTCTAAACTCTACTCCAAGGTCACACCGCACCCTTTAATTGTGACCAGATTGACAAGGTCAAGCTCTTTCCTGACTTTGAGAATGCCACCAAGACATCATTTTTCAACCCTGATAATTGATGCATACAGTACTGTGGGTGGAGGAAAGGTGAAATGGAACTCTCGTGGTTGTTGTGAAGGATGCAACACATCTTATTAAGGCAATAAAAGCCTAAAGGTGAGGCAGTGTCTGTACCCCTCAGCCAGGCTGTAATGAGCACGTGAAAATTTCTTCCCTGAAACAAGGGAGATGGCTTATCCTTACTGAACAATGAAAACATTGTAAAATAGATGATGTTAAAATGATCTACAAATTTTTCTTGTTTCTTCTATGAACTTTTTGGATTATGGAGCCGTTTTTACATCACGAAGAGCAAGGGAGTAGCTGTCTGGAGGTAGCGAGGGGTAGAGTTTGTGATAATATCTTGAAGAGAAGCATGGCTGTTTGTTTCTAATGCAGAAACTGTGAAGACAGAGACTCAATGTTTTGTTGCTTTTGTTATTTCTTTAATGTTGATTATTTTTTCATGGAACTGATTACTGTAAATATCTAACTACTCATTCAGAGTTTCATTCCTTAGATTCTTATGAATTGCTACAAATGTTTTTTAGAAATGTTTAGATCATTAATTACAGTAAGCATTGGCTTTGTAACCATATCTAAGAACTACAGTGCCAATATTTCCAAACGTTATTTTTAATAACACAGATTGTCTAAAGGTGAACTTAATCAAATCTGAACCATTGTCTCACATTCACGCTTCTCATCCAGCTCACTCCATGGGAGCAGAAGAGGAATTCATTTCTTTCCTTTAAAATTCCTCCCTCTCCCAAGCCATTGCTTCATTGCTTCTATTAACTGATCCTCACAATGTGAGACCAACAGCTTTTTGTTGAATGAAGGTCAAAAAAGCTGACTTTAAATTTTTAAACATTAATATATACCACAAATGTTGCTGCATTTGAAGAAAATACACCCCAAAAAAACAAACAAAAAAACTCTGGCTCTTCTGACCGATCTGCTTCAACTCTCTTGTCTGCCCTTCGTTTTTATGAACATGATTGAAAACAAGTAGTAGAAATCAAGAGAAAAACCAAAGAATGAGAATCAAGGGGCTCTCTTTTGCTGTATCTGCTCTGTGAGCAGGCAGACCAGGATTTATTCATGAAAAACTGCTGTCTCATTTTTCTCATTTATCCTAAGATATCCTTGCTTGTAAGGATATTCTAGAAATACATAGACAATCTTGTTTGAAGCTTTCTACTTTCCAATCAGACTCCAGGAATCAGTGTCCCATATTTACAGTCATTTGTCTACACGTTTACAGTGTTCAAAATGTACAGTCTGGGGGAAAAAGGGGGAACAAAAAGGAATGTGCAATCTGGGAAAGCCTGCTGCTTCCTTGTTTGGCACTTTCTCGTGCTCATGCATTACTTTCAGCTTTTCAAAGTACTTTCACAAAAAGTGAAAAGTAACTGCTTCTACGTGAGAATTACATTGCCATGTGTATCTAGCTTAGGCATTAAGGAAGATCAAGTAAAAAATAATACAAAATAATTTTCAAGTTTTCAAAATCTACTTAACCGCATCAGGTAAACATGACATAATTCCTGGATCATTTTTCAGTCGTCAGTGTATGCAGTGTGTTGACACAATACTTCATAATTTGCTGTCTAATTTTACTTGAAAACTTTCCAAAATCTTCATTATGTGGGTCAGCGAGGATCTGAAATAGAATGATTGAGCTCCCTTTGTAGATCATGACCCATGACAACACTTTGGCAATAGTCCTAAATTTCCTCTTAAAAGGCTTAACTTTTTACAAGAGCAAGTAGCATGGGTGTCTTATTTAAGCATCTCTCCTTTTTTCTATAATCTAAAAAAGATTATTTAAATGAATGAAATAGGTGAAACACAATCAAATATTAATGATAGTAATTTATTAAGCATTTGCTATTTTTCAATACCTTTCAAAGGCACCTAACACACTACATCACCTCATTCTCATAACAACCCTATAGGAAGGTTGTGTAGAAACTATTTTGTAGATGAGGAAACTGAGGTACAGTGTCTTCCTTACCAAGGAGAACCAACTCACCCAAGGTCAAATGCCAAAACATGGCACTTGTTTTGACTAAAAGAGCCTGTGTAACAGGTGGAATTTTCATATTTGTGAATGATGAACTTCTTCAAATATTTCCAAATAGTAAGATGTCTAAAAGGACATATGAGCAATTCAGATTGTATTGTGCATATCATAGCATTGGAACACTGTTTCATGCAACTAGAAGAATTAAGTGTATCATCTTAGACAAGTTTTCTTGATTTCCTAAAACCTGTTTTCTTGTCTTCCATATTGTCAATATTGATTTGTCAGAATTAAACTAATAAACATGTAAGGACTTAACAGCATCAAGCTTATTTTAGGTTCTCAATAAATATTAGTTTAATTTCTCCTTCCTGTAGATCCAATATCCAAATTATATGGTATGTACTTTGACTCACACTGCACTGAAAATTCAGATCTAACTTTTTACAACTTTTTAAGAATCCTTGCACTTAAACTTGTCGTATTTAAATACCCCATATTATAATTGAATTCCATTTTACAATTTAGTTCCATATTTCTATCTTCTACTCCAAATCTCTCTTTAATACTACAGCTCTTGTCAGGTTCAATAGGAGCTGAAATTTCTAACAACGAACTTAGGAGACAAATGACTTTTGTCCCTATTGAATGTTTTTCCTACTCGTGTGTGATAGAGGTCATCGTTACACTGAAAATCTATGGTTGTATTTCAGATGACAGTGAAACTTTGATCTACTTTACCTGTTATTAAAACTTGGTCTTTTCCTTTTAAATATGAAACTTAGCCACCTAGAACATCAGTATCCCTGTCCGTGAGTATTCCACAAAGGAGTGTCAGCCACATAAAGGGAACCAGAAAACTTCTCATCAAATATTTAGATTCTAAAGGAAAATGTGTTTCTAAATTTAAATGATTTTCCATATCGATTGATTTCTTCTGTTTCTTTTTAACATGACTGTCCCTACCAATTATTTAAGGTCAAGTTATGTCATTATTTAAATCTCGAAAGTCTTGATTTTAATTGGTACACAGTCATCTACCTACTGAAGAGTATCACAGGTGGAACGGTGCAGTAGATTCCCATAAATAACCGTCTTTCTTATCTGAGATGTGTCCAAGGTATCTTCCAAAGCCCTGTCTCCAAGTCAGCATGAACTGAGGGGGAACATCAGGATATCTCTTGCATAATATGCCAGTATATTTATATATTTCAAAGTCATGGATAAGAATAGTCAATTATTATTAACAATTACTATAGTAGCTACTTTTAATCCTTTGGAGAGATATATCTATATCTATGTATGTGTAAAATGCAGCTTCATTTAACAGCTAAATAAATTTAATGCTAACTCCATGTGGTTAGACCATGTAATCTAATACTATGTTTGGCTTAAAACAATTAAATGTTCAGTGTATTTTTTTAGGTTCTGCCTGGTCCCAGTCACTTGTCCTTTTCTCCCGGTGAGACCATAAGGTCTCAACCTTACCATCTCCTCATTACATCCAAGAACCATGACTTATTTTCATCAGAAATAATGATGCCCTATGGTCATAATTCTCAGTGGGGTGGGAGGAAAGAGGAAAATCAAAACCAAAAGGGTGTTGACCCAAGGGGAAAGAGAAGGGTGTGAATAGTACGGAAATTTCTACCACCCACATGACCTGATGATTGGTGATGCTTAGTTTCCACCATGTTCTTCAGGCTAAATTCTGACCAGAGACAAGATGTTGAAAGTGGTCTGGCCCAGTCCCGACGCTCGTGAAACTACCCTGGAAGCAGTTTAAAAAGCATGGCCTTCGAGCACGTGCGGCCTTTGCCTCAGTTCCGAGTCCCGCTTTGGGCTCTATTTCATTCCACTGGGCTCTGGCCCAGTTCCCTGGTCACTTTCCTCTCAGGCCCTCATTTTCCAACCAGTCCCCTGCCGGGTTCTTGCTTGCCTCATCCCTAGAACTGTACAGTTTCTGTGTGCTGGGGGCCCAAGATAGCATTTTAAAGCTGAAAAGACATTTTGGAGTCATTGAATTTAATATCCTCCTTCCAGAGGTGTGGCAACCAGGGATCAAAGCAGTTCTTCCCAGTTAAGTACTAAGAGCCTGGCTTGAGTGTGGGTCGTCATTCAATATTTTTTCCTTCTCACTATGACTAGGAGTGGTATGGTTTCTACAAATTAAGATACTCCTTAACCAGACTTAACCAGACATATGTTTCATCCCTTCTCAATTACGCTTCCTTCTGGTGTGTTCCATTGGGTCTGTCCCCTCCCCCTGCAAAGAGGCTTCTCTCGTGCGCACAACGTTGGTCTGTATTGGAATGAGTGATGGTCTTCATTCAGACCTCCACTTGCTGGAGAGTAACTTCTTCTTTTTCAATTCAGAGAAACTGGGGACTGTCCGACATCCATTAAGCAGACAGAAAAATATCGCTCATCCTGGAGAACTACAGAGTCAGGATACTGGTTTTGAAAACTGCTACCTTCTGTAGCTTTTCTGTCACTTGGCCTGTTCCCTACGCATCTGCTGCTACCATCAGAGTCACATCTGCTTTTGAAGTGGTCCTGGTGTGACAGTCTGGAGCCTGAAATGTTTTCTCCAATAGAAACCATGTGAGGTATAGTTGAAATAGTACTGTTATTGCAATTGTTCAAATCTACTATGCATTAAATAGGCTCTTTTTTTCCTTCTTTCTGAAGAACATAATCAGCAGATATACAAAATTTCAATGGGAAAATGTTTTAAGATGCAAACAATTAATTTCAAAATTAACATTTAAACTCTCATAATCCATTAAGAAGTTTACTGCTACCAAGACTTAACAGTTTAAAGCACCTGTAGTTCTTGTGGTGTCTGTAAATTGTGTTTCAATATAACTGAATTTCCTTCCTTGATATTCTCTTGCTAAGCATTGACAGTCAAGGGTTTACATATCAAGATGAGTAAGAGGTAACGATTCATTCTCAAATGCCTATTAAAGCTCTTATTTTCTAACTGCATGAAAAAAGAAAAAATTCTACATAACGTTAAAGCAAAAGACAGAGTTAAAAAGTCAAGGTTCTGAGCAAAATTGGCCAGAGACTGCTTGTTTGACCCCAGGTTGGTTATTTCAGCTTTCTCTGAGTCATATTCCACACCTATCAAATACCCCCAGTCCTTGTTTGTAAAATATAGACAAGTCCTTGAGAAAATGTGCTATGTGTTTTAATGCAGACTACGCTTATCACTGAGAAGAACATCTTAAAGGGCTCATCGTCCACTTTTTGTGGACATAAAATCAACCCATATTCCTGGGATGCACAGACTGTCAGGGTTGCAAAGAAGAAATGCATTTAATATAGGAAAGGGTTTTACTAACTAAATGTTGGTGCTGTAGTCAGATACTGGAAAAGGGACTGAGAATCTTTTATCTGATGAATCTGTGAAATTCATCTTTCTATAGCCAAAGAAATTGCTCTATCAGAAGGAGAAAAAAAGGAGACTAGGGCATGTATGGACATACTCCTATCTAATAAAACCGAGGGAAAGCTAATTATTCCTGGCTGAGGTCAGGAGGAATACGACCAAAGCAAAAATGTGGATTTGTTTTACAAACTTGCCCAGTATATGGACATGCAATGAAATGACCCATCCAGGGGTCATTGTGCGCAGGGTTGCAAAGATTGACAACTGTTTATAAGAGTGGGCAAAATGAACCCAGCAGAATAATCATCAGGCAATTCAGATGCAGATTGCAGGCGTGGAGAAAGAGGGTGGGAACTCACAGTTATGATGGGTAAAATCGCTGACTTTAGTCATTAAGACCAAATATTAAATATGTGTTTGCCTTATTAAGGATGAATCATGCTGAACAATGGTTGCCTGTGGTTGTGGTCACTGAGAACGGCTGTGTGTGTGCCTGGCTAGTGTTCTCATCTTGTGTGAGTGTGGGGAAAAAAAATGTCCCTATTACTGTTTTCATTGGTCAAGTGATGGATCATTTCTGGGTCATGAAAAAATGTATATATATTATACAAGCACAGCCATGCACATTAAGCCACAATGTGATGCAAATGGCAGCTAGATTTCATTAATATTGCTGAACATAGGGAATATGATAAAGGGTGTGTTGAAAGTGAGATACCAAAACTATGTAATTAATAATACTTCGATTTAAAGGCATGGTAAGGAATTATTTCCAATGTAGAAAGACCATAAATCTGATAGGTAAACTTAGCATGTCTGTATTAACAAGCCACTCTAGGCTTAGCACCGTGCCCTGTATCGTGAGGAGTTAATTCATCAAGTGAGAAAAATCAGCAAGGAAAGACCATTCCACGTGAAAAACAATGCGTGTTCAAGTACAATTTTGTAAGGCCAGGATTATAAATCCTCTAAGAATTGAGAGAAGAAATCATTCAAAATAAAAATGAAATGAAAATTTGTGATGGTTTGTTCTATATTTGACCAGCTGGGCAACAATATCGTGTGACGGAAAATTAACTACATAGTTGTAGAAAAGTTACTCATTTTCTTTGAGTTTCAGCTTCATTATTTGCAAGTTGAGAATCACTCTAAATAAACAAGACTCACTGACAATATATTCTATTCAGAATTTCAAACTACACTTTCAAACCAGGTTATGAGCCATTACTTCACTCCTAGTGCCTTACCTTTGTGGCCACTAAGTTAAAAATTACTAGATCAGCAGACAAGATTCCAGATTTGAAGTCCTATAATATGTCAAAATTGATTAACTGAAGTCAGTGGCGTTTAAACAAAACGTAACTATTTTTAAATTAACAACAAAAAATGGGTAAGACAGTGCATATGGAGATGTAGTAATTATACAATTACTGATGGAGTTATCCTTCAGAATTCAAATTAGAAGTATCTATTATGTTCAGATTTTTTGACCCAATCATTCCATTTCTAGTTATCCAAGGTATGGTTAAAGTGTAGAAAATCTATTAGTACAAATGTGCTCACTGCAATCTCAATCAATTGAGCAGTTTTCGACACCACTATATAAATAGAGAACTGATTAAGGAAATCGGTGCAGTATCATGAAACTACTGAAACTACTAGCACTGACAGTTATAAAGGCTGCAGTGAAAGCAACCCAACGCCCATCCAAGTGAGACCAAATGAAAAAGTGTGGCACGTTCAGTGTTTTATTCTATGAAGTCATAATAAATGACATAGCATGATAGATAATATTATGAAGAGGTTTCAGTTACAAGATTATTAAATTTAAAAAGTAGATTCCAAAAGATGACATGTGGTATATGAAACTTTTTATAAAGTTGGAAATAAAACATACACATACGTTTTAGGATCACATATAAATACAATTTACAATTTGTATATGTGTGTGTGTATATATATGTATATTTATATATATACAAGAAATGCATATGTTTGTAGTATATGTAATATAGTACATATTTCATATATGTGCAGTAAAGGAATGATAGAAATGGAATTTTGAATGGCTGCTATCTTTGGTGGAGAGAAAGCAGAGAGAGAGGAATGGGTAACACTGTATTTGACGTAGGTTATTGTCAAACTCATAGCTTTGTGGGGGACGGTGGTGAATTTGTGGGGACTTTATTGTATTACAAATAAGTACATGCTTGAATCACTAATAGAATGTTGTCCTGAACCAAGGATTATGACTCCTGCAATTATGCATACCTAAGGGCCAAAGAGGGGAAAGAGATTGACACTTTTTTTAAAAATACAAAATTCTTTGTAAAGATTCTTTAATTAAAAGACTAGAAGACAATAAGCACAAATGGCTGTGTTACTGTGGTGACGGTGTGATTTGTTCTTTTTCAAATTTTCTAAAACATTATTTTAATGAGAACAAATGTTTATAACTCATTTTTCAAAAGTATACAGAAATCTAGGGTTTGTATGTCAATAAACTTTTGTAAACATGAAGAAGTGAAATAACGTAAAATTGATCAGCATTTCAGCAAGTTCTTGACCAAGCCCATTGCCGGAGGACCTGAGAGGAGTAACTAGAGACCTTGCATTGACAACTAATTTAAGAATCAATCAAGAAAAAGAAATGTGACTATTTCCAAGAGCACATACCAGATCAAATTAGTAATGAAAAGTTATATTACCTACTAGAAAAATCTTCATTTGGTATTGACCCAGAGAGTGCACTGTTGGGTTTCAAACATGATTGATACACACTCCTGTTCGGCTGTTTCTACAGAGATTGTATACGGAGGAACTTTAGGTTAACATACGTAACAGAGACTTTGAGTCTATTAATTGAATGTTGATATGCAGGAAAACAATAGAAATAGGGCATGATTCACAATACAAGCAAATTGATTGGGCATTTTGCCAATGATGTTCATAGGCCATGACGCTGCTGCATGGTTGGATGTTAATGTTCTAGGAGGCTCATTCAGAATTAGAAAACTGTCACACCAAATTATGCTATTATGCTTTTATAAAAGATTTAGCAGTAAACCTCTTTTTAAACAGGTATTTTAGATCATTTTCCACCTTCCTTGTAGCTTTTAAGAGACAAGCCATATCACTTTAAAAAAATACAATGATGATTTTCATTACATTTGAAGAATACTAGATGAATTAGATGAGTGGTACACTTTGCAGCACTGTATCATACATATTTGCTTATAATTTAATGTTTTCTTTTTACTATACCATCTGTAATACCTATAAATCAGTAGATTTCACACTGTATTTATTCCGGTTTTATTTTACCAGTAATTTAAAAAAAAAAAGCCTTCTTTGACAAGAAGTAGCTTTCAGAAAATTATCTGTGGAATTTTAAATAATCCGTTCCTTTTTTCTTTTGTACTGTTTCTTACTGTAAAATAAAAACAAAAGTTGGAAAAAATTATTGTGAAGGAATCATTTATAATTTTGTATCAATCACCTTTTATAATCAAAAGTGTTTTGGTTTTCTCTTCTTGTTAGTTGTTTAAAGGCTATGGCCTTCAGTGACAGGTGGGAAAAGCCATGTGAGAAAATAAAATAGAGCCTCAAGTTTGAAAGAGAAGTAGCTGAGTTTGAATCCTCATGCTGCTGCCTTGGAAGAATCATGTAAATTCTCTGAACCTTATTTTGCTAACATGTGAGAAGAAAGAAGATGAAATCCCCAGTATAGCTCACAAAGTTCTTTGGAAACTAAATAAATGTCTATTCAAATGAGCAAAACTTTTATTGTTTTTAATAATAAACAACTTGAAGGCAGTCTTGCCTCCCAGAGAAAGGTGGACCAGGCTGTAACAAGAGCAGACAGGATTTCTTGTAAGGAATTAAGGAAAACGGTCTCTCCTTGGTGCTCAGGCACCCAGTGTGGGACATTACCAACATCACCATATGTTCCTGAGGGCAAGCCTGGCCGAACTTGCCTTCTGCACAGTTGAACTGGAAGTCAGTGGGCACCTATGTAAGCACCTGTATAGATGTGCTGTTGTGGAGACCGTGGACCCAAGGCTTCACTGAATCAGAAGGCAGAAAGAAATGTAGCAGAGGTGTGCTCTTACAATGTAAACACAACTCTTGTGTTGCTATAAATCATGATATTTCAAGATATGTATTTGATTTTTTGTGTTTTAAAATTATTTAAAGTATTCTTGTTAATGTAGAAAAAATAGAAGCAAATAACAAAATCTAAGAAGAAAAAATTACTCATAATCCTGCCACCATTAGCACTATTAGCCATATTTCCACTATTAGCGTTACTGCTATTAGCATATAACCACCAGTAGCATTTTGGAGAATATTTTTTCTAGTTTATTTTCAATGTGTAGAGATGAAATATATGTATCTTTAAAGTGGGACCATATATATTTTTGCAAACTATCTTTAGTGTTGAGCAATATTATCATTAACATGTTACATATTGATCAATACAGGTGAACTCCATTGTTTGTAATGACTGAGCAGAATTCTATATACGTTTGATTTTTGTACCTTGCCTGTTCATATCCTTTACTCACTTTTCCTGCCTGATATATGTTCTTCTTTTTACCAACTTGTAATATTTCTGTGCATAAAAGACATTGCAAATGTCTTAAAATACTTATTTAATTAGATTTTTCCACTTTTGCCTGGAGTTTTGATTGAAAGAATTTCTTCACATATGTACCATATTTTCTACTAGTACTTTTAAATTTCATTATTTGTACTTATACTTAATCCACTTGGAAATTTAATTCTACTTTAAGGTGTGGATTAGGGCTCTAAATTTATTCTTGTGAAGTGGTTAACTGGATGCCACAACACTTTTTATCAAACGTGTATGTTTTCCTCACTGATTTTAAATGCCATTTTTATTTTACACTAAATTCTTATTTGTAGCTTTGTCTGTATCTAAACTTTTTGTTCTGTTTCATCAATTTCTCTGTTTTGGCACAAACTTCATACGGTTTTAATTTTTGAAACTTTATAATTTGTTTGTTTAAAAGTTAATTAGTTACCTCCCTTTATAATTGCTCTTCTGTTTCAAATCTTTCCCATTATACCATGTTTATTTTTCTAGTTAATTTTAAGATCATTTTATTGCATTCTAAATAAAAATAGTAAGGATTTGACAGTAGTTTCCTTAATACATAGGTCACTTTAGGGACAGTTGACTCTTTAGAAAACTTCCTCCCCTTCAAAACCATTGTGGTTGTCTCTATATAAGCATGTTGTTCTTGGTTTATTTGTTTTGGGGGTTTTGGGGGGGAGGAGGGAGGAAGGTAATTAGGTTTTTTAATTTATTTTTTAATGGAGGTACTGGGGATTGAACCCAGGACCTCCTGCATGCTAAGCACACACTCTACCACTAAGCTATACCCTCCTTCCCCAAGCATGTTGTTCTTAATATCTCTTAAGAAAATTTTGCTTACCACCTGCAAAATTGTTTTGAGATTTATGCTACTCTATTAGAGGTTTTATACACATATTATTTATTTATTCAATACATATTTATTAACACATTATGTCCAGACTCTGGGCTAAGTCTGATGCTTAAGAGATCAATGGCTAGAGCAACACTATCCAACAAAAATACAATCTGAAGTACATCTCTAACTTTTAAATTATAGTAGCCACACTAAAAAAGTAAAAGAAACATTAAATCATTTTGAATAATAATTTTATTTATCCAGGATATAAAAAAATAACCATTTCAACATGTAACCAATATAAAAATTATCAAGATATTTTATGTTCTTTTCTCAATACACATCTTCAGAAGTCAATATGTATTTTATGTGAGGCATATCTTAATTTGGACTGGCCACATTTCAAGCGCTCAAAAGCCATGCATAGCTAGTAGCTACCATACTGAACAGTGAAGGACCAGAGAATGTGATGGCATCAGAGTTTAGATCATACTGTTGGAGTTTGTCCAAGTAGAGTGACAGGTGGACATAAAAAGAGAGCTTGGAACAAAACACAAAGAAAGAACTGAGAGTTAAGAAATACCAAAGAGAAGCCTAAAAAGGACTAAGATATAATGGCTTAAGAAGTAGGACAAAAGGAGAGAGGATCTGCAATTTGACAGATGAAAAAAGAGATTGTTTCAAGGAGGACTGTTGTTTCTAAATTAGAGAACTATGCTAGCTCATCAAGTTGCATCTTCAGTAAGTAGTTGGATAACTCAAAAACTTACTGGCATGAAGAAGTCATTACTTGGCCAATAATTGTTTTAAATTGAGCATCTAACACATTAGATAGTCTGTTTAACAACTTTTAACTAATTTCAAATATTTTGTTTTTACCTGCAGGCAAGTTCCTATCTAAGCATAAAACTTTCTGTTTCATTTTGTAATAGAATAGACACTTTTCATCCTCTATTTTTCTCACATCTCACATCTAATACAACATAAATCTTGTAGTTTACAACTTTAAAAAGCTCTTCTCCCAAGTCATCTCCAGCTATCCTGGAATAAGCCACCAGCACCTGTTGCTGATCCCCACCTCTGAGCTCCCTCCTTCACTCTGTTTGAGTCTCTGCCCAACTATCACTTTACCAAAAAGACCTTTTCTGGACGAATAAAAGAGCAGCTCTCTTTCCTTTTTTTCTATGTATTTTTTTAATCCCTGATTAATTTTTCTTTACTTCTTATCATTTCCCTTCAATTGTCTTCTGTTCTCCTCTATTCTATTCTATTTGATTCCATTCTATTATTTCTCCTGCTGCTAAATCGTGAGTCTCAGGAGGGCACGGGCTTCTTTCTTTGTTCACTGCTGAATCCTCAGAGCCAAGAACAGTGCTGGCACTTAGCAAGCGTGCAATATTTCTAACTAACTGACAAAATGAATAAACATATGTCCAGATATGTTTAAAAAATCACCCCAGGTCTTCTAAATCATTGCTGACATTAAAAGTAATGTTTCCAATTTTGAAGTCTTTCAGAAAGGGCTTTTTCTCCCCAAGAGAAGATTCAATTTCATGCTTTGAAAGATTAAATGAATGGGAATTTGAATTATGAAGACAGGATTTTGGAATATTACAATTTTAAGAGATTTTTACTGATACAACTTTATTGTGATAATTGAGAATAAAAATATTTCTCGAAAGGTCATATGGCATAGAAATGAAAAGATTAACACTTTGGAGACTTTAGCAAGATTTTCTGGTCTTGAGAGATCCACTACTTCCTAGCTGTATAATTTTGCATACCCTTCTATGCCTGAATTTTCTCATCTGTAAAATAAGGTAAATAATTGTATCTAATTTATAAAACTCTTGAGGATTAAATGATTTAGATTATATAAAGGGCTTAAAATCATGCTCTGAACATGGTATCTCTTAAGAATTTACTATTATTATTTGATAACAGTGTTATTGCTTCACAAGGAAGTAGGTGATCTTGGTTGATGGATTTTTGTTGTTTGTCATTTATTTTTCTCTGCATTGATTCTAAGGGAAAATCTCTCTCATAAGAGAATGCCAAGCAGTGTAAACTGTGTAGGCACAAAAAGAGGATAAGAGAATTGAGGCAATTTCTAGTTGTTTGCATAAACTTTCTATTTTTTCACTTGTGGAATTCAAAGTTTGGGGGCCCTCACATTGTGCAAATGAATTTCTTCTTATTTCTCCATTTCATTTTTCACACCAAGGCAGTTAAAGGGAGAATAAGGTGAATTAGGCAAAGGATGGCTGAATAGAATGACATTCTGAGAGGGAGTTTCTTGTCCAGAGAAAGTCTATTTAGAAGAAGAAAGAACTCCATCATTGAGACTGAGCGGAGACAGTCCAAGTGCACAAATTTGAGGCTTTAAAAAACTGACTTCATGCAAAAAGTCAGATCCTTCAATATTTGTCCTCCTCAGGTAAAACTGAGTCAAATTATTCACCCATACTTTTTTTCCTAGAACACAACTCCAATGATCATTTTTTTTAGCCTTCCAAACTACTTGGAAATTTTGTATATTATATTTGATAAATTCATTGGAATGATATAGTATTAACAGTTTTAACTGATATTGAGACACAAATTTTAATTGTTTGTGTCATTTGTGTTTACATGTATTTATCACCCTATTTGACTGTAATCTTTATAAAATTAGCTCTTCACTTCCTTAGTAATTCCCCAGAGACCCATGAACATTGCTCAGGAAGCAAGATTACTGGCAGAGACATAACAATCAAACAGAATTATTAAAGACATTATGTTCTCTCTTCCAACTATTATTGTTTTTGAAAAATATAATCTGTTATTTAAGAGTAAATTTTACCAAGGAACAGACTATTGTTCATATGTAAAACATGTGACATGATTTCTTGAACTTGGTGAACACAACTAAAAGTTGATTTCCCTTCTGCCATGACCAGAGGCATGTTTCTTAGCTGCTCCCTGCCTGAGTGTCTGAATCTAAAACTCAGGAACACTCAAGACTTGATACTGAATTTAACTTAGCAAAATATTTGCTTTAAGGATAGAAAATACAAAAGAATCCTATGAAATTATTTTCCCTCAACTCCTCCCCAGGGTTTGCAATCTTGTCAGAGAGCAAGTCATCAGGAAACGGCATCTAGTGAAATGCTGAAACATGATAGAGCAGAGACCTCAGAGAAGGGGGTCATCACTTGGTTCTTCTTAGGAGACAGTGGGGCCTCAGCTGAACCCTACAAGGTATGCAGAGTTTGGAGAGGACGAGGGGGGAAAATACGTGAAGAATCTGGCTTTGGAAACTTCGTTTTTTTCCTCTTTGTCCAGGACACATTTACAGATGAACTATTAAACTGAGAAGGGGTCCTGTCCACCTTTCTAACCTTTGCTTCTCCCTCATCTACTCAAAGGTGACTCTGAGTCTTTATAAACAAAGTTCAAAATATCAGTCTGAGCTGAAAATCTCATGATATTGTATACAATTGTTTCTGTTTTTTAAAATACTTAAGGGTTTGTTTTGCAGGGAGAGAAGTATGATGCGGGAGGAGAAGTAAAATATATCCTCAGCATTTACTAAAACAGAATCTAGTATCTTTTATTTTGTCATTTACACCCCAGGGAAACACATTACGTACCACATTTGGACCTGCCCATTTCCTTTTTTTTTTGGTTAAAAAAAAATTAACGGAAAAAAATGTCCTTAGTTAAAGTCACCATATCAATGTAAGCTATAGTTTAAAATGAACTAAATAAAAAGCAATTGATTGTTCTCATTATCATTTGCAAAATATGTAATTGTGATTTTTCTAAAGAAGAATCTCCTACCACCACCGCCACCTCAAAATTATTTACAGAACATAATCTAGTGGGAAGCAATAGATTAAAGGCGATGAGGGAGGAGAGAAGATAATTCTTTTAGATTCCCAGCTTTATTTTATTTTCATATGTGTCATCCAGTAAAAAGCCTGCATCTTAACTTTAAAAGAAAGGTATTGATCCAGGATTTGGAGGGGTTTGAGAAAAAAAGACTGAGCTACAGAGATCGGGAGAAATTTATAGCTAGAGCTGCTACTGAGTGAAAATGTAGAGCACACACCTAGCATGTTTTGTGCTTCCTTTCTTCCAGAGAGGAAATGACACTTTAGATTCCCTGGGATGCTGGAACCACATGCAAAAAAAGGATGGGCAAATTTGTCATTCAGAATTTATGAAGGATATTTTTTTCTTCTCACTGACTAAAAAGAACAAATCAAACACTAGGTTTCCAATTCTGAAAATTAGTAGACTCTGGAGAGCCAATTAAACATTATTCCCCTATCTCGACTCTGTTTTAACATCCTGCTTTATTGCACACTGTTTCTTTCGCTCACAAGGCAGGTAGATGGTGTTATCAGGCTAATTTGGGGACAGTTATCATTATAATGTAATTTTTTGCAATTATGTGGTAGACCAGGTGGCAAGACAGCATGGCTTTGCATTGCCAAGGTGCAAAACAAATTCAGTGTTCAATCAACCTGAGAGAGAAAGGACAATTCTCATTTGCATAAACATGTAGCCACGGAAACGAGATGCACAGAGGTATAAGGGGAAAGAGACCTATTTTACATGATGTGCATAGAATATTTGACAGTTTAGATTGGAGGCGTCATTGATGTGGGTTGGAATGGTACGGTTGGTTGCCATGGATATGGTTTTCCCTACTGGCAGTGCGGAGATTGGCAGGGATGGATGCTGGAAAAAAAAAAGAAAAAGCCCAAACCACTGCAACACTCTGGCAGCCTCATTCTTTTCCTTTGTTGAAAAGCTATGTATCCTTTCTGCACTAATGACAGCTCATCAAGTATGCAGTGTAATCTAGAAACACTGATATTTCTGTAATAAATCATTCATGTATAATATATATGTATTTATACATTCTATGCACATATATATGTGGTGAGCTACATGTATATATTTGGAATAACATGTATGCAGATTAATAAAAGATAAGATCCAGGAGGAAAAATATTTACCTTTTTGCTGCTCTTTTTCTGCTTAGCATTAATTTGGGAAATCCTTAGATATGAGGATTTCTTAAATACAGTAAACAAAGTATAAATATACTGAATTATCATCTGATTTAGGAAAAGGGACTTACACAGTCGGTTTTTGTGGGTAAGGCAAATAATAAAAGGAAGGAGGAGTGGCTCATTCTGACGGCCTGGTCTCTGATTATTTGACCCCTGTGGTCCCCACACTGCTGTCATAAGATTGCACCACTGGTATTTGTTGGTGAGAAACAAGGTAGTTTCTATTTTCGTCATAGTTTTGGCACAACGTCTAGCATGCTACAAACCCAAATAGACTATTTGTGTTGTTTCTTTAGAATAGCCAAGGCACTTAACTTTTTATTTCTAAAGGCTTATCCATTATCTTGTTTCCACATAGTCCAGATCTTTATTAAAAGTATTGCAGGATGTCTTTTTCTTTAAGAATTTATTCATCAACTTATCACGTGAATGGGATCCAATGGAGCAAATCCCCCAGGCACCCGACCCTGCAGGGGGAGAGCTGAGGACCTTTGTCCACTAACACTGTGTTGTCCTTGGCCACACTCTGGAGATTCCAACACTGGTAGACATGTTCTCATGGTATAATCTTGTGAGTCTCCTCTCTGCTTCTTCCAGACTGCGGAGACCTGCTGAGTGGCCTAGCATTTTCAAAATTGTCTGTTCACCCAGATCTTGGAAAGTGAGGCAAGAGCTGGAAACAGGATTTGCTGTGCAGTGGAAACATCAGAATCACTTTTGAAACAAGATCATGTTGTTTGCCCTTAATAACTGATTTTGCTGTCCATACAGCCAAAATGTGATGGATAATTACTAGTCAACTGATCTGTATTTGAATTAAGATTTAAGAGAATGTGTAATTGAAAGAACAATTAAAATGTTCTTCTCTAGCCTTATAAGAAAGGCCGTTCAAATAGACAAAATGAAGAAAATCTGCATTGGTATTACATAATTTTCACTTTAACATTTTAGGTGAAAATGTACTATTTGTTGATGAAGCATCTGAAAGGTAATGGTTATTTTTGCTATTTCATTGTTTTGCACAAAGCATTCAAGGGGGTCAGTTCCTGTAAGAACCCTCAGTCCACACCCTCATCATTGTTCTCAGCTTTCCCTAGAAACCACTCAACAATTGCTAAACTCCTTTCTGTGATAAACTAGGCAGTGACCCTTTTCTCAAGATGAAAATCGGCTGTAATGGTATTGGATTTTTTCATCATCCCTATTTCTTAGTTTATTTTTATCTGTGCTTCTTAGAGTGATGAGCTCTTATTTATTCCCTAACTTCACTGGTTTCCAGTTGTGCATATGGATATTAATAAATATTTGTTTCAAGAAAAAAAAAGCAAGTTAGTAATTGCTTTAACTTCTGTATTTCATTGTTTCCTAAGTTTTAAAAAATGACATACGACTTCTAAATTCTACCTGGATGATAAGTGTACTATATAATGATTCTGACCCTCATTCTTAAAAAGTGGATGAGTACAAATTTTAATACAGTAATTTACCATAATGTACAAGATCAACTTGGCTACATACCATTTCATCACCTTTAAATGTCCCTTTCCAGGCCCTCCTCTTGCCTTTACTCACTGTCTTACATGTTTCGCTTTCTTTATTTTCTCCAACACCCTGCATTCTTTCATATTTCTCTTTCCCGCTCCTTACCTCCTGTCTGTGTACTACTACTCCATTTGTAATCAACATAAAAGACTGCATTGATGAGAAGTCAGGTGATGCTGGGGCATGTTCAGCGCTGCCCAAATGTCTTGGAGACCCCTGCAAGTTTTTAGCATGTTTCCTTTATCTTGTATAAAACACGTAGGTGCCACGGCACTGAAGCCCCTCACACATAACTGTAGAGGTGAACACGGACAACTGATACGCACTGAAATAAAAGTTTTAAAAACCCTATTTCTACTTCAAAGACACAAAATTGCTTGCTCATCATTAAAAACCAATTCTTAGTCCTACAGGAATAAAGAAATATCAGTGTGGTTATTTTATGAGCGAAGCCCTGATTATTTCATGCTGTGAGTGTGATTCTTCATCGGTCAGAAGGGGACATCTGGAGAGGTCTACTTTTCTTGGGCAAGTGTGCACTTGTCTCAGTCTCACTCATAAACCAAGAGACAGTCGCATACACTAGGCCTTAAATGTGTTCATTTCAAATCAAGCAGGAGGCCTGATTCACATACAAACTTTTCAGGATTAGCATTATCAAATCTTTATCATCGTATAAGTGGATTGACTCATTTTTAGACTCTGGTTCAGTATTACAGAGTTTCAAAGATTTTGTTAAATATACTGTTTTCTCACTTTTATGTTAAGATGTACACCTTTCCTAGTTTTAGTCCCTTGCATAAATAAAAATGTAAACTTTACATCAGGAGTTCATTTTTTTCACCTGAAAATAGACATTTTCTTTGTATCTCAGACTCACTCAAAAAATAGCAGCGTTTCTTCTTTGAAAGGAGAATAAGGCAGCAAACTGATTATTTGTTGTGATTAGGCTTATTGAAACAGAAACAGAAAGCCAGGATTTATTTCCTAGATCTGTCATTCGGTGATTAAAAGGGGAGGGTTTCTTTTCGTCTGACTTTCCTCATTTGCAAGATGACATCTTCTGATCTTCATAAGCACGTTTGACACAGTAAAACAAGTCAGGAGTTCCAAATTCGTTTTGATGAGGAGCAGTGAGTGACTTTCCTTATGGGATTTGACTGCTGCTTTAGGTGGGACCTATACTCAGCCGGCCATGCCATTTCTGAGGTAGGGAATGACAGGGCAGGTCGATGGCCAAGAGATTTGAGGCAAAAGCTGCTGACTTGGATAAGACATTCATCAACATAAGGCTTTGAGAGCTAATAATGCATTGTGATCAATCTGCAAAGAACACCTAATTGTTGATGTATCAGAAAGAAGTTCTGGTAGAAAGCATTGCCTGTGCTGATTTGCCCTTTATACCTCTTCTTCATCTCTAAGTGAAAAATAAAGATCCTTTTGTCTTCAGTTTAAACCCACCCCCTTTCTTGGGATGGCATGAGCATTGGCATGATAAAGTGTGGGAAGCATGTGTGTTATTTGAAAGGTAATACATTTCCTGATGTCACATGCATCTCGTTACAATGGCATTCTTTCCATTCTGATAAAATTATACCGATATTAAATTTCATTCACAAACTTGTCACCTACACTTAATGTGACCCTGAAATCCTGCCATCAATTTTATTTTCCTTTCAGTCTACTTTTAAAGAGTTAATAGAAAAAAAAAAACTTTAGATCTCAGAATTACTGGATTGTTTCTTTATCTGGCAAAGATGAAACACTTTCACCTCAAGCTAACCTCAAATTTCTATTTTTCTGGTCTTCAAAATGCCACCTGTCATTTTCTCACTGTACCACTGCTCCGTGTCACCCATGATGACATCAAACCACGTGCCAATATGAACTTACCCTCGTCCAGTCGGCTCAATAGGATGATGCCCTTCACCATTCAAATGAAATCTGAACCCTGTGTCACTGCTCCTAAGCGGCTATTCATCTGTTTTTTCATGTTGTCATGTCACCATGCTGTGGCTTTTTCTAATGTCCTTATCACCATCATTAATTTTACCTTCTGATGTAGTAGTACTGAATGATATGATTTAGAACTTAATCAAATGAGTTTTTAAAATGTTAGATAAACTAGTAAATCAATTTTTATAAGAGTCAGCAGTCTAGAGTTCTGAAGGTAGACTTAATTTACCTCCTTGGCCTGATTTCATCTCAGGTGAACTGAATGGCATCAAACAATACAGTAAACAATGCAGTCATGCATAATACATAGCCGTTGAATTCAATTTTAGTGGTTCTCCTAATGGTGTCCAGATGAGGACAGGGTGGGAGTGAAAGTGTTGATAGGTGTTTTGAGGCATATCCTTGACTTTGAAATTTCACTTTCTTACTTTAACTTTTATGCTTGAGAATAAAATTTATCTCTATGAGCACAAATCCATTGGAGGAGGGTGATTGATTTTCACTGCTTGGAATGCCAATGTTTAAAAAAATATATTCAGTTGAAGACTGGATAGGCTAACATAATAAAGAATATTAATAAATAATTGGGTCCAGTTTTTTGTCTTTAGGCAGGTAATTGGCCAAACTCCCTAATATAGATATTTAAAACTATCAAATATATTTGTCTTCCCAGTGGAGAAAAAGTATTTTGCCCAACCTACTCACTGAGATGCCAATTTAAGGGACTAAGACAAGTTCCAGATATTACCCAAATGTGTGTCTGCAATGGTGATTTGAATTCTGTAACTAGGTACTAGTAAATTCCAGGGTACTAAATAGAATTTAGCCTATTATAAAACATCATACTTTTGAATAGGTTTGGGCATGACTGGTTGTTACTAATCAATTCAGGAGACTCAAATATAAGCTCTCCATATCATCCCAAAGAACCTGTGTGAACATTTGTAGGACCTACTGCCAAGGAATTGACCATCAAGATAATTTTCAGTGGCCTGAGAGGGTGGAAGAAGAAATAACTTATCTCTGCCTCCCCTTCTCACTACCTCATCCCCCAGGTGATGGAGCCTAAGTGGAATTTCTAAGCTTTAAAAAGTACTTTTCCTTTTTTAATTTTGAAGTGTCTAGGTAAAGAGACTAAATTCAAGTAGGAGCACACATTGTGGGTGAAAATGGAGAAGAGCAACTAACAAACTTTGCAGTAAACAAGGTAGGTTACCAGTACTCTTTTAGTGACCAAAAAATGGCAGCTGTACTTGTAAGAATGAAGTGCCGGCAAGATCAAATACAGGAATTTTCTGAACTTCCCTGAAGCTCATTGACCTCAATTCCCTGTGACTCAGCCCCCAGGAATAAAGGTTTCAGTAGCTTCTAGACTTACAATTCCAATATTATTCTGCAGTGTCAAACTCAAACAATTGTCAGGTTTCATTAAGGAACACGCTGGTGATGAAAATAATAACAAAACAGATTCAGACTAATGGTACATCTGCACTGGAATTTTCCTGGCACGTCTGCTTTCTGCAATTAAAGAAAGAATACCTAGCATACATATAGCACAGGAGGAAAGTCTGTGTTTAAGATTTAAATGTGGAAGAAGATCCAGATCCTGGTATCACTTTGATAATCATATACAAGAAGTATTTATATTCATCAGAAAGACGAAGTCTTATTGGATGTAGGATCAAAGTTTACAAAATCATGAGAAAGTTCTACTTAAATAACAGATTATCTCATTAAATCATACTAGAAAGACTGAATATCCATGTAAACTTGAAAAACTTAATTTTAGCATAGGACAGTACACCAGGAAGTACTTTATTACCTAACAAATCCAACACAATGGTTAATTCTGTGGTGAATATGAAAGTATAATCCAGGATTCACACTGCCCAAGGAGTTACAATCGAGTTGAGAGGCAAAACTACAATGAAAAATACAAAAGAGTGTATAAATAAGTGTTAAGTTGTGCAGTACCAACTACAAATGTGCTGGTTTACCATTTTTTACTAGGAGAGGTATAATATGGTCTCTGAAAGAATGAAAATCCAAACAGGATTAGAAATTAGATTAGATTAGGGTGTCCCAAAGTATGTAACTCAAGACACTAATCATAGAGAATACTCTTTAACATGCAGCTTTTGAGGTCAAAAACATTGAATATTACATCCCCGCTATTGGGTATTAACAATGTATCTCAGCATAATGAAGGCTCTAAGAAGTCATGCAGAAAAGTAATCCTTATAATTTTGTTTAATCCCGTATTCTCCAAATTTAATTAACCAAAGGACCCTAAATGTCGCTTAGCATTTGTGTTTCTCTAAACACACGTTAGAAAATGCTGGGTTTGGTAAATCCATAAATCACTGAACTATAATGTAGTAGTAACTGAAAATAAGAAAGCCAGAAATATGTCTGTTTTTGGAAAGATAAATTTCAGCATGGCAATCAGGATCTTTGGTGACATAAAGCTCGGCTGATGGACCATGGACCATTTCACATGACTCCTCACAATAGTTATCATGCTCTTAGGAATTCAGTCTTAAATAACCAAGCTAATATTTTTGTCATTTTCACAAAACTACAAAGGCATACATAGAAGAAAAAAATTATAATAAAAGTAGAGCCATTGATTTAGCTAAGGAAACCTCAGCAGAACACACTTAACGCATCCATGCATATATTAACCCAGGTATAGTTGCTGATGGGTTTGTCCTTGATAAGATGAGCTTAGTTTTGACTGTAAAATGGTTTGATTGAAAATTACTAAGGTAAACTGAGGCACTGACTTGACAACTCTGATCTGTATGTCCTTTTCAGGGTAAATTACATTATTTAAAGACTTATTCTTGGAAAACAAATAAACACAGACACCTTAAGTTTATTCATATCACTTTCTCTACCTCCAGTATAAATGATTTTATAAAAATTATTAATGATGCCACCAATATTTCAACTGAAATAATTGGCCCACATCATTATATATCAAACCCAACCAACTTCTGGGTCTCAAAATATTGGCACTCTGTAGTTGCCATAATTCTGAAGCCTCTTGTGTCAGTAGCTTCCTTGGAACCACACTGACAGGAAGAGGGTTTAAAGATAAGTTGTTCACATAGGATGGCATTTATACTGATTTTTATTATTATTATTCCACGATATTCTCTACTGTGGACCCTTGATGCGGAGCAGTGCTTCCCAAACTTCCATGTTCAAAAGTATCACTTGTCAATATGCATATTCTGATTCAGATTTGGGATCTGCGTTTCTAATAAGCTCCCAGTGATGCTGGTCCCTGAACCTCTCTTGAAGTGGCAAGAATACTGAGAATGTACAGGAGAAAGCCTCGCTCCTCCCCCATCCTGGGAGCTTTCTGCTTTTTAATTCCGCATGGCATCTGGTACAAGGGTACTGGGAACCAAAGCATTTGTTTCAAAGAATGTCCTTCTTTCTCTGTGTTGTCCCTAATCGCTAAAAATTCCAGTCATTGTCACATCCAGAGAACTGTTTGTTTTAATGGCTAGTGTAGTTCTTCAGATAAGTTGTTGGTAACTCATTTGTTTTCAAAGTTTTGAAAAGGAGCAATAAGCTTTTTGGAGAAAATCTCCAATCAGTCCCCTTTTAACAGTGAACCTGGAGAGATACACTGCCCTTGCCTGGCTGTGTTGCCTGAAACCAACAGAGCCTTGCACAGACCAAGGTGAGAGAGGATTTGTGGCTGGTTAGGCTTTCAATCACTGAGTGTGAGCAGGACACTCTCCTGGGATTGGTCAGAATACGGCCAGGGCAGTCTTCAGGGAATGACCACTTCATTTTACTCCTAATGAGGTGGCAATGCCAAGCTGCTGTGGATTTACCCAAGGTGTTGTGTAGGCATTTTTTAATGAAGCCTCAGACACATTTTACATGCTTTTCCCCAGCAGCCTAACCATGCTTCAAAGTTTCCATCTTTTGATTGATCTGACTCATCTTGTTTGGGGGTGAGGGGATCGGGGGAAAGAGTCTGTAGCTGGTTTGGAGGCAGATCCCACAAGAAAGTGATCAATTTTGGAACTGAATAAAGATCTCATTTGTGCGTGCTAAGTCTTTTTGGTAGTGTTAAATATTTTTGTTCTGTGTTTTCGCCATCACTTCCCCTTCCTCGGACCACTCATTAACTCTAGCCCCCAGCAGTTCATTTTGCTGCCTTTCCCTCCCACTACTTCACTTTATTTGTTTAGCTGACAGGCTTTTGAAGCAAGGCGGCTAAAGCCCACAAGAATTCCTGGCTTTTCTCCTCCTTCATTTTTGTCATTATTAGGAATATGGACAAGGTGCTAGTCTGTGCGTTCCATCTGAAAATTGTGCTGCAGACGTTATCTCTTGGGAAAGAACCAAATTGCTTCATAATCGTTATGGACCTGATTCTGTGTAACTATTCAGAGACAACATTTTTGTTAGTGCCAAGGGGAGTTTTGCCTTCATTTAAGGTTATAAGATCAAGTGGTAAAGGTATTTATAGCCACCTCACTCTCTCCCAAAAAATAAGTTAGACTAGATGTCGGGGGAAAATTACTAAATGTGCTGTAGATGCTTTTATTTTCACTGAGATAAACCAATGAAAAGTCTTACAAAGAGAACAAGGAAATTAAAATTGCTGACTAGTGTTTCAACTAACAGATATATTCTTTCTCACTTTTCATAATAAAACATACATTTTACTTGGGGGACACAATAGGATATAAAAATGACCGACTCTCCTTTCTTAGATAAACGTGGACTGCATCTTCTGGTCGTTTGTCCTTCATAGCGCTCAAAGAGCCAAAAAAGTTACCAGGCCCTGTGGAGGTCAACTGCATTCAGACAAGACAGTCTTTCCCCAAAAATGTACTGGCATTTTTGTCAGCGGCCAGCTCACTCCGTTTGTGTCTTCCCAGTCCCTCTTTTTTGTTTTCCCTCCTTTCACTTCACCTACAAAAATGTGATTATGGAATAGAGGATGAATCAGAGAACTCCAAGCCGGAACTTCTGCTCTATTCTTATTTTACAGCCATTCCCCTGGTGGAAAATGCTTGACCTTTCTGGTCTTAATTACTTCATTTATAAATGAGTGGGGTGGATTAGCTCTATCTCAGGTTTCTTCTGGATCAAATACCCCGTGATGAGCACAGGTTATAAATTTTACATCAATATTTAACTTTATCTACATAATGGGGAAGCTGAAAAGAGAAACGCCAATCAGTATACTGTCCTTTCCATTTCCTATACAACTCTGTAGACCTGTTTGTGATTTTTCAAAAAAAATTAAATAGAGGAGAAACTTTGAACTTAGACAGACTTTTATTAGATTGCTGGCTCTGTAAGGTGACTTTGGGCAAGTTACTTAATCTCAAAATAGAAATTTATAATTGACTCATCAGTAAAATTGGGATTCTGAAACCTATCTTATAGGATTGTTAAGAGAATAAAGCAAGATTTCCCTGCCAGACACGTAACTGTCCAACGAATGCTCGCTGTTCTGACTATATATTATGCCCTACAGAGGTGTGGGCGGTAGTGAAAAGAATGTCCGTTTAGGTATTAGGATGTGGATCCTAGTTCTAATTCTTCCATAACTAACCAAGTCATCATTTTCTCATTTATTAAATGAAGTACTTAACAACAGGATCTTTAGCTCATTCTAGCCTAAATTTTTCACGTTTTAAATATGTGTGAAGATTACATTGAGGTTTGTGTCATTCAAAATACAGATATTCTTTTTAACAAAATGTCAAATACTCTTGATTGCGTTAAGCCTTTATTAGACCATTTCTTGCTCATCTCTGATTTTGCTTGTAAATATTCAACTTTATTTTTCTGATGTCTGCATTAGTAGTACTTAGAATTAATGTAGATTTTTCAAGGACAAAAAAAATTGATCCACATTAGAAAACCAGGTCTTTGAATTTTATAACAAATGACATTGTAAAAATATTAAAATGAGAATTTTATTTTTTAATATTCAAATAAACGTCTTTGTAATTTGGCTTATGAAAAACAGAAAGAAAAAAATATAAAAGGACCTCAACAGAGTAATCATTAAACACACAAACATACAAAACCCTTGGATTGGTAATATAATATGTTTTTTACTTATTCAAAATGAACTTGTAATAAAATATGATAAAAACCAAACTGGCACTCTTTTCTGTGTTGAACGTTAGTGTCAATTTATATTTTCAAGTCCACACTATTTTACACTCTTAGGTATCCATTGGGGTCAAATCTTCATCTGGTGGTTGGATAGCTTTCATAAAATGAGACCTTGATACACAATGACTTATTGATCAATAAGTTTCCTGATTTGAACAGAACAAATCTCTTCAACAAGTTATCTTTTGTACCATATATATTTACCCTACACATTGACAGTCACTCAGTAACATCTACATGACTATAGCTGAGTTTTACAGGCACAATGATGGCTTGCCTTGAAAAATATCTGGAAGGTTGTGGGTTAATGCTGCATTTGAAACCACCAAACTATCAATGGCAGATAAAGGTCCGAATCTATTTGCTAGAACAAATTTCTCTCCCCAAAATGACCTGGGAGATTTATGTTCATTTTAGAGGGGAAAAAAAAATGCTGCTAAAATGTCAATGAAATTTTTCAAACGGCTATAGAAAAGAGTGTTGTTGGTGCATCACCTGATCATAAAAACATAAAATGTGAAATGAAATATATTGTGTGATGAAACGTATATACATATTCTTAAAGACATCTTGAACCATCATTAAATCATATTACTGTTGATTTTCATTTAAATAAGGGTTGCAAACTGAAATGCCTTCAGGGCCTAAGCAAGTACCATAAATGTAGGAAGGAGTCAAACTACACAATTGAGAGAGGTTAGCACTGCGATTTACAGGACAGCATATGCCTCACCTAAAACCATTCAAACTACATTAAAAACAAAATGAGACTGTGGTAACCATATTAAACACATCCAGGGGTGGGATTCTTTGAAATCAATAAGAAACTCGAATTCATGCAAAAGCCTTGGAGCTGCGTTCCTGCTTTAAACAATGGATAGTGAGTTGATGCTGGACTAGGCTGAAGGGGAAAATTAATTAATTTCAAGCCTTCAGAAGTCATGAAAGGTGTATATCATATCTAAAGCACAGAGCCAAGACACTTCCTCAGTTTTCCATAAAGGAAAAAGGAATTGAAACACTGATTGAATTTTTCTTCTGATCCTTGGCTCTAATAATAAAAATTCCATAATCATAGCCGAAAATCTGGACACCAATGACATCTGAGACAGGGTTATCAATTTCAAGGTCTTTCAACTTCTCTGGAGTAGGGACATCAATGTAAAAACAAAAAGAAGATGATGAAGGAGGTGGGGTAAAAAAGAACAAGAGAGGAAGGAAGAGGAGACAGAAGATCAGGATTGTTTCCTCTGGCACCTAAGTGTATGAGGTTTGACTGAAACAAATACACCAAGTCCAATTCAGTCAGCATGCTGCGCGCCGAGACAGTGGAAGCATGTGGTCAAAATTTTCTCCTGTCTAAACGGCCACATCCAATTTATCAGTTTATTTTACCTTCAGGCAAATTGAATCATTTTCCTACACATCTGGTTGATAGTTAATCACTCCTAAAATGACGGACAAAAGTGGTCTCCAAGGCCTCTCCGCCTGACCCTTACAGGGATGGCTGGACTGGCGGAGGGCTTGTACTTGCTGGCATTTTACAAGCCGGGTTCTCAAATGTGAGGTATCTCATCCGTTATTTCCATATGTTGGTGGGTTTTAGTGGCTCTGTTTTAGGTGTGTGCAGTACTAAAGAATGTTAGTCAATATATTTTGAAGCAGTCTAGAGATGGGGTTTCAGATCCTGGCTCTGCCTCTTCCTGGCTGTGTGGCCTTAGGAAACTTACCTAACCTCCCTAAGTACCTTCATCTGTAAAACGGCCTTGAACCTAGTTTTTCCTCAGGGTGATGGCAAGGTTAGCTGCACTAACGAATGTGTGTGAAGTGCCGAAAACAGCTGTGACACCCTGGAAGTGAGCGCTCAGTAAACATTTCCTTCCCACACTCAAAAAGAACCAATAATTACGGCAAATCAACTTCAAGACTTTCAAAACAAACTCACTGATTACTAGGATCAATTCAACTGCTCTCTCTAGTTAGAAATAAAAACCCTTAAACAGAGAAACTTTAGATCAATGCCTGAGTGGAATGTAAGAATTTAATAGCCAGCGAGGATCAAGGGTAAGAGCTCCTAGAAACTTGGAGACTGTAAGGGACTAAATGTTTTGAGAGTTATGTGCAGAAGCTTCTAGAAGAGGAATAGCACTCTCTGCAAGGAAGACAAAGGTGAGATTCTGACCTCGGCTTAGAGAAAGAAGGAACTTCCAGTAAAAGAATCTCTATTCGGCTAGGATTGCCAGCTAGCTGTATGACTGCTCCTGGTCACCAGTGATAAAGCTGTGCCTGAAATATGCTTACTGCATTCAAAAACAATCAGCCAGAGCCTTATTATTTCAATTTCTTGATTAGAAGAACCAAAGGACCCTTACTTCCCCAGTCAAGTGAGTAAGTGCTGGCCAATTACCAAAATCTAAATTTAATAAAATTGTATTAGTCACCTTCCAAGGTGTCATCTCAGAGCAATGCTGAGATCAAAACCCTGATTTAAACAAGCCAAATCAATTGCAGGATGCCAGGTGGCTCATGAGTGAAGAGAAGCTGCTGACATGAGGGTATGTAGCTCTGCTGGTAAAGGAAAAGCATTTTGCCTCTTAGGGGTCAAGTCCCAGGCATAACCTTCTTGTCCAAACACATCGTCTTTCAGACCCTGGGCTATATTTTGTGTTTGTGCATAGTTGCCAGCAAATAGCAGTCAGTGCCCAATAAATGTTTTAGGCTATTGTTCTATGCAGTGGTTAAGCAAAATCTTTAAGAACAATGACCTGATAACCAGGATGAAGTAGCAAAAACAACAAACTTAAGGATCAGAAAAAAAAAATTGTCTTTGGCCTCACCTTTCTAAGCTGAATAATGGAAATAATGATAACTGCTCAGCCAACGGCAAAGGGTATAATTTTGTAACTCATGACAGTATGCCAAGGAGTATAAAACACTATGTAAATCCAACATTTACTTAAGTAATATGCACCTAACGCATGGCAGGCACATTTCCAGGCTCCTAAGACAGAACAGAAAATAAGTAAATCTGTCTTCTTAAGGAACTCATAATCTAGCAGGGGAAACAGAAAACAATCAATAGATGTTTAAAAAAACAAGTATCACCATATGTCAAAAGGAATAGGTATAATGGAAAGAGAAAGAAAAAAATGGAGCCAGATAAAGGGGCTTAGGAGTGTGAGGCTGGGGAGGGGATTGCAAAATGAACAAAGGATGTCAGGTTAGAGTTAATCTCTTTATGAAGGTGACGCTTGAAGAAAGACTGGAAAGTGGCGAGGGAGTTGGAATTTCAGATATCTGTTGGAGAACTCAGCAGGTCAGACAAATAGCTCTAAGGCAGGAGCATGTAGACTGTGTGGGTGGAGCAGAGTGAGTTGGGGGAAGAGTGGTCTTGGTGGAGAGGTAGCATGGTTCAGATCCTATAAGGCCCTTTGGGCCATGGTAAGGACTTTGGCTTTTACTCTGAGTGGAAAAGGAAGCCATCGCAGGGTTTGAACAGAGGAGTGGCATGCTCTGACTGTTATTTTGGATTATCTTTTTTTTGCCTGCCATATTAAACATACACTTAGAGGATGGGGTAGCCAAGAGTACAAGCTCTCTACTATACCTCCAACTGGAGGTGTTGAGTAGACAGTTAACTATATGAATCCAGAGATCAGAAGAGAAGTCCACAGATATAAATCTGGAAGCTATAACATATGGATGGTAATTAAATCCTTGAGACTGGACAAAATCACCAAGGAAATGAAACAGAGAAATGAAGAGATCCTAAGGACTGAGCCATGGGGAACTCCTCCGATACGTACTTTGTTGGGGATATGAGAAGGACCCAGCAGAGGAGACTGAGAAGGGTAGCTGGTCACACAGAAGGCAAATCAGGGGATGGGGAGGCATAAATTGGGAGTTCCAGATTTGCAGATACACGCTACTATATATAAAATAAACAAGGTCCTACTGTATAGCACAGGGAAATACATCCAATATCTTATGATAACCTATACTGAAAAAGAATATGAAAAGGTAAAATAAATAAATAAATATATATATATATGAATTCCAGAGGGTACAGTGGGTTTCATGAAGTAGGAAGTGGTCGGAGAGGGAAACAGGTCAGAGGACGTGCGACAGGAGGGGCAGGGCCTGGGACACGGAGCTTCTTGGGATGAGTGGCAGGGATAACGGGAACGATGTGATTCGCACAGGTGGATTCAAGCAGAACACGGTGCCAAAGGGGTAACTGTTAGGAGATCAGGGGGTTTGGATCTCTTTATCTCCCTCTAGACCCTTGGTGCCAGAGGCCAAGAGGTCTTGGGAAGCTGTGGATCATCAAAGTCCAAAGCCATAAACTCAGCCTTGACACCTGTGGATAGAAGTGAGACTTCCAAGGAAGTTGGATTTTACTATAACTCACAATCCCTTTCTTTACCCCAGAGGACAGTAGAAGGCTGAGAGAAGGCACATTAAAGTTTCCCCTTAGACCTCTACTAAGAGAGGAGAGGAGTTACCACAAACACCCTGACTCTCTTTTGTCCCCTCTTGATAGAATTGAGGACTTCTGGGGAAGCCAGCTCTGATTTCCACCATTATGATGGTGATCTAAGACCTTAGAGGAAGTGTGGCCTCAAGAAGATATAATCAATTGAAGCCCTCTCACTAAACAAATAGGATAAGAAGGTGTGGGATGGGAGAAAAGAATGGACATTCATTGAGTACCTATTATGTGCCAAGTTACCATACATTCATGTTATATTGCATTTAACCTACAATGTTGTGGTTAAGTAGGATTTGCCACCTCATTTATAAACAAATGACACACTTGAGCTGCTTACTCTGGGATTTGAGACCAGGTGTGACTCCACTATGGAGATTTTGTTGGGATCATCTTCCCTACGTACTTCCATTCTTGCAGTGACTCACACTTAAGGATAGTATGTCTAATTCCAAATATTTTATAGGAGCTGCTATACATTTTTAGTAATTATTCTAAAATAGCTAATTTACAGCTTGAGTTTTAGTATGTTTGCTCATTGGTTGAATGGGTCATTAATTCAATCTCTTTTTTCATTCAGTAAATGTGGGTGTTTACTATGTGAAAAGCACCACAGTGTACTTCTGTCACACTTGGCATTAGCTGTCCAACTTGGCTGACTGAATCTCATTTTATTTTCATCTTTAATGTAAACTTTTTTTACATGTGAATTCTAAATGCCACAAATGTGTCAAATGTTGTAGAGTCAGAGCAAAAATCATCCTTTTGGATATTTAAAAATATTAGGTCTGTAATATATTTATTTGAAACTTTGAATAGAGGTTTATGTTTTAACAATTTTATTTCATAAACATAATTTTGTAAATTCATGTGGTCAATTCACTAAAAACTCCAGTGCAATGATTAAGAGTTCTTGTTCTGAAGTCCAGCAGACCTGATTTAGAATCTCGGCTTCACATAGACTAGCTATGTAAATTTGGGCAAATTTATGAAACTCTCTAAGCTTTGGTGTCTTCATTCATTAAATGTTAATAACAATAATGCCTACTTTACAGTATTTGTAAGGCTTAAAAGAGATAATGAGGGAAAACCTTGTAGCACAGTGCCTAGACTATATTAGAGGTTCACTAAATACTATCTAGTATTATTGCTTTTATCATTAATTCAAAACACTGTCAGCAACATAAAAGTGAATGAGGCCTGATCCCTAATACCAAAGAGCTGATAGTTCAGCAAAGAAAACTAGGCATATACAAATAATCATTAAAGCAAGCAATACAAGTGCCATAAAAAGGGTCTAAATCAAGTGCAGGGGAGAATAAATCACTTCTTACCTGAATAATCACGTAAGATCTTGGTTGGAGTTGACCATCAGTTCACAGTTTTTGAACCATAGGCTGAGGGAAAATGAAAGTGAATCTGGCAACTTGAGGGATGATGCTAAACTAACACCAGGCAGCCATCAAAGCAGCCCAGGGAAGACATGTGGCTTCTTGGGGCAAAACCAGAATCCAATATTCACTTACGAAGATGGGCAGTTGTAAGAACCGAGGAATGAATTTTGGAATCAGAGCTATGACCAAAGCCAGGTCAAGAGTGTGCAGAAGCAAATAAAGCATCAAGATTTGTTGTGGACTTTAAAAGAAGACCCTGTTGCCAGAACTTATTTTTAGCACTAAGTCTCTGCACAGATTTCTTTTTAAAATAGCAAGAGCGCAACTTTTCTGCCACCTTGTCCCCCATCTTAAAGGAAATCATCTGCCATTGGCCAGGCAGAATTTGGGAAAAGAGGTGTCTGTAGTAAGGAGGCTCCCCAGTGAGGACAAGGGCACAGGCAGTAGTGCAGAGGCGGGAAAGCCAGATGGGGGAATGGCCATTCAACTTTGGAGAACTTGGGGTTATACTCAAGAAAGAAAATCCTCTATGTAAAGCAATGACTACTGGGGGCAGAGTGAGATTTTAAAAATCAGTTTGCAGTTTGCCTTTGCCATTGCCTTGCTTTCTGTTTCAGAGTTGCACTCTGTAAAGACTGTCGTATGCCACTCTCTCAGCCTCCCTGCCCATTAGATGCTGTTATTTTTGTCTTGGGCTCATTAAACAAAGTACTGGCAGGGTACAGGCTCCGGCTTCCCTTGAAAGTGACTTCATCTATTGTAATCATGTTGTGCGATAATGTAACAGTAAGCTCTCTGTCAGAGCTCTGAGTCCTAAAATAGAGCAGCAGGACCTTGCTTACTCCGCCTGAGCACGTCACCATTGTATTGTGGTTCTGACAGCACTGGCAAGGAAACCCAGAGGTGGGGCGCGAGCCGTTTGTTCTCATCTCAAAGAACGTGTAATATTGTAATAGTAGCCAGAAGCACTCCCAGAGGAAGAGATGCTCATATAGAATCTAGACTTTACTTCAAAAATGTGGGGCACAAAGACTGGCTGATTAGAAAGGCGAGAGAAAAGCTACTTAAGATTGGAGGCTGGTTGTCTTCTGGATTTTTAGAGCACAGGCCCTGGAGTCAGACCAGTCTGGAACAGAATTTTAAGTCCCAGATCAGGGATCTCAGGTAAGCTAGTTATCCCTCAAAACCTCAGTCTCTCATCTATAAAATGGGAGACTGTTCATGCCTATCTCAAAGGGTTCTTGCTGAAAAGATATACTATGTAATGTATAGGAAGCACTTAGCTCTTGCTTGGCGTACAGTAAATACTCAGCAGATCATTACTATTATTCATCCAACCACAAGAATCCTGTATTGCAAAAAGAATTGATAACATATCTGTTTTATGAGGCTGGAGTTTTGTTCCTTTAGTTCATTGCATACCCAGGTTGATACAAACATGAGTTAAGAGTTGATTGTGTCCCAGAAAGAAGTTTCCCAAAGGCTGGAGGGCCCACCAAAGTTCTCTGTGTTCACTCCATGGTGATCTCCCCCTTGTTCTTGAACGTTCTATCCTCCTAGCCCAGTGGTACTTTCCCACTGACAAAAAGGACCAAAATCCTGGCACTTTGAGTTAAAGGTCATTGGGGTGTTGGGTCCCCACCTCCTCAGACCAGAAGGAGAACAGACCTGGCCATCTACAACAAAGTTCATGACACCACACTCTCTAAAGGGACACATGTTGTCCAGTAAAATCAAGTAAAAGAAGAACTGGTGAATTTAAAGGGGGAAAAAAGCCATTGAACCCTAGAAGAACATCTGGAATGGTTTAAATGATCAGAACTGCCTGGGTGCTGATTTAAAAAGCAGATTCCTGGACTTCTACTTCAGGCTACTGAATCAGCGCCTCTGGGGACGTGGATTCCCAGAACCCATATTCCAGACAAGCCTCCCCAAATGACTCTGGGTTAGGTGGCCCTTGTCCTCCACTTAGAGGATCACTGGTTTGAATAAAGCTTAAGGTACTAGGGAAATCTGAGAAAGTCCTACGTACAAAGAAGCCCAAATGGCTGAAGTCATTAAGGGAAAAAATACAAATAAAAAAAAAAAACTTCAGCCTGTTTCAGCTCAAGTAATATAGGTTAGAGAAAAGGTGGGCTCTTTAGGATGCCTCAGTTGAATTTTATTATTACTTAGGATGGTGAAAGACACTTAATTAATCGATTTGGCTGCACTATCTTCTTGGACTCTACTGTGGCAGCTTTTTAGATATGTCAACATTATTCATAAGGAGCAATAATATAAGGCAATTCATTTTTCTAGGCCACTCATACTGTAAGACATCCAGTATTAATCAGCTCTTTACAGTGCAAGTAGTAAAAAGTAAATTAAAACAAATAAGAAAGAAGAGCTGAGTGGTTAGTCAATCTTTTGTTTTTCTACAATTTAAATTAAAATTCCAGCAGGACCTAAGACTTCTGTAAGCTTCAGCCTAGGGAATTTGCATCTCCTGGTTCTTTTCCCCTGTTTGATTCACCTCTGTTGCGAGGACAGCATTTTTTTATTTAATTTTTTTCAGGATTGCCACGTGTTTATTATAAGGATTTCCTTTTATTTGAGGGAATACAATCCTTTGCTTCAGCCAGAGCACAAGATGGTAGATAACAATATTCATTATCATCATGTGTGGGTGAAATTTGGACAGGGATCTGGATAGGGTAAAGGGAGCAATGTTATTTTTCCTTAAAAACAATGACATTTCTGTGATTTTTTTTTTTTACTTTACTGGGGTTGAGGTTTTTCTTTTTTTACATGTAATGATAAAATATTGTGATAGATGGCAGTTCTTCTCTCTTAATTGCCCTAAAAGCAAAACACTTATTCCTAAGGAATAGTTGTGGCTTATACAAATACAAACCTTTTTCTTTTCAATATAGAGTAAGCCACTCTCCATTTAAAGGATCAGCCCATGTACAATCACAGTCCCTGGTAGTCTGCCAAACACAATAGGGCATTAATTAACATGTGCTGGGGGATTCATCAACATGCACAGTGGTAGCGAGCAATTGGAACCTTTCTTTTTTCCCCTCCCCTTTCCTCTCTACGTTGGCAGAATTCATGAAAGATCTACTCTAGTATGTAAATCAGTTCTTGCTAAATGCCTGGTAATGGAGTTCCTTCCTTTTTCAAAGCTGTTGTCAGAGCTACTCACACGTCCTAGAGAGACACTTACTCTGTCTCCTTCTCATGTTTAAAATCCAACTACAGTGGGCAAAAATAACATATTTGTTTACTTGTCATTCAGACTGCACTGTAAATAAATCATCTGATAAATTACTCCCCAAAAAGAACAGAATGAGATTCATTTCCCTTGATGTTGGATGGGTGGAGACGGCAGAATTACTCTCTGAGCTGGGGTGACTGCGCTGGTCTGCTAACTTACCTGAGTGCTAAGAGATTCACGTGAAGTCATGCCCTATCTAGCGTCTGCATCTTGGCATGAGTAGGTGAAAAAAAAAATAAAAGAGTAAATTTGATTTTAATTAGTTCTACGCTGGGTCTTTGGTCTCAGTTTTACCTTGGTAAGCCCTTGCTAACTGACTTCGGTCCCTTTCGCACGTTCTTCAGGACCAAGGCACAGATTAATCACTCAGATCTCTATGAACCAGACTTTGAACAACAGAAAATCTGTCCTCTTGAAATGAAATTCAAATCAGGCAAATGGAAAACTGTGCCCATGTTTTCCACTCCCGAAAAAAATATATATGCTCATTTCAGTTTAGTTTGGGGTTTATATTGTAAAATCTGTAGCTTGTTCCTTTTTTTTTTAAATGAAATAATATATGTAAAGTGCTCAGCAAAGCACCTAAAGTAAATGGCTAGTAAATGGCAGGAGAAATTATTCTTGGAGGTGGTGGTAGGGGTGTTGTTACTATCATTTATTGTCTTTTATAGTCCAGAAATCGCTAGTGTTATAAAAAGCACAAAGCAATTTTTATGTTTTAATCATTTTTAGTATATATCAGCCAAATGCCTAGTTTGGGCATGTGGAGGAGATGCAGCATCTGAGGGTTTGGTTTGATCCTCTTAGCCACTCCATATATGTGTGCCCTTTGTGTGTGCTGCGTTAGGGAGCAGCAGTTTTGTGATTCCGATGATGTCTTTGAAGTTGTGCAGACCTGGTTTCTGTCCTGGTTAGAACATTGTGTGACCTTGAGCAAACCCTTTAACTGCACAGAGTTTTCTTATTTTGTAAAATGGGAATAATGGTGGTAAGGATTTATGAGACCCTATGTATCTCACACTTGGCAGCATCCCGACCACACAGAAATGACTCAATAAATGGTAGAGCCACACTCTTAATACACCCAAAACCTCCCTTCTCCTCTGCTGAGAGACACAGGAAGCCTTCTTTGATCCTGCTCAGGGTGAGACTGCCTCCTCTTCCTCTAGCAAAGAGCTGGGGCGCCTGTTCACTGGTTCTCGGAGAAGCTGAGAAAGCAAGCCAGATGGTAAGCATCTATATCATTGCTTCTTCTCCTTGATTTTTTCCCCAGATTTACACTAGGTCATTAGTAGTCAGTGAGAGTCAGGTAATTAAAACTGCTTTTGTTAAAAAAAAAAAAAAAAAGCAAAAATAATCACTGTTAGTGAATAGAAAGTTTTGAAATATTAAAATTTAAAACTTACGTGACAAATTCTCTCTGTAAGTTCGCATTTGTCTCTTACTGGAGATTTCAAGGAAAATATTTCTGTTTTAGGAGTTTAATTCTATCATGGATTCAGTGTGATTCTTTTAAAAAAATTTCCCTTTGAAATGCTGGAATACTGAGGGCAGTGTTCATACTATAGTTCCTTGAAGTGTGAAGAATTAGTTTTAATATCCTATAAATTGTTTTTCCTTGAGAACATTTTGGGGGCAATTAGTAGAAATGTGCTGATGTTTTCATGGATCCATTTTTCCCTATAGCCCTATTTATATCATATTTGATTTGTGAGGTATTAAATAATTCATATCTCAGGTTTACTCTTATATGTAACAAGAAATTACAGGGTAATTTTCTATACTGAATTTTATACACTAAAAAATATGATTGAACTTGGATTTTATTTGGCAAAGAGGTGATAACCATGGGAGTGTCTATATTCTGCTGCTGAGGGGTTTTACAGTTCCTTAGGAAAAATCTTTCTGAGGAAGACGGTTATTCTTTCATGAAAAAACAGTTATCTATTGCACTTCACATTTGTTGCTTCATTTTGAAGAAATAGGTGACTGCTCAATTCCTTGTTGAGACAGGGCAGACCTGCACAGGATGTACTTAATATTAGAGGATATGGAAATTTGGACATGTGTTTTTTTTTTTTTATTGAGACCATGTAAGAAGTCTGTCTCCATGGATCTTGTGAAATTGCAATTTCAGTGTTAATCTAAGAGACATTTGTAAGAACAACCACAAAAGCTATTCTTCTTCTCTGGGTTAGGGCAAGGCTCAGAAAAGCGCCCCTCCTGTGCATAAGTGAATCTCAAGGGATTTGGGCTCAGGTGGGATAGGAATGGAGTGGAAGACAGCCACAGGGCAGCAGAAATTGAAGTTTTTCCTCCGACTGCTGCTGTCCCTTTATGAGGAGATGGTTATGGTCATTTAAAGTAACCATAATGCCCCCGTACCATCATGTTTGCTGAGAACATTTATTTATTATAAATGCTAACATGGAGTTTTCTCTGTGCCATGCACCCCTCTGATCACCTGGTCAACAGTAACTCATTGAATCTTCGTAACAACCCGATGAGCCGTGTACCTCATTGTCATCCCCAGTTTACGAGCGAGTGAACTGAGGCGTTGCTCCAGTTAGTGCCTCACCCACAGTCTCCCAGCTAGCAAGTGTCTGAGCTGTGCCTACAATCCCAGATACTTTAGCTGCAGTGTCCATGCTGTAAGCACTCTGCCATCCTGCTTCTCCAGGAGCTGCTTTAGTCTTTCTTCTCAATGAGAAATGGAACTGAATAGAGAGAGAAGATGGGTGACAGACGAAGAGAATCTACAGCAGCCTGTCACCCATTCAAGGCCACCAGTGTGTGCATATCCAGCGTCCTTTCAGGCCCAAAGGTGAGGCTAGGACTGATTGCAGCCACCTCTTATTAATGCAACAAGCATCAAACCAGAATTCAACGACCTTAATTAATTGACTTGTGGTTACATTCTTCCAGATTATTCAGTATTTTGTAAAGAATGCATAACATCTAATCAGTTAAGGACTACCAGTGACTTTGAATTACATATTACTTTGAATAAATCAGCGTTGGTTTAACAAACCTTTATTAGTTATTAATGGCTCTATCTTTGTTAGTATAAAAAAAAACCTTATTGATATTGGTTTATTTTAAAGTGGCTATAATTTGAAGCAATTGCCAAGATCTCTTAGGGTTTTTTTTTTAAGGTCCTGGAAGAACAAATGACTGAGCAGCTAAGTCTTTGTGTTGGCACTTTGACTTCTCACTGGATCACCCAGAGTCAGTTTTAAGGATTATAAAGAAATGAGAGAGGGAAAAATAAGGATAGTTTTAGGAGAATTTCCCCCATGTTTTTTAAGAACTCTTGTTCTGAAAGTATTTTCCACTGCTAATATACTATACGATGACCCGGCCCAGTGATCTTGCACGAACATGTAGGGGGCGGGGGTGTGTGTGTGTGCGTGCACGCACGTGCACGTGTGTGTGTGTCTGGTATGAACATGTAAAGGATAATCTTGCCACTTACCCATGACATAACACACAGAAATGCCACACTCAAAACTGAGACCTTATGATCGAAAACAATTTAACTTTCTTAGACATCTAACTTTAGTGATCTAAGCAAAGATCACTAAAGTAAGGCCAGGACCATGACCCTCAGGAAAATTGAAGTCCCACTTGCCGTTCTCACTGGCGTGCCCCCCAGGTAAGGCCCTCTCTCTGCCTCCTGTCCCGCCTCACTCGCACGCGCATACGTGTGCACACACAGCCATGCACATTCACATCCTGATGCTGCCTTTATAATACACAACAGCCCATCGGAAAATGAAGAGCTGATGTCAGGTGACTGAGTACCTTTGTCTACTCTGACATCTAACAATTTGTCTCATTATTCTGCCTGCCTCCAGAGAGGCCAAAACCATCAGCAGTTAAATTGACTGACTTGTTTTTTTTTTTTTTTAATCAAATTGCTTGTTCCTTAGCTAAAGTCATCTGCTTTGGCAATGGCTTAACGCTGCCTGTGACCAACTCAGAGGCTTCTCCTTCTCTGCACACCCCTTTCCAGAATTCCCTCACCGCCTTCCCTGCATTCCCTCTTGCAACCATTCCTTTTGGAGTGGGGCTCTCAGCCTCCTCTCTGTGGAATTTAAGTTCACATTTCTTATTAACCCATTGCCTCTCTGACACGTTTGGGTGGAAGACCTCTTTCTAATTCCTATTAAGTATAAATTACTATATGGCTCACAGGGGACACAAACTCATTTGCAAAATTCTGCAATCCTCAGTGGCCTTTCCTGTCAATAGGGTCAATGAGCTCTTGTGTCTGATGAGCAAGTGAGCGAGTGAGGGGTGACAGAGTAGGAGAGCAAGAGGTGCTATCCCTCCTCTTCATGTATTTAATATTTACCTTCCTGATACTGAAATGGGCCTAGTTTTGAGACTTCTGAGAGGCCCAGTGCAACACCTCCCATGCAGAGGGAGCCCAGCAACGATACCAAGTTCAGAGAGCCGTGGTGACTTTCAGGCACATAGCGATGCTCTGCCAGAAGACCGAGTTTTAGGGCTATATTCACATCAGGGGCAAGTGACAAATGTCGACACAGATGATTTACTTCTCTGAAGGCTTTTACCTTAACACACGTGAATGGGAAGAAGGAATGGGAGAAGCAGGTTCTGTGTTTTGTGGGTTTTTTCCCCCCAATAAATGTTTTTGAAGGTGTCTGTAGCTATCATCTTTGACCCTTTTGAAAGTGAGTCATTTGTTGGTCCCCTTCAAAGTTTTAAAATACTTCAGTATAAATCTCTGATGATCAATGCTTTCTTGTCATTCTTTGATTAAATGAACAACATTATAGAAAGTAGAAGAAATGCTTTGGAGTCTTGGTCTCCCGTTGACATTCGAGGGCTTTTCATGTGTAAGGTCCATCAGGGTTAATGAAAGTTACCCCTGCAACTCCTTAGGCACTGGTGGGAGAACAGAGGATTCCCTTTCTATTTAGATGGCGTCTCCACACAGAGGGCCTGACCTGTGGGAGAAGGGGAGGGCACAAGGTGGATGAACTGGAAGCTCACCCACACAGCGGGTCATGCCAAACTGAAATTAACTTTTCTCTGTGTCGTCTTCCTAATTAACATTATGTAACCAAACTACCAGAATGGAATATTATTTAAATCTTTTCATCCCATTGGAACATTGACTCTGCCCTCACAAAGCACAGTGAATTGAGGCAGAGGAAAACCTGAAGATAATCACTTGGCACAAAATACATAACAAAATAACACTGGTTTTTGGAAATCACAAGATTTTAAAATTTCGAGTGGAAAGGCCAAGCCATGTGTTCCTGGATTCATTTTCTGTAAGGTCATATTTCATCACATCTGATATTCATCCCTAAACATTTGTGCTTCATTATCATAAATGAAAACTGAACCTCCCTGCAAGATGTGCCCCTCTCAGAGAGCGGACACCGGACTGGAGGGATCGCTAATTTGACCTCACAAGGTGGCCACTGTAAGTGACTCTACTTGACTCTAACAGAAAACATGACTCACAGACAGTGCCTACAAGGTATGTATAAAAATGTGTCAAGACCTTTGCACCAGGTTCATCAGAACCCAAAATTGTTTGACAGCATTAGAAACTACTTTTGCCAAGATCTGAAGCCTGTCAGTCGAGTCAGACAAGATGGTTTCTGGGCTTATCTGAAATCTCACTATAGCCTGTGAGGCCCCATCTGATGTGGCCTGCCATCCCACCCCCACCTGAGTATCTCCTCCTTCGTGCTTCCCTGCCTCCCTGCAGTCACCCTGGACCCTTCCTGTTCCTCCACACACCAAGCACCCTTGTGATGTCAGGGCCTCTGTGCTTGCTGTTTCCTCTGGCCGGAAGCTTGCCCCCTGCATGGTCATAGTTCATTCCATCAGTGATGTCACACTTTGGCTTAAAGTCATCAAAGGTGCCTTCCCCATCATCACTTGCAAAACAGCACTCCATCACCTGCTGTCCCCCTTCCACAGCTTTATATTTCTCCCCATCATTTATCACCATCAGACAAATTATATATATATATATATATATATATATATATATATATATATATATATATATATATATATATATATATAATATTATATATATGTATTTTAAATGTCTCCTTCTATACTCCCCACCACCATAATGTGAGATCCACAAGGGCTCATCTTGTTCACTGCTGTTTCTTCAGTTCCCAGAACAGTAGTTGGCCCATAGCAGACCCTCAGTAAGTATCAGTTGAATGAATAAATGAAGGCTTTCTCCTTTGACCAATTCCTAACATCTGCCTCATTGTTCTCTAGTTAATGGCAGGAACTTGACTTTGTAGCTGAAGACCTGTGTTTAAATCCCAATTTTATAATTTATGAGTTACAAAAAACTGGAGCAAGATAAATGATATCTCTGAGTTTAATTCTCCACATCTGTAACATTGTTATGATAATATCTGTCTTATTGAGACATTTAAAAATATAAATCAGTGTCTACTACACAGTCACTTTTAATATATAGATGCTGAAAAATATTGAAACCCTCATAATCTAGTAGGCAGAATTCTCTTCTGTAACTTGTGGAGTTTAAGAATTATCACTTTTTAAATTCTTTTTCTAAAGCAGATAAAACAGCTTCAAGTCCCTTCCTAACTAGATAGAGAGAAAGTCAGTATTAGTGATAATTTGGGAATCTCCTACAACTCGGGTCATGTAAGAATTCCAGGGTCTTACTCATTCCAGACTGTTTGATGAAGTGCCTTCCAGCCTTCAGTCCACACTGCCACCCTGAAAAGTTCATTGCCTGAGACACCAAAGTCCCTTGAAAGCAGGTAGCTCCACTGCTCCAAACTGGACACTGAGGACCTAGTGTCCGCCCTCTCCAGGTCCTGTCATAACTGCTCCCATCTGAGGTCTAGATGCCTCTTGTGATGCTGCATGAGACCAGTTTCTGTTCCTGTCACTTTCAGAACCAGCAAGACCCTAGCCTCTTCTTTATCTTATCTCTCAAAAAACTCTCCAAACCCCTCTCTATTCTTGAATTAGCTCACTTTGGACACTCCTAATCCTTGGCAATCACCTTCCTGTCGCCCAGTACAGCCCCATCCTGTATAAGAGGCCGGACTTTTCCAAACCAAAGTACTGGGTCAGGCTGTCTCTGGAGTCTCAGAAACTTAACAGCTTCTAGTCACAGAAAGACCAAGACTTGGCGATTTTCTTACGGTGTGTGAAGGGAAAGTACGTCTATCAGCAAGAAAATACCACAAATGATCCCATTCATAATCCTGCCCAAACGGAATCCAGTCAGAATGCCGGAAAGCAGGGGCAATACACCAGGAGGTCTTTTATCCCAAGCTAACCGTCCCATAAGCGGAGCTCAGCCTCAGCTCAGAGCTCCTGCAGGTTGAAGTGTCAGGTGCTTTTCAGGCTTTGCCAGCCAAAGGGTCCAGTCAAGGAATAGGAGGCAATACCTATAGTAAAACAAGCTTTGTGGTCCCAAGGCCTCATGAGAATACCTGCAGGAACGCTTCCCTAAGTTCGTTGTCTCACTTCTACTTCTAATTCCTTCTCTATTTGAGTGATGCTTTTGCTTCTCTAGTCAGCTTATGCTTTCAAGTTCCGGGCACAGAAACACATTCTCCCATGTTGTCTTCTGGGAGGCTACAGAATGAGGCTGTTGAAATGAAGCTGGACAAATGGCATTACTACTTCTGATCGTCTCTGAATAATTCCGTGTAAGCAGCCCACTATTCATGATGCTGTGATTGTCCAAGGGACAGAGGGAGAAACATACTATAGACCAGGAAAGGGTGAGAAATAGGAGTCTTACAAAAACAATTCAGAGAAGACATCTCCCACTCCTCAGAAGAATGTCCATGACACAAATAAAATGTGTTGATAATACATCTAGCAAGAGAATGTGAGGTGGAGGAAATAATTCTTCTGGGACAGGAGTGAGAAAGAGTTCAGGGGCTTGGGGGTACCAAGGAATAGAAAAAAATCACAGAATTCTTAAGAAGAATGACGATGGACTAGGTATTGCCATCCTCATCAGATGTTTATCTGGAGATCTAAGTAGAGATAGAAATCCTTAGCTGAACTATATTTCTCCAAAGGCAAAATAAGTTTAGAACTAAACATGGATGTCCAAATTTAAGAGCATTACATTAAGGCCAGTATAATACATTTCATGAAACTCAACATATTGAGTCATTTGGCCTTTTTGCTAGTTGCAGTGTCTGTCAATATACCATCTTCACAGGGATCACAATTCCTCTTCCTTTCTCCATTGTAACTTTCAGTTATAGCAATTTTCAGTATAAGGAGAAATAAGATTTTGTACACTGAGCTCAACATCTCAAGCCAGAACAGAATATCTAAATTAGTGTTATTATTCTCAGATTTTTAAAAAATGGCTTCCTAGTTTGGAAATGGCACAATACTAATGCCATATTTTAAAGCTTATATATGAAAACATTTCTATTCTTAATTATAAATAAAAGAAGAGTATTTCTTTTTTTATCTGATTGCCTTATCAGAGTTGCCTTCCTGCTTTTCTATTGTGTCTGCTCACTCCAAATATTAAGCACAAATGTGGGGCCATCAATTTAATTATTTTAGTATCAAACTATCTGCTTCAGTTATCATAAAGTTTAAATACTTAGCAACTGATTTGGATAAAAAGCCACATGGCACCAAAATGAATAGAATGTGTCTGATCAGTCATTCACCTGTGTATACTACCAACATCTCATCTGTTGGGCCATCAGAATAGCTCGAGCCCACCTTCCAGCTCTGTTAATCTCACACACAATAACCTGTTTTGCCTGAAAACCATATTAAGCTGAAATTCGCTCCTGCTGCCATTTCATCTCTCCCATTTCAATGGTCTCATTTTTATCAAAATGAAATTGTTTTATTTTTAATAACCAAGAGTAATATAAAATTTAGAAAGGTATCATTTACACCTGTCTTCACTAATCAGAGCTTGAATGAGTAGGTGTAGGTAGCTGTAAAAGCCTTTGGAAGAGAGTTGGATAGTGGTGGGTGGAGCTTACTGAGCATTGTATTTGAATAATATGATGATGTTGTGTATGGTCCAATCAATGTATTTCACTCCTTACAACTTTTCCAAAAGTCAACATTTAGAAATAAAATTATCCACAATTTAGGTAGTCTTGCAAGATTATTTCTTAAAAGCCTGAGAAATATCTTTTCATCCGGCTTTTTTATAGAATATGAACAAGATGTCCTTGTTCTGCTTTCAAAGGAATTTAAAATTGTTTCTGATTCCATATAACTCAGAAGTAATTCTGAATATTTTTATAAAATAACAATATGCAATTTCCGCTAGGCTTAGAGGCACAAAATCACTATTGTCACTACGGAGTTTCTTAATGATTTAGCTGGGTTCCCAAATGGACCTGAATACATGTGTGTGACATAGATTGTCTGTGACTTCTATATTCCTCTGATTTAGTTCCAACAGGAGAAGAGGGAAAAAAGAGAATCGAAGTTCAAGAAAAATCTTCAGCAGTATAGGCAAAAACAGATAAATTATACATGAGAAGAAAGAAATAATATTTTATGAGCTGTACAGAGTTCTGATAGACATGCTTTTGCTCAAAAACTCCCTATTGCCTACAGTATCACAACCGAACTCCAAACTCCTTAGCAAAGTCATCAAGTGTCAAAAGAGTTGTTCACTCTTGACTTCTATCACTCCTCCTCAAGCAGCTTAATTATACCCAGTCCAGGTACCCCATGCCATAAAAAAAATGTCCTGCATTCGCCACCTTGATGCTTTTTCTCTTACTATCTTCCTGTCTGAGATGTGTCAGTTGTATCAGACCATTCCTGTCCCTCTTCTGCTGCTACCCCAACTGAATGCATCTTTCAAGGCTGTGTTTCAGTGGTTTCTCCTCTGGGAAGTCTTCTGAAATTCAGCCAGAAGAAACCTCCCTGATTTGTTCTGGTGGAATTCTGTTGACTTTCTGTTCATATTCATCATAGTCCAACTTTTATTATGGTTGTGCACTTTACTTTTCTTCATTAGATTGTAGAATTCTTAACAGTAGAGAAGATGCCTTATTCATTTTCTATCTCCCCATGATCTTAGTGCAATACCTTAATGGTAGTGGGACATCAAAAAATATTTGTTGCATTCAACTGAACTAAATTAACACTAACTCCACAGAGAATCCAATAACTGAGATGAAATATTTGGTATATTTATTAAGTAGATTTCTGTCTCTCTGCCTCTTTTCCTTTTAAGTGAATTTGGGATATTTAAAACCATTAAGGAAAAAATTAGAGGTTTTAAAAATTAGTCATAAGCCTCTTTTTCATAATATTCTAATAAATGTTGAAGTGGATAGAAAGATGAAATAACCTGAAATCAGCATTGTGTGGTCCTCAAAATTTATATTGGGTGTGATTGTGAAAAATTACTAGGGAGATGGCTTTGGGGCTAATGATTTCACACGTTATTTAAATTGTCTGTCATTCAGAAGTGGCAAGCCTTGGTGTTCCACCTTGACTGAACTTGAAGCCCTTCTCAAAGGGAGCCCTCCAATCTGAAGAGACAAAGTTGTATAACCTTCTTAATCACCACCTAGTACTTTTCAGTGAACTGTGTTCTTCCACTGGGACAAATGCCTTCTAATATTTTATATATTCCTGGTCAGTGACTTAAAAAAAATACCTACCCAATTGCAGTCTGCCATTCAAAAGGAATATTTCTGCAGAGAAAAAGATGTGAAAATGTAAGCATTCAAGTGAAAATTCAATCCTTCACAGTACAGAGCCTCTGCGAAGTCTTTTAAATGACCCTTTTTATCATGGTGCCATGTCTGTACCTTTCTGAATAGTGAGACCTGGTAAGAAAAATAGATGTATGTATACAAGTGGTTGAGTAATGTATTACTCATATGCACTTTGTTCTTTTTGGCAAACTGACCTTATCAGAGGGAAAAAAGCTATACATTGTGACAAGCTGAGCCTTACCAGAAAGTCTGAATTAGAAGTGCAAGTCCTCTGTTATCTGGATTAAAATGTGATCAGAACAACAACAAAAAAATGTCATTTAACCTCTTGAGAAGTGGAGATGTGGAGGAATTGAGTTCCTTTTGAATTAAGACCTAAGCTTCCTCGTTACATTTAGATTTCACCATCAGAGATGATTTTTATTAAAAACAATAATAGGAATAAATAATTTTTCCTCTAAACCCTTGCAGTTTTTTGGTAATGTTCAAATAAAGTGTTAGACTTTTTGATTGTCTCTACTTTCACAGAGAAGTACTACAAGAAGGTGGTGATCAAATGTCCGTCCTCATTTTATCCAGGGCAAATGTGGTGCCTTATTTTCTACCTCCATCGATAATTTTTAAGTGGAAAATTCAACTTCTGCGATTGGTGGCTATCTAAGAAGCCCCTTGGAATGTAAAAATAACTCTTTCCTCATGCTAATTTAACCTATCTTAGTGCAAATATCAAATGTTTTAAAAACTCAGTTAGCGGAGAAATAGTGAACCAAACTCATTCCTTTAAAAATAAACAGACACATGTAAGTCAACTTGCTCATCTGCAGATCTTTTTTTCTTTGTGATAAACGACCCTTTTTTGAGTCTATACATAAAGATGGACAAAATAATCTGGGAAAAAGGGGGAAAAATGGCAATCTGTCATAGCACACAGTCACACACCAACTACTGCTATTTTATTCATATTAAAAGAGTATATATGTTGCTGCTGCCCAGTTATTGTGCATGTGAACTCGCCAGATCTAGACGTATTTGCCCAATTAATTACTCTGCTGTTCAGCAATGATGGGTAATGGTCCAAGCAGCCTGCTCCTCCTCAGATCACCGGTGGAATTCATGCACGCACAATGTCCTCTCTTCAGAAAATGATCCCAACAAGCTCTATAATTATTTTTTTCTTTTGAAATAAAGGCATCTATCCAATTATATGTTAAAACAGTTTGTAGGAGGAGAAGTGGAAATGAAGGAGTATCTCTCTATCGCTTTACCTTTCTGGATAGAAAGCTGGAAGGCGAGCCCCCCCCCCCCCGCCACTACTCTTTCCAGGAGCAAACTTCGATATTAAAAAATAATTGCTGATCAAAATTGTTCATCATTACCCTTAATTATTCTGTTGGTTTTCAGTAGTTTTCTCCGTGAATACGGATAAAGGTGCGCTCTTCCACGTTCAATTACACATGCTGTCCCTCCGTGCTGGTATGCGGATGACTAAGCTTATGATGTAGCGGATCAAACAAAGAACCCTCGCGAACATCTGCACCGCAGTCCAGTAAACTGGGCTAATTAGCATTGTAATTAACTCACGTGATGATGAAAACAAAATCAGAGTAACCCAAGAATCACTTAGAAAGGATACCAAGTGGTGTGTCCTCCGCCCCCTGCTCTTTGTTTCCAGTGATGGAGGGAGCCCGGAGTCACAGCCTCGTCCCAGCCCCGCAGCTCCCCACCTCCCAGGGGCGCAAGCCACATTCTCTGCCCAGGCCTGGACAGCAAAGTATGCGTAGGGCTCTCCTGTGTCTGCTGTCAGGATGTCAGGATGTCAGGATGTTGCTAGGATTTTAGTGTAGGGCTGGATGTTGCCAGTTAAAGGTAGCTAAGGAAAAAGGGCTTCCTCCTTTGCCTTTGCTGAAATGGACAGACAGTTCTCTTTGTCAGCATGAGAACTGCAAGCAAGAATGAAGATGTGGCCTTCTTTCTGCATGGACTTAACAGCTTAGTTGGGGTTAAATGTTAAGTGTAGTACCTGGAGTTCTACTCCTGTGGGTTGACACCCACATCGCTTATAAAACAGAAATTCCTGAATGGGGCCCACAGGCCTAAACGGCTTTCTCTGGAAGTTTATAGGTAATGGATAAGTCATCTTGCTACTTGATGCAGGATTTTTACTAATTTTATGCAACTAGGAAAAATAGTTCCCAGATTTCATCCAGAGCAAGGAAGGACAGAGACTCTCAAAGTCAAAGGGAAAAATGGCCATTGCAGGAAAACAAGCCAATATTTGGAACAGAGTAATTCACTCTTTAGGTAACTTTGTGTCAGCTAAGATGAATAATTCCTTATTTATGCCATTTGATTCTTACCATTACCCTGTAAAAGGACTACAGAGTAGGTATGTTTAATTCCTGTTTCACAGAATAGGAAATGGCCTCAGAAGTGCCAAGCAACAGAGAATGTCATCCACAGAGAACATAGTTCTCAGGCTTCTAGTTTGGGGAAGCTTCCACTGTGGCAAACTGACCATGCTCAAAGCTTTCATTTCTCGGGTCAGTGAGACTGGGAAAGTTTCCATTTTGTTTTGTTTTTTAAATTAGCACTGTTCTAGCTTGAACACAGTTGTTATTTCACATTTAAATTTTCTGGCTTAAACTAATTGCTTCAGTTTTCTGTTATCTTTAAACCTCTTTGAACCTAGAAAATACCAGTCATCATTGAAAAATTGTAGACTGATTCTATTATAATGCATTTAGCATCACATAAAATTGAGACCTCTGGGTCATGGTACACCCACATTTTTCTAGTGACTGGAGTAGAATTTGCTGAAGATCTTAGATACCATACTCCCTTTTTCAAAGACCAATATCTGTGTATTTTGGGGAGAATTATACTTGTAATAATCATTCCTACAAACTTGAAGGTCATGTGATTAGCATCCATGAGAAAATAAAAATTTTGACCTAACTAATGAGTCAATTGGTCAGTTTACCGTATTTGACAGAATTTGACAAGTTAGTTTTCAGAACAGCAGATCCAGTTTTGGGTTAGACATACCCTAAATGGCAGTATTAGATTGTTGATTTTCAGGACTGATGATAAAAGCTTGGTAAATATTTATAAAATATGATTTGAAATTTCCTAAAGGATCAATCTGACAGAAGTAAAATGGATACATTATTAGTAAAAACTTATGTTCGCATCCTGTGTGATAGATGAGTACTTTTAATTAAGACAATTTGTTCTTGGTATCTGCCACTAAATTAAGTATGGATGAGCTTGCTCTGAACATAAAAGAAATAACAAAAGACCTAAAGAGAGGCATTTGGAGTGACTATTGAGAATCAGACAGCTGATCCAAAGAAAATGCATATCTGCAGCTTGTACTTTTTTGACTTCTTTTATGGCGAGATTGTGGGAAAATTAAACTAGGAATACACCGGCTACTGTGTAGCCAGCTGAATTATGGTATGGCACACAGGAATAAGCGGGCGGAAGGGTAATGAGTAGTATGTGAAGGTGAGACTGATACAACAGACTCCTCATACCCCTCCCCCATCTTCAGATTTCCTCAGTGAGAAGCACAATATGCTGTCCTGTACTTACCCCCTTGAGCATGCAAGCAGTGTTTGACAGGTCACTTAAGAAAGATTTTTCAGGAGAAAAGAAATTCAAGGAGAAAAGGAAATATTACCACAAATCAAGATGCAAAAATGTCAATGTTCTCTGGGGCAAACTAAAATGGCAAAGTAGTTGACAAACTATTAAGTGCAGTGGAGCAATATCAAATATGCAATATGATCTATTCCACTTACTTTATCAGTATGCTCTTTTTATTGTTGCATTTCTTCATGATAGTGCCTTCGTCTTCTGCCTTTTCTTTCATCCCCTACATCTGGAGTCCAGGGGTGGGCTTTCAGGCACCCGTGACCCCCTGAAGTTGCATGCCAATTTGTGATGCAGGTGTATTTGTATACTTGTGACAGGATGATCCTTAGCTTTTGTCAGATACACTAAGAGGCACATGCCCCCAAATGGTGAAGACTCGGCATCCTATAGCTAATTAATAACAACTTCCCGATTTTTTTTCCTTTAAAATTTCTCCATCTAGACTTTCAGTGCTGCACACCCTGACTATGCCTCCCAGATGCGTTCCCTCCCTCCCGACTCCTTTCTCTAACTCATCTTCTATAGCAAATACCACTAAATCAACTTCTTAAAACATCATCTGTATCATGTCTCAACTGCACTATAAAGCAAACAAAAAACACTAGTGGCTTTCACTTTCCTTCCAGGGTCAAGTTTAGACTTCGCACTTTGGCGTTCAAATCCATCTAATATTGGGTTCTCTAGCACCTCTACTCAGAGTGGCTGACATTTATAGAGGGGCATTAATGTGCCAGCAACTGTGCTAAGTGCTTTCCATAAATGGACTGACATAATTTATCACATGGCTCTACAATATTGGTCCTATTCTAATAATAATGCTTACAGATGCTTTACTGAGGCTTACGAGGTAAAGTCATCTACCTAAATTTACATAGCTAGTCAGTGACAGATCCAGAATTCAAACCAGGCAGCTTAGCCTTGCATGAGTTTTTAGCCACCAAGTTCCCTCCTGTCCACCTAATTTACTTCTTGCCAACTGAACCCTCCCCTTTAGACAACAGGGAATCCTCACCTTCAACTGAACAAAGCACTTTTCTGACTTCCTGCCTTTTTCATACTCCATCTTCCCCATTATCCAAGGTTGAGCTCGAGTCTCACCTCTTCTGTAATACATTCACTAAGCTCTCTGTCTTAGAACCGTAGCATCCATTGCCCACTTCCCTTGCATTGGTCTTATACAGTTTTGCATTATGACTTTTTGGGGATTGGACAGAAAGCCACTGGTGGGCGGGGTTTTGATCTTACATTTTTATCTTCTTCAGCACATCTACCAGTGCCTTTCATCAAGTTTACATTCAAAAAATACTTATTGAGAGAATAAATTAACCTGAACTTCTAGAGAGTGTAATGTTTGGAAAATGATACTATAATTAGTTCTCTAACATTCTATTATGTCTTGATAAAAGCTCCTGTATATGGTGGCAGGTGGGCTTATCAGCTATTGCTACCGTGCTGAAACTGGCTTTCTATAGCTTTCAGTTTGCGTGGGTAAATCTGATAGGCAATAAAAAGAAACTACCCAAGGTGAGTGCCCATGTGTGTGTTTTGGGGAAGTATTCATTTTCATTCAAGAAATGGTCTGTAGCACAGGGAACTATATTCAATACCTTGTAATGGCCTACAATGAAAAAGAATATGAAAATGAAAATATGTGTGTGTATATATATATATATATATATATATGAATCACTATGTTGTACACCAGACATTAACACAAAGTTGTAAATTGAATATACTTCAATAAAAAAATTTTTTTAAAGAAATGCGCTGTTATGAATAATTTTTAAAGAGAAATTATGCTGCCAGCTTTTTTTCCCTTTAAATGAATTCAGTGCTACTGGGTTAGCTCTCTCTCAAGAAAAGAGGGATCTATTTAGAGCAGACTCTCTCTCTGATCCAAAGTCAGAATTTCTGCCCAAGGAGGCCAAGAAAATTCGAAGGATTCAGATTACCAGGAAGTCCTTGGAGCAGTTAGATTCTTCTGTTCTCTTAATCTTTCCTGGGGATACACGGAGCAGTACAGATCTCTAGGTCTTGGGCCATTGTCAGATTTCCTCATCAACACGTCTTTGGGGCCTGAATTCTTTCTCACTGCCAGACACTCCAGTACGAGCTAGCAGAAAGACAAGGAAGAAAGAACTCCACCCATGTGCTTGAGAATAAACTCTCTCAGCTGGGCAGAACTATCTACACTGAAACTGTTTTCTTCTCTTATATACACACAGAATACCTTCTGTCTTTCATATCTAATTAAAACACATAGAGCCCATTTTATTGTCTAACCTTCAGAAAAATGACGTATGGAAGATATTTTGTGTAATAGATCATGTTGCAGTCAGTCTGAAAAATTACATTGTTTACATATGTATGTGCAATTTATAATAGAATGCTTTTACTATTTTAAAAATCCTTTTGAAATTTCTAAAAGTAACTCATTCCTGAAGCATCTAATCGCTCAGTGGCTAACACCCAGGGCTTAGATGCATCACTATAAATGACTCAGCTTTCCTTTTAATAGTTTAAAATGCAGGGCTTAGACTAAATCAGGAATTACTTAAATGCTTACAGACAGAAGGCAGATAATGAATGCTTGAAGAGGGCTTGGTGGAAATCTCTCTAAGAAGTACTGGGGATGGGGGCAAATTGGAAACAGTATGCCCTGTCTAAAGAGAATAGCTAATGTTCAGTTCCAGATGATTTTACCCTGCGAGAAAGAGGCCCCAGTGTTAAACCTTCTAGTCCTTCATAAGAAGCAACATTTTTTTTTTAAATGTGAAATTCCCTGGGTTTTAAGTTAAAAAAAATTTTTTTTGAAAGCTGGGCAGACCAAACAAAGCATATCTGAGTGTGGGATCTGTCCCTAAAGCTACCAGTTTGTTACTGTGGACTAAGTGATTCATACTTGCTGCCTTTTGACCTAGGCAACATGTACGTGTATATGCAGCAATTTCCAACATACACTGTTTCAAAACCCCTTTAAAATGAAAGATCTTCTGTCATAATCAGTACAGCCCAATTAAGAACAATTCCTCTTAGATATGCTATTACAAATGCTTGGTAGATGGAAGGATGTGTTGTAACTTCAACAAAACTTTTTACTCTAGTCCTCCTGATATGCTCTTTCAGAAACGCTGGTTAAGATTAAATTAAAATTTCCAGGTGGTTATACAACTGTACCCAGGGAAGGTTATTAGATTCTTGACCACCCCAGAAAATGTTTAACAAATAATATTCAATAAGGATTTGTATTGGCCTCATTCTATTTAATAAAGTCTTCTTAATGTACATAATGGAACTGAGTGTTGTCTGTCATTCTAAGATTGGGTGATTGATTCAATGATGTGCATTCCATCTTAGCCTTGCACAGGATAGTTCTTCTTTGGAGCATTCCACTGATTACATTGGATGGATATTATAGAAATGTATAAAAATTACCTTAGCTTTAAAGGCTTTGAATATGACTGAAGATTTCAAGTGCATATACGAAATGAAATAACAAGTTTATTGTACAAACTGATATGGTAGAAATTAATGGTGAGCAGTGCCAAGACAGAGAAGAATCCAATCAAGTGAGATCAACCACCACAAACTCTCCAGAGATGAGTTTTATAATGGACTTTGAAGAGAGTATGAGGCCAGGGAAGGCAGAGATTAACAAGCCATGCTAGGTCTACTGGGTTTTATGTTTAATGGGAAGATGAATGAGTCAAGTGCAATCATCTCTAGGCAAAGGAGATACTGCAGATATGAACAAGGGGGAAATGGTGTCATTTCACAGTCCTTAAAATGGACTAATGATACAGAATGTCAAAGAGAATCATTACCAAATTTATTCATTAAAGTTAGTTCTAATATTGTATTAAATCCAGTTTTTTAGCATTATGACCCCTGATTTTGACCAAAGAATAGTGCTTTGGTTACTGACATATGTGATAAGAGTTTTGTGTCTGCTTTTTTAAAAAAGTGAATATTGTAAATATATTTCTATTTTACAAATCTGTATTCAATTCAATTTAAGAAGCATTTAGGAAAAGTCACAGGCTCTATAAACAAATGGTATATTTGAAGAATATGGAACGGTCTCGGACACATGTTAGAAATCAGCATGGCATGGAGGAAAGATGAGTGAGGTTGAATCTGTTTTACCGTTTGATATCTTGTGATCATGGTCAAGTAAACAAAATTCTCGAGACCAAATTTCTTCATGTATAAAATATGAATAGTTCCTATCTAGTGAGATTGTTCTCTAAAGATGAGCAACAATAAAATGTAAATCATTGCAGATGGCATTAAATAGCAACTATTATTAAAATTATAATTATTAGTCATGTAACAATTGTAAGTTCTAAGATTGAAAAACACCCAGGTGATGAATCAATTTCTAAATTGCCATTGTGATGAAGGCAGGACATCCTTCTTAAGTTAGGATCTTAAGGTCTTGTAAACAGAAATCTATTATTTTGATTTCTTTACCTTTAGTTCTCAATGTAGATGTTAACCAGGTCAGAATCTTAGCTACACTTTTCTACAAAATATCATCAGATGTTTGCAATAGGTTAAATTACTATGTTTTTTGATACAAAGGAAAAAAAGACAATTTCCCCTAGGAATCTTGTGGAAAATTAATCTGCTAATTTCTAAACCTCACTGGGATTCAAAATGCCTTGTTGAGTCTTGAACACATGGATTGCTTTAAATACAGCAGATGCTCCTGTGTGGGGCATGGTCTTCTAGCCCCTGCTTCACTTGTGAGGCAGTTCAAATGGGGTGGTGCTGTGCAGCCCCAAAGAGGAATATAGTCCACTCTCCAGCACATCTTATTCTAAGGGCAGCATTAGGTGGAGAACACCTGAGCAAGGACATTCATTAGGAGATTTCTATACTCCAAATACACTCCTACACATGAAAGGGAGGAAAGGGCCCCCTTGATTTGTGTTTATGAGGTTGCAAATCATTCCTCCAGAAAATATAGTAAGACTCTCCCTCGGGTATATAACATAAATGCCAAAGTCAATTAATCCCATCAATTCCATTAAAAGCATCTGAATAAAAGCTGGAAAATTCAGACATCTGTATTGATCTAAATATTTCTCCATAGACATTTTATGTATATATATATTTATATATATATCTTCATATATACATAAATCATCCTAGGATAAAAATAGGCAAAAAAAAAAAAAAAAACCCCAGAGAGATGCAAAACGTAATGCTTACATAGAATTGTTTTCATCAGAATTCAATTCTAACACTAATATGGATTAGTTATTAATCATAATAATGAGCCAGATTATTTTATCCTTAAAGAGACCAAGTTTGAATTATGCAGATCTTAATATTTTCTGTATCAAAAATATTTTTAATCATAATTTGAATTCTCCTTTTCCCTTGTTTCATAGATAAGAGCTTCTTTGTTTATTTCATTAGATGCAGAAAGGATACAGAAAAGAAAAAGAAAATTATCTGTCAGCTAAGTAAAATTCAAATGTAGACATTGGAACTAACCATAAATAGTTGATTTTTGTTTGTTTAAATACTTTTAGATTTCTTGATTTTCAGTAGTTTTGAATATCAAATTTATCTTTTAAGATGAGCCAAGTTTAGCAGCCTGTGGCCTAAAAAATTATCAACTATACATATTTTAAAGCACTATTTTTCCTATCATAAAGCTACAAACATCTGCACTGATTACAATTAAAAACAGTGTAAAAGACTATCACTCCAATTATAGCTTCTTGTTCTCATCAAAATTCAGGACTGTCCTCAGACAGCAATGTGTGTGATGCCCATATGCCTTTTTCTCTGAAACAAAACCTTCCTGAGATTTTTTTCCCCCACTTTGTTTAAAACAATGGATGTGTGTAGTTATAGTAAATTTATCTTTATCAGAAGTAGCATTTTATTGAGAGCCTATTTTCAAAGCTCCTTAGAAGTCTATTTTTCCTTCTGTCTGTGTGAGTCTACTTAGAAGAAATGCAGAAAAGTATTAGTAGGCCATCCAACCAAAAGCTTCTAGCTTTCCAAATTATTCTGAATGCTGTTTTAAGCATTGGCTTAAAACTACCCGCTATGGCTCTCAACATTATTGACAGCAAAAAGTGCCAAAGAGCTGCTGAATTTGAAATATGTATACATTGAATTTCTACAAATACTACATAGAAAATTGGAACACTATTTCTCAGAATTTTTTGAGTACCTTTTTTACATATGGAAATAAAACAGAACTACTCATGTATTAATTAGTAGAAAATGGAAAAACTGAATACAATGTTTAAATTACGAGTTCAGTTAAGAAATTATACAAGAAATTTAGAAAATCACCAAACAGGTGAGCTGTATTTCTTAAGAATCTAATATTGCCATTTAAGGAGAAAAAACTGGGGGGAAAGTATTCCATATCTGTGTAACATGAATTTTCCCCCATAGCTGTTTAAAATTTATAAATGAGGAGAAAGGTGAAAACCCAAACTTGACCTCTCTTTAAACAATTTATACTAAAAGTTAGTACTAAGTGGAGAAATTAAAGAACATTCTTTTGGGTTAGGCATTTTAAAAGTGCATCCTTACTTTAAGATATGTTTATTGTCTAAATTAAAAGATGAAAACACAAATATTCCAAAAGAATACAGCTAAGGCAAATACATCTTATCAAAGATTAAATTCATATTTTGTGAATTTCTATTTGTTCATAATTGACTTTTTGAAAGTGAATGTTTTAACGTATATTCCAAAATAAGGAAAATAACGAATAACACTTTTCCTCTGAAATATTGCTTAAAATATATGAAAAGTTAAAGTTCCACATCTCCTTCACAAATACTAAATTCATTTACTAAACCCTTTCAAGAAGGGATGTTTTATGGAAAATATTTATCAGCTATTGAACACCATGTGTATAAATAAAGTTACAGCTTGTATTTCTGATTGATCTCCAACCATAATAAAAAGATATATGATTCTTACGCCATGAGGTCTTCATAATTCCTGTTTTACAGATGCAGTGTTACAGATGCCACCCTCCCCCCTTTTTTGGTGATTTTAAATCTTTAATTCTTGATCCATGACTACAACTATGCAGGTGCTTGGCATAAATTCAGAAATCAACTTCTCTGCATCATTAAAAGGCATCTCTACCTCACAATGAAAACATTTCAAGTCTAATCTTTTCACTTTATCCAGGAAGGCAATCCTATATTCCCAGAATAGAATGGTTTATATCTGTAGGTAAAACAAATGTAATATTAAAACATGTGAATCAATGGGACCACAAGAGGATCTATGGAATAAATCTCTAACAGGAAAGACAGAAATGTGTGATTTTGGTTAAGTTCACTCGACACCAGTTGAAGAGTAACTTACTAAAGGAAGTTCAGGCACACTTCCTCTACACATACATAGTGTGAATCAGGCCATCTTTGTTATATTTTGCAAGGGTAACAGTGGAGAGCTGTATTTCTGAGAGTGACGATGATACCTTAGCTTCTAAACAAAACTTTTACAATCCGATGCTCCAAGTGCTGCTTGCAGGGCAGCCAGGCGGGGTGGTGCTAACAGAAGTGTCAGAGAGCAGAACGATTTAGGTTTTCCCAAGAAGGTGGTTCTTTGACCTGTATCACCTCTCCTCTCAGAATTAGAGTGCTGAAGGGGGCATTTTATTTAAAACGAAAGCCTGGTGGATACAAGGGGGAAAAAAGGCTTCAAATCTTTAAGAAATTGAAAATCCAAACAGGAATTTTCAAGAAAAGCTGGAGGGAGAAATGATAAAATGGAAAGGACAGGGAGAGGAACCCCACTTCTTAGACTATATGCACGCAAACTAAAACGCCCCCCCCCCAAATTTTAAGCCAGGTTATTTAAACTTCTGGGGTATTTTAAACTAAAATAATTATATTTTTCAAGCAAAATAACTCCTTTTTGCCTGAATTCTCTGAATAATAATGACAGTTCCTCTCTTTCACCGGCCTTGTGGACATTAAATGCAAACAAGGACGGTTCCCGGCGATCAGAGTCTTGGGGAGATTTGTGGTTCAGCCACTAGATGGCATGAAAACACCGCACTGGGCCTCCCCTCCACCGTGCGGTGCGCGCCATCCAGGAGTTTATCCTCAAGCTGGGAGCTCGGCGTTTAGTCAAGTAAGATGCATATTCTTTCAGAGAAATCTTTCTGTGCCGCGTGACCCTTTTCAGGACACAAAGTGGGTATTCCGCCCTCCCCTGACACACACTCAGAAAATGTCGAATTAAATTTGGAAGAGCAGACATCGTTTCAGTGTTTACTGGGGCTTCCTGAGAACTTTACCTTCCAGCTCTTTGGGGGGTAGCCTGCTATCCTGAGCAGGTAGCTGAGGGTGAGAGAGCCCCCTCAGCGTCAGGCCCGTGGGCAAACAACTGCAGACCAAGTTTGCGTATTTTCAGTCCTCTTGCTCTCTTCCCTGATTGTTTTTTTTTTTCCTTCGTCAAGAATTCTCTTTGTCTTTCTTCATCTGATATTGTGGGGTCCCTCATTAAGGGCCATAATGTGAAAAGCTGGATTCAAAACTGCCATCAGGATGGTGGTTGTCCTCTTTTAATATTCTTTACCAGCAAAGCAAAAGGCAGTGTCTTTGTTCCTGCTTTTCACACGCAGTGTTTTTGCTTCACACAATGCTGCTGCCTGATAACCAGGCATCTTGTCTGCCCTCCAAACTTCGGGACCTACTTTTGGATTGGGTGTATTTGCGGCTTCCCAATGTGTACAGAAGGCAGATACCTCCCTGTGCCTCACAACAGGAACAATTACCGTACCCCTCCAGATATTAGCACCATCTCACTTCACCAAATGTCCATTGTAAAAGCTGTTTTGATCTTTTGGATAAGTGCCTTAATTTAAAACAATCGCAAAAAGGTAAAATTCGGCCTCTATGCTCAGCAGTGCATGAATGACAAATCTGTTGTAGTTTGGGGTGTATTTTAAAAGGTTCTTTTTAAAACCTCATAACAAATTTGCATATAATCAAAAATTATATTACACATTGGCAAATGGAACTGCATAATTTATTTCATGTGCTGCTGATATAGCTATGTTTATACACAGAATGGGTCTTACAGTCCTGATATAACTCCATACCAGCTTAAAATCTGGAAGATTTCTAAAAGCTTTTTTTTTTTTTTTTAAGTTTTGAGCCACCCTTGAAAAGATTTTTTTTTTCCTTTGTGTAGTGGCTCAGAGACAGATTTCATTGAAACCAGGGCTAAGAATGATAATTTATGAAAACCAGAGATTTTTATGAGGACATTCAATTAAAACATTTAGAAAAATAAAGATTCGATAAAGTCACACCTCTTCAAAATACAAGTATTGGAGACCACATGGACCACTTGGTAAAACTTGCTTCATAGGCTATGTTTTATCTTTTTACCCTGTGTATTTTTAGCTTATGAGAACATAAGTTAATTCGTCATATTAATAGATCCATGAATTGAGTCCTGCGAGTCATGTTTTAGTTGGCTCTAATCTTAGGTGTCATTTAAAATCTTAACTTTAGGCAGAATCCCCCAAATCCCATAATTATTATATGAGTTGCTATAAGATAGATAGATAAAGATATCTTGAAATAGGATCCTTAAGTTTACATAACTGATTTGCTTTCCTTAGATATTTTATGTAATTCACAATTGGTCATAAGGGATATAATACAGACTTGTGGTTTAATATTTTTTAAACTAGTGACTTTACATACAGATCTAAAACAATTTCCAGAAGTATGATTTCAACTGCTTGTGAGTGGCAGCCAAGTTTTTTTGGTGGCATCTAACTAACACCACTGGAGCAGAAAGTCACTTTATGCTTGAAAATCCACCTGGGAGTATTTATATGTGCTTATAGAAGCTGCCCGCTCAGTTCAGTTTGATCACTTATGGAAAAATAATAGCTTTCCACTGGTTCTGAGAGGGATACTGCCTCCATAATGATTGCAATGAATTATTTCAGTGAAAACCTTTAAAAAATTTTTCTTTCATTTGGACTCCCATGTGAGTGAATGACTAAACCATTCCCATAAGATGGAAAATGCAGGCACTTCCAAGTTTTTATGGTAGAGGAGTGGTGAGTGGAAGCAACACAGGCAAATGTTTTGTTTTGCTCTTTTTGTATCGAGAGTTTGATAAAACTTATAATCATTTTATGTGAAAACCACCTGGGGAAAAAAGTACTTTGTAAATGCTTTTGTTGGTGCACAAGTGCATGCAGAAAAGCCCTCATTCACATTATGTCTGGAGTCACACCAAGCAGATTTAACTAGTCCTTGAAGTGATGAGTTACACTGTCATTTGTCAACTGCTTTTCTATAATATTAGTATTTATAAAATATAAGAGAAAATCTATTGATCAGAATCTCACTTAAAAACATTTTTCTTGGTTTTTGTTTTTGTTTTGTTTTTGAGAGGCTTTTTTCCTTTAATATTGGTTGGTGTACTTGACCAACCAATTAACTAAATAGCAAATAATTTAATAATTTAATATTCAAATAGTTAAATATCACATTCATTCTGTGACAATACAGAGTACATATTAATAGCAGAATAGTGATTACATAGAAACAAGCTCCTAAACTCTCATCTGGTGACTTTTTATTTCATGCTGGTGGTCAAGATTCTACAGAGCCATCGTATAACTTTCAGGAAAACCAGAGACTCATTAATAATTTGGAAACTGTTAATAAATATACTTCTTTGGGAAAAAACACACAAAATTAACGTTTTGTGGTTTAGAAATATCATAAATGTGAAGTACATTTTTTTAATGAAAATCTTAAGTTGGAAGAAATTAGAAAAAAATTAAAGACCATAGAAACTATACAGGCCACAGAAAACACTGCAGCATCTTCAAGTGACTAAAACTCTTCTCTCCTTAATATGCAAAATATAGAAGAAATGACTAAAAATTCACTATTGATTTGGGAAAAGGATGCTATTTATTTGTTGGTTATTTCAGTTATTTCCTTCACAGAAACTTACGTGGTTAAGTCAGCTAGCCTAAAAATGTCAGGGCAACTACTTGACCAGAATATTAATTCTAGTTTCCCAAGTGTTTTCTCCAAGTGTGTTCCCACAAGGCACTGCCCTAAATAATCTGTGACCAAGGCCGAGCTGTCCACTGAGCCCAGAGTGAGAGCCATGGCCTCCATCTCCCTGGACAGTCTCTTCAGCCTCAAAACTTTTCGTTTTCACCGTCTTCAACAACCCAGGGCTGCATTTCTACTTCTACTGAGTGTAATACCCAACAAATAGAACAAAACAAGTAAAATAAAGCAAAACTAAACCAAAACTGCCAACATTTGAATAAAATTAACACTGAAGCCCTGTTATTTAATCCCACCAGGAATAATACGTCGCTTTGCTCCTTCTCTGATTTGCTGCTTGAGTGAATTGTTTACAAAACATGGAACATTCTTCTGAAGTGAACTGGGAAGGGGGAAGAAAGAGAGAGAAAGGAGGGGAGGGGCAGAAGGAGGAAGGAAGAAAGGGTTCAGATCAACTGGAATCTAGAAACCTGAGTAGGAAATGCAGTTCAAGGGCCTACCATCCTTTCGAAGGTTAGCCTGAGGTCACAACAACACACAGCTTTATAGAACTGTCCTCTCGGCCTCTGCCTCTGGTTCTGTCTCTCACACATGGACACACGTGCACGCATACCCTCACACAGGTCTCTACCCAAACTGAAATAAAGAGGGGCATGTGCTGTTAATCCTCAGGAACAACCACTCACATTTGGTGTGAGCAATGGCCACAAAAAGCCGACTGCTTTTCCGAAGCTGTTTTCCTACATTACGGTTCACTCAAATGTCACCAACAAGAGGCTCCCTTGACATAAAGATGGAATATCCTGTCCCTGAAGGAGAATGCAGGCAGCCAGCACCCAGACAAGCCCTTGCCCCACTTTGACTGAAACTTCAAGTATATAAATGTGAAGTTGCTGCTAAATGGGCTGGGGCAAGACGGAGGAAGAGCCTGAAGCAGAGAAGCGTTACGTGAAGAACAGGTGCACTTAATCGGAGAGTGCGTGGGAAGGAGCGTGCACACTGAAGTCACCACGATGTTCTCCCAGCCTTCTTCCACGGTCCTCCAGATTCTCACTGTTTTCTGAATGATCGCATAGCAGGCCATGTGTGCAACCCCAGAATATACTGTTGGGGATCACTTCCATCATTTTCCAGAAAAAGGGAGTGAGAAACGAAAATACTTGCTGACAACATCCCCAGGAATCCCACGGCTTAGGCAGAATTGGAATTCAAGGCTCGAAAACCTCAATACCCCATGGAATCCCGTAACCACTAGGCCACACGCTCTTTCAAAATTGTTAATAGAAACAACATTGCCCTTTCCGTATGGTTGTAGATGCCCTATTGATCTGTATCGCATATCATTTACCACTGGATGATTTGCCTGGAAAAGCAATGTTCACTGCTCCGTGGCAAATCAGACAACAGGGCTAAGATTGCCACGGAACCAGGAAAACAGCAGAGGATGTGGGGGCACAAACCACCGCAGAGAACAAGCCTCATCTGCACGTTTTTCCGCAGCTATTTTTTACTCCACAGGAAAGCGAAGTAGTCGAGTGCAACTGTATTAAAAGTAAAACTATTTCTGCCTAACACAGATGTGGATCATGGGAATGGAAACCTAATAAACCAACAGCTGAAGGCCGCATTATTGCCCCCTCCTCCTCCCCTGGCTCATTTAGAAAATGACATGTTTTTCTTTGCAATGTTTTTCCCCTCCTCTCTCTTTAGTGGCAGTAATGCTGAATGCTCTTGACATAATTCTTCGTTCACCCCTGACAGTCATTTTTTTGAGTACTATCCCAGTAATAAAACACCTGACCTCGAGTCTTTCTCTTGGCCACTGGCTTGGGTTACCCCAATTAGTGAGGCTCGTTTGGAAGTATCCGGGGGAGTCAGGTGTCTTACTCTTCGCTAAACTCAGCATTCTGAGAGAATATCCCATTTTATTCAGGTCAATTTATTTTTCTAGTGGATGTCTTTATTCCTGTATGATCTAAACATAGCAAAACAACAGGTTTAAAAAATAATCTAAAAGTATGTAAAATTCTGACACCAAATATTTCTGCCTTGGAAGTCGTATCATAAATACCATTTCTAGTCCCCTGAGAGTTGCTTTTCAATATTTAAAGATAATCGAAAGAATTGTGTGTACAAGCATCAGTGAAGAGTTATTTTATTTACATATAAGGTAGCCACGGGTCTGCATAACTTAATGAAAATACACATGCACTTGTGTGCAGAGCGCACATCTGTGAATATTTGTGTGTCTGGGTCAACATATTTTGAGGGTACAGTTCTCCCCAATCAGTAACTCTTTATGAAAAATTCCTTTGGGTGGAAAAAACTGTGTAACTCCAGAGACAAAGGGTGTTTCTTACATGTTTGTGTGTTAATTAAATGTAAGATTTTGCCTCAAGAATCAAGTTGGGAGTTACTGCAAATAGTAACTTACTGAGGTTTCCCAGAGAACTCGGGTGAAGGGATGTAGGCATTTTCAACATAAATGAGACGTAAGAGAAATTAAGAGAGAAATTAAAAGAGAATATTTAATTATCTTAAAGTAAGGATACTTTAATATTAAAATTACTTAAAATGCATCTTTGTGTGTCTGATATAGCAATCTCTTTGCTTCCTTTATTTGTTACTTAATGTTTATCAATAGACACAGGACTTCTCAACGAGAGTAAAATTTTTCTTCACAAATCTTTTAGAATTTGTGTGTGCTGTTTGCTGTGTGATTTTATCACTGGTCACATTTTTATTTTTTCTTAGAAAGGGTAAACTGTAAGATTTCTTGATACCCAATACTTGAACTAGACTATGAAGTCCCCACAAATCAAGGTGGACAAGTAAAAGGGACAGAAGTGAGCACGAGTGTTCCACAGACTACAAGGCCCCTTTTGACGTTCAAGCAACTCAGTAAGAAGGGAAAGAGAAATTGAATTTAGCTGATGCAAATGAAATTAAAACTAAATTGGTTGTCACATCAAGCTGATGTTAACTATGTAAATGTTTTCTGTTTATGAAACTACAGTTTAGAGTGTAAATGCTGCAAAAACACGAATATTTTCAAGTTCATTTAAAATAAAAATTCAAAGAAAGGTTGTAAAATTGTTTAAAATCTTTGCCACTTACCCAAGTCATATTTAAGGGACTACGGAAGCATGAAAACTGTGGACATAGAGTACTGAGATAAACACACACATACACATACACACACGTCAAGACACAGGCATGCTTTTCTGGCCAGGCAGTATCCCATTACATCATTGCTTCAAATGCATTCATTCTCTTCAATATTGTTGGCTGTTTCAGGTTAACTACCAAAATCATTTGCCTGAGAAGCGAGATTTAATTGTCTTACAACTACCTCTGTGAGGTACAATAGGGATTACAAGTACCCATTGATTATACTATTGGGTAGAATAAGGGACTCTTATTCTAGCATTTCTCATTCATTTTGTCATTGCATTCTCTTTGAAAGAGACCAAATGGGTCCCAGCAGGTGAAAGCAAAGAAACCTGAAAGGCCCCCTTTGATGAATGACAATACCACAACCACCCTCCCCCCCCCCATTTTTGGAGATTATAAAACCTTATTAAATCATGCCCTGTTAGATATTGATTGAGAGGGAGCTAAACTAAAACCAACAATAGCAGCATGGATCAGAGCACACTGCTTTTCATCAGTGGGCACTAAACACAGCTAAGCTTTCCAATCCTTTTTGGGGGGGAGGGGGAGGGATTTTTTTTTTTTAACTATTTACTTTTGTTTAAACCATTATCCCAGAAAGTCATACAATTATAGCAGCTTTGTCAGTCAAGAATAGATCGTAGTTGTCCAGCACTTCATCTTTTTGAATGTAGCGGTGTATTGCACAAACAATATTAGACTTGGTTAAGATGCAGGATTATTATTATGATTATTTGGGGGGTGCAATTCTGGGTAATTATCATAATTATTCTTGACTCTGGGACCCCTTTGATGACAAGGCTGCTTTAAAGTAAACCACTTGGACATAACAACCCAAGATATTTGAAAAGGGGCTGCTGCCAGAATCAGAGTCGAAAACTCACCCATGTTTTAAGGAAGGCTATCTTGATTATCAGGCTGTTTGCGTTCCTGGGCTGTCTTTTCTGCCATCTGTGAGCGCCACAGCAAACAAACCCTTTATGACAATCACCTCAGTGTAACTTGAATATGTCTGCTTTAGAGGAGATTTCTGTAATAAGACTCTGTGCTAATTAACTGTCAGCTTTTTTTTTTTTTTTTTTTTTTTTTAACTCAGCAGAGTGCATTTCAGAAAGTAAAGGAAAGACATTCCACCAAAACTCCTAAACGAGAATTGAGCTTATATGCTAGCCGGCCACAACCTACCCTTGTTCTCAGGCCTTACTTAGAGTAAATCTGTTTGCTTTTAATACTTTTCACGTGATAAAGATTTTCATATATCTTGCCAGTTGACTACAGGTAATAACATTTGCTCCTCCCTATAGACAGTTACTTGATTCAATATTGACCACACCCCCCCCCCAAAAAAAGAGGAAGTAAGGAAAGGAGAGGAAAAAGGAAGAAGAGAGGAAAATATACAGATGTAACTTTGTTGTGCTAGAAATAGTAGTTACATACTTGTTTTTTAAAGGCAGTTAGTGTTGTTATCAAAAACTATCATAGTTAAAGGACAGATACTAAAATTATTAGTTTGATATCAAAGATGACTAATTTCACTTCAAGAGAAACAATGATTTGTGGAAACAGCATTGTATGCCATGAAAATGACATTAAAAAAATCTCTACCAACTATCATTGTCTTATGACTATAGGAATCAAGGCTTAAACAAAATAGAGACAGAAGTTTCCAGTATCAAACTTATTTCAGCAAATTCTTTTCTCCAGAATGGATAAAAACAGTAGTAACTACTTGAAAATAAAGCATTAATATTTATTTCTTTTAAAAATATAAAACACAGGAATGAATGCAGAGGTTTTCACTTTGTTGTTAAAATCCCCTTCTGAATCATAGATCTCCAAAATATACATAGGAAATATTTTTAAGTAAACATAGAATGTGAGAGCATTCTATAATTACTTTGTTTTTTAGGCAGAATTTTATTTCTTTATATTGTGTAACTTTTTTGCAGTTTCCAAAAATTTTAATTGCATTTATAAATTAGATTTATTATTGAATAATAAAAAAATTACTCAAAACATTATCTTACTGCTGATCAGTATTTTCCATTTGTGAATTACCCTGGGTTTGAACTTAAACTTTGAAATTAAGCATGACATTCTCTTAATATTTTTAAGTGTTTGGCAAATATAAATTTTATTTTTCTATCTTGATTTCCCCACCTTCTTAATTCTACTCTAAATAAAAATTTTAAAGTATTAAGTGTGCCTAATACTTTTAAGTTATCTAATTGTTATTTTAAAGCATTTTGAACGGAACAGTTAACAAAAATAAATTTGCCAAGCTACGTATTGGATAATAGTTACTTTTTGAAGCATAAAGATGTCCATATATTCTTATAAATATTGCAAGCCAGTTTAAAAGCTTTAAATTTGTATATGCCACCTAGTATAAATAAATGACAGAGGCTGTTGCTAATTTTATTTTCATTCGATTTTTTTTTTAAGTATTACCTGTTAATTTTATACTGATTAGTTCTGCTCCTTTGCTGATTCGTGTTTTCTGAAAGAAACCTGAGAATTATTCTTTTAATGTCTGATAGTTTTTAATTCAGTCATCAATTGGCAATTTTAGATTGCCTTCTATTTTAGACAAGTAGCTGGAATGTGAAATAACTGACCATTTAAGTTGCAACAAGTTTGTTTTTTTTTTTAATTGTCCTTAAGGTACATTTTCTGTTTTCCATTTTTAAAAGTGCTATAATTTTAACTCTTCTTTCAGTTGTCTGGGAAAATTATACTGAAACAGTTTTACTTAATAGTAAACCCATGTAGTAAGAAAATTATCAAAATTTTGCTCAATACCCTCTCATATGTGAGCATAACTAATAAACATTTGAGGTTTGCCAACTATTCATATTGCTATGTATTAGAGTGCCTTTCCTGAATTCTTTCTCTTCAGTCATGTTTAAAGATTGCAAACAAGAAAGAAATTATTTTAGTTTCAATACTAAAATATAATCATTTCAATTCCTATCACTTTCTTTAAAACTGAAATTTAATTGTTTTATCATCTTATTATGTGGGCTTTTTGTGATCAAATTACAAAAAATGAGCTCTTGTAAGTCCTGTGATCTCTGTCTAGAATTTCTTTGGCTTACATCTTTATAAACACTGTGGCCAAATTGTTACTCATTTATCAGTTTTAACAATACAACAAAATGATTTCAATCAATTTATATTAGAACTACAGTAAGAAAGAAATGAGGCATATATTTTGTCTAATTTTTTCAAACTGTTTGGAACACAGAAAGCAGCCTGTTTCATTGAATTTAACTTTTTATGCTTGATCACATATGCTTTTTGTTTCTTAAATGACTCATTTATCAGCGTTAAAGAAAAATAGTTATTTTCCTCATATATCTTCTAAAAACTCTCCTAAAATCAATATGCAGAATTATATTGATGTATACACAGATCATTCCCTTATACCTTAGAAAACATTACCTGAAATAGTCTCATGCATCTGACATAAAAATAAAAATTGAATAAATTTTTCAAATTGAATAACCATGCTGAAAATACCCTAAAGGCTATGAGCATCTATTTCACAAAATTGTTTCTGTTGGCTTAATTATGATTTTTTTCTAGTTACAGATGTAATACTAGATAATTGAGGGAAGGGGAAGAGGTAATTTTCCTTTAAGTTGAAGTAATATTGTTACTAAGAGAAATATTAATTCAACGGAATAGATACTGAATTTTTAAAGTTGAGTTGGTAGTAACATTTTAACTGTCTCTTTTCAGACACATCTAACTCATGATAATGTTTATTTGTGGTAGACTCAGTGGAACAAATTTTGACCCAATATTTCAATTGTCATTTTTGAGGTTGATAAGTACCCAATATAGTGAGTGCTTTCTACACATGAGGATTCTTTTCTTTCAGAATTTTAAATTTTCTCTAAATTCTATTTTTCAAAGATTTAAGAAAATTTAATTTCCCAGGATAGAAGATTTTACAGTATTTTTCACATAGAAATTTGAAAAATTGTAAGATTACTTGACTTTGTTCCTGGAGCTTTCACATGAGGATATTTGCATTGACTTGGCGATAGGGTCCCTAAAATTAACTGGGGTGAAAATAAACTATTAGTAGGACTCTCTTCAGTTTCATCAGAATATTCAAGAGATATTATATGGAAGCTAAAGATACGGAGATAGAACCTAAAGGTGTTCTTTTGACCTGACAAGTTCTTTCAGCTCATGCTCAGAGCATATTCACAAAGTACATGCATTGATTTCTCATTCAGCATAGGGAAATTGGAACATCTCTTAAGACAATTTTGAGAAGCCCAACTCCTTCTTAAAGGAAAAATTTAGGAAGTAAATCCAAATCTCCTTAGTGTCAGTCTAAATGTTAAAGTCCCAGGTCCCATTGGGAGATTTCATAGAAAAGTCAGTCAGCAACACTCTCCTTTTGTCTCTTCTTATAGAGTACGACCACACCGCCATGAAGCAAGGAGACGCTTGATGGTTTTCTTTACGGCAGCTACACTGAGGGTCTGTCTACACACAAGCTTCACTGCAGCCAGTGCTCCGCCCCCTCCCTATTCCTCAAACCCTTTACCAAACTCTTCCTTTGGAATTGCCTTCACAGTGAGATTATGAGCTGGTAGAAAAATATTCTTATTTCATAGTCATATTTTTAAACCTAAAGCAGCGATATCTATGTTCAATACACTTAACTCCGTATAGTTTTCCCAAAGTCAATTTTCCTTTGTTGGGCAAAGAGTTTCCATTATAAAAAATTGTTCAAAAGAGTAGGCAGTAGTCTCTGAAGGCAGTTATCACAAGAGGACATCCAATACTGGGTTGAGCAATGGCAGCATCACTGAAATGAGCAAGGTGATCACTTTGAAACTTTTGATTTTGATAAATGTTTGGTTACAGTAATTAAAATAATCACACTGCCCTGAAGCCATATCTCGAACATCTGCCTGTCATTCCTTTATAAGATGAATTTCTCGCAGCTCTGCATGAAACATGACTTGAAAACATACAGTTCATGGACACAGTCCCTTTAGACGTAGGCTTACTGGGTGACAAGGCTTTGTTTACATGCATAATAGGTAAGATTTAAGACAAATCTTAACATACAGACTAAAATTTAATATATTCTTCAGAAAACATTGAATCACTCCACATGTGAATTTAGTTCTTAATCAGGATAGTTTAAATTAAAAAAAACTATTGGGTCTCAAAAGACAAATTAAGAATACTGTTACATGAACACTGAGCTAATGCATCAATATACATGCCCCCAAATTTAAGATTTTGTTTTTAAAATAAAGTATATGCACCAGTGCTTAAATGTTTTCAAAGGTTAATTTTAGTAAGAGTTATTTTACTTATTTTTTTAAAAAATTGAATAACATTTTCAATCGTGTAGGATTATGTATGTGCCAAGTTTTGAGTTTCTGACTTTCTTTTACAGTTAATTTCCCTATTGTTAAAAAGACCATATATTTATGATACATACTTTCCCATATGAAAATTCTGTTTTGTGAGTGCTGCTTACCACAGTAAAGAAGCTACATGATTCACTTGGTACGTGAGAATTTCTAGTCGTGCTTTGCAGCGTGGGTGGATTCTAGAGTCTCTGGCTGTGTATAACTTGGTGCGTTTTGCCATTATGAACTAATTATTCCAGTAGAAACAATGAAAGTGAATTCAGGTTTCTCAATCTTAACTCAGCAATGGAGTTTTCTCGGGGTATTAACCTTGATGCAACTTAAGTTTCAGAAACGTCTACCACCTCCACCTCTAGAAGACGCCCAAAAGGAAATCAAGAACATCATGACCAGGAGACCCTGTAATAAACATGTGGTGGGAACATCATCACTTTCTGATGAATATGTTGTCTTTTGTGCAGTCAATTCATTTTTTAGTATGTCTTATTTTGTTAATTGGCTACATGTTTTCATTCAATCACTCATGTTCTCTATCAGGAGAAGTCATTCCTTTTTTAATTTGTGCTGCTCTGAAATTATTCTTAGAGATCATTTTTAGTTTGTGCCTAGTATTTTATTTGTATCATGAATTAGAACTTAGAAATTAGTCCTTCCAAGCTTTGCTTCTTAAGCAATGAGTTTTAATCCGCTTCTCCTCCAATTTTGACTACACAAAGCCGTGCCAGCTTCTGGGATCACTTTATTTCTCTTTTGACTTGGATAAGAATCTAATGGTGAATCGTTTTAATAGCTCAGGAAAGAAAAACCCATAAAACTCCATTTCTGATGACTGCAATCTATAGGTTTGTGTGACACATTCAGTTTAGAAAAAGAAAACTGGATCATTTGAGAAAATGTTCAACATCAAGTAAGACAGATCTGGATAACTGCTTTCCTAAAATACTATAACAACAGGCAGACTTCGTGATTAAGACAAAATTTGGGAAGAAAGAGTGGGGATTTGGAGACATATTTTCCTTAGGATGTTAGAAGTACCCTGAGGGCAGCTATTCTGAAGCTCACTCGGGTCACTTTGTCTCATCCTCTCTGGTTTCTTCTGCTGGCTGCAGAGAGAATAATTTCCTATGCTTCTGACAGGTCTGCTCTTAATCGTTTTTCTGCCTCCTCACTTTCGGCTTCCTTTCATTTTTTTCTTTTTCTTTTTGTTTGTTGTTTGTTTTTACAATAGTTCAGCAACTGCTAACGCATCACCATATCGAAGTGTGGCTTGTTGTGTTGTACACTGGTATTGAGTCGATTGTTAGAGCCATGAGCTGGACTGTTTTTCTGATATTGTGGCCCCAAAGCTATGATTTCTAATCCAGTAAGACATTTTCAGCTCTAACATCTGTGATTAGCTCTCAGCTCCTACCACAGGGAGGAGAATAGAATACTGCTTTCTTCATAGGTACCAGATTTTAAATTTCTGGAGGGCAGAGAGTTTTTCATTTGCTTTTCCTCTTAATTATCCCTCCCTTGTAACTAATGAAATTCCGTTTTGCATAAAGTAGGGGCTTGAGAACTTTACTGGAGGCCTTGTCTGTCGTTAATACTTCTTCTGAAGTGAAATCATATACCTGTATAGTCTATGAGGGGATCCAACTGGACACAGGACTGTTGCTTGCAGAGTCTGCTAGTGAAAATCTTTCCATTTTCACCATCAGGGTGTTTCCAAGCATATTTCTCAGATCTCCAGACTCTGAATCCTTCCTTTCTCCAGAGACCATCATTTGATTGTGCCTGTTATTTCCTGATCTAGTTGAGAGCACCAGTCTGGACCAGGAGACAGCAAAAGGCCTGGAGTTAAGAAGTTTTAGCCTGCTCCTCTGGGAAGTCTCACTCGCTTTACCAGCTCTGATTATCCACCTCAGTTGGGTCAAGTGGCTTCTGCCTTATTTCTTCTGTCTGGGCTAGCTGTCCTGTCATTGCCCATAGAACGTTTTGCTTTTGTTTTCTTTTTTCCCCAGAATCAGACCCTTTCTTGCTCTTATTAATACTTCTTAAGGCTGGAGTCAGTCTTTGAACAATTGTCAGAATTTACCCCACGCAAATGGACTGTATACTCTTCCAGGGTAAACGCCAAGAGACAGAACCCCTAGCAGAGCCCTCCTGTCTGCCTTCTGACTCCATGCTCATCTTTTGCTGGATTCCCCATCCTGATTCATCTTATTAGTAGAGATCCATCACCACTTTTTAGCAGTGGGTCCGTGCCACAGCCTCCAGGGGAGACATTTCCGGGTTTGTGTTGAGTCAGAGTCCCCTGATGGCTACCTTGGTCCAGATGGAAATCTAGTGCTAAGTCCAGGCCCTGCAAATCTGCTCTCTTCTGTCATTGTTATTGTTGGCCCAGCCGTGTCTGCCTGAATCTACATAGATAGTCATTTAGCTGCTTGTGCTTCTGTTAGAGCTAAACTTTTGAGGTTAGTGGAGAGTATAAAAGCTTAGAAAATTCTGATCCCACCTGCATTCCAATCTAGTAACAGGCAGAGCAATAGCAAAAACCACAATGAGCAAAGCCAACTGGCTTTCTTAAAATAATGATCCCAGTACCATCATCATACAGGCAGATTTGAACATTATTCCGTATCTTGACTTTATACCTAAGCATGTTGAAGCAGTTCTGAGCAGCACAAATACTGGCCTTTGGTCTCATTACGTCTCCATGCCTGAACATAGAAAATAGTTATAAAAAACTAGACGTTATTTTTTAAAGAAATGAGGCACAAAACATATCTTTATATGCCATTTGTTGATTATGTTACCAATAATAGCTTTAAGCACCTGGACATTTGAGAGCAATTTACATCAAACTGGTGCTGTTCTGGAGAAACATTTACCATCTGTATAACGTATGATGGTATTTCCATTTAATACCTAGTTCATATCTGGGGGATGTAGTAAGAATGAAAAAGATGTTGCTTATGAAAGACCTGTTTCTTGATGGTATATGAATAGTTTAACCATTAATTTGTGCTCTATTGAAGTGATCAATAGAGATCCAACTTTTTTTACTTATAATTCCCAACAATGAAAACTATAGGCATTATTATTTCTGTTTGAAAATAACGCCTATTTCTAAGGTTCTGTGATTCTGATTTCTTCATGCTATGTAATGAATACTTCCAATTACAACACATAAAACAGACCACTTTATATCTTATGATTTTCAAATAAAGTTTGCATTTAATCCAATCTTATCTTAGCGGAAAAATACAGAAGTCATGGACAGATTTCCAGGGACAATGTTTGAGCAGAGGCTTGAGAACAATTTTGTATGATATAGAAAATTATATACAATGGCAAGACATTAAATTATTAATGGCTCAATCATTTTTATCAACGAAATCTAGTAAATCCTGAGTCTGGTAAATCTAGTAACACCCACGACTGCTACCCAAACTTAAGTTTTCATCCATCACTCTTTATCCCGGACAAATTCAGAGCAGGTTATATAAGTCAGTCCACATTAGCCTTAGGGAATATTTTCCAAGATGGTAGACTAACAACAGTGTCTGTTTTGTGACCAGCAGAGTCACGGTCACTTACGTACTTCAGCATTACATTTCTCCAAATCGTTTTGAAACAGAAAACCTCTGGTGAAGAGAAGAGACAAGCCACCCATGTCTGTCTGCTTTGGTCCTCAGCTGATTTATTGATTTTACATTTTGTCCAATTAATGGGTGTGGTTTATAATGTTCTCTTTTTTATTTAAGAGGATGCCTGCACCCACTGTAGTTTCTCTGGCCCCCACGGATTTCAGATGACAGTAGCTGGTAGGGGAGCAACACAGCAACTCACTCATTCCAGCAGTTGTCATGATGCATTCAAGTTCATCTTATAGTTTCCAGCCAGTTCAACCTTTCCTCAGGAGGAGTAAAAAGAGAAAGGAAAAAAAAAAGCAAAAAACAGAATTCTTTTTCCTTGAATTGCTGATATGCCAAAATAGGAAATTAAGAGTAAGTGAGGATCCTAGGTTCATGCTGTGATTTAAGAAAAGGAAATAGTTCCTGCAGGAAAATCACATACTATTGTGTTCTCGCATTGCATGTTAGGAAACAAAGAGGCTAGATTTTTTTTTTTTCCAAAGAGGCAAATGAGAGAGTAAAAGGATATAGCTATAGTTTCTATTCTCTAGTCATTTTATAGAGAAAAGAACGGTATGTGGTTTTGCAAATGAAAACATATTTCTATCTCATTTTCAGTGGCACTGACACACACATCTTTAGTTTTTGTATTTAATTTCTGTATTTCTGTCCAGAAATCTTTTTTGAAAATCAGTTCATTATTTAATAAACCTTAGAATAACGTATTCATTTGTTAATGCTGTGGAGTATTGTTTTCCAGTTTGGACATTTAAATTCATTTTAGAAAAATTTTGGAAAATAGAGTTATCAAATGCAGCATTTAATCTAGTTGTTGTAAAGGGTTAATTGTGTACAGAAAAAAAGTCTTCTACTTTATATTTTTTTCATCAGTCATTAACATAGCTGCCATGCTGTGATTTTCTCCTTTATGACTTTCTTTAAATAGACATACCAAAAGAAATGTTCTGTGAGTCAGTCTAAAGCCTCTTTGCTTGTTCCATAATTAAATAATGCCATTCTTAAAAAGAGAAAAATATCTATTTTAGGAATTTGCTTTTAAGAAAGAAAAAGCCTTTCATCTGAACAAAATGCAATCAATGCAAAAAAATGGCAGTGTGAGATTTTATTATATGGATGATTGTCTCAATTTTGCTTTTAATTTTCTTAGTGTAAAACTGGCTTTTTTCATTGATTTACTTGGAAATCCTGAATAAAACATAACCTGTTTTATTTTTCTAATCTCTAAATAAAGATAATACTTATCATACAAACTATTTTGAGGAACGAAATGTTAATGATGTTAAATTATTTTAATTGAAGTAAAGCAGCTTTCTGAAATAAGGATATTCAAATAGCAATTGTTCTGTACTCCAAATTATACTTTTGTCTTGCCTTTAAATGAATAAGTCTGCTTTTGATAAAAATTAAGAGTTCAGGATTTACTGGATATAAAGATCAAATTTAGCTATTTAATGTAATAGAAATGTCTGGATAGCATTAAACTTTAGTGAGTGACTTGAAATTTTTTCATTGCATTTCTATTTTAAAAGTTTATTTAAAAATTAGTATTTACAACTGTTTCTAAGCAAGGGGCAAAACACAAGAGAAGATAGAGAGCAATATTTCAATAGGAAAAGTTGGGCAAGCCTGATTCATGGGGCAGTTACAGATTGTCCTGACCATTCCTGTCCACACTCACACCTGTCTCTTCAAACTCACCCTCACCTATCCAGACTTGCCTCTCTTAGACTGTACACATGAACAGTTACTCAGGTGTTGTTCTGTGTTGGTATCTTCACCATGTCATGCAAGATTAAGACTGGATATAAAAAGAGCTGTAATAATATCCATAATTAAAAGATCAGACTCCATCTCCTTCTTACCAACCCTCACGGTGTCATCTAAACAGCATGAGCCCCTCCGCACCCCCACTTCCCAATTTAGTCTCCCTTCCTTGACTCTTCTGGGAAGTTACAAGAGCAGGAGGGAGGGCATTTCAAGTGAGAACATTGTGGCTGTGGAGACCATCAGGGCTTGGGGTCAGAGGACACGTTTTCTGACCTGGACTTGCCACCCTAGCTCTGCGGCCTCAAGCAAATTACTTAGGCTCATCTGTAACACAGGGGCAATAACAGGCCTACCTAACAGAGCTATAAACGAGGAGTAAAAGGGATACTGGGTATAAAGCTCTTACGAGAGCACACTCAGTCAATGCTACTGTTATTGTACCTTCATCTATCAAACACTGCACTGATCACAGAATTATAGACCGAAGACTACTGATTATTTCCCCCAAGAGTCTAAGTTACCAGATGAGAGATCTTTTTCTCCAAATGTAAAGCCAGTTTTTGTCATGTTTCAATGGTGACCCCATCTCAAAAAGCCACAATAAACCAAGCCTGACATATTACCAGGGACAAGGTAAGGATTTTAAGCTAAGGTAACCGTGGTAGTTGTCTGTTCCCAAGGACTTTTATCCTAAAGTTCAAGGACACTGTTATACCCAGACCTTCAGAAATGTTATGACTCTTGGAGAAAGGGGCTTTAGCTTTTAACCAGTTTCCAATTATGTCCAGAATGTTAATAAATTTGCCTGCCTTCTTTAAATTAATTTAAAAAGGAAATTAGCTATGCTACCCTATCCAACAGGCAGGCATAGATACTAACTGGTACATGCAACAAGGCTTCTGTGGCCATTGGCCTGGTTCCTACGTTGCTTCTGGAAACCCTCAATTCCTACCAGGCAGGTGAATACAGGTGATCGGCTCTGGTCTAAACAGGACTGGTCTTAGAAAATTTATTTTTTCCTCAAAGAACCCATTCTATCCAAAGGATTGATATGGTTCTCTCTGGCCCTTAGTGTTCAAATCTGTCTTTGGTTTTCCACTGATAGATCAACATCTCCAGGCCTAGAAATATTTTTGTTCTGTTTTGTTGTTCAACAGGTTCCCTTGTTAAAGGAATTTTGGCCACGTTGCTGTAGGTGCTCACGTAGGATAGGTCTGTGAACCTCAGGCAAAGTCCAGATGCTCCAACTCTGAAAGCCTCGTGGCCAGTGGAACTTGCCAGTCCCGCCCCAGGTACTAAGAATTATAAGGCAGACTGCATGATTTGACGATTTTGAGAAACCACTAGTTACAATGTGATCTGTAATTATTACTTGGGATTCAGCCTAGGGTTTCCACATTTGCCATCTCCTTGATCCTGCAACTGTTGTCATAGTTTTCCAAGCACTTCATCCTAAAGTTAAAGCCAGTCATGCCTTAATTTAAATATTTTGGAATTATTCACGAACGGCACCCAAGAATCCTATTCCGTAGGCTGTATGATATGAAAGACCCCCTAGAATCTTTGGTATAGTCTCTTCAAGGCCATTTTCCCCTCAGAATAAGGATGTTCTATCTTTCTTTTATTCTCCTTTAAAAAAAAAATCAGAAAAGAAATTAAACTCCCACATGGCTCAAATCGAATCAAGTATTATAGCCCAAGAAATTTAAACAAACTCTGAATTTGACAGATTTCATTTTTACCATCATCAGTGATCACCATGTAAAATGAAATGGTGGAATCAGTGCTTTGAGTAGTTAACACATTTTCTTAAATAAGTTTCTGTTATAACTCACGTATTTTTTCTGGTATCAAGTTATAGAGGTATTGATTTTAAAAAGTATTTCAATGCCTTAATATATGTAAGCTAATAATATTACATATTTATATGGCTATTTCCTATAATAAACATATATGCTCATAAAAGCATTACCTTAAACATATATGTTTTTAAAATACAAGAGAATTTCATTAAAAGATAGGAGAAATATTTAATATCTGGGCTACAACAAAGCTTGTGACACATGGAAATGATGTCTTGAGCTCCTGTTTATATATTGAAAACATAAAATGAGAGCTAGGGTCAGACTACACCCATCTCAGTTTCATTCACTACCTCCAGGACCACAACCTCATCTCTATTTTCCAATTTGGCATCACTGACCTGAACTCAGATACACTGTCTGAAACTGGGGCATTTGTTCCCTGAGTGAGTGTTTTGTGGGATCTACAGTTTATTATAACCAGGTGAATAATGAAATATGGATTCTTTAAAAAATGAGAAAGTTCAGTTAATTCTCTTCCTCACTTTCCGTCATTAATAGTGCTTGACACACTAAGAACTTTGCTACACTTCCACGCTATTTTCTCTTGCAATTCTTCAGCCCCTATTGTTCCGTCTGTTCTGTCAGCTAATTAAATACATAAACCTGTGAGGAAGCTGCTGTTAAATCCACCCTGCTTACGAACATGATTTCTCAATAGGCCTGATGGCGAAAGTGTTTGAGGCGCGCGGTGTAACTTCTTCAGGAAGGAAAATATATCTACTCACGAGCTGCCAACAGATATTCATGACTGTTTCAAATTGGACACTGGTATTTCATCACTTACCACAAACACACATGCGAAACAAAGCTTGGACTTTACAGAATAGGTTAGATATGCCACTAAAATACTTTATCTCCAAAAGATGTGTAGTTTTTTTTTAAAGGTGGGCATTGACGTATTAGGTAAAATGGAAGCAGAAAATAAATAAATATATATAAATATATATATATATATATATTCAAATCATTCCCTTAACACAAAAATGCTTGCTTCTCATCTCTTTCCAAAAATCAGATGTGGCTAGTTCCATGTGCTCACTTTATTGACAATGTCCTTTGTGGCTATGCTATTTAAATGACTGTTTTCAGGTATACTAAAGTACAATTAGTAGGTACAGAAACATTTACTGTCTGCTATACAGATAATTAGACTTACTACACAGAAGTTTTTTTTTTTTTTTTTTTTTGCATGCTATTAAGTCACCTTTGATTTCAACAAATGGATACTACGCAAACCTTGGTACACTAAATGCTATTTGACTTATCATTGCTAAATAATTGAATAAAGAGAAGAGCTAGGTAAATGGTGTGGAAAAAGCATCTAACATCACTCTTATCAAAATGAAAGTTGGTTTGAAAATGAAACACAATTTCAGCTTTTGTAGCTAGTGCAATCAGTTTCTTACCTTTATTTCAGTCAAACACTTTCCCCCTGCAATCTATACCACATACACAATCTGCAATGTAAGTGCCCTTGTGGTGCCTCAGTCCCAACAGAAGATTTTTTTTTTCCTTTTAATTATCTAGTTTTATTTTTGGACATAGAACAATTGATTCTACATGTCATTAACCAAGCTCGAAGTACATTAGCATGTATTATTACACAATAGCGTGAATTTGGGAGGTGCTTGGGGGGGTTAATCACTAGTAGGTAAAATTACTCTTGTTGATACTAATAACAAATCTATCACTGAAAATTATAGCATACGGTATTGTGTTTTGGATCTTTGGGCATCAGATCTATGGGGTTTTTTTTTCATACTAACTTTTTACTAAATAATACATCCTGAATATACTTAAATGTAAATTGAAAAGCTTTCAAATCTAGGGCAAGGAGTGAATCTTCTATTCGTTTGTGTTGGATACAGTTAAGATACCACTGAGGAATTTTAAGTTTCGAGTTTTTCAATTACTTGGACATTTGGGAGATGGTATTCTTTCTCTATTGAAATTCCTATCATGTCTCATGCAAAGTAGTGAACTACGCCTTCTAAGATCTCAATACATTCTAGAGGGGTGGTTATTAATAAAAGAAGTCATTCCCCAGACATATATATTATGGGACAATCATAAAGACGCAAAGGGGATCTTCTTGTTTGTAATACATTTCACAGTGGATACTTGCACTGTTAAACAGTTTTACCTTCTGCCTTGAACTAATTTTTAGGTGATCATAGGACTTTCCCACTTCTGTTATTGACCTATATTACCTGGTGCATTATGAGATTAAAGTGTGACTTGAGTAGAGTCTGTTAATAGAAACCTAATACTCCCAGATGAGCTTTTAGAGACTTGCACCTGAAGTTCACCTGAGGCAGTTTTGGAGAATTATAACTTAATATAGCTGGCAAAAATGTGGATTCTTAGGCAAGTGTTAGGAAAACCAGCTCTTTTCTAATACTAATATTCCACGCCTCTATCTGCTAGTTTCTGTGTCTTGGTCCCATCCAAGGAAATAAAATGAGTTAAAAGTGCCCATGTGCCTAGAGAAAAGATTCGCTTGGGTTCTCACAATATTATGAGGAGACCGTCTGAGCTGAATACCCCGTGTGACTCACTTTCTTGAAGAAAATGTTCTGTGTGACTCCTGTAGTTAAATTCAGCCCACTTCCTGGTTATTCTTTCCTGCCTATTTTCCACTGTGCTTCTAATTCTCAATCATTTATATTTATATCTGTTAATGGAAAACTTCTAATTTCCTAAATTCTCAGTAATTTAAGTCATTAGAGATTACTCTGAGTTAACAGGATATCCAGAGATTTAGATATAAATTATCACTGTCTAAAGGCCAACAAATTCTCTTGTATACATATATATCTTTCCTTGAGAAAATCTGTTTACAATATTTAAGCATTCATTATATGCAACAACTGAATCACATGTCTTGAATGCATTATTTCATTGAATCTCATTACCCAATGAGGTAGAGAATAATCCAGTGAGGTGAATGTATGTGGAGGATGTTCATCATAGTGTTGTTTAGAACTGCAAAAAAAGTGAAACAAACCAAAAATGTGACTAGAAAGGGTTGTTTAAATTATCTTGAGCAGAATTCAGCACTTTAAACATCTGTCTTTCTTCAAAATATGTATTTTTCAGAGGCTAGATATTAACTCCAATGATATACTATCACTTAAAATACTTTGGCAAGTTGGAATAGAACACCCTCTTAAATAACTTCCATTGAGGACGACAGTAATCCTTTGATAATGGATTGGAATTGTGATGAAACCAAGTGTCGTTCACAGTTAAAATTGGCCAAATAGAATGAAAGAGCAATCTAAGGAAGCCACTGGGTCAAAATTGTGATTTTTTTCATATAATTTATAAGCTATCTTTGAAGAGAATTCTATTATAAATATAATAGATTTGAACTAACATTGCCACATGTTGCCTAGAACTAAGAAATCTCTCACAAATTATTTGTGTGAAACAGTATAGTGTATTAGAAAGAGCACTAGACCAAGGAAAGGTAAGTACAGATTTTGTTTCCAACTCTGACAGCATCTACCTGTATGAACCTGGTATCTGAGAGCCATTTTCCCTAACAGAAAAATGATCAGTTCAATTACCAATCAGTCCCCAGTCCAGTTCCTCATCAGAAACCCCTTTGTTGCAGATAACTGGACCACACCCTGCAGATTCTGTTTCAATTACTCTAACTCAGGTGAGTCTCAGGAATTTGCATTTTTAATGTCCTATGTGTTTTTGATGTTTTGTGGCAACAAGTTGGTGGACAGGCATTGAGAGCTATTGGAATAAATAATCTCTAGGATTCTTTCTAAATCTGAAGTTCTATGATTTTATAAAGGCAATGAAGAAAAATGAAGATTCTACATCACTTCTAATCAGTTTCTAATGATCATAGTTACTGCTGATTAGAGTAAAAGGATTCCTTTCAAATTAAGAAATAATTATTAAAATAATGAAAATAAGAGTCCTTCATATCAAGCAGTTACTGCAAGCAGCAATGAATCAAAACAGCATTCCATTGTCCCCGGCTCTAAAATCCTTAAGAATATTGACGATTTTCCATTCCTTCCTTTAGGGAAGAAAAAAGATGAACTTATTTGGAATTCTATGTACTTTGCCCTTTAGAACTAGATGGTGTTACTAAAAGTAATATGGATCCCAGCACATTACAATATATAAATATCAGACCTGAATATAAATGTGTAGTGTATCTTTGGCCTTTGGGATATTAAAATGCTTGATGAGCCATGGACACACGTTAAGTTAAAAAAAAAAGTGGCCCCTTTAAGTTATCTTATGAACCCAGCAGGAAAGAACAACGCCTTATTTGACATCCTCTATAGTACTTCGCATATGTTGAAGTTCAATAGCCATCCACTAAAAAGAAGTTCATAATATTTCTAATCATGAGTTAAGTTATGCTGAAACCTAGTATCTCAGTGATGGGTAGCACCTATTTGATAGGGACATAGACATACATTTGATACTATACAGTACTTTATTCATAAACATTTACATAAATCCTTCTCTTTTGTTATTTGTTGCTAATGAAATTAACTCATTTAATCCACAAAATGAGTTTAACCTGTTTTAACTTATTAAAAATTTAGATATTCCGTTCATGTATAAACGTATTTGGTCACTTACCTACACATTTAATAAAACAAACACCTATCCTTTTCTAACAGAGTGCCCTAGCTTTTCTTTCCTTTAATCATTCCAAATGTTTTTACCAAATGTACCTCCACTCCTTGTCCCACTGGGCATTCTTTACACGGCCGAGAAACCTCTTCGTCCCGGCTCCCACTGCATCACTTTCAGTTCCTTGACAGTGACTGTCACGTTTCCATCTTTCTTTCCCAAAGTAGTTTTATTCCTACTACAGACTCGTCTGCTTTGAGCTTAAACCAGTCTCCATGGACATGTATCCCTTCCCTGCTGTTGGGCTTCCCCTCAGCTACATTTCATCCTGGACAGCCTTATTTTCCCAGCTTCTTCATTCCTTTTATTCAAGGCTCACCTGCCTCAGGAAAACCTCAACTTGGGGAAGCAAATGCAGTCACACCCACACCAGTTTTCTCCACTCGCAGAAAGAGGGTACCATCTACGCTTCAGCTGGTGTAGTGACGGCAGGGGAGAAGACCAGGCTTATCTTAGTACATTGAGAGCTCACTTTGTCTAAGACATCGTCAGAATCTGAGGATCTCAAGAAGTAAAACGCAATCCTTGACAGAAAGTAGTTTAAATCTACTTGGGTGGGGGGAGTGAAGACAGGGATGGATGACAATACTGCAGATCATAAGCTAAGTCCCAGTGAGTAGAACAGACAAAGGTAGAGTGGAGTCATAATTTTCTTACTAGAACTCAGATGTACTGTACTGTGTGTGCACCTAGACGCACACAGAGAGACATCACTTTTCATTAGCTGATTTTACCATGTTTTGGTGCTTCTGTTTTCACTCAGCAGCAAAAATGTTTTTAACAAATTAGCTTGGCTATTTAATGTGACTCAGTCTTTTCTGACTTCACTCCAGGTAAAGGCTGTTTGGGTAGATTTACTCCACAGGTGTGTGTGCTGTTTTTCTTCTGTGTCTTTCCCCAGTGGTATCTGGTCAAAGAAGTTTTTGTAATCCCTTGGCTGCAGGAAAGGGGCTGAGCTGTCTCATGAACATCACTGCTGGCGCTCTGATCTACAGCTGGGCTCATCACTTCTGGAGAGGACTTGGCCTCTCTTCTGCTACAGCAACCAGAAGCAACACTGCCCCAGAGTGGGCGATGCCTAACAACTGGGTCTGGAGAGCCAGGTCAGCTTCCCCACTGATGGCACTGACACTCTGAGACGTAGAGTCCTCCTGCCATCCCCCACTTTGAGTGGTTCCCTTGAGATTTCTTGAGGTCCTTTCACTCCAAGGGGATTCTTTCACAGGTGGCCTCACTAGTATCGGACACCTTTTGCTTGTCCCTGTGGTGTCACAAAGGCAGTTCCGAGTAGCAATTATATCTTACCCAGGCCCTGGACGGCCAAGAGAAGGATAAGGGGAAGGACGGGGGTGGGGAAAGAGAGGGAGCCTCAGTAGGACCGGCTGCAGGGAGTTTAGCTCGATTATTGTGGGGCTGGAAGGAGGAAGTTACAAGACTTAAGATGGGGCCACAACAGAAGCAGCTCTGTATGCCTTGCTAAGGATTTTAGAATTTATCCCACATACCATGATTTCCAGCAAGAAAGTATATCCACCCACAGAGGCACAGGCGAAAATTGAAGCTCAGGAGTAGAAAGTACAGATTGTTCGTGGCGAGATCAGAGACCAGAGGCAGAAGAGACAGGGAAAGGAGATTCCCCTCCTCCGGGACAGAATCAAGTCAGCTTTTCTCAGCATTGTAGCACCACTACCAAGAATAGAGTAAAAAACTTTTAAGGAAACCTTTTCTTGAATAAATGGAATGAATTGATGAGAGTAACAAAATTCAATCAAAAGTCCTAAAGAGATGGCTCTTTCAAGCTCCCCATGGGAAGATGGGCCCTAGATTTAGAGAATTGGTGAACTTTAAGGGAATGTGTATGTTTCATGTTAAAAACGTACATCATTTTCAGTGTAAAAAAGTCACGTCCTGTAATAATTCAGGGTCCCTGAACGAGGACCTGAACTGTTGCAGCACTAAGGACAGGAGGCTTTATTCTGCTTGTAGTTTAAGTCCGCTGGGAGATCCTTCAAACTGTTTGCTATCAGTCAGCACCTGTAACATGTAACCTGCTGAAGCCACTTCAGAACACAGCTACCTTGCTCAGCCAATGCAGCGGCAGCAAGTGGAGCTTTCCAGAATGACAGTGTGCAGAGAAGTCCCTCCACTGCCCACTAAGTCATGTTACCCTTAGTCTCGTCCGTTTTCATGCCCAGGGATGCCAGGTTGAAACAACCTTATGAAACGCTTGTTATTTTAGTAACACAACGAGCAGAATCAGCTAATTTCATTTGAACCTGTTTTGAGGCTGACTCATTACATTTCAAATATTAAGAACATCTAGTGAAAATTATGCTGAATTGGTGTCATCTAAATAATCATTGGGGTACCTGAGTCACGATAATGTCGGCTTATGTTAGAAGCCCTCCCCCAAGTACGCAGAACTCCCTTTCTTCCTGCAACCAGGTGCCTGGTGTTTTATGTACATCATTTCATTTCGTTGTCCCTAGCCTACATAATTGCTATTGTTAACTCCATTTTACAAGACAAGGAAACAGCCTCAGAAAGTTTAAGTAACCTATCCAGTCATTGTTTAAAGAAATCTAGGAAGGCCTATCTCACTCCAGAGTCCTTGGCCTACCTGTAGGAGCCTCTAAGAAAACAGACCCTCTAAGAAAAAAGACCTCCCTCTTAATTTTTCTGTGACCTTAAAACTTCTCTAAAAAAAAGTAGTCTTTAAAAATAAGACAAATGTTGAAGAAATGCAAGATGGTGATCACTTCCATATAACTCACTTCTGGGATATGTTTTTGGTGTGTTTTCTTCAATGAAGTTTTAATTTAAAAAACAGCAAAAGAAAGAAAGAAAACAGACCGCAGGGTCACTGTGTTGGCAGGTCCACTTTTTTGGAGAGATCTTTAAAAGGCCCTTTTGTACTGACCTATGATCACTGCCGTTTTTTTAATCTGAGCACCTATGCCATTGTTCTGTTCTGCTCTACGGAGGTGAAGATGACCGTGTTTCAGGAATAAGAGATACACAGAGGGACAGAACTGGAATGTGGCTTCTTTTTCTTGTGGCAGGAGAGCAAGAATATGGGGATACTGCATCTGACTAATGACTCAGCAGGTTTCTTCTGGTATCCTCTCCTCAGACCTGAAAGTCTGATTCGAGTATCAGATGTTGAGGTTTTTGTTGTTTCTGTCTTATCAGATAAAAGTGATTCGCAGATATAGGTCAATCTTCTACAAGCGCCTTCAAGTTGTTTAAAAAAAAAAACAGATTTGCAGAGGGTACAAAGAAAATAGAATCAGATTTAAAGAAAAAGAAATAGGCTTATCAGCACCAAAAATGTCACCCTTTCCAGAACTGAGATATAAAATTTACTGAACATTCTTTCTCTGCTGGGCTGAACTCCCAGAAGCTTTAGATTTGTTGGGGCCAAAGGCACACCAAATAAATTACACTGAGGGTCTTTTTGTTACTGAACTAGGCTCATTTTGCCCTACACTAAGCAAGCCACAGTGGTAAAGTTTACAGCAAAGCGAAGAGAAGAGAAGAGAGAGACACTATTTGCAAAGCAACTAAGCTGCAAAAAGAACAAAATTCAGGCGTTCCCTGCCGAAGGCAAGGGGCTGGGGTATTTATGGCATAACGAATAAAGCAGCAAAGCGGTCTGAGGTGTGGGAGGCGTTGGGGGCGTGGGGTAAAGTTATTGGGAAAAGGTGCGGTAATCTGTAACCCTTGATCTGTGCAGCTGTAACTAAGCCACAGGCCTCCGCACTCTCCAACAGGAGGGCACTTAGCACAATCTGAGGTTGCAGTTTTGGGCCCTTTGACATCAGAAGGTCACTGAGCGAACATTTGCGCATGCCCAATTGGAGGGTTGGGGGTGCTACTGGGTCTTAACCAGCCCAGATCAAAATAGACATTGTTGGCTCCAATTCCTGGGAAACAACTTGGGCTACGTGCTGCTTGGGGGACGTGCAAGTCTTGTGTAACCATGATTAAAATGATTTGTTAAGGCAGGTGAAATGGATTTGACTCATGATTAGCCACAGTTTCATTCTACCCTTATAAAGTCTTCTAAGTGCAGTCATCTTGGGACATTTCTATCTTAGAGGCCATATGTATGTTGGAGGTGGGGACAAAAAAACTTGAGCTGGATGCATAATCTATTGGAGAGAATCAAGATACACAGAATTCTTCCATCCACTCCCACCACCACCACATCCACCATCTCCCATTCTCCCTTTCCGTCTGTCACCTCCCCCGCAGCCTGCATCAGACATCACTGCAAACACAAAGAACCTATTATCATTGGCCTGATAGCGAAGAGGGTAATAATACCTCCCTCCAGCTTTCTTCAAAAGGATGCTGTTGACAATGAATATACTACTGTTTATTGTGTACTTTGAGTTTCTCAGAAGATAGTCACTGTATAAATACAAGGTATTATTACTATTATTACCACGTTAAACATGTGGTTAATAGTGGAAAAGTTCTTTCACAGTCCTAGCTGTAAACTATAGCTGTAAATTCTCTCCTTCTTTAAAGCTGTTCTAGAGACTTTGAACAAAGATACTACGGTAACATTTCAAGTACATCACTGCGCTTAATGAATACCAGCACTCTTGATTAATGACACTTGTTCAACATCACACTGACAAGAGTGTGTGTTTAAAAAAATGGAGTTTCTGCCTACTGTGATTTTTTTTCCTATTTAAAAAAAAAAAAACAGGCATCATCAGAGCTGAATTTTTTTTAGAGCTGGACTTTTTTTTAATTACCTTCTCGTCTCTGCAACTGCTGTTGTATTTTTCATTCGACAAGTACTGGGCTTTTGTCTCTCGCGGGTGCTTGCTACGAGAGTGTTATCACTCAAGAGATCTGCTGTAGGATCTGCTAAATGTCTCCGCAATCAGCAAGCTGGCTGCTACCCTAGCACGAGACCTCTACCCAGGGTGGAAAAGGAGGAGGGTGGGGATGGGAAGAAGGGCAAGCACTGCTGAAAGGCACTGGGTCACAGCTGACAGGGGACAGCCAGGTGCTGGGAATATCCATCACGGGGCCATTGGTGAATTGTAGGTGACTGGAGGCATACTTCACGGTGCTGTATCAGAGTTTATGTATTTTACTAACCTTATTTCATTGGGTTGAAGCTGTACAGTTTTATGAGCCCCCCAATCCTCTACTAGTTGGAAATAAATTCCTCCTCAGCTATATATCAGAGAATGACATTGGCTGTTGGCCCATCTCTCTGGGCAAATGCTCTGCTTGTATTTCTTCTTTTTCTTTCAGCCTGCGGGTAGGGGTGTGGAGGCGGGAGTGTTTCTGTATGACATGCGGGAAGGAAAAACCCGGTAGTTCAAGGTGAGGAAGGCAGTGCAACCTGAATCCCAGCTTGAGCCTCTTGTCGCAGCCCTGTCTTGCAAACTGTTCTGTCTGCTGGCGATTTGAATGGTTAGCACGACCGTCAGCTATCTCTGCACTCCAGCTTTTCTCTCTCCTGGCGGGAAGATCTGGGACACAGACTTTACAAACAGTAATAATAACCGTACTTTAGCTTTCGCATTTTTGCGGTTGTTACTATGTCATCATGGTAAATGACCATAATTGACCCCCACAATGAAATGTTGCCAGTATACATATGAATAGCAACTGCAGGCCAGCAGGCACATGCTTTGCAAATAAAAATTTTGCTGAATAGCCAAAACCTCAGGTTCGTTTGGGGACCTGTGTATTTCCAACTGATAATGGAAAATGATTTGTTTCTGAAACAGAGGAGTGCTGAATGCAGGAACCTAAATAGGAGGTCAGGGGTAAGTAAGTGTTAAAGGGAGATTTCCTTGGTTTGCAGGAGCCCTTGGGTTTTTGGGGGCTGACTTAGATACAGAGTGACAAGTCATGACACTCCACCTGAGCACGGAAATCTTCTAATTCTATTTCTCATTTAAAGGGCACACAGAACATACACACACACACTCTGTCTCTCTGTCTGTCTGTCTCTCTCTCTCTCTCTCTCTCTCTCATGCAAAATTTAACCATCTCTACCATCCCAAAGTTATCATCCACCTTTTCTAACCTTCTCTAGAACTGGCATGCAATAAGGATACAACAAAATCATGAGAAAAATGGCAATGCCAAAACACCTATCAATTCTTTGACGGTAACCGTGTATTTTAATATTGTGCTCAGGATGCAATTCCTGCTAAATTAGTCTTGACAATTTTCACCTGATTTGGTTGAGAAATCAAGATTGTTTCAAGATAGTTATTTCAATAAATAAATGAATAGGTGAATAAATGAATGAAATCTCTATCTGCTCCTATTTCTAGGGAACCTATTTTATCGGGCTTTTTTTCCCTCAAACTGGGCACCCTGCCCTAAAAAAACAAACAAAACAAAACACACACACAAACACACACACACACACACACACACACACAACCCAACACAGAAAGCAGGTACCTTGAAATTAGTTTTATATAGATTTGTGCAACCTACAGAAAGCTTGCTGGCTCAATCACTGTCATCCAGATCCAGTTAGTATTGCTCACACTGGATTTTGAAACCTGCCCCCAAAGTCTTCTCTTAATTCCCTGTCATGTTCCAGAAACAAACTTCTCTCCAGTTCTGCTCCTCTGCTTAGCGAGAACACTTTTAGGGAGAATAGCCAGCGGTCTCACATCGTTCTTGCTATAGAAATTGAGAAAGATCATGAACTTTTCATTATAAACAGATAATAATAGAAATTATTCAACTATTACTGTGATTCCCACATTAAAGGGAAATTGAGAAAGAACTTTGCTGGACAGTTCCTAACATTTTAGATCAACTATTTACAAGAGTACGATTCCTGTGGTTTCCTGAGGCATGCAGCTGTCTCCCCAGGATGACCTAGGACAGCCACAGGATAGAATACAATTGCGTTTGGACCATTTCAACCTTCCTAAAAATTCTCCTGTCTCATAGTTCCCCTACTGACCCAGGGCTTCATTTGGTTTGGTCAATGGCCCTTCTGAGGGGGTCAAAGCCCCACGGTATCCACTCCTCCTCCCCACTCTCCATGACAAGCAGGTTTTCTCCCTTATTCCTATCTCTCAACTCAATCAAATGCCTCTTAACTAGTCTTACTGCTTTCAAGGTTTTGAATCCTGTATGTGAAAATACAAAAGAGAGAAAATGCAGTAATATTTTAAAACAATATTAACTTTGTTAATATCTTGGAATTCCTTGGAAGGTATTTCTAATCTCAGAATGTATTTCCAAATATAATTCCCTTAATGGCAAGGATTATGTCTATCTTGTTCATTGCTGAAACTTCAAAATTTGGCAGTTAATAAATACTCAACAAATAAATGAATATAGAGATGTAAGTTTATTTAAAATCTTCCCTCTCTAGCTTAGAATACTTCCAGAAATGCCTTACAGGTGCCAATAAACTCTACTGGTACAAAACAATGAATATTTGTGTTTCATATTGCCATGGTCCTATCTGGAAAGCTATCCATCTTCCCATCCATCTACCCGTCATCTATGGAGCCATCCATTCATCCTCCCATTCATCCAATAAATCTTCGCTGAGCCCTAATCATGTGCCACACACTGTTTTAGGTGCTGGGGATACAGTTGTGAATAAAAAAGATAAAAATATTTTTGCCCTAATGTAGATTCTTTTTTAGGGAAGGAACATATCTACTAAGCAATTATGGAAAAGTATAATATTTTCATAATTGTAAGTGTTATGGAAAAAATAATAAATCAGGGAAGGGGAATAGGGAGTGCCAGGGACTGCCTTATTTTAGAGTGGTCAGGCAAGGCCTCCCTGATGGACATTTAAGCAGGAGGAGAGGAAGTGGACATTTGGGTATCTGAGAGGTCATTCCAGGCAAAGGGGTCAGTAAATGCAAAGTCCCTGAGATGGCACCATGCTTGCTAGTTAGTACCAAGGGGCCAGTGGTACTAGAGGAGAGCAAGCAGGAGGCAGAATAGTAAGAGATAAAGTCAGACAAGTAGCAAGAGGCCAGTTCATTTTGGACCTTTTAAGCACCTTGATAGAGGAATTTTTTCTTCAGGTAAGGGATATGTTCTGTTGCTCTTTTGTGAATAGACAACAGGATTGAAAACAAGAAGACTAGTTGAGAGGCAATGACCATAATCCATGTGAGAGATGATGGTGCCTTGGACCAAGATGACAGTGTTGGGGATGTGATTAGATTCTGGTGAGTAGATTTTGAATATTATTTGAAGATAAAGAGGCAGGATTTTCTGATGCATTGGATTTGAGGTGTGAGGAAAAGGGATTGAGGATGATTATATGGTTTCTAAGCTGAAAGGTTGAAAGAGAGATGGGGAAGACTGTGGGAGGAGCTGGAGTGAAAGGGGAAGGTCAGTTGTCTAGTCTTGGACAATGCTTTGGACCTTCCAAAGTCAAGATGAGACACAAATTGATCCCTTGATTCAACAACCCAGATACATTTTCAACAAGTCTCCAGCAAATGGGAATTAATATGGATAAAATGGGATATAATTATACTGGTAATGATCATAATAGCCAACACTTAACAGATCATTTATTATATGCCAGGCACTATTCTGGTCACTTATGCATGTTCCCAGCTAGAAAGTACATTTCCTTTGGCTATGGGCATAACTGTTACTAGGTTGGAGCCAATGGGATGTGAGTGAAAATGATATATACCTAAATTCTGAATTATTTCCAACTTGAAAACAAGCTGCTTTTACTGGACTTCGGTTTTTATTTCCATGAGTACTACTATTATGAACCAGCAACCCAGACTTCAACTTTGTAATCAGTGTTAGAGCTACAAGATGAAAGGAATTCAAGTTCCTAAAGGTGTGTGGAGTACAGTTACCCACCATTACAAACTGGCCTGTTACAATAGAGATAAATAAACTTCTATTTATTTAAGACTATTGGATCTTCTTTTTTACAGGAATATAGTATCTACCCTAATTAATATGTGCAGTTTTCTGAGTGGAAATGATAGTAGCATTAACCAGGCATGTGTAGAATTTGACTTTAATATTCTTTTTCCCAATTATGAAAGAGCAAGTTTCTTTATGGCATCTGAGCAGCTGTTTGTCAATCAGATACTGGCTCTTACCTCCTTCCCCAACTCCTACCCAAGCTGAAGCTGAAAGGAAAGTGATATTCTAGGTGATATGATCACAGTAGATGACACATGATGTATCCAATACAATTACTATCGCTATTGGGCACTGTTGCACCACTCAATTCTAGAGAAAAGCTACATTTCCCAGTTTTTCCATTAATTCTCAATCTCTCATCTCGACTATGAAAAGTGGACTACAGTTTGCTCTTATAGCATTCACCGATAAAGGATATTTTTGCTTCATTAGACACTTGCAGCTTCCTCTCTTTGTTCTTCTTGTGCTATGTTGCGAAGAACAACCTGTAATAAGCTGCTCCCACTTCACTACCAAAAATAAAACCTTCTCTTAAAATTAAATACTTTCATCTCAACTGTGCTAAATGCCAAATCTGGCACAAATAATTGAACAGTTCCATCCTCAAAATCTCCCCCAAAACATTGAATTCAAAAAAGTGTTTAATATGTAGGCAACATTTTCCTGGGCAAAAACATTCATGTGTTAGAAAGACCCTAACAATTCTGATCCAGGCCCCACCCTTCCCATCTCTCCTGCTACCACGCCCCCACACTCAGCAGAGAGTCCTTCCCCATCTTTCCTCGGCTCTTATTGTTAGCAGTGTTCATTTGGATCTCAGCATATGAGATCATTAGAGTTTATCTTTTTGAGTGCAGGTTCTGTCTCCACATGGAGCTTGTAAGCCAGGCATCATGGCATATCATCTGATGCAGCCCCAACTTCCAGCACAACCACAGCATGGACAGAGGGTGCTCAGTGAGAGCAGACTCACGATGATAAATCTCATGGAGCCCAGGGTTTGCAGGAAGCAGGGGCTAAGAAGGGAAACTTGAAAGGAAAAGGGAGCACCTTTCTCCACCAATCACACCCACACCTACACATACATGTATAAATTATTTAGTGATTAATAAAGGTTAAGGAGACTTACAATAGTTTTGTTTTGTTTTGTTTTGTTCTGTTTTTTTCTGATGGACCAGTGTTTAAGCTTATATGGCTCCCCTCAGGACATCTCTTGAATTAGAGTTCTCAATTTAATAGGTAGTACTTGAATTTAACGATCACAAGAACATGGGATTAGAAGACTGGTATCTAATATCTAATACGATATGGGGAGTATTTTATAAGAATCTTAGCATAGACCAAGTCCTTATTTCTACCTCTGTTCAGGTGGAAGATATTTTAAAGCTCCTTTTCCCATGTACTTTGCTGATTCATAATTACCAGGTTTACTCTTGTATATTTATTTATTTTTTGTTTACTCTGTCAAAAGTTAACTTTGGTATTCATCTCTGTGAATAATACCGAGAATGATATTACCGTGATATACGTCCCAGTCTGGAAAGGGCATGTACCAACATGACATTCTTAATAGATGTCAGTTTTACATAAACATTGTTTTAGAGGCAGAAGTCAGGATTCCTCAGGCAAAACAAAAATAAGCCTGCAATTACAAACTCATCTTAAGGGCACTTTTCCCTTTCATTGTAGTTGTTTGGAACAGTCTCTTTAAAGTTAATTTCCTAATTCACCAGATAGGCAATGGAGCAAAAGGGTTAAGGAAAGAGGCTGTGGAACCATACTGCCTGGACTTAAGTCCCAGGTCCATCACTCACTAGCTGTTCCAACTAGTGTGCATCGTTTCTCTTCACTTCCATTTCTTATGCTGGAAAAACTGGAGGGGAAGAGCATCCATCTCACTGGGTAGCTCTGAGTATTGGGTGAATGAAAGCATACAGAACATGGAGCACATGGCCTGGCACCTGGTAAACGCCAAAGGATACTAGCTATTCCTTGGGGATGGTAAGTATTCTAAATAAACCAAGTGCTGAAATATCCATTTGACTTTTCATTTTTCTGATGAGAGAATGTAAATCAACATTTTTGTCCTATTTGAAGATTTAATTCCCTCTTTTTATCTCCAAATGAGTTCCATTCTAAGAAGAAAACAACCTCAATAAGGAAAAATGCACTGGAAGATAGAAAAAAAAAAAAACTGATTGTGATTCTCCTTTTTCCAAAAGTATTAACCAAGGGTTTAAAAAATTATTCAAACTTAATATTGCAGTGCATTGCATTGCCTACATCTTCATAGTCTTTAGGAGGGCTGATTCAGGGGATAACCCTAGGGTTAACTGTAAAACAGGAAATGGCCCTATGTCCCATTGGGACGTCCTTTCCCTCACTAGAGGTCTATCCTGGGTCCCATTTCCACTGTCTCAGAGGTTATCCAAACTTGAAGAATACCTGTGAAGATGTTAATTTGGTCTTATTTCTTCAAGTATAATTTCATTTGAATAGAAAACACCTAGAAGGAAAAATGCTGGGCTGGTTTAGTGGGTACTTCCTGTCTCATCCACCCATCACATACCATACTTCTTTTTTATGACGACTGTCTTTCGCCCTACTCCACCCACCATGTCCTCTGTGATCCTGCCTTCTGATCCAGGAGCTGGCATTTGTCCTTGGCTAGGACAGTATCATCCTTGAGACTTTCAAACTTGGGACAGAGAGGGGCAGAGTAGTTTCTCTCCTGGGTTAAAACTGTAAGATATTAAACTCAGGAAGCACTGGTGGCCACATTTACATCACACAGAGAGAGCTAGCCCCCAGGAGAAAGAAAAATGACACTGATGCAGAGAGATGAGACATAAAGAGTTTGGGAAATAGTAGAGATGCTGATTCCACAAGACTTATTTTGAGAGGTGGGAAAGACGGGAGGCCAAGCAGTTTTCCTGCCCTTCCCACAGCTGTTTTAGCTCCTCTTTGGCATCTAGAAGACACCTCTTATGCTGCCCTTCAGAATCCTCCTGACCTAACTTCTTGTGGCAGCCATGCTGTGGCTACTGGCTCAATGCAGGTTTCCATCAACTTCTTGAAGCTACAGTTCGACACCTTCTGACAGAAGGCCCAAACTCTCCTTCTCATTTCCTACTTGGGAACTTCTGTGATGCCACAGTGTGGGGATCTGCACCCTACTCCTATATGTACAATATGGAAGTCCAAGGGACTTAGTGCCCACGGTCTCGCCATTGACCAATGGATGTCAATGGATAAAGGCACTCGCCTTTTGTCCGCATGTGTGCTTCATAAGGGTCTCGGAGAATTTGAGCACTTGTCACCCAATCCCCTGGTGCAATTAGGGAGGCTGACTTAGTCATTACTCCTGAATCGGCTTTTCCTCCTCCCTTGTTTCTCTCCCTCAGCCCCATACCCCTATTCCCTGGCATTATATTCCCAGATAACCTCTAAGGAATCCTTTGTGTCAGGCTCTGCTTCTGAGGGACCCAGGCTAAGACACCCAGGATTCTTTCAGCAAATTTCCTTTGGGTTATATTTCAGTCCTGATTAATTGATATGAGTTTAAAAAAAAAGTCTTAATTTCTAGTCACAGCTAAGTAGGTAACACACTAACTGTGACTTTGAACACAATGAGTGGTCTAAATACTTCAGTTTATCATCTATAAAATGGTAGAATTGGTCTCATTTCTAAGATTCCTTTCATCTTTAAGATTCTATGGTTTGAAGAAAAGGCTTCATGTCTCAGAGCAATGAATGTCTAGTGGTGGCAGTGCAGACACTGGGACAGTCAGTTGCCCCTGTGTTTTGAGTCCCTCAGTGCTCATGTTCCTGGCAGCCAGGCCAGAATTCTTGATTTTCATGTGTCCCCTGTCCAGGACACCAGGGAGGAATTGGTGATGGTGGTTACACGTGGGAGTGGAGTTTATAAATTATTTCCCTAACATATCTGAGTCTCTCAGGCTGCTCCAAAAAAATCTTTGGATTATCCTTGGTGTAAAATTAATTATATTCTTATGAAAAAAGTCAATTCATGAAACAAAATTCTATAGAAGTTCTTGGAAGTCTCTTTCATCTGTGAAAACTTGAGTCTCATAGGATTCTGGAACATTCCTGCAACTTCTCTTGGTTTCCAGATTCTCGAACTTGAAATTTTGACTTCAAGTGCATTTCTGTCTTCCTCTTACACCACACATCAGACTCTTTCCTTGGGGCCTTCTGTTATTAAAGTGCACACATTCCTGGTGACCCTGCCTAGGTATTCAAGGCACCTCTGTCATCTTTAAAACTCTGTGCTGTGAATTAACATCTGAATTCCTTGTCTTTGGTGAGAACTGATTGTTCTTCCAATTTTTCCTTCCACTTTGCTATCTCCCCAAAGATGTGACCAGGGGAAGTAGAGAGTACAAAAACTTCTATGGTGAAAATGAAACAAAACTATTCCAAAAAAATCCTTATACTTGGTGTGGAAAAAAATACAGATTAATGACCTAAATGAATCAAAATAACTAGAGACATTACTAAGAGCAAATTCCTAATATCCCAAGCCATTTTGAAGATGAGAGTAATCGACCTGCAGGGACAGCTGACACAGCAAAATCACAGCAGGGGACTGAGGTCAGGCAGTGGAGGACATACTTAGCTCCTCTTAGTACATTTGGGCAGAGGAGAGGGGAGACGGAGGAGCATTTAATCATAGGACAGAGAGGATGACTTCAGAGTAAATAGTGTCTGGATGATCAATGTTTCGGGACAACAGTGAATCCCAAATTTGTTGTTTGAACCACAGAAAACCAGAGAGGTTTATAAAACCCTCTTCACTAAATGGCATTGAGAAGGCAGTGATTTGTGGCAAACATTTTTTGTGGATCCCATTTTATTATAAGTGCATTGCATTATTGTCTTGCATGAATTTATACAGGAGAAAATAAAAACAGCAATCACCAGGAAAATTTAAATGCTATTGAGAAATGTGTTTGCTTTAGAAACTAAACTGAGAAATCACAAAAATAGAGACAAAGAAGTTTTTGCAAAGCATATGTCAGCTCTGATTTTTTTTAAAACTGGCTTTGGGATTTAGAAGATCAAAGGGAAACGCCGTAGAAGCCGCTGCTGTCTGGACATGTCCTAGGCTAGCTTTCCCAGTAGGCAGACTAGTCACAGATCTCAACAGAGCAGGGAAGTGGGGGACAAGATCACAAAGAGGCAGGTTCCTCTTTGATGAATGTGTCCAGAATTTTGCAAACAGAAAAACATCTACAAGGAAACTGTTTTCATTTCCACATCACGTTAAGTAGTGTCCTTTTGGAAACTAAACTTTCATTTTGAAGAACGTATGAAGGTAGGGGTAGGGCCCATCTCTCCGCTGGTGGCTTCTGTGAGGCCCTTTCCAGGGCCCAGATGGAACCCCAGTGGACACAGTGAGCCCTCTGAACTGGAGGGAAGATGGGATCAAAGGGGCCCCAGCCTAACCCTATGCCGACTTCTGCCCAAGGTAGCACTGCCTGGAGAATCAAGAGCTGCACTTTGCAGAACAGTACTTTTTGTTGTTGCTGCTGTTCCTTCCCTCCCTCCTCTCTCTTTCTTTCTGTCTTTCCTTTCTTTCTTTCTGCCTGTGTTAAGACCATTTAACATGAAATCCACCCTCTAAAACGTTAAGTGTCCTAATAGCATCACTAACTACAGGCACAATGTTGTACAGCAAGTCCCTACAACTCATTGATCTTGCAGAACAAACTTGATGCCCACTGAGTAGCAACTTTCCACTACATTTTTTCCCTCTTTTTAAACTGAGGTATAGTTGACTTACAATGCTGTGTTAGTTTCTGGTCTACAGCATAATGATTCGGTTATACATATGTATATATATTCTTTTTTAGATTCTTTTTTGTTATAGGCTATTCCAAGGTATTGCATTTAGTTCCCTGTGCTCTATAGTAAGATCTCGTTGTTTATCTGCTCTATACACAGTAGTGTGTATCCCCCCTACATTTTGATAGTTTACAGTAGATGATGAAAATGAAGAGGCATTTCCTATTGAAATATTTTCTGAGATTCTTGGACCAAAACAAGCGATAATTCCTGTATCTAAAAGCAACTGTGGACTCAATCAGTCCTTGCCCTAAAATTCATAGCCATAAAAACCAAAAATTAACTGAGTTTGATGACTCAGTGCATTTTTTTCCCATTTGCCTCTATTACCATATTCCCACCCAGAAATTTTTCAAGTAACCTTTTCCCTCAAAGGAAACAACTGGTGGACTATATCCTGAGGCCTTCCAATTTTCCTATAGAACATGAGACACTTCCCCTCAGGAGAAAGAATGGGGGAGGCTGGGGCATCCAATCTGGTATGACTAATCCTGCATTCTTTTACTGCTGACTTTGTTCCCAAGAAATCCTTTTATGTGTTAGTTTGGAGAAACTTTGTCCATCTCATTCCTCTTGGTGGTTGCTCTCTTGACTTCCTGTTGAGTTACACATTGGCTATAAATTGTCCCTCACCAGAAAGGGGACCTTTTAAAACAGGAACTTTCCTGTAAGTTATTGAAATAATTATAGGAAATGGTTAAAAGGTATTAATATCATTTCAGAGGCGTTTACATCATGTGCTCTCCAAAACAAATGCTCGTTCCAAAGGCCAAAAGATTGAGCACTAAAATTCCAGTGGCATTCTGGTACTGAACCAAATCCTCTGAGAAACCAGCGGACCGGCTTACTCTACTGCCCACAAAATTTATCACACTCCTGGGTGTAAAGCAAGGCAAAGAACTTTATTTTCTGTGTTATGTATTTCAGTAAACATGTCTCTGCCCCTAAAAGGATATTAGTTTTAAGGGCCCTGAAGACTTTGAGCTCCCTGAGACTTTGACATTTTGAGATGATTGCAACTTGGCCACACAGGCAGAACAAAATCTCTTGTTTTTCACAAAATTTTAAATCTATTACCTCATCAGTTTCGCAGATTTACATTAACAGCAGTTATTTGTAGTAACATCGATCAAGTGGACGTATAGATGTTACAATACTAAACAGACTCATGTCTCTCATTTCCTTTTCTTTTTTATTGGGCAGAGAGGGGGATTTAAAGAAGTGAGAAATTTGATTAAAATAAGTCTTGGGATTCTATTTATTTTGTAGGCTCCCCCACCCCTGCTTCAATGTCAATTCAGAAACTTGGCTGTGAGAAGGACGTTGTTAAACATTGGAGAATCCATCCTGATTTCTTGAAAGCCCCTGCTGTCACTGTTCAGCCACTCAGTTTGAATCTTGTCCAACACGATTCCTGAGAAGCCAGGCGAGAGCTGGCTGGAGAGAAGTGGCCGAGCTCTTCAGCCTTTCTCAGCTCTGCTGGAGAGCAGAGGCGAACAGCAGCAAGACTCCTCTCCTGCCATTCAGAATTGAGGTGGGACCACCTGGGGTTTCCAGTTTTAGAAGGTAACTCTTTGGGCAATTAGAAAATCTCTGAGCATCTGTCTCCCCTGGCATTCAGGTAAATTAATAATACTAAGCATTTCTAAAATAAGAAGTGGGTTATAAGATATGCCAAGGTATCACCAGCATAATTTGCTCAGTTACCTTTTCCCCAAAGGAGCCTCATCAAGGTGCAGTCCTACAGCACTAATGCTTATGAGCTTATAGTCCTGGAATAGCTATTTCCCACAGATTCAAGACAATGAAACTTCATTATCATGCCCCCTTATTTAACTCCAATGCCCAGGACAATGATTTGTTTTAATGTCCTAGTCGAAACCTCCTGCAGCAATATTTTTTCAGGTAATAGCTTCCATTCATAATGCTAACAGCTCTTGAATTCTCCAGTCAATTTGGCTATTAGGAGCCTCTCTTTTCTCTGACTTCCTAAGCTTTACGCCTTGCCATTTGCAGTCCAAACTAAATTTAAAAAAAAAAAAAAAAAAAAAAAAGCACAAATGTTACATGTGGCATTTGGGATGATTAGATAATTCTAAAATCAACAGGAGCTTTGTCCCAAGGTACATATATTTCTTCTGTGCTTTCCGTAAACAAGAATAAAAGAACGTTTTTAAAGTTTCCAAAAATTAAATGAAACTCTTCTTATCGATGAATGATAAGATTTTTTTTTTCAGTTCCTGGAAGAGAAAGCTATTTATTTATCATTTTAAACTCTTAAGCTTCCCAACCAAGTTTCTTTCCAGCCTGAAATTTGTGGAAGACAAAGCCTAAAATTATTTCCTGGTATAGATCTGATAACCTTATATGTGTATAATTTGTGTTACATAGCAGTGTAGTAAAATAAAATGACTTTGAGGAACAAAGTTAGAATGACCTGGATTTGATTCTCATACCATTACTTACAACCTATTTTTCTTGGGAAAGTTTTCTCATCTGAAAAATGGGGTAATAATATTACCTAACTCACAAAGTTGCTAAGAAGGATTTTAACAGGCATTTTTACCTATATCTCTGGAATTCACTTATCATTTCCCCCTTGCCAATGCAATAATTTCCACATAGGACCTGTGTGGTTCCAGGGAAGATGATCCTGCCCTCCTGCATGTGATCTAAACTAAGCAATCAACATGATCTACCCTCTGGCCTGTGGGTAACAGAGATAGTTTCATGGTGGTTTGAACCAAGTTGTATCTCGAGACTTTTGAGGAATATGTCAGTATAAAGAATCTCCTTTTCCAGCTAGACATGAAACAGAAAATATGCTTTGGGTACTCTTGGCAACCATCTTAGGACCACATGAGAAACAATAGAAGGGTTGAGTGGTCAAATGTACCATTACCTGATGCCAGCTCAACCTCTGGAGTGTCCAGTTACATAACCCTGCTAACTACCCGTGTGTAAGCCAGTTTGAAGAATGTTGACGGTGATGATGATGATGTAACAAACATGTTAAACACATAGGAAATGATTAAATGTGATTTTATGTTGTTTTCTCTAGTCCCTGCACATGTTACTTAGTGGGTGAAAATTTCCCCCATGGCACTATGTGAAAACTCCAGAAGCCCCCGATTCCTCTGCCTATACTCAGGTAATAGAAAATCCTACATTCATTCTGAGTCATAAAACATAGTCTCACTTTGGAAATGTCAAGTCTCAAAAGTTCAAGATTGCAAGCCACCCTTCAGTCTTCATTCAGAAGGAAGCCTGGTCCTCCTTCCCTCCAGTTTCCAATCGGCAAGCCACCTGCCTCCTCCACTCACCTCCTCCTCACCTCCCGGGTCACAGGTAACGGGAGGAGAAAGACCAAGGGAATGAACTGGACTAGCTCACACTCAGCTGGTGGGTGGTTAAGCAAGCAGTATTCTGGCTTCCTGCTGTCTGAGCCCGACATCTGTAAAAAGCTGACTCTCTTTTTGGACACACCCACTTCAGAAGCCCCCACTGACCCTCTCTGGCCACAGCTTTCCCGACCACAAAAGGCCAGTTTCTATCCATGGGGGCACTAGTCCTCATCAGCTTCTGTTTCTCTGGCCATCCATACCTCTGAGATTTCTCTGTTGGGATTCTCTCATCCTGTGGCTGGAGCCTCATTGACCTTATTCAAAACAACTTTTTCATGCTGTAAAATCATCCACATGGTGCAAAATTTGCAAAATATATATAAACTCATCTTTGGAAACATTCCTTTGCCACAAATTTGTAATTAAAAAAAAAATCATGAAAACAGCCAAACATCAGAACAAGTCTAAATGGCCTGAAATTTAATCAGAAAGAAGAAAACATGTTTGAGAAAACAGGTAACTAAAACTAAAAACAGACCAAATGGCTCGAAGACTCATGAAATGTGGCAAATCTGCTCCCATGATTCACCCAAATTAGCAGTACTTGAAAAAACTCATAGCTGGGAACATTCATTTTTAACCAGCCTGTAGTTTCAACCTGCTTTGGATGAAATCCCCTGGTACCAATCATAAGATGGCTGTGTGATCCTGGGGACCCCATCTATGTGCTCCCTGACTTCACAAAGCTCCTGCTGGAGTGGAGCTTCCATTTCTTCTGTAGCTTTATCCTCCCTAAAGACACCCCTTTCTTTTAGCCACTACTCGTACAAGCAGATACAGAAGCCCTATTTATTCCCCCAAAAGTATGCTGATGCTGATGAGCAAACGCTCAGCAATGTACTGTTACCATTCCATCTCAAATTTCTCCAGTCCAACAGCTACAAATTTCAACTGCCAAGATCAATATTTCTTTGACTCTACTTGGGTAGCAGGTTATCCCTGAAGTGTATTTTTAATTTTTTCTTTGGGTAACATGACCTTATTTTGGACACCCGAAGTGTGGCATCTTGGCTCACATCTATTTTCATCATGTAGCTTAGTGGATTTTTGCAGGGTATCCAGGCCCTATCACATCTGTGGGGGCAGGCACATGAAAGCTACCAGCTCCCTTTTTTGCTGGTCCTATTGTGGGACAGAGGCAGGAGTTAGCCAAGTGTGGTCAACGTTCTTAATTATTTGTCATATGAATGAATAACCAATCCATGTAAAGTAGCCATTTCTTTACCTCCCAGTTTTAGCTAATTTGAATTTAGGATGGGATACAAATGTGTATTTAGATTTTCAATGGTGATTCCTTCCTAATCACAAATCAGTATAATTTCTTGGCCAAAGGACTCTGGAGGAAAAGAAACTAAATGCTGGTTCTCCTCAGGGACTGTATATTCTTAGAAATATCCTTGCTGAAGTCTTACTAATGTCCTGCACTTTGTAGACCACGTAGTACCTCTCTCCCACAGCTCCCATCGCGCCAGGAGAAGCCTTCTCAAAGAAATACCCACGGAATCTCAGGGCTTTCTGCAGCCATCCTTCCCCTCTCCCCCTTACCCTTGCATCAGCATCTCCGCTCCCTTGGCAGGCTTCACAAAGGGCTGCACCCCAGGAGAGGGAAAGGTAATGGTGTGTGTTTGTCTTGCGGGTGCACTCACATTTCAGACTTGTCTACAATTCCAACAAATGAAAGGAGTTGTTAAACCATAACAAAAGCTAAATAAAAAGAAACGTTAAACTGAAAAACGAATAGAAACTGTCATTAGGTGTAACCGAAACAGTCTGTGTGTGGCTTCTGGGAATGACAAGTAAACAATAAACATTAAATGTTGTCAAGTAGCTTCAACAAAAAGTGTTTCCATACATGTGCAAATAGGGAGATGTGCGGAGCCGGCGCTGGTCGCGGGAGCTTTGTGGGCAATCACTTGGGCATTGAGTGGAAAGCCCCCGTCTGCCAGATTTGCCTTTTTCCCCCCTGCAGCAAGGCTGACAGGAATTCTCTCTCTCTAATTGAATATCCAGTAGTTCTCTACTCTCTTTTAGGCTGCTAACTTAACAGAGCCCTTAAAGAAACTGTTGGAAAAACTAGTCCCTTTTTTTAGATTATTTTGGAGGCAGACTGTTTTAAAGCCAAAGACTGCAGTACCAGCACTCGTAGCACGTATTCGTAATAAAAATGGAATTCTCTTTCCACTCTACAATGATAGTGCTTTGCAGAAATAAATACTTGGGTGATTTCCTATTTTCTCCTTTCCATGAATCAGAAGCCCCAAACTCCAATGCCCACCATGACCAGGAAATTTACAAAAATGAGTGACGCGGCTGAGTGCAAGGTCAGCGTGAGACGAGGTGTAGAGACGGGGGCTCAGGACAGTGAAGAGCTTACACAGATCCCATAAGTACATCCATTCTGCAACCTGTAAAATTTATGCTACCCAAATAGCACATTCTCCAGGCTGAATTCAGCCCACAGGCTAGATGTAGCAGGCCACTATTTATTTTGAGGTAATTAAATGAAAATTAATTAGAAGAGCTTAAAAAAACCAATAGTCTACCAACCAGAGTTTTGGTTAAAAGTCCAAGTCAGGTATATCCTAAAGGAAATCAAGATCTCCCTACTTTCCACTCCCCTCCCCCAAATAAAACAAACACTAATGGATCATAAAACACTCTTTGTTTTGCTGACAAAACCACATATTTGAACAATTATTCTATCATTAATTGTGACCTTTACAGTAACTCCAATTACATGTTGCTTTCATGCACTAGTCATTTTCATTTTGATTTAAAAACAAAAACAAAAAACTAGACATTTGCAGAAGAAAAGGGTAATCTGCATACATTGCACACCTTGAACATCTGGGCTGGAAAGAAACTTCTCCAGCTTCATCTTGTAGTGAATGTAATATTCGTTAACTCTGCAAGAATCCAATGTGAAATAATGTCTTTATCGAAAGGTAAGCATCCTGCCTTGACTGTAGCTGTTTACAGTGATCTTAGCAGGTACTAGCAAATATAACCTCCGTGCCCAGGTCTGAAGATACATGTTTTCCAAATGAAGAAGCAGAGTGTTATAATGACCTAGTTTTCTGTACCAGGTCACAGGCTATCCACATATATTATCTATTTTCATTATAATGTTTGTTTATTATAATGATCCCTGAAGATGGTTATTATCTACAAGGACAAGGAGACAGAGGCTCAAGGGAGGTCAGATGACTTGTGATAGAGAAGGCTCAAAAACTCAATCTCAGCCACACGGATTTTTATTTTCCTTAAACGACATTGATTTCTTAAGTTTGAAGGAAAAATATTGTGCTTATGACAGTTCTTATGTGTTCGGGTTCTCATTTTTTGTTAACGTTATTTAGAAAGAAAAAGTTGTGGTTACTCTCCCTTTAGCAAGTTCAGGATTTATAAAGACCCTTGGATATTGTCATCTCCTTGCGTGCCTTTCTTAGACTTAAACACAGCACAACCAGTGAGTCAAGAGACACACTGCTTTCCATTTCCTTACATTTCTTGGGCCGACTACCATTGGCAGCTGTGGAGGAGAGGGTAGTAACAATTGAGGAGAAAGGAAAATGGAGGCTGGTGCCCAGCTGTTGAAGTTAACCCGGAAGAGTCTGTGTAGACTGATGGAAAAAAGGGGGCTCCATTGTCAGAGAAGCTGTCAGCGCCCCCTCCTGCCCAGGGGTTCAGGTAACTAGTAATAGGAGTAGCTGCCAAAGGTTGTGAACTCTTTCATGCAAAATCCTTTGCACTTTAACTGTTGGCCTAAAAAAATGCAACCATGCTTGTGAGGAACCCAAATCTCACCTTTTTCAGCAGGAAAAATCTCTTCCACTTCATAGATAGGAAAAATTAGCAGAGACCTCTCCAATGATTTCTGACTTACTTGTGTCTCATTTTCCCTCCTATTTCTGCCTTTTTTTCCCTCATCCTGTATTAGTCTCTATTCTGTTTTGTAGTTTTTGCAATGTGAATTTTAGTTCCATTTCATCTATTTTTTATGCTTAAAATTTTAATATTGTACAGATTAAAATCTTATTAGTATTCTTGGAAAAGTCTTTTTTCCCATAGACTTTCATGAGTGAAAAACGTTCTAAATAGATAAATAGATGCTAATAGAGAAATACCATAAATAGATGTGGCTAAAACATGAGTTTTGGAGTAACATTGACTTTCATTCATATCCTGTTTCTGACACTTCCTTTAAGTCCAAGCTTCGGCCACTTAGCAGCCATGTGACCTTAGTTACTGAAACTTCCTGCGCCCTCTCTCTAACATGATGACAGTAATAAAATTTTCTGACTCCTCAGGACTTAGAAAATAAAGCACTTAGAGCAATGCCTGATACATAGTAAATTGCTATAAAATGTTTGTTATTATTACTGTTAATATCTCCTTGGTTTTATGTAAGTTACTCAAACTTTCCAAGATTCAATTTATTCATCTGAAAATTGGAATAAAAGTACTTTCTTCTTGGAATGTTGTTAATTCTAACTGATGTGATCTATGTAAAACAGAGTTTCAGCCAACATGTTCATCTAGACAGTACCCTCGGTAAGTGATGCATTTTCCATGCAGCTGTCAAAATTTGACCTCCTCATCGCCAAAGGTCTTCACCTCCACCTCACCTCCTTGGCTCTCCTGTACACTCACTCCTGTCAACATCTGGAAGAGACAGGGCTCTAAAGTTTTAGGTTCTAACATCCCCACTCTCTGATCACAGCTTGCATTGCCCTGTCAATCCTCTGCTGGCTAAAATCCTGACCTTGGATCTAGTTGTCAGCCCTCCTGCCCTCACACTGAGGCAACCAAGTGCTCATGGGGAGAGCCACACAATGGCAAAGACTGTGCCACAAAAAAAAAAAATTATCATTTCCAACAAATGGGGACCCTAACGGTGCCGCCTGATCTTTTTATTCTCTTAGTCAATGCTTTCTTTTATGCTTTTTGTGATTATTCAAACCATCTCCACTTTCCTTAATTCTTCCTCTTTGCTCTTAGAATATCTACTTAACAAGACAGTAGAAATTTCCAAGCAAGAACTCCAGCAGTACGAGCACAGGTAAGTGGCCAAGTCCTCAAGTAATCTTCTAGGGAAGGTGGCAGAGCCATCTCCTCCTCCCACACCTGCCAATCCCTTCCCCAGGGCTTGGAGTCAGGAGTCTGCTCGTGCTAATTCTCAGATGTGAACTCCATCTGCATCTGCCAGGCAGGAGATGCTGCCCGCATCTCAGGATAAAGAGAGCTAGCATCTTCATTCGAATTCTTAACACCTTCTTCCTTCTTTCTCCTCAAGGACTTTTCTCTATTTGTTGTTTCTTCTCCTTACTGTAGGCTCTTTTCCAACACAATTGAAAGAGGCTGTTTTCTCTGATATTAACAGGAAAAAAAAAGTGCCAAATGCCCTTCTTTGGCAAATTAAAGATGGCCACAAACTCTGTGCCTCTTTATTCACTGAGTCCAGCTAACCTACTTCATTAGGAGAGCGAGATGTCAATCCAATCTGTCCTTCTCCCTTGTAACCATCTCCACTTCAAGTGCTGCCTATCATCTTGCCTCCAAACTGGTCCTCCAGCTCCCAGCTCTGCCTCTCTCTAATATGTTCTTTGCCTTCTAATGAAAGCAATACTTTCAACTAAAACTAAGGTCATATCACTCCATTTTTTAGAAACCCACTAATGATTCCCCATTGCCCACAGTATAAAGACCAAATCTTAGCATGCCAAGCCAGTGTTTCTTCCTATAACCTCTATGTATTTTACTCTCCTGATCTCTCACCACTCCATCCTCATGCTTTTGGCTTCAGTTGGACTCAGTATTTTGCAGCTTCCTGAACACACCATGTTCTCTTTGCCTCAGGACCCCTGGACTTGCTGTTTACTCTGCCTAAACGCCCTTTTCTCCTCCCAACTTGTCTGGTCCCACCTTCTTTTTCTGTTCTCAGCTTGAACCTCACCTCCTCCAGGAAGCCCTCTCTGACTTCCTATGCCTGAATTCGATACCCTATGTTCTCCCATAACACTCTATTCTACTTTTATCTTCTCCAAAGAGGTATTACCCAGCATTTCAACTGTCTGTCAACTCTCCTGCATCTCTAGCAGACTAAGAACTCCCTGAGGGCATGAAGAGGGACTTGTGTATTGTTACATCCCTAGTGCACTGAACTGTGCTGCGTACCTAGCAAGTGCTCAAAGTATTAGTTGATTTGAATTGAATTTTCTTATCTGGAGATCTGGGTCTGGGATAACAGGAGCTATATGTCCTTTTGGCATCTGAGTCCTTTCCTTATACACTGTTTAGGAAGATGATCCCTGTGAGGCAGTCTATGCCTTGACCTTGCCAGTTACTTTCCCTGGGCCTTGGACCTTATCCGACACCAACATCACCATTCTGGTAGCTAGAGCCATACTTCCTACTGACAGACTTCTTCAATATTAACTACTAGCTTCTGCATTTCCAGGGCAGTTCAGGATGGTGGAATTAATAACTCAGCACAAAAACAAACTTGGATGTTAATCTCATTCTAGCATTTGCTGACTCTGAATCTGGGTAAATATCTTAGCTTCTCTGAGCCTCAATTTCCTCCCATGTAAAATAGGGTAAGAACATTTACAAATTGTTATGAGAGTAAAATGTGTTTATTATATTCACTGACTAATCCAAAGATTCAATAAATACTAATTTCCATCATCAGTGACCTTCCTTCTTCTGTTTTCTCCTAGGTAATACATGCATTCCTGAAGAGATAAACCGTGCTTTTCTTTAAATTCTCAGATCTTGCACACCAAACTGGGTCTGACAAGTTTATTCCCTGACTCAGTAAGTGGGTCTAGACTGGGTCCTGACCCTCAAAATTCTTGGTTCTGCAATATTTAGTAAATGTAGAATTGAATTTGAGGTATGTGTTTAGTAAACCTTATTGTCAACACTCAAATCAAAAAGAGTGAAGATTATCTTTGCTTGTTGGCATTCCCTACTGCATTGATCAGGAATGCACTGCCTCACAAATAGAAAATCTGACTATTCTGACTTAAATAAATGAAGGTCTATTTTTCTTAAATAAAAAGAAGTCCAAAGTGAGACAGCACTAGGCTGGGGTAGCTGCTTCACACTGACTTGACACTAACCCAAGTTGTCTCTGTCCCACTCTGCCATCCTCAGCATATCATTGCTGTGCTAGTCAATGCATGATTGCAATGTGACTGCCGTATTCAGGTGCCACAAGCATGTAACGGGCAGAAAGAGGGGAAAGGAGCAAATGGAAAGCCCAAGGTACCACAGAAACCTCTCTCCAAAAAGACTTCCACTAACATCTCACTGGTCTTCTCTGACTTGAGCACCCATACTGTGAAGTGCCGGTGGCCAAGATGTGCAGCAACATGAAGTCTCATTCATCGCTGATGAGAAAGCAAAATGGTACCACCCCTTTGGAAAACAGTGTCGGTTTCTCAGGAAACTAAACAAAGTTTCCTGCCATATGATCCAGCAATTGGGCTCCTTGGGACTTACCCAAAAGAGTTGAAAACTTCTGTCCACACAAAAACCTGCACACAGATGTTTATTGCAGCTTTATTCATGATTGTCAAAACTTGGAAGCAACTAAGATGTCCCTCAGTAGGTGGATAAACACATCGTGGTACTTCCAGACAACAGACTATTACTCAGTGCTAAAAAGAAGTAAGCTATCAAGCCATGAAAAGATATGGAGGAAATGTAAAAGCATATTACTAAGTGAAAGAGCCCGCTGGAAAATGCTACATACCGTATAATTCCAACTATATGACTTTCTGCAAAAGGCAAAACTACTGAGACAATAAAAAGATCAGTGGTTGCCAGGGGAGAGGAGAGGGACTGAGAAGAATAGGAGGAGCACAGAGGATCTTTAGGGCAGTGAAACTATTTTGGGTGCTACCATAATGATGGACACATTTGTCCAAACCCACAGAATGTACAACACCAAGACTGAACTGCAAGATAAACTGTACTATGGACTTTGGATGATTATAATGTGTAAATGTAGTTTCATCAGTTATAACAAAGGTACCATTCTGATGGAGATGATGATAACAGGGGAAGCTATGCATATATGGGGGTGGCAGTATATGGGGAATCTGTACCTTCTCCTCAGTGATGCTGTGAACCTAATACTTACTGCTCTAAAAGAATATCTATATATTTTTTAAAAAGACAACCCAATTGAAAAGTGAACAAAAGATTTGAAGAGACTTTGAACATTTCCAAGGAAGGCTTGCAAATGGTCAGTAAGCACATAAAAAGATGCTCAACATCATCAATTATTGGGAATTACAACTCAAAACCACAATGAAATATCACTTCATACCCACTAAAATGGCTATGATCAAATAGAGAGACAGTAACAAGTTCTAATGAGAATGTAGAGAAATTGGAAGACTTGTACTAGTTACTAGTTACTAGTACAATTGGAAAATTTGAACTACATTACTATTAAGAATGCAGAATGATGCAGTCACTTTGGAAAACAATTTGACAGTTTCTCAGAACACTAAACATAGAGTTATCATACGGCCCACCAATTCTACTCTTAGCTTTATACCCAAGAGAAACGAAAACCTATGTTGGTACAAAAATTCATACAAAGGCATTCATAGCAGCATTACTCATGATAACTAAGAAGTGGAAACAACCCAAATTTTCATCAACTGTTGAATGAACAAACAAATATGGTAGAGCCATATAGTGGAATATTATTCAGCAACAAAAAATGAAGTCCTGACACCTGCTGCAATATGATTGAACTTTGAAAACATGCTACATCAAAGAAGCCAGATTCAAAAGGCTACCTATAGTAGAATTCCATTTATATGAAATGTCCAGTATATGCAAATTTATCCAGACAGAAGGGAGATTTCTGATTGTTTAGGCCTGGGGGTGAGAGATTGGGGATTGACTACTAATGGGTATGGGATTTCTTTCAGAAGGTCAAAAAATGTTCTGAAATTAGATTGTCATGATGGTTGCTCAACTGTCTGAATATACTAAAAAACAATGAATTGCACATGGGTGAATTATCTGTGAATTATATTTCAATAAAGCTGTTTTTAAAAAAGAAAATTATGTAATAGCCAGCCTAATAAATGGATGGACATTACAATTACATTACATAATAATTAGGAAGTCTAAAAGAAACAAAAATGATAGCCTCTAGGTTTCTTGCCAAATATTCTTAGTAAATGCTTTGAGAACGGTCTATATGTTTTGGGTCCTCCCTGCTTGTTCTCTATTGAATAAAAATGGCCATGCAAGATCTTCTGTTAGATTGCTAAAGCTGCCGTAACAAATGACCATAAACCAGTGGCTTCACCAAACAGAATTGTATTATCCTTTAGTTCTGTAGGTCAGAAGCTGTCACAGTTCTCAGCAGGCTAGAATCAATTTTGTGGGCAAAGCTGAATTTTCCTTTGTAGGTTCTAGGGTAAAGTCTTTTTTCTTGTCTTTTACAGCTTCTTAAGGCTATCCGAATTCTTTGGCCCATGGTCCCCATCCTCCATCTTCAAAGCCAGCAATATAGCATCTTTTCGACCCTCCTTCCATCTTCATATCCTCTTTCTCTAACCATAGCCAAGAAAGATTCTCTGCTCTTAAGGATTTATGTGATTAGACTGGTCCCACACATATAACCCACCTATCCATAATCGACCCATCTCTCTAAGTCCTTTTGCCTTTAATCACATCTGCAAAGTCCTTTCGCCATGTAACATAAGAGATGTACAGGACATCCATGTGGGGGACCATTATTCTGCTTACCATATTACCCACTGTAGTTCTGTGTTTTGGAAACTTTTAGACTAAATCTCCAAACTTTATAATAACATATTACAATTGACTACGAAAAGACTTTGAATGCAATATGGAAAGAGAGAGCTTCAAAGAGCGCCTTGGAGTCAAATATTTATCTTTGAGTATCCTACTCAACAGAGTTTAATTAAGAGTTTTTAAGAGTTAATTAAAGATTCCACTCCATTTACACCAACTCCATGTTCTGGTGTTGGTGTAAAACACCATAAAGTCACTGCATCCTCTTAACAGGCCTCTGAATTTGCAGAAATGCTCAGGACACAAATATAGCCTGAAACAAGTTTCTGAGACGAGGTGTGATGTAATCAGTGATCTAAAGTTTCCTCTTGCTTAAACGTGGGAATTAAGGCTCATGTGGCCATAGTCCAGCTGATAGGAATTAGTCATCCCTCTATCAGTGCCCTTTATGTGTCCTCTGCGTCCTCCTGTGAATGAGACATATGTCAGATAAAATCATATTGGTCCCTAAATCATACCCTTCACTTCTGAGCATTTTTGTTGTGGATGCTGGCTATGAGAAGTGGCCAAGGACACCAGAAATGTCATAAGGGGAAAGAATTCCATGGAGTAGGAATAATGGAATTACTTTCCATTACTCTTGGAGATTAGTCTTTTTTCAACCCACTTTACTTTTTGGTCAACATGTTCACATATTATCTAAAAGAAGGAGATACAACTTCATGAAAGAAAAGTTAGAAATTCACAAAACCAGTCCTTTTAAAAAGATCAGGAGTAGAGTGTTTAATAGACATATATGGCCACTCTCTTTGCCTCAGCAATTTCCTTCCTCTATAGACAAGACCCGAAAATCACAGATCTGCTCCCCTTTATTCCAGAATTATAATTTTTCATTTTTCATTGGAATTCAATGCCATCATTGGTAGACAAATATAGATGTCCTTAAAAGTTCACACTGTAAATTGCTACGTGATTGGTTGAGAGGGTTAATGTTCTACATTATTTTGTTCTATTACCCATTAAAATAAATAAAGGCAATGTTGTACCCTACCACAGGCAACCCACTCGGTAAGTAAAAGCAACTTAACGTCAGGGAGCAAGGCGTGTTCAGCAGATACGAGCATCCAACTAAGGCAGATTTTTCATATAAAGGCTAGAGGCAATAAAGTTCTTAAAGGAGATGTGGCTATATTATAAAGAGGCTTGATTTTCAGGGTCAAGAAAATAGAATTTATTTATAAATCAGTGATTCATTAGCATGACTTATCTGAGATCTTAAAAAATATGGATGCTGGCAGAGCTGATAATTAGCTGGTATTCAGAGCCAGTCTGTCTTTTTGCTGCCAGCGTCTGTGCTGATTTGTCAGCAAAGCAACTCTGCTTTGGTTGGTATTCTGCCATGCCACTTGCCAGATTCTTTGATGATCACCCCTAAATGCTTGGGGCTGCCCTGCAGAGTCTGTTTCATTTGGTCTGGGTAAGTCTGGGCCTAGGACATGCTAAAACTCCCCAGGTGATTCCAAAATGAAGTCAGAACTAGCAATCACTTTTGTAAATAACTGAAAGGCATTGAAGGTTTTCCAGTATGAGAGTGATGAGATGAAAACATGGTTTTAAAGCAACAATTAATCTGGAATGCACTTAAAGGGTACAGATATTAAGACAGGGAGGTTATTCATTCATTAAGTTGACAAGTAATTATTTTGTGTAGATCTGGGCACTGATATACAATGTCAATCCCATTGAAGAAATGGGAAAGGTAGCACCAAAAAGAAGGGAGGATCTTTGCAGATATCAAGATAATCCATGGCATGGTAGATGTATGATGCTCTAGTCCGAACACCAGGAAACAGAAGTTCTAGCGCTAATTCTGTCTTAACTCATTCCGTGTGTCAAGTTTCCTTACTTATAAATAGATTTTAAATATATGAAGGAAATCGGAAAATGACTCAGAGGAAGGCCCATCTTTTTCATTTCAGCTCATGAAAATCTACCTTGGCTTTGGCATTTATAGTTTTTGTTTCTAATCCCTGATATTTTTCAGTATCTTATTACTTTTTTTTAACCTTTTCTTTTGAGTTCCTATGACTAGTTTCACAGAGAGAACTAAAAGAAAAGACATTAACTGAATCTATTAAATTATATTCAATAGAATTTATTGAGCACTTAAGTTAGGTCAGTTCCACAGGAAACATAAAAGAAGCATCTGCCCCTGACCTTGATAAGATGTCCATATATTTGGGGAAACATGATCAATGTACAGCAAATATTAATTTACAAAACAGTGTATCATTAAGGACCCCCGAAATGGCAAACACAATAAGAGATGGAGTTCATTAAAAACAACAACACTAGCAACAGGTAAGCCGAAAGCATTCTAGAAAGGTATTACAGAGAACTTGATCTTGATATTGAAAGCTAAGTAGGATTTAAGTAAACAGGGAGGGAAAGGCACACAGTGAAGGAGAATCGAGTAAGCAAACGTGCAGAGGATGAAGGGCTGGGGGAGTTCTGAGCAGACCATTCTGAAAGGACAGTTTAGTCCCTTCCCCAGTGATTTCCACGCTAGTTAGCTTTCTGGTTCTTAACGACTTCCATTTCTGAACTTATCACGAATTTTAAGTGAGTAGAAGAGCACGAGGAGAGAGTCAGAGAGGGGAGGAAACAGGACCTCACTGTAGTATGGTGGGACACCCTTCACTTACTGAAGCAGTTACACAGAACTGTTCTCACCAGAGACCAGGCACGGTTTTAAGAACGTTCACATATTGACTCATTCAATGTTCATAACGAGCACATAGTATCGACCCTATTTTAACTCCCATTTTAGAGAGGAGAAAACAGAGGTTAAGTAACCTGTGAGAAGTGACTCAGCTTGGTAAGTGATGGAGCTGGAATTTGAGCCCAGAGAGCCTGGCTTCAGATCCCGGACTCTCATGTAGAATGGAACACACAGGGTAGGGTTATATCAGAAGGGCATTAACAGGCAAATGGAGGAGTTGGTATCTGACTCTTAGAGCAGAGGGAAATCCTTGAAGGTTTTGACACTTGTCTAATATGATCAAATTAATCTGGCACTGGTGAGTCAAACTGACTAGAGGGGAAACCACTGCCTTGTTATTTTTTTCTCTCTTTTTCCTGAAGTGCAGTTTTCAGCGCACTGTGTAGCTGACAGACTTGAATCTGACCCACAGTTCTGGTTTAGCTGATGTCCTCTGGCTTTGGAATGGCACTTGTATCCTGGTTCCAATGTTTTAAGTTCAACCATGGAAACATAACACAAGTGCCACGTAGTGATTCGTCGGGTTTACTTTTTTGGTATGGCTTAAAGCACCCACATTACAGCACCGCGGAGGGCAATCTTGCTGCCTGTCTGCTTGCCCTCTCCCCGGCTTTCGCAGTGCTATTTTTGCCCAGCTACCATTGCCTTTTCAAGCTGAGCATGCATACCACGCTTCCACGAGGCAGTGTGGGCAACTGATCAGGAAAGGTCTTGGTGCATCCAATTAAAACTTGTTCAATCAACAAAAAAATTCGAGCACTCTAAGACTAAAATCAAATCCCCGGTAGGTTGTTGATAGACTTGTTATTAAAGGTTTGCCAAACTTGAATAAGGCTGATAACAAGAAACTGCAAATCTGTTCAAACTATTCTGTAAACATTTGGATAGGGCTGAAATTAAGACTACGGAGTACGTGCATTTCACTGATCTGTTCTTTTTAGCTGGCTTTCATGTTACAAAATCAGCAACATATGTCGGCAGATCCAATTGACCTTCAAGCCAGAGTTTGAATATCTTAGGTGTATGTCACCCCATCTCTGACTTTGATCTGCTGTAAGAAAGAGAAATACAATTATTAGCGCATTGTTCTGTGCAGCTGACAGAGCATCTGGTATTTTAGAAATGCTTTTGAGATGCCTAAATTGATTTGAAAGTCGGCTGTAAGGGAGCTGGGAAAAGATGCAACATCTTTACGGCATTAGTAATTAAGAGAAATCAGAAGCAGGTTTGATCAGCACAAAGTTATAGCTGGGAATAAAATCCCTAAGAATGATTAAGGAAAGAATTAATTTAAAAAGTGAAAGCACATAAGCCTCCTTAGGAATGATTAGTCAACTCTCTTCCTGATATAGACAATTTAATTACAGTTCCTTATTGCAACATCACCATCCACCTGACTGTGGTGACTAAATTTCCATCATGGACTATTATGTCTGAGTTTCCATAATAAACAGTCATTTTTGATGTTTAAAATCTCAGTCATCTCAAATTGCTTCAGATTTTAACTTGGCATATGGGCTGTTAGTCCAGCTGCCATTATGTGAAGGAAAAAAAAAAGTATTTGAAGTCTTTCAAGATAGTTCTGAATAAAAAATAAAAGTACACAATTTTCATGCTTCTTTCTTCAATCTCTAGTCTAAAAGAAATGTGCAAAAGAGTTAGTCTAAAAATGTTTCAATACTGGTTTTGATCCAAGTGAATGAGAACGATCTCTATTCATTTGAATGGGGATTACTGTCATAACAAATATTTGAAAGAGGAGAAGAAGTGCAATGTTTTTTCAAAAAAGAAGACAAAAATACCTGTAAAACGTCAGGTTAGAAATGCTGGTTTTGATCCAGTCCCCAGCATCAGAATATTTCCTGGTATATTTCTAATATAATCTAATGTAACTAATCATTTCCTCAGGCAACTTTGCATTCAGTTTTAGAAATTTTAGAAGTGAATTTCAAAATTTTCCACTGAAGTTAAAATGCTAGAATCTCATATATGTTTCATTCCTTATGTAATCTTTTTTCCACTGGTAGTGTGCTTATTGACAAATTGAGGTACATTCTTGATTTCATTTATTCTTAGGACCATTTATATTCTGTTATGAAAACAGTGCCAAGTGCCAAATCGCCATACTCTTGACCTTGCTTTGTAAAACATTTCCGTATTTGTGGCTGAGAAGGAGCCACACTGTTGGTCACCTGCTGATCGTGTATCTGTATTATCCACATTACGACAGATAGGAGATGAACACTGAAGCCTTCTATGGCCATTGTCTGCCTTCCTTTCCCCAGTGTGACTGATGTATTTTTAGGAAATACAAAGTAATACTGAAACTGACTCTCTTCATTCACGAAAACTTCAATATGTAAACTTGCAAGGATCTGTAAAGCTGGGAAATCTCTGATAGTGACTTAGATACTGCACACCTTATACTGTGACTCTGCCTATCACTTACAATATACCACTTTAACCATGGGGGTATTACTAGTGTAATGAAGGCAAACAACATCCAGTAGCAATCCTTGAACTGTAAAACCTCAAAGTCCAAATACTTGAAAAATTATGCAAAACTAAGGAGTTAATGCTGGTTCCAAATGTAGCCTCTAGGAAATGTGAGGCATCCCTTTTGTGAGCTCACAAGGGAAGAGAGCAAGCTGACCCCAAAGATGCTGTTGCATTCTGTGAATATCAGATGAACTGATGTACACTCATCAACAGAACTCCCAAGCTCAGTCAACCTTAGGAGGAAAGGATTCCTCATCCAGTTACCCACCTATCCACACACCCCTGCCACCTACACACTTGTATATACACCCCTAAGTGTAGCGACAGAGGAGCAGATAAAAAATTTGTGAAGAAGAAACACAGGGTCAGTGACACTCTGCAACTCAGTCTTTGTGGAATAGAAGTTTGAAGAACGTTAGAAGAGGTGTGAGTTACGGCCTCCACTCTCTATCAGTCACACTTTAAAAGCTCAGAATTTATAGCTCTGACTAATGTACAAGGCTGGTATATAAATATCAGATGCTCTTTGACACCCTACTTCCTATTTAATAGCACAAATAGGCATGTTTTTCACATGCATGACTATCTCCTGTGTCCAACCCCATTTATTGAATATTTACTATTTCTAAAAGACCAGATATACACAGATGTATAAAATAGGGTCTTCCTCTTAAATCACGAGCAACTCAGAAATTGGTCAAGATGAAGTGTTTGGGAGAGGTTTCCCAAGGGATAAAATTCTCCTAACACTTGAGGGTAGAGGTTCTTTACCCAAAATACTGTATCATTCATGATTTCTTCTCTGGGGAGAAAAAATTAAACAGCAAATACCAAGAGCAACTTTTTGAAATCTGGTGTCACTTTTATCATTATTAAACATGTGATCATCCTTGAATAATTTGACACAGAGGTGGAAATCAGGCTTGCTGACATTTTTCTAAGAGAATTGCCTAAACAGGGAAGGAGAAGGCAGAAAAGAAAAAGATATATCTGGTGAAAAAAATAGACTCTACCAACCAAATATAAACCGTTTGTCTGCCACACACTCTTTTCAAGTAAACCTCTCAATTAGCATAGATAATCAGAAACAAGATTTGCATATTTTATTCCAAAATATAAATTTCAGCTTATAATCTTAATATCCCAGCAAAGTATATCCAATATAACTTTTTAAATATTATTAAGCTTTCTGTAATAAAAGCATTTATTATGGTCAGACCCTCAAAGCTAAAATTGACTGTCTAGTGAATATAAAGGTATTTGCAGAAGTCCATCTGCATAAACTCAATTCAATATAAACTTTTGTTAGACCCATTAAAATCCACCCCCCCAACCCAAAAAAAGCTGAGATCACTCTAACCTGACAATTATCTGCCAGGTTTATACAAATGACTTCTTCAAGTTCCATTTTGACACCAATTTTTCATAAACATGGTGATTGTCTCTTGAACTCGTATTTGCATGGAACGTTCCCTTTGCACATATCACAAAATTTCAATATGGAAAGAAAGAGCAGCCCAATTTCAGAAAACCATTTTAGAGTAAATGATTGACCCCACACTGCATTAATATTTAGTATATTTTGTGTTGCTTGAAAGAAGATAATATGGTATTTTTCCTTTTCCTTCCATTTTAATGACAGTTTCCTTATGCTCTGAAATTGAGGGAGGAGAAATACCCAAGTTCTTTTTCCACAGAGGGATCCTAAAGGGTGAGTGGAGTACCGAGAGTTGCGAAATCAGATTGCCAGAGTGACTAGTGAATGAAAGGAAGGAAAAGGAAAGGACCATTTCAGCCTCCATCTCTGTGCCATGCCGCCCCGGTGTGCTCACATGGCAGCACATCAGACTTAACCTACACCTCTGAGGTGAGGTAGGGTTCCCACCAGGAGTCCCAGATGAGGACGTTGAGACTCAGAATGGTCAAAAGCTGCCACAGGTGACCACAGTGGACAAACCAGGATCCAAGTCCTGGATGAACTTTGGCTATAACTCAGGGTAGCAGAATCTGAAGCTAGGTGATTCTTAATTTGAGAGCTTGGGAATGAAAGTGTTAACAACCATCGTAAAGAGCGGCAATCTGGGTTTAAGATGGATATTTGGCTGAAGACAACAAACAACAAACAACAAACAACTAAGAGGCTGCTCCAGATTTCTTACAATTATTTTCCAGAGGACAAAAAAGAGTCCGGATCTATTTTGTAATTCACAATCTTCCCATCTTTTCCATCCATCAGCTGCATATTTAGGGGTGGTTTTCAAAACTGCCTCAAAGTGGTTTCACTTAAAAAAATAGGTGAGGCTGACTGGTTCTTTGGAATATTCATAGGGTTCTACTGTTAGTCAATGGAGTCAGACTCATTAGAGTTTTGTGGGACTTGCTTCCACAGAGACAATCTCTAAAAGTCCCCAATTCCAGCCAAAAATGAACTTCTCTTAAAAAGCGTGAACCCCTTACCAACCCCTTTCTCCACCCCTAATCCAAAGTCGTCTTTGGTTCAGTTCTCATTTTGCAGCCTAAGTGTACCTGAATCCAAAACTCCCACCAGTTCTTTCTATGAGTGCTAGCGCCTTGAGGAGGAACTTCCACTAAATTGTTTAGAAAATTCGGTGGAAATAAAGAACCAGAGAAAGGATCTGAGTAGTTCCTTACCATCCTATATGGCAGCGAGATTGACAATAACAGCCTGTAAGTGGCAGGCGTATCACTGGGATCAAGGTTAGAGTTACCGGGGTGGCTTGAAGGCTCTGAAATGTCAATGTTTCACAAGAGAGGAAGAGTTTAAGTATCATTTCAGTGGATATTGCAAAATTCACCCTTTCTATGGTGCAATTATGGAAAAATCCTTAAGTGACTAGGCATTTAATCTAATAACAAATGATTAGCCTTATAAAATTGTGTCGTCACTTTGTAGGTGAAGAAATTGCTAAATTGTAAATTATTATCACGTATCTGTTGGGTTTCCGTGTGTTTCTCTCAAACTAGAAAAGATCCCAATTATTAACCTAAGTTCCATTCCATTCTTTCTACCCAATGCTTGCTGTACTGCCTGCCCGCCGATGAGGGTCATCGCTGCCATCTTAGATAAAATGCTCCTCCTGAACAACGCCCAAATATGCCTAAAATTGCAGACGACAGTTGTGAGCTTTTTTGCCTGCTTATCTGTCTGCCTTCCATGTGACCCTAAATTAGGCCTCAGAAGGTATAGTGTTTAATACAGATTCCAGGCACAATATACCTTCTCACAATTAGTTGAAAGTGCTGTTTTGTAATTAAAGGGTGAAGTGGGGCATGATGAACATATGGAAAAGGAGACCCTTAATAAGTGATGGAGCCTTCAAAAGAAATTGCTAATTAGTATGCATTTGATGTGCACTATACCAATTTTAAGACTTTGCCTTGAATAAATTGCTATGTTGGGTGTTCGAAGGAGTGGTGAGATTAGCATTTACAAAGGGGGCAATTTTCTGTCTTCTTGACTCTGTTAAATGGAGGAAATAACTTCCAAGACTGGAGCAGTAGTTAGCCCATCAATCATTCTCACAGCTGGAAACTGGGGATCCCAAATGCGGAGATCAGTTAATCCGTCAGCTAATAAGTTCATAGTGGCACCATATGGCGCAGGGCCACTCCACACTGGGACAAGGACAGAACTGTTTACACAGGCATGCTGCTTTCTCAGGTAGCTCCCTGCTGACAGAACCCTTTGTTCTGAAGGATCAATTTACTTTGCACAGTAAATTGACTGAATTGATCAGTTCAGAGCATATAATTGTTGGCTAATCCTGTGGAATCATGTCCCATCCGTGTGAGAGGGACAAAGGGGTGCTGCCCATAGTCTGGTCTGGGGCACCATCCCAGGGCTATTCTCATAGGGCAGGCTGGACACTGATTAAAGGACCAGTGGATGGTAGATACGGAGTAAGCGCTGACTTCAAACGTCAAAGGGAAGAGAAACCCTGCAAGGCTCAGAAGGGTTTTTCTGAGTGTCTTTACTCAACTGGCATCACAACTTAACTTGGAATAAAAACAGTCAGTCAGTCCAAGCAATCTTGCTGCAGACCCTTTATCAAACACTCACCTGGAAGAATGAGAAAGACCACTCCATCTCCAAGTCTAAGAAGTGACTGCACTCACGCTCCTTTCTAAACATACCTTCTATTTTTTAATTAGAAAGAGAAGAAGCTAAGAAAGAAAAAGAAATTTAAGAGATATGTCCAGAAAAGCATGGAAACTGCAAGTTCAGTGAGAAACACACGTCTGAGGCATTGTGTGAAAGTGGCTGAGGCATCCGCCGGTATGTCTGGGTATGGGAAAATGCATCGGGGCTTTTCAGAGCAAACGAGAGCAGAATCTTCCCATCCCTGGACATCGGTGTGAACCTTGTCGCTTTGTTCTGTAGATGTGTTTGATCTGACTTTGTTTTTCCCTTCTCACATAAAAAATAAAAGAGGAATAAATAAAATGAAAAAATTCCACCAATAGAGATAAATGTTGGACATAGTTCCCTCTAACTAAAGGTTTTCTTCAATAGCTAGTGTCAATAGAATCATTTCACATCAATGGTTTGAAAAGAGAATTGTGTTCAATAGGAACTGAAGCCATTTGGAGTTGCTGAGGGGACATTTGCTTATTAAATGCCTGAACAGTAATGAACTTTACACAACCACACCAAGAGTTTCCACCAATTAAGGAGCTATTGATTTCTTTACTTATTTTATTGAGGATGTCTGAGATTTGTGTAATATGGAGAAATGGCCAAAATTTTTTGGTTAGACAATATGTAGAACCATAGAGGTTATCAGTTTTTCTCTTCTTTAAAGCAATATAGAGAGGAGTATACAACTTAATGGCAGTGATGTATTTTACCATAAAGGACATGCATCACTAGTGCATCTTCCCAAATTTCCATGTATCTTCAATTGTTTCCCCTCATGGAATTTTTCATTTGTCTATTATCACACCCACGGTACCCAGGATTCCACAGCATTAAAAAAAAAAAAAGAGCAAAAACTAAGAAGCATTTGTATATTTTATTTTAGAAACTGCCATACTGAGAATAAGATAAAATATAAATAATACTGTAGAAGCCTGTGTAAGTTAAACTTGTGAAATGAAAAAAAAAAAAAGCAGAAAATGTAAACTGTAGAAAGAAAACATCATAACAGAAGTCTAATGTGAAAGCAGGCACTTTGCCAAGAGAACTCTTTTTAGAGAGCAAAAGGCCCGTTGTGATTTTTTCAGTAAAATTTTCTCTTTCAAATGTTGTTATTGAATTGGATTCTCCTTCTCCATAGATTGTATATGAGGCAAGCCTGAACGCTTTCTGAGATATTCATGTGCCAATTTTCCATTTATTTAAATAAAAGTGGCCCAAGTGCATAATCTGAAGTCGACTTGAATTCCCAGGACCTGAATTACCAAGATCAAATCCATCCCCTTTGCCCTATAGTGAATCTTGCCAAATCTCCACCCCTCCCCTCCTCAGCATTTACTGCAGAAGTAATAGTCAAGTGCGTGCATTCTAAACCAAAAGATAGGACTCATAGTCATTGAAATGTACATTTTATTTTGCCCACTCATGGCATACTGTTTAATTGGAATTGAGTAAAAGTTTATAAACTTAATAACTTAATCTATAATGGTTTTCAATAATAAGGAGTAGGTTTAAAGAGGTTATAAAAATTACATTGTACCAAAATATTGCCAAGGAGTTGCCAACCATTTCTTTATTTTATGTGTCCTCATGCCCCTCCTCTGTTCACCTGACGCTCTATAGTAGTTACACTGGAAATCTCTGAAATTGTTTATAAATCAGAAAATGGAAAATGCTTTTCACAGTTACCGGCAATATGTCCTAACCTTTAAGAGTGATTTTAAATTCATTATCTCAAAATCTTTACAAAAAAATCTTCAACATATTTAACCTTTTTATTTTTTCAATTAGCAAAAAATAAAGAACCCAGGGGAAGTATATGCTTTCTTCTCCCTTTTGTCACTGCTGACCTTCTCCTCCCTGGGCCTTTCTCAGTGAAGACAAAGAAAACTTCTCTCCCATCTCATTACAGAATGTCCCCTTACAGGCTCTATCCCTTAAATGCATCATTAGATGTGTTTTCTTTCTTCCGTAGTTTCGGACTAAAGAAATGCCTATTCAAGGGCTTTAGAAATGTGCTGTTTTTCAGAACTAGCTTTGGGTGTGTGGGTTGGTCAGTAGAGTTCTTCATAGACTGAGACAAGGCAAAGGTCAAGACCTGGGTGATTTCTCTTTATGGCTGCAGCTATTTCACTATCTACCCGTCTAGATTTCCATCTCAAATCCAGAATATTTCCCTTCCTTTACTTTATCTCCTTAGCAATGATCCCTATTATATTATGTATTTTGCTTATTTCTCTTTTTTATTTTTTCCTCCCCAAACTGTCAGCCATGTGAAGGTAGAGATTTTTGTCTGTTTTGTTCACTTCTGTGTCCCAGTATCTTGATAAGCACCTAGCACATGGTAGCCCCTCAAAAAATATTGTTAAATGAATGAATGAATGAAAGTAACCTACAATCATTGTTTGAAATCTTGGAAGAAATTACATTGTGCAAAAATGGAATCAAGTATACTAATTTCTGCCAATGAAGTCAATTATTTTAAAAAGATTAAGTCTTTTTGCAGATTTGCTTTACTATTAATTTTGTAAATGTCTATTTTTCAGATTGTGGATAATCTATGACTTTTAAGCATTGCCGTCAGTAAGGAGGGAAACAAAAGTGGAAAAAAATGATTGTCTTTCTTTTGTTACTTGTTTGGTGTGTAAATTAACAATTTGTTAATATGAAAACTAAAACCTAACACTAGGGTTTGGTACATCCATGCATTTAATCTCATCCATATCATAGTTTCTGTTTCTGTCACTAAAAGTTGCTGAGAATTGATACCTGTTTGGTATAGAAAGTTTAAGATTTTAAATATCCAACTTTGAATAAGAATAGTGTAGCAAACTTATTACAACTACATACAGTAGGATGCACAAAATCCCTTTCTTCTAAATATGTGTGTTCTTTTCAGTAGTGTGCTGAAGCCTGGTTTTACCAGCTCATGGGAGCTGATTTTATGTCTCTTCAAAACCCTACACTCAGTGACATCAAATTGATATATTGAAATTGGCCATGGGGGAAGTTCCTCAAAAATTGGCAAATGCTACAAACACAGGTGTTAACTTTTCCCAGCACAATGCTAGACTTATCTGAGTCAGATGAAACTAAAAGCTAGCTAGGACACTACTAAACAGTAGAGATATGCACGTTCCCAACATGAAATACTTGATTCCTACCAACTTGGAAAACAACACTAGAAAGACTTCTCAACTCTTTCCACTTCTTCTCCTATTTCCTCTTTTCCTATCAAGCCAAGAAAAATACATTCAAGTATTCTGCAGATGAAGAGGTCTGTCATAGCAACTATTTTTCCAGATGTCCAATGGGCACTTATTATATGATGAAAGATGATGGTATACAGGTAATAAATCTTAACCCAAGGGAAGGGGAAAAAACTGTTTTATTACTCTCTTTGAAATGCAGGATATCAGTCTTTATGGGATGCTTTGTGCCACACCCCTCTTCCTGGTACTTCTGAGAAGAATTATTTAGAAATGAACAGAGAAACAGGAAGCTGCTTCTGATTCATTTGCAACAGTGGTCTGAGTAATACATTTGTGTAAAATGTACTAGAGGAAACCATGAGAGTCTGACGAATTAAGAGGGGAAAAGAACTTCTTTAGTAGGGCAAAGAAGGCTGGCATATAAAAAAATAATCAAAGAAAGCATGAAGTCCAAGTTTTGGTACTTCACTTGTGGACTGTGTTTGAGGGAATTGCATAACTCTGAACAAAAATAGATCATATGTTTGAATTCCTTGGCTTTTGTTTATGGATGCTCATATCTTATGCTTTTTATTCCTTGAAATGTCTTTAGTGTTGGCAGGTTGTGTTTAGGAAAAGATTGGAGCAAAGTAACATTTGTAAAGATGAAGACGTTATACAGTAAAATCACATAGAATGTTCTCAACTTCTTTCTTAATTAAAAACAAAAATCAAGACTATTTCATTGATTTTTAAAAATTAATCAAATATTTAAAATATATACACTTATATACCAAGATATCATAGAATCATAATGCTGTAAAAGACATAGAAATGTACTGGATCCTTGGGAGTAAATTCAAGACAAGCATGACCCCAAACCTCCATGCAAATACCACTAATTGACTGCAATATTTTTTCCCACTGTTTCCAAATTTGTTTTCACATTGTGGTAGCCCAGTGCTCCAGATGACCACTACCAAGTATCAGGAATAGCATTCAACATAAAACCGATTTATCAACCCTAATTTTGATGAACTCTTTCATTTCACACTTTTCCAACATGGCATACTGAGCAATGAAAACTACCTTCTTGTCCAGTTATAAATACACAAGTGCTGGATAAAATGTTTCAAAAGAATTTTAAAACATGACTGAGCTCTATAGAAGGAAAAGAAATTCTCAGACACCAGGAATGAAGAAGAAACTTAAAGACAGATATATACTTATGTTAGTTAACACTATATTAGGCTAGAGAGAGATTCATTATAAACTCTTGTTGTTAAGGACTCTGGTCTCCATACTCAGACAGTTTCAAGACATGTGGTCTTGGACTCATTTGCAGTTTGGTGCTGAAACTGAACATTCTGCACACAGAGCTGGCATCCTGGAACAACTCCATTTTATGAGATTTTATGAGAAAGTTGTACAATTTCTACCCAAAGGCCTAAAAAAATGAAAGCAAAAAAAAAAAAAAAAAAAGCCAAAGGAAATAGTATCTGCAACTCTTCCCCACACCTGGGTTTGCAATCTGAATTATGCTTCATGTGTTATTGTGAAATCCCATGAAAAAATTAGGATAAAGGCTAATGACCAATAAAACATTTGAGGTGCCTAGGAGAAGCTAACACAAAGATGCTGAATTTGGACACTTCCAAAATCAAGGGCACAGAAACTCCCTTGAAAAAGAACCACAGATAAAGATAAGTATATAGTCAAAAACTACAAATCATACAGGATATGATTTACTATGAAAGTGGGCAGAGCCAAAATAGAAAGAATAGCACCCCAAGACCTTGAGATAAAAAAGAAGCTGAAAGCAATCACTAAAAATTGGCTTAAAACATTCAATTAAAAATATATAAATTATAATTAAGGAACATACTATGAAAAAAGAATAGTTGAAATAGAAAAAAAGACCCAAATTGTACCTCTAGAAATGAAAAATAGTCTCAAGTTAAAAATTCAATAGATGAGTTCATAACTGGTTAGATATTACTAAAGAGAGAATATGTGCACTAGAAGATGGAGCTGAGGAAATTAATGTAGCACAGAGAGTCAAAGAGGTTGAAAATATCAAAAAGATTAAGAGGAACTGAGCAGAGACTGAGGAATTCCAACATACACCTCACAGAAATTCTAGAAGGGAAGAACAGAGAGAACAAAAGAAAGATAATATTCAAAGATTATGGCTAAAAATTTCAAAAATATATGTAAATCATGAATACTTGGAATCTGGAAGTACAATTAATCCCAGGTATAGTAAATAAAAATAAATATATATATGAACTATATATAATATATAAAGCAGAACATCAAAGAAAAAGAGAAATTTTTAAAAGCAATTAGAAGAAAAAAGATTAGGTATGAATGAGTGACCCAGACTGAGAATAGGTTTCTCTCAATTACAATAAATGTGAGAAGACAATAGAATAATATATTTAAAGAGCAAGAGAAAATAGCTGCTAACCAAAACTATCATTCAAGAGGGCAAAATAAAGATATTTCCTATTTAAAAAACAGAGAATTTACCATTTCTAGATTCTAATTCCTATATGCTATTTTTACATGGGAAATCAAAACCAGAAGGAAGTAATATGAGCAAAATATTGGGAAACATGAATATATGGCTGAAAAAGCATTGCCTGTAAGAGAAATTAATACAATATATATTTACAGGTTTAGAGAAAATAATGGATAGTAATAACATGCAAGCTAGGATAAGGAATAATGAAAAGCATCCAAAGGTCTTGTTGATAAAAATGGAAAAATATTAGTTATAGACTTTATTAAATTTAGCATGTGTTTAAATTATTTTAAAGCTATCTAAAAAAAAAATCAGAATGCAAACATCCAACCTATTAGAAGAGAAAAGAGAATGTAGAAAGAGAGAACAGGAGAAAAGGGGGAAACAAACTTTGAAAAAGCATGGTAAATAGAAAATACATTTATAGATACAATATGAATAAATGCAAATCAGATCTTCTCAGATTAAATGAAAAAAGAATCCAACCATAAACAGTTACCAAGAACCATTCTAAGATTAGTAATAATAGGCAACTCTTTGTGCATACTGTGCAATCTCCTAAGCACTTTACATTTAATAAATACTTCATTTATCATGGCAACAACCCCTGAGGTAGGTATTATTATCAACAAGCCGTAGAAAGGGACTCAAATTCAGGTAGTCTGGCTCCAGAATCCATGTTTAACCACTATTATCATTAGAGTGAAAATAAAGTAACTATCACTCATTGAGTATTTACTGTGTGACAGGAGAAGTTCTAAGTGGTTTTCCCATACTGATGTATTTAATACAATAAACCTTTGAAGCAAGTACAATTATTACTCCCATTTTGCAGATGGAGAAATTGAAGCATAGAGAAGTTGAGTAACTAGCCCAAGGCACACAGCTATAAATTAGAGTCAGTCTGGTTCTGGAGGCCATGTTCTTAACCACAATGCTATAATATCTTCCATGATAGCACAGAAAGTCTGAAGGTAAAGGACAGAAAGAGGGTTGGAAAAGAGTGTACTCCAGGAAAATTCTCATCTAAGAAAGCTGGTGTCACAAAATACACAGACAAAATAGACCTTAAGGAAAAAGCAGGATTAAGAATGTAGAGAGTTACCATATAATGATAAACATTTTCACCCGTAAGATTTAACAGATCTGAATTTCCATGTGCTTAGCAACATAACATTAAAACATAAACAGCAGAACTCAGTAGAAGAATGAGGAGAAACTCACAAATTTATAATAACAATGGAAGAATTAAGGAACCTTTCTCAGAAACATATCAAGAAAGCAAAGAATTAGTAAAGGTAGAACAACTTAGGGCTGCCTTGCTAGGTAGTGGTAATCCAGGTGGTGACTCAGAGACAAAGAAACAATTCTATTTGGGAAATTTCTTTTATTTAAAAAGGATAATTTCACACATAACTTTTTCTTAACCTCTCTACAACTAAGTCTCCTTAATACCGTTGAGTAAACAGGCTCCAAGAAATTAACTAACCTGCACTGAAGAGATAGCGAAGAGTGGTAGTGAAGGTGTAATAGGCGGTAGCAAAGGGTAACATCCACTTTTGGAACAGACCCCCTCCTTTACCTAGGCTCACAAACACTGACTAAACAACCAGACAAACAATTTTTACGCGAGCAATGTACTAGAGAAAATCCTTTGTTTGATTAATTAGAAGAAGATTTTTAGATACACTCACTGTAGGGATTTTATTAAACGGAATGGAGTCTGGCTCTTTTAGGTGCAATTAAGTTACCCCAAGTAATGAATAGAATGGAACTAGCAAGGAACTGAGATAAAACCTGCTCTCAAGGAGGCTGGACTAGAAGGTCATTCTGGATTTGTATCAGTTGAAGGGATCATGGCAGCCAGATTCTATGGAATTTTACCCCAGGGCTGACCATCAATGTGACATAGTTCTCTTTCCGTCTTTGGTTCTTTCTGTGTTCTCTTCTCCCCTTCTTACCATCTGGATTTACTCAGCATCTTTCTCTCCCTCACAGCTTCTCCTTCACTATGACTCTAGTTCATGCACTTTGGCGTCATTATCCTTATGATCAGCTGCCAACTGTCTGGTACTCTCTGTATTTCTCAAATATGTCTCAGAGGGAACATCAGATTGGTCCAGGCATTTTCCATGTGCAGAATGCATTTTCACCCAAGGCTACCTCATGGGCAGCTGCCTGGCCTGTTGATTCTTGCCTCAGGACAGGCACACATGTAGTCAGCTGTGCCCAAGGAAGACATGCTAGCATGGTCTAAAACATGTCCAGTTAATATGGGCTGTTCCCCTTTCTGTGAAGAAACTATAGGTTTAACATGAGTGTGACTTTCAACTAAATATTTTACTCATACAAGTTTATCTGAACTCTAATAAAATATGATTTTTAAATGCAAAAATCTTTTCGATGTTACTACTACTACAGTCAATTCTTTTTCTATCCCATAATTATTTCTCAGGAAATAATCTGCATTACTATAGTACCTTTATACAAGACTATTAGAGGTAGATTTCTGCCTACTACAAAAATTAGGATTCTAAAATTTCAAAGTAGATCAAGTGACTTAAAATTTCTCCCATCTTTTAGAGCACATACTTAGCATGCACGAGGCCCTGGGTTCAGTCCTCAGTAACTCCATTTAAAAAAAAAGTTAACACGACATTGTGAACTGGCTATACGTCAATAAAAAAAATTTAATATGAAAAGGAGTATTTATATAACTGAATCACTATGCTATACACCAGAAATTGACAAAACATTCTGAACTGACTATACTTCAATAAAAAGATTTTTTAAGTTCCATTTTTCTATTTCTGTCAAACTCACAGAACCAGATTGAAAATAATCAGAATTACCAAGTTGTAATACTTGCCATAGACCTAGAGTTTGGAAGAATAATTCAAGTTGATGTTTTAAATTAACTTTACTCTGATCACAGAAATGCTAAATACAAGTTTACAAGAATAAGAATTGAGATTAGATTTGAATGAGTGATGGTGGTGGGGGAAAGCCAGTGGCATACTGATTCCTGCCAAATGGCCACACTGCATGTTTCTTTTCATGCTGGAGTCCCTAGAGGGCAACAGACACACAGAAAATAGGTTTGACTGAATGGACACACCGTGTCACCATCTTGAGGCGGAGCCCAGACTGGTGATGCTGTGGATGAGTCACGAGTTCAAAAGATTCCAAACTGTCTAAGAGTATTTCCACAATTTTATTTACACCATTTTGTGAGACTATAAAAACAAGAATTTTTAATGCTAAAAAGAGAGACCGTCTAAATTGGCATACAATCAACCAATGGAAATCAACTGTTTCTTTCAGAGTCAGAAGGTACACACACTCTGCAAAACTCCCTCGAACCCACCCTTGATGTCTGGAAGGAAAAAGATTTCTGTTTCACACAGTCTCTTCTGGCTTTTCTGTTCTCCTGTTTTACCAAGCTCAGTCTTCAAAGAGTGACTCCTTCCTTAAACAAAAGACGGCCCTTGGCTGGTACAGCATAGCTGGACTGCCAGACTCTGACAGACTGAAAAGCTACAAATCTGCAGTGAACCAACAATGGGGCTCCGTGACCTTCAGCACCTCCCTGAGCTGTCTGACCCCATTCCTTTGTCTCTCTCCCTTTTAGTTGTGGATATGTTACCTACAGCTCTTTCAAAGATCTGGTATCATCTTACCATGTTTCTGCAGAATTTAATTTCTCCATTTCGATCCTTTCAGTGAAAGTTAAATTAATTGCTTAACATAGTCTTTCACCCTGATGAAGATTTAACACATACATACACATTTAAAGCATATTCTTTGATATCTGAGAATTTGTCTCCAACTTGATAACCAGTTTCTTTTTACTGAAATGAAAAATTATATTTACATATATAAACTTATATATATATGTGTGTGTGTGTGTGTGTGTGTGTATATATATATATATATATATATATATATATATATATATATACATAAATAAGTATTAGAATGGCAGGCTCAGTCAAATTTTTCAGTTTGCATAGTACATAGCAACAAGTGACCTGTTAAATGATGACAAATCCTTTAGATTATGGCTTTAGACCTTTAACCTTTTGACTTTAGGTTGTATCCAGGGAGCAGTCTGAGAGGAAGAATGCAATAAACTGCTTGTAATCTAGTGGTCTCAAAAGAAATTACATCAAAACCAGCTGTTACACCACTAGTCATTAAAGACTGACAACATGTTAACTAAAATACGGCCATGACATTGAAAAAGACTGCCCCCCCCCCCCCCACCGCCACTGAACTGCTAGAGGTCTCTTGCCTCACTTAACAACACCAGAAAAGGTGGATGCAACAAAGCAAAGTGAACACTTAGACTTAAACTAGCAAGAAGTAAGTTGCATTTGATAGAGACATGACCTCTCAATTTGAATGTGTTTGAGCGGTCTGGCCCATTTTGCGCATTGTGGTTTCACAGGCTACTGGCAGATACTTGAATGTCACATGTCGTGGCAGCTGGCAGGACTTTTCTTTGGATTTTTTTTTTTTTTAAAGTGTGTGTTTGTGTAAGATTGCACCTGTCTCTTTTCCCTTCTCTTTTGATATGAAGGAAGTTGATGCAGGGATTTTAATCATAAAGTACAATTCCCCGGGTACCATTTTCCAGCTTCCTTCCACGTGAAACATTGAAAGACTTTGAGCTAGAAGTCACACCAGTCTGGGTCTGACAACCAGTGACATGTCAAAGCTGTGGCATAAAAGCTTGAAATGGTGCACATCTTTCTGGGGATTGTCATCCAGCCACCCAGCATTTAAATTCCAGCAAACAGTACCAGTACGCTTCAAGATGAAAGTCAAAATCAGTGTGGGAAGCACATAGTGGGGGTTGAAAAACAGGGGGTGGAAAACAGGTTGCTAAGTGCCTGCCACAAACACAACCTGTACAAAAGAGAGAGTGCCAAAGCTATCCAAAGGAGAGAAGATGCTTTTCCCTGCCTGGGAAACAGAGCATTTGAGCAAGAGGAGAAAGCGAGTGACACAACCAGGGTACAAATTCTGTAAGGAGGACCCTTCCTGGAGCAACTTTACAACCTTGTTCTTTCTCATGCAGGGTTCACTAAGTAATCCTCTCATTAGGAAAGGCTCCTTGTTGAAATCTACTCAATAATTTCAAGCTCTTTTTTGCATTCATGTTCAGAGTTTTCATCAAATTCGACTTTGGGTTTTTTTTTGTTGTTGTTGTTGTGGTTTAACATTTTCTAAATCTCAAAGCAGATTTAGTGAAAAATGGGGTATCCATTTTGTACAAATAAAAAATAATAGATATGTGATCTTATAAGTCCAAACTCTGTTTTTAAATCTGCAGGTGCAAGGCTGAGTCTTCACCATGGAGTGAGTTTGGGAGTTGTCCTTTTACTTGGGCATCTAGAATAAAAATGCAGCATGCTCCTGTTTGTTCATTCATGTGCTGCACAGTGGTCAGCCAGCCCCCTACCTCAGCACCAGGCCTGTTCTAACCAAACACAAGGCCGGGATTTAAACCACTGCTTGTTACTTTTGAGTATTGTGAGATTAGCCAAAGAGCAATGGAATCCTGGGACTGGCATTTGAATCGTGGTTCAACTACTTGTTCCGTGCACTTGGCACTGCTCCTAGCTTCAGTTTTCACAGCTGTAAAACGGGGTTGATAGAGCCAGTGTTGTCAGATCTCACCAACTGGGTGTTTTGAATGAAAATCCAATAAAATAATATTATGAAAGGGTTCTATATAATTTGAAGGGCTATACACATAAAAACAAATTCTCTTATGATCTCCTGCTACTACCTAATTCTCCAGTAGAGTGAGTGGTGACCATGCTTCCTGGAACCACCAGCCTCGGTGTACAAGGTCAATCCCTCTGACAGCTGGCATCTCTGATGCTGACCCCTCTAAGGGACCCAAAAGGAGTCACTAGTAAGTAAAATGTCAGTGATGCCCACATGCCAGATCGCCCTAATGGTTATGATAAAAATACATTGAGCAACGTAAAGTTTACAAAATGCCTTGTCTTACCAATAGTAAGTGGGGGAAAAGCAAAACAAAATTTATTGGCCCTCTCATTATTCACCTCCCCTTGTTAATCCACATACATATTCTGAAAAGGGTTCTGACAGCTTATTCACATGCCCCACTGCCCTTTCTCCTCCCGCACCCTTGTCAAGGGAGGCCAGGTCTTCATATACTGAGGGTACTCATGTCTCCTCTTTCCAGTGAGAAGCCTCACCCTGGCATGCTTCCTTTAGTTTATGTTTTTATAAAGAGTCCATATTGAATATGACATATAAGTGAGTATAGTATAACCCTTTTTTGTGATACTCTGCCCGACTCACAAGGACTCCAGATTTATCTTAAAACAGCTTTCTACAATGCACAGAAAGAAGTCCTATGCCAGCCATGCTGATATTCATGACCATGGCTGACTGGCTCAGGGGTAAACACCTGACCTAGGTTCAACCAATCAGCTCCTCCTATCCTAATTATGGAATTAGGATTTAGAGATTATTAGTTAGATTATCTCTACATGTTGCAAAAACCATAACCTATAAATTCAGGGGTTGTGAGAGACATGTTTGTAGAAATAGAGAAAACTAAATGTTAAAGACAGAGAAACGAAGCACACACTCAAAAAGAAGCTGAAATGAGAGGATCCTAACAATCTCTGGATCACAGCCTTTCAGGATACCTGAGAGTGATGCTGCCCTTCTGTTTCACAGGACATCCCTCTATATTTATAATAAATTTTATTTTTTGTCATTGCTAGCCATCATCAAATTGATTTATGTTTTGTGCAAAGTCCTAAAAAATATATTGAGAGTTTGTACTCACTAATCTAAGACATCTTAATAGCCCAAGGAAAGTGAGGAAAATAGAATGTGTAAATAGAGAAGATGGCAATGGAAAAATTTTCTATATTTCTCATAAGAACTAAAATACAAATAAAAAATTCTGCAAAATTTGGTGATATTAAATCCATTATGTTTGAGATTCTTGTATCAATTAAGAGTCAGACAAGATGACCACTAAATTTCTGTCATGCCATTGCCAGATTTTTACTTTAGAACTGGCCAAAAAATTATCTATGTATCTATCCATCTGTCTAATGTCATGATGTTTGGATAGTAAGAAGATCCTTTCATAGAGCCAAGAAATAATGGCACCCAAGAGCAATGCGCATACCAATTCTCTATAGTATCAGAACTCCTCAGAGAGGTAGCTTACCCCAGGGCTGGAGCAGAGAACATGCAAGATGAGCCTGGAAAATTTTGTTAAGCCAGAAAGGGTCAAAAAATGATGGGTGATGTCAGAAGATCAAAGAAGTCTCTTTGAAGGGGCTTCCCCTGACCAGATCTGTGATAATTTGTTGACTAAAATCATTAAGAACAATAGGGAATTTTAATACTATTGAAAAATAGGAATTCATGAGTCCATATTAATAATTAACTAATAAGTAGATAAATAAAAAGGCAGTCTCTTGCTCAGGGTTGAATGTCAATTGCCAACTCATAAATGTGGAAAGAGGACTGAAGCTGGAAAATTATAACCGTTACAGAAAAGATTGGTCAGAGAAAAATTATCAATAGATGGCAAATCTAGACAGGAATTTTGACAAGGAGCAAGATGTTTACATGGCCTTAAATTATGTCCCCACAGACTGATTATTAACAGTAGGGAGGAAAAAATAGCAGTTATACAACGGAGAAATCAGTATCACTTTGACCACATGAACAAAATTACTATCACCAATGAAGAATAAATGCACATTGTGAGCCTCCAGATGTGGTATCCTGAGAACACAACATTACTTGGGGAGTCTTCTGGCAAAAAATGGGTAAACTGAGTCTGAAGTTTCATGAAGAAATAATCAGACAAACCCAAACTGAGAAACATTCTTTTCTAAAAAGAAGGGCAGTATCAGTGTCTTTGAAGGCAATGAAAGTCTGAAGTGTTATAGATTAAAGGAGACTAAAGAGACACGATAATTAAATGCATTATCTGACCTACAGCCAGTACTGGAGGGAAACATGCTATAAAGGACATTATATGATTAATTTTTTTTATTTGGAAAATGGACAACAAAGTACTGTATCGATATTAAAATTACTGATGTTGATCATTGCACTGTGGATATGTGAGGGACTATCCATAGTAGAAAATACACACTGAAGTATTTAGGGATAAAGAGCCGCATAGTATATAACTTACCCTCAAATGAGTCTAGAAACAATATTATTCATAGATGGATGATGGTTGGATGGATAGACAGATAGATAGAGAGCAAATGATAAAACAAATTGTCAAATGTTCACATAGGTGAATCCTGGGCAAAAATTTTATCAGTACTCTTTGAACTATTTCTATTCTTGTATTTTTTTTCCTGAGAGTTTGAAATTATTTCCAAATAAAAAATTTAATTTTTTATAAAAGCCATTCATAGACCAGAATAAGACTATGGAAAATGTCTAATCAAGTTTATTTCAAACAATTCTAAGAGATGATGGCAGGGGCTCTGAGAAAATATAAGTGTTTCATGTTTAAACAAAGTTTAAAATGTTAGGTTAAACAAAAAAGACAAGGTTCTTTACTGAAGGGTTTCTCTGAGCCTTCTAGATGTTGTTGACAGAGTTTGTGAACCTCCAGCAAAGGGCTTCAGCTTGACGTGCTTACCAAACAGATTCGGGCACTGAACTTTTTTGTCAATATCCATTTATTACCTTTTGTCTTCCTGTCTAGTCTCCATACTTTATAAAGAAGTGGGACTCAGATGATAAATGATTTTAGCTTTGCCCAAGGGAATATAACTTGAAAACAAGAATCATCTTGTAATAGTCTATAATGAAAAAGAATATGAAAAGGAATATATATATGTGTGTATGTGTGTGTGTATATGTGTGTATAATTGAATCACTATGCTGTACACCATAAATTAACATGACATTGTAAACCGACTAGACTTCAATTAAAAAAAAAGAATCATAGTGTCTAACACATCTAGAGTACTTGCTTTGTGTCAATGCTTTGAATGTATTTTCCTTCATTACAACCCCATAAAGTAGGAGTTACTATCACCTCCATTTAATAGATACATCTCAGAAAGGCCATGTGACGTGCCCAAGGGCACACATCTAACAGGTCAGGAGGGAGAACTGAACCCACGCCGCCTGACTCTGAAGCTATGGGTTTGACCTCTACACTACCCTGTCAGACCAAGTTACGGCCAAAACCTCGAGCTTCACTCCCAATCCAGATGGCTCCCTCTGGGAATCACTAAATAAAATGACCTAATTTACTGTCTATTTAAAGTTTAAAAGTCAAAGAGCTGAACAGCCTGCTAATTATTATGTTCTGTTTATGCATTGGGTTTTATATTTTAAAAAGAAAAGTCCTCATGTTTCTTGATATGCACGTGTATGACAATCATCTCAGTGAATATTAAAATGCACAGTTTATCTTAAACACTTTTAATTGCTAAATTGGCTGTGTATTGCTTCAGATTTCTAAGGTGCAGTATTGGCCTCCCTCTTCTAGGGACTTCAGAATATTATTATTGTTAAGTAGCATTTGCATGGCACTTCATATCGCCATGTGCTTTGCAATCAGTCCTATCAGCTGTTCCTGCCAGCACCCTCTTAGGATAGGACAGCAGAGTGTGAAATCCCCCGCATAGCCCATAGATGAAAGTGGTTTCAAAGTGTTGAGTGTGGGCTAGTGGAACTTTGAGCTGCAGGACCACCCTTTCAGGTGGTTCAATTAGCAATCCCTGTCAAGGGCCTGCTCCAAGGAGCCTGGTCAAAGGTCCCAAACAGTTCAAAGTCATTGATAGACCTAGAAAAGAGAGCTGCTGAATCACGTCTTCATGCAGAGAGAAATTGTGTCCAAAAGCATTTTTTACTGCTGATTGGTTTCTGAAGTTATTTGCACATCAGCTTAATTTTTCTTCCACTTATAATTTTCAAGTATCTCCACTATAGTCCAGTCTTCTAATTCCCAGTTGAGTGGAAGTTCTAAGTAACTCCTTACTCTGATGTGTTGCAGTAACACTGCATGAGAAGAACAAGGATCTGTTACTTAATAATGAAGAATTATGGTACAGACAGCAGTGCTTGTCTTGGTGACCACTGATGTAGAAATTGACAGCTTTCAGGCTGCAGTCTCCTCCGCCCGACTTGGCTGATAACTGCTCCTACTAAATGACAGTTTGCCGGTGTGCAAAGCCACCAGACATGCACAGCTGAGTGTCTACAAGAACAATGTTGTAGATCTCAGTTGCTGTTTATTTTACCAGCTTAAGTTTATCAATCAAAACCTACCAGGAGCAAAGACAGTGGAAAAGCCAGTTAAACTGGTGAATTCAGGTATCAGCTGTCTGTTCATAAAGAACACAGTAAAATGTAGCCATGTTCATAAAGTCTAAATTGTAAAACCCTGACATAATTGATTAAAATTACAACTGTTTCCAGTAATTAGATCAGCTCCTAAAAGGGGCTTAGAACCAACATCTAACCCTGGGAAACATTTTGTGTGTCTCCCTCCAGCCTGCCTGTCCAGCCTCATTTTTAGCTACACTGAGCCCCACAGGTTCTCACCTCTGCATCTTCACCAAAACGTAGTGCCCTCCATGTCCTGTTCTCACTTCCCCTCCTTCTCCCTCTCACACTGCCTGCCTCCCCATCTTCCGGACAACATTCCTCCTTTTCTTCTGAAAATTTGCCAAGGCACCACCCTCTGTCCAAGTTTCTTAACCTCCAACTTCCACCCCACAGTCATAGGTTGTTATTCTTTCTTCAATATCCTTTCTGTTCCGTGCATTTTTACATCATCATATTCATCCTTACTGTATGGATTCATAATGATTTGTTTACAAGTACGTCTCATCTACTAAACTGTGGGCACCTCGAAGGTGGGAACTGACTATTTCTTAGTGTTTCTTTTATCCAAAGGCCTAATAGTGCACTGATGCCTGCTTGGCCAGCAAATGCAGCAAGAAATGCAAAAATGATCCGTTGAGCTTTAAGTAGGTCCATGTAGGATACTTACCAGCTAACTCATTTTTCAAAGGCATGTTAAGATATTTTTGAATAGCATACATTATTTTGATAAAATGATGTAGAATAATTTAAAAATTTTGAACAGTATAGAAAAGGCCAAAAAAAAAAAAAGTCACACATCACCCAGTTGACCAGTTATCCAGAGATAGCCAGACACATACACATTTATAGATATTTATAAGCATAGGTATGCATTTTACAGAAATGGTATCATTTTACTCAAGCTCTTATGCAATCTGATTTTTTTAACTCAGTTATGTTATAGATACTTTTCTGTGTCAATAAATAAAATCTAAATCTCATTCTAGCAGCAGCAGAGTAGTTCATGATATGGATATAACACACTTTAACATATTAATGGACATTTAGACTGTACTCAAGTTTTACATTGTTGCAAATATGGGCACAGTGATTTTTGCTGGAAATGTGTGCATTACAGTTATTAGTGGAGCAAAGCATCTTTTCATAGATTTATTGGTCATTTGTATTTTCTCTTTTGAAATTTACTATCATAGCCTGTTCTAGTGTTTTGACAAGCCTTTCACAAGTAATTGGCAAAGCTTTCAACATCACAAAATATCTAATGTTGGAACTTCAAGTTTGGAGTCAAGAGCAAGACAAAGACATTTCTGAGTGTCCATCAGATCATAGACCTTCATGGGCCTTTGCCAGGAACACCAACACTGTGTCAGATGTCCAGATGACACAGGAGTTCTTCTTAGCTTGTATTTCATTGTGAGACAAGCAGTTTAGAAAATCAGGGTATTTGTTTATTCAAATGTTTTGCCTTCTCTTCAAAGCAATCCCTCACAATGTTCACTGAAAATACTTATGACTAATTTACTGACCTCAGACATTTTATTTATGGTTTTCATGTCACTGTGCCATCTGTTTTTCCCAGAGAAATTTTAAACACACATATTAAAATAAAATTTACATATTCAAAATTACGATTTAAAAAAACAGTTTACCTTCTGAAGACTTCTATGGCCTTTGACTGGAATATTTGACACAACTCATTTCCCAAACCATGCTCCATCTTTCTGAAGTCTTTAATCCTACAAGAAAAAGTAAGAGTTTCAAGCAGGGATCTAAATACACACCTGTATCTCCCCTTTGTGCCACAATTCACAGTGGCTTTGTTGATCTCAAAGGTACTAAAATAAATTTCATTTTCACGCTATAAACACCATTATTCTAAGCTATTGAAAGATTAGTAGGTGAGAGCCTGGGTAATGTTGTTTCTAAGCAAAAATGGAAAAGCAAAGTTTCAGGATCGATTTTTGTCAGATATGTGAACACCCGTTCTATAGAATTCAGCTCCTGTTTTGACAGCTTATTGAATACTCTCCCAACTTTTCCCGCCTGGTAATGTCTCCCATTAATTAATACCCATTCTCTGTTCACAGTTTTGATAGAACAGCAGTAGTTGTTAACATAACACTCATAATCACAATTGTTCAGGTGTGTTTTTTGTCTGTATTATGTATAAGCCTCGGATAGTAAATGTTGCCCAAAGAGAAAAGGTAGAAGTTTTAGAAATAAAATTAAGTTTTGTAATAGGAATAAAAATTCTGTGTTTGCTTTTCATTTTTTGTCCTTTCTTTATTCTAATATTAGACTTTGCAAAACATCTTTTCTTTCTTTTTTGTAGGCATAAGACTGCAAGAATAGCCTTTAAAAATGTTTAATATACATAGAAAACAATATTTTTTACTTGGTGGAATTGGGGAGCAGCTTTTTACAACGACAATATAAATAATGATCATCAAGAGAGGACAAATATTCAAATATAATTTTTCCCTTGAATTGCAAAGTAATTTAATGATGCTACCTTTCAAAATTTTAAAGCTTACAAGACTTTGGGGGTAATGTTCCTCCAAAAGTGTGTTCTTACAGAGAAGATACGTACGTATTCTTATAGCATATGTATTTGTGTGTGTATGTGTGTGTGTATATGTGATACATATATATATATACATACATACACATATATAAAAAGAGAGAAACCAATTTGCACTCCTGCTAGCAATGTATAAACTGAAATTGTGAATTTCACAGAACCATTGCAGGCATTGGGGGCATAATTTTTTCCTTCTTGCTTACTTGATTGGGCAAAAAAAAGGGGACGTACCTAACTCTTAATTTACATTTACTTGGTTGGCAGATACGTTGATGATTTTTTTGGCCATATATTTATAGACTACAGATAATACTTCACTTAAAGATAATTGGCTGTACATTAGACCAACAAGGAAAGATATGAAAAATGAAACAATGCAAGAGCTATTTATAAAATATGATTGAAATTGCAATTAAAATTACTGAAGCCTGCTAGCCTTGTCCATAAAGTCAATAAAAACTGTCTCTATTCATGAGTTAGTCTGAGGAATAATCAAAGAAATAACACTTTCAAAGCAACTGGTTAGAAACAAGTTTTCCTGGTTAATTGGACCACTTGAGCTGCTTTACTCCTACAATCCATTTTGTTTTTATATTAGCATTGAGGAAAATTTTCCTTCTTCTATCAAGTGTTACTAAGAGAAAAAAAGAAATCAAGGTTTCATACAAAGAAACAATGACTTAAGTTTTTTTAAGAAAGCAATGTAAAATATTGGTTTTACTGATTATAGATTATTAAAGAAGAGAAAATAAGAAACTTTCTGCAGAGATTTACAAGTTATATAAACATAATCATTAGTTCTATGTCATGATCAGTTAAGGAAAATAAATGAAACTGGGGGAAATAGGTGAGGAAAGACTGAATTAAAAGAAGATAGAAGAAAAAGAGATTGATAGGCATGAGAAATTGAGGAATAGCCACAGAAAGAGGGATACACTAATAAACAAAGAGCCACAAAGCAAGAAAAGAAGAAAGACAACAGTTCAGTTAAAGACCCTGAGGGAAGTTCTAGTTTAAGCAAAAGAAAGCTACTTAGATCACACTATGGAATTTACTGGGACCTGGACCTCTGATGGTTAATTTTTGTGATCACTGTTTTCAAATGCTGACTCGGGGCAGAAACTGATGAACTGATGAACACTCCACACCTAAGATCATAATTGCATCTCCATAACCCACCTTGAATAGTTGGGAGAAAGAAGAAAGTGTTCCCTAGGAATTGTGTCAAATTCAACTTGGGCTTGCTATGGAAGGGTTTGCTGTGGAAGATCCCATCTCAGCAATTTCTTAAGGACTGTGACCAGCCCACCCAGCACAGCTATCTGCCCAAGGAGCTCCTGGCCACATGTTGTCTGATTTCACTGTTCTAAGGAGAAATCACTTTTCCATCAGCGTGATACAATAGTGAAGCACAGCAGCATTTGTTTATTTTATTTTTGATTACTTTTTACATTAATTACGGCTTTTGTATTCTGTTTTTCTTTTTTCCTTCCGGCGGAAACCACCAGGGAGGCCTCATTTCCACTGTGTCAGGATGGCGTGCCGTTCTTGGCGGGGAACTGTAGGTGTTGCTGAAGCTACACAGCTGAAAAGGCTATGCCAGGCCTCCAATAAGAATTGGCTTATTACGGTTCTATTTTTGCCCCGTCCTCTTCCTCCCACTCAAGTTCTGTCCCCTGGCATGTGTTTGGAAATGCTGCATCCTCCGGTTCTTCACACTGAATCTCCTCTCAGAGACCATGAGCGAAACTTGCAGATGAGTCATCCTCTCTCCCAGCCTCAGCTCCGTGGTGGACAGCTCGTAAACTGGAACAGAGTCAGCTGGATGGGGGGGCGGGGGGTTTGGAGACAACAGTAGTTGGTTCATCGTGTTCTGCAAAGAGAGCCAAGAGGGTGGAGGTGGGTGGTTTCAGAGTAAATTGAAGTAAATTCTCATGTTGCACTTTAAAGAAAAGTTGGTTAAAGAGCTAATACTCCTAAGATAATGCTCTAAAGCTTAGAATTTGTGTCCGTCACTTGTTTTGGGGTACGGGGAAAACACTTTTTCTTCTTTTCTTCTCCCCCCTCCCTTTCTTTTTGTTATCCTTTGACCAGTTCTCAGAGCATAATTTGTTTCCAGTCTTTTTGTTCTACGAGTGAAAAGGTCAACGCCCTTTGACATGGCATGAGCTGTTCAGTGCACCAAGGGAAACATCACCAGCAGTGCTGGGCTTAAAACAACTCCGGGGCAGCCAGAGTCAAACACAGGAAGTGTTGTTCAAACCCCCAGAGAATACTGGCTTTGTTTATTAGCCAACTTACATCTTGTTGAATTGCTAAGTGCCGCTATCTTGAATGAGCAGATACATCAGAGACTCCAAACCCAGATGAGGTATTTGTAGGCATGATATAACAACATCACTCTCCTAAAGTGTCCCCTACAGGAATCTAAATACAGAGTGGCTATTTTCTTAAATGGGAAAAGTTCCATCTCAGGTCCCCATAGTCCAATACATGCTAAATGATTCTACAAATGAACAAACACTGCTTTGATGAGACAGTAAATTTAGTGGGAGAAATAATCAACCAGAAATACAGAAAAAAATGTGGATTTCTTTTACAAACAGTCTAATCAGGAAATGAATTACACATTCAATCTTGTACTCACAAGAATTTTTTTTTATTAATTTGGCCCAGAAAACACTGACCTGCTCAACATTTTTATTTACATAGTACACGCAAATCTCTAAGTGTTCAATGAGTTGTTAACTGTTACTTTACTGGTACAAGATAATATTTTAACTCCATTTCACAGATTAATTGAGAAAGAAAGGTTAGGTGTTTTGCCTAAGGTCACTAGGCAAATCTAAACCAGAGACATATTTAGTTCCTTGAAGATCTTCTGTCTTATGTTTTAAATCAGTGAATTATTTGCTTCTAAATATACTAAAAGAGACTCAGAATCCACAGAAAAACCACATTACACAGTAGCCCTCCATTTGGAAATAGAGGAAATCTAGATAAAATGTACATCAACTTATTTGTATACTATCAAAATCAAAGGCAATATTAAAGAGGAAAAAATGTAGCTCAAAGAAGGAAATGTCTCATGTAGGTAGTAAATGGCTTGGACATGCAAAAACCCAACTCTTCGCTCTTAGACCAAGAGTCAACATACTTGGGCCCTGGTCCCAGCTCTGCCCTGTCGTATACTTAGAAGCATGGTCCTTTAACCCTCTGAGTCTGCTTTCCCCATCTGTACAATGGATATAAAAAAAACCTGCCTTCCCCAGGGGAAAGTCATGAGTTTCAAATAAAAGTATTGACATGAAAGAGTAATTTAAAGAATATTGTAAGTTGTAAAGTGCTTTATAAATGCCATAAGCACTATTGTTCTATTAGAAAGGAAATGACAGGAAGTCAATGAATAAAATAGATGTAATAACTTATGTCACCAGCCTCACTGAAAATCCAATGGAAATCGTGGACTCTTTTCAGAAAAATTCACAGAAATATACCCCAAATTTTAATTATAATTTTCAAGAGATTTGTGGATCATCTGAATCACATGTCTTCATAGAACTCACATTAAGAACACTTGTTGGAGAGGAAGAAGAGAAATTGCAGATTTTCTGGAAAACAAGGAGGCATGGGAATCAAATAGCAAAATGGACATATTAGTGAGCCCAACAGTCTGCTGGAAATCTGAAAGAAGATGGTTTAGAGCCATTTGCAGGTAAGATGCAGACAGATTGCTGGTTGGGAAATTGGGTTAACATTGCCCTATTCAGGAGAGAAGAAAATACCTTATCCATTTCCATGGTAATTATAGGAGCATTTTCATTAGCGATGTAGGGAGAAACCCAAAAAAGAGTAGGTGGCAGGAGTTGGGGGGAGGGCCAGGGATAGATGACGAAGGAGGATGGCAGCCAGAGACTCTGATTGGGCAAGTGTGGAAAGGCAGAGGGGAGGGGGACACTGTACCTCAGAAACTGGCGGTACCTGACAGTACCAGCCTCTGCATTCCACTGGTTCTCCTGCCTGTAACAGGCTCAGCAGGAGGCCCTAGTGGGACTAACTCTGGCCAGACATTGGGAAAAAGGGGCCCCAGCTGCTAAGATCACTCACCATTAAAGCAACCCTGTGGCTGACTGTTGTGACTTTGGCTCCCAAACTCTCCATGAATGAGTCTTCTTATTACCTGCTGTGGCTGCCTGTAGCCCCTTTCTATACCTGGACTGACAACCTGAATCTCTGACACAACTTCAGACTTGTTCAAAGGGACTCTTATGTGTTCCATGTCACTGGTTGTCTTATGCTTGTCTCAGATCCTTCCTCTATATATATTCTATGACACATGACATATCCATATACCCTAGTCTTGACTGGGCAGCAGATCCCCATCTCTTCCTGACTTTGAATGTAGGATAGATTTTGGTTCTAGCCCTTCCTTGTTCTGGCTTGATGTTGTCTCTCCTGATTCCTAATCTGAACAGTATAGGGGGAGGGGTTAGAAATTCACAGTGATATTGCTTGTTGGGTGGAGTTGCTAAGTTGTGTGATTCCATCAAATTAGCTGTGAATTTTTCTCCTCCCACAGAGATTTCCTAAGTTCCTGAGTCAGTCCTGTGGTAGGGACCACCCAAATCCAGGGTGGTTCCTCCAATTTGCCATATATTAGATGACTGCTAATTAACCTAAACTTTCTGAACATAAAGTCATCAGTAAGAGATAGAAACTGGGTACTTAATTGTTGGGCCATCCTTTATAGTGAAATTGCTGGTTGGTAGTTTTGCTTATAATAGTGGACATGTGTGTAGCCACATGTACACATCCTTCCACTTTATAAGAAGTCACCTTGGAATATCCTGTTCATCCTGGTGCTAACTTTCTGCGCTCTGAGAGTCACTGGATTTTTGTAGCCCACATAAAATGTCTAACTGTGTGTTCTATTATGTAATGCAAGTCTTGGGTATATACTTTTCAGCACTCACCTCTGCAAAATTCTCAGCAGGGAAAAAAAAGTATGATGCTCAAAGAGGGAGTTGGAGAGGTAAAATTAATAAGTAAGGCCAGACACCTCTGACTCCACTGTACTTCCCTGAGTGTTAGAAATGGAAACCTATTTTAGAAATCATAAATTTACTCTAGTAGATGCAACTCTGACTAGGGAAATTTCTTTTGAGTACAAGCTAGAAGAACCTCAGCAAAACCTCTTGGGGATCCACACATGTTTTATATGATGCTTAGAACTGTAGGAAGATGACAAACATGTTATTCTATTAATCTGAAAAAAACAACAAATCATTTGGCATATACTGTAAGACGTTTTATGGAATGCAAATATATTGTATAACCTTATGACCACTATAAGGTTGATAATCTGCATGACTATTTCATTTGATATTAATGTGTGCTCTCAGAATCCAGTTCCTTATTGTTTTACTCTATCACAGGAGGCTTTCAACATAAAATTTAAGATGTAGTAATAATAAATAACAATTTTCTGTAACACACAATATTTACATGTCTTTAGATAAGCATCTTTTGAATGAAGCAAGTCTCACTTTTTTATTAACAAATATTGCAGGGAATATTAGGTAGTAATTTCAAAAGTACTTTCTGGAAACATTAGTGAATATTTTGCTAAACTTTAGCACTAACCTAATCCAAGTTCATTGCAGACAGCATTATTTGAGTACAATTATAAATTCAAATGGTTGCAATATTTATATGGGATGACTAGTGTGTTTTGAGGGCACCGATTTACATTGATTACTTCTGGATGGCAAGTTACACAATCAATATCATGATATTGATATTAATTTGTACTTATATTGTCAGACCGGAAAACAAGAAGATAGTCATTTTTGCAACAACCTCAGTTATCACGTACTCATTTGGAGCAATCTAGAGAAAGGATGTGTTGTTCTGAGAATTTCCAATCTGTAACCTATGGTGTGGGGCAAGTAATGGGAACAGTTATATTGCATCCCTACAACTAAGGTATAAGATCTACTGCATCCCATTTAGTCAATTATTTGCTCATCCATCTAGCCATTTATTCATTCTCTTCATCCACTTTGCAAGGCTCTGGAAATATAGAGGTGAATCAGGCATGGCTCCTCAAAGAACTGGAGGTTATTATGAGAGGAAGACACTAAATGTTATGATAGGTTGAATAATAACCTTTAATAATAAATGCTCTTACTAGGAAAAGTACATATTTATTATACCTAGGGAAAGGAAAAATGAGAAGAAAGTCAAAAAAAGCAAGGTATGCAAGGGGGAAAGGGAAGGGGTGATATAAATTAGGAGTTTGGGGTTAACAGATACACATTACTGTATATAAAATACATAGACAACAAGGACCTACTGAATAGCACAGGGAACTATATTCAGTTTCTCGTAATAACATATGATAGAGAAGAATCTGAAAACAATGTGTATGTATATGTATAACTGGACTGCTTTGCTGTACAACTGAAACTAACATTGCAAATCAACCACACTTCAATTAAAAAAATTAAATTAAAAAAGAGAAAAGAAAAAAAACAAGGTATGAAGCACATTTTGAAGGATATAAGTATTCTCTATATGAGACAGCTAAAGTTTTCATTTTTAAGCCATTTTTAGTTGGATATTCTGTTACTTGCAGCCCAAAGTCTCGTGATACAGGTTCTAAGCAGTTCTATTATAAAATTCCTCTAAACCAGTCCAAAATCAGCAATTCCATATACTTCAGCATTAGAGCTAATGTGAGGAGATCAGAGTTTTAAGCAGGGGATTAACATGGTCATGATTTGCACCTTACAACGATCATATTAACAACAGAAAATAGGATGGATTTATGAGGATCCAAAACACTAAGCAAGGAGGTCAGTTAAAAGACTATTATCATAGCTGAGTTGAGTGCTAATGGGGTACTAAATTAAGGAAAGAGCTCTAAGGATGACATGATACAGGAGTACAGGTGAGAGAGATATTAAAGAGATAGAATTAACAGTTTTGGTAATTTATTGGAATTAAGATGTTAGGAGAGAAAGGGATATCTCTAGGAAGATTTTCTGACTCAAGTAGACAATTATACTTTTTAGTATAATTGATTCTAACTCTGTTCTCACTTCTGTACCTTGACTCTGGATGCCCACTGGTCCTGGTGAGCCCTGGCCCTTTCACCTTAACAAAACCCCCTCCATTTGCTTTTACTCTGAATGCACTGGTATCTTCCTGCAGTGAGTTGTTTGGGGGAACCTATAGTTTATACCACAAATTTTGATACTCAAAAGCACACGATTCTATTCTGTTGTTATTTGGAAACATGAGGCATGCACAATGGTGGGCCTCCCCTGATGGAAGTTTAAGTTCTTTGTAAACAGAGACAGGACCCTGCCTTCTATTTCTTGATTGTCTTTATGACACCTGATACATACGTATGCACAAAGAAAACAAAATTGACTTCAATTATGGCCCATTAGATGCTTCCTTATGGCAAAATGTAGGAGATTTTAAAGAAATGTTAGTTAATTATAGGAAGAGGTGACAGCTGTAACATCCCAGCCTAAGCTGCCCAGTCCCTTCTGATCCCAAGTTACAAAACCACACTCTGTGCCTCATGGGGTATCAGACATCTGCCTTACCTCCACAATCCTTATGCCTCAACTATTTGGAAGATAAATAAGGAAATTTAAAGGATCTGACATGCCCTATAATTCTGAGCTGTATTATTTGTGTTAATAAATCGAAGACTGGGAATGGTTGCTAAATAATTTAAATTTTAAGAATTCTCACAAGTAACAAATTATTTTGCTTTTAGACAACTCAAGAAAATATAGTATCAAAATTTATTTTACTTTGAATATAATTTTTATATAGTTATCTAGAATTGAGTGTATGTACTTTACTAATATATGATTTTCTTCTCAGGTTCATTATATAAGAAAGATTATTTTAAAAGATAAGAAGAAAATTATATCATTCAACAGAATCAAACAATTGAATTTATGTTCCTTTTTTTGTTGCAGATGGCTTGCCACAATTACAGAAGATTTAGCAGTTAAATATTAACTTTTGATGCTTTCAGACAAATAATGTAGATTCTTCTTTATGCTTATTTGGGAAAAAGACAGATCTATGATCCTAAAGATCTTTCTACAGTTTTCTTTATGTCTATTCATATAATTTTGCCATTTTGATATAATCTATCTATATTGCATATGAAACTATAAAATTTGAAAGATGAAAATGATCTATTCAAATTATCCACTATTACACAAACAGGTTAATAACAGTAATTAAAAGAATAATTATGCAACTACATGCCACTCAAAGGAGTCATTTAAATTATGCAAATCAAGCATAAGGTCATGTAATGCTAAGAGAAAAGAGCTAAAATATGCAAAATAATGTACTTTCTGTTGGTGGTTCCAGTATTAGAAATATTCATATTACAAGCATATAGTGTGCATTTCATTTTTGAACCTTTATAGCATAAAGTCAAATTAGTCTTTCGCACCTTATTAGGTACTCTGAAATTTGAGAAGTACAAAGTTTTATAGATGGATTGATTTCATCCATGAGAAAAATGTTTGTTTCTTATTTGAGTACTTGATTTTTAAAATATTGATTTTTTTCCTAGTTACAGAAACTTATCACATTTTAAAAAATTGGGAAATAAACAATTATAAACTATAAAATAAAAACCACCTATAATGTTACCATTTTAAAATAGGCATGATCTCATTTGGGTACAATTCTTCCCTTTCTTTTATAAGTGCATTTTCTTTTGGGTCATAATGGGTGTCAGTTATGTTTTTGTCCATGTCATGTTTGCTTTTGTACTTCATTTAGTATTATATCATGAACATTTCCCCAGATGGCTCTTGAAAACTAAACTCTTCATTGCTGGCATGAAATTTTTTGCATATGTATGTAGTATTTAACTATTTCATTATATTTATATTATTTTCATTGCCTGCTTTTCTATTATAAATCAAGCTATAATAAACATATTAAATTGGATGAGAATTACTAATTTTTTATTTGAATAGATTGTTAAAAGTAGTTTAGGAAATTGTGGCTATGGCTATGGATAGAATTTAGATTTAGGATTAGGGAGATAATATAAACCTTTAAGTTTCTTAATGTATATTAACACATTTCTTTAAGGAACATTTGTATCAGTTTGCTCACCTATCAGCAATCCGGAGCACTACAAACTTTCTAGCAGTAATGAAAATAATCCCACTTTATTAGTATTTCTTCAATTTTCTTCCACGTTTGTGGGCCCTTTGTTTTTGTTTCTTGATTACATGGCTGTACATGACCTTTATTCATTTTTCCACTGAGTTTTTATTTCCAAATCGTTTGTAAGAATTCTTTACTTTTGTCATATTTGTTGCAAATATGTTCCCAGTTCTTTCTATTTATATTTTGATATACATAAGTATTATGTTTACATGTGGTCAAATTACTAAATATTTACCTTTGTGGTTTTTCCCACTGCTTTTATGCTTAAGAATTCCCTGGCCATTTTAAGAATTTTTTTTTCTAGGTCCAAACGAAAATTCATGATAAGTTAAATTTATCAATCATGGTGAATTATGTAATGGTTTGATTTCCTCTCTAAAGAGCCAATTTTTCTAACATTTGTTGAATTATATTTCTTTCCTATTTGTTTCATTGTATAGGTTAGTTTACATATTAGCGTTTGTTTTTTAAGATTATCTAGTCACTTCCTCTGATCTGAGTGTTGATTTATATGCATATTACACTCTTAATTGTTTTTTTTTTTTCTATACTATGTTTTAGTATTTGGGAAAGCAAGCAAGCCCCCACCACTCACCACTCTTTCATATAGCATATATTAATCTTTCAGATGAACTTATCTGAAGAATTTCAGAATGTATTCCAAAAAGATAAAGATTTATTCTTTTAAAAATCACTTCATTTTGAGTACTTCTAAAACACCTCTTAACATCTGCACCTCATACAAAGGAAAGGAAAGGAAATACTATAAAGTACCTCCTATCTGTCTTCCAAGTACTTGCTAAACACATTCACATAATATAATTCACTTAATCCTGAGTCACTTTGTGAAGATAGGATAATTATTCCAAACTATACATAAGAAAGCTAAGACTTTGAAAATTTTTGTCTTACCCAGTATTTCGGTAAAAACTCAGGTAGAATTATTTTAAGCTTAATGCTCCTTTCATAATACCAAATATATCTTGTCCCTTACTTAAAAAATGAAACCCTTGAGTTTATAGACTATCATTTTGTTTAAAATATGTATATCAAATTTTAGGTTACTTTATGTAATTAATGGTAGTTCACTCGACTTGCATATGCTTATGGGTAAATATCTGTTCCTTCTCAAAGTGAATTATAATTAAAGACCTATATATATTTTTCACTAATTGAGTATGTGCAAAAACACACTAGAACAAAATTACCATACTTATATTCAAAAATTAAATGTGTGCAGTCTATAAGGAAGATCCCACTCTTTCAATTCTTTCCAAGTCAAATCCACAGCTATTCTAGAAATCCATTTTTAATCTTTCAGTAATTCCACTCCTGTCTCTTACACTTTCAGTTAACATAAATTATTAGATAGTTCTCAGATATCAAGATTAATCAGTATTCTCTGGTTGCAAGTGACAAAAATTTAAGAAAGCTTAAGCAAGAAAGGAAATGGTTTGCTGATATAACTGAGGAGTATAGAGAGAGGTATCTGGAGTCTGTCAAAATTTGATCAAGGTGTTTAAAAAATATTGTCATAAACTTCTCTCTATATATATCTTTCTAGACACCTCTAAATTGATTTATTGAAGCATCAGGTAATGAAAAGAGTCTGAGATTTTTAACCTGCCTATAAGCTAACAGGTTAACCTACCTCAGTTACATGATGCTAACAAAAGACATGAGAGTCCCAAACTGGAGAAAAAGGACTTTACCACTCATGGAACAGTCAGCAGCACAAACATGAGCATATTTCTGTGAATACACCTTATCCCTAAATGCCACAGGGGAGACACATAGATGCCTGCACAGCCAGTGTGCTGTGGTGCAGGAGAGGAACCCTGAGCTTAGGGAACCTGAATCTTTTATAATGGGCAGTAAGCATTCCTTGCCTTTGCTCTTGATCTCTAACTCTCTCTTCCCAAGACTGTTTACTGAGGAAACACATTTTAAAAATATAGTGGAACAAAGTAAAATTATGGTAGAACAAAATAATATTGAACAAAGAGTAATCAGTACTTTGTCCACAAGATGTGCAGAAAAATGGGGGAGACCTGTGGAGAACTGGCTCCCACAATAAGGCTTTCTCTATCAGGTAGCAAAGAAGTCCACTATTATATTCTACTACCTGAAAGAGAAAGTGTACTTTTTCTCAAAAGTCCTGGATAACATGCATATCCCTGGACCACTGTAACTCTGACTGACCAGGCCTGATGACTGTGGTCCTCTTTGGAGCAGAGTGACAAGATCAACCTCCCCCAAAATACATAAATTTATAGTTGGTGAGAAGTGGCTGCTCAAAGAAATATCAGGGTAGTGTTGACAGAGACAGGGGGCATTAACAGAAAGCAAACAAAATGCAGACAAGTTCAGTATCATTTGCCCTTTCCTTCTCTACTCTCAGTCTTCCTTCTACTTCTGTGTTCTCTCTCTTCCTCTTTCACTTCTATGTGTCCATTTCTGAGACATCCTAAAAAGCCAGGCTCAGGCGCACACTCCAGCATGGAGACAAAAATGTTCCCTGAAGAATTCTCTAGATTCACTCAGCATTTTGCCTTCCTCCTTGGTAGCACTTTATATTTCCTACGTTGTATTACAGTGGTCTGTTTAGATGTTTTAACCTTCCCAACTAGACAGGGATCTCCTCCTGAGCAAGGTCAGATCTGTGCCTCTCTGCCTCTCCTATGGGTCAAAACATACCGCAGGCACTTAATATATATGTCCTGAATAAAAGGAAGGATATTAGATGAATTTCAATCACTTGTCTCTCTTAACTAACAATGATGGAACAATTACCAGGCCAGGAGTCCAGAGACTTGGCTTCTCTTCTATTTTTATCACACACTGGTTGGCCACCTTGAGCAAATTTATTAACCTCTCTGAGGCTCAATTCTCTCATTTGTAAAAAGGTGAAACTACATGCTCTCCCTCATACGGTGATTGAGATAATCACATGAGAAAATGCATATGAAATTACTTTGGAAATGTAAACCACTCTAATAATTAATGATTTCCATTTTCAAATAACAAGTGAACCATTTCTGTTACATGAATTCAGTGTGTTTAACGCGAGCAGGATAGATAGTGTACAAAAGTAAGAAGATGCAATTTGAGGGATGCTTGCGAAAATTGTCTGTACCAAAATATATATTTCTTGGTACTTCTAATTCCACCATCATATTTTAACTTCTCCGAATTAACCATAAGAATAATTACCTCCAAAAGTCCCCCTTAAAGTTTACAATTTTTGATAGAGTTAGTACACTAAACCATTATTGTTGATAAAACTTTATCTTTTTTTTTTTTTTTTTTTTTTTTTTTTGGCTGAGAGGCAAAGGGATATACACACAGTAAGTTTTGAAGGGAAGAGAGACAAACTTAGAAAGTAAAACCATGGAATGAGTTTGCTTAGAAGACGCTTGGAGGAGGAACACAATGTCTCAAAGAAAAAAGCACTCAACGACAGATAGAGATGTTTCAAATTAAAAAAAAACAAAAAACCTTAATTCATAGCTTTGCCTTGGACTGGCCTCGGCAAATAGGTTGATTTTCTGTACATCTATTTTTTAAATTCACAATTTTCTCTTTCAAATTTGAACAGGAAAATAGACTAGAACCAAAGAATCCACTTGTTCAAAGAATTTTCTCCCTTTAGAGGTACTCCATAGCTTTTTAAAGTCTCATTTCTGCTATATTAACCAATAGTTGATTAGTAAAACATTTTTTCCCAATTTTTTTTCCTGAGAAGTTGTGATTGCCTCCTCAACTTTGAATAGAATTTACAAATAAGTGCTGAAAATTACCCCTACCAAAGCTATGTGTTTCTCCCATCTGTCAGAGAAGTTGGTATATCTCCATAAAATGCCTTCCTAATTAACAATGAACAAATACCCTCTGAGTAAAATCATGACAACGTGATACAGAAATGTTTGCAGTTCATGGGGAAAATGCCAGAAGAAAAAAGTCACAAAAATAAAAAGACGCGGAAGCTAATACAGAAAGCCCAAAGCAAACGACATTTTTTCCCAGAGAGCTGGGAGCTGCATGGAAACAGTTCCTAATGATTTCCTCAGAAAGAAGCAGTACAGAAAAATCTGAGGCAGGACTGTACTTCTAAGGTCTGCAATGCATTCCAGGCAACCCGGTTGAGCCTCGTGATCCCCAACATCAAAAGCTGGAACAGGGATCAAGAAGAATTCAAACTGTTCGCTCGGCAGAAAGAATCCACCTATAACATAAGGTCATTACATCCTACTCCGGCACTGGGGAGTTAGCACCTTGTAGGGGAGATGAATGAGGGACCACAGTGACCTAAAAGGCTGTAGATTTGGGAGCCCTTGCTACCATCACCAGAGCTCTGTTTTCAGAGAACATTACAAGAACATACCTCAAGACTCAAAATTAAAGGGTAAGTACCTTCCTTGCCTTCAACTGACGGGGCACACCTCTCTGTCGATCCAATTGCAACTTTCAGCCCCCTTTCCTGCTTGCCAAGGTTATCAGGAAAACTTGGATGGATACTTTAAAGGCTTTGATTTTTTTTTTTTTTGACTTTTCAAATTTCTCATCTAAACGTTCCTTAATAAAATGCTGCAGCATGAAAAGAACATACTGGGTGCTTTTTAAAAGGTTCTCACATGTTGTTTACACCCCTGCAAAGTTTTAGATCTCCTTAGAGTCATCCTTCAAGGGAAAGTAGCTACTTAATACCATGTACATGTGGATGAAATGAGGGGTCTGGGTTATTCATTGGAAATAGTCATGCTTAGATTTTGGAGTGCAGCATCTTCTGTCTGTTGAGGTTCTGGCAGTGGCAATTTTCAGTTGTTCTGTTAGCTCCTCCAGGCCCCTGCCAGAAGATAAAGTCTAGAGTACCTGTCACTCACACTATCTTCATACGGGATACTGGCTAGTTCCTGTTATACTTACTCAAACATGAGGAAATATCAGCAGTTAAAATTATCTTTAAAATGTACATTTAAACATGTATAAACATACATATATACAAACATACATATATACATACAACTCGACAGTGTTGTTTTAATGCATACATGAGAAATAATCAAAATAATAAACAGCAAACAAACAAACAAAAAATCAAACCCAGGTAGAATGCATCCCAGTCTGATACCCTGCAGAGGAATTTTCCCCAACATCAGAAGTAAAACTCTTATGATACATTCTATGTTGGGAATTTGTGCCAAGAGGACAAACTTATCCAGAACTTGATTCTGAAAAATATCTTATATTGAATTAAGAGGAAAATCCAACAGTTCATCAGAAGACAATACAGGTTTTTAATAAATGGCAAAAACAGTTCAAATGTTCAGAAAAAAAGCTCAAATAGACACACATGAACACAGACACACAAATTACTAAGAGAGCTCTATCTTCAAGGACTACAACAGGAGCACTGTGAAAGGTTTAAATGGAGAGTAACACTCCGGAGGGCACAGATGAGAATCAAAAGACCCTCTAAGTGAGAAACAACAACACAGAAGTAGGAACCATTCAAGAGATTAAACAGGAAAAATGCATGTATCTATTGACATTTCTTTCACAAACAGACTTGTCACTTTCTGTATAAGTTTGTAAAATAGGGTTAAAATTTATAAATTCCAGATTCACTCACTGCATTAACAATTTGTGTTATTTTCAAGAAAATTAGGTAAGAAAATTTTTTAAAGATAATAATCATAGGGAAAAGGAAGATCAATTCTCTGGATAAAAATAGAATTGCTATGCCTGTGGTATCCACCAAAGGCTGTTAATACAAGATAGAATACAAGTGACTCCCATTCACTCTACTACAGGAGATAACTAAGAACTAAGGATGTGGGGGGAAGGTATAGCTCAAGTGGTAAAGTGCATGCTTAGCATGCACCAGGTCCTGGGTTCAATCCCCAGCTTAAAATATCTTCGGACTCCCCAGAATTACAGACCTATTGAATATTCAGAGAATGGAGAGAAAAATCAGATTTTCATAGACCCATATGGGTCACGCCCAGAAGGAGCAAATAAAAAATTTAATCACTGCTTTGCAAGGAATTGTGAGGTGGTCCCCAAATCCATGCTCCATCAGTAAGCAAATGGCCCAGTCAGAAGTTGAACCAAACTTAAAACATGAAGATTTCTCCCCACTCCACTAAACATTGCTCACCTCTCCCTCAGTGCTGCTCCCTAAAACAGGAAACTTAAGAACTCCTCCAGAGGGGAGAAGCCTGTTGTTTTCTGTCCAAAGAGTGGCAAATTTATCAGCTTTATCCAATTTGTAGCTCAGCCACAAGGACAGTGGATGGATTATAGCAGGTTGTTGGAGTTCTCTATCACAGTTGTTTAGAGAGTTTGTGTTCATTAAAGTCACATAGAAAACAGAACATTTGTCACTGTTGGTGGGAATGTAAATTGGTGCAGTCACTGTGGAAAACAGTATGAAGGTTTCTCAAAAAACTAAAAGTAAAATTACCAAATGACCCAGCAATTCCAAAGGTATGTATCTAAAATACATAGGTATGTATCCAAAAAATACAAAAGCACTAGTTCAAAAAGATACATGCGCCCCAATGTTCATAGCAACATTATTTACAATTGTCAAGATATGGAAACAACCCAAGTGTCTATCAAGAGATGACTGTATAAAAAATATGTGTATATATATACACACACATATATATATATACAATGGGCTACTAGTCAGCCATGAAAAAGAACAGGTTTTGCCATTTGTAGCAACATGTATGGACTTGGAGAGCATTATGCTTAGTGAAATAAGTCAGATAGAGAAAGACAACTGCTATATAATATCACTTATAAGTAGAATCTAAAAAATACAACAAACTAGTGAATATAACAAAAAAGAAGCAGATTCAAAGATATAGAGATCAAACGAGTGGTTACCAGTGAGGAGTGGGGAAGGGGCTGCATGGGGTGGGGGAGTGGGAGTGTAAACTCTTGGGTGTATAGACTCAAGGATGTATTGTACAACACAGGGAATATAGCCAATATTCTGTAATAACTATAAATGGAAGGTAACTATAAAAATTGTATAAAAGTAAAAAAATTAAATATGGCTTTTTAGTTCTTTTCAGATTAAAACAAATTCAAAGATTTCTAATCCCAGAATTAAAACATCAAGTCATGTAAGACTTTATAAAATTATCAGGTGAACCTATCCCAGTGGTCCCACGCTTAATGAATGATGAATATACAAATAAAATAAAACATAGCTATGCAAGTGAGCAAACAAAGAGCAATTGCTTTGCATTCTAGAAAAGAATTTCCTTAAAAAGTGTGAGTTCCTTAGGATTTTCTAAAGAAATAAAATTGGGAGCTTTTGTGATTTGTCAGATAATTTTACCAAGGTAATATAATGAGGATAAAAAATTTTAAATACACTATGAGTATTATAGGATCTAAGTTTTTATAATATCAAGATAGAAATATCACAATAGAAATGTGAGAACCCTGCTATAACCCGAAGAGATGGCACAACTCAAGTCATCCTGTACCCAGAGCACCCTATAAGAGATGGGCAGCTTCAAAACAAGACCTTGACCTGGCCCCCAGTGGGTCTGCCATGGATATACCATTCCTGCCATGCACATACCTGCTGGAATTCTGTTACCTAAGGAAACGCAGGTGGATGATAACAAACTGTGGAGAAAGAGGTAGGGATCTGGGTCCTACTCCTGGCTGTAATTCTGCCAGATACAGACTGTGTTTAAAAGATCACTTAATTTGGCAAGACGCTGGTAAAAATAAGAAAACATATGTGGAACTACTTAAAGAGTATAACGTAATTTATCTGATTACTTTAACCCTAAATGATCTGACTAGGAAGACTGTGTTCATCAGATTAACACCTTTGAGAAAAGAAACCCAAGAAAATCAGAAGAGAAAATAATTTTTCAAAAATAAAAAGACCTTTAAAGATATATGTAAAAAAGAAAGATTGAATAATACTATGGGCACAGTGTTTAATGAATGAACATCCAAAATGCATTGCTAAGGAAAACAAAAAATAAATGACACACATTCTTTTAATTTTCTTCAAATTATAAAATAGAATATTATCCATAAAGATACAGTCACCTGCTAGTTCATCTTGAATAATTTTATTTATTCATTTATATCCTACTTTAATCTGGAAAAGATCTGACTTAATTAAGTGGTTGGTTGTCCTTTTTTTTTTTTTTAAATCTTAATTGCTTGAAAGAAACTTGAACAATAATCAAAACAATTGAAAATTAAGAAAACATGAAATGTGTATGATTTCTGAAATATTATCTTAAAACATAATCCAGAAACAATTCTAAAATTTCTGTTTCTTTAATTATCTAAGTACCAAAATATATCCCCTGGGACTAATAGAGACATTTTGTGTTCCTATCATATGCAAAACCCTTTTCTCCAACTGAGAGAAAAATGAGGGGTAGTCTAAAACAGACTTCCAGCATCTTAGTAAAGACCACACTTTATGGATTCAGGAACTGCCTAAGCCCTTTAGATGCATTATCTCATTTCAACTTCTCAACAAGCTTAAAAGGCAAACATCATCATTATCCCCATTTTACAGATGAGGAATCTAAGAATGAGGGCAAGTACCTTGCCCAAAGTCACACACCTATGAGATGAGAGAGTTAAAATATAAACACAGCTTAATAGGTATTTAGCCTCCTAATTACCTCATTTTCCTGGCCCCCTTTCACTTGATGTTTTGAGAGTATTACTTCCTCCCTACACGTAGCTACAACCCTCTATACATGGTCGCTCTGATCAGGTAATTTGTTCTTCATGATGCTTCAGAAAAATGAGAAAATTCTGCCACAAGCCTTTCCAGCTTCTTGTATCACCACCCCCCTTATCCCCACGCAGTTCACCAAAGTCATCTCAGGAAGTACAGAGCCCTTGTGCACAATGTGGGCTTTCCCAGAGCTGTCACAGTCACGATATGTGTGGAAAGATGGCTCAAGGACCCCACACCAGGGACAAGATGGGGGAAATGGGGCAGGATACTACGGCTCTTCCCGGAGTATAAAATGGGCAACGTTAAACCTGCTTCCATGTTACCTGCTCCCTGAGATGTACTGCCGTCACTGAAAGAAAAGAAAATTATTTTCTCTAGGAAACCAAGTAATTACATGCAAATCATTTATGTGCTCTTTAAGAGATTTGCATATTGATGAGCCTGAGGGTTCTCATTTTCTTTCCGTTTCTACAACGTCTCTGTGGTCATGGCTTAGAGCCCAACACAAAAAAAGGCCATTTGGCAATATTTCTCTGCTGATTCTAAACATGTGTAAGTCCTGTCTCCTATGCAAGGTCATGTCCTGTGAGGGAGAGCACACATTTGAGGATGAGTCATTTAACCTAAATAGTTAAAAAGCAGCATATCTTTTCACCTTATAGAGCATCTTATCTAAATATACTCCCATGAAAATTGTTTGAAAAGGAAAATTGGGTCCTATACTCAGTTAACCTGTTGGAGAACTGGTCCCACAATTCCCTTCCTACCATACTCCAGCAATATTTGGTAGGAAGGAAGAGTGGTTAATAAAGTAGCACCTTGGAGTGCATGAACACAGTTAGGACCGTGTGGAAATACACTGAGCATTCTTTGCCATAATCTGTGTCCCAGGGAATTTCCCACCATGATTTCAACAATTCCAAACTTGCCCGGTAAACAAGACAGCTAATTTGTTTCCCAGCCCACCTTCTCTCGGTGCTGGAGCTGAAGCACGTCTGCCCTGTACCCACTGGACCTCCATTAGCAAAGGCTCCATGAGTAGCCTATATTGCTTGCATTGGCGATGTGAAAGGGAAATAGCTTTAGTTTCTGCTCTTAAGTCAAGTGTGCTTGAGTCTACCACCATAGAATTGGTTGAATGGTTCATTCATTTATGAAACAAGTATTTTCTGAGTGCCTGTGTCATGGCAGGCACTGCCCTGGATGCCAAGAACACAACAGTGAGCAAGATAAACCTGGCCCTATTGCTTGTGGGGCCCACGTTATCATAGAAGACAGAAAATTATACAAGTAATTACAGTAGAGACAGTCATAGACCTACTTAACTTAATCTTTGTCATCTATATTCATTCAGACCAGAAAAAAGAGAAGGAAGAGAAGGAAGAAGAAATGAGCAGAGGGGAAAAGAGAGAAACATAAAAAATTTAAACTCTGTGCACTGTTACTCTCCCTGATATGTCCTAAAAGGTAAACATGATCCAGAAAAGATGAAACCTTTTTTATCACTTGCCGTGCATAATCATGTGAACATCTCACCATGGAATGATGTGAGTGTTTTGGAGTTTTGACCACTGAACACAAGACACTGCCTTCATCCTCTCTTCTACTGAATTAATAGCAGGCTAGAAGACAAATGGATTGTGCTGGATTTATTAAAGACAGGATAAATAAAGGTACCCACGAACATGGGTCTTCCCATAGAAGTTTTCAAAGGTAATTTTGACCTTGTGCAAATTCTGTTTACCTAAATATGAAAGCCATGTCTCTACTCTATGATAGTGTGGTATATGGTAGGAAAGAAAAGTTCTAGGCACTTAGGTGGCCAAAGTTTTTCCTGTTTGATTTCACAGATCACCACATATTCCCGTAAAGTAGAGTGGGCGATGGGAGGGTTGTGTTTTCTGTCAAACACTGTGGAGTTTATTCTCTTTTTTGTTAACTATGCTTGTTGTATACTCCTGGTATCTTTAGTGTGCAAATCAATTTTGAAGAGATCAAAGCATTTCACCCTTAGGACAAGATCTTTTCTCACCTGAGAGGATGCTGTATTTAATCCCAGTGCAATTCTTCTTGATACAAATGACCAAAACAACCAAAACAAAGCACTCTTATTTCTACTGGCAGACTCTCAGGATGAGATATTTGACTATTTCCTTCCAGTTTGTTTCCTCACTGGGCCCTGCTAACAACCCTGCAATGCCCAGTGTACTGGGTTTAATGAAAGACTCTTTGGGTGAATGTGCTCCATGTAATAAAAGAGAGTCAGAGTATAAGATGAAGGCAGTTTGCCTACATAATTCAAGGCAAAAGCTCACCTTTCTCTCTATCACCTGGATAACTGAAGCAGGGGAAAGGCAGTAAATCACCTAGACATTGCATCATTTCTTTAGCTCATTGCATCGCCATGCTCAACTGCAAAGTTTCTTATTTCCTTTTTGTCAATAGTTCCGTTTCTAAACTTAACTGAGATAAATAACAAAACCAGATGAAATCATTATCATTCAAACAAAGACTTGATGACCCAGAGCCATATATTGGCCCTACAGCAAAATGATAGCAGTTAACTTTTGCATTCCTGTTGCATTACAATATTACTTAATTGATATTCAGAAACATGCAAGCCCATGCTACTTTCCCATAAACTGAAGTAGAAAATGTTGAAATGGAGAAGAACAACAAGAATGCGTAAATAAAATATGAAAACTTTTGTCATGTTCCATTAGGGTTTTTCATGTTAGCATCCTATTATATTAGTATTTGTTTTCACTAATATGATATGAAAATTGCTGAAATGATTGCATGGTCATATCTTGTTAGGCAACTCAAATTCTAAAATTATATGATTCTAATATGAGATGAAAGAAAATTGTTAATATTATAAACAGTTTCTAATGTGATATGAAGGCCCATCTGGAAAAAAAAGTTTAAGTTACTTTGGTGTGATTTCTTGGAAATGTTTTCTTTACAGGAACCAGGTACCAGGTGGTGACAAAGAAGGAGAAATTGGGCACCAGGCTATCACTGCTGAACTGGATTCACAAGTGGAAAATATTGCTCTTGGGTAGGCAATGTATTGCATGAATGTTTTTTATCCATTCTAAACAATTATGAGTATTGATAAGCAGAGTTGAGTTGCTGTCATTGTTTTTTAATGCAAGGGGTAGCTGCAGTGATTTAGTTCTGGGGTTATTTTTTTTTATGAAAAATGCTGCTATTAGTAATATTTCTCTTCATAATTTGCTTTCATCTCAGAGTTACTACTGATTTCTAAACAATACAGTTTTTTATATACTGTGTGATAAAAAGTGGAAGGTGTTGCTTCAGGGAACAGGTTTTTAGAGCTTACCAAGACACTTTTAATGTATTGCACTTACTAATTGTGGTAACGATTCACTCCATAGTCTGATTTATTGAATAATTTGGGGTTAAACCTAAAGCTTACTTTCAATCTGGATGTAAAGATATACTTTGGGGTATCAGAAGCAACGTTTGTAATGTAACTCGGAGTCAAAATAAACTTATCTAAACTTGTTTTTATGTTATAGAAACCTGCCGTAAGAATCAAGTTGAGAACTAAAAGAAGTATTGGAAGAATTAAATAATTGACTGTAAAGGATTTTGTTTACTCTTTTCAAAATACCAATTTCAAAATTCTATAAGATTCCCTAAAATATTATATTTAAATGAAGACTGCCATATTTTAATGTTTATCTTCATGCAACATTTTATACACTGGAGAAAACTTTTTTCTCAAAGATGACATGATCAGTGCTTTACAGAAATGATTATGATTGCTTGAAGGGCTTGGCTAAGGAAATCTAGTCCTGACATATATTACTTTTATGGAAAAATAAATTTATCTCAATTGGCTCTTAATGTCAGCTGAAAAGGAGAACCATTTAAAATTAGCTGCCAGACACAAAAATCATCTTAGTTGAAATCAGAATATGCTTAGAATATGTTTTATAAGAAAGACAAAATGCCAAAACTGACTTTCAGATTAGGGTAACTTTTTTTTTTTTTTAAATACAGTGTATTTTATCTTAAATGTGGTGTGGATTGTTTGTCAGAACCAGATTCTTCCCATCTCTTTCTCATTTCCTCCAACTCCAAGGGATCAACGCCGTGTTTCAACACTTCAGAAATGATTTGGGATAGGAATCATTTTGATGTAAACTTCTACAGAGCCATTTGGAGCTCTGCGGAGACCCAGTAAAACAAGTTAGCTGAAACAACAGCTGAACTCATCCTGAGAAGGTTTAAAGCGGTAAGACTTCAACTAGAGTTTTCTCAATGCCGAGGAACCTAAGTAGTTACCATATCTGTCCCAGGTTGGGATCAGCTTGAGTATCCAGGTCTGGTTATCAAGTCTTCCCTTGGCCAAGGCAAAGATAATCAGGTGGAAGGAGTTTCTGAGGCGAGTAATAAAAATGGAGACGTCCATACCACTTGGTGATCCATTTCCAACACACTATATGGTCAACCATTAGATCAGATCCATCTTGAAACAGGAAACAAATATTTCCCATTTTGAAAAAGAAGCAATGACAAGAACCACAGCTCCACTGTCTACCTTCCATGAAGGTATTTTCCTAGTTCTCCATTGCTAGGATGTTTTCGGTGCTAAGAACTTCATACTTATCTGTGCTCTAATTAATCAAGACAGCATGATCCACACTAAAGTTAACATTATCCTAAGCAACTTTTCTAATGTGTTCACTAACTTTCTTTAAATTGCCAGCATGGTGAAATGTAATGTGTCACCCGGGCCCTCGTTTATTTCTATCTGGTAGCGGCGAAAGCCGCAAAACTTACACACTGTATTATCTATTGCAGTGAGAATACCGCCAGCCCCAAATCAAATGCCTTTCTCTCCGCAAAGCCCCAACAATGCTGCCCTCCCCACCCCCCACCCCCCATAAATTAGCAGTGTTTAGAAGGAGACTCGCCCACATTCTATAGATTAAGGGAAAGTTCTGTCATCCATAATACATTCGGTCTCCTTTCTAGTTGAAGATTTATATATTTTTTTATTGACGGGTTATGAATATTGACACAGGAGATATTCATTGTTTATTGAAGGCGTGTTTACATAAAAGATCTTCACAGGCTACCCCCTAAGTCTAGAGGTCCTAAACCAGTGTCAGGGAGCTGTCTGGGTATTTTTTCCCACGTATTGCACTGCCATTCTACCAACAATAGAGGCCCATTAACGTTTGGCCCTTCAAGTTACTGCAGCCCAAGCCTCAGTGGCAGGACGTCTGCCCAATATGTAAAATAACGGAATGAATGGATTCCTTGGAAACAATGATAACAAGACCTGGCTGAGCTAACTGTGACAGCATGTGGTAATTTTCCAGCCCGCTGGCCCTGTAAAGGAAACTGGAACACAAAGCGGAGACTGCGGGGCGGGCCGGCCTGAATAGCTGCAAACAAGTGCAGAATATCTGATGATGTCATACGCACAGTTTGACAGATGGGGCTGGACAATCCCCCCCACCCCAAGTGTGTTCTTAACTATTTGTATCCCATCGGCCTCTCACTTGGGAAGTTCAATCCTGTAATCACCTGCTTGAAAGACTCGACAAACCTTAACTGTCATGTGCTTGATTCAAGTACCACTGGTTTTATGAAGAAAAATGATATCCATTATGAGGGGCTGAATGCTGAGGGGAGCGGTGGGGGAGCGGGTGCTGCTGTGGATTAACGCATCATCTCTGCTTTCAGCTATGGGCCAGGTTTTGAGTTTGGCCCCGACTGAATCCTGCCGTACACTTTGAATAGCATAATGAAGTATTGTTACTACCTCTGTCTAGTCATTACATCAGGGAAACAGACATCTAAAGTTATCAAAACTGATTACTAGCTGAGCTTTTGTGCCTATAAAATAGATGTGTTAAAAGAAGGCTTTTTTTTTTTTTTTTTTTTGCCTTATGGGGATTCTCTCAAGGTTGGATGTTTTAGTGCTTGGACCACTATGTGTCACTAGATAAGTTGGTGCTCCGATGCATCTCTAGATAGTGCTCTCCCCAAACACGAGGGTGCGTAGATCTGCGCGCGTGTGTTTAAGTTGGTGCGTGGGAGACAGAGAAAATGAAGATTGACAACATTTCTAAAGATGAGACACAACTCAATTAAAATTCACCAAAAATAGTAAATGAACCAGCGCCCTCAGTTTAACTGTAAGGACACAGACTGTCTTTTTCCTCCCTTCAAATAAGTAGTTGTTTTGGACCTCACGTGTCTTCGCCATTTTATTCATGTAGTTCTTTTTTTCTCACTTTTCAAGGAATTTATGTAAATATATGTAGGCTACAGAATGGGTCTCAGATACAGCTTTATTCTTTCATCTTTTCATCAGATAGCTAACCAAAGCGGCAGAGCCAAAGGATTTTGTTTATGGAGAAGTGATATCTGTCCCACAGAAAAACATGGCACACTGCCTCACCTTTGGAAACAAGAAAAATAGCAATAGCATGATACAAAAATTAATGATTAGGATTTACAAAATACCTTTGCACCTAGGAAAGTACCACACACTAAATGGCTTTCTTCAGTCTCCCAGATGATAGAAGCTGTACAGAAGCTCTGCTAAACTCCACTTCCCCTGTCTTATCTAACATAGTTGTTGGGCAGGGAAAACAGCGAAAGCAAGAGGAATTCTCCCACTCATCCTCAAAGACTTAGTTATGCCCAACTCGCCTCTGCCCTCAACCTCTGCCCTCACCTTTTAGATGTGGAAGGGAAAAAAAAGTATCTCTGACATCCTCTACCATTCCCAGTGCACCTGGACACAATCAGGCTAGGCTTTGGTCATCATTCATGCATTTATTCTATAATGAGTGTCTACTGTCTGCTTGGTGCTGGGTCATTGCTTTATTCTGTGCAGATACTCCAGCTGGGATTGGGTTACTTCTTCAAAGTCAGCTTCAGAGAATTAGTTGCACAATGTACATTTGCACCAGTAGCTGCTTTTCAACCGCAGAGTTGTGAGAGCCACAATCTACTCCTAGGCCATGCCTTAGTTTGACGGCCTCCATGGCTGCCAACGCCCACACTGAGTGAAAAGCTCATCAAAGGGCACGCAGTTTAGGAAGAGGAGTTAGTCCCCACTTCCCATATTTCTCACCGACTAACACCAAGGACATCTCTCTACATGTTTATACCAGATGGAGCTACCCATCTGTTACAAAAAGCCAAATTGCTTTATTAGTAGCTGTGGTGCTTACATCCCTCTGGGAGACTGAGAAGATGAGAGGAAAGGGAAAAAAAGGTGGGAATAGGTAACAAACAGCCTTCCATTATCACAAGTCATAGTCTGAAGCTATCCCCAAGCTGTTCTTTGAGACTTGTTTCTGATCCATCTATGGCAGCCACCTCGGTGGGGGGCTCTCTTCCAAGGCCTGGAGACCAGAGCCAAGAAGTCCAGCTGAAGAACAGGAAGAGTGTGATACTGGGTAGGGAGGAGAAACAGAATCTTTCATTCTCATTGTTAGCATTGAGTTAAAGTGTGTTAACTCTGGTTTCTCAGGATGTTTCCTAGTCCCTGTTTGAAGTTCATGCAGTTTTCACTGTGAAACCGAGTTGGAGCTAGTACCTCCCCTTTTATATGTATGTAGTGTAGTTTCCCAGTAACACCTTGGCTTCCTCAGAGTTTTCATCTGACCAAGAAGTCAAAGGACTGAGGTGAATCAAAGTCATATCAGCTAGAATGACAACCGTGATGGTATTTCATAATGACTGCAATGGAGAGATGAAGTTTCCACACACATTTAATGCAACCTGTAAAAATATCAGTAAAGATAATGTCGTATTTAGTCAGACCAGGGATCATCTAGTCCAATCTTCCAGAGGCATTTGTTATTTTGAAGGACACATTGTCATTCAGGCTCGCACCTCCAAAAGTAATTTATTTCTGCAAATATGATTAATTCCTTAACAATGAGCTATAAGTGTGCCAGTACTTGACCTACCTAAAGATTTCTTGGATCTCCTGGGAATTTAAGCCTATCATCACTACTTGGGGTAACAAAATTTGTAAATATATCAGCCACCCCATAAAACCATGCTTGATGTTTATCTGAAACTTATAGCTCAGTTCAATTAAGTACATACTTTTCTAAGGATTTATCTAGTGAATGGCACTATGCAAGAATAACCATAAATATAAAGGCGGACAAGGAGGCTTCAGAAAACATACAATCAGTTAGAGGGAGATAGATATAGATGCAAGTGTTGGCAGTGATCACAGAGTAAGGGCTCTGCTGTGGAAAGTGCGTGTGAGTTACACATAAAGTCTAAAAGAAATACCCGCAGGGAGAGCACTGGAGTTTGGGGAACGTATCCATGTTTGCCCTAGAAACAGTACACATTTTTTTTAACTTTGATCAAGATTTTGCCCATGCTTAGAGCCTTCATCTTTCTCAGCTGGAGCCCAGCCTCATCTTTTAGTTTATCTGCCTTCAGAACACACCCTGCAATCCTTTCATCATCTCAGTGGCTCTTTTCTGAACATTTCTCAGTTGCATCACTTGTTTCTCACCTTCCATTAAGCATGTTTAAGTATAAATGGATTTTTGAACTTGGTATGAAAAAATAAGATGGAAATCCCTGCCAGATCAAAGTTCAAAGTAAGGTAAGTCAAAGCTTTGAGTTTAAAAAGAGACATAATTAAAACCTATTCTTTATGTCCATTGCTCCTATAGAGTAGTTCAAGAAAAGTTTCAACTATAGAAAGGGATTTGAAGACAGGGATGGGGACTTCATGCAGTTCTGACTGATTATTAGCAAAAGCTTGGGGTGAAGTGCTGTAATTCATTAAAATACCTAATTCTGCCATTAACTGATGTGTAACTGGAGTCAGTTCACGTGTCATAGCATGAGTTTGAATTGTGGTACCTGGTTTGGATATAGCCAACCTATTTTTGTCATTTTCTAGGTGTGATGTTTGAAATACTATTTGGTCCTTTCTGCACATTGCTTCTTTATTGGTAGAACAGAAATAATATCTATGTCACAGAGCTGTTAGCTCAGCAACGAGAATACATTAAGTTTAATAAATTCCCTAACCTGCTATTCTTAACAACCACAAAAATAATAAAATAAAGGCTCTCCTTTAACTGTAAAAGAAAAAATTTTGCATCAGAAGTTTTATAGTTTTTCTCAACTCTGAAAATTCTATTTCTGTAAAGGAGAAATCTACAATTAAGCAGGATGATAAACACCATCTTCTGCTTATTTATTTGAAAAAGGAGACGTAACTGAAGGGAGGTGGCTCTCATTGTCCGAGCCTTGAGATCAGCTCTAGCTTTGGTCTTCACTCATGGAATGACCCCAAGCAAGTCAGGGAACTTTCCTGAGGTCCCCTTTAGAAAGGGCTTATTAATGCTTACTTCAATATGAAAATCCTTTGCAACTTCAGAGAGCTATCCCGCCATCAGTTATGACTGTCTTAGAATATTTTGGAAGCTTTACTTACACTGTCAATATGCCCACAGCCCCCAGCTTCTCCAGAGGTGGTTCGGCATTTTTGTTACCAGAACATTTAAGGCCAAAAGCCAATAAGAATACGATTTTTTAAAATATTTTATTCAAAATATCTACTTACATTTTTCAAAAATTCAAAACCTTATGAAATTTCTTCTCTGAAGGGTTTATTTACAATTGTCACTTGCTCACTATGTTAAACTTTACGTCTAAAGCAAGGTCTGCTTTCCGAGCCTTCTCATCAATGTCATTGTGTATTCAGATCTGTTTCTCAAACTAATTAGAATATGTCGGGAGCTATTCTATTTCAATTTAGGATGTTTTGTTAAAAATATTCTTGAAACTGATTCACCAAGATTCATTAAGTCCCTTCTGAAAGAAGGCATTGAGATCGGGGCTGCAATAAATACGAAATGAGTAAGATTAAGTCACCGACCTCAAGAAATTGCCCAGACTGGTAGGTATAAAACCAGTACACAAATGATTATTACCGAGGATAAGACAAATGCTCTGAGAGAAATAAAAACCAAGTTTTATGGGAGAATCAAAAAAGGAACAGATACACTTCACCTGGAGAATAATTTCATTTGCAATTAGAAAAGTTCTTTTTAGGACGGGTCTGCCAATAACTTGCAAATTAAATATCTGAAAAGACTATAATTATAAGGCAGGGTGCCCCATTTAAAGAAGTCCCACTTAACATAATGTGATTTCAACAGTAATAAGATAAAGGATACATAGTTCACACACATACATAGATCCTCTTTTTTGAAAGGCACAAAGGATTCTTACTGTCCAGGTTTTTTGGGGGGTTATTTTTTGTTTTTTTTTTTGTTTTGTTTTCGAAATGGGTCGATCTATCTAATAGGATCACAATACTTTTTTAAAGATCACTTTGAAGAGATGATACAAACTTCCTGGATGACAGTGATCCATTTCATTTGTGTTCATGGCCTTGGGATGAAGTCCTATGCATGCAGGGCCCTCTGGCCCTTCTGTGGGTGCATTAACCCTTTCAGACATCAGGGCACCATGGGGTCATAGACCTCCAGGGAAGGAGGCAGCTCCCAAAGAGTCTTCTTGCCAGGACATCTTTCTTCGAAGTCTAGTGGCCCTCTCTCAAGGACATGATCCCTGACCCCCTCCCCTGCACCCTCCCCCAGTCTGGGTCTGGTACCATGAGGGCACTGGAACAGCAGTTTCACCTTAGTGGCCCCCTATTACGAAAGGAAGAGTGAATGCTGCCAAGCCCTTTCGTAGCTGGCAATGGAATCACAGGTCAGAAAATATCTTTAGCAAGCATAAATTATTAGGCTCACTATAAAAAAGAGCTGAGAGATGAAACAGGCATTTCCATGAGGGAACAATACAGCTTCAATTCAAAGACTGCTGATTGGGTGCTCAGCCTTCCAGCATAAACAGCTATTCAGATTTTAAACTGTAGCCAAGTAAAGAAAGAAAAGGAATGCCACGGCCACCTCAGCTTCTTCAGAACAACTCAAGAAGGAAGGTGATATAAATAAAATGCCAGCCTACAGGTAGAGGATTTCTCCTTCTTCCCACGGGTGCTGCACAGCCCATGAAACAGAAGGCCAGTGTCTGAGATTGGAGGCCACTCTGGAGACCTGGCCAAGCCGGTTTCCCTCACTGGCCATCCCAGAGCCTTGCCCAGAGATGGGCACTGAGCACCCCAGCCTCCCTCTCCTCCTCCCCTGTCTGACTTGTTCCCAGCCTGTGCTTCTATAAAATGTTATCTGTATTTATGGGGTGAGTCTGTTGGGGATGAGGTCACAAACGTATAATTATAAACCTCTTAGCAACGCAAAGCATCTTACTCCTAAGAAAAGTAGACACTGTCAGTTTCTTGCTGTGATGCCACAAAGGAAGAGCGCCTCCCCGAGGTAACGCTCACTATATGTAGTGAACTGACTGAAAAGCATTTATCTCTACGTTTTGCCAAAGGACACAAATCCCAGATGTTTAGAGCCTGCTAGCATTTCTCAGAAGAATGTGATAAGAACCAAAGACCATCTGCAATGTTTGGTTGCATGTAAATCTCTGGTTAAATTAGAAGCGTGTAGCTTAGTCTACCTAGAAACAGGAGACACGAGAGTGCTTAGGGCTTGCTAAATAAAAGAGAATGATTCACTATCTTACCAGCAAGGTACATCTTTTAAGAATGCCAGAATATTAGACACTTCCATGTTGGGCTTAAATTCTGTCCTCTTGAGTTTCAGAAGATCAGCAGAAGTAATCTTAGGCATGAGTAACAAAGGACGTGGTCTAGGGTTTCTTCCCTGAGGGACCTGGGCTCTATGCCTTTTGAAAGACCTACATGCTAAGGTCTCTGCCCCCAACCTTTGCCGCTGTGAGGTCAGGTCTCTTTCCCTACACAAAAGGGCACCTGTTGCCACAGAAACACCCTCTTGTCAGTGGTTGCATCTGGGTTAATTTTTCAGTGGTTTTCACTGTAAACTAGAAGTCTTCCAACATTGATGCTAACCACCCAGAGAGATCCCAGGTCAGTGGAAAGCTCTGACTATTTCTAATGAATCTGAGCACACAAACAGCTCCATTTAAATTGAAGATCTAGTCAGAGAAAGTTAAATTGTAACATATGTATATATTTTCTCCATCCTGAGATGTTTGCATCAGATTATAACTGTGAAGAAATATACTGGAATCCCTGAAGTCACTACTCAAAAATCTGTTTGGGGTGATGTTTCTGTACATTGATGGGAATTACAAAAACAAATGGGTCTTTCTGCTGTGAAGTACATCTTTCTAATTTCCTTGCCTCCTGGAATACACTGGGAGCATTATTTTTAGATGTAAGGTTAAAGTCAATTATTTACAAATAAACAAGGAGGTTCTACTGCTGAGAAGAACTATTCTAAAAGGTACTGTAAAAAGAGACTGAGGACTGAAAGAAGGAGAAAGTTGAACGTGTGTGTGATTAGGTCCAACTTTGGTGACCTGTGACTTCAGGCTGGTTCTCCGTCATTTGGTTTCCTGCCCATAACTACAGCTTAAGTAAGGGTTTATGTGACCCACGTGATTTTAGGAAAAAGTATTTCTGTTGCCACCATCTGGCTCTACTGTAGACAAACCACAACACGTGACAGTCTTTTGTTATTGAAAATACCTCTGCCAAGGTTGTGCTGAGGCTGGGCTGTGTAATAATGCTGCCTAGAAACTGGAGATTTCCTGCAACCTGCCGCTGACTGGAGGATGCAAAGCTTCCACCCAGTTGTTGGGTTGTTGGCATGGGATTATTTTGATGACCAGAGAGTATCAATTTCTACAGCAACATTCCAAAGGATTCAAGTTGGCTTAATTTTCTATACTCCAATCCAGCCATTTTGTTTGGAAACTACAGCGCGTGGAGAGAAACTTTCCTCCCTTCCCCCAGTGGGAGACTGCTTTTCTGCTCGAACGTATCTGGTGAAACAAGCACTTCACAGAATATGCCGATCTAGAGAGTTTTCAGAGAAAACCTGTACATTATCACCCACCAGTTGTCTTACCACTGATCTTTGTAGGCAAGGCAATGATGAGGTGAATTATATAATGAGATGTAACCCTAATGATAGAAACCTCAATTAATAAGTAATCATAACCTTCAAACCCACTGCCTTCACTCTATAAACCCTAAGACTGTTGCATCTACTCGAGATAGATGTTTGTCCCTGATATTACAAACTTCCAGTGTTCCATGTGTGCGTCTTTATCACGACAGTCATCACCTTGGGATTAAGGGTATTCAGTATTTGTCTTTTCTCTTCATCAGCAGTTCTCAACTCTGTGTGCATACTAAAAAAAATTCAGGATACCTTTTAAAAACCACTGATTTTCAAGCCTGTATTCAAAACTGAATCTCCGTATGTTTGTGCGTGGATTAGGGGTGGGGAGTAGGGAGGGCTCACATTGTTGGTTTGTTTGTTTTACTTCCAAGGTGATTCTAATGTGCAGCAAGGGACAAAAACCACTGCCCTGGACGGTTAGCTCCATGAAGAGCAGGACTGTTTCTGTATCTTGTTGCCTGGAAAATAAGAGTACTCAAAAATCCAGGGTGAATAAATAAATGAATATCACACTGCTGTCCTGTCCAGCACACTTCTTTATCAACAGAGCCTCTGCAGGAATTTCAAGAACCTCCCATATTTGAAACTAACTTCGGATGAACAGCCTCTGAATGTTATTTATGATGGATTCGAAGTGGAGGAAATTAGCACATTAGTTCAAGCCTTTTTCTCTTTAAGCTTAAATAGCCGCCCCATAGTGGCCTCAGTAGCAGAATGCTCTCCGGCACCTCCACCCCCCAGAGGGCACAGGCAGGAGAAGGCGGGGAGGGTGAACCAACATGCTCTTCCCATACCTGCCCTACTTTTCAGGTACATGAACACTGAGTTGTACAAGAATGTAGCTTGTCGCATTAGCAAGAGAAACATTGACCTTTTCATTCCTTCATATCAAAAGGTGGTGAGACAGAAAATTGTGAATTTCCTACTTAATATCAAGACATAGATATCTACAGTTAGTGAAATTCCTGGTCCATTTAGGTTATGGGTCTGGTAGCAGAATCAAGGGAGATGTTGATGAAGGGCAGTATCTGCCTACCTTAATATCAAAGTCAAAAATCTATATCTGAAATGATTGTTGCAAAAGCCAGGATAGTCATTACTTCCAGGGGAAGGAGGAAGTAAGATTAGGGTAAGGCTCGTACAGGGAGGGTGGCTGAGAAAATTTCTCATTCTTGACTGGATGCAGTTACAAGGTTTTCACCTGAAATAAGTCGTTAAGCCACCTATTTGTTCGGTGTGGATTTTCTGGATCTGTATTTCATTTGATAACAAAAAGTTTAAATTAAAGTGTATTTACTCTATGTGAAGTGGATAAGCAGCAAGAACCTACTCTATAGCACAGGAAACTATATTCAATTTCTTGTAATGAGCTGTAATAGAAAAAAAATGGAAAATATATATGTATAAGTATAACTGAATCGCTTTTCTGTACACTTGAAACTAACATTGTAAATCAACTACACTTCAATAAAAAATAATGGTAAAAAATTTTAAATGTATTAATAGTCAACCAATAGTTTATACCAATTTTAATTTAAAATAGTTTATCTCACTGTAAAAAATAAATGTGTATGAAGCACAAAAAAAACTGCATCTACATTCAACATATCTTTTTAAATCTGGATGCATATTAGTTATTACCACCTATTGGAGCATTGTGCCCACTAAAGGTGTTCTTTCCTGCTCTTCCAGACTTCAAGGGGAATTCTTTCCAGTTAGTGGACTCTGTGGGACTCAGAGGCTAAGCTTGTACTTTCTCAATAGTTTCCATCTGTGACATTAGTGACTTCTATGATGAGCCTGCTCCACCTCTCCCTTTCCAGACAGAAGAGTCCCGGCTTTCCAGTCCATCATTCTGGACAGCACCCCAGCCCCTCAGAGCACCCTATTTCCCATCTCTAGACTTAGTGGGAGGTATAGAAGAATCTAGGGACAGTTTCAGTGGTTTCTCCCAGATTTCTACTTCTTCCACTAGTCTTTTTCCTCCTAAGTATGGAATAATTGGGGTGGCTCTTTTTAATTTCTCCCTAACCCCTTGATTTCTCCTTGAATCTCCTTTATGTCTGTCAGTCAGTTGACACTTCCTGAACATTCAAGTCTGTACTTTGTGAGTTTTGCCAATTTCTCAGAGTGATTCTGACTTCTCAGGGCTTTCTTCTTATTTTGTTCTTTCACAGTTCCTTTCCCTTCTCTCTTCGTAAATATGTCTTCCGACCCCTCCTTTTCCTCCTGCTGTTTCCTGAAGGAATTAATGAATATCCACATACTCCCTTTGTTCATCTTCCAGCCTCAAACCTACTTCTCACCCCTGCCACAGTTACATGTTTCCCGAAGGAAATTGGATTACTCACTGCATCCAATTGTCATTGACAGACACTCAAGTTCATATCCCCTCAAGCCTGTTTTAATTTATTAGCTTGAATTCTAACTTTCAGGATACTTTTTGAAAAAAAAAAATAGACTTAAATCTTTATTGATAATAATAATCCTAACAATAATTCCTATTCAAAGTATATTTCACTCATGAATACTTTCTAAACAAAAAAAGAATCTTAACCTTCCAGGGAGCCAAGGAAAAAGTGTATTTATTCCCATTTTGCATATGAAATCACTGAGGTGAGACAACACAGACGTCCCCGAGGCTAAGTAGAGCCAGGAGGAAAGGAATGCCTGTCTCCCATTTATCTGGGTCACAAAGAAAAAAATTCTTGAAACCTAAGAAAATTCAGATGAACTCTTTGTGCCAATGACTTACCATTGCCTCCCTTGAAATGACTATAGCGAATATTTATTCAAGAAATTCTGAGATGGCTCATGTATGTCAGGCTACCCTGAGGATGAAATAGCAAATGACTGGGAATAAGAGAAACGCCAGGAAGAACATGACCCACAGAAGTGATTAGTATGGAGTTTACCCACTGAGATATAAAATTCAAATGAAAATCTTTGACTTAATGCAACCTGAGGATGGAGAAACCCTGGAGGTACTTCTAAGACCTGCAACAGTGCCTTTCCAGCATTCAGAGACCTGACTGAACTTTCTCTCCTTCTCTTTCTCCTCATCCCATGCTGCCCCTGCCCTGGGAGGCTATGCCACTTGAGGAGAAATGGGGAAAAAAAAGAAAAAGAAAAACAGTCTGCACTTGATTCATATAGGAGAATTGGGGGGAAATAGAAATGACTCCCTGATCAGGTCTGTGACATCACAAGTGCAGTAAGTGTAGAACTGATGGAGTGAGGAAAAGCAAAACAAGTAACTACACATTGAAACTTTAGCCTTCAACAGTTTTGGATCTGGGCTCTGGCTATTTCAACACTTAACATACGGGCAAGAAGCCTATAGAAAAAAAATCTCTTCATGCAGGCCAAATTGACTTTAGATTTCTATTTCTTGCTTGCTAGATCAATCCAATGACACAGAGCGCTTTTTTTTTTTTTTTTTTTTTTTTGCACAGACCATTTGATTCTCTCCCAGTTAAAGCAGCTGATCCTATTCAGCTAGGATTTCTTCACACCCAGACACCAGTTCATAGCACTTGATTTGCCTACATTTCCCTCTGACTAACGGGCCATCCACAGCAGGAGGCTGTCGCAGTTGTAACTCGTCTCCCATATTTCTTACTAGTATTTTATTACTACGTTTCTTATGCACTCTTGTGTACCAGTGGAGTCACTGACGTCTTCTTTCGTTCTCATTTTCAGGAGGAACATGCACCACCTCTCACTTTCTTTCACTATCCTTGAAACGATAACCATGGTCAATCGTTGTCAAGGAATAAAGGGAAATTTGAGAGGGCTTCCTCTCACATTGCACACACTTCTTGCACAAATCAACATATTGTTTTTCTGAGTTCCTGTTTGGCAGCTTACGAGATCCATTTTTTAAAAATCCAGGTAGTCAGGAAAACATGATTTCCTGGACCTTTCCCTAAAACTGTGCTTCTCTTCGATAAATTCAAGAAGGGTACAGAATACATCACATTCACTCAGGGTCCCTGCTGTGTTCCATTTCCTTGCCCCTTCCCAGAACCCTTAAAAAGTCCATTGGTTCTGATAACCACTCTAATACCCTTTAGGGATGTTAAGACTCCTCTTTGGAATCGGATTGGTTGGGACGGTAGAAGGAAGAAAAGCCAGGCTCACTGTGCATAGGCATATTATGCAAACGTGTGCATCTATGCTGCAAAAGGAGGAAAGAAAGGAAAAAGATTTGCAGAATGATTTTTATGTCTGACAGGGTATCATTTCATTATTTTTACATTAAGATATGACCTGACCTCCATCCCAAATACAGTCGCTCATAGCTTTTTACTATGCACATGGAAAACCATCAGTGCTGAACAGGTGGATCATATTCTCAGGAAGGTCAGGGTTGGTTGTAATAGTGCTTTCTCTTCAGCATTTATCATTTCCATGGGGTCTTTTTAACTTTGGTGTCAACATATGTGTTCCTCACATCCGGGTTGACATCCTCACTTCAAAAGCATATTTTTATCCCTGTTGCTTCAAATCCATAAAATAAGAATCTATATTTAAAAATTAAAAATAATTTTAGGAAGAGAAGTATCTGTAATATTGAAAATGTTATCAACATACTGATCACTGTTTTCCTTTGATGTTTGCCTGGAATTGCTCTCCAAATTTGGTGAGGTAAAGACTGGACAGATAGCATTCACCTTTGCTGAGGTGAAAATGGACGAGTATCATTCATCTCCTTTAATAGGTGGGGCCACACAAAAACTCTCCTGAAACAGTCATCTGAAGATGAAAGTGAAATCTTCTCATCCTCAGTTAATGCTATCTTAATTTGAATTGCTGCCTGAGAAGTGTGATGCTGGTGCATAAGTTAGTATACCTCCAAGTTGTAATACAACCTCTCCCTCCGGATTTGGTTCGGGAAAGTAGACAGAAAGAGAAAGAAAGAATGAAAGGGACTTGGTATCTGATTGAATTGGGGGCCAGAGGTGAAAGATGAGGAATCAATTACTTCCTGTCTTCCCCTGCTGCTCTTGGCTTCTATAACTATTCATCCCAAATCTTTTATTCTTCCCAATTCCTAGCAGTGCCTTTTTTATTCCCTCTCTGATCCTCAACTTGCCAACCTACAGCTTCGACTCCATCATGAATAATACCCATAAAGAGCTTACCAATACTCATAATGCAATTCAAAATCTACCTTCTGTGGAAGGATTGAGGCCAGTCATTCCTTCTACAAAAGTCAAAGCGCTCTACCATTTTCCAGAAAATTTCATGTACAGCCAAGCGCTGAAAGCAGGAAGGGATCTTCAAGATCATCTAGTCCAGGTCTGGGTTCTTAAAAGGAGAACGCAGAGGCTCAGAGAGATGGAATGATTCCCCCAAACTCATACAAATGTAGTGCAGCTCCTTTGACTCTGTCCTCAGTCATTTTTCCTATTTTTTTTTAATGGAAATGGTGGGTCCTCCAGGGGCTTTTTATTATTTCTTATTTTCCCAGAAATGAGGAGAACTGCTATCCTTTCTATGCAGGAGGGTTGTCAGTGACCCCAAGTCACTCAGGAATAAGGGGGAGCAGAGGCCAAAGCTCCTGAAGACCTTAGCCTGGTCCAAGTTCCGGCAGCCTGAAGAGTGACCAGAGCTTTCTCTGGAGGTAGGATGTAGGGTGTTGATGACTGGATCTGCCTGACAGAGAACCATAAGGTTTTATGCTTTTAAAACATTCCTGTCTTAAAGTCAAGGATAGGAAAGTGCCATTCAGACACTGTCTATCTCCTGAGCCTTTTTCTGCCTTGACATTTGGTGAATCTCCTGGACCATTTATTGACACTGGCCTTCCAGGAAAGACTGAGTATCTTGTATCCCCTTAAAACTGCACTCTGGTAATAAAGAGAAAATCTGCCTCCATGTTCCCCGAGTTCCCTCACCAATGGGAGAGAAAAAGATACACAGGGTTCCTGTGCTCAGTTCCCAGACTCCACCACAGATGGCTATCACACACCTGGAGTGACTGTCCCATCCACCATGCAGGCACACACACGGCCTCTAACCCCTCTCTTTTCACATTGGGAGGAAAGAAGGCAACGTAAGATCAGGGATGTAAACCCTCCCTGTCCCTCTGCTCACTGCTCTCCCCCATTTTCTTCTCTTGAGAGCATGGGTGCCTCCTTCCTCTCGGTGATTGACAAGCTGCAACATTAAGGTTAAACATGGTTTTGATCCCATCATCTCTTCCCGAGATTGGCTTCATTCCCAGATGATCTCCCTGCTCAAGTTTTCCCCACTCTTTCAGACTTCTTCTTGTTCAAATTTAAGTCCATTATTTCTATTCTTATCTTTGCTAACTAATGACCGTGATTTCTCTTCCTTTGGGAAACCACCAAGGTGTGTGTAACTGCATGCACATTTTCTTGTGAGTTTTCTCTCATACTTCTAGAGGTTATCACAAATTCTGAAGGAGAACACTTTGCTTTAATGAAAACATATACACAATTTCATTCTTTCTTAGAACCTCCTTCCATGTTTATTTTCCCTATTTGTCTTCTTAGGCAGATGCAGAGTAACAGAAGAGATGTTTCTCAAATACTGTTTAAAACACACAGTCTATGATTAATACTATGAAGCGTCGACTATTGGGTGACTTGACTATGGAAATTGAAGTAAAAGCTTACATAGAGATTACTTAACTACCTTACTTCCCAGGGTGAAATATTCCCCAAATTCCAATTTCTTTAATAACTTTCTATAATTTGATACATGATGAAGAGAGAAGAGTCACTTTCCATATTTTCGTCTTCTGAGTTGTCAATGATTCAGAGAATTTAATTGTGTTGATTATGAAATGATGCATCCAATCAACTGGCCAGTATTTATCAATAACAGTTAAAAGCAATTTTAAATCACAAGTAGTTGATTAAAATCAAAATATTTACTGTGTACATAGTACTGCAAGACACAAATAAGGGGTAAAACAAAAATGTTTTCCTTTCCCATCCCCCTTAATCCCAGTAAAATCCCCAGTGACAGAAATATCCTTGCCATCCTCTTCCTGATCCTCAAATTTCTTACCCTATTTCCTCCCAAATCAATCATTATGAAAATGACCACGCTCTAACCCGTCTGAGGCTCCTTCTGGCAAAAGTTAAACATCTTGCTTCTTTCCCCACACACAATAAATCCACTGCTTTCTACCATCGGAGGGTAAATTCCAAGTTACTCAATACCAAGAGCACTCCCCAATCTCACCCACTGCTGACCCAAGCCAGGCCTCTGTGCCCATATAAATACACTTACTTTTGTAATCACCAGCCCCCTGAGTGACTTCAGTCCCCTTTCTCACTCCAGCCTGGACTCTGTTGACGTCCTCATCTGTGATCTCCATCTGCATTCTTCACAAGAAAACAAAACCCTTGACAGTAATCACGATTTTCCAAAGGATACACAACCAATTGTGATTTTAAGGAGGTCATTTTCCAGGCCCTCATCTTCAGTATTTGTTCTGTTACAAAACTGGTCTGTCTGTGGTTTTAGATGGAAGGTATCATGACCGTTCTCCTTTCCTACCTCACTTCTCAATTTCTCATGTGTCCTTTCCCCACATAAATAGATACACACACACATATATATAATAGGTAGACTGGCAAATAAAATCTCTCTCATTCCAAATTTTACTGTATTGCAATGCCTTGAGATATTTAAAAAAAAAACAAAAAAAAAACCAAAAACCAAACAAAGACCCAAAAGCCCAGGATGCCAAAAAATATTCAAAACTTTGAGTTCTAAAGCCTCCTTTAATCAAGACTTCATCAACCTTTGCTAGGCCTCGTTTTTTTCTTTATCTTATACACAGATTTCTGTTGAGGTAAGTGTGGCATAGAAACAGGTGGTTTTGGCCTCTGCACGGTTGTAATGGATTTAGATATTTTACACAGGGCAGCAGAGGGAGTGATAATGGGTTTAAGGACTTGATCTCGTCCATCACTCAACTATTTACCGAGAAGTGCATCACTGTCAAAGAGCCTATGATAGTAAACCATAGAGTGTGCACGTAAGAAATACTGAAAGTAAGGGAAACATTCTTCATTTCGGTCGCAGACTCTTAGTAAGGCTCTGTGACTTGTTGATCCTTAAATAAGCATGAAGAAGTGAGATGTCAGGAAGTGTGTATTAACACATTTATTTGAACTGATAAATGAGGTCAGATTTGTGTGAGAGAAAGTAGGTCTAATTTACCCAATTGGTTTGATAATGAAAACTGACCTTGTCTATTTAGTTATGTGACAGATGTGCTCCCATAATTGGACTGAGTTAAGTCTATAGGTCCAAAGTTTTGATGAAAAAATATTTAAAGTTCACCAAAAATTTACTTTATTGGCAAAAGTATTTTGAAATTAACAATGTTTCAAAGTTCCCAACACTTTCAGAATATATCAGTTTTTAAAAGTGCCTTTAAATGAAGGAGAAACAGGCACAATTAACAGTTATGTGATGAGTCTCAGTGAAACATTTTTGTTATGCTTACCAGAAATTCAGAAGTTGAATAAAAGTTATTTTATAAATTCTTTCAGAATTCTTTGCTCTCAGCAAAATTGGAGATCTTATCACATCAGATTATTAAAAATAATTCTTGGCGACATATTGTGACTTTTGATATCCAACTCAGAATGCATTCTAATAATTGTAAGAGATTGTTAGGAAAAATAAACAAATTCCCTTCATTCCTAGTCAAGGCATCTGATCCATTTCATGTTCACATCCACAGTGGGAACAGAATTGATTTTGAACCATCTTTTATTCCAAGTACTCACCCCCCAAGAAAAGGCTAGTCTAGCTACCAATTAGAAAAGGGCATTTCTAATAACATTTACTTCTAGTGTTTAATAATTTTATATCAAAATGTAAAATATACTTATAGATTACCAATTGTGCATTAATACAAAATCTTAAGGATAACGTAATCCTGAAGAAAAAAATTTTAAGACTTAGACCATTATGCTTACAAAATAACCAAATTTCTTATTTCTCTTCGGATAAAATTCTATGAGGAAAATGGAATAGAAATAAAGGTTCAAAGAGTAAAATAAATAATTTTTTAAGTGGAAGTAAAGAGATTATTCTTGAATTTTTTTATTCACTTACTTTTAATCTAAGAATAGCATCTATTCAGCATACATTCAGAAAAGTATAAAAATCTTAAGGGTAGCTCAATAAATTCTCACACAATGAGATGTAGATCAAGAATAAGAACATTACCAGCTCCCCAGAAATACCTGGGTCTCCCTAGTCCTTACCCGCAAAGTTAACCACTATTCTTGCTTCCAAGATCCTAGCTAAGATGTGCTTGTTTTTTAACTTCATATAAATGAAAACATACAGTATGTGTTTTTCTTCTGTTGTCTTTTACTCAGCATTGTGTTTGTGAAGTTCATCCATATTCATGTATTGTTTAAATGCATTTAAACACATTATAATGGGTATCATTTATTTTAAACGAACGATTTTACAATATGCAAGAAAATATACTTTTTAATCTATTAAACATGTGAAGAAAAATTTGTCCACTCAAAAGTATGCAAGTTTAGTTATTTAACTAGGGCTTGAAGTCCATGGGCTTCAATTTCATCATATGTTAAACAAGGTTAAATACTGTTTTCCTCATAGAGTTGAGTCTATGCCCGTAAAGAGCTTAGCACAGTTCCTGACACATTAAACAGGAGCCAGGTTGTGGTTGTGATTGTTTTCTTCCAACAAGCCATCCCAACTTTAATAACACATCTCTAAATCCCTTCTCCTTACTGCCCCCCAAATAATATAAATAAAACATATGAACAAACATGTCCTTCCCATGCTTGAATTAACCTTGTTATGGTTGTTATCACTTAAGATATGAGGTCCAAGCATTCCTGCATGACTTGAAATGACAACCTAGACCAGACCTCTGCCTACCTCCTCTGTAATTTAGGGTTACCAATAACTCCTTCACTGACCGTTGTGGGGGAAAAAAAAAACGGGGTGGGGGAGATAGGAGAAATTTTTAAAAGTTTAATCTATGTATGTAAAGCACTTGGCATGAAGCAGTAGTAGTTACTTAGGTAGGTAGGTAGGAAGGAAGGAAGGAAGGAAGGAAGGAAGGAAGGAAGGAAGGAAGGGGAAAAGGAAGAGGAAAGGTTGTTGCCTGATCTGATTTCGTTGGTGTTAGAAGGGCACCTATTATCATGGCAGTTCTCTCTTAGTCCGGCCCTCCTGAAACCCACTTCCTAGTAAAGCTGGGTAGGAGTGGCCTAAGTAAAATGAGTAGATACAAGATTTCATCCCATTTTATGGGTGAGAAAACTTGATCCTTAGAGGTTAAGTGATTTGCCCAAGAATTTATAGGGAATTAAGGGCAGAACCAGGATTTTTATGTGCATCTGTCAGATTCCAGAGCTATGATTTTTTCTCCATCCTAGGGCCTCTCTGAAATATTCTAATTATAACGTAGTATCTCAAATATGCTCTACTCCTAAGGGGAGATAATTTTCCATTTTAGCCTCCCTGAGCCTCAGGGTCTAGCTTGTAAAACTGAGCTAATAGTAATAATTGCCTTTTAAATGAGTTAATACTTGTGAAGTGCCTAGAATAGCATTCAGTAAGTGTTACCTCTGTTGTTTTAATTTTAAACTATCAGTTCATTGGATTTCTGATTTAAATAGAAAATCAGTATATGAGGCTTTGGCCAATATAGGTCAGATCTCTCATGAGAGCATTAGCCCTTCCACATAAGGTAAACATCAAAATTCTGATATGCCTTTGACCCTTTTCCTAATCGTTACCCTTTTAACTAATCAAAAATTAATTATTAAAATCTATGCTTTTAAAAATCTTGCAGCAAACCTGTAAAATTAGGGTGCAACTCAAAAAAAATTAACCACACATTCCATGATATAAGTCTATTCTCATTTAATAAATTTGCTGTAGTATCCCATGTTTAAAAACTCAACTTCTTCCCATAGTTCTTAGAAATACTATGAAGCTCAGTTAAAATTATAAATATTTTCTATTACTATTTTGATAATGATAATATCTGAAATTCCATAACATTTCATAATTTATGATGTGTTTTTACATGTATTACTTTTAATTTTTTCTCATGAATATACAATTGACCAGGCATATAGTAAATATAAATGTTGCCATTTACATTTATGACAAGGTGAAAATGAACGGTGCATTTCAAAGGACAGTTTAAATCATCCTTTACACGTAAACTATGGAAAGAAAAGGGCTTGCCCAGATAGAGTCAGTACTGTTCAATAGAAATTGAGTATTTATCACAGCCACAGTGGATTAGACCGAAGACACAAGGATGACTTGGACACAATCCCTGCCCTTTGGGAGGGCCCAGCCCATCTGGAAAAAAATATACACATGCATCCATAAAGCATGTAAACAAAATCTACATAGTGCAAATTCAAGAGGTGGCTGAACAACATCCATGTTGCTGAGCTGAAATATTAAGATTCACAAGATGTATATTCACGTAACTGAAGCCAATAGGGAGGATTCACAATCAGCTGAGAATTTGGAAGACCCTGCCCTTATGAGAAAGCACTGCGGGGCCAGTGCTGTGTAGCCTCACTTTTCAACGTGCAGTCCACACAACAGCAGCGTCTGCATTACGTGGGAGCTTGATACAACTACAGTCTTGGGGCCCACCCCTGACCTTTGGAGCCAGACTTTGACCTTTTACAAGGTTCCCAAGAGGTCTGTATACACGTCGAGGCTGGAGAAGTCCCAGCATAGAATGGCTCTCCATGCTGCCTGTACATTCCAAATACCTAGGGAGTTTTATGAAAAGTGTCCAGACCTGAACCCACCACAAACACATTATGTCAGAATCACTTTCCCATCTTCACTCTATCCCAGCTCAAATATCACTTTCCCTAGAAGTCTTCTCTGATCCACCTCAGACCAGGATAAATTCCTCAATTATCATTCTCAAAGCACCCTGAACTCTAATTACACTTTGTAACTTAGCATTTGTTTCTGTTCTATGATAACTGTTTCTCATATTGGCCAATGCTCTATGACAGCAGAAACTATTGGTGGTTTTTCTTAGCATTACACCGCCAGTGCCTAGCAGAATTCTTTTCACATATTAGACATTCAATAAATCCACTCCTTCATTCATTCCACAAATTGAGCACCTACAGTATTCTAATTGCTAGAGGACGGATCAATGAATCGATCCCTGAAGGAAGTGATAGACAATACATTTGTTGTTCTGTTTCTAGCAAGAAAAGAAAAACAATGGTAAGAATGAAAAATCAAAGGATAATGTGGTAGAGATATATAAGTATTAAATAAAAAATAAGAATGAAGGCAGGGCAAGGGGAACTAGGAGTACTGATAGGCGTGGGGCAGGTGAACATTTGAAATAAGTTGGTTAGGGTAGCACCTGGCATCTGCATGGGACTTGTGGGAGGAAGTTAGCCCACAGATCTCTGGAGAAAGAGCATGCCAAACTAGAGAAACAATGCTGCAAGGGCCCTAAGGATGGAGCACACTGATGTGTTCCAGGAACTGCAGAAAGCCAGAGTGGGCACCGTGGAACAGCAAGGAGACAGAGTGGGCTGGGCTGGAGGAGGAGATGACTACACAGGGCTAACTGAGGACCAGACCAGGTAATGAAGGTTCTCGCTGATGAATATAAGGCCTCTGGCTTTTTCACTATATGAAATGTGGAGCCACTGCAGGACTTTGACAAGTAGAGTGGTATAACTTGACTTAATTTTAAAGGGAGCATTTAAAGGGAACATGACTGTGTTGAGAACACATCACAGGGGACTTAGAGTAAAAGCAAAGGAAAAAAAAAAATCAAGAAATGATGATCATGATGGTAGCTTGGACCAGGGTGTTAGCAGTGGCACTGGAGAGAATTGGTTCTAGTTCTGAATAACACATGCACACACATATCCATCCATGTACTATCATTACAACATGAACACAGCTATGTAAGCATCACCATGGTCGAGGAAGAAAGGTCCATTCATGTCATCTCCTCCCCAAGGGTAACCACTCTCCTGACTTCTAACAATTAGTTTACCTATTTTCAATCTTCACATAAATGGAATCCACAATATATATTTTTGTGTGTCTGTCCTCTTCTTTTGAAGTCAATTCATGTTATTACATGTAACTGAAGTTCGTGTAAGTTTATTGCAGGATAGTGTTTGAGTGTATAAATATCCATAATTTATCTTTATCCCTGTTGTCAAGCATTGGTTTTTCCCAGCTTGTGTTTATTTTTAATAATGATACCATGAACATTCTTCATCGTGTATTTTTGTGCTAATATCTATTGATCTTATTCTTAGAAATCAAACTGGATATTAGGTAATTAGTTATGGATACATACAATTTTAGTAGATAATGTTAAGCAACGTCCTTCAGCAGGTTTTATCAATTTTAACTCCCACCAGTCAAGTATAAATTGTTCCAATTACTCTGCTTAAGTCTTCGTAAATTTTAGCCATTTTGTTGAATATATAGTGATATCTCAAAGGGGATTTAATTTACATTTTCCTGATGACTTACAAAGATGAGCATGTTTATTGACCATTTGGAGATGGTCTTTGTGAAGTGCCTCTTTAAAAATCTATTCTTCTATTGGATTGTCTATGTCTTTTTCTTACTGATTTCTAGAAATTCTTTCTATATTTTGGGACTAAGACCTTTGTCAACTGCATGTATTGCAAATATTTTCTCATACTATTTTCACGTTCTTCGATAGTGTTTTCTGATGATTATAATTTCTTAATTTTAATGTAGTCCAATTTATTAATACTTTCATTTATGGTTTATGCTTTTCATCTCTTATTGAGAAATTTTTCCTCATGGAAGATCATGAAGACCTTCTTTTATGTTACCTTCTAGAAGTTTTATTGAGTTTACTACTTCTGTGTAGCTCTACCCTTTATCTGAACTTAACTGTGGTGTAAGATAAGGACCAATTTCATTTTCTCCCATATGAATATCCAATTGATCCGACATTATCTATTGAAAAGACCATCTTTTCACTTCTCTACACTGTAACTTTATTAACAGATCAGGAGTTCATGTTTATGTGTGTCTAGTTCTAAATTCTCTGTTCTGTTCCATTGATCTATCACCAATTATATTGGTATTTAGGCCAAATATTAAGTAGCACAAGTTGTCCCTGTTTCTCTTCTGCTTTAAGAGTATATTGGATATTCTTAGCCCTTTGAATTTTCATACAAATTTTAGAATCAGCTTGTTAACTTTAACAATAACAATAAAAAAAACTCACTCAGATTTTGGTTGTGATTTAAATCTATAAAAGAATTAGGGGATAACTGACATCTGTACAATATTTCATCCTCCAGTCAATGAACATAGTACATACATCTATTGATTTATGTCTTTAATTTCTATCAATAATGTTTTACATATTTATGTGTAGATGCCTTCTTTATCTTTCATTAAACATATGTACAGGAATTTTATATTTTTAATGCTACTGAAAATAATCACTTTATTCTGTTATACAGAAATATTTTAAAAATTGTATGTTGACCATGTACCCAGGAATCTTGCTAAACTCATTAGTTACATATACTTACTTATTAGTTACATAACTTATCTGTAGACTGCTTTGCATTTTCAGTGTAAAGAATCACATCACGTACGAGTAACATTTCCATTTCTTTAGACTCCTTGTAGCTTTTAATTTTTCTTTGCCTACAGAAAAATGTTGTGTAGAAGTAAGGTTTTCCTGTCTCACTCCTAGCTCAGGAGGGAAGCTTTCAACAGTTTCCTTTAAGTATGATGTTTCCTGTAGGCTTTTTGCCAATGTCCACAACCAGATTACAAAGTTTCCCTCTATTCCTAGTTGGCTGAAAATTTTCATCATGAATAGATGTTGAATTTTATCAAATTATTTTTCTGTATCTGTTTTTCCCTTTTATTCTGTTAATGTGGTAAATCACACTAACTGACTTGCAAATGTTTAACCAAACTTGCATTTCTGGGTTAAAAATCTGTTTGATCATGATATAACACCCTTTTCACATATTGCCAGATTTAGTTTGCTAGCATGGTTTTAGGATTTTGGTATATGTGTCCATGGATGAGACTGGCCTGATATTTGACCTTTTCAAGTTTGGTGTTAACGTTACACTGGCCTCATAAACCCACTGAGATGCATGCAGTTAGTCTTTTTATTCTCTGGAAGACTTTAAGATTAGCATTTAAAAAAATATGTGGTAGGATTTGCCAGTAAGGCCATTTGAATATGAAGTTTTCTTTTTGGTGAAGTTTTAAAATGCTGATTAAATCTAAAAATTATAAGAAGTGAAGAAAGAGCATCAGGCCTGAGAGCCATTATCTCCTTTTCCTGGAAGACACCTGGGTAGAAAGAAAGATGACCTGGCCAGGTGAACCCCTCAAGACCAAACCTCAGTCCTACTGCACACTTCAGCTGCCAGTATACCCTTCCTGATAGCCATACCCATTGCAAGGAGAAATTTTCTGTTTTTGTAATTATTTTTCCTTGATTGTGTTAAGAATTACATTTTGCTATTGTGATTGCTTACAGTTAAGCCAAGGAGAGTAGGGACAACCTCCAAGTCAGATTTTTTTTCCCTGATGTTCCCTTTTAATCACCCTTCAGTGTCCAACATAACAGGCTGACTAAATGGGAAAGGATCAGAAAAAGAAAAATTAATATCCAGAATGCTATTCCCACAGTATCCATGTATTTGTTAGAAAAAAAATTAATGATAGAAACAAAAGTTGAAGGCATAATGCTCAGTGAAATATTTCAGAGAAAGACAAATACTGTATGATCTCACTTACATGTGAAATCTAAAAAAAACAAACTCATGGAGCATAGAATAGCATGGTGGTTGCCAAGAACAGGGTGGGGTGGGTTGAGAATGGGTAAAGACAGTCAAAGGGTACAAACTTATAGTTATAAGACGAATACATCCTGGGGGTGTAACGTACAGCATAGTGAATACAGTTAACAAGGCTATATTGTAGATTTGAAAATTGCTCAGAGAGTAGATATTGAAAGCTCTCACCACACACACCAAAAAAAATTGTAACTATATGAGGCAATGGATGGGTTAATTAACATTGTAGTAATAATTTCCCAATATATACATATATCAAATCATTCTGTTGTACACCCTAAAAGTGTTCTATGTCAGTTGTATCTCAATAAATCTGGGGGAAAAGACACAAAAAAATACTTGAAAGTGTCTTATAATTAAACAGAAAAGGCAAAACTGCTCAGTCTTGAAAGGTGAAAACAGTCCAAGTCTTTTCCAATGTCACTCTCGCACTCACCTACATTTGGCCTCTATAAGAAAGAACTAAGAGATAAATAAGATGCTTGAGTTGACAGTTTGATATGGGAAACACTTAATCTTTTGATGGTTCATCTCAGTCAGAATTCAGTGGTTATTTCCCACTGTAGTCTAATAACACGAAAGGTAAGCAATCATGTCACTGGAGTCATGCCCTTGGAAATGTGATTCGAGACAGTCACAGTGCTCTTCAACATGTTTTCCTCTTTCCTTGGTCATTTTTAAACAGGCTAACGTACATCTGAAGTGACACTGAGAATGATGTTTTCCTTTCTTCATACAAAAAGGGAGGTGGGGAATCTCTCCCAAGCTCGTGCAATGAAATCCTCTTGGGACAAACTTAGTTTCTCAACTAAGTGTTAATCAATATTGCTGCCAAACAAATTATCTTTCCAGTGAAGACATAAAGGATATCTTTGTATCTCTTAAAAATTAAAAAAAATCTCCATCCTAACCGACTTGGGTTATGACATGAGCAAAATTATCAATAAAATCTTAACCATTAAAACAGGCTGCCAAGACCTCCTGAACGAAACGGTTCTGACCTCCCTGGGCAAGGCTTTGCCACTGGGTTAGGCACCTTTTTAAGCTGCAGAGTTTTATATAAAATAAGTTAATTTTTATTTAAGTGTATTTTTACACAAGTAGAATTTTCTTTATTTCAAGGTAGAATTGTAACTCCGTAATTTGGTCAGGTGGATTGAGTTCAGCTGATCTTCATATCACACTACCTAAGGGCAGAGAGATATAATAGGCCTAACACTCTTAGAAAGAGCTTAAAAAGCGGCCGGGACCATGTATCCTGACACAGTTTGTATGCCGTACAATTCTACTGCTGTCAAATAGCCAAAGTCTGACAGATAACTTACAGTAGGGCATAGCAAGCCCTGAGAAACACTGCATTTATATCATCAGCACATATTGTATCTTTCCATAATTAGCAAATTGCAAGCTTAATAAGTATTTGAGGGTGGAAAGATGGAAGAAACTATGGAAGGAGGTTACCAAAGGTAAAATACCATCATGCTTAAATGAGGCTTACTTGGATGAGCCGAACACGTTAGGAATTATTGACAGGGTAGTTGCCATTGCCCTAAAGTACTATAGGGTAACATTATTTAGAATTATTGTCAATCCCCAATTTACTATCTCAGAGTGTATTTCTTCATATAACACTAGGTTATATTCGAGCAGAATCTATACAAGTGATGTTTGGAAAAGACACACATTCATAGTGAAAGACATAGGAACAGCATTGCCACACTAATTTAAAAATATGTAAAGACGTAATAAAAAGTAGTAAGACTACCATAATTTTTTGTTCACTTGTTTCGAGAGTGCTTTGTTTCGTGAAAAAACAGGATTATTTCTGTAAAGTTGGTAGAAATTTTTCAGGAGGTTTCAAATGATTTAGAGGTTGAGATAGTGATCTCTAGGGGTAATTCTCTTTGAAAATATTTCTGAGCAAAACTGGAAAAAATTTATGTCTCTCAAGAAAAAAATTTTGTTTTAGAATGTTGAGAAAAACAGAAAAAGATGTATACGATCACCAAGAGATGAATAAGAAATAGAAAGAATGGCTGGGTTGGCTGCTTCCCTACGTGACCCATCAGGTCCTCCCGTGGTCAGGGCTTCAACTATCAGCCTGCCTTAAGCAGGCCCCACGGGAGGGCTATGTGTACCCAGTCTAAAAGTGGATCTAATTGCTTTGTAATGCCTGCACATTTTTAAAAGGAAAAAAAAAGGCAGTATAAAGTGTAAAAGTATGAAATTGCAAAAACTCAATCCCCAATTATAGGTATTCAATAAGTAAATCATATATTTATTTTCTATGTCATTACATAATATTTTAAGGGTGATGATAGAATGGCCATAAATTTTATTATCAAACCAAAAACAAATTGGGGGAGACATGAGATGCTCTTAAAAATTATCCTGGGAAAAATATTGTAAATCAGACTAATTCAAGCACACCAGGACTTATGAAACATTGTAAAATATGTACTCAAAACTGATGGGTTATAGAAGTATATGAAGTGCATATACCAAGTCAACTTCATTAGATCACGCCAAGGTGTTTTCCAAAGTGATTGTGCCTCTTACCCCATCGTCAGCAAATCTTTGTATTACAATACCTTTACATTTTACCAATGGGTGTTAAATGAATCTCATTGTGGTTTAAGTGGGCATATCCCTGGTTACTAATAAAGTGGAACATCTTTTCATAAGTTTATCAGTTGTTTATTTTTCCTCTTCTGTGAAATGTCTATTGGTGTCTTTTACCTTCTTCTCCAGTAAATTATTAGTCTTTTCTTATTGGTCTGAGGTTTTTGGATTCTGGACACTATCCATTCTTGGTTATATGTTTTGCAAATATCTTCTCCCAGTTTGTGACATGACATCTCCTCTGTTTTGCCAGGGTGGGTGAGGGGGAGCTATCTTGTGATAAATATGATCATATTAATTTATCACTTTTTCTTCATGTTTGATGATTTTGATATATTGATTAAGAATCATTCCTATGCAGAGGTTCCATGTTTACTTCTACAAGTATTGAAGTCTTGCCTTTCACACTGAAATCCTCCAGCTGTCTGGGACTGATTTTTGCACATGGTGAGGAGACCTCTCAGGGGGAAGGGTGGGAGGCAGCTATTTTCCAGTAGTGACCATTCAGAGATCCTAATATGTGTTCCCTGGGTGCAGCAGGCACAGGGAACCGGGGCTGGAGTCATGCCTGGGCAAAGCTGAGAGAAGAGCTTGCTCTAGTGGCTTCTGCCAGAAGAACAGACTTCGTGCTGGGTCTCTGATGTGGTCTTGCTGCCTATGCAGGCCTCAAGCTTCATTGCCTTTCCCACATGTCTGCAGCCTGAACAAACCCAAATAGGCCAGTGGGCAACTCAGATACCTTACCCATCCCCACACAGCAAATGCCCAAGACTGTGGTTCTTCTATCTCTAGATTCGTGCTTTCTCATTTTGGTCTCCAAACACTTTCCTTCATGAATTAGCCATGCATTTGAACATACGTTTTGTATGTTTTATTCAGTATTTTAAATGTCCTTCCCTAGGAAGTGTTCCATGAACATCTATCTACTCAGCCACATTGCCTGCAATAGAAGTCCGTAATGTGACTTCAAAATGCTTTTAAGTGGCATCTAGGCTGAATGAACATTAAACTATAGTCAGAATATTCTCTGTTTTATAAAAAGGACAAGTGATGCTCAGAGACATTAAATTTCTTTGCCAAGGTGACTCCAATTTTGTTTCTGAGAACACTATTTTTCTTTTCTTTTTTATTTCTATCTTGTTTCTTAGAGTTGACAGTGGTATATTTCCCTACAAATCTTTGCAATGCTGTTGCCCCACCTTCTGACAAAACTCATTTTAGTGAAAGATCATTCCCTGAGTTATTATCTGAGACCACATGAAGAGAAAAAGAAGAGTTGAAATTTTTTGATTATCAATAAGAAACTGATAATTACAATTGGACAACAGGCACTAAAAATGTAGTCAGAGTAATCAACTTAATTATATTTTTGTGTTGATATGCTTAATTGGAAATATGACTCCTACCTTAGAAAATTAAAACATCGTCTCTACTTTGTTCTATCATTATTATTTGGAGGAGTGATTTTCCCTTCTTCACAAAATCAAGTTACAAAAGGGATGTTTTCTTAGGCTGGGTTTCATAGAAACAGGTTTGAGATGGATATTTGCCTGCAGAAAACGTAGAGGGGAAAGCTTTCAGGCACAGCACAAGTAAGGGGAGTTTGGTCTCCTGGCCTCAACTCAGGACAACTTTGAAGGACCATTGCTGCTAGAGTTCACCACAGGACAAGCTACGGCCAAACTGGGATAGCTCTGAATGGCCATCCCAGCTCCAGAGCTCCCCACATAATGAGCTTAGGTATTTACTGCAACTGTAGTGCTAGCAATCCCTCCTTTTGCCCAGTCTTGCTTCTCTTACGTTTCTTTATACGTCTTGTCTCCAAAAACATGACCCGATAAACTTCCTGAACACGTATCTCAGTCAAGTCTTTTTTCCAGGGACTTTGACCTAAGAGAGTTAGTACCAAGAGTAATCCTAGCAAGCAGACTCTGAGATAGAATGTTTGAGCTGGCTCATCCTTTGGCCAGCTGGCAGGAAGGACCCTGTCCCTGATAGCTCCTAGCTTGCTGTGACAGTTCCATTGTAACTTTCACCAATGGCAAACTGATGGAGGGGAATGCATTGGTGTGGGCAATTTCTCAGGTATTTTAGAAGTTTGGAGGATTTAGTAATAGAAGTTTTAATGAAAGCTAAGGATAATTAACCATTCATTTAAGGAAAAGTGTGAAAGCCAGAGGGTCTTCTTGGAAGCATATAAAGGGACTCTTAATCTTTGCAGCCAAAGGGCAGGAAATGCTAAGTATCAGAGCCAGTACTTAACCATAAAGTAGCATATTTCCAGAAAATGTTTCATTCTCCGCCCATACAAGTCTGCTATTCCAAGGTCAGGACCCTGATGAGAAAGGAATAGGACCATAAAACATAGGATAGGAATATTTAGATCAATGTTCTAGAAAATCTTAAATCCTTAGGTTTTGCTGACCCCTCTGGACCTGCATAGTGGCCCATTTATTTGTGTTAAAGGCTAATGTTCTACCCTTACTTACAAATGATGCAGAGCCTCTGCTTTGAGAGACAACATGTGCCCTTTTCAAGATCTACCCGTTTCTTCTCTAGCTACCAAACCAATTATTAGAGTGAAGTCACAACATAACTAGGCCAGGAAATTTCTGGGTCTAACAATACAGAAAAGGAAATATATGCTAAAGGAGTTACAGGGCCTAGAAAACATGCCAGTGGAAGCCAGGAGAGTAGGACTAAATCCCGATGGTGTGGGATCAAGAATGTGCAGAGCATGAATTTGCATAATGGAGAGTTTTTTGGTATGGAAGCATTCTCCCATGATACAAGATTTAACACCCTGGCAAGGACCCTGGCAACAGTGCAAACACACTCCTAGATGGCTTTTGGGTTCTTAAAAAAAAAAGGCCCTAATCCACACTAAGTGAAGTAGAAACGCTAGGACCACCATGGCAATGTGGAAGAAAGGATCAACAGGTTCAGGGAAATGGGCATTCTGGTGTGGATAGACTGCAAAAGGCTAGAGAACCCACCAGCAGACTACCTTCAGGGGAGGGCTTAGAGAACAGGATAAGAAACAAGCTAGTTAGCAGGGCACTGGTGTCACTGAGAAGATCAGTGGTGGCTGTTGTCTGTAGGCCAGGGCTAAGGCAGGAGATGTTATTACAGCACTTCTTTCCCTGAAAGCAGTAGGGATGACAGTCCAGGAGGGTTGCTAGGGGTGATAATAGAGGCCAAGCAGTGATGAAGCCGAACCATCAGAAGCAAGTTGGAGGACATTATCGTTATGAGAGGGTCATTACTCACAAGGAGCCATGGAGATGGTTCAAAGAACACGGCATTCCTAAGGGAAAGTCATGGACTGCCAACAAATGTATGTCTTAATATACACAACAAAAAAGAAATCAAGGATTGATAATCAAGAGGCTTAGGGGAGCTGCCCTAGCAAAAGGCCCAGTTTGTAGACCTGAGCCAGTCTGAGACCTAAAATCCAATGGCTGAAAGAGATACTGAGAAAGAGCTTTGGAACAGCACTGCAAGCATAGGTGGTGGTCCTTCATTAAAAGGACCTACCTCTAGCCATCTACTCAGATCACCATGAACTTGGAAAAGAACACTTACACTTTTTGAGGGCTTTTAGACACAGGTCCAAATTAACATTGACAACCAGAGGCCCCAAGAGTCATCATAGCCCCTTTTGGAGTGGAGATGTATGGGAGCCAGGTATGAAGCAGAGTCCTGGCCCAAGTTTGGCTTATAGCAGGCCCACTAGGTTCATAGTGGTCATTACCTTGGTCTCCAGAGGTGTTATCGGAATGGAAATATTTGGTGATCTGCAGGACCTCCACATTATGTCGTTGGCATATAGGATAAAACCATCATAGTAGAAAAAGCCCAGTGGAAACCTCTGAAACTTCCCTTTCACAACTAAAACTACAATTTCATCCTGGTGGTAGTGGCAGAAGACACTGCCACCCTTATGGACCTAAAGAATGCAGAGGTAGTGGTCACCATCACATCCCATTTAAACTCATCACGTCCATAATAAATTGTACAAAGCCAGATGGATCTCGTATATGACATTTGACTACCGCAAACCTAACCAATTGCAGCTACTGTGCCAGACATGGTATATTTACTACAGCAGATTAATAGAATCCCAGGTATAAGCCATGCAGCCATTGATCTGGCAAATGTGATCTTTTCTCCTCCTATCAGGAAAGAGAGTCAGAAGTCATTCAGATTCATGTGAGATGGACACTCATACACATTTAATCTTGCCCGAGGCTATGGTAGCTCTGCAAACCTCTGTCATGTTATAGTCCAAATGAATCACCTGGATCATCTGGATATTCCACAGAACATCCCATCGGCCTGCTATATCGATGACATTGTGTTAATCAGACCAGATGAGCAAGAATTGGCAAGTATGTGGGAGGCCTTGGTAAGACACATGTGTTCTGGAGTGGAGGATAAACCTTACAGAGATTCAGGGATTTCACCTAACAGTGGATTTTTAAGGGGTTGAGTGGATCTGGGGTATGCCAGAACATTCCCTCAAAAGTGAAACACAAATCTAAAACAAAGACATAAATGAACTTCTTTGCAAAACAGAAACAGACTCACAGACATAGAAAAATACTCATGGCTACTGGGGGAAGAAGGGGTAGGGATAAATTGGGAATTTGGGATTTGCATATACTAACTACTATATATAAAATAGGTAAACAACAAGGTCTTACTGTATAGCACAGGGAACTACATTCAATCTTATAATAACCTATAGTAAAAAAGAATATGAAAAGGAATATATATATAACTGAAACACTATGCTGTACACCAGAAATTAACAACATGGTAAAACGACTATATTTCAATTTTAAAAAAAGAAGAAAGTAAAACACAAATTATTGCATCTTGACATTCCCATCACGAAGAAAGAAAAGTGACACCTGGCATGACTCTTCAGGTTCTGGAAGTAGCACATTCCATACTCGGACCAACTTACTCACTGACATGAAAGGCAGCCAGCTTTGACCTTGGCCGAGGACAGGAAAGAAGTCTGCAGCACTGCACCAGCTGCAGGTAGGCAGCCCTGTTTCTTAGGCTGTGTGACCTGAGAGGCCACATGGCATTGAATTCTCTCAAGATCTGTTGCAATTCTAAAAATGAATATGGCTTTGTAATAATTCAATATAGATAACTCAGACAGACAGCACTGGTTGCTTTAAGCCTGTCACCCTCCATGTTTAAAATTTGGCTACTGGAAAGAGAGACATCATTTTCCAAGTTAGGACTGATGTGGTTACTAACTTCCATCTATATAAGGACACTGTCTAGATAATGGATACAAATAGTCATAAATGAACAGATTTCTCATAAGCTTTCAGAAGCCAAAATAATCACTTGGAAAAATGATGGATTTGATTAAGTACAAAGTTATTTCCTCTGCATAACACTGGTGTCTTCTACTATTAGGCCTTAAAAGGACCAAGGTCATCTAGTCCAAGGCTTTAATTTTTACAAATGAAGAAACTGAGGCAAAAGAAAAAAAAGATTAAGGAATTTGCCTAATATATTTTCAATTTGAATTTTACCAAAGCCTAATTTACATCCAATTATATGCCCATAAAACTAAGTCTAATCAATTCCATATTTAACAATTAAAAACCAAAATCAATCAAATCTGAAATGCAATCATGTAAAAGAGATTCATATATTAAATCATAAAAAATAGAACAGGTGATTAAACAAGGAGTCATGTGCCCAGCCATCTCCTTATCTAGCAACATAGTTCATGTGTCACGTGGTCTTAAGTCTATTTCTTCTAACAAAATCCTTTACACAAACTCATAATGACATAAAGTTGCTAAAATTTATGTCCCCATTTCCCATCATTAATTTATAGACCGAACATTATCACTTTTAATCATTTTATGAGACTGGTACTTTTATGGCCAGAAAAGGCCTCAAGGTTATCTTTGTGTTATAGAATTTGGTCTCTAAGCTCTGCAAATCCAAACCTGGTGGTCTGATGAGCCAGAGGAAAAAAATAACTTACTCCTCCCAAACCTATATAAAGCTAATGACTATCATAAAAGTCAGACATCATTCAAGCAAAGGTTTCTGTTGATCAAATCTTACAGACTCTTTTCATCACTAATTTCTCTTGGCCTCTTCCCTTAAACTTAGGTTCTCCCACTCTTTGGCTTAATTAATTACTCTCCTGACTCCCCTTCTACCTCTCTGACCAGTTCTCCTCAGCTTCCTTTACGTCACCTCTGCTCAACCCTGAAATGTTAGAATGCCTAACGATTCTATCCTTACCTTCTCTTCTTCTTACACCCTATAACAAGGATTCTTAACAAAACAGGTGTGAATTTGAATATTTCCACTAACCCTTGACTCAAATTCGGTATTCTTTTCAATTATGAAAGCGTACTATAAACTACAGTAATATTACAGTCACTGTCACTCTGTAAACTTTTTTAAAATCACAGATTTTTTTATATCACATTGAACTTGTTTCAGAGATCTCAGAGTAGCATGCATACTCCTTGCCTACTTCAAAAATACTGTAAGAGAAACCATTACATGAAAACATAATATGAGAAAGTACAAGAATAAAAGAAGGAATGAAGTTTCATGCAAGCAGAAGGAAGAAAGATTGTAACTCTCATCAGAAGACTTGGGGAGTGTTTCACAGAAGTGACATATGATGTTGACTTTGAAAGATGAATAGGGGTTGTCCAGATGAGAAAAAGGGGAGGGGCCTTTCCCAACAGAGCAAATAACACCTCAAGGACCTTGCATTGTGAGAGAGAAGGGTGAGTGGTTCTGCTCCCTTGGAGCCAGAATGTGAGCAAGCAAGTGAGAAAGGGGAAGGGAAGAGAAGAGGCAGATGATAAAGCTGAGAAGACAGATGGGAGAAGGGCTGTGAAAGCCTGGCATGTCGTGCTAAGACCTTCAGATCTTCTCCTGTAAGCCATGATAAATCACCAAAGGTTTCAAGTAGAGGAACTTCAGTATCTTATTTATATTTTAAAGTGCTAAGGCGAACATCAAAATGGAGGGGAATCTGGTGGCATGGAGACTAGTGAAAGGGCTATTGCAATTGTTCATTCAAGAGATGTGAACTGTTGCCTTGAGAGATAAGAAAGCAGTAAAAATACAAACTGGATTAATTTTCTGGCTTAGATGACAGAGTAATGGTGATGCCATTAACAAAAAGAAAGAATATAGGAATGAGAGCAAAATCTTAATTTAAAAAGGAGATTGTACACTTTGGGAAGGATTATTCAGCTTTATGCAACAAAGAACAGGACTACCAGTAGCTCAACACAAATAAGGTTTTATTTTCCTCATGAAACAAGAAGTATGGAGGTGAGCAGCTACTGGTACTTGGTCGGCAATTTGATAAGATTTTGGTTTCACCAAAGAAGAAATACAAATGGCAAATAAGATAATGAGAAGTGTCCAACATTTTAGCCACTAGGTAAATCAAATTAAAACCATGATGAGATACTACTATGCATATATTAGAATTGCTAAAATTCAAAAACTGACAATACCAAGTGTAGACAAAAATACAGACCAATTAGAACTCTCTAGCATTGCTGTGGGAATATTAAATGGAATAGCCACTTTGGCAAATAGATTAGCAATTTCTTAGAGTCTTATAAAGTTAAACATACATTTACCACATGACTCAGGAATCCCACTTAGAGGTATTTACCCCCCAAAAATGAAAGTTTATATTCACACAAAGACCTGTATATAAATGTTTATAACAGCTTTATTCATAGTTACCAAAAACTGGAAAATAATCCAAATATCCAGCCAGTGAAGAGATAAACTGCTGTACTTCTATACAATAGATTATTATTCACCAACAAAAAGAACTACTGAATACAACATACATTTATTATGCTAAGTGAAAAGACAGTCATATGAGTGATTCTACTTATATAACATCCTGGAAAGGCTAAACTAAAAGAATTGTAATCATATCAATAGTAACTATGAATGAGAAGAAGAGATTCCCTCAAAGAGGCATAAGGAAATTTTATGGGATGATGGAAAATATTCAATATCCTAATTTTGGTGGTAGTTATATACTTTATATATTTATCAAAATTCATGGAATTGTACACCTAATAGAGTGAATCTTACTCTATGTAAGTTATTCTTCAGTTAATCTAATGTTTTAAAAAACCCACATCTATTTTTCTAAAAAAAACAAAATCACATATTTGAAAAGATATATACCCCTACGTTGCAGCATTATTTACAATAGTCAAGATATGGAAGCAACCCAAATGCCCATTGATAGATAAATGGATAAAGATACACACACACACACACAGAATATTACTCAGCCATAAAAAAGAATGAAATCTTGCCATTTGCAACATGGATGGACCAAGAGAGTATTATACTAAGTGAAATAAGTCAGACAGAAAAAGACAAATACCATATGATTTCATTAATATGTGGAACCTTAAAAAAAAAAAAAAAAAGAACAAAGACAAAACAGAATTACAAAATAATGAGTCACAGGGATGAGGCGTGCAACATGAGGAATACAGTCAATATTGTAATAACTTTGTAGGGTGACAGATGGTAACTAGACTTATTGTGGAGATCATTTTGTAATGTATAGAAATATTGAATCACTATGTTGTGCACCTGGAGATAACATATTGATGTAGGTCAATTTACTTCAAAAAAAAAAAAAAAAAACCCAGATCACAAGACACATTGCTTATTTTCAGGGAAAAAATTTAAGTGATAGACTTAAGGGACTAAGGTGCTAGCATTAAAAATGAGCATGATGTGGAAGAACTAGAGACTTAAAATCAAATAGTAATTTAAGGCTCAGCATTTTTAATATTCAAAGATGCGTTTTTTATATCTATGGCAACATGTTCAATGGACTTGGAAATATTTTTTTCTCTTGATGCTGTGTAACCATAGATTTCCTTGACAAATACACATCAATTTTTCAGAGCCTTTTGCTTTCCAGTCCTTATAACTTTGAACAATTCCTCTTCCAACTACCTGTATTTACCTTTATTTCATAATTTACATTTTTTTATTCTTTATCACATACAAACTATTTTACTTAATAAGTCTGTAATTTGCCATTATAAACTTATATTGTATTAAGTTCATCAAAAATATAAAGAGGCCAAAGACTTTATAAATCTGATCATATCTTCACATGTAATAACATCATGGTTTTTAAATTTCTATTTTATTATGTAAAAGTTAATTTTCAGCTAATAAAATTTTTATAGTAAAATTCTAGATAGATATCACAGGCTTTGGATGGAACAGTAATTGGACACTTTGTATTCTTCTATTGTTAAGAAATAAATAGCATTTTATCTTTTTTTCAAAATTTCCTGTGTGCATTGCTAATTCTATCCATTCGACTTCTCTAATTATGTCAAAATGGTATCTTGGAAGACAATGGTTTGATTCACTAAGAATTCACAAATAACATTGACTCAATAGAACTCCACATTAGACCTTTTCTCCTATTTTCTCATGACAGAATCTCTAGTTCATGAATACAAGTCTAGGATACAATTCGTAGTAAGTTCAAGGACAACGGTGAGTTTTCTGGGTTAATACACACTGGATTTGTGAAGTCATCTTTGCCTGAGTTCTCACCCTAAGTCTTCTGAAAGACAGGCATGCCTGAGCAACATTAAAAACACTGGCGATTTGTTCTCAGGTCAGATTTCTCTCCTATTTATGTATGCTTTTTGTCATGGAGGTTTTGTAACGTTTGTCCTACACAATTATTTTTCTTCTGAGTCTGCTCCACCTCCCTGCAGGCCTAGGAGGACCCCCAAACAGAGGTTGTGAATGCACCTCAAGATCCACTTTCTGACCTCCTCTCTACACTGTACATGACTGTTTAATTTCCTATTTAAGACAAATTAATTATTGCATGCTCTAATGAGGCTGCAAAGGATCCCGCTCCAGTCCACAAGCTTGGAAGAGGTTACCCAGAGGTTGTCCAGATTGATGGTTCCAGGGTGGGTGACCTGAAAATGAACTTTGACTAAACTTTGCTCTTTGTGCTCTTGGCAGCCCATACTTGGAAAGTGGCAATTGTCTGCAGCAGACAGTTTCAAACTTCAGCCTAAGATTTTATTTGGAGGTTAGCCTTTAGAAGAGGCGGGGGGTGGGGGGGAACAACTCTTTGTCAGTCTTTTCAGTACTAGTTTTATTCATTGTTTTCTAAGTGTTTTATTCTTCTTTATAACATCAAAGATACATTTCAGGACAGAAAGTTATTAGCCTATCTAAAAATGTCTTTTTTTTTCTTTCTCCTTTACTCTTCCTTCAGGCACTATACAAGTTAGAATTGTTTTTTTAATTTGAACTCAATCTACTAAAATGCACTTCTATAATGCCCCTAACTTAAGAACTTTGATAATATGCTTACAAATATTAATTGGTTCCCAAAACCTGTAGGCCATGTATTAAACCCATTTTACTGATTACACGTAATTCATCTCTGATTTACGTTGGCATTGAAGACAAATGTGTTGGAATCTTTAAATTTCAACTCTGCAATACAACACTACAATCTGTCCAGGAGATTCTCCCTAAACTAATTGTTCATCAAAAAATGTTAGAACTTTTTTCCATGAATATGCAAGAACAAAGCAACAGGACACTGAGATAAATTCTTTGGTCTCAGCCTACTCTGAGGTGGCTGGTCTGGACTCTACAAAACCACTTTTCGAGTAATATACAACTACTCTCCACTTACAGATGCATAAATAAAGTCACAGTGCTGTTTCACATAATATTATTTATCATACTGCCTCACAAGCAACTGGTTAAATATCCCACTATTCTCATAAAGAATCACAGGTATGAAGTGGCATGTTCCTATGAGAGATAGGAAATAGCTCACATTGGTTTGTAAATCAGCAGATTTGGGATAAGAGGCCAACATTTCATACTTTCTGGTCACTCTTCATTCCTATTCATTCTCTCATGTTTTCTTCTAAAGCGACCTAGACAATCCCAGGTGGTACCCAAGTACCTCCCGTAGTCAGCGTAGCTTTAGCTAAAAAGAAAAAAAAAAGTGGCAGAGCCTCCAGATACCCCTCTGTAAGTAGGTAGAGAAAGAGTTTGCACTTTTCTTTTTCCTTGGCCAAGATTCCTATAAAGTATAGGGGGCGTCGCCAAAAGCCACCACAGACTTGGCGCCAGACTGAAGTGAACAGGAAAGACTCTCACATCTCCCCCTAAAAGCTGTGTCATCTCCCAATCTCAGTGGTTCCCTGGAAACATGTTATTTCATCTTCTTAGGGTATTCTTTTAGCTGAATTAGGAACTTTCTTTAGGTCCATTTAGAATGCATCAGAGCCCCCACTGGACTCCAGAACAGATCACCGTTGCCTTTTTAAATGTTGTCCTTTCTAGTGCTATTGTGCATTCCTAAAGCCAGGCTGCTGAGCCCAGGAACAAAGTGACTAAAGATTGCTAACCAACCCCCCTGATGCTTCCCTAAGTTTTTTGGTTGGAGTTCTCAGGTAGCAACCTGTACCCTTGCCTTGCATAGAGTCAGGCAGGGGCCAAGGAAGGCACCATTCTGGACTACAGCCATTCAGCACATTATCATCAGGAAGAGTGGCCCTTAGAGCAAAATGGTGTTCTGTGGCTTTTAGTATCTCTTAAAATTATATTAACCTTAGGTAGAAAGGATTACAAAGAAGTGCTGATAGAAACTTTCCCAATCATCTGCCCCCTCTGCTCTTTACTTCCCTTCACTTGTCCACTGAAAATCCAGGATCAAGACTGGAAATGGAACTCATGGGCAGGCATAAAATAAAAGTCTAAGAAACAGAATTCCAGTGGCAGTGTTTCTGCAACACCCCTTCCACCTGCCGTGGATTGAATAACCCGTAACACACTGGCCAAATCTCCTTTGTGAGACCAGAGCTTGATGGTTACATCCCAAGCTAAAGGAGAAAGCTGGAATGAATGAAGCAGAAGCAGACCTTCTGATGAACAAAGATGTTCTAAGTTAATGTCAGCAACGAAGTGGGGAAAATGAACTTGAAAAAAAAAAAAAAAGTTTTTGACTTGGAGACACATAATAACTGTTAAATAGAATGCCTTTCACACTTTACCATGAGGCATCACCAGCTCTTTTGGGGTCATTTCAAATCACACCAGGTGGTACTAATTTGACTCGGAGGCTAGAAACTGAGAAACAGCGATGATCAAGTCCTATCACAGTTTAGCCTCTAGAAAATGGTGGCGCGATGGCCTGTTTTCCGTTGCTTCCATTCCTCACAGCTTTCACTTTTTTTCCTTCCTCTAAAGGACAGTTTCATGCTAGTGATGTTGTTGGTGTGAACTTTTATTTAAGTCACTGACTTATCTTTTGGTAGAAATTTAAGATGTAACTCCACTGCTCCTACAGAAAATATTGTAGACTCAGTGGAAAAGAACGAATGACAGAGTGTTTTTGAGAGTGATTTTCAGTGTGCCTTCCAAACTAAACTTCATCTCAAGACTTCCAACCATCTGAGCTCTTAAGTCATTCTACCTAGAGGGCTCTGGGTGCTCTGCAACCTTCTCCATTGGCCGCATGACTATTCCTTTCCTTTTAAAACAGCTTAGGGATCAGAGCCATTAAAAAGGCTAAGACCACAGTGCAACCAAGAAATATTAGGCACAAGTTAATTCCATTTCCTTGTATGATCAGTGTCCCTGAACACAGGTTACAAGCAAATGTGAGTGTGGCCCAACTTGCGGTTAATTTCTTCATCACAAATAATTATTGTGAATTGGTTCTGTACTATCAACTCTTACTATATTTTCAATGGGTTCACTGCTAAAACAAGAAAAAGCCTGAAAGACTAAAGCCTCCAACCATTATGAGAATGAAGTTATTTACTCTAAATGAATGACATACTGAGAAAATTTGGAAGGTGAGAAGATTTTTTTTTTCCTAAGACATTGTCTGTTAATCATTAAAGCAATTCATACATGGACAAAGACAGGTTGCTTCATCTTATATGTTTGTGTACATTCATTTTTAAGGGACAATAATTAAAATTAAATACTAACTCCAAATTTTTCATTAATCCGTATTTTTAATGGAAAATATATAAGACCTCAGACTCCTCCTTAGAGAAGATTCTTATTTCCAGGCAGCTATTATGATATCCAAGGATCTATGGGCCTCTGTTTCACATTATATTCATTCTTCTTTCATCTTTTTTGTACTGACTCCCAAAGGTTTTTCTGTTTAGGGAAGGCAGCTTTCCTTTATATTATTCCCAGCAGTGTTGAGGTGTGAAGCAAACACAAGGCATGCAGATACCAGCTATTCATCAGGGTTAGGTGAAAGTCAGAACTATCCAACCGAAATTAATAAGGAGGGCTGCAACAAACCCACCTTCTTATAATTCATTTGAAAGTCAGATAATATCAATTAGCATTTATCAAATAAGAACAGGCAGGTGAGGGTGACAATATCTTACTACCTTACAGGAGCATGTGATGATGAATGGCTCACTCCTGAAGTATTGTAAGTCAGCATTTCCTGAGCACTCACAGACTATGTTTAAGCCACTCTAAATATCCAGATAAAACAGAAAAACTCAGTTGTAGAGCCACGGCTGCGTGGACACACACCCACCGTGCTTAATAACTCACCAAGTTACAGAGTCTTAACCTTCCAGCTGCTAATGTCCCAGGAGATAAGCCTTCAGTAAAGCTGGCCTGGACTCTAATTCAGCTTCCGTACAAACCCCATTTTCTGGGAGAGTATATGATTCTTTTCTAAGGAATCCTGGAACTCTCTGCAGTTAATCCCTAATGATCTCTGTGAAGTAGGTACCATTTGACCCATTGTAAAGAGGGAAAAGGAAAGCAAGGAGAGACCTTAGAATGACTTGCCCAAGTGAAGAAACTAAGAATAGAAAACTACTTGTTGGACCCTTAGGGTAGCACATTTTATTATCTTCCATCTAACCTTCCTGAAGCAAGCACCTTGGCATACTGCTTCTTGAAGCTTCTATCTGCCCGTGGAAAGTAACTTGAGAAACAAGCTGAGATTTCCACTGATCCATGTTTCCACATCTTTGTAGAAACAGCCAAGTGTCTAGCTATTCTTACATGTTAAGTTTAAATCAAAACTCTTCCTTTGATTTGAATGGGCTTTTAATACTTGCATTTTCACTTCTCTGTCTGGCTAACAATTATTCAACAGCCAATTCAGTGCTTGTCGCATCCTTTCCATGGATCTCTATTCAAAGTTTCCCCCACCTCAATAGAGTGCTTTAGGTATTGCTTCCCTAACTATTCATTTAAGGAGGCTAAAGCTTATCTAATTGTGGATAAGTTTTAAAGTCAAAACAAAGAGGAAATACAGTCACAATTAAGGAAAAACTATTCCACAAATTAATGACACAGCAGAATCTGGTGACATCGCAGTGAGCCCAACACAGGTGCACCCCTTCCTTGCACTGACTCCAATGGTGGTTTCCTCAGTTAAAGACCAGATGACGAAGTTGATGTGTGTTTAGGATCATGTTGTTAGAAAAAAAAAAAATATATATATATATACATATTTAACTACTAGACTTATAATTATGAGTTATGAGATTACTATGGACCACAGGGAGGACAGCAAATTCACACCTAACGTGCACCAGCTGTGGAAGAGCAAGAGGAATCACCCGCCCTATTTAAATACCCTTCCTTCCTTTCCCAGAGTTAAGCATGATCACATTTTATCATTCTCTGTAGTCATAATAATGGAAAAACTTGATTTTACTGCTCCAACGTATATTTTTTTAATTAAAAGAGAAAAAAAAAAAGGAGAACATCATTAGGGTCAGTGACAATTCAAGGCCTTTCTTAGATTTCACAGAATAATCATAAACAAGGGTCATAAAGTAGAATTTGACATACATAATATAGTATCTGGTTTACATGCTGCTAAACCTACCTACTGATGCTTAAAATGGCTGAACGTTTGATAATAGCATTTGTTTCCAGAATATCACAATTTTTTTTCATTTAAACCATCAAGCCTTTTGCTAAAAAAGACATTCATTTAATACGTGAAAAAAATGAAAATGTATAATTCAATATATCCATTCCATACTGGTTTTCAAATTGTTCTAGGGAGCCCCAGACTTTCGGATTATTCAGGATTCATAGGTGACATGATAGCTGTCTTCAACTATATGAATGTCTGCCATTTAGCAGAATTCAGCTTATTGGAACCAGGAGCAATGATGGAGATTTGCAAGAAGGCATATATTAATATACCACATAGAGTATAAGTTTTTAACAGAGTGCTCAGAGTATAAAACAGGCTCTCTTATGATGTAAGAAGTTTTCTATTACAGGATTTATAAATGGAATAATGGTCCATCAAAGCATCTGGCTACAGTAGGTTCTCAAGAATTTGTAAACTTAAATCAAACCCAACCTAGGTGATTCCCTATCAGGGTGCTATTACCAGGAATGACTTGAATAAGCTAATTTCTGAGATCTCTTCATTATGTAGCAGAAGAAATTGTTTAATTTATAATTTCATTTCTCTGTTTTTGAAAATATGTGTTGACTTTGGGCTCTTGCAGAAATAGGTTAGTGTCAGACCAAGTCAACCAGCTGTACAAGGCCAGCTACATCGTGAAAAAATGGTCACAACACAGTCGGAGCTTAGTTAAGGAACCTCAGCCAAATCTCAACAGCAGTAGTTCTACACCAGACTGAGAGGAATACAAAGCAAGCCAATAGCCTTTGAAATCTGGGTAAAACCGTCTCCTAATGTGGTGATTTTGTCTGCAGTCCTGCTAAAAGACAAACTGGGATTGCTTCCAAAAGCCACAATCTTTTGTTTATTCTGGAAACCAATGGCTTAAGATTTTTTCCTCCTGGAAATAAACCAAGAAATGAAAGTCTCTGAGATCTTTTCCAAATTTGCATTTGGAATTCCATATGGTAGATACTTTAAGATGTCTGCTAAAGTGAGTAAACTGAGTTCAGTTTGTCTTTCATTAAAATCATAAAAGCAAATGAAGTTGTCATTATTGGGAAACATTAAGCACCATACAAATACCAGTGTTAGTTGAATTAATAATCATTGTTACATTGAGCTGACCATAGGAGCTTTTATATACAGGTTCACTTTGGGAAAAAAAAAATATGAAATAGTCACTTTGTCTTCCATTTGACTCTTTTTTTTTTTTCCCCAGCAAGGCCTTCTGTACCAGCCCAGTATCAGCTCCTTAATCACATTTACATTGCGGTAGCATGCTCAAAGACGAAGACTAGCCGGGTCCTTTCATTCATTTCTTTATGTATGTATTTGTTAGTCAAGTATTATTCAATCACCTACTATTCTTAGAAGTCACATTATTAGGTACAAGGAAGACAACTGGGAGCAAAGCAGGTGGGTCTCTGCCCTCCTACAGCATTACAGCAATAATAGCTCATTAGGTTTCTACTGGTGGGAACTTTCAGCCAGAAAGGAGATACCCCTGGAAAGCCATTAGGAGAGTAGTTTGGAGAAAGTGGGATGGACTGTTCAGAAAGTGTTCTGCTGATGACAGCATGCAGACCACTGCCTACATGCACGGGCAGCAGTTCTATCAGTGCAGGAGTTTGTGTTCAGCATGCAAATCCACTCTTTCCATTCATAAAAGAATACAGATCAACCAGGACTCGATTCCTTGGGAATCTAAATGATAAAGTCAGACCATCAACTCTCCCAGAATTAGAGACTGAACATTTTATAGCTAGAAAATAATCATTTTTGTTTCATTTCACTTTTACCCCATCTACCATTATGGTTAGTTCAACATCTCCGTTCACAGTGGGGCCTCTCTAAATATTTGCTGAATTGATTTAAATTGAAATGCTTTCAAATTATTAAGAATAATTGAATAATAATTTGAATTCTTTTCAAATTATTAAGAATAATCCATTGTAGCATTGTGAGAGAAAATATCGGCTCATCTTAGAAGACCTCTAGCAAGATGCTTTAGAACAGGTGCATATATTATGTGTAAGACATGACAGAGCAATTCTTCCTCTCTACTAGGAATCAGCAAACTTTTGGAGTCAGAGAGTAAATAGTTTAGGTCTTGGAGGCCATGTAATCTCTGTCACAACTACTCAATCTGCCGCTGTAGCATGAAAGCAGCCAGGGACAGCATGTAAGTGAATGTGTGCGGCTGGCTTCCAGTGAAACTTTACAGAAACAGGAAAAGCCACATTTGTCCTGGAGGATGTAACTGACCAACCTCTGCTGATTATCATAGAGCTACAGAGAGTTTAACAGGTCAAAGAAAAATATATAATTTATCCACAAAATTTTAATAGAGGTAAACCATCCAAGAAGCTCTTTTAAAAAGCTATGAGTAAATTCAATGAATAATTGATTCATATTTGTTTGTTCAGCAGAGTAATAAAAATTTGAGAAAAATCAGAAAATGCTAGAGAATGGTAACCCCAGCTCCTAGATATAACAAAATAGCTTGTCAGATTTTCTACTGATCTTTATCCTGTGCATGTTTTATGTTATACATACTAGACTTATATAATGCACACACAATTCTGTATAAGTTTTTTAAATTAACATTGTAACATGAGTATTTTCTTGTCATTAAAAGCCATAAACATCATTTCTAATAACCACGTAATATTCTAACATGTGGATACTATAGATTACTTAACCTTTTCCTAATTTCTAACAGATATTTATAAATTTTCCATTGTATAAAAGCAGTTTACATTATGAAAAATGCAAACTTGTAGAAAGCATTTACGATCCAAAAAACAAGATCTGTATGAAGAGCCTGAGCCTTCCCATTAAACATAGAACATGAGCATGTTTGACTATATTTCCTCCTAAAATGACAGCAGAGGAATATGAAAGACAAGAACGCACAAGGACAAACAGGAGAGGAAATGACAGCAGACAAAGATGTCAACAAGCTGAGAAAGGAAGAGAGAGGACAGATGAGAGGTACTTGTGACTCAGTCGGTACACGTGACTTCTGACTTTCAGAGAAAGCAGAAGGGTGAAAAAGCAACTCACTTTGATACCTACATCTCCACCTTGTTATCATTTCTTCTTATTTCATTTTGACCCTCTTCCCTTATCTCCTCAGGGGTATTTTATCATGCTTCTGTTAAATTCATGACAATTCTGCTTCAATGTTGTCTTAGATCATATCGGATACATATTATACAGTTTGTTTTTATATTAGTTTAGGATATGGCTAAACTGCTATTTCAGGAAGACCCAAAAATGCAGAAACTTAAGGAACATAGACTCTTATTTTTCCCCTTTAACAGGTCGGGGAAAAGCCACAGTCAGCAGGAGAGCTCTGCCCCACACGATCATTCGGACACCAGATTCCCCACACTGTGCTGCCCAGCCGCCCCGGTTCACTGGAACCATCTGTATGGTTGAGTATGGGTCGTCACCAAGTCAGGGTCCCAGGCAACGGAAGGGGCGTGGAAGCCCACAGGAAGCATGCCGAGCACCTTCAGACTCAAGAGTGGAAATAGCATATGTCATTTCTGCTTACATCACAGTGGTGAAAACTTAATCTCACGGCCACTCCTAACTAAAAGGGAGGCTTGGCTGTCTAACCCAGCAAGAAGGGAGAATTAATATTGTAGAAAGCTGACAGCGGCCGCCGCCATCTTTTTTTTGTGAGCTGTACTCCACGGGCATCTAGTTACTTTCACTTGCGAGCTCATGCACCCCTGGGTACAGCACTTCCTCTGACAACATCCATGGGGGAGGACTGAATACAAGGCATTTGAGGGGAAAGAGAGGAAGAGTGAATGGCTGCAGTGGTCAAGAGCCAGCACCCGCTTTCATCGACTCCTCAGCACAGTGAGGAGTTTTAAACGCGCCAGACCCGTGCACCGGTGAAAGGGCCACTGCCACAGATTCCAGCCATGGAAGGAAGTGATTCGCCACAGGCAGGTGAAGCAAGAACAGAGTTTAAGAAAGCTTCCTCCCATGTATCCACCACCCAATCCCAGGCTTTCTGTGTGTGTGTTCTTGTACAAGATATTTAAGTTATTATCTGTCTTAGATTTCCCATAAGAGGAAATAATATCTACCGAAAAGAGTTGTGAGGATTAAATGGCATATCTATATAAGAATTTTACTATCCTCTCTGAAACATACGAGTTAATCAATACATGTTAACTCTTAAACTTTCCTACTTCAGAGCCTCTAGTTGAATGTCAAAAGATCTGTGATCTGATCTGTGACAAGGTCACTTTGGGTGTTTGACAAAATCACCTAATCCTAGCTATCTGGGTCAAGTCACAGAAACCTAGATATATCTAGAGGGCCAACAATAAACTCTAGGACTCCTTTCTAGCCATCACTCTCTGATGCAAAATGAAGCTGATTTGCATGATCTGCATTTTCAGGGCATCCTAGAGGCAGCTGTGACACATTTTGTGCCTGAGGGAACTACCTTGTCAGAATGTTTTGGAAAAGGTTCTACTACCTCATCTGCAGAAAAGATTATCAACAACTTAGATTCCCCTCACCATTGCACCATGGGAAACTAGAAAGAAAACAGTTTGGACTAGTCTCAGAGACAGAGAGACACAGACAGAAGGCATGATACTACACAGATGAGATTTCTGAGATTTCATCCTTCCTAGAGTTTTGCTGTTAAAATATTCTTCCTTTTATGAAATGAAGATGTCAGTAGATAGTTGCTTTTTGTTGCTGAATGTCCTCAAAACCTAGTTAGTTATCTTGTGTTTTGTGTTTCACATTTTTAAAAATTTTACTGTCCTTAAAATTTCAACATCCTGGGAGCTATGAACTATTGACTGCATAAAGATTTTTTTATGGTTGTCCAATATTTTTCATGGTCCTAAGAAATATAGTTTTAAGTGTGCTATGCCTGCATTCTTTAAAACAGTGCTACTAGATTTTGATTGACTTCCATGGGATGGAAATATCAGGCATAAGACATCCTAAAAACTTTCCAATACAATACACATATATGATAGCAAATGTTCTTCTAAATGCTTAGCTGAATTGACATACACATAGAAGTAAGAAGTCCTCAGGGACTCAAAACAAAGAAGTTGGAAACCAGAATTTACAATAGTTCTGAGAGTGTTTGCTGCTCTTGTACCATAAGAGATACTCCAGGGATAGGAGACATGACCTTGGACCTACAAAATTGAAGCATTAGAATTAAGAACCTCAGCAGAAAGTCTGGACACCATCAGGGTTACATCCTTAGTGAAAAGATGGACCAGGAGAAAAAAAAGTCTTTCCACAAAGAAAGTGAAGAAAATTGTTTCAACTTTGCCTCCTAAAGGGAAAAAAATCTCTCCTGGAGAATTTGTAGCTACATCCCTTCCTTCACTTAGGTCTGAGGTTCAAGTTTATACTAACTGTGTGGTCCTGAAACTCCAGACTGAAAATTAATCTACAGCGGACTTGACATGCAGGGATGCTTGGCAAAGAAAGTGCAAACTTCACCAGGCCTTACTGGGTTCCCAGACATTTGGCCCAGCCAAAGATAATCTCACAATCCAAAGATGCATGTGAAGAAGTAAGGTACCATGAGAAAGAATCAGCAGAAACACCAAATAGTACAATTAGATTCCTATGAATGTTAGATAATTGTTATCATTGGATATAGAACTACACAGAATATAGAATGTTAAAGAAATAGCATCAAAATAAGATCCAGTATATTTTCTAAAGAACCAAATGAATCACGTAGAAATGAAAACTACGTGCACTGACTTATGGTCACCCATATTTTGGATAGTGGGACAACTCAAAAGTGTGAGTGAAAGGTATTATTAACACATATACATTCCTGTCACATTCTGGTTTACATTTGCCTGACCTTGTCCCATGGACTTATCCACCTTTATAATATGAAACATTAGACACAGTAGATAAAGGGCCGCCTGTAACTTCAGCTCTTTTTTTTGTTTTGTTTTGTTTTGTTGATAGTCCAGAATAGCAATTTTCTTTCTCTTTTTAAAGAACTTTTTTGAAACAAACCTAATATAAGAAACAAATGTAATTATCATTGCCCTCCTAAATTGAGGGTGGCAGTGGAGGATAGGAATGGGGAGAGTCATTAGGGTGGGTCCTCACCAGCGTGAGCCCCACATGCCAGCCCCTGAGACATGACACCCTAGGGATCCCTGGACCCAGCTGGAAAACTCCCTGCTCTGGTCAGCTGACTACCATGCTGCCTCAATTGTTTCTCCCCCTTCATTTCCTAAAAGATACAATTCCTGGGTGGTTTTATCACAAGAATTATCATCTTTTTAGCAAATGACTAAAGGATTTTACATGTAGAGTATTTTTGTTTTTATTCCCAAATGTTCAGTCATTTTAATATCATTTGCCTCTAAACTAACACTATTAAATATAGTTAAAGAGATTTTCTTTCTCCACAATAGATGTAGGATTTATTAGAATAATTCATTGTTCCCTAAAGACAGCAATATACATATATTGCAATGCTTGCAAATCACATATGTAGTTATCATCTTTCCTGGTTTGGGCTTTTTTTTTTTTTCCTACTGAAGCCCTGTTTCGCACAATCAAAGTTTAGCAACTTCATTAAATGCATTGCCTGATGCACCTGTTTGGACTCAGGGTATTTTTTTCTTTTCTTCAACACATTTTTATTCAAGATGTGCTGAATTTCCCAGAGGCTGTCTGGGGACTTTGAGACATCTGTACCCAGCAGTTTGCTTAAACCAACAAAAAGAATTGAAGCAAAAATCAAACTTTGGGGCACCAATTTAACCATTCCTTTTCAAGTATCCTAGACTGATGGAACAGGTCAGCCCTGATACATCTGCCATCACTGTTCAATGCTTAGAATAACTATTAAAGCAAAACTGACTGCACTCTAATGAAAGCTGTCATTGGGAGTGGTGTGAAGACCGTGAAGAGAAAACCATGCAGGAAATGTTATGGAAAATTTTGATTGGAATGTAGTGACTATGAGGAAAATAGACTGTGAGGAACACCAGAAACAATATCATGCAATATAATTCCATCTGTACAAGTGATTGTGTACAAGTAATTAAGCCTATAGGAGAATAGAGGATATAAGATCAAACCTTTAAATTGTCAGCATATAGTTCAGTTTTAGGATCCCAGTTTTCTGAAGGTTTTCTTGTATCACATGTGAATGTGCAGTGATTATTTCACTGGCTCTTCTTCAGTGAGTTCCTACATTTAGATTTAAAGAACTGTGTACAAAAAGGTGCAGAAATAATGGAGTAAGGGAAGAGGAGGAAGTGTGACTAACAAATGGAAATTCTTTTCCTAATCTTGAGGAATCCCTTGAAAAAGCCAATTTCTGGTCTCCGAGTGTCACTCAGTTTTTCCGAATCAGATTTTTTTTAAAAAGGCATGCTGGGTAGGGAAAAGAAGGTGAAAAAAATTTCACACACAAGATTGTGAACAGTAGGGGGCAGGATGGCTTTAATAGTTACATTAAGAATATTTAAGAGGTGTCCAAATGTATTTGCATAGATTGATTGCAAAAGTGGCTGCAATTCATCACTCCTCCTTGTAACCATGCCCTTGACAATCTGTTGCCAAAACCCCTCCCATCTAGAAAGAGAGATTATGTCCCACCTCTTGAATCTGAGTTTGCCTTGTAGCTTGCCTTAGCCATCAGAGGGCAGCAGCAGGGATGCTGTGGAGTTCTGGGCCCATGGCTTGAGAGGCTGTACACACCGCCACTCACTCACTCTCTTGGAACTCTGCCACTGCATAGGAAACAAGCCCAACCAAGCCTAGCCAGACAGGTGAGTGAGGCCAACTTAAACCAGCCAGACTCCAGCTGACCAGCTAGCTAACTACAGTACATGAATGAGCCCAACCACGATCAGTCAAACTGGGCCCAGACGAGAAGAACTATTCAGTCAACCCACAGATTCCTAAGCCAAATTTAGCAAACAAATTTATTGTTTTAAGCCACTGAGTTTTGATGTGCTGCATTAACAATAGTTAAGTGATTCGGTCTCCAAACAAAGGTGTCATTTCAGGTCACCTTTGTCATATAAATGTCCATTGAGTCATTCACTTAGTTTTTTTCTGTACCAATCCTATACTAGCTATTAGGGCACAGACTATTCAACAAGCACTCACTGAGTATTAGCTTAGCACTAAAAATACAATGCAAAAAATGAGGGCAGGAAGGAATATCAGAAAATTAACTTACTAAGAGTAAGTAAAAATAGACATTTGGGGATTGACTACAAAAGAGAAGCAAAACGGAATTTTAGGAGTGATAAAACTACTATGTAAAAACTGTAGAGTTACACACATAACTACGTATTTGTCAAACTCACAGCACTGTACACCACAGTGAATTTTACTGTATGCAATGTTTTTTAAAAAATAAACTAAGACATGAGAGAATCCAAAGTGACCAATTAATCTAATAATATAACGGATCAATCCCATAGCCACACTGAAAGGGAAGGAGAGAATAAAGGGGCTGACCTGAGTAACTCAGGAAAATAGTATTTTGATTGATATGGTAAAATAAAGATAAAAAAACTGTCACATACATTGTACTTCCATACTCGAGTTGGTAAGTTTTTTTCTCATAAGGATATGGATTAGTAATCCTAAAACTACTTTATATAAATAAGAGTTGAACAAGTAAGAAATGTATTTGTAGTGTTAAGAGCTAAGTTTCTCACTGTCAGAGAAATAAGATGTAAAAAAAGTACAGTTAAAATGAACTCAGTTTTCTTCAGTATGGATTTATCAATATAAATATCATATCAGTATTAATTCATGCTTCTCTTTAAAATGTAAATACAGATAGAGAGATAAAAAGGTAAATACAGATGTGTATATGCATGGGTAACCATACATACATTTATTTCCTAGCTCTGACTGCTGAGAAAGCCTAGAAACAGTGACATTCCAGAAGGAATTAGCACACTTAGTATTCAGATCTTGGTTTCTAAGTACCATTTCTAATAAAAAGAACCAAGACTCCTTGGAAAAGTAGTTGATTCCAAGGCTGGGGCAGGTAAAATACAAGATGAGCCTGGGGCATCTTGTAGTACTGAAAAAAAAAAAAAAAAAAGAAAGAAAAAAAAGAATGGGGGCATACAAAAAGGCTAGAAGCACAAAAATGAAGGCATCCCAAATGACCAAATCTACAAGTTTAACAAAATAATATTGGCTTATAATCCTAGGAATAAAACAAGCACCTTTGACTTAAAATACTTATCTACCACAAGTTTATACTGTATGGCACAGGGAAATATATTCAATATCTTATAGCAGCTTACAGTGAAAAAGAATATGAAAATGAATATGTATATTCATATATGACTGAAGTATTGTGGCGTACACCAGAAATTGACACAGCATTGTAAACTGACTATATCTCAATTTAAAAATTAAAATGAAATGAAATAAAATACTTATCTACCTAAAACTATTTATTTATAAATAAATGGAGTTGAAGGGACAACTCTTCTTTACTTACAATGAATAAATGTACAAGGAATGAGGGAAAGAGAGAAATGGACAATACCCATTAGAACACCACAATAATCATTGCTGTGAGTAGGTTCCCCTGATGAATGCTAAAATTCGTGGCTAAAAGTTAAACAGTATTTGCATAATTTCAAAATTCCACCCTCAAAAAATAAATATTTGTTAGTTACAAGGAAACTAACAGTAACTTTACAGTGGAGAAACATGGCAGACACCTTCTTAACCAAGTGACCAAGATTAATAACACCAGTAACAAGACAAATCTACGTAATATACTCTAGTATGATGCACTGAAAAGGACATATCACCTTTGTGGTAATAATGTATAACCTCAATATAAGTGTGAAAAAACATCACACAAACCTAAGTTGAGGGACATTCTCTAAATATACCCAGCCAGAACTCTTCAAAAGTCTCAAGGTCATGAGAGTAAAGGGAAAACGGAGGAACTGTCACAGACTGGAAGACATTAAAGTGATAAAACAACTAAATTCAATGTGGGATTCTGGATTGGATTGCAGAAGAAAAAGGACACTAGTGGGAAAACCAGTAAAATCCAAACAAAGTCTCTTATTTAGTGAATAGTATTGTATAAATGTTAATTTATTCATTCTTCCAACTGTGTTCTGGTAACTTAACATTAGGGAAAAGATAGGTGAAGAGTATATGGAACTATTTTATATTACTTTTGCAACTCTTCCATAAGTCTAAAAATAATCTAAAATAAAGGGTTTAGAAACACATATCCATAATTATTTCCTTTTGGTAAGAGACACTACTAAAGTAGTTTAGAGCATGTCTATGGCTTTATAGACACCAAATTCAAAAGAGGGGGTTTTAATATACTTATTTATATCTATTCAGACTGTCAAATACATCAATAGAATTTTGGACTAGCTTGCCAGCTAGTTGGATCCACTAAATAATGCTAAATCTCCATTTACACATTACATTAGATAGACACTGATCAAAATTGTTACCAGCGTCTAGTATACTTAGCATTGAATCAGGAGAATAGGCTTTAAAATCCCTACACCATTCAAGCACAAGAAACTAAAATAAGATAAAGTAAAATAAAACAACAAAATAAACCATGAGCACATAAAGTGTGACAGACACTATGCTCGGTACTAGGATAAAGCAGTAGGCAAAACAGACCCGGTCCCTGTCCTAATATAAACCACTGAGGTTATTCAATTCTTTGGGTTTCTGTTAAGTCTTCTAAGGCAATTATCTAAAAGTCTTTAATTGCACATGAATGTTTCAAGGGCAAGAATTCTATCTTCTCCTTCCTTTAAACCCAGTTGAGTATGTTATGTATACAACTTAAATGCTCTTGGCTAGCTGATCCAGGCCCAGGATGTGCACATTACAGAGGCATTTTTGTTCAAGTCTATGGGAACGTGTTTATGCAAAGGTATAACTGTTTTTGAAAAACATTCTCCATATTACAGATTGTAGCAAATTGCTCCAGTTGGCCATGCTTCTTACCTTGCCCCCATGTTAACTAGAAGACCAGTTGTAGAATTCTCAAAACAAATTACCTATTAACACACCTACTTCTACCTAGCTATAATGGAAGATCCCCTCTCCTCTTTGGTGATTCCAACTGTCAGATATTGATAAACCTTACTGAGTAAGAAATTATACAAATTGATTCATCTCTTAGTGCAACTGAGATCTGTGATTTGAAGAACAAGAATACACTGAAAATCTGTTCTTATGGAAATTATTTCTAAGGCAGTTTCAGGTCACTCCTTACCAAATGTTTCCTTTTATTGCACTCAACACTGGTATTATTTTCTGATTTGTATCATTCTATCTAGTTCTATGAAAAATATACAATGCAGATAACTCTTTCTTCATGGAAATAAAGAAGTCTAAGTAAATCAGGGCCTCAGGAGAGTAATCAAGCTGGCCAGAGAGCTTGAAATCTTATCTTCTGAGGAATAGTTGAGGAATTTGTTATGTTGAGTCTACAGACCTAGGGAGGATGGGATAATGTTCTTCAAGTATTATATTCATCACATGAAAACAGAATTAGACTTAAGTACTATGTAATTCAGAATCATGGATCAAGAGCACGTGAGTGAAAGTTACATAGGAAGAGTTAGCTAAACAGTTAGAAGTAGAATTAGCTACAAATGACATAAAACCCCAAATAAAACCTATCTTAGGACAGAATTTTGTCCTCGAGTAAACAAAATCTGGAAATAAACAGTTCAGGTCTTTGGAAGACTCCACAGTTAGAGACCCAGGCTCTTTACATCCTCAATATGTGGCTTCTACCTCATGGTCTAAGATGATGGTTCAAGTTCTAGACATCATGTCTGCATTCCAGCCAGGAGAAAAGAAAAAAAAGGGGGGGGGGGTGAGAAAGGGTCACAATCCCTCTCTATTTAAGAATAGTGCCTAGAATATATGTAAAAATTCCGTTTATATTCCATTAACCAGAGTAATATCTATAATCAGCTGTGAGGGAAACTAGGAAATACACCTTTATTCCAGGTAGCCATGAACCACCTAAAAAGGAAAAGAACAACAGATACTGTGAGACAACCAGTGGCCTCTGTCACATGGATGGCAAATCAATGTAAGAAAATGTTTCCTGATAAATAGCTCCAGAATGATAGGGCTTCTTGTCAAGTTAACTGTTCCAACCCTAGAACTATTCTGAGCAAAAGCTAAGTGGTCACTTGCCAGGAATGCTAAACTGGAATCAAAGCATCTTTACAGATTTGGGTTACATCATTTTCAAGATTCTAATAAACCAGAAGACATTAAACTACAGATAGGACAGAACAGAACCACAAACCACTGAATAAACCATTGGATTTACAGCCATTCCTCAGCTGACATTTTATAAAAATTGACATATTAACAAGCATGCTAACGTATTTCAGTCTTTTCCCCTTCATTAGTTTGTTAGTACTGCCGTAACAAATAAGACTGGGTGGCTTAACCAACAGAAATTTGTTTCCCCACAGTTCCGGAGGCTGGATGTCCAAGATCAAAGTGTCAGCTGATTGGTTTCTCTTGAGTGTCTCTTCCTGGCTTTCAGGCGGTCCCTCTCCTGCTGTCCTGTCACATGGTTTTCGCTCCGTGTGTTCACACCCCTCATGTCTTTTCCTCTTCTTAAAAGAGGACCAGTCATGTTGGATTAGGGCCCCACCCTTATGACTTCATCTAAACTTAATTACCTCTTTAAAGGCCCTGTCTCCAAATATAGTCACCTTCTAAGGTACTGGAGGTTAGGGCTACAACACACAAATTGCAGGGTTGAGAGTGGATACAATTCAGTTCATAACACTCCTCTTTTTTTCAAACCTTCTCTGTCATCAAAAAAATCAATGGACTCTGAAATAGATAGCAGGAAATAAGAGTAGGATAGAAAAATCAAACACTTTGATAATCTTACAGAGTTATTAATACCTAGCTGTATTGATACAGATTGTATAACAAACAAGAGGCATTCCCTAAAGAGTAGCGACAGGGGTTGGGGAGATAGCGGAGGACAGATTTTTGCCGAACCTCATTGTGCAATCTTTTTCTCTTAGTATATATATTTACGTTTTTAAGCATCAAATATCAGAAATCTGACCAACATACCTAGCTTGAGACAATATTCAGAAAATGTATTACGGTCATCGTGAACTTTGTTCAAAATAATTTTGATTTAGCTACACGATTGTAATGCAGTTGTAACATAATGGCACATGAGAGTTTAATTTCATAAGCAACTATGAATTTCACAACTCTGTCCTTTGCAAGAGTAAGCCAAGATTAGCCACTCAATTTCTGTGTGATCTTTCCTAATTAGGGCATGTACACTGTCATCATTCACAGATTTCATGGATTCCTTCATTTAACAGATATTTATTGAATGATGATTATTTACCAGAAATTGTAGCTACAACAGTAAATGAGAACTTTGGAGCCCCTGAGAGTCCCTGCTCTCAGAAAGTTTATAATCTGGAGACATGTGCAGACAAACTGACAAACTGATTAACTGACAAGCAATTACCCCACTGGGTGATCATGACTGAGGGGGTGGCATGCAGGGGAGCATCCCCAGGACTGGAGAGCTCAGGGAAGGATTCCTGACAAAGTCATGTTTAGCCAGGCAAGAGAAATGGAATAAAGGTCACAACCTGGTGCTATTTCTACATTCCTTTTATTCCCAATTTCTTTTCATTTTGAAAATGTTCAAAGCTATAAAATTTTGTTTTAAGAAAAGTACAATAAATATTCCTATGTCTTCCACTTAAGCTCATTAAATATTACCAGTTTGTCACTTTCGCTGGAGCTCCGTCTCTCTCTCCACATAAGTGCAAGTGGGTGCGCGTGCGCGCGCGCGCACACACACACACACACACACACACACACACACACACACACACACACAATGGGAAAGTCAGTTGCCTGTATCATGATGTCTTACCCCTAAGTATTTTAATGCTCCCATAACATTTCACACCTAAGAAATTTTAAATTAAATCAACAGTGTCATCTAATATAGAGCCCATATTCAAATATCCAGAATTAGCCTCATATTATCACTTATATCTATATATATTTTTTTCTTTTAACCAGCATCCAACCAAGGTTCATCTTAGGTGGCCCTTCAGTGAGCTAGCAGGAAGCAGGGCCAATCCCTCCCTTCAGAAAGAAAGGTCATACCCCAACTTCACTTCCAAAACAATCAGGAGTCCCATATCTTCAGGTGTAGGAAGCTGGCATTCTCTCTCCCTGCAACAGCTAGCACCAATGCTCAGGCTCCTTAGCACTTCAGCTGAAAATACTCCCCTGCCAGTCCCCTCAGACACCACCCCTGGGGCCACTCTCACATTCACCTCATAAAAAGCGATCACCTCAGAAGGACAGGAGCCATCTCCTGGTCCACGGCCAAACAGGGCTCTATCAATTGTGCCCTGGCCCAAACACACCCTCCATAGAATGCAAGAGACTCAAGGAAATAAGCACTTGACGGCCCAGTGCACAGGGGTTTAGTCTGAACAAGTGACCGAGTGACCATGCAGTACTCACCCAGAGCCTTCTGCACCAAACTCCCCCTGTGAGACATTTAAAGCAGTTGTGAAGGTTCCCCCTCTTCAGCTTTGTAGTGAGCCTAGCACGGTGCCTGAAATATGGTCAGCCTTTGATAGATGTTTGCTGAATGAGCAAATTACAAATGCATACCTGTTCATCATCTTCCAAATGACTCTGCAAAGTGTTGTTGCCCTCCAATAACAGTGTGCATTCATAGTATTTATGAATTTGCATCATATTACAAACATGCAGTTTTACCACTAGTGAATTTCCTCCATCTCAGCTTGCAGGGAATAAAATGCCAGTGTGTTTTCACTGCCTCCCTGCATATGTTGGTAGTAAAATATTCACGACTTAGAGAATTATGCAGTGTGTTTTCAACAGCAGCTTTTGAAAGCCACTTTTTCCATTAAAACTGTCAGTTTGGTAATACAGCCATGATTTCAAAGGAAAGGAGCATTATGGCACAAATCAAAGATAGATTACATGTTTTATGTTTACATATTCTAGGACCTTCATGGTATAAAGTTGTTGGGTTTTTTTTTTTTTCAACTTTATGTAAGCCTCATCCATTTTGGAATTGGAATGCATCACCTTTATTATGAACCAAATAAAACCAGCATATAATATATGTGGTACTGCTAGGCATTATACTTGCACTATTCACAAGCAACTGCAAAGGGAAAGTGGCAGTGAGAACTGGAAAAAGGCATTCCCCGTTACGTTAATTTTTAATTAATGAACCCTTGTGTACCTTCTATCTTCCTTATATTCTGTCAAGATATACAGAGAGCCCCAAAATGTCTATGATTACAACTAACTTCTGGTCAGATGACAAAGCTAACATATACATTTATAACTGAAGGACCTTAAAAGTGAGAGGAAGCTCTGGTGCTATTTTTTTTTATTAGTAAAATATATTAATATCTCTGGCAATTAGTTGCAATAGAAAGCTGCTACTGGTTTGTGGTGCAAGGGAAAAACTGCTTGGCAATAAGACAGCCGGTATCTTAATTATAGGTTACAATGCATACTTGGGCATGCTTAGTTTGCAGGAAAAAAATAAAATGAAAGGAACTAAAGCTCTTAAAATAAGTGTTTGTCCGTAAGTGGTAAGATTCTTCAACAACACATGAAAATGACAAGATGATAGCCTGTTTAAATACAGTTAGATAATATGCTTCAGAGATTTCCATCTTTAGCAAGATGGTGGCAAATGAGGGCTGTATAAATTAAATATTGGAACAGTCTTACTGTCTTAGATTCAAATTTGATGACAACTAGTCTATTTAAGCATTTCTTCTGGTCACCCAGACACCACAGGGAAAAAAATTAAATTCAAGAGAAGGAGAAGCAGTGCAGCATCATGATTAAGAATGTTGGTTCTGCCCTCCTACACTGTTGGTGGTAATGTAAATTGGGCAGCCAATTTACAATGGAAAAGAGTATGGAGCTTCCTTGAAAAACTAAATAGACTTACTCTATGGTCCAGCAATCCCACAAATGGACATATATTTGGAGAAAATTCTAATTTGAAAAGATACATGCACTCCAATGTTCACAGCAGCACTATATACAATAGCCAAGACATGGAAGCAAACTAAATGTCCATTGGCAGATGACTGGATAAAGATGTGGTGTACACACACACACACACACACACACACACACACACACACACTGGAATACTACTCAGCCATAAAAAAGAATGAAATAATGCCATTTGCAAGAACATGGCTGAACCTAAAGATTATCATAGTAAGTGAAGTAAGTCAGAGAAAGACAAATATCATATGATATCATTTATATGTGAAATCTGAAAACAATACAAATGAACTTATTTACAAAACAAAAATAGACACAGACATAGAAAAACTTATGGTTACAGCAGGGAGGGACAAATTAAGAGTATGGGATTAACATACACACTACTATATATAAAATAGATAAATAATAAGGTCCCACTGTATAGCACAGGGAACTATATTCAATATGTGGGCTCTGGAACAGCCTGAGTTCATACCCTGGCTCTGCCATTTACCAGCTCCTTTAAAAGCCTCTAAGCCCCTCTCTGCCTGGCTTTCCAGATCTCCAAATGGGAGTAGCACTTAGTCTGCCTAACCCAATTCCATTCCTGACTCCTTTGTCATCCATCTTTAGGAGGTGAGAGAGCTAACGACTTGGTCACCAGACTCCTGTACAGCTAGGGCTGCTCATATGTCATCTTGGCTAGTGAGATAGAATCAGCCTGGTGGGAAGCATTCACTTTCCTGTGAAAGGGATGGTGCGAGCTGGCTCTACCCTTTCCTCTATTGTCTTGCTTCGAACACAGATGTCTTAAATTGTGTCAACCATCTTGGAACTTAAGGGAAAGGCCTGGAGAATCCTAGAGACACTGGTCTTGACATCACTGATCCACAGAATTATCTATAACTGACAACCACCAAACTTCTTTTTATGTGAGAAAAACAAACACCCATATTTAACTTGCTATAAGTTGAGCTCTCAGTTACTTGCAGCTGTAAGAATTTCAAACTGATGCAATAGGATTAGTAAAGCACCTGCTCCATTAGTTGTTTTTCAAGTTTAAATAATTCACGTAAAGCACGTAGCACAGGGCCGGCAGAGAGGGATAACCAAGTAAACTCCTGTTAACTAGTAACAGTGCTACTAGTAGTAGTTACAGCATCGTCATCATTATTATTATATTTCAATGCTAAGAAAAAGAATATACTTCCAGCATGGTACCCCTATGTGTACTGCCTCTGGAACCGCCAGCCTGGGGTGGAGGACACCCAAGGTTTCCAGCAAGCCTCAGGTTTAATTGGCCTGGAAGAGAATCCAGAGTCCTAAAAGAATTAATGTGGTTGCCAAAGGGGCATTGCCTGCAATCATGGGTTACCTCTGGCATTGAGAAATTTGGGCCAGCCCTAAAATCTATTGTAAAAGAAACAAACCAAAAAAAAAAAAAAAAAGTAAAGTGGAGCATATGCAATTTATAATTGCAAGAAATTTAGTTTATAAGAAACAGGGAGTTAAAGATCATGAAAGTAAGATGCACATATTAAGAATAAGGCTAATTCAGCACAGTGACAGATCAAGCAGAAAATGACAGGTAACTTATTTTTAAAAGTGTGGTTTTTTTGGAAATTTGTTCAAGAATTGTGAATTAAAAGTTTATCTTCCTCTCAGCTTAGCCACAAAAGACAAAGTTGCCTCTCTGCAACCACAAATGTATTTCATAATCATCAGAAGTATACGGATTGCCAGTTTCACTTTGGCAAAGGACAAGCAGTTCAGATCCCGAAGATTGTCTCCAAACAACCAAATGGCAATTTCTAAGATATCAAAGCAAAAAAATTTTTTCCGTAAAAACGCAGCACTTTGCAGTGAAGAATATCAGAGTGCCAAGTTCTCTGCCATTCAGAGATGGACTCACTGCTCTGAAACAGTGTTTACAAGACTTTGCTTGGGTTCTTGGGGTTATTGCAGGCAAGGGAAAGAGAAGACAGCTGCCGCCAAGAAGCAGGGCAAGAAGGACAGCTGACGAAAGCCTGCGCTGGTTCTGCCCACACAGTCACAGAGACTGCTTCCCTTTCCAGTGCTCTGTCCTGGTCTCTGCCACTGTCAGGATACTAAATGTAGTTTATTCCAAATGCTTGCAATCACTCAAGTCAGTAATGTGCAGTGTGAAATACACAACGTTATGCAATTCCCCAACATTACAGTTGGCCCTTCTGGAGCAGAATAGCTCCATCTCCTGTCTTCTGGGTTAACAGGGTGCAATTCAAAGCTCTGTGCCACACTGGCCTGTTGGACAGAGCTGCCCCAGTCTGCTGGCAGCACAGCTGTAACCAACACAGTGCCCCTTTCTCCTCCTTCTTATTCATAGTGGTGTAGGGATGAACTGTTAGCTTTAACTTCGAGCTTCCTGGCATTGGTCCATTTGTATCACCACCCTGGCATTATTTAACCACAGTGTGCTTCACATTTATGAGCTTACAAAATTCTGGTCTCCCGCTTCTGCCATTCTTAAGAACCATCAAGGGAACAGGGTGTGACCATAAAGGCTAGTGTGTAACAAACCTCATTCAAATGCAGGCAGGGTATTGGGAATCTTAATTCTATTAGAGCATGGACAATGAATGTATTTGTGTTAGTTACTTCCCCACTTTGATGTTAAACAAACCAGTGAATGGGACTCCGGGTGGCAGCAGAATGAGATACTGCTCTGGATGACGCAGGCAGACAAATGCCAGGGAGCATTTTTAAAAAACAACAAGTCTCTTTCCTGCCTTCCCATGACTTTTCAGCAATTTGGATTCTGTAAATGGAAATGAATAGCTCCAGTCCTCCAATATCTTCATTCAGCAGTTCGGTTCCGAGGGTCACGTGATGCATTTATCTCTATGGCTGCTTCTAAGAAAATGTACCCCATTCAAACAGGGTCTGAATTAACTATAGTAAATGTGTTCCGTCTACTCTTAAATTGATATCCTTTCCTGAATAAAGTTCTAATTTGCAATAATTGCCAGACTGAATAACTCGCTGCAAACCTCCTACTAATGCCACCACAAGCGTTGTTTCCTGATGTGATTAACTGAATACAGTTGTGTTTAAAACACCACCCGTACACACACGCATGCACACGTGCCACACCTTTGAAGATGGTATTGGCACCATCACAGGTCTCCCTCCACTGCAGCACCCACTCTCTTTAAATTAGCATTACTGACCCTAAAGAGACACCGTGTACGCTGCCTCCACCACCGCCCAAATGTTTACTTAACACAGGTGCTTATTATGGCTGCGACATAGCATGATTTTTAAGAAAAACTGGAGGCATATGGATCCTGCTTGATTATTTTCCTGAAAATCTTCAGATAGAGGATCTGGTATAGGACATGGGCACTAGAAATTTGGGTGGCATCCCCTGATCACACTACATTGCCAGTATCCTGCATTGCAGGCCTGAAGTGGCATCAACCACAGTAAGCATTATTTAACAAGTATCAGAAAAGCACTAAGAATTACACTCTTCCGAATCAGGCAGGTGTTGACTAATCAGACTGAATACAAACAACAGCAATAAGAATAGAGGTTAACATGGATGACATGGTGTATGAAGATTCTTGGTGTATCTGGGTTTTCACAGGTCTTCAAGTCTTGTAGGAATCACTATAGTTAAAATAGTCTACCCTCTTCCTTCAAGAAACCTCCCTCCATACAAAGGGGTACTCACTCATTCTATTCTTCAAATTTCACTAAAGAAGAATATAATCTCAATTACCTGTACTGGATCTATTTTACAATAAATTTTATCATAATTTTTTGTAAGACTCTTGGTCTTCACTGGTTCTCATCTAATTGGCAGTCAATAAATATTTGTTATTGCTGATGTTTCAAAAAGTAGTTACTAAAGTTAATATAAAGCTTGTTTTATAAAAAAGAAAGAAAGATTAACTACGTATTGTCAAGATTCAAGTCAGAATTTTATCCTTCAGATTTGCTAATCACTTACAGTATCATGAGGGCATAGAAAAGTACCAATTGAAGTTTAGCTACAGGTGGTCCCATGGGAATTCTGGCACTCGTTTTTATCAATAAAGACTTAGAAAAATATGCCATTTTCTCAACAGACCTAAGAAAAACAACTATAAAAGCAAGACAAGGAAACTGGCCAAAAGTATGAAAATCTCTCAAGAAATGGTAAAATCCTTGATTTTGTATTAGAACTCTGGGTTCCGTGTATTTTTTATTTGTTCAGTTTCTAAGAACTATAGCTCTACAATGTTTGCTAACAGATCTATAAAGAAATAGTGTGATGAATAATTTGGCAATTTGTGATCACAAACAGACATTTAGGCTTAAAAATGAGCTAGAAAGCCCATGATGATTCAGGCTGAGTTAAAGTTTGTCATTCAATCCAGTCATTTTTAATAAATTAGAAATATATTTAGCAATAAACTCCATCAGTGTGGGAAAAAAAATAACCCAAGTTGATATCTTTTTTAAACAAATGGAGACAAGATCTACAGAAGCAAGTGAGAAAGAGCTGCATAACTCTGACTTGAAACACATCTTTGTCTGAAATACAGTTAATTTATGCAGGAAACAGTGTCACAGATCGGTGGTAGAAAGCCCTCCCAAGTGTTCAGGGTTTAGAACATCTGAGTCCTCTGGGTTCTGATCTTAGAGTTTTCCAGAAATGCTAATAAATAAAAATTCCTATTTGTAGAATGGCGGGAATTACAGAAACAAAAGTGTTTCAACCAGGTTTAAACTAGGGCTGCTTATTTACATTTTGTAAATCCCAAGAAGCATGGAATACTTTCTTACAGGTCTTCTTCTATCTCCACCTCAAAGAGGCCTGTTCTTCCAATCAAAATATCATATAGACTCAGCTGATGGATATCTTCTACCTGCCAGTTTTATCAGGATGTGGGGCCTGTATCACGACCCTCCTGTGAGAGTGAGGAAGAGTCAGATGCACATGCTCTCTCGGCTGATTATCCCTGTTGCAGTTAGACAGATACACTGACATTTTAATGTCCCTTGGCTCGGAGAGTGTATTTAGGCATCTCGTTTGATAATATGTAACAATAAAAACATGCCCATTTGAGAACCTAATAATTTTTCATTCTAATTGAAGTCCGAAGCAACAAAATCTTCTCACGTGGAAAACAGGCAGAGCCTGAACAGGGACTATGGCAGTTCATTTTTTCCAAGTCAACCAACAAAAGCCAGCCTGTACTCATCAGAATGAGAAAGTATTTCAGCCCCGGTTCCTGTTTAGCCCTTGACCTCAGATGTGACTGACAAGTGGAGTGGTGATTTGGGAATGCGAGCAGACACCTGTCCACTGAGGAATGGACTGGCGCCAACAGCTCATTACACAGAAAACTACTAAACAGCCATTGTAGAGCGACGACTTTTCATCACCTGGGTCAGATACAAACCAATAACCTAGAGGTGAAAGGCTGTCCATCAAATTCCAGTTCCCACTTCCCAGGTCCATTCAATTCCATCTATTCAATTTTAAGGACTCTCCTCTATAGGTTTGTGCAAAAGAGGCCATGTGACTCAATAGAGTTCAGACTGTTATTTATGGGATGAACTGAAAGGATTATAGATTTGATCACAATTAAGCTCTCCCCTAATGAATCTGCAGGCTTTAAATAATCTTCTCAAAGTGCACATCACTTTTCTTTTCTCCTTAGACCCTCTCGAGAGAAGGCACACTGGGTGACCTCAGTGGTAGATCCTCTCAGCCCTGGAGTGGATCTGACATGCAGACAAGGCCACTCAGCCCAAGACTGAAGTCCACACTAGTTGCAGTGTTCCTGATGTGTGAGCACGTATTCATAAATTAGCAGCCCAAGTGTTTAATTTTCATGCGAGTACTTATGTGTTTACGAAAGATTAGCATTTTAATTAGTCTATATTTTTCTCTCAGACAATTGGCACGAATAGTATTTGCAGATACCTGACTAAGAGGATGAAAAGTGAGGGGAAAAAAAGAGGGAGGTCAAACAGTTTTATTCAAAAGTCCTAATTAGCTAGTCATTCCCTTAGCATTAAAAAAATGAGGTGAAGTTAGGTAACGACTGAGATTTTGTATGGTTGGTTTGGTTTGTGGTTTTGTTTTTTCACTTTACTTCTGTCAGTTATTTTTGGTGGGTTTTTCTTCTCAATTATAGCTCTCTCTAGAGTTCAGTGAAGTCCTTTTTCTCAGACCTCTCTGTATTGTGTATTTGGGTCATGCTTGGAATATTAAACATTTGTCTCCTCCATTTTAGTTCTGACAGTGTAACATTATGAAGTGCCTTTTAGTTAATTTGAGAGACATCAAAAAGAAAATGATTGAGATACTTCAGCTCTGTTTAAAGGCTTTCTGCTGCAATTGGGTAAAATCTGTGTTGTGAGACTTTAAACAGAACACCTGAAAAAATGAAAAAGCCGCTAAGACATGATACAAGAGTTGTAAAAGAAAGAGGGGCTTCACCTGGACATACCCCTACTGATGGTCATGGCAACGAATTCAGTCACTTAGGACTCCCACTAAGGTCTTTCCACAAAACCAAATGCAGCAATTCAGAGGTTGTAGTTAATCACAGGATGCCAGCAAATCCTATCACGTGTGACTTTCCCTTTCTCCCCTGCTGGCAGGTCATTAAAATAGAAAGCTTTTTAAAATGCCTCTTTTCTGTGTTTTCCCCAGGTACAACTTTTCCTTCTATTTGCTCCCTGATAGTTTCCATTTTATTCAATAATATTTCCTACTTTAACACATAGTGTTGTTCTGATATTACTCCCCCATAAGATAACATGAAGTTTGTACTTGGTTTTGTAAATTTTTTTCTTGCAAATTTTCTAAAGACATGCTTGGAAAGCATTGTTCTATGCTCCCGAATTATTTGTTTCAGATGGCCTAGAATTTGTGTTGGCCACCAGTGTTTAATAGAAAGTATCTGAGGCTTTAAAGTATGTATCTTTAACACCATAAAACACAATTTTTGCTTTGTGTTATCTTTTTTCTATGTAATGGTTAGAGAAAAAGAAAAGACAATTTTAAAAATTAGCACCACAGAAATGAGCATGGAAGTAGCCTGTGATGTAAACGTTATATAGACTTTTTTCAGTGTATAATGGAACCCGATCATCTTCACTGGCATAGTTATGACTAACTGTCACACATATATTGTGTTACATGTTATAATAACACCACGTGGTTATACGTAACCTGACAGATAGTAAATGACCCTCTGAAGAGAAGAGCGCACGGGAACAAGACATCAAAATTTTCATGAAAAACAAAACAAATGAGAGGGCAAGTAATTAAAAGGGGAAGAGTTATTGTGATCTCTTTCCTTTCATAGGATCAATCAGAAAATAAGGCCTCCAAGTTTGGGTTCCTTTAATATAGTTTTTAAAATTAAGTGTCTGGGAGAAATCTCAACCCCTTTTTGAAGACCCCACCTCCTTTACAGTGACCCCTCATTTCTAGCATTGAAAAGAGGATCAGCTTTTCCACACAAATGAAGCTTGGTATCAAAACTTTTTTGTTGACTTCAGCTCTTTAACTCCTGAACTGTATGTCAGACTTCCTTGCCTCCTTAAACTGAATATACTGAAGTAATCATTTTATTGAAGGCCCGGAGTCATCTAAATAAACATCAATTTTTGTGCAGTAAGGCTCTTAATGGCTATTAATTCTGAGCTTACTTGCTCTGAAAAGAATTCTTCCATACAGCTATTTTTAACTTCCTATATCTGATATTTTATCTATTTAGCTGCAGCCCTCATTAGTTTCAGTAGATTAATGAGTGATCTCTAGATAAGAGGTATTTAAAATTCAATGCACTATCTTCTGACCACTTGACCTGGTTATTTGTAAATCCACGAAGAGTCAACTACACCATTATCATCTTTTCCTCCTGCTGCATTTACAGACAATCGTCGGTTAACAGCTGATACCTATCTTGGTATTAAGGAAAAACTACCGCTCTGATTGAGGTATATCTTAACCTGTCTTTCATGCAGTTACTTTCAAGACATTGAAAGACTCTTGGGGGTCTGGTCTAGGAAAACGTGAAATACGCAACCAATCACAGAGCATTGTGTGTGCAAGCAGTCAGCACCTGCATATGGTGTTAGAACAGTAACAGCGACACAGCTGAAACGTTTTGAACTGTCTCCGCAAGTGACTATCAAGGTGCCAGCGAGTTCAAACTCAGACAGCCCTTCTTCGCTACGCAGTATGCAGTCCACAGAGCAAAGAATAAGTTATTATTTCTCTAAGCTCAAGCAATTTTAAGATGACCAGGAGCAATTCACAAGGCTCTCTACAATGAAGTACTTATTCAGGAGATAAAGAAACTTGCCAAATTTACATAACAAGCAAAGTGAGTAAGTGCTTGGTAATCCAAAAAAATCACTAAGTGCCCTATATAATACCACTTTGTGGCCAGACTGATTATTTGTCATCCTTCTGACTCAGTTTCTTCTGCATCTGTGGAGTTGGGGATACCTAGAAAGGGACAGAGCCGGTATTGTTTGAGGAGTTAATTGACAACAATTTCAAGTCGCTTATTTCAAATGAGATAACAAGCAAAAGGGCTTTGAAACCTTGTTGAGCTGCATGGTAATGATTAAAGTCAGTATAAGAGAATTTATGTTTAAAATATACTTTGATGCAGACACATGCTGGATACAAATATTTCCCTGTTTTATACTATGCTTAAGCATAAAATTCTAGTTGTTGACTGTTAAGTTCTTTTGAACAGAAATTAGATATCAAAAATATAGTATTGATAAAAATTTGAAATGAAACCCAGTAACAATATCAAGAATGAAAGGGCCATAAAGTATTTGTGAAAGTATAAATGTTTGTGTTTACACGCTTAAGAGGTCTTAAGTGTGTCTTGAAAACTTTCAACTTCAAAAATGGATTCAATAATTTTAACAATTAAGAGGAAACTGCTTTTTATGAAAGGAAAAAACAGCTCCATGAAAGGTGATAAATGTTCTGTTTCCCCCAGGAATACATTAATTCTCCCTGATGCAGGAAAAACAGATGTGGGGTGTGAGAAGGGCCGTGTCCCAGACTTTGGTTGAGCCCCTGGGACGTGCCCCGCCAAGTGTGGGTCCTTGGCTTCGTGCAGAAGCAAGCCACAGTTGAGTAAAGGTAGATTTATTTAGACACATCGAAAGGCAAGAGAAAGGCCACCAGGTATGGGGGTTGGGTGCCCAGATTAGAGTAAAAGTAGGTACATACTCCATAGACAGAGTGTGGCCATCTCGGAACCGGGAGAGAGAAGGGGCTGTGGTGTTGCCAGTTTTTATGGACTCAGTGGCTTCATATGCTAATAAGTGGAAGGACCAGTCTAAATAGCCAGGGGCTGGGATTCCCAGGAAGTTGGCCATTTCCCACTGTTTGACCTTTTGTGGCTAGCCTTGGGACTGTCATGGCCCTTGTGGGCATGTTATTCACCATGGTAATATGTTACAATGGGCAGTATAATAAACCTCAAGATCTGCTAGAAGTCAAATCTCCCACCTCAAGGCCTACTGGGGGTTGAATCTTCCACCATTTTATTGTTAACTGCTGTAGCATTCCTTTAGATGGCTGTGCCCTGCCCCCTTCCTGTCTCATTCCGACACAGCTTCCAGGAAAGTCTACTACACTCCCTGCTCCACTAGCTCTTGTTCATTTTTAGGGTCTCACATTAGGTACCACTCCCTCAGGAAACTTTCCCTAGAGTGTCCTTCAGAACAATCTGCGTTTCTCCTTTCACAGCATTTCTCATTATCTTTTGGCTATTGCTTCTTTCCCTCCCCCAGTAAACTGCAGAAAGCTCTAGAAAGACTGAGGGTTTTTTTTTGTCTGTCTCATTTGCAGCATCAAAAAGTATTTGCTGAATTAATAAATAGGTCTTGTGCTAGGAAACAGGAATGCAAAGAATACAACATAGCCCCTGACCTCAAAAAGCTCACAGTCCTATGAGAGGGGTCCCTGCTGAAATAAGCAACAGGAACCCCAACTCTAAGTAGAATGAAAGAGGAGCTAGAGAGAGCGGAATGTCAAGAGAGACCTTCTAGAGAAAAGGAGAGAGAGGGAGAGCCAACCAGCAAAAACCCAAGAGCCCCTCCCCACTACATCCTCCTCGTGTAGAACTCCAGCAAGCTTTAAACTGAGATCAAAGGAGCAATCTAATTTAGAATTTAGTTACATGAAAAACTGAAGGAAGTTTTAGAACTACATTTCTAGAAGAATGTTCAGCTATTTAGAGAAGAAAAAGATTTTACTTGGGCAACATTGTTACTGAACCAGGCTTATTTTGCCCAACTCCTAGCAAACAAAAGAATGCTGAGATGCAGAAGTTTGCAGCAAAAAGAGTTTGTTTTTTTTTTTCCCTCTCCCACTCCCCTCCCAGGAAAACAAACAAGCATGAAGACAGAAAAACATAGTCTTAGCCCTGCCTCCTGGAAGGCTGGGGGCTGGAGTATTTATGGGATAACCAATAAAGCAGCAGGGCTGTCTGAGGCATGGGGGGAGTGGGGGGCGTGAGGGAAGGTGATGGGAAAAGGCGCTGTAATCACTAATGGCTGTTCTGCGCAGGCATAACTGTGCCATGAGCCTCTGCACTTCCAAACGTGGGGCACGTAGCATGATCTGAGGGTGGTGACGTCAAAAGGTCATGCAGCGGAGATGTACGCAAGCTCAGTTGGTGGATCAGTGGTCCAACCCAGTCTTAACCAGCTCAGCTCAAACTAGACACAGCTAACTCCAATTCCTGGCCAATTTGTAGCAGCAATTATAAGGGCCGTGATTAGTGACGGCAGGTGAAATGGATTTGATTGATGCTTACCCATGGTTTCAACAGGGGGATTCACAGGGCTCGTTGGATTGTTACAGACTCTAAGTAGCCCCACAAGAAAAACTTGTTGAACTTTTTTTAATCCAAGTTTTCCAAATTCATTTCATCAGGGAACCCTTCTTTCACAGACCACCACTACCGTCTCAATATATGATTTGAAAATGCTGAAATCAATGTGCATGCGTTCACTACATGCTGTCTTCTGCATCAACAATATCATGCAAATTATTGCTTTTTGTTAGAGTATAATATTTCAAAAGCTATGTACAGCATCAGTGAGAAGCACCTCATAAACCATAGCTAGGGATAATTAGATCTAACGCAGCAGTCACTTCCTCATATACACACAAACCACAGTTAACCCTATATAAATTTTATACTTACATATATATAGTATTTTATAGTTTCCTATATTAAAAACATGAAAAGATTCAGCATTTACCATAAAGGATGTGAGACGCATGTCCCTAATTCCATTTTCACCTCTAACGCTGAGACATTGGAGGCACACTCTCGGTGACTTCCTGTGGAACCCTGAGCAAGTCCTTTGCTTTCTGGTCTCCATGAGAAAGGGAAGGCCTGACCTGGACAGTCTCTGAACACCCTGGCATCACAGTCATCCCACTTTGATTTTTTAACATACAATTTCCCCTTTTACATAGCCAATTTTCATAATTGGAAATATGATGTTAATTTTTTATTGTTTCTTTTTTTAATTCTAATCACCCTATCGATGTTAACAAAAGTCTTTGGTGGATAGAAATGTTTCAAAAGTGGCCCTCTTAATTGATTGCCTAGGTATGGTCCAAGTGTCAATCCACGGTGGGCTGCTATTTTTAACTAATGTAGGAAAAATTTTATGTCTAACGGTGGGGCAAACTACTGCACATTTTAAGTTCCACTTCACTCCAGGTCTGGAGAAACTGTATTTGTTCTATCATAGTCTTTAAGAGTAGATTACATAATGTATTCCTAAATTAAGTTATAAATTGAACATCTAATCATGTCTGCACAGAAAATCAGGAACATGTCTTCAGCTGGTAGGAAAATTGAAAACAGCCCTCTAAGTATAGGTTTTTCACCATCCAAAGACAGAATTTAGTTTCTCAGAGATTATCACCGTTTTTCAGAAGACGCAAGGAGATAACAGTAAATGACAAAACATTTGAGGGCTGTGGAAATCCCAAAAGCTGAGAACGCAGTGAAGACTTTAGAGAGCCAATACAAAATCTGAAGAAGCAGAGCACAACAGAAAGTAATTAACTGGGTGAGAGGCCCTGTCCTCATCATCCACTCAACCCAAGGTCAGTATGACAAACTCAGGTTTGGGCAAACCGAGGTAACAATTGTTTTTGAGTATTTATAGATTATCAGTCTCCAAGGTGAAAAACTGGGGTTGGTACATTTGAGATCTGTAAAAGAACATGACAGTCTGCTGCAGCCCTGGAAAGCAAGGAAGCTCCCTTGTGACTCTTTTTGAGTGTTCCATCCTCGAGAGAAGGAATAAAATCTCGATTCTGGCCCATAAATCCAAAGTGGATTTTCAAGGTTTGAAAATCTTAGTCTTTTTGAATTACAGCTCTGCCCTGCTTTGGCACTCGAAGACATTCATGACTGCTATTGAGGTAAGATGGAAATTGATGGATTGAAAGACCATGTTTCTTTAGCCTGTGTCATTCAGAGTTTGCTGGAGAGCACTGGGATTTATTTTGTGTACATTAGTTCTAGGACTGTGGGGCCATGGTTGGTGACTTTTACATTAATGAATCCCCTGATTCACCTATGAGGTATTAAAGGTGAGAAAACCCATGTAACCTTGCTAACCCCCACTGTAAATGAAAAAAAATCTCCATCCTGCCAGTACCCTCTTTAAAAAGTAGCATTGTAACATTGAGAGTTTGAACTCTTCCACATTTGCCACATTCAGAAATAATGTGGTAATAAAGAAAAGCCTAGAGTTGTCAGACTCAAAAAAAAAAAAAAAAACTATTGACAATGGTAAGGAAAAACAGACATAAATGAGCATCTTTGGAAAAATTTTGCTTTATAATATTAGAGGAAATCTATGCCCACTTTTGTGGGAAGTATTAACTGAGGTAAAAATCCCCAAAGAAGAGTCTTAATAATTGGTCATAGCTGAGAAAGGCAAAAAAATGGCTGCAGGGTTGAGTATAAGAGTGAGGAGAGGGGGAGGGTATAGCTCAAGCATTAGAACATATGCTTAGCATGCACAAGGTCCTGGGTTCAAGCCCCAGCACCTCCGTTGAGAAACCAAATAAATAAACCTAATTACCTCTCCAAATAAAAAGAAGAAGAGTGAGGAGAAAACAGAGGCCTGCCATGGAGGGAGTTTGGAAAGGCCCCAGTGGCCTGGTCTGGGGACAAAAGATGAATAGTGGTAGCAATTTCTTGATGAGTTTATCTTGGAGATTTAGGAGTCGAAAATCATAAAGAAATTGAAATGTGATAAAGCTATTAGAGTTAGAGATGAGTTATCAAGCTCTAGAGGTCATAAAGTGGCGCTCCTAGTCTTAGAAAATTGCAGGGCAAGGCTAATCTAGTAGTGCCCAGGGAGCCTGGGGTGTGTTTTTAAATAGCCTGCATCCAAAAGAGGGAGGTAGAGACTATTCAGAAAACAGGAGACAGGTCAACAGCATAGTTATAAAGAGTGACTTGACTTGCTTCTCTGCCGTCTCATCACCTGGGAAGATTTAATACATACTCAAACCCAACCCTCAGAAATCTGGGTTTTGGAGTTAGGCTGGGCCCCCAGGCATCCCTTCTTTTTAAGTGCTCCCAAGTGATTTTAATGTGCTGCCGGGGCTGAGAATCCCTGGATAGACAACAGGAGACTTTTTTTAAATTGAAGTATAGTTGATTTACAATGTTGTGCTAGTTTCTGGTATATGGCATAGTGGTTCAGTCATATATATATGTGTGTGTGTGTGTATTCTTTTTCATCATAGGTTATTATAAGCTATTGAATTTAGTTTCCTGTGCTATACAGTAGGACCTTGTTTATCTATTTTGTATGTAGTAGTGTGTATCTGTTAATCCTAAATTCCTATTTATCCCCTGCCCCTTCACCTTTGGTGAAGACAAGTTTGTTTTCTATGTCTGAATCTCTTTCTGTTTTGTAAGTTTATTTGTGCTATTTTTTTTTTTTAAGATTCAACAGGGGATTCTTTAAGTTGAAATACCATCATTTTCAGAAATAACAAACACATGGCAAAGCGGTTGCCCTAACTATTCCAAGTCAGAAGCTAGCTAGCTCTCACCTACCTTTCTAGCCTTTTTCTTTTTTTCCTTGCATGCATTCCTGACTCTAATAACCATTCTTCCCACTATTCTCCAAACACACAGTTTTTAAGGCCTATATTTTTCTTACATGATGACTCGTCTGCTTCTAGTACCTTTTACCTGCCCTGCTTCCTCTTCTCCAGCTGGTAAATTACACTGTTTTGAAAGGTCATTTGAAAGTTACCTTTTCAGTGCTGTTTTCTCAGGAGTCTTCTTTCTCTCTCTGATTCCATAGTACTTTATTCAGTTCAGAAGCCTACCACATCCTGTTGTATTATAGTTCCTGTTCAGTCAGCAGTACCCGAGAGACTAGCTACAACCCTCACAACCTCTACCGACGGCCAGCCCTTCGACAGGCATGTTTTGAATGTGAGACCCTGCTTCCTCTGGCTGTGACTGATTGGATCATGGCAAGCAGCTGACCGAGTCCCCGTCATTCCAAGGACAAGATAACCAATGAGATATGGGCCAAGATTCAGGGGCGGGCTCACCAGATCCCCACATCTGTGTTCTCTGTGCTATGTTCCACTGCCACTTGCTTTTGTGTAATAAAAATACCTATAATGAGGGAGAGATGGATCATGAAAAATAGCACACATTTATCATAGGAAATTTAGAAAATAAAAATCAGCTAAAACAAAATTTAGATTCCCTATATGTAAATTTTATAGGATATACTGTAATAAATATTGTGGCCAAATCTTTGTATTTATTCTTAGCTGTTTTAAAAGATATTAATAAAAACTGAATTCTGGGTTAAAGAGTACCTAGGCATACTTTTCTACAAATTGATTAGCCCAGTTCCGCACGTTCTCCCCAGCACTTAATACACAAACTCTTTAAAACTTTTTGCCAGTTTTATAAATGAAAATGGTATCTTACTATTTTAATATATTTGATTATTATTTTGAGTATGTTTTTCTCTTTTATTTGAGGGAGGTCATTTTTATTTTTCACTGTGAATTTCTTACATATTCCTTTTGCTTTTTTCTTCTTGAATTGTTTTACTTACTGATTTGTAGAAACTCATGATGCAGTAGTAGCATTAACCCTTTCCTGCTATATATGTGAAAATTTTTTTCTTACTTTATAATATACCCTTTTAAGACATTTCTGATCTGCAGAAGGTTTTGTTTCCTGTTGAGTTAAATCTATCAATTTCTGTGTTGGCTTCTGCTTAGGGATCATTCTTAAGATTTTCCTTGCTCCAAAATAATATATTCACCGTGTGTGTGTGTGTGTGTGTGTGTGTGTGTGTGTGTGTGTGTGTGTTTGCATGCGTGTGTATGAGATATACATATATATATATAAAATCAGGACATTTCTGATTTTCTGGGTTTTGAATTATGTTCCATCGATCTGCCTAAATTCCTGTGCTGATCCACTCTGTGTTAATCGTTATAGTCTTGCCAAATTATTAAGCATCATTTAGAATACTCCTCCCCCTTATTAATACTTTTTAATTAACTATTATTGCTTGCTTATCCTTGCATATAAATTAGAATATCCCAAAAATGTCTTTGATGTTTTAATTGGAATTTAATTAGATTTAGAAATTAACTTGAGATACAGCACCCCATTTTGAACTCAATCATTCAGGACAGTGCCTGAAACACAGCAAATTCTAAACGAATGATAAATTGTTGCTTGATTTAAACAGATCACTCCACTTTTAGCTTCAGTTTATACTGTTAGTATGTTAGGTCTGTCCCCTACAGGAATATAACATATTGTATGGAAGATCCATACATATATATCTTTATTTATATTTATTTTTACATCTATATCAATAGAAATGCTGAACCGAACAGGCATGATTCTTTTGGGTTAACTGTGTAAGATTAAATAAAGTAACTCATTACATGCTTTGGTAGTAATCATCCAGGCAAAGGCCAAATTCTTGTGTTATTACTGGACCTTCCCTTTAATTAAAAAAATGAACCCCCCACTAACTCAGATCTTGGTGAGGTAGGCAGAATTCTCAGATGGCCCCCAAAATTTCTACTCCCTCGTATGTCCACACACCCCCTACCTGTTAGTCAATGAAACACTGCCCTAGCTAGGTACTGCTTTGAAAGGCTTTTGCAATTATAATTAAGTCCCAGATCAGTTGATTGCCCTGAGTACACCTGACCTAATCAGGTGATCCCTTAAGAAGAGACAAGGCTTTTCCTAAAAAGAAAAAAGATTCAAAATGTGAGAGGGATTTAGCATGAGGAAGTTTCTCCATTGCTGGTTTGTAGACAGAAGGAACCACAGGGCAAGGAATGTGGGCGCCCTCAAAGCTGACAACAGCCCCCAGCTGATGGCCAGCAAGAAAACAGAATCTTCAATCCTGTGACCACACAGAACTGAATTCTGCCACAACCAAGTGAGCTTGGAAGAACGCAGGCCGCAAACACTTTGATTTCTGGCTTGTGAGACCCTGAGCAGAAAACCCATTTTTGCTGTGCCACCGACACAAACTGTGAGCCAAAAAATGCATGTTGTCTGAAGCTGAGTTTGAGTCATTCGTTATGCAACTAAGGAAAACGAATATCCTTGAAATGCAGCTTGGCTCCTACTTCATTATTATCCCAGATCTGAAGCTTAATATGTGACTTAAATCCACCAACAATTTACTTGGCTTACTGGTCAGAATTGGGGACACCAAGAATCACTATCAAAAGCAATCCAAACTATTTGCAGTAAGGCCAGATGCACTTGGCTAGAAGGGATCCAGTAATCCACGTTGCCGTCACCATAACACAGTGTGTCAAAGTCACCCATCGCACTCTTAGGTCTTTAATAATGAAAAACAACACCTGAGCATTTTTAAAAATCTCTAGTGTTCAGCTCCTAGCCAAGGCCTTGCTAGTTAAATGTTTTAGAATTAGCTTTTATCTACATTCTGTACCCTACTGTGAACTACCTCATCCTCTGGTGCAATTTAGAGAACAAAGACTCAGGAACTATAAGTCACACTTTTTTGTGAAATGTGTTTCTAGATTACTGACATCTCAGTGGCCTCTTAGGCCCCTCCAAACGTGATTGACAAAAGCCACTCTTCAGGAAGGTTCTCACGTGCATTTCATATTAGAAGTGAGGAACAATATATGGAAACAGCAGAAGAGTTTCATTCCTATTCAAAGAATAGAAGTGTTTTAAAGATTTCACCTTGATCAAATGATTTCAGTCTTCCTAGATGGGAAAATACAGAAGCAGATATACTAAGACGTAAGCTATCACAGAATCCGTGAGTAAGGCTGACCTGTTCTATTGAATAGAGAAGTACCTCTTACGCATAAACACTTGGCATGTGCACACACATGTGGCAGCTCAACAAAACCTAAATCAAAAAAGAAAATGACCATGGAAAACGTGGGCATATAAGGACATTATTTCCTTTACACAAAGCATGCTTCATTCTTTGGGGACTTGTGCAAAAAATGAAGCCATCTCTTTAATTGGCTTAGTTGTGTTTCAAACAAGGTTACTTTTTGTAGTGGCAAGTTCATGCCTTCTCCCCTAGTAAAGTAGTTCTGAAAATAAAAGAACTTTCTTTAGCCAACATCCCCTCTATCTGTAAAGAGCAGTGTAGCTTCTAGTCAGTGACCTTAACCTCTCTTCTTCATTTACTGGCCTTTTATGGGGATTAGTGGCTCTCCAAGTTGAGTCTCTCTAGTAGCTTATCACCTCTGACAATGGAAAATCAGGGCTTAGAATCCTCTTTTGAAAGGATGAACACGAATATCATCTTTATGGTGCAAGTTTAGGATGATGGTACAGCCTGATGTGTAGAAGGAGTCTCTTAACCCTCTGTACCCCTTCATGCAGGCTTCTGGGATAAAAAAAAACTTTACTTGGACTTTCAACTAAACTGAAACTACAGGATCTAGCCTGATAATCACTACCAGACCAGCTAGAGAAATGTCCTGTTCCATGCAGAAGGAGGAGGAAGTGATCCCATTTCTATACTACAAGCTCTTTTTCTTCTGTCAAGGAACAGGATGAGACCCTGCCCAAATCCTTTTCAAATGTCACCCAATCTAGGTTAAATCATAACGTTCTTGTAAATTCATAGTTCAACTCTGGAGCCACCCTAAACATAACTTAAAAAAAAAAAAGACCTTACTATAATAATGCCTTTAACTTCATATTTGAATAAATGACAAAAGGAAACAAACTTGGACTAAAGTGGGAAATATTTTTTAATTTCCCTAATTTTTTTTAATCTAAATTGAACCTAAATCATATAGTCACGCTGACATGGGTTTTGAGTCAAATATTTGAGTTAAATAGTATAGCACAGGGAACTGTATTCAGTATCTTGTAGTAACTTATGGTGAAAAAGAATATGAAAATGAATATATGTATGTTCATATATGACTGAAGCATTATGCTGTAACCAGAAATTGACATAACATTGTAAACTGACTATATTCAATAAAAACAAATTTTAAAAAATTAAATATTCTCCATAGCAAATGGTAGTTGGTCTAAAAACAAACAAACAAAAACCCTAAGTCAGAAAAACATCGGGTTTTCTTTCTCTCCCAAAATCTTGAAGGAAGATGACTGGAGTGATGTGCAGCCAGGGTAATGGGATAACAAAGGGATGACTGCTGGTTTGAAAGTCTACCTCTGAGCACTGTAAACCTGAAGGGGCTATGAGAGCTTCACGGGGCACTCATGGACATCCAGGAAGGTTGTCTGGGATTCAAGTGTGTTTCTTTCTTTAAAAAAAAAAAGATAATAATAATGGAAATAATTCCTGTTCTGTGTCTAAGATAATTTCTCTGAAAATCGAGAAATATATGCTTTTGGGCTGAAGTTAACTCTTGGTAACACAGCTTCCTGATGGCACTTGAAAGAGGGCTTTCATGTCTCCTGTCTGGAACAGGGGACTTTATTCTGGAACAAGAGAATCAGAAGTAAGCTGGTACCAGGAAGGTGTTCCTCTAAAGAACCTGAATATTTGCACTAATAAACTAAAGTATATAATAGTACTCTTTAGAGATCAACCTCTTTAAAATAATAACCTCTCTCAACTGAAATCATGCAAGAAAAGGGGGTTGTATATTTCCACTCAGCTTCTCTGCTGGGTTCCTCATGTACATGATCCCATTTAATTCTCACAATGTCCCTGAGAGGTAAGTAGTATTACCCCCAGTTTATCAAAAAATAAATCGAAATTCAGAGAGGTTGAATGACTTATCCAAAGTCATACAGCCTGTAAACTGCAGGTGCAAACACTAACCCTTAATCTCCTGCTATTGGTTATATAACATGAGAATTTCCAGAACAAAGGCTTCACCCAAGCTGGTCATGAGATAAAGATATATATCTTAGAAGGTCATGCATCAGCCCTTCACAGGGCATCAGATCAGAGAATTGGAGGAATATGTCTGTTCTTTAGTCAGAAAAGCATAAGATGAACAAAGTAGAATAAATTATACCAAGAAATAGAGATGATAAGTATCATCAAGGAGACCAATCAAAATAAATGGAGAATGTAGCAAATAATACACAATCAATACAGCAATAAATAAAAATAAAAATTGAAATGAATAACAAAATAAATGAAAATTTTAACAAGGACTAAATATGACATTGTTTAAAGTTTTTTCTCCTTCATCTTCTCTGCCCTACCATGTTACCTACAAGCAGGATGATCATATATTTTATCAAATTAAGATATTTTTTAAAATGAAAGGAAGCCCTGTTAAAAGTTATTCTGGTTCAACATGTGTGAGCCAGGACCTTAAAACACCGTGACAATGAAAGATGATGAAAGGTTTTATTCTGTGCCAAATAGTTGCTTTCACAATAGAGTTGATAATAAGCAAAATACAAATTTCTTGTTTTTTTAGTACTACCAAACTTCCCTACAGTTTCTAATTTTTTCCCCTAAAGCTGGCTGCTTCTGGCTACCAAAATGCATTCTTTAGAAAGGGAAAAGAACTTATGAGGCATTAATGACTGAATATAATACCCTCCCAGGGGTATTTATATTTTAACACAAGACTATTTCTTAAACTAAAGGAATGAATGTCTAACTGTAGAGTATCAGGCAGAAGTCGCACAGGTATTTAGGGAAGCAAAGAGGCTCCCCAGCACCTGTTAAAACATACCATCCACAGGTAAGAAAAGCCCTACTTATTAATTCACCTCCAGCTGTAAATACAACTGAGACTAACTCCAGGGACATGTCTTTATGAAAGACCAAGTTTATGTGGAAAGAGCCATTGAGCAATTCAGTTGAAGCTGTAAAATATAAGCCAGAGAAAGCCTTGTAGGTCTCAGCTCTTGACATTTTTTCCTATTGACAGCTTGAAAAGTTGTCATCAAGAAAACAGTCATGGTGCATAGTTGTCCCTCTTGTTGAAGAAAGCCTGCATGCCCTATCAAAATGAATTAACTGATCTAGAAGAGGGTTACTGCAAATGGAGAATCCTGAGATCAGACTAATCACAGGCACAAGTGACTAGGTATTTCCCTAGGACCATGGTGGCACAGATCAGACACTGAAATATGTTCAATAAATTCAGCAAGTAATGAATGAGTGGTTGAATAAGCAACATAAGTCAACCTACAACTAAAGACTCAGGTGGGTCTCCAACCAGATCATCTGACTCCAAGTGATGTATGCCAGGCAAGACTCAGTCTCAAGTTCTGAAAAGGAGTCACATCATACAGAGGACAATAACTATTAAAGCAAAATAAAATCTGAAATCAATAAAATTCTTCACTTAAATTAGAAAGAGGAGAGAAGCATATTTATAAAAAGAGAAGGGAGTACAGAGAAATTGGAATTTAAAGATGGATGCATTCATGAAATAGAAAGTAAGAATTATATCCAAGTTTAAAAAGATTGAGCGGATGGCAGAAGACGAAAAGAATGTTTTTATTTTTATTTAGTCACTATAAAATGAATAGTTCTATCAAAAGTAATTAAATGAAACCATATGACAGAATTACAAACAACAGGGTTTGAAAAAGGAAAGAAAGAGGAGCTTCGATGCTGAGGAATAGAAATACACAAAGTTACAGCACAGAAAAGGAAGGGAGGAGGAGCGGCAGCTTCCAAATAGATGAGGGCTGATGAAGGAATGCAGACTCAGCAAAGGAAATGTGACTTGAAGTAACAGATAAGCAACACAATCTATCAGAGACAAAATCCAAGCGTGACATTTTAAAATTAAGCATAATTAGATGGAAGGAACGCAAACATCAGAAGTGATAAAGGCAAATACCTAAGACCACGCACAAAAAATAATGGTAATCAAAGAACAAAGGGCAGAAAAGAGGGGAAAGAAATACAAAGAAAACAAAGTAAATTGTTTTCGTGCAGAAAATTCTTTCCTAAAACTTCCCATTTCCATACACGCACTCTGTAAAGAACCAGACACACCACTCTTTTCCCAGACATTGAGACTGTCTTTGCCCCCAGACGTCACCCCTAAGCCCCCCTTACAAAAATTCTCCTGGGAAAAGCAACAGTTCAGGCAGCAGTGCCTGGGTTGGTCCTTCATTAGAATAGTTCCCACAGGCATGTGTCCTCGCTAGTCATACACAGGAATCCCATATGGCACAATCTGGATCGCGCAGAGGTGGAATCTGCATAAAATAGGACGAAGCCGGGGCCAGCACAAAAGCGGAGACGTGCACGTAGCGACATTGGCTCCGTGCCCTCTGACCCAGTGCTGCGCCTGTTCCCACACTTGCCGCGAACCCAGGCGAGTGTGTCCGAGGGCCTATAGGTAGCAGCAGTCTGTCACGGGGTGAGGACGGGCTGAAAGGAAGCCTGGAATTAGTCCCTCGACAGTGTGCAGATCAATTTTAAGGCAGCTCCCTGTCATCCAAAAAAAAAAAAAAAAAACAAAAAACCTACATGTGGCTGCAATTAACCCTGTTAGCATGTGGCTAGCAGTGTCCTACTGCCGAGCAGATGACCCTGCAGGGAGATGACCAGAGCAGATTATTCCTCTCATGTCTCAGTTGTCAGCCATTTGTGACGAGAACTAATGGACTTAACCAGTAAACCTTTCTTTTGTGTACCTATGAGGGCATGTTTGGGGGTGACGTGGTCTTTATTGTGTTATTGCTATTGTTTGCTGTTTTTTTCCTTTTCGTTGCTGCCATTGTTTTATGTAAAGCCACCATGAAATAAAGCTATACTGAAATCTGCAATTCCTGGGAAAATAAACAGATTTCCAAGGATTCTAAAGTAGGCGAGTACACATTATAGCTTTGTAAATTATTAGAAAAATTTCATAAATTTAAACATATTAACTGACAAGCATCTCTTAATAGAAGCCACATTAATACACACACACACACACACAATCCCTCTAGACACCATTTCCCAGCTGTTCAACGTAAGAGGATGAGGCCAAATCTGCCCTCCCAATTTAGAAGTCAGATCTCTAGCTTGTGCCAGTGTTTGCAGGTTGCTTAATGCTCCTTAAATGAAGGAAACTAGAAATATTGTAAACTAGTCAATCCTTGGTAGCAGTCATTTACTCTGTGTTGGCATTTTGATCATTACAAATCAAAAACACATGGAAAATTGTGATCAAAGTTCATGTCTAAATTCAGGGCTGGGCATTCTATTTTTTGAAAGAAAAATGCCTCTTCAGTTGTTCTGACTCTTTCCTACATACATTTTAAATACTTCAACGCACAGGGCTTAGGTGAGGCCATTGGAAACACAATTTCAAACTTCCTTATTCAACTTTTTTCTTTCTCAGATTTGAAATATATATACAATTATTTCAGAATCTTTATTTGGATGGGAAAGAAATTTTAAACCTTTTCCAGAAAGGTTTTTTGATACCCACTGAATGCTTGAAAAGAAATAAGGGCTCCAAGGAAGTGTACTGAATTATTCGGGAACCAGAGAAAACCACCATCTCTCCTTGCCAGGCATCCTGGGCTCCTAAGGAGTGGCCTGGTGGGCCCTCCCCACTCACCTGCCCGCTCAGTGTTCCAAGTTCTCCCCTAACATAACATCTTCTTTCTGAAGACAATACAGTCTTGATTTGCTGTGTATCTTCACACAGGACATGATATCCAAGCAGACTGCCTCACTTGAATTTTAACACACATCACTCACAAAGTGGCAAAAGACAGCTGCTGTGGGGGCACTGCAAGACGACAGAATTTGTTTGTTATGATGCTGCAAGCAACAACTGTTACCATGAACACCCACTCTGCTACCTCAGGCAGGGGACAGTTGGCAGTGCTGCCAACCATAGTGTCCTGCAGATGCCTCACCTCATACCCTGAAGCCCAGAGCTGCTTCTGTGGGAGCAGAAACAGTGTAATGGCATTCCTGTTGTGCCAGAATGTGTCTGCAAGATTCCAGTGTGGGGCAGATAGTGACATAAGAAACTGAGGTAGATGGGTAAAAGAAAATTAGGAACTTTGTTGTTTTTTTTAACATACTTTATAATAATATTTAATTTGAAATCACAGAAGGGACTTGCTTTGTTTTGGTTTTGAATTGTTTGTTGGCTGTTTTCTGAATTGTACCACAGTCATATTTTTAAAGCAAGAATATTGCTTAAACATTGTACTATTAAGCAATTTTTTAGTATTTTATATTAATACCTTCTAGTGAGTGCTCTTCTAAGCATGTTATATTGATTTCTAAACAGAGTCTAAACATTTAAATATGTTAAAATAATATAACATATTGCCTATCATTGTCTTTATCAAGATGCCACAAGATGTTTACTGCAATGGTTTCTAAGTTAATGTTATCTTCTTTTATCCAGTAGCTTAAATTTAAAATATAACAAGGCAGCATCTGCAGATAGGTGTAATTCTACATCTGAAACAACAGATTTTTACTAAGTTGAATGTTCTGATAAAAGTTTGGGAGCACTGACTGTGTTGTAAGGGCTCAATACTCCCTTGAAAGATAGAGTGTGCTTATACTTCTAGGCAGTTTGTCGGCATGATTTATTTTGAGGGAGACTGGACTTGTCCTCCATCAGAATAAATCTCCTTCACCAGGATGCCCAGAATGAGATCATCAACATTGTATTTCTTTGGGTTAAATGATACCTGCTCTACGTGTCTGCCTTTAAAACGTAGATACCCAACTGAGAAGGCCACAAGTGACATCTCTAGCACAGTGATGTTAACGAGAGGCGTGAGGTGCTGCTCACCTGGAATGAGAGGGATCTGTGGACGTGGGGCAGGGAGGGGGCCCGACCTTGCCCAGCATTAAGATTCGCTGAGGGCGAATGATGCCCACATCACCCTTATAGAGAACGTGGCCAGGCCACCCTCATCCAGGGCTGACGGCAGGGGTGCTGTCATGGGCGAGGGGGGTATTCACTTACCTCCAGCATCCTGTGGTGAGCCTGTAAGGGTCAGTTTTTGGTCTGTCTATATGTAACTTTGAAGGATCTTTTGGGTAGTATTTGGTAATTTTTGTAGTATTGGTATTTTACAGTATAAAACTCACCAAATTCAAATTTGATTTTAAAGCCACCCTATCTTTTTTTAAACTGATGTCCATCTGTTCACAGCTATTTTCAGATAAAAACAGGACCACGGTCTCCTCACTGACAGTGATTTTCCCAATCCCCTGACTCTCTCGCTACAATGCACTAAAACCATGAAGATTTTAGTCAGCTGTCTTCATAATCTGCCCTACAATTTCTCAGTTTTGCTTTTAACAAATTTTCTAACATATCAATGCTCTTTTAATTGAAAACATTTTAGAATAGGGAAAAGAAAAGTTAACTTTTGGAGATCAACCCTTAAGGTCACACCTGCCCTAAAATTCCATATCTGCAACAATTAACCGACTGATTCTAATCCACTGAAGGTTGCATTCTTTCTGTGCCACTGCCCTGCAGGGCTCTTGCAGATTCATAGGCATGCATCTCCCCCAGCCTCCCATCCCATCACCTCAGCAACAGAAACCCTCGGATGCACAGGTCACTCCTCCGCAGCTTTGACATGAACACATTCCCTGTGGGCGGTCCGGGTTTTACAAGTGTTTGGGTACAAATACATTAATGTGGCCTTTTTAAAAGCAGCTGATTCTCCTCTGCTTCCATGGAAAAGTCATCACCCCAGTCCTCTGCTTTCTAAAACAATTCTCTTAAAATTGAGCAAATCCAAATACTGCACAATTTCAGATTGTCGTTGATGTCCGGATTCCAATCGCCCTTCTGCCATCCAGTCAAAAGTTTATGCATCGTATTCATGTTTTCAGCTCTGCTGTCCTTGGAGCATCTCCATGCTTTGCTGCAGCGCAATGATATTTAGTGTCCTGTCAGATCCCCCCGTGGCAAGGAGTGCAACCCAATGGTTTGCTCCTTAATCGGCACAAACCGTGAGCACTTCGAAACCAGACACAGGAAGGGCTGTTCCCGACTACAATATCAAAATGCTTTATAAAGAGGGAAAATTGCCTCAGCCTATTGACAAGCAAAACGTGCCCTTAGATTTTTATTCAAGTTAAGAAAAACAACAGTATTTCAAGAATCAGCTTTATATCGATATTTGCAAATGAAGTTAATTCAATTTAGATGAGACACTGGGCACTGTTATTTTTTTTTCATATAACAGGTTGTTCAGAGTCCCAGAAAGTATTAAAATATTTCCTTCTTGATTGGAAGGAAACATTATTTGCAACAGCTGTAAGCTGAAGGCGAAAATGCCTAATTCACTCGTAGATTATTAAAAAGCAGCAGGAAGTACTCAAAATGAAAGGCCCTTAGTTCTTCAGATTGAGGTGACTAGTTAAGGAGAGAAACAGCAGGACTTTTCAAGGGTTCTTTTTGAGGTCTGAGTTCTAAGAAAGTTGCAAAGGCTTCTTAAAGTTCCAGTGGCTCAGGAAAGAAGCTACCAAATTAAATTGATTGCTTTTAAAAGAAGGGAAAGAAGAGAGAGAGAACAGTGAATTATTCACAAGGGCCTATTAATGAAAATGTGTGTGTGTGTGTGTGTGTGATTTTCACAGAACACAAATAGGTAGGTCAACTCAAAAGGAAGTCTAAAATGAAGGACAAGTAGACATAAAAGTCTGTTTTTAGAGACCTAGCCTCCAACTCTTGAACTTCCAGTCTGTTATCAAAAAAAGAGCCCACCCACCTCCTATTTCATGACTCTACGTGTGTTTCAGGCTTGACCTCCTTGTTCCCGGAGACATCTTTTCTTCCTCCTTTGTTCTGCCCAACTTCTGTTTTACTTTTTTCTCTCCCCTGTCCTCCCTGTCATTCTTCAGCAGACTCTCACTCTGTGCCATGACCTTGCCCGTGTTCTTTCAGGTCAGGGCTCCTTGAACTTCTCCCTGACCCTGACTCTTGTCCCCACTTCATTCTTGTCCTAGAGCTGCTTGCCAGAGGGCCTCCTGGCAGCCTTCTCTGAGGATGGGGGGCAGGGTCAGCATGGCTAACCAGCCCAATCAGTGCCCTTTAGCCCCTTATTGGCACATTCTTCCCAGAGGTGGAGAGCATGAGTCCATTTTGAACTTGAAATTTTGCACAGTTTCCAAATATCCAGAATGCATTCTCCTGTTTCATGTGATTATCACTTTGCAGCATGCTGCTGGCTACCTAAATCCCATGCAAATCGCTTGGAAGATGTAGGCTCAGTGAAAAACACTCTCCCACATGTGCAATTAGAACTAAGCATTAGTCCCTACAAATCCAGCTCTAAGAAATGAAAAAGGGAGATTGTTATTATTTTTAATATTAATAGCCACTATTAACTGTTAATTTAGTCTAAATCATCTGCAAGGGAAATCTGTGCTGCTTGCTTGTTAGTGGAGTGGAGTGCATGATAATATTCTGTTGTGTGCTATGTGGCATACTCGGTTGCTAGGTTACCCAGAGCATCAGGAATTCAGGGAACAATGTACTTATATCTTTTTCAATTTTGAAAAATAAAATAGGTATTGACATAAAATACAGTGTGGCACTGAAGTAATTTTGTAGTGGAGAGATCAGAGGAAGGGGGCCTTTCATCTCGGTGACAGCAGTTTACTCCTCGTTGTGACTTACCGAGGGCAGTGGCAGGACAGCACAACAGGATGTCGGTCTCTGGAAGCATGCTTGTGGTCCCTGTACCCCAGCAACTGTTTCTTGAGTCAGGCTCCCCAAAGCCATCCAGCAGCTGCTGTTCTGAGCTGTGTCAACCGGTCCTACAGAAACCCATGACAGGCCCCGTGATGTATGGGCCTGCAAGGGAACAGCCAAGCCTTTCATGTTCAGAACAAATATGACAGATCTGGCTGAGGTCCTCAGCCGGCAGGGGCCATGCCGGGAGCTTTTTTTTTTTTTTTAATGATTATTATTATTATCACCTTCCTATTCGGAGATAATGTCATAATTTACAGTCAGGCATTGTGTGACCCAAATGATTGATGCGACTTGGACATGAATTGGTAGGGTTAATAAAGGTCTTTCAGTAGGGCCCAGCATGGGAGGAAGCTCTCTCAGAAAGGCCGCCTTCACTTTGATACTTGCTCAAGACAGGAAGGTGGACTTCTGGGGGCCAACACTCCATCACGCTCTACTTCTGAAAGCATCCCCTGGGCCTTGGTGAAAACCAGGGATGGGGAAACCTCAAAAGCTCCTTTCTGTTCTTTCCAGAAGCACTTTTGATTTTGTTTAACCTTCAGCAGTGGATGTCACCATAGAAGCTCTACTGAGATGCATAGCCTTAATTCTCTGATGAAACAAGAAGTGGCCTTGGAAGGTATGTATCAAGACTCCAGACAAGGAATCTGCCCCATTCCCAGCAGCTTTATTCAAGAGGAACTCAAACTAGAGCAGGTTGCCTCCCTGTTCTTTAATCTATTCGTCACAGCATTATATCTAATGTCTACAGTCAGACATTGGACTAAACACAGAGAGGGAGTCAATGAAGGTTAAGATCTTTTTATCGGTTTACTTGTTACTTATTTATTTTAACAATGATTAAGGTAATACTCATCTTTAAAGTGCTTAAAACTAATTGGGGGTGGTGTAATACATTTAAAGAAAGAAAAAAGCAGAATGAGGGAGATTAGTATTCATTTTATACCTATGTGGTAGGTACTTCAATGCAATTTTTCAAAACTTATGGAAATTGAAATTGAATCTAAGAGATGTTAAGCCCCTTGCCCTAGATCACACAATGATTGGAGAACCAAGACTCTAACCCAGATCTCTCTGACTCTTTCCCCTGCTCTACATCTCAGTGAAAAGCTAGCAGTATATGATGAGAGTAATTCTTCAAAATCTGACACAAAGTTCCATGAAAATTAAAGAAACGAAATATGCCCTCTGAATGAGGCCATCCGAGGAGTCTTCAAGGAAGGAATGGTGAAAATGGGGACCTTGAAGGATGAAAGAATTTCAATAGATGGAGAAGAACATACCCAGCAACATAAAAATCAAGTTGTGAGCAAATTTTTTTTTCTGTTTGGAGAGTCACTACACCTCTGTTTCCAGCACTGTCAAAAAGAACTACTCTTTAAAATAATTAAACTTGTACAGCTTGTAGCAACATCCATTTTTCTCAAACACTGCAGGTCACCTGCCCCTCTGAAACACATTATTAAGCCATCACCATATAAGCATCATTCACCTTGAATTTCCTTTTTAACTTTATACCTACCTCCAGTAATACCTTTCCTCCAAAGGCCCTAAAGCACTTTAAAAACAGAAGATATTATTACTACTTTACTGGCAATGACACTGACTCAAATCCACTATGTCTAACACTCTCTGTCCCTGGAATTATCAACATGTACTGGTGATAAAGATTGTTCTTTATGAACAGAAAAAACACAAGTGCAGTGAGCCTTCCTAAGTAATGACATGAGGCAAAATTGATTTACAAATACACAGTAGGTAGGCAACAGTGAATACAATCAACTCTAAAAACATACCAATATCCTCGAAAGCAACTTAGCCGAGGGTCTTACAGCTTTCAGTTCTGAATCTATTCTTGTTGTCAACTTTCAGCAGCCCTTAAGAGCCTACACAGGAAAGCCCAAATGCATCAGCCTGGCATTCAGGGTTTCTTCACAACTTGACCCTAATCTGGACCTACATGTCCCAGAGTCTATATCCTATGTGATGCTGGGTGAATTAACCACAAGAGAACGTTCTATGGGATTTGGAAGCCAAAGGTTCTGAAAGGCAGTCACTGTGTGGTAACAGGCTCCAGTGCCATTTACATGCAGTGATGCTATATCTGCCAGACCACCTTCTCCCCCTGCAGGGCACTCCTTCCACCAAGGTTAGAGGTGCTGGTAGACGCAGCTTCCAGGGCAGCATCTGTCTTTCTTGTGCCCTCTTTATGTCCAGCTTCTCTTCCCAAATGCCAGTCCTGGTGACCTTTGGGCCCACCCCCAGAAGCAGAGGGACTACCTTCCAGAGATTCCTTCCTGGGTCCAAAATTGTGTGCAGTTGCATCCTCGTAATATAACCCATGTTTCATATCACTCTTAGTCTGTCCCCTTCCCTGACCAAGCCCAAACAATACACTGACCACATATGGTAACCATCTTTCTCTCCCACTCCTACATTCACACACTGTATCTCAAAGAGAACTTATTATCCGGTTTCATTCCATCACTCTCCCCTACGAAGGATGCCATTCTTTCCTTCCCTGCCTTTGAGATCATAGTAATAGCCAACACTTTCGTAAACTTACTGTGCTTAACAGCTAGAAACTGCTTCAAGTACTTTACAGAAAGAAATGGCCACAGGATATTGAAGGACTATTTTAAGAGCCAGGCCTAGAAATGACATCCACCTCTTCTATTCACCTCCCATTGGCCACAACCCAGTCACGTGGGCCCAGTCTAACCTCCAGAGAGTCTGCACCATGCACAGGAGTACAAGTACATGGTGACTGGCAAACATTAACTGTCTCCACTAGCTCATCCTTCAACATTTTTCATCCTTCTCCATGAAAACTGCCCTCTAGGCAGAATGAATCTCTGCTTCCTCGATATTCAAACCAGTGTGTTTGCAAATCTGTTTGATAGTACATAGCACCTTTTTAAAAACATTATTTATCCTAACTATTTTTATCAAATTAAAAAAAGAAAAACTTGAACATTTTTAAGTCAATTTATCAAGCCACCTTAGAATGAAAAACAGTACTTTCTTATGGTTGGTGGGACTGTAAAGCGGTGCAGCCACTATGGAGGACAGTATGGCGGTTCCTTAAAAAACTAAAAATAAACTTACCATATGATCCAGCAATCCCACTCCTGGGTATATATCTGAAGAATACAAAAATACTAATTTGGAAAGATACATGCAACCCAATGCTCATAGCAGCGTTATTCACAATTGCCAAGATACAGAAGCAACCAAAGTGTCCGTCAACAGACAAATGGATAAAGAAGATGTGGTATCTACATACACTGGAATATTACTCAGCCATAAAAAAGAATGAAATTTTGCCATTTTCAACAACATGGATGGACCTGGAGGATATTATGCTTAGTGAAATACGTCAGTCAAAGACAAATACTGTATGTTTTCACTTATATGTGGAATCTAAAAAATAAAACTAGTGAATATAACAAAAAAGAAACAGACTCACAGATGAGAACAAACTAGTGGTTACCAGTGGGGTGAGAGAAGGGGAAGGGGCATGACAGGGGGAGGGGATTAAGAGGTGCAAACTTCAATATATAAAATAAATGAGCTACAAGGATATATTGTACAGCACAGGGAATATAGCCAATATTTTATAATAACTATAAAGGAGTATATTCTATAAATTTTTAATCACTATATTGTACACCCGAAACTAATACAATATTGGAAATCAACTCTACCTCAATTTTTTAAAAAAAGGCGAAAAGGAAAACAGTGTTCTCTGGCCCCAGTTCTTCCAGAACCCTCTATCCCTCTGCTCCTTTCTAGACTGTCCTGTAGTCCTGCTACCCTGCAGTCATTCCCTCCTCTTCTCTCCTGTGTGGAATCCATGTGTCCTAGTTCCCATGTCTTTTTCTATCTTAGTTATGCTTTCATTTTGTTACAGCAAGTCATTGGCTTCAGCAGAAAGGCACTTTGAAAGCAAATAATCTGAGATCTTGTAGGCAAAATGTGTTTGTTCTGCTGCATACTGAGTTTAATTTATAGTTTGAATGGATATAGAATTCCAAGTTTCCATTGTTGCCACTAAGAGTTTGATGTCATTATAATCCTTGATCCTATGTATGTGAGCTACTTTTCTCCTCCTGCATTTTAAAGAATCTCCTTTATAGTCTTGTTCTGAAATTTCCCAGTGATGTGAGTGGGTGTGAATCCTTTGTCAGCCCTCATGCTGAGCACTCAGTCGGCTCTTTCAATGTGGAAATGTATGTCTTTTAGTTCTGGGAAATTTTCTTCTATGATTTCTTTGTTCATTTTTTCCCATTCTCTTTCCAGAAATTTTATGAGTCAAATATTGGCCTTTCCAGATTAGTCTTCTACTGTTCTTGTTTTTCACACCTTTTGTTCATTTCTTCATCGTTTTCTTCCACTTTATAAAAAATGAGCTTAACTTCCAAATTTTTTTATCAGATTTTGTTTTGGGGATTTGAGTGTTGTTTTCTTTTCTTTCTTTCCTTCTTTTTTTTTTTTTTTTTTTGTTACATTATGTTTAATTTCCAAGAGCGATTTTTTGTTTTTGTTTTTGAAGGTTTTTTTGTTTGTTTGTTTGTTTTTTACATCTTATTCTTGATTTACAGACATGGTATGTTCTTTCAGCTCTCTGAGGATTTTATTAACAGCTTTGAGGTGGGAGAAGATTGCATTTCTTCTGTTTCCTGTTGTATCTATATTTTCCTATGAGTTCTTTTTGAATCTTTCTCTCTTTCTGTTTATTCCTCAGTCTTTCTTGTTGGAGGCTGTCCTCAGATATTTGTTGTGTTTTTGCCCATTCACAGTTAAAAGCAAAACACTAATAAGTTGTTTGAGGTGGGAGGGTGAAACCTCAGTGGTATAGCACATGCGTAGCATGCACGAGGTCCTGGGCTCAATCCCCAGTACCTCCATTAAAAAAAAAAAGTTGTTTGAGAACTGTGCAAAGTGGAATCTGTCAATTGGTGGGTTTCACGTTGTCTAGAGACATGGCCCTTTAGATGAGTGATTTAGATCAGTCTCTGTGGATAAATATAGACATACATTCTCTGATAGTTCAGAACCTCCAGAGAAAATTTTCCACTCTCCTGCCTGTAAGCTGCTTTCAGTCAAACAGCTCAAGGATGTTAACAAGTCTTGCCATTCAGTACAAAGACTTTCATTTAATCCTCCTGTTTTTAATATAGCATCTTCTTTCCCACCATTCACATTAGCCCTTCCAGTTCAATTTTTTCACAAATTGCTGCTTCCTGTTAACACTGGAGAGGCAAAGAGGACCAAGGAGTTCTAGTTTATGTTACAGAAATTTCCACCCAATTCCCCCTGTTTTCAAGTCCATACTTTATTCCTGTCTTCAAGGATACCAAGTATCTTTAATTTCAGAGATTTTCTTGGGTCCTGTGGCAAAGTTGGAGTTGTTTCTCATTGCTGTTAACATCCTAGGTACTTAGGATCAGTTTTCCACCTCTGACAATTTTTTCATCCATTTCTCTCTTCCAAAAATGGCTTGCTCTGTTGTTGTATCCCCTTCCATTCTGTTTATGTTTGAAAGTCCGTACCTCTTCAATTCCTTTACTCTCACTGTGGTGTTATTTCAGGAGAATACAAAGTAAACATCTATATTCAATCCACTAAGTTTACCCCGTCTGTATTCTATCCATGTACGGATTTTCTTTACCCTCACAGAGTTATAAACTCCTTGAAGGCAGGTACTGTAACTTATTCTGCCTTCTGTCTCCCATGGGATCTTGCACATAACAGTCTTTCAATAAATGTCGATTTTATTGGAGAGCTGGAAAACTACCTGAAATTCTGTCCAGAAGCTCACAAAAGTTACTTCCCCTTAAAAGCATTTGAATAACATTTTTTGAATAACAAAATGTTTAGATAAAAACTTTCTGTCACCAATGCCTAGCATTGTGTAGACCAGTTTTTATATCTCATCACCTCACCATTTGATTTTTCCCAATTGGCTAGATAAATGTTTTTCACTCAACTTCTACTTTCTAGCTAAAAGCCCAAAACAATGCTATTTACAGTAAAATAGAGGCAAAATATTTAACATTCATGAGGCAAAGAGGATCAAGGAGTTCTAGTTTATGTTACAGAAACTTCCAACCAATTCCCCCTATTTTATTTCAAAATATTTCAAATATTATTTCAAAATATTAAAGACAAAGTCAGCCAGGATTTCCAGAATTCTTACCTGACAGAAGAATATAATTCTCTTTATGAAAGACTTTGCTCTCAATATTTAGGTTTCTATTGGCATCCTCTTGCTGTAGAGTGTTCCTAAATGCTTAGAAGATAGCGACTCGATCTCTCAGTTTTTTAATAATGATATGAATATTGACTGCTTACACAATTAGGAATAAGGTAGTGTACACAAAATAAGAGATGACAACTTAAAGGAGCAAAGCATAATTCTGCATCTGTCTTCTGTGATTCAAAAAATATATATTATTTTTAAATCATTAACATTTTATTCTTCATTACTTCTTTTGTGTGTGTGTGTGTGTCTTATTAAATTGCCCCCCCCCACCATTGGGGCATCATTTTAAGCTGCAATTTTTCAAATATGTTATTTTAACTGCTGCAGTTTTGTTTTATGCATTTTAATTGAAGTTTTAAATTTTGTGCTTACACCCCATGGAGTAATAACCACAAAGGGTATGATTTTATTAATTGAAAAAATAAATTTGAAAACAATACCCTAAATAAGTTAGGCAACTAGGTTATGGATGGACTTCCAAGAGATGTATGGCTATAAATGTGTTAGTGCCTATGTGCATCCTTAAATACATATGAATCTTTATACAATGTCAACAAATAGCATGGTAAAATAAAAGTCTAAACTGCTTCCAAAGAAAGCATTATGTTCTTGAATTAGTTGAGTTATAAGGTGTTTCTAGAGGGAGAATTTCACAAAGATTATAATGTCATTGTTTGCAATTATTGAATAGCCACTATACCTGATACTATGCTTTCACTAGAGAAAAAATGACTTGCCATCCAGAAGTTTGCAATAAAAAAACAGACAAACCGTAACAAAAATATGTAAAAACCGCTAGAGCAATGCTAGATACAGAGGCCTACAGGCACAGAAAGGAAGGAATGCCCAGAGATTGCCAAGATGGTGGAGTAGAACAATGACTAGCTCACTCTCTCCCAAGAATACACCAAAAACTACATCTACACATGGAACAATTTGCACAGAATACCTACTGAACTTTGGCAGAATATCTCTTACTTCAGAAATACAAGAAGAATCCTCACAAAAATGGGAAGAAAAATAAAGAAAAAAGAAATCAGTGTGAGACCTGTCCACCAGGGAGGGAGTGACAAAGAAGGAAAAGCACCCTCCCCTGGGAAGCCCCCTCCACAGTGGGGATGTGAGCAAGGACAGAAAGGGAGCTTCAGAGGCTTGGAGGAGAAAGCATCACCCGCTTGGCAGACACAACTGAGAGAAACCTGCACAAAGGGTCCCTGTGATCCCTAGCCAGAGATGCGAGCCAGCAGGGGCGGGCCAGAACTGGCTGTTGGAGCTCTGACTTCCCTGGACAAGCCCAGGGAGAGGACTGGGACTGACTGTGTAGAGACAGCCTCAGGCAGCCAAGTGTGCAGGCTGAGGCTGGGAGACAGCACAAATCAGCCTGGGTCTCTCCATAGAGAGCACGACTGCTGGTGTGCATGGGAGGAGGAGGGCAATGCAGCCCGGACAAAGCAGTCATCTCCACCAGCCTGGAAGGCATTGCTCAACACCATTGTCAGCATGTATTCTCGCGAGAAGATAGGCAGAGTTCAGACACAGCCATTTTCTCAGCTTGCTCTGGAGGGGCACAACTGCTGGTGTATGCCTCCTTCTGGTGCAGAGGCAGGGCTAAAACCTAAATCCATATCCAGAGGTCCTGCAACTTCACAGGAGGGACAGAGATTTGAGTCTAGCCCCAGGTAGCGGTGGCAGATTTGCTTCACTGGTGCCTTTGTGAACCCATGCTTCTGAGGCAATTAAGCAGAGTTTCGGCTCATAGTTGGGGTGGGTTTGGTGTTAACAGCAGACCTGTGTACTGTACACAGACATGGGGCGGGCATCTGGGCTGAGCCTGTGGTGCAGGGTGGATCCAGGTGTGTGACTGCACAAGCACTACAGTGGGTCCTAGTTCTTGACATCAGCAGATCTCCACTGGTGGCTCTGCAGGCAGATAATCTGGGGGAGTCAAGAGTGAGCTGCTGACATTCCATGGCTGAGGCGGGGACAAGGGCAGCATCAACAAAGTGTACTAAGTAAGCCTGAATAACAAGTGACAGACAACATCACAGAGGGCACTTTCTGGGGAACATCTACAGAGGAATACTCAGTGGCTCCTCTTTCAGCAGAAGCACTCTAATCCCGCCTACCACACACAGCAGCTCAGAAAGGGCTCTGGAAGCCTCTATTCCAACAACAGGGGAGCAGACCCAGCACCTGTCAGGGCTGTGACAACCACAGAGCAAAGAGGAGGCTCCACTCAACAACCAGGACAAGCTCAGGTCACAACACTAACCACACCCCCAATCAAGGGGATAACAGCCAGCACATATGGAAGAAAGATGTGGCAACCATCCATACTAAAAACAGCCTGTGCAACAAAATTATTAGACACACACAGTCTACACAGGGATGCTCCCACTTTAAAAAACAAACAAAGAAAAAGAGCCTTTCAAGACCACGGTAGATAACTGTTACTCCTAAACACATAGAGTCAGAGAAATGTAAGTAAAATGAAGAAGCAGAGGAGCCACTTCCAATTAAAAGAACAAGAGAAGTCCCCTGAAAGAATGAACAATGAAATGACCTTTACAGTCTACTAGATCCAGACTTCAAAAAGGAGGTAATAAAAGCACTGATGGAAATAAGAGAGACTATCAATAGAAATGCAGAATACTATAAAAAAGGAAATAGAAACCATAAAGAGGAGCCAATTAAAATCAGAAAACTCGATTGCTGAGATAAAATCTGGGCTAAAGGCAGTCAAAAGCAGACTAAATAATACAGAAGAATGAATAAGTGATTTAGAAGACAGGATAACAGAAATCACCCAATCAGAACAGCAGACAGAAAAGCAAATGAAAAACCAATGTAAGCAATTTTTATGGGACCTATGGAATAATACAAAGCATGCCAACTTACGTGTAATAGAGGTCCCAGAAAGAGAAGAAAGAGAAAAGGGGATTGAAAAAGTATTTGAAGAAATCATGACTGAAAACTTCCCAAACTTAAAGAAGGAAACAGATATCCAAGTACAGGAAGCACAGAGGGCCCCAAAAGAGAAGAACCAAAACAGACTAAACCAAGACATTATAATTAAGATGGCCAAAGTTAAAGATAAAAAAACAGAATTTACATTCTTTTCAAATGCACATGGAACACTTTCTAGGATAGATCACATACTTGGGCACAAAAGAAGCCTCAACAAATTTAAGCAGATAGAAATTATTTCAAGCATCTTTTCTGGCCACAATGGCATGAAAGTAGAAATCAACCACAGGGGGGAAAAATTAAGAAAAATATTGTGCTGCTAAAAAAAAAAAAAAGTGTCAATGATGAAATCAAAGAAGAAATTTAAAAACCTTGAGACAAATGACAATAAAAACACAACACAAAATCTATGGGATACAGCAAAAGCAGTCCTAATAGGGAAGTTCATAGCAATACAGGCTTTCCTCAAAAAGTAAGAACAACCTCAAATAAACAATCTAACCAACCACCTAAAAGAAATAGAAAAAGAACAAACAAAACCTAAAGTCAGCAGAAGGAAAGAAATAAAAAAAGATCAGAGAGGAAATATATAAAAGAGAGATTAAAAAAAAAAATAGAAAAAAATCTATCATACCAAGAGCTGGCTTTTTTAAAGAGTAAACAAAATCAACAAACCTCCAGCCAGGCTCACCAAGAATAAAAGAGAGAGGACACAAATAAACAAAACAAAAAAGGAAAATGGAGAAATTATAGCCAAGTCCACATAAATACAAAAAACCATAAAAGAATATTATGAACAACTCACATGATCATCTCAGTAGATGCAGAAAAAGCATTTAGTAAAATTCAACACTCATTTTTGATAAAAACTCTTACCAAAGTGGGTATAGAGGGAACATATCTCAACATAACAAAAGTTATTTATGACAAACCCCAGCCAACATAATACTCAATGGTGAAAAGTTGAAAGCCTTCCTGCTCAAATCTGAAAAAAGACAAGGATGTCCACTCTCACCTCTTCTATTCAACATAGTATTGAAGTCCTAGCTATACCAATTAGACAAAATAAAGAAATGAAAGAGATCCAAATTGGAAGGGAAGAGGTAAAATTGTCACTATATGCAGAGGACATGATACTATATATAGAAAACTCTAAAGGCTCCACACAAAACTTACTAGAATATGGAAAGGTAGCAGAATACAAGTTTAACATACAGAAATCAGTTGCATTTCTTTACATTAACAATGAAATATCAGAAAAGAAAACTAAAGAAACAATCCCTTTTAAAATCACACCCCCAAAAATAAAATACTTAAGAATAAATCTGACCAAGGAGGTAAAAGACTTATACACAGATAACAACAAAACATTGATTAAGGAAATTAAAGATGACTTAAAGAAATGAAAAGGTATCACAGGCTCTTGGATGGGAAGAATTAATATTGTTAAAATGGCCATACTACCCAGAGCAATCTACATATGTAATGTGATCCCTATCAAATCACCCATGACATTTTTCAAAGAACCAGACAAATAATCCTAAACCTTATATAAAATCACAAAAGATCCAGAATTTCCAAAGTAATATTGAAGAAAAAGAACAAAGCTAGATGACTAACCCTCTCAGATTTCAGACAATACTACAGAGCTGTAGGAATCAAAATGGCATGGTATTGGCATAAAAACAGACATACAGACCAATGGGACAGAATAGAGAGCCCAGAAAGAAACCCACACATTTACAGTCAATTAATCTTCAACAAAGGAGCAAGAATACACAATGGAAAAAAGATACTCTCTTTAGCAAGTCACACTGGGAAACTGGACAGCTGCATGTAAATCAATGAAGTTAGAATATTCCCTCACACCATACACAAAAGTAAACTCAAAATGGCTTAAAGACTTAAACATAAGACAAAATAGTATAAACTTCCTAGAAGAAAACATGGGCAAAACATTTTTTGACATAAGTTTTAGCAAAGTTCTTCTAGGGGAGTCTACCCAAGAAATAGAAATAAAAGCAAAAATTAACAAATAGGACCTAATTAAATTTATAAGCTTTTGCACAGCAAAGGAAACCATCAGCAAAACAAAAAGACAACCTACAGAATGAGAGAAAATAATTTAAAACGATGCGACTGACAAGGGCTTAATTCTAGAATATATAAACAGCTCATACAACTTAATAACAAAAGATACAAACAACCCAATCCAAAAATGGCAGAAGACCTAAGCAAGCAATTCTCCAGTGAAGACATACAAATGGCCAATAGGCACATGAAAAAATGCTCAGTATTGCTAATTATCAGAGAAATGCAAGTCAGAACTACAATGAGGTATCACTTCACACCAGGCAGAATGGCCATCACTCAAAAGTTTACAAATGATAAATGCTGGAGAGGGTGTAGAGAAAAGGGAACCCTCCTACACTGTTGGAGGGAACGCAGTTTGGTTTAGCCATTAATCAAATAGTACGGAAACAGTATTTCTCAAAAAACTAAAAACAGAATTACCATATGATCCAGCAATCTCACTCCTGGGCATATATCCAGAGGAAACTCTAATTCGAAAAGATACATGTACCCCAATGTTCATAGCAGCACTATTTACAACAGCCAAGACATGGAGACAACTTAAGTGTCCATAGACAGATGACTGGATATATATATGCAGTAGGATACTACTCAGCCATAAAAAAGAATAAAATAATGCCATTTGCAGCAACGTGGATGTCCCTGGAGAATGTCACTCCCATAAGCCAGAAAGAGAAAGAAAAATACCATGTGATATCACTCATATGTGGAATCTAAATAAGAAAGAAAAAAGAAGACACTAATGAACTCATCTATAAAACAGAAGTAGACTCACGGACATAGTAAACAATCATGGTTACCAGGGAGAAAGGTAGTGGGAAGGGATAAACTGAGAGTTTGAGATTTGCAAATATTAACTACTATATATAAAATAGATTAAAAAACACAGGTTTCTTCTGTATAGCACAGGGAACTATATTCAATATTTTGTAGTAACCTATAATGAAAAAGACTGAAAACAAATATATGTATGACTGAAACATGATGCTGTACACCAGAAATTGTTATATTGTAACTGACAATACTTCAAATTTAAAAAAAAGGAAAAGAGGAAGTGTCACCCAAGACAAGGACAGAAATGACTTAACTGCTCATCATTGATGACCAACAATCATCTTACAGGTGGACACATTATGTCATCATGTTCAGAAGTGTTACATAGGAATGCTCTTACCTCTTTCTGGTTTCCACGAGGAAGGGCTTTCCCCAACCACTCATATCTTCTTGTTCCACCTTGCTTTCTCATCATGTAGAGAAACCTACCTCGTTGCAGGTACAGGGAGAGATCAGAGACAGAGGTAGCTCTTCCCTAACACAGGAAGCTTGCCTGCTGCTCTGCCCCTCCAGGCTGGGAGTTGTACAGGGGTGGCCCCCACATAGGGAGGCCTGCTCCTTCTGGCGCAGATGGGCAGGTCTGACGTGTAGGATGACAACAGGAATCCCACTATTGCTCACATTCTCCAACACCAGCTTTAGCGATGAGAAAGGGGACCTTGGGCTCTCCACTGACTACCTTTTGTCTTCTCTCTCCAATAGTTCCACATCAGGCTGTGATAGAGTATGACAAGCAAATCCCAGATAGGTAGTTTCAACTTTTAAACAAAATATTTCAGAAGACCAGAACTCAAAGCAGCTTGCTGTAAGACAAAATTCTACGTGTAAGCTATCATCTTTATTGATTCAGATATTAAATATATAGATTAAAAATAAAGTGAAATGAAATATCCATCTTAATTAATCAGCACAGAAAAAAACAACATTCAAGAACATGACATGAACTAGATTCCTTCATATAACTTTTACTACTCTCCAAATATGTTCATTCTATCAGTACTCACATCCAAAACCGCAACTGTGACATTAAAATTTAAATAATAAAAATAGATGGAAAATATATTACCTTTAATATTACTTTCACTCCTTTCCAAATAAGAAGGGGGGAGATCTATTTTCCAGCCACCTGACATTCATTTCTCCAATACATTCACCAAACATCAACTGATCTATCTACTGAGGGCAACATACTATCTATAAACACTAAGTATACAAACCATCACAGTTTCTACTCTCAAGGAACATAAAATAAAACTGGGGAGATGATACATGTGTACAAGTACTTGGTGTAAGGCAGTATTTGCTAAGTCCCATAAGCGGTAATAAAAATCCCATGGATGTTTACAACAAATCAAGACCCCTCTCAGAGGAGAAAAACCTGTGGAAATTAGGTGGCATTTCCATTGGAGATAAGAGAGGATGGTATATAAGAGTTTAGAAAGCACAAGGCAAAGAGCATTTGGGGAGAAGTGAGAGATGAAATAGGAAAGGTATTTTGGGGCCATAACTGGAGCGGGGCTTGAATCTTAAAGAGAGTTAAAAATGTTTGGAAAAACTGCTGTGTGGGATGAGCAGTGAGTCAGCAAGAGATGAATAAAAGAAGTGCTGAGCAGAAATGACGGCTCGGTTAAAGTGAGGGAGCATGAATTTGTGGCAGACTCAATCAGTATCGCTTTCTCTAGCAGCACTCAGCAGCCCAGCAAGGAAGCAACTGAAAGTTCAAGGTCAGTGGGGAATTTTAGGGAATAAGCAGAGGCACTGCTGAGTTGGCTGCCCATGGGAAAGAAATGAAGTCAGAGAGACTCTGACAGACAGAAGGGAAAACAGCAGAGGCAGGGTTGTGATGAAAGTGAAGATCAGGGTCAGTATGAATAACAAATCTTGAGTAACTGGCATTAAAGACATGATGGTGAGAGGCAAGATACTCAGAACTGGAGACTGTGGAGATAGATGAAGAGATCCAAGGATGGAGCAGAGTTGAGGATCATTGATGTCAAGGAGATAAGGAGCCGCGGAGTCACTGACATGATAATAAGTGACAGATAAGGTTAAATTTGGTGACCAAGGGAAAAAAGGACCTCAGGGCTTAGTATACCATAGCAGCTAGGCTAGAGGAAGGGAGGAAGGGAGATGTGAATCAGCTGAATAGAGGAGAGATTGCTGAATTTCAACAGCCAGAAGAACAATATAGAATTGGCAATGGAAAACAAAGAATGCTGACCCTCTTCATTGTCCCCTGTGATGGTGATAAAGGAAAGAAAAGGTGAAGTCTGGACTGGGAGGAGTTTCATGGAGAGTAACATCATTAATGAAAAAGGCAGTTTCCTTTATAGAAAAGAGATAGAAAGCAGTTCTGAGAAAGAGAGAGAGGATATAGACAGGTTTCATAAAAATGGGAAAATCACAGACCATAAGGTATAGGACCTGCTAACACAAAAAAGCAAAGTTTACCACTGGGACTCATTAGCGTTATTCACAAACATTCTGATTCACAAAGCAGGCATGACCTGGACTTGCTTTGGCCAGTTAAATGTGATTTGCAAGCTGGTACACAAACCACCACATTCTCTTGACCAAACGCAACCTAGTAGCACCTGTCACAACAGAGCTCCAGTCATCTGGGTCCCTGAGTGACCCTGAAAAGAAGAGCCCCTTGCCAACCCATGATACACATGTTGCATGATTGAAAAAATAAACCTTTGTTGCTTCAAGCCATTGAGATTTGGGGGATGCTTGTTACTACAGCCCAACCTATCCTGACTGATACGCAACACAAGTAACTAGACTCAAGAAGCTGTTTTAGAAAGTACTTGAGATTTGTTCTACACATAATTCTCATAAAATAAAACAGTATTTAAAAGTCACAAAATTTCAATTGAGAGAAAGCATTTTGGGAGTTTAGGCAAGCATACTCCAAGATTAGGATACCCCAGAGCTCTTTGATAGTTTAGAACTAGCAACACCCCCTGGAACCTACTGTCTCCTCCAAGTTCACTGCTACCCCAATCTTTGAGCATCATTAAGCCTATACCACAGACTCCAGGGAGAATTCAGCTGGAAGGGATCATTCCTGGGGAAAGATCTGGCTAGAGATGGAGGAAAAAGCAGAAGAGAAACAGTCTGTGCCTGGATAATGTGCAGAGAACAGATGAGAAGTCAGCAAGAAAATGGCACAGAGGCTCACTAGACATCAAATCAAGATTTTGAGTGAGAAAGGTTAACTAGGGGTCATTTAATCAATATTTGGCAATTTGGCAGTTATTAGAAAGCAGAAGTTAGTGACTGGAGGGTTTCAGGAGCTGATAGGATCAACCAACTCCAATATTAGATGAGTAGTCTGCCATTTACTTTTGTTTTGGTTTTGTTTCTGTTATTTTCTTATCACAGACTGGGAGACATGAACAGGATTTGGTAGGCCTTTGACCATTCAACACTAGAGAAAATTTCATTTGTTCACAACATTTTAATTTTTTTAATATAGCCTGGTAGTGATGGTACTGTGTAAAGGATCTTATCTCCCAAATCAAAGAAGCATGATAAATAGAGATAGAGAGAGAGAGAGAGAGAGAGAGAGAGAGAGAGAGAGAGAGAGAGAGAATAGATACAGAGATAGAGATACTTTCTTCTTTCCATTTTTAATCAACTCTCTTAGACCCACTCCAGTTTTTAGGTCCATGGACCCTGGCTTTTCTACCTGATGATGCAAATGTTTGGTGAGATGCCAGTTCCTGCCTGCTCTGGGATGATTCCAGCACAAAGTGACAGATGCCCAAGCAGGACAGTCTCACACAGAGCTGTCATTTATGGCTTATAATATTCGGTACATTAATGACTTCATGACACTGTTATTCCTTTTCTTAGCTTCTCAAAGGACACCTGGCTCAACTGAATGACTAGCTTATTTTGTCACACTGTAGGTCATCCCGACCCTTAGAAACAGAATTAAAGAGAGGAGGGAGCACCCTGCAATTGTCACACCATTACTTCCAGCCCTAGAAATGCAGTGATACCCAAGTTCAGAGATGCAAAAGGGACTGCTGGGAAGGTTGGCTGCTTTCTTAGATCCAACAAGGATAATTCCAGAGCCTATGGCTTCCAGTAATAACGTTTCAAATTGGTAGCATTTAGATGTATGTATGTTACTGACAGTTTTCTTTCAGTTGCACTAAAGGCTCCCAGGATTTAGCACCATAGGCCACAGCCTAGAATATAAAATGAGACTCATTTATGTGTTTTAGTGAGATGTACTTCGATAAGAAAAAAGGAGGTAGATAGGGGAAATTTTGCATTTGAAAATTCTGAATAAACATCACGCATCTATTATTGTTGCCATTAGCTTATTTTCCATTTATTTAGCATTTTCAAAGCCAAACACTATACCACAGGATTTCTTCTGTTGACTTTACGTCTTTTCTTATAAATGACTGAATCTGCCATCTTAATTATATTGAATAAGATTTCTTCTCCCTTTTCATTTAAATTCTGTTTAAGTTCAGGCATAAGGTACTACTTCCATTTAAACAAATTAGATTAATGGAGTTTTAATAACTTAGCCACTTTTATGCAAAATAGGCCTTAATCAGACTTATGTGCTGCCAATTCAGAAAGGAGTTTTATGTGGAAATTATGGCTTTGGATAGATAAGATGTTTTCTAACTCTTATGTAATACTTGCTTTTGACATGCAATCACTTGTTAGATGCATTTTTCCAACATAAAACTTGGACCACAGTTCAGTTTTGTCCAGACAAGAAATTACGGTGGACAACAATTTGTCAGAACTCTGCCCACAGTATGGAATCTCTTCTGTTTTATTATCAGTTCACAGTACATACCAGAAAGGGTTTGGGCATACAACCTTAGCAGCTGTCCCAGCTCTGTCACAAAAACAAAGAAGAGAGGCCGCCCAGGAACTGTGGGACGTGACTGTGGCAGAACAGGAGCGTTCTTGTTTTCACTTGTACTTTCTTCCTCCGGCGGCGTGAGAAAGATGAGACAGACACATCTCCATTCTTCCCACCCCCCCCAACCAAATTTGAACATTAAACCCTACCTGAATTTGAGGAAGGAGGACAAACTCCTGTCATTGATTCTGGTCCTAGGTTTTATAAGCCATCAAGGTCTACGGAGAAAGAAAATGAAGGAAACAATTTACTTTAAGCGTGAAGAGATAAACTGAAAGGAAGAATGAAGGACAGGTCTCACTAGCTGGGCTCCAGACACCTGAGGCCTGAAGCCAGGAGGGGAATTAAAGAGCTTCTGCTCACAGGCTTGCTGGATGCCCTGGACTGGGAAAGGAGAAAGCTTCACTGCCAAACACCCAGGCTCAAGCCAGGTCGCCTGTATTAGTTCCCATCCCATAACAAATCACCGCAAACACAGTGTGGCTGAAAACAACCCAAGTGGATTCTAGATTATGGAATTTATAAGGCCCAAACAAGTCTTATGGGGCTAAAATCAAGGTGTCAGCTGGGCTAGTTTCTTCTGGAGGCTCTAAGGTGGGATCTGTTCCTTGCCTTTTCCAGCTTTGGAAGGCTGTCGTTCCTTGCTATACCTTCCCTCACATCACCTTAATCTCCCTGCTTCGGTCATCACACTACCTTCCACTTTGACCGTCCACCCTCCCTGTAATAAGGACTCTTGTGATTATATTTAGGGCCTCCTTGGATAACCCAGGGTAACTTCCCCATCACAGGATCTTTAACTCTGTTACATCCTCAAAGCATCCTTTGGAATTCAAGGCAACATTCACAGTCCCAGGGCTCAGGATGTTCCTACCTTTGGAAGGACTTTATTCAGCCAACTGCACCCCCCACGTGGTTGCTCCGACCTTGGGTCCTGAGAGCACTGCACTCACTCTCTCTTACACATTGTCCCTCTTCCAGGGACAGCCCAGCTGAAGTGATGTCTGCCTGGGTCAAAAGACCAGTAGGTTGTTCAAATACTCCCTGAGGCCACCCCTAAATACACACAATGCTCTAGGGCACTCATAAACTCCAGATGCAAGAGCCAGGACATCCAGCACAGAGAGAGGGGAAGCTGCATCTCTGTATTTGGCAAGTAGCAGAGAACACAGTACATGACAAGCTTATGATCTCTGAGCCAGGACAAGAGCTAATGACCCCACTGATATGACAGCATCAACCACTTGTTAGGGAAAAAAGTCCATTTCAACCACCTTGAGTCTCAGGAATGATGTCCAATGATGAGGCCAACTCTGTGTGGTAAAGGGATTATAAGAGAAATATCTTAGTGTCTGAGATCTGCCTCGAATACTAGTTTATGATTGAATTAAATGCCTGCAGATTATTTAACTGGACTAATGCATGTTCTCCACAAAGAGGAAAGTCATTCTTTTGTTACAGTTGGTCATAGAATGTAATGCCATGTAATGCCATGTAATGCCTACCCAGACCAGCTCATGGCAGCACTGGCATCGTAGCCCGCTAGGTCTGGGTAGCCCAGCGGCAGTGTGAAGCCATCCATGGATTCCTGTGGTCTCCGATGCCTTCCTAGCCAGGATGACAGCACCCCACTCCTTACCTTGGAGAGGTGTGAATCTGAACTACCAGTCGAATGATCCCAGATCGCTTAAAAATCTCAACACTCAAGAAAGATGCAGAAAAGGTTATGTATGAAGACAATATATAGCACAGGCTTCTTAGAGTAAATGTTATTAGGTTTTTAAAGAGAATTATAGACGATAATGGATCCATGGAATAATGGATAGTCCCAGAGGAACTACAAAGCTGTGGTGCACGTGAAGGACTCCAATGTTGCCGTCAATGGTGGAAGTGCAGCCCCAGAGGTTTATGAATAGCCCAGGTCTTCAAAGAAGAAATTTAGCTTCATATTAAAGTTGATATAATCTACTGGTATTTAATTCTCAGTAATGATTTTTATTGATTTTCATATTTTGGTAATGCAAGCAAATAAAATGCCTTAGAACCTCAGAGACACTGTTATGGGAAGACAAGTATTTTTATTCTCATAACTAGGTCATTGTACTAATTTTTCGTTCACACATTCACTCATTCATTCAGTCATTAAATAAGTCTTTTCTGAGTGCATGCTCTCATGATAGATGTTATGGGGATATAAATAATGGTAATTATTTAACCATCTATAGTTTTACATGTCACATAGCACTTTTTCAGATATTCTTCCACTTAATAACTCTAAGTACCTTGTAAGGTGGGTACTTTTACCATCACTTTAAGGATGGGGAAACAAAAGACTCACATTGTCAAGTATCTTCCCAAAGGTCACATAGTCTTGAGGAGCTGACAGACTTACAACTTAATTTTAATTCTGTCTCCAGAGCCACCACACTACATCATGTGATTTACTCCCTGCGTTCCAAAATCTAACCATCTTCAAGGGGTACTGTACATAAATATTTGTAATACAAGGTAAGAAACTGTCTACACCACAATCTCAAGAATATGCAAGTATTTTCCCCAAGCTCCTGGCTATCTCATCAGTCACATTTTTCTGGAGAATTACCTATTTCCCGTTCCTCTCCTCAAATCAAAAGTTAACTACCTTTTTAACTTTCATCTAAAGTTTTATCTCTCGATTAACAGCCATTTTCCACAAAGAAGCACAGCTTTTAATAAGTTCACAAAACTTACTGTCTATATTACAACAAAGAAAGAACAGTGAAGCCTTGCTGGAGCCTAGATACTAGGCAGCCCATGACTCACTTCCCAGTGAGAAAATTCACTACTGCACACCCAGCTTTGCAAAAGACAAGATTTGGCAAGGGGAGGTGTAGCTCATTAGCAGAGTTTGTGCTTAGCATGCACGAGTTCCTGGGTTCAATCCCCAGACCTCTGGTTAAAGAAGTAAACCTAATTTACTTGCCCCTGCGAAAAAAAAATAAAATAAAACAAACAGACAAACAAAAAGAGACAAGATTTGGACTGTACCTCAGCAATGGTGAAAATGCCTTTGAACTGGACCTTCTTGTGAGTAATTAAAATTCAAATGTTAAATCCATGGGTGGGCAGGTTCTATAGTGGACAGAAAGTGCTGCTGAGGAAGTTGAGAGAAAAGAGAAATCACAGCTGATGGAAGGAAGCTGGGAAGGCTTCATAGAGAAGGCAGCTTTAGAGCTGAGCACTGCTGTCTAAGTTGGTATTCAAAGGGATTTTGAGGAGAAAAGACTCCAAAAGGAGAAAATGTCATGAGCAAAGGTGCGAACATAGGGGTGAACTGGATCTGTTTCAAATTCACCAAATAGCCACTCTTTACTAATAAAGTAGAAGGGGAAAAAGGAGCTGGATTGACTGTATTCACTAGAAATAGAAGTTACTGAACATTTAAGACCAGGGAGATGACATTTTCTTTAGAAGTGTGCTCAGGGAAGCACATTTGGCAGAAATGCAGGGTGCATTTGAATAGTACCTACCTGGGAGCTTTCCCAGTCTTCTTCTTTTTCACTAACAAATATGAGACAAAAAATAGCAGATACGCACCATCCTAGCTACACCTGCACTAGGGTAGAGGAAATTGACCCAGACCTGGCTAATAAGATGTTAAGGGAAGACTTTCAAGAGTTATCTGGGAAAGCTTTTCTTCCTTTATAAGAAAGACACAGGATCAGAAATTCTCCCCCTCCCTTCCTGCTGTTCAGTGCTCTTGTGCCCTCATCTTGGAGAACCCGCTGCTTAAAGCTGCTACAGCCATACTGTGACCATGAGAGGAAGTCAAGGGAGTCACAGAATGCCAACCCAGACCCCTGACACTGCTGAACTATTAAAGCAACCTTAGAGCCTCCTACTTAGGATCTTCTTAAAATGGAAGGAAAATTAAATCCCTATCATTTAAGCTATGTTTAGGTTTTTTTTTTTTTTTTCTGTTAGTTCTCTGCTAATTTTTTTGTTAGTTTTAATCAAAGCAACCTGAGACCAGAGGTCACCACAATGACACTGGTGAAAGGTAATGATTGCTGTGATGGTGTCAATGGTTCTGGAATTAATAGGATGCAGGCAAGATAAAGACATGATATAAAATTAAAATCTAAAATCCCATGGACTGATTGGCAACATTGTATATAATAAGTCCTCTTATAGTAAAACTAAAAATGGTCAGTGTTTACCCAGCAATGTCTGAGAACAGTCCTGAACCTGGAGGCTGTAGACAGAAACAGGACCAGACTTGGAAGACGCTGACCTCACCAAGCAACTGGCCTCACCTTTAGGCATTGTTTGGGGACAGGAGAGATAGGTAGCTTTCTACTCTGATACACAAAATCAGTTCTGGTTTGGGCCAGGGTGAGTTTTAGGGGCAAGTAAGGCTACATACAGCATATAGATCTCTGGAAGGTGACTGAAATGTAGATCTGGAGTTTATGGGGAAATGCTGATTCAAGGCAGAGCCATTTTACAGAGATAAGTCAGATTGCGAAGGGAACAAGACAGAAAGTCAGGGCAGGGGAAAATACTTATGACTGTAGAGGAACATCTGCCATATGCTGGGCACACCATTAAGAATTACATGTGTCATCAAATTTAGCGTCACAACAACACAATAAGGAAAGAAACTGCAAATTCCACTTATAGGAGAGCAAACAGGAGTTCAGAGAACTTGATCATCATCCCCCAGGCACAAGGGGTAGCACAACCAGGGTTCCAAAGCCAGTCACAGCACCAAAGCTTCTGCATCTTATGCTTTTCAAGTGCACATGTTAAAAATGTACTTGCAAGACTGCTAAAATGGCTGTTCTTATTTTAATTTTTACTGTTACAAAACCATTCTTACAGGACTCAAAGCATAAATATAAACTTTATATGAATAATGTAGAAAAGGCATCCGTCTCCCAATTTTACATTTGGGGAAACATGCAAAAGGTCATATACAAAACCACTCCATGAATCAAGAACCCAATAGGAACATCTGATAAATGTTACTGACTCCTTACCATAGCTGGGGCAGGAAGTTACTAAGAACCCTGGCATGCTCAACAAATCTACAACCTAGCTGGAGAGATGATACACGAATATGTATGAAAACTAATGGCACAAAACCAGATGGTAAAGGATAAGCTATCAGAATCAAATATTCATATTTTTATAAATAATTATCTTCCCAACAAATCACTCCTTTTCATAAAAAATGTCACCAAAGACCAAGACATTTAATAATTTATATTTATTTAATCAATTGTATTATGCTTGTCTGAATTTTAAAATTATTCCTAAATTACAGTGCAAATATATTCAAATATAATTACAAGTATCTAAGCAGGTATATTTAAATCTACATTATATTTTCATGCAGTATTTTCACAATAATAGCCTAATATATGGATAAAAATCACAAAGTTTTCATAGAGTATTGGCTTTTACCCATGTTGTATTTACTTACCTAACCATGCCTATGTACTCCTGTCGCATCACCACGAAGCCACTGATTCAGCATGTCAAGGACATGCACGTCGAGTCCGCTAGACATCGTGCTGGGCTCTGGAGCTAGGAAGATGAGTAGGGCATGTTCTTACCCCCGAAGGGCCCACAGGGTCACAGGGAGAAAACAGTCTGGATGGTGGCTCACTTGGAACAGACTTCACAGTTCACAGTAAAAGGCACATTTCCACTAAACACACATTTCAACATGCTAAATAACAGAAGAAAGGAATGTGTTTGTTCCAAGGAAATTGCAGACTTCTGATTAGAATATTAATGAGATGCTAAATTAATTTCTTCTCATTGCAGAAAACTAAAATCTTTTGGTATATTTTCTACCAGACTAAGGAAGGAAGAAAAAAAATCTTGCCATCTTTATACAGCATTTTAAATTAATCCTTAATGAATGTGGTGGTGTATTTTCTGACTGAAATACATCCACTTAGCTTTTAAGGATACAAACAAGCATTTGAATGTGTACTAATGTGAGACCAGGAAATCTGAAAGAGAAATCAGGAAATAGTTGAACATATCATTCAGCCATGGGAAAGGACATCCTGCCATTTGTGACAACATAGATGGACCTTGCAGGCATTATGCCAAGTGAAATAAATCAGACAGAGTAAGACAAACATTGTGTGATCTCTCTTATACGTGGAGTCTAAGAAAACAAAAACTGAACTCATAGAAACAGAGACCAGAAGGGTGGTTCCTTGGAGCAGAGGGATGGGGAAATTGGGGAGAGGCCAGTCAAAAAGCACAAACTTCCAGTTGAAAGATAAATAAGTTGTAGGGAATCCAAAGTACAGCATGTGACTATAGTTAACCATACTGTGTTATGTGTTCGAAAGCTGCTAAGAAAGTAAATCTTAAATATTCTCATGGCAAAAAAGAAATAGTAATTATGTAAGGTGGTGGAAGTGTTTGCTAACAGGCTGATAATCATTTTGCAAAATACATATCGAATCAACAGGTTGTACCCCTGAGACTTTCACAACGTTATACGTCAAATACATCTCAATTAAGCTGGAGGGAAAAATAAAATTGTTAGACAAACAACAACAAATTTTAGAGGAGTCAAGAATGTCAAAAGTCATAGAAGAGCAGGATTCTGTGAATACATTCATTGTGCAAATATTGAAAGATGTAGCATAGCACCTTGAAGTTCATGACAAACACTGTAGAGACAGTGCACACCAAACGTGGTCCCCATCTTTACAGTCAAAGAAAAACTCTCTTTAAATTCTAATAAAAGAGTTTCTATAGTAACAGGAAAACAATATTCCATCATTACCTCATGCCATACTTGCAAACTGGTTTTAGCATGATTTTTTTGTTAAGATCTCTTTGACTTTTTTTTAATTGAAGTACAGTTGGATTACAATGTGTTAATTTCAGGTGTACAGCACAGTGATTCGGTTATATATATATATTTATATATTCCTTTTCATATTCTTTTTCAGTATAGTCTATTATGAGATGTTGAATATAGTCCCCTGTGCTATACAGTAGGATCTTGTTGTTTATATTATACATAGTAGAGCTTTTAGCATGATTTTAAAATTTCTTTTGAAGACAGAAAATCCACGAGGTCTCTAACATGGGTGTTTGAAACATTCACACAGTAAATAAATTTCTCTCCCTCTTCTCCTTTCTGTGCCTTCTCACATCTTTACTTAGGCTTATTGCTTTTTTATATTGGTTGAGTCTATTCAAAATAGGAATCAGGAATCCTGATAAAAATTATTCACACTGAGTTGTTAAGAGAGGACAACAGCAGCAAAAGAAAGGAAAAAAATATGTTCGACATATGGAAATGAGTCACTTAAGGTGGAGTTTAAGGAAACAGTGGGAGACATCTTTTGGTCCAGACTCCTTCAGGATGCCGCCTAAGTCATACCCACATAGTAACCACCTTTTATGACAATAAACAAGGTCGGCCCTCCTCCAAAATTAAGTTTTAAAAATGAATAGGGGTAACAATAAGTTCTGTCTATACCATCACATTCAGAGAGAATCAGACAGAAAAATCAAGGCAACATGATTGACTGCTCTATTCCTTGGCTTGCCTAGAACACTAGAACAATAATACATATTCTGCCCATTATTGTGAAAACAAAAAAGTAAAAATGCCCGTGAAATGTCAGTATGTTGGCCAGTTTCCCAGACTACTTCTTGTATCTGGAAGGAATGAAAAAATTCTCTGCAATCCTACGTATTCCAGTTGGGGCTTAAGAAAATTTCTCACCAGATGTGAGCCCCGTAGTAGAACAGGAACTACAATTAAGAAAAATTAGTGAAAAATTCAGTCAGTTATATTATGGTCCTATATTTTATTCATGGTGATCATACAACCTGATCATGAACCAGTAGTCTCAAAATTCCACCTACAGAATATCATACCTGCTAAAGTCAAGGGAAAATTCAAATTAAATCTTACATGTTGGTGGTATCTTGGTGACCACAGCTGCCTTAGAAACTAACTCTTGTTTTAAAAATTCTTCCTAGGGTCATACAGGAGTATAGCCTGTAAAATGTGAGGAAAGGCCTCCAGTCTTGAGTGCATTGTATTTACCAGGCCCATATCATTTATTCAAAAGCAATTTCCAAAGCCTGGGCATGGAGACCTTTCTCCATGGTCCCCTGAGACTCCAGAACCTGAGCATCTTCTCACCACTGCCTGAGAGGTCCTGCTCCTTCACACAGCAACATGTGGCAGAGTGGCACAGGTCCTCTCTCTCACACATCATGCCTTCCATGACCCTTCTATCTATTCTAGAACGAGGAAGATCTGCTATTCCCCTCCTAAACTCAACTCCAAACACCCGCTTCTACCTTTCCCTACTGTAAAGCATTAATGGATCTAAAAATCAAAAGAAGAAAACTGAGTAAGAGAAAGCCAAGAAGGACATCTAAGATCTTTAGAAATACCATGCTGGTTTCTTCTTCCAGGAGTGGAGAAAGAAATACCTTTTTTCTCTTGGGAAAACTTCAGTAGGATAAATAAAAAACAGGAAAAAAAAAATCAAGAGACCATTTATATATTAACTTGAAACATACAAAACTGCTATTTTCTTAGTTCATGTGATTCAGCCTAATATCTTCTTCTCGATAATTTATCCTATTATATATGTTTGACTAATTTCCATTAAATCAATTTTTTAATTGATCAGTTACTTGAAGGTCAACCTCTGCCTAAACATACAAACTTGTAAATGACTTATCAGCCTTCTCCAGAAGCCATTATTGTCTGGGACAGTTCTCACAGACATTCCAGTATAACTCTGTGTAGTGTGTTGACCCTACCGGTGTGTGGTAGGTGCCTACATGTAGGCTGTCACCTTAGTTCCGTTGGCCCAGCAGGCAGGGAGAGGTCCAAAAGAAAAATGGAACCCAGGTACCTAAATACAATGCAGTTTTTCACATCTAACCCAAATCATCTGAACCTCAGAAAGTAATTTTTACAATATTTTCTAGACGAAAAGGACTTAGTACATTTCTATTCTCCTTGATAGCATCAGAATAATTAATGCCATTATGACAATAAAAAGGCTATAGGAATAAATAAAAGACAAGTTAAGTTTTCTATGTGTTGCTGATACACAGCGACGATTTCTCTTGAAAATTAAATTATTTTCAATAATATTTTAAATCTTTTGTTTACTTCAGGAAGAAAACCTCAATTCAATTCCAGTCATCTCAAATGCCTGGTGATTTCCCATCAAGTGAACACTTTCAAGGTTCTTTAGAACAGAGAGCAGGAGGCTCCTTTCTGTCCAGCAGAGGATGAGTCAAACTCACACCCAAGGGAGAAATCAGAAGACAGGGCTGCATGATTGCTCAGGATGGGCAACCGCTGGCTGGCAGTCTACAAATGGGCAGACTGGTCCTCGCTCAGATTCAAACTGATACTCATTCTTGTATCTGGAAGGAATAAAAAAATTCTCTGCCATCCAGAACCCTTACACCAGAATGACACAGGTTAAACTCTGACGGACACTTTAGAGATCTTCTGTCAAAGGGTCAAGGGCTGTCCCGGTGCAGCAAGTCCCAGAACTCAAGGTTACTAAAGTCTACACTCACCTGGACCTTCTGTAGCACCTGAATGAGGCCCCGTCTCCCAGTCTGGACCTTCAGAGGTCGTTCCTCGTGGACGCTTTCCCTCTCTTTCCCCGCCCCCCCCCCCCCCCCCGCAGTCGGCGCTGGGTCCCCTTCAGGCCCTCATCAGGCGCTCTCCGCTCTCCGCTCAGGATGGGCTTTTCCTCTCAGGACCCCTGCGTCCCGGGCCTGGCCTCGTCTTCTGTTTTGCTGACTCTGCCGTCTCAGGCTTCGCTGGGAACTCAGAGGGGGCTGTTTCTGCTTAGCCGTCCGCTGAGTTAGCAGTTTCTGGAAAGGGAGGGTATTCCAAGGTCATTTAGGACATTCTTCGTCCATAATGTTGTAACTCACTTCCCTCCTAAATACTTGAAGGTTGCACCCCTTCTCACAGAGTGGGTTTATTTTCTTCCAAAGACACCACGGCCTGGTCTCCTTCAGCAAGACCCTCTCTGTTCTTCATGAGGAATGTGGCTATCAACTATTAACATGACTTTGACCCCTATTCCTTGTGAAATCATACATCCAACCTTATGATACAAAAAGCTCATGGCTTTCCTGGCCTGGTTTCTATTACAGAGGATCCCCACGTTAATTGAAAATGCTCCTGCCTGAGTCACTCAAGATGAATCTTGCCAGGCTCACAGAGTGTCACTCTTACACCCTAGTTTCTCTCATGACAGTAGATGTGACATTTACCTGATGCAGATCTAGCTGGTCTCTGGAAATCAAGCCTAAGTAAGTTCTATTTAGGAATAATCCTGGGGGAAAAAAAAGCTGATTTACACGATCCAGGCATATCTCCCAAAGCCATACCTCTTGTCATCGTAAGTGTGATACCATTCTTATTCATATTTATCTAAGTATCTGAAGAAAAGCATGTTTATTGATTCAGAAGATTAATAATTTAATCTGCAGGCAGCAATTTGCAAAGCTCTGTTATAGATTATTATTCTAGATTGTAGATTTTCAGTGAGACTTCAAGTTCACATTGATTTAAAGATTATTATCAAAGGTATGTAAAGGTATCTATCAGGACAGATCTATTTACATGCAAGATATGAATAAAGAAAATAGCCACAGAATTTCAAAACTCAAGACTTCAAGAAAACTGAGAACATGTAATTCATGTACCCTAATTTACAGATGATAAAACTATTGAACAGATTTTAGTAAGAACCACTTCCCCTCAGTCCAAACTTATCACAACCCAAAAAGTTCATTACAAAATTGAGAAAGAAAACGGAATGTGCAAATGGGGATATAAACCCTACCAGTTATATCGTAAAGGGTCTTTGTCCTACTAATACCTACTAAGTTACATGGAATTCCAGCTACTTCTCCAGTTCCTTCCTCCAGTCTAAAGGGGCCTTCAAATATTAGGGAAGAGCTGATCCCAGAGAAAACCCCCAACCCCCTACCCTAGCACACATGCAGACATACACACATCATATGCAGTTCCTAGGAATTTCCAAAATTCAGCCCAGGCCAACATAGGTATAAAAATCCAACTGACATATACCTTGACACTGGCCAGCAAGAGTTATTTCCACAGTTAAAAAATACTAATAAAATACAGCAAGATGCCAGAAATAATAATACCAGAATTAGGTCAATGGAAATTTAAAACACAACATAAAAATGTTAACAGCAGTTGGCTTTGGAATAGCATATAGTTTACTTTTCGTAGTCTTTTCCTGTAGTTTCTACTGTTTTTCCAATTTGCATTTACAATCTGAAAAAAATTACTCAACACAGGAAATATTATGTAATAATAAAAAAAAAAAACTTGAAGAATGACTTAATGTCACATTACCTCCGTATCACAAGTTCCCAGCAAGAGACACATAGCAGGCATGCACTGGATGCACATGTGGTAAGTAACTTGAGAACATTCTCAGTTAAACCGGTAACATCAGTGAAAGTATTTAAACACTAAAATATTCTAACATAGTCATTCTTATCTTTACTTGTAATATCCATTATTAGCAGGCAAAGCTATTTGGCTTTATTACACTCTAAAGTTATGTTTCACAGCTGTGTTTTGGTAGCTGTGAAATTTAGTCCTCCAATTACATCTTAGCTGTTTACATTTTAGCTGTGAAATAGGATTTTGTTTTTAGCTGGTGAGCAAAAGAACTTTTGTTGTATCAATTTCAAAAATTGTCACATCAGAAATAATAGCTTTAAATATATCAAAATGTATCTTGCTCTTTCTCATGTGATAATATCTACCACGTAATAATTAGTGAAGTTAAACATCTACATTACTTTATAAATTTTTTTCCACAGAAATTTCCGTTATATCCTGAATAAAGAAGGCATCCAATCTGAGGAAACGGCACAGGGTCATGGCTGCTTCTTCCCTGATAAAGGACAGAGAAAATGCACTGTTCTGAGGCAAAGTTCATATGTACAAGAACACAAACAAATATTTTGCTAAGAAACAAACCAGTCCACGTGTAGCTTAACGTGACTAGCAATATCCAGGTACAAACCAGGATTTCACTTGCTCACCAGGGCTGTTTTAGTAATACTCAGAGAGGTCCCTGGACCATCACCTGGGAACTGCTTAGAAAAGCTGCTTAATCTCAGGCCCCATGCCAGAGCTCTTGAATCAGAATCTGCATTTTAACCACAGAGAACTCATGTCCACATTGAATTTGAGAAGCACCAGTCTGCTGCGAGATATTTTCAGCAACAATTTTGGACATAATATGCAAGCTGCACCTACAGACACAGTAATGAGAATAGTTGGTCACAAATATACCGGAATATTTATATGCAGATTTGTGTCATTCTTCCTGTAGTCACATTTGGAAACTGTATACTTATTTTCTTGATACTCCATTCTTCACGCTACATTTGGAAATTCCTTTTGGATTTGGTAAGACTCACAAAACCAGTGTCATTACTTTACAGTTTCACCTTCTTTTGGACCAGAAGCAGCTTTTCACACTGATTTTATTCATAAAACTAAGCCAAATAACTTTGGGCTCTTTACAAAATCAAATCCATTTTCAAATATAAATATTTGCTTTCTTTGGGAGCAAAATGACTGGGCTGTAGCCTCTAAAAACCTGAAGAATTTTTTTAAATGTTTGAATGATGGCAACATAATTATAATAATGTACAGCAAGTGACTCCTTTAAAACAGGAAACTCGCACTTATGAGTAAATTCTGGCATTTTTGTTTTTTTACACTGGGTACCCCACTGAAGACTTACCTAATTAACAGATCTAAGTGGTGCTTCGTTGTTGCCCCTTTAGCAAGAAGATACCTTGAGGTTTTCCACATCTGCCCTTGGGAGAAGAAATCTTCATAAAAGAAGGGAAATGTTTCTCTCTTCCGATTGTAGAAGTAAGCAGACATTTACATTTTTATGGTCTGGACCATTCTGTTAACAAATAAACTCTATTGTCAGAGAAAAAAGGAGAATGGGCCCTTTGTTTGGGGCTGTGGAAAGATAAGACTGCTGAAGGGTGACCCCTCAGGGGTTGAATGTGGGACAATGGACTCTGAGATGGGAAATGTAGTCTAGTGTGGTGTATCTACAGGGCTCCTTGGACAGCATGTGAACTCAAAGGATGGGCGCCAAGATCAGAGCCCTGGGGACAATCCCTTCATTCAAAGGCGCATCCTAGCCCAGAGCTCTGTGACACACAGTGTGGTGACAGGAAGCAATGATGTATTGGTCCCTGTTGTTCTCCTGGGCCCAGAGTGGCCAGGGAACTTTTTTGGAGACTCTGCAAACCCTACGAACTCTTGGGTAATCCAGAAGAGGGGAAGAGGCACTCCAAGGGTATGATATTGAAATTTATACCTATCAAAAAGATAACATTCAAGCCAATTCTAAGTCAACTCAGAAATATATAACAAACAGTGGTTTCCACAACCCAAGTGTTGTGGAGTAAATCATACCTATGCCATTGTTTTCTGGTCATACCTACTGAGGATGTTAAAGGCTCTCACAGGCTACAGTTGTCAAGATGGTCAATTGTGTGACTAGTCTCTTTAGATGTAATGTGGGACAACAGAGCAACGTAGCATGACCCAGATCTGTGGCTTGGGATATGAATGACCAGGTGAGGGAAACGGAGCCCAGGGACTTGGAAATGGGTGATAGCCATTGAGTCTTCCAACTGTATTCACGGAGTTCCTTCTATGTTATAGACGCTGAACTAGGCCAAAAGGATGCACAAACAACTAACTTTTCTGCAGTTCATATTAATGAAAAGAAAGAGATACATAAACATGCAACTAATGTGTGGTATCAATGGAGCAAAGCAGATGGTTAAGTTTACGGGTTTGAAGTCAGACAAATCTGCCTGAAACTTCACTACCCATGTGATCTTAGGCAAGTTACATAAAGCCTCTGACCCTTGTTTTTCTTCATCAATAATAATAAAATTGTAGCACTTGAGAATTCAGTAGTTGTTAGCTGTTGCTGTTTTAGTAAATTAAAGTATATATTAATGGAGTGATATATTAATTCTATCTGTAGGATCATAAAAGACTTCATCAAGAAGGACATTTGAATTTTATCTATAGGATGAGTATAATTTTCCAGGTAAAATAGCAGGGAACAGCATTCCAGGCAGAGAGGACAACATGGATAAAATCACAAGAGAATTAAAGTACATGGTCCATCCACGGTCAAAGAGGGTTTAAAAACACAGTCATAACAAAAGGTCTGGGAAAGGAGGCAGAAACGACAATGAAAAGGTAAAAGAGGGCTGGGTGTAGCAGGCCACATAACCTGTAAAAAATGAAGGACTTTATTGATTTAAACCAAGAAAGAGAAGAATCAGATACATAATTCAGAAAGATAACTGCAGTGCCATGCAGAGACTGAACTGGAAAAAAGTCAGTAGGATAGGGCATCTCAGATAGGAAATATCTGATGGAAATAAAATAAATACCAGAAAAACCTTTGGGAATTGTTGGTGTGGGAGACAGGGAGGACAAACAATTATCTACTACTTTCTTCCTCCCTCTTATTTACATGCACACCCACAAACACGTGCATTTATGGATTGATCATATAACTTCTGTGCCTCAGTCTTCCCATTCATAGAAAAAAAGAGACATAATAATAGAATGTTCCAAGGATTAAATGGGTTGATACACAAAAAGGATCTGGCGCAGCGTAAGGGCTGTATCAACACTGTTACCATCTCGCTTTTTCCTATCACATCAATCTTTTCCCTTTTTCCCTGGTTTAATCACTGCCTCCTTTCCGCTGTCAATTTACTTTCATGTTGCCAAAATTCCATTTGTAAATTTTTAGGCTGAAAATGCTCAAGGAGTCCCACAACTTTGATTCAGTTCAATACACTGTAACTTGCTCCCTCTTAGGTTAGAAGAATTTGCAGCCGTGGAAGGGATAATCCATGGACAAAAGGAATCATTCTCTTTTCCCTGCACTAAGGAAGCGCCCACTCCAGTCAGGGAAACTGAGAAGTACACAAGGTAGTAAAATGTAGTAGGGAATAAAGCGAAAGATAATGAGAGAAGTTACAACCAAATGCCAAATGGAAAGGCACTCTGATGGGAGTGAGAAGACCCACGCAGGACCCAACACTTAGTGGCCAGATTTCCAGGGGCAAGTTGCTAAAGCCTGGGCAGGCAGGGAGGTGCAATGGTTAAGCACTTGTGTCTGGAACCAGATGGGGTGGATTCTCGTTTGACTCCACTATTTACTCACCGTGTAGCTTCACACAGGTTGCTTTACCTCCCTGCACCTCTGTGGTTCCATCTGTAAAGCAAAATGACAATAATATTCACTTTCTACAGCTGTTATCTGGATCAAGTGAATTAAAATATGCAAAGTTCTTAGAAGACTGCTTCCCACAAAGAAGGCACTTCATAAAAAAGTAAGCCATTTTCAATCTTCCTGAACCTCAGTATCCTTTCCTATAAAATAAGGATAATTGTTATCACCAACCTATTTATGAAGTTGTTGTGAAATAACTTACATGAAATGAGATAATTTATGTGAAAGTATTCTGTCGATTGTTGAGTGTTCAATAAACGAATGGATAATGTTATTTGTAACACAAAATGAACATGAATACTATTAGGTTAATAGAAAATTCCTTCTCAGAGCATCCTTGGATCCTCTTGTAATGGGAACTCCATTTGGAGCCTTTCCTAGATGCAGCAGAACCAGAATGAAATCATTCAATCTACCTTGCTAGAATTCTAATCAATGAGAATTTGGGACAAGGTGGAAAATGGCAAAAAGTGTTGTTGGATTTTTGTAATAGTCATTTGAATGGGTTGTTTTAACAAATGAACCTGTAGGCATTGATGACCACATTTCTGAGAGGATATTAGAGTCAATACAGGAAATTCAATCTTTTTTAAATGTTAGCCACTTGGGATATCTGTTGACATTTTGCAAAGCAAACCATAAATGTACTTAAACTGGTGAGTAAAACATTAAAATTAAAAATCAGCCTATCTTTTCTCAGAGTACCTTTTTCAAATGGCACAGAGAACTTTACACAAGCTCTGGGCACCTCTATAACTAATTCCGAGGGGCAAAGGTATTCATCGGAGCGTTGAGCAGCCTGGTCAGGAACTGCTGAGTCACCCCGTTCTGGGGCTTTCCTCACTTTTGAATGCAGCGCACAGGCCTGGAGATGTCATTATCCCAGCGTTATGATAAGGCACTCACTTACGCTGCTTTACAGGAGACAGAAGCAAAGTTTAAAAAGCCAGAGCCACTGATTTATATTATACTACTGTAACACTCAAATAGAACCTCATTTTCAAAGACAGTACCTGGAAGAGCAAAAGCTGCTCTGGCTTAATCCGCAACCATGGAATTGTCAGTCACTTAAAAGGTGCTTCTTTTCTCTTTTTACCTTCAGGAGTTTCAATCTCATTAGAAATCACAGTCTTGGCACTAAGATAGCACCAATCTCTTTGTAGCACGAAGACCATTTTCTCTTAATGGGAGAATGAGTGATTCTCTGTGTAAGTCGCTGGACTGAGGATCTTCACAGGCCAGCACTCCATAGCTTGGACAAGTTTACTAAATACAATTGCTGCAGATATGACAAAGGGTATGAGTGAGTGCATGCTTCTAAATTATTTTATTTGAATAAAGGGCTGAAAATTAGCTTATTTGGCAGAAATGGCGACTTTCTCAAAATCTTCAAAGTGCACCAGGAAACATGAAGCTTAGGTGTGTTGTAATTAATTAACGTAAGCAGGAAAACGGAGATGGGAAGTTTCCCCCATCAACGCAATTCGGCACAATTCGTGCAGAAACTCTATTACAGCAAAGCCTGGGGCTTATAAAGTACTTCTGGCTGCGGGAATCTTAAAACCATAAATAGTAACATGTTTACTCCTTTGCCTTTTTAAGTTAGAAAATAACGTAGACTTTTTCCCAAGGTCTCATAGAACCTTAACAGAGCTAAAATTGGCATCGATATCCCTTGATTTTTAACCTTTGCTTAAGAATTTATTCAAAGTAAATTCTGAGTGCCCATTTTACCAAATATTTCTTTAGTTGACTAGTTTTGTTGATATTTTTGTTTCTAGAGTCATTTGCCAGAGGGTGATGATTATGAGCACTGAAACTAAAGATGACCTGAAGAGTCTCAAGTGGAGCAACCAGATACAATTTCAAGATTGTCCTCTTGTCTACTCTGAACCACACCCAGAAAGTAGTCAGGCTCTGAACCGTGTTTACCTCTCTCCTTCCTATTTTGCACATTATTACTGGGATGGCTGCCCTTAACAAAGACAGCTTCAAATAGCCAAGAGGGCTAGAAACGTTTTAAATAAATAAATAAGGCTTTAAGCAGGAGGTAATTCACAAACAATTGACATTTGACTCCTAGGCATGCATTAAGATATGCTCATGTGCCCACAGGCATACATACTCTGCGCCTGGGGTCAGCACCTACTCTGTACACGCAGTCCCAGCTGCCTGCTTTTCAGGGTCCCAGCTGGAGATGAACTAGAGGAAACCAAACAAGAAAAAACTGAACCTTTGAGGGTTGACAGTATACACCAGGATTGGGGATTACTCTGAATCCTTACGAGTGTTTAGAACCTCTAGACTGGTGGTGTCAAGCAGTCGTCCCGTATCAGATGCATGGGAACTCAGCCTGCCAGTAAAGCTTGCCTGGACCTCAGAGAGCAAAGGTCAATCTTTCAACAAGGATTGAGGAAATATTTAGAAACAAGTCATCATTCCATACTAGGAAGTACACAGATGCTCAAAGAGTCAGAAATCTAGGTAATTGGCCACACAGATGAAAATTCACACATGCTGATCATCAGCATCTCTGGTTAGTCTTTGCTATTGCATAAACTAGTTGAAGGGCAACTTCCAAATAACTGTGAACATGTGTGTTTTTCTATACATTTTGCTAGGGAGGCTTCACCTAGTTCAACATCACACAGTATTTAATATCAGGTTACAGATTTAGCCTCTGGGAGAAGATAACAGTACGTTTATCAATATAATACAAAAGCCATTCACAGAAGATCCACATTATACAAGATAACACCCTGAACAACAACCATGAACAAGAAATTATACACCAGAAACAAATCAAATGGCCTTCAACTGGAAAAAGGATAAGCAATCTGTGGTATGTCCACATGGATGTGGTGAGTCCAATGAACTATGACTTAGCAGTCAAAAGGAACAAACTACTGATATACCCAACGACATGGATGAAGATAAAATTCACTGTGCTAAGTGAAAGAAGCCTGACACACAAAAAAGCTACCTACTGTATAATTCCATTTATAAGGCATCCTGGAAAAGGCAAAACTTTAAGGATGGAGAACAGACCAGTAGTTTCCAGAATTTAAGCTTATGAGGGAGTTGATTACAAAGGGCAAAGGTTGACTACAAAAGACAGCACAAAGGAATTGGGGAGAGGAGTGATGAAAGTGTTCTGTTTCCTATTTGAAATGGTAATTACATGACTCTATGTATTTGTAAACCTCATAGACTTCTATACCCCTCCAAAAGTGAATTTTCCTATATGTAAATTAAAAATTATATAAAAAGTGTAACAGCTTCAGTACTTCTTTTTCTCATTTATTCAGGGAGAATTGTCTTTTGAATATATTCCTATTAAACTCTTGCTTACCACTTCAAGAACTTAGCTTCAATGTCACCTCTTCCTTAAAGCCTTCCTGCACTTCTCTATGTCCTCTCATCTTTCCAATTCTTATTTTTAGAGAAATAAACATTACTTACATAGCTAAAACCTAAATGGTTGGAGGATCTCTCTCCGCCAAGAGACAACCTCCATCCTGAAATTGGCATGTGCCCTTCCCTGACATGTTTTTATACTTTTACTATGTAGTTATATACTAACAACTTTTGTATTTGAGGTTTTTAAATTTACTTTAATAAAGATTAATATTACATTAATATCAATTTTAAAATAATTTTTATCCAACATTGCTTTTAAGACAGTCTATTCATTTTTAACTGCTGCAGAGTATTTCACTCTAGGAATATGCCAATATATTGATTCACTGTACTCCAGACAGACATTTATGTTGTTTCTATGCTCCATGTTACCCGGTACTACATTCATTTGTTGTATCTCTTCTCCCTGCAAGAGCATGAGCAACTCCAGGGCAGAAACCCTCCAGAATCCCCGTTTGTCTCCCTAATTTCCAGTACACCTGAGACTCATTGTGCATATAATACGCTTCACATGGAAGATGTTGCTGTGTATGGGGCATGCAATAAACACTCCATAAAAATGTGGTCAGTGAATAAATGCTGACATTATTTCAAATCTTGTGGTCTCTACTCACCACTCCATGGTGTAAGATTTGACGGGGAACTGACTCAATTTTCACTGGGAAGTCTTTTACATATTCCTGTGTCACAGTAAGCATCTATGAAACAAAGTCACTTCACAATTTTCCTGCTTTCTTATTAGAGGATCTCAAGGCACTACACCAACCGCGATTTTCTCCAGTGGCATTTTTCCCTTCATTGTGCCTCAAGGTCAGTTCAGAGCAGCTTTCAAAGCTTGAACACCCTTTACTGGTGGCTGTAAAAGGCCAGTAAGTCAGAGTCTGGATGTAAGTAACAGTAACAACCTACTATTCCCAAGGCTCGTTTTTTCTTCGAGGATTTGATTTTTCTTTGAGGATTTGATTTTTCTTTTCATGGGTCCCGTTTGTGCTCTAAGGGTCACCTGTGCCGCTGGAGGCGCTGCCTTTAAAGGGCACACCTTTAGCAGGTCTCGAGCCATCACTCGCCCCCTCCCCCCAACTCCCTCACTTCTCTCTCTCCCTAATACTACTGAGTAGATCTAATGCTGTTTGATCACATCTCCAGTTCTTCGCGGTTTAAGGAGCTGTGCAGCCTGACGTACAAGACAAATACATACTGCAGCTCTGGGCTTACAAAATCATCTATCATCATTCTGCCTTTGAACGTGACCAGTACACTGTGTTTCAGAGAAATTAATCTGGTGTTTAAGAGGAGAAAGGCATTTCAAAATCAGTCTCCATGCAGAACCTTCCGGCAGACCCTGCAGAGGCATTTTCGCCGCCTTTGGCCTCTGTTCAGCAAGCCTCAAACTTGACCTTCGAGAGGATTTCAAGGGTAGTGCCTTCTTCCCTTTCCCTCGCCTGCTCCAAGAGCGCGCGTAGGCCTCCTTCAGGAACACAGCTGCCGGGGACCAGAGCTCGGAGAACTGCACGTTGAGGCGCGCGGACGCGGCGGGGAAACCGGAGGAGACGCCGGCGGGAGGTTGGGAGGGGACTGAGTTGAGGGAGGAGGGGGCGGGGGGGGCAGGAGAAGACGGAGGGGAGAGGGAGATTATCTGCATATGCATGAGGCACTCGGCACTGCCCCCGTCCTCCGCAGCTGCTCGGGCGGGAGCGGAGGAGGGAGGGGGTGGAGAGGGGAGGAATTAGGCGGGGGCGGGGCGGCAAGAGCGGCTGCTAAAGCGGACGCCGGTTTGGAGAACGGAAGAGGTGATTTGCATGGCGCCTGGTGATTGGCTGGGGGCTGGAGGCCGGGTCTGAGAAGCCGCTACTGAATGGTTTGACGGAGGAAATTATAAGATTCATTTAGCTACAGAAAGCCACAGAGGGCCAGGTCTGCGCAATACGAAGCCTGGCCGCGAGGGGGCGCAATGTCCCATCTTTGTTCTGGTTAAAAGCTGCTTTTCTCTTCTCACCCGCACCCCACCTCCTTGCCTGTCCCCACCCCCCACCACACAGACACGCAGAAAGTGCAGAGAAACCCTGTGATCCAGTCAACTGGCTCTGCCCCGTCTATTAAGAAAGATGAACACTCTTTTCTCTTCCATCTCCTTCATGGGAGACCAGTTTTCATTTCAGATTATCACAGCAATAAATATTCTTCGAGGAATAAAAAAAAAGGCACTTTGCAAAATATAAGAGAATAAATATGAAATGGGTGGATTACAGAGAAAGACAATACATGTAGACAGGAGAATAGGCACACGTATGTAAATATGCACATAATCATCCTGAGAACACAAAATATGGAGGGGGCAGAGACATACAGGAGAGAACACACATCACTCACAAGGTGCTCATAGGCTATCCACACTCCCACACATCCACTGACCAGCACACCACCACTACCACACACACACACACACACACACACACAGTCCACAGAAAAGGCGTCCAAGTGAATTTACACGCAGTGGAAATTCTGAGAAAATCTGAGAGAAGAATTTAAATGGCTCATACCCTCCCCCTCCAAAAATACTCAAGCGGAATGATTCTATTTGCATAATACTAATATATACAGCACGCAGACACAGGCCAAAAAAAAAGGCTCCGTTTGAGGCACACATCAGAGAATGCGTGTACACACACACACACACACACACACACACACACACACATACACAGGCGCGCCCGCGCGCACGCACAAGCCGGCGCAACGGTGGGCGGGACACACCCACAGCCTGTGTCCTCCGCCCACGGGCACAAGCAGAAGATAGATGCCATCGACAGCGCTCAGTGCAGTTTTCCAGAAAACACTAACGCGAGAAAAACATAAAGAAACACACCCTGCTCGGCCACGGAAGCACCGTTAGTGAGCCCAGTGTGTGTGAACACACACAGACATAGACACGCACGCACGCACGCTTTTCAGACAAGAGAGTTGAGCTCAAAGAAATAATGGATGCACAATAGATAACTGAGAGCTAGACTATGTCATCAGCTTAAACAATACTTTGAAATTACTTCAGCCTGAAGATGGCTTTCGGGATGCTCCTGAAAAATCACACCTAAGGAGAAAAAAAAACACATTTTCACTTATTATGCTTTTCCTTTGGTTTCTTTTTTCCCCTTTCTTATTTTTTAAAGACAGGACAGAAGAAGAATCCCCTTTCCCCAAAGGAGAGTACCCTTATTTTTGTTTTGTGAGCTCCTGAACTCTCCAGTTAATTTCCCAGGAAGGAAGGTGCTGGGGAGCGAGCGGTCCTCTCCGCAACCTCCCAGCCAGACGGCACCACAAAAGGCAGTATTACACATTCCAAATAACAAGGGCTGTCTATATATTTACAAATCTGTTCAAATATTTAACCTCTTAACTTGCTAAATATCCCCTCTTTTCCCTTTCTTTCTCTCCTGCGCCCTCCCCTCTCCCCCTTTCTGCACTCTCTCCGCTCCTTTTCCTTTCTCTTTCTAAACGGGCTGGGGACGGGAAGTGCCATTCTGGGGTCCAAAATGTGGCCAAGGGCGCTGGGCTTTGCCTCATCCTCTTTGAATGTCAATTTCGTTTCCAGGAAATTGTTTCTTTGCCAGCCAAAAGATCGGGTTTGAGCCACCAGGGCTACTTTTTTTTTTTTTTTTTTTTTTTTTAGAAGCTTTGATGTTGCCTCTCAGTTTTTTTTTAAACCGTCGCCAAAAAGGAGGGATTTTTATGACCTTTAGAGTTGCCAGTGCCTCCAACGCGGGATGTTTTCCTCGACGTTGTACCTCCAACCCTTCAAGGAACTAGTAGAGTGGCCGCTTGCATAAGTGAGAACCTTCTAAAGACAGCCAGGGAGTTTCAGCACTATTTGGGACCCAACCAAGGCCAGAGGTGAGGCACATGCTTGCCTATGGCAGGAACCAAAATTGGAATGCCACCGTTGAGAATTCCTTATTGCCCAAATCTTTCTTCATGCAGCTAATAAACTCACTCTGAGGGCCAATGTAAAATGTAAAGCTGTATAGCAGTTGGCCTTTAATGCAGCGTAAGTATTAGATTAATCCAAAATCGAGGTGTTCTTACTTTGATGCATAAATGGAAAAGTTGTGCATGAGCTCAGCAGGCAAGGAGCAGGCGACTTGCTAGGGCAGGGATGCTGCCTCCGCCCTACTCTCCAGGCAGGTGACCTGGGTGGACTCGCCTTTGAAGGACCCACAAGCGCCCTTGCCCTGGGGTGTTGCAGCTTTGCCCAGGACTCTGCTGTGATGCAATTTAAGGTGCCCTCAAGGGGGTTTCCCCGTGCCATTCTGGGGTTTTCTTTTCATAAAAACAAAGAATTGCAAGGAAAATCCGGCGCCTTTAAAGTTGACACAGTAAGGGACATTTCTTCTAGACATGTTTCTTCTGGCCTAAAACAACTTTATGTATTTGTTTAGAGGTAAAGGAAAAAGTGAAACTGCAGTTTGGCGAGATAAGGAGATGTATGTCTCTATGTCACATTTGTTCAGTTGACCGTATTTCAATTCACCATCTTCAGATGTTTGTTCTCTGAGGCGCCCTACCCACCAGTGGCCAGAGAGCACCTTAGACGAATTAGCCCTCACCTCGGACCCTATCCCTCAGCACACTCAAGTTGCGGATATACTTCTGAGTGGTCCAAGAACTACTCTCCCAGGGTACCGGCGGGTCGCCGACTCTCCCGAGATGCTAAAATGCGCCCGCCCGCGCGGTAATGACCGTGCTCGAGGCTGTCGGGGCTGGCACGCCACACCAGGGGCACACAGGGCCGCCCAAGCCTTGGGCAAGGGGAAGGCAGAGGGAGGGAGAAGCTAATGTCTATGTACGTTTTAAAAGAGATTTCCTGAAAACTTTTACAGACGCTAAGTAAGAGAAGGCTAAGTAAGTTTAAAAAAAAAGTATGTTTACTCTTTGTGTCAAGCCAGGAAAACGTTGGCACTGGATTATTATGCGGTGTATTCTGTAAAATGCCATCTATTTGCATGACTGTGTGATGGTCAAGACAGTTCTCCCCTCTTGCACAAACCCCTTAGGAAAACTGTGGGCAGTTTGAGTTTTCTAGTTTGTCCCTGATCAGGAAATATATTCATCCGGAGACATTATCTAAATCTGCGAAAGAATGAGAGCTGCTTGTCATGCGTCCTTCGTCTCCAGTAACGTGTGCCACCCAATTAGAAGCAATTTAAGCAATCAAGGCCGTTATGAGAGAAGAGGGTGTTAAAAATAGGTTTCCTGTAGCCTCAGCACTCTAATTCGTAAGAAAATCTAAAATTATATATGTATCATCTCTTTATATAAAATAAATATATAATGTGTCTCCTGTTCTCTCTTTTTTCCCCCATGGTCCCTCCCTCGTCGCCTGCCTTCCTGTTGGGAATTCATGAACAGAAGAGCGGTGTAAAGCTTCGATGAAGAAAAGGGGCTAGGGTCCCTAAAAAGTCTTTGAGACCAAAGGAGAGGATGTAGGTGGGGCTTGGCCCAGCCTTTCGCCGGGCTTCTCGCTGTTGTAACGCCCTTGATAGCGGTTGCTCTCTGACTTCCAATCCGTGGTGGGTGGAAAAATCCCCAAAGTAGTGCCCAGAGAGGGGGGACTCCACTCCTGGAATCGAGCTGTATGACCTCGGGACTCTCGGGGGTCAGGGCTGGCACACGAGGCGGTGGGCTCTGGTCACTCGAAGCAAGTCAGGATAGCTGCTGACACATCATCTTGGGCGCTAGGGGTGCAGACAAAGGGCAAAGAGGACGTGTTGGCGGGGGGGTGGTGTGGGGTGGCGGTAAATTGAACAGGTACATGTTTCCAAACAGAAAAGGAAAAGTAGAAATCAAAAAAGTAAATCAAAACAAAAGCTAGACCGCAAGCAATGTCCTCCAGCATAAGCAAGAATGCAGAACTAGGGGGTGCCACTTCCCACCCATTTCCCGCGTTCTCACCCGGCGGGCGCTGGCGAGGGGAGGACTGGACCAGGGGCCGAGTTCGCGAGTGGCAGACACGCGCGCCTCCTTCCCGTCCCACCGAGCCTGCCCTTCCCAGCACTGCGATTTGAGAGGCAATTGTATCCTCTCCGGCTCTCCCCATAGTGCTGAAGAGAGCCAGACAGAGGGGGTCAGGAGACGGGCACAAGTTGACAGAACTTCCAGGAAGTGAAGGGCCAATCTCGTGCCTCCTGCGGGCGACGGGTCTGGAGTCTTTGATCCCTTTGGCTACGCTGGCCCATGTTCTCTGGAAGTGAGTTCCAACGCCCAGAATCTGAACCCTGAAACCTGGCAGGGCGTAAGGGGCGGAGAGAAGTCGCACCCTGAGCCCAGAGCAGCAGGGTGCACCCAGGGTGACAGGAGGTGGCTCCTGCCCTCCACGAGCGGACACCAGCTGTCTCCAGGGGGCTGACGGCCTCCAGAGTGGGAATTAATCACCTGGCGGTAACATCCTTCAGAACCCAGTCTTCTGGAAGGAGCTTAAGGTCAAAACAACATTCCCTCCCTAAAGCTTCTAAGGGTAGAGGATGAATGAAGAGTGGATGGTTCTAGTCTCAAAAGTGCCAGTTTTTCAAAACAAAAGCAGTTCCACAGGGGGCAGCGATGCCTCAACAGGACAAGCTGAGGATCAACGTCTGGTTTTCTCAGAGTGTGAGCCACAGACCAACTGCCCGGCAAGCCCAGGCAGGTGCCTGGGCCCCTCTCCACCCCAAGGCGGTGCTTCACAGAAGGGTCCAATACACAGCTATGAAAATACTGCAGTATTAAAATCCTTCCTAATAGCAGCCAATTTATTTCCTATTTGTTCTGCTTGTTGGTATCTGATTCATGAATTGAAGCCATTTAATTTTTAACAAATTGATCGATTTAATAATTGAAAAAGCATTTCTGTTTTCAAATAATCTTCCCTGGAAAGCAATGTTGAAATTTTTTCTTGAATTTAAAGCTTCATGAAAATTGCTTTCAAAATTCTTTGAAAAAATAAATACACTGTAGTTTTTACAATTGAATTAGAAATAGGTGACATTTTAAAAATGTATAGATGTTAAGAATATTTGTTCGAGTGAAGTCTTCCGATTTAATAAAGTTATAAGCATTTCTTAATTTAATTTCTCCTTTTGCTACATAATGCCCTAATATGTTGGGGTAGAAATTAGAATAGATATTATTCACAAGCAACGGTACATTTTTAAAAGTTAAATTTGTCCTTTACTCTGTTCATATAGCAGTTCGAAAGTTTAGTACACATACATACTTACATGCATAGAATATAATATAGCATTTTCTCTGCTATAAATTAGCTAGGTGAACTTGATTAAGTCTTTTGTCCCTACTGGGTCTCATTGTTAATTTTGGAAAATAAATAACCTACAGTTCAAAACTGTACAGTTTATGACAGATTTCACTTCATTATATTTTGCAGTTACATAAAATAGTAAGACAGTTTTAATCTCAAAATCAATATTTTCCTATTTTATACAATTAGCCTTATTTAAACTGTCTACTTTATGTAATACTCCATGTTTTAACTGCTAAGAGGAACTCCTAGCCTGATCCATCAACCCTAAACGTCTAACCATTCACGAATGCACAGGAAGGATCATAAAGAATTTTGTATTTTTATGCATATATCTACTTTTCTGTAAATGAGGGCATGTCTTTCACGAAATTTCTGAAGAGATTCACAATTCTAAAAGTTTAAGAACAACTGATCTATACTGGAAGCATTAATAAGCAAAAACACTACCAACAAAGCATCTGCATTCCTTTGCACGCATGGAAGGATTGGTTCCTACACTAATTTAAAGGCGCCAAATGCTCAGTGAACTTCTACAATAGCACTCCATCTACTTGTGGAAATGAGGATCTCAGGAATGGTGTTATCTAGAAGATCTGTGCATCCCTAAAAAAAGCTTAAATCTTTTTCTCTAGCTATTTAAGTCAGTGAATTAATGCCTTTGATAATACAACTTTCTCTGGAAGACAGTATAGATTTCTGCAATTATAAGAATCAGAAACTATGTAGAGAATATGTTCTCTGAGAGTGACCTTGAAGTTATCTTTTCCAGCAGTAATAGTCTTTCCTCAGTTCTCTGCGTCTTCTCCCTCCATCCTTCCACTATTCCCAGTACTCAGCCCACATCTAAGCCCATTCTTCCGGGCTGACACAGCTTATTTAGTCTGAGCAACATTTTCAGTATTCATCAGCAGCAGATTACTACAATGAATATTTTTTTCAGTTTGGCCCCAAGTCTATGAAATTAATTTCTATTTTGACAATTACAAGACTTCCCTTGAAGTATCAGTGACTGCACAAGCCATACACAGATCAAGTGTAGGTGCTCGATCATCTGAAGGGGGTTGGGTTATGTTTTCTATTGGAAAAAGGTATTAAGTGATTAAACTGTGCCAGCTGACGTAGCACTTTGATCAAGCCCTTTTCTTTCCAAGCAGGCACAGGGATAGTCAATCCCTGGCCCTGAAAGTCCCCAAGGAAAACTTGGAATGTTTTAGGAAATCATGTTTGCAATTACAGCACTGGCATTTTTCTTCTTATCACAGAATAAAAGCTGAATACCATCTTTGAAACTTTACCTTTTTTTTTCTTTTAATTTCAATAAGCTGCTTAAGATCCTCTTGCATTCATTGACAGGATTTTTGGCACCATTCTGCTGCACTAGTCCACAATCATTTAATTGTTAAATGTTAACAGATTACAAGTGACTTAACAGAGGCACATTTAGAATTCTACACACTATTATCTTAATTCCTACCACAGCCAGTACTCACACAAGACAGAAATCAAATACCAATTTAGGTACCATATTACCTGCCTTTTTGCTGGTATGTCTTCACCTTATTCCTATCAACATACCTGGCACATGTTTCAGAGAACAAGTGAATTAGTAACTGAATGAATAAATATGCAGGGTACCTAATATCTGACTGTTCAGAACCAAAGAAGTGGCAGATTTGGAGTGATTCCTATATTGGGTCCTTATTATTATAAGTGCTCATAAATGAAAAATACAAAATGAACACAATAAAATACTAAATACATGTCATAAATCTGAGATAAAATTGTTAAGCATTCATTATAATAAAATTCTTTTTAAAAGTCTCCTGACTGATGGAAATGGGGAAAGTAAAATCTAAACTTCATTGGGAAAACCAGAAGGTTACCATGTCAGACATTGTTCTTATTGTTTTGTGTGGATGATCTCATTCAATCTCCCAGGAAAACCCTCTGAAACATGGACTATTATGCCCATTTTACAGGTGAGGAAATTCACTGCTCGGCATCATATGATGCTGATGACTGGTATATGCTGGGGCCAAGATTCAAAAAAAGGCAGTCTGATTCTAGAGACAGAGCTCTTAACCATTAGACAGGACCTCACACAAAACAGTGTTAAATTGATGCTCACAATTTGACACAACATTGTAGAATGACTATAACTCAATAAAAAAAAAGTTTAAAAAAATTGATGCTCACATAATTCGTTGAAAGAAGTATAAGAACATGGAGAAATCTCAGAAAAATAGAGGGTGTTTGTTTCCAAGAATCCAAGGATTACACTTACATTGCAAAAGGCAAATAAACAGACAGGTATGTTGGTAGGTAGGTAGGTAAATAGGTAGGTAGGTAGGAAGATAGATAGATAGATAGATAGATAGATAGATAGATAGATAGATAGATAGATAGATAGATGGCAGCATAACATGAACTGTAGTCAGGTGAGCTGGATTCACATCCTTAACTCCCCGTTTTTTGACTGTGAGACCTTGGACCAGTTACCTAACCTCTCTGAGCCTCACTTCTTCAACTGTAAAATTGGCAGTGAAAATACTAACCCCACAGAATTTTAATGAACAAACATAATGGATGCAAAGTACTTGATATAAAATAAGTACATAATAAATATCAGTTATTATTATGTGGGATATAAAAGATTGAATTGGATCCTAATTGCAGCTGTTTTGAAAATTTAAATGCCAATATTCAGTTAGGTTAGGCTCCCCTAGTTACTTTCACAACATCCTCACCTCAATTTTTTCCATTCTGATATTTTCAGAGAACGTTTCTGTTACACTAAATATGAAATCAGTTATGTTCTTTGTATGTCAGAAATAAACTTGCAAACAATCTCCCAGCTCCCCACTGAAAGTACTATCTTGGAAGTGTTAAGAATGTCTCATCTGGAGGAGGCCTGAAATATGAGGAAGATTTGTGCCAGGACATGAAGAAGCTTGAAATGAGAGTAGACAGTCTTTTTAATCTGGTCATTAATTTTCTTCTGAGAGGAGCTCTCTCTGTCCCTTACTAACTTATTTATTTATGATTATAGATTTATTATATTTAATTATATATTTCTATAAAATTTTTAACCAAAGTAAAGCATATACATGGTTTTAAAAAATACTATAGAATGACTTAAAATGAAAAGCCAATCTCCTGCCCAGACTTTCTCTATTTCCAGTATAGCCCCTCATAAAGAATCACATGTTTTAAACTGTTTCTGATTGTTCTTTCTTAGGATACCACCATATTGTTAAATAATAAGTTTTTACATCTTTTTTGTTGTTGTTTATTAATTTTGGACGGTCATAAATTTCCTACCATGGGAATGCAGATACAGGTTATCTGTACTACTTCCCACACATTTCCCCAATGTAGTTTCATCACTATTTTTTAGTTTCTACATTGTTTGCCTTTTTAATTCTAATACATTTTCACATGTATTTCTTGATGCAACAACCTCAGATAATATCCTTCGACTTCACACTTTCACTCTCCTCTCATCTTTCACCACCCAAATAGCATTCTTTGTATTTTGTATTTATCTTACCAAAATTGGTGACATTACACTTTTTTTAATTCATAGTTTATGAACATTTTTATAAGTTGAATATAAAATTCAAAATCGTTTTAAAATTGTTGTGACAATGTAAATATTATTTATTGTACAACCATAGTTATATTTTCTCTTATACAGCTTTTTGTTTTTCTTGGAGCTTCCTATTACTTTTTTTTTTTTCTTTTTTTTTGAATTATCTGTCTTTGTTGCCTCCGTAAGTTTTACAGATCCTCCAAGATGGTATAAAATCTTTGGAATCTATTCTGTCTAAAACCTCCCTCCATAAGCCTCTCCTTTTCTGCTTCAGTGTTGACAAATTTCTCTTCAAGCTATCTGCACAACTGCCAAGCTGAGACACCCCTTCATTACTTTCCGAGGTTGTAGCCAATGTTTTCTGCATTGGATCTCATGTCATGCTTTTTGTATTACTCCTTCCACCTCTACCCATTTTGCTCAAGTAAACTCCTAAGGTTTAGCATGTAGGAAACAATTTTTCTGAGTCCTTTCTTGTCTAAAAATGTGCTTTATTCAATTTTCACACTTTATTGATAATTTGGCTGCATGTAGAATTCTAGGTTTAAAGTATCTTCCCTCAGAAATTTTAAGACATTAATTTAGTCTTTTACTATGGCTGGTGTGAAGACTGATCCAATCTGATTCTCATTCATTCCTCTGTGAAAGTTAGTTTTCCCCCCACTGCCTTTTAGAGTCTTCTCTTTATCCTTAGTGTTCTATAAATTTAAATAATGTATCGAATTTGAGTTTGCATTTATTCATTGTTCTGAACATTCAGTGGATGCTTTAGTGCTAATTTCTCATGGCCTTCAACTCTAGCTTCTCACTTTAGTCTTTTTCTTTTTTTCTGTTTCTGAAATTCCTATTTGTTGAGAGTTGGTCTTTGAGATTAATCCTTCCCCCTTGCATTTCCATTTTATTTTCCATTTATCTTTCGACTTGTTTTACTTTCTTTTAAATTGACTTAATCTTATTGTTCAACCAATTGATTTTCTAGTTTGATAATCACATTTTTAAATACCATGGGCACTTACTTGATCTATAATTTCTTTTTTAGAGCATCCTATTCTTTTTTATAGCATCCTGTTCTTATTTTACAGATGCATTGTTTTCTCACCTTTCTGTGGTATAAATTAGAATTTTTAAGGATTTTTTTGTTGCTGTTCTTCCTAAATTTTCTGTTTCCTTCAGAATGTTGCCATCAACCTGTCTGTCTGTTTTTTTTTATGACTGGTTTTCGTGGCCTTTTTCACTCATATATGCTGGCTTTTCTCAAAGGATGAGAGACATTTGTTTCTGTTTCTAACTAGGAACTAGTAAAATGGCTGACTGGTAGCTCTCTAAAACACTGGTAGGATCCTATTTACTGGCAGTTCAATAAATGAAATGTGATTGGGAAGCTGGCCATTTTACTGAAGAACAGACACTTGCCATAATTCAAAGGCCTTGTTCTAGGGTGTCACGGCCTACACAAACTTCCCTAGAGCCATGCTGATAACGACTCCTGGGAAGGCCCTTTGTTATATTTGCCTGAGAAATGGTACAATTTCCTGCACTCTGTAAACTGGGGTAGGGGCTTTTGATAGTATCATATATAACCAATTAAGTGCCTGTTTTTAGTCACACATCTCACTTCCATCCTCTCTCAGACATTCTAAGTTCTGAGCCTTCTAGGGTTCCACAGGGCAGACTGGCCCCTCTTTGCCTGCGGTCACCTCTGCATACACTCTAGGTAGTGGTTGCTTCTTCACTGGTACATCATTTGCTGCTCATCCAATATTTTTCAATTTCTAGAACTTTTCAAAATCTCTCCTTTGCTGTTAAGACTCCTATGTTCTTCATTTTATACGTTTAAAGATGGTTTTCTGTAATTCATTAATATTTTAGGAGGTTAGACTGCCATATTGAACAAGAAGCTTAGGTTTAAAAATTTGAAACTCTTTTTATATCATTTATACTTTACTTCTTTGATACTACACCTGATTTATTGCTTTTTATTGGCAGTTTCCAGTCAATCATGAACCTGAGTTTAATTTAGAGTGTAAACTGGAAAGAAAGTTAGTTCTAAGACACAATCTTTGATGATTTAAATGACCAAACATAACTCTTCTCTTTTCAAATTTATGCTTCATAATATGAAATGGATATGAAATATTTATTTCTAGAGGGGGTCCTATGTTAATGTTAAAAGCCTGGAAGGGACAATGTTGGATTTATTGAAATTTATTTATACCACACAGCTTTTCAAACGCTACCTGAAGAAACTAAAAAATTCTACTTGTAGCAAAAGCATTCACACCAACAGCTAACATTCCTTTACTAGGCAGATATAAGTTTGCTTAGCAACAAACACAGAATATTAGATCCTTCCTCAAAAGTATCCTCAGTACCATGACAATGATCACGGCATTATACTTGATACTGAAAATGATACACATTCTTTGACCCTCGTTCTTTTACTCACTTTATAGATCAGCTCCACAGAGGCGGTGGTCATGTCTATTTTTCACCACTGCATCTCCAGTGCCTAGCATAGCTCTTGAACATTGTGGTCAATTGATAAACATGAATCAAATAAATGCTGAATGAACTATGTGTCCAGACGAGGTTTTAAGACTGACAATCAGTTTTGGGAAATTATGTGTATTAAGGTATATTAAGAATAAGAGTCTGCAGTGTGTGATAAATGTCACAGGGGTCACCTAAGCAAGTACAACAGGAGGCATTCAAAGGAGGGAAAGATTGTTTTAAGTCAGGATGATTGCAATATCAAGCAAAAAATGAGGGACAGGATTTTGAAAGGTGGACATGAGAAGGAAAGAGCTTTACATGGAGTAAAGGGTTTAAGTCAAAATAATATCTAGCCTATAAAATGCTTATAATCATTCAATACATTTAACTTAAAAAACAAAAGCCTGATCTACAGAATTCAAAAGTCAAAGTTTCATCAAGAAGTACTGAAGGCAGATCAGATCTTTCTTGGATCAAAGTTACTGAATAGACATGTAGACATAATCATCTTGGTATTATAAAACCACATTCTTGAGGCAAAGTTAAAGAGCTTCATACTGTATCTGCTTGGCTTTGGAGTTGAATGAAAATATACTACTAATTCAATATGTAAATATCCCCTACTTCTGGTTGTTGGTCTGCTTAGGAAAGAAGGACAAATATCTCTCATTCCTAATTATTTTACCAAGTTCTGGAAGTTTCAATTTGTAGCCCTCAAATTTTCTTAATGAAAACAGAATGCCTGGTTATTTTAATGCTTTGTTTACAAATATTCAGGTACTTGCATTTTAATCAAATAAAACACAAAGTGGATCAGGCAGAACTAAATGAATCTGGCTGAAATCCCCCAACAGAACACTGTGTGGGACAGATCGTGACATTCATGGTGGGTGGGTGCACACACTTAACAACAGTTTCTTATCTGGGGTCCCCTTTGGAGCAGAGTTGGGAGTCAACGTCAATTCGAATTTCCCTGATAAGCGAAAGCAGCATCTCAAAAAAGACAGGGATACAAATGACTATCTGGAAAAAGAAAGTAAACAAAGAAAGGAGAGGAAATACAAAAAACAAGTAATAACATGGTAATAATAGTCAAGCACTCTACATTCTTTACACGTATAAGCTCATTTAAGGAGAGAAGAAGGAAAGCAGTAAGGGGGGAAAATAAATTTATTTTCCTAGAAAGTTCTGATCTTAAAATGACACATAATCTTCCCACTCTTGTCCTTGAAGGTGTAGGATGACCTGGACTCTGCCTTAGCATAGTGTGGCTAGAAGGCTTGGATCTGGTCAGAAAACAGTCTTGCTTCATATTTTACATGACAAAAGAGTCATTCACTGAGGTATTCACAGGAAACTCCACCAAGACAGCCAGACAGGGAGAAATCCTTAGTGCCTTTAAATTTGGGGAGGCTGGGCACCCAAATTAATTATATTAATAAATCTCAATGCAAATTCTCCATTTCTTACACATAAAAATTAGAATTACATGTTGCTTTTAAATAATATTTATCAGCTATATTCTAAATATGAAGTTCTCTTCTAAAAGGGAGACATCATGCTCTTAAATAGAACGATCAACAACATGGTGGTAAAAAAGCATACTGATGAGTTAAGAGTCTTGCAAATATGGAACCTCAGCTCTGGCAAGAAGCATCTGTATGAGATAACCACATGGACCAAGGATTTTCAGATACTCTTTATATTGCCAAATACTCACGTTCTAGGCCATGCTAAAGGCCACGATCTCCCGACCCCACTGCTGAATTGGTTATGCCTTTGAACTGACTTTCATGCATTTAGCTTTTTCTGATTGAAGATTAGCTTCTCCTAATGAACTAGCTGAGCTTTACAATCCTAGTTCTAAAGAAATGAAATGCTGTGCCATTTATAGCCATCACATGGAGAAGTCATGTACTACACAGGACATCTCAGCTGCGTAAATCCATTTTAAAAGGCAGAATTATATACATGATTATATATGTGCTTTAGTGGAACCCCACATTACAAGTCAATATCTAAACCACCTGTTTATTTTAAATTTCAAAGATTATGCCTTATCTTTCATATTTTACATAAGCAGGACTTACTGTTGCTCTAAAACACGCAAATCAAAGTCAGCAAAATAGTGGAAGCTGATGGCAAAGCAGCAAAAAAACCCATTAAAACCTGCTTTTACAGAGTTTCCAACTCTCTCAAAAGCACCAGCTTTTTAAACATTAGTCTCTGTGTGTCTCAAAGGGACTAAAAGTCATCTTCTCATCTCGCAGTGTCTACGCCACTTTGCCCAGTCTTATCCCACTTACTTTCCACTCTACATATGTCTAAACCCATTCAGACACCAGTAGTCCAGTAGTTTTTCAGACCAATAGTTTAGAATTCTGGCAAAGCCAAATGACAACAGAATCCTGCAATGGAGTTTGCAGCATTGCCAAAATTACACCCACGTGTGAGTGGTTCTTCTGTGGCACGCGGGTCTCCAGAACAGAAGCTCTGCTGCTGTTAGCAATGGAGCATCTCTGGGCAGGAACATTCCGAGCCCCAACCTGTATAGGAGCGACACCTGGGAAGATTATGAGAGCATTTGCAGGCTGTGCATAGTACTAAAAGCTCTGCTGAATCGTTCCACTGCAGCTCTAGTCAGTAACAAATTGAAGCACTTTATAAAATTTGTAGCTCTTCAATAATTTTGAATCACTTTAAAGTGCTCATGCTCCAAACCATAAAGTCTTTCTTAACCACTGCAAACGTATAAAAGGCACATCATCAAAATGACAGTAATCAACTCCTTCAATTTTAGGTGTGAAATTGTTCTGTGTTTTTTCTCCTTGTTTTTGTTGTTCACCAAGTGCAAAAAAAAAAAAATGGTCATAAGGACACAAGGTACAAAATCTCCATTTTTTTAATAGCACCAAGTAATCAAAATTCTAAAATGTTCTTGAATGAAGAAATATTTGATTTTAGGTAAGATCCTCTAATGGGTCTGTGTATGTGTGTGTCTCTGTGTGTGTGTTAACATCTGTCCAGGGTTCTAAACGAACAGAAAGAGGCCAATCACAGGTATAAAGAAGGATTTTGATGCAAGTCTTTGGGAATGCCCTCGAAATAATATGCTTCATGTTATCAGGGAAAGTAAGAGGAGAAATGGCAAAGGAAATGGGTTATGTACTTTATAGTGTGTGAATTTCTTTTTGAGTTAAAATTAATTTCCTATGGCTTAAACCACTAACTTGAAAAGCACTAAAACTGTCATGGTGACACAATTTTCTAGTTTGCTTTTGTCTTTAAATGACTGAATTGATCCCGTTCAGACGAGATCCTTCTAGCTAATAGATTACTATCAGCCCTGGTTCAAAGTTGTCCACAACCAAACCAAATAAGACCATGCCTTAGTTCTTAAGTGAAGGTGTCACACCAAGCCAGTGTAATAATGTCTTCCCTTTCCTGGGACAGCTGGACATTATCTTAGAAATATTCTATGTCCATTTTTAGCACATCTCAAATTTAGTTCACTTGATAGCATACAAAATAATGAACGTATTCTTACAAATTTAAGGCTGCGGTGACACACATCACTTCCCTCACTGCTCTACTGCACCCTAGTTGGCAGAACTAGTCACATGGCCCTGCCTAACTGCAAGAGAGCTGGAGCAATGGAGAGCACTTACAGGTCTGGGAAGCAGTAATTATCTCTGCCTAAAACAGAGCACATATACCCCACTGATATTTTAAATCATATCAAGTGTGCATACAGAGCTTACTCTCTAGTCTAATGTGATCTTTTTTTTTCCCAAACATAGCATGCATTCAAATTTATTTTGTCTTCCTATATTTGTACAGTTTGTAAAATGAAGAGCAGGTATTTTTCTCCTCTAAACAAGAACTCAAATTTATAAGGGCAAAACGTAAGCAAGCTTTTATTCTTTTGAGTCCCAGTGTGCAATGAACTGTGTCGTTGCCCAAATTCATGTTGAAATCCTAACCCCCAACGTGATAGTATTGGAGGTAATTAGGTCCTGCAAGTGGTATCCTCGTGAATAGGATTAGTGCACTTAAAAAAAGGCCTCAGGGATCTCTCATCCCCACCTCCCCTGGCCACCCTCAGCATGCCCTAAGCCACAGCTCAAAGACAGCCGTTGGCATTGCCAACAGGAGGGCACTCTGATCTCAGACCACCAGCCTCCAGAACTATGAGAAATAAATTTCTGTTTTCCTGATTTTATATATAAGCCTCCACCCAGTCCATGGTATTCTGTTATAGCAGCCCAAACAAAGACACAGCAGGAAAGCAGCAGATCTCTGGCTGCAGGCTCAGGCTTCTTCTCACCACAGGTAGGCTGCTGTACACACCAGTGGTGTGGAAGGGCGATGGATCTTGTTTCAAAATCTGTGGATCCTGAAGAAATATGGCCCTTCCTTGTCTAATCAGGGAAGGAGTACAGCCTTCAGTACCTCAGCGGGTGCAACAGGCTTGGGCCACTCAGGAAAGAGGGCCCTCAACTATTGTCTATTTACAAGCCTGCTGAGTGTAGATCTGGCCAATAACAAGAAGCTGACTTGCCTAAACCCAAGCAATCTATCATTGCTATGAAAATATACAGCTAACAAGCCAAGAACACACATCTCGCACGTGGTATTGGTACCTCGATTTAAACGTGGATAACCCAGTTTCTTCAGACAACTTTGTATTTATGGCTTAACATACTTCAACTAATTTGAGGGACATTTCAATAACAGGTAAAAACCTCTTTTCAAAGCAGCATTTGGATTTGGGCTTCTGAACCCAAAAAAGGATCAGCAGAGGGCATTTACCAACCCCAAAACATGAAATTTTTCTTGATCACAAAAGAACGTTGATTTCACAAGGCTAATACTTGATGCAGAACGGACCGAGGTAGTAAAACTGTCCCATGTAAGTGAGTTTCTGTGTGAATTAGTGTGAACCTCAGAACGTGGTAGGAAACAGCTATTATCCAAGTTGCAGAGCGCTCCAGCGGTTCTCAAACAGGGGAAGGTTACCTTCCTAGAAGGCAGCTCGAAGTGTGAAGAGTTCTTTGTTTTTGCTTTTTAGTTACCCCAAGTTTTTTTTTAGCAGAGAGTCTTTGGTGGCAATAGAGAGTGTGGAGTCAGGGCTACCAAACATCTTGCCGTGTGTGGGACAGTCCTCCAATAAAGCCATTTACTGCCAAAAATACTGAGCTAAACAAATGCAAAAACTTAATGATAAAAGAAATCAAACTGGGACTCTATTCCTCTTCTGACGCAGCAGAACTCTCCCTATCACAAAGCCAGAGAAACGCAGATTAGTCTGGAGGGAGACAAAATGCATCAAGAGATGGGAGAGACTTGAGACAAAAGCCAGTAACATCTTAAGTTAGTTTTTAATCAGACATTTAAAAAGTCATCTTTGATCACACCCTGTTACTGCACAGAGGCACCAGATGGGCTGAGCAAGGTAGGCATCCAGCCCGGGAAGTGGGGGAATTGCCATGGTTATCAGTATAAATTGGTGGATTTGAAAATAAATATAATTGCATATGTGTGTATGTATGTTTTCATTTGTGTGTGCGCACTCATTCTCATATTTTCCACAGCTCTATCCGCTGGCCAGTGAGAGGACTTGGGAACAGTGACAATCTAAAAACAACAAACAGAACTAAATGCTCAACTCATGGTTTCTAAATGCCATTTTTCAAGAAAAGAAACCAGGATTTCTTAGAGAAATGATAGATCCCAGGATAGGGAAAGTATAAGATGAGTCTGGAATATCCTGCTGTGCCAGAAAGTAAGGAAGAGCTCAGGGACCTGTAAAAAGATAGTAGATGCCAGCTTGAAGGAACCTCCTCTGGCAACATCTGGGACAATATGAGTATCAAAATAAGTAATGATGGTAAAAGGTAATGACTCATTTAACAAACATGGGTCCATATAATTTAAAGAGTGAATTACAAGTTTGGTGAGGACCAGGATATTTATATTGCTTCAAGGTCCCTCGCCACAAAATTCTTGTTGATTACAAAATGATAAAAACATCTTTACGGTGGCAGACACTGCCTTAATCAAGGATGGCAGGGAACATGATATCAGTAATTGTGTCAGCTGATGGATACGGAGAGGAAAGCAAGACTCCACTTCTCTAATAATCCTACCAAAGGTGAATAACCTGAATTTACTCATAAGGAAACAGACAACTCCAAATTGAGGGTCCCTCCATAAAATAACTGGTGTATAGTCTTCAAAATGGTTAAGACCATGAAAGCTAAGAAAAGATTAATGAGCTACTTCAGATTAAAGGGCATGATAACTAAACTCAGTGAATGACTCTGCAGTGGATCACGTACTGGACATCACTGGGACAACTGGCGAAAACTCACCGCGGGCTAAAGTTTAGGTGGAAGTCATGTATCAATGTCAAATTTCTGATTTTGATGGTTTTATTATTATTTAGGAGAATGTCTTTGGCAAGGAAAAACACTGAAGTGTTACTGTGTGAAGGGGCATTTTGCGTGCAATGTACTATGTTCAGCAAATTTTTAAAAATGTCCTTTGTATACGGTACTTGAAACTTTGATGTAAATTTGAGATAGCTTCAAAATAACAGTGATAATAATGTTTTTTTAAGGGTTTGTTATAAATCAGGCTGTTTGCTAAGTCCTGGGGATATAGGAGTAGGAAAAAAACCCTCAGTTCCTGCCACTTAGTGCTTATAGCCTGGCAGGGAAATCAAGAGTTGAACCAGTCATTTTAAGAGCAAGAGAGGAAGCTGTCGAACTGTAGAGATTGAAAGAAGGTCCCCTCTAAGAAGGTGATCTTTATGCTAAGGATGCAACGATGCTTAGGATTTGCTGGGTGCTGGGTGAATGAGTGTGTGTGCTGTGGGGCATCGAGATTTTGGACTCTGACAATTGGATACCACTGGTATGATACAACCCTGTAAAAACCACCAGACATGCAAAGAAACTGATTATTTATGATGCCCACCACCAACGCCACAGAGCTTTAAAGTACAGATACCAATAATTTAAGCTCTTCAATAAATGATTAAAATGAATTGGAGGTATCATTATTGCTAAAAGGTATAAAGACTACATTAAATTTCAAAAGGAAACTATGCTATAGCATCTAGATTTTTAAATAGCTCCTTCTCTCAAAGGAATTCAACATATTTTCACTTACTAGTTAATTTTTAAGCATGATAGTTAGGAAGTAGTTTACCTCTACTATTTTACACTCAGGAAAACTGAGGCAAATGACTTGCTCAAATTCACATAATTTTTAAGATGTAGGGCCAGGACTATGTTTTAGTTTTTAAAGTTCCACTCCATTGTTTTATTTTTAACTACTTACACTGAAAAGATATCAGCCCTATTCTCATGGCATGAAAAAGAGCAAAACATTTTATACTCTTTTCATCAGAGAAATGTATTTATAAAGTACGAATAGCGCTGAGTACTCAGAAATATGGAATTACTTTACTCAGTGTCAACTTGATTATTTCTCCTCTATAACCTCACTCTCCTCTGCCCAAGCTCTTTTACTTTTTGATGGCTAGTCTAGAGAATTTCAGACTTTCCCCTTTGCAACTCATTCTCAAACAGAAATGAGCTCCTATCTCAATGATTCTTAATCTACTTTTAGTCACAGATCTCTTTGAGAATTTGATGAAAGTTATGAACTAATTTCTCCTCAAAATATTTACACAGGAATATTTGCATGAAATTTTAAGGAGTTTGTTGAGCATCCTGCCTTCTCAAGGCCGTTCATGTACCTCAGATTATGAAGCCCTGATCTTCTGTGCATCCGTCATCGATCATTTCAATTTTAGTTTTGTGACAACCCTGCATGGAAGGCATCATTATCATCCTAATAAAGCAGAGGAAATGGGACCACATGAAGTGGAAGGGCTGGGAGTGGAATCAGTGTCTTTGCTTTCCTAGATAGCCCTCCAGACTCACCCAACTAGATGTAAGGTCTTCATCCTTCCAATCAGCTCCTTCCACATGCCAAATCTGTTTACCACTTTCCCAGTTATCGGAGAAAAATCAGGCCTAGGGAAGCTGCCATATCTCTCAGGAGGCTTACAGAATTATTATTTTAATAGTTATCCTCTTACTATGTGGTCTTTGGGGGCAGTTTCCTAAAAACTGGCCTAACTTCTAGGGTCCCTGGAAGCTACTTCAAAAAGTTCCTCTGTTAGAAATGGTTCTTTTGTCCAGTTTCTGTCCGTAACCACCAGACTGATGATAATTAGGGCTACCTTGTAGGTAAGAATGTGCAGGTGAAAGGATCTAGGGAAGGAAAGACTGATTCCAGTCCCAGCCCTTCCACCTCATGTGGCCCTGTTTCCTCTGCTGTATTAGGAGGGTAACGATGCCTTCCATGCAGGGTTGTCACGAAAAAATTTGAGAACAGAACTACCACATGGCCCAGCTATTCCTCTTCTGGGTTTTTATCCAAATAACACAGAAACACTGGTTTGAAAAGATATGTGCATCCCTATGTTCATCACAGCATTATTTACAACAGTCAAGATATGAGAACAGCCTAAGCACCCACTGATGGATGAATAAAGATATGGTATATAAATATGCAACGTAATATATAAACCAATGTTACCTCAATTTAAAAATAAAAATAAAATAAACAAAACTGATAAATTAGACAAAAAAAGTTTTAGGAAAGGAATTCTGAGACAGATCATCTATTTTTTTCCTTCATCTTATAAGCATTCCTGCTCAAAGCAAATTTATAATTCAGATTCCCAGACTTCTACAACAGTGGCTTAAATAATGTTTCATATTGTTATCTCCATATATGTCATTCTAGAATACATCTTTTCTTTTCAATATTATTCCAACTGCTAGATTTGAAGTCTCTGCCTTGATTGCTCTTTACATTATGAATATTGATATCCCATAACATTTTGATTTTAACATTTAGCCATTCAGCCTCACAAACTCCAACTTTCAAGGCAGCTTTTGTCCTTCACTAAGTTTTGCCTAAAAATCAAACTTACATTAATCCTTAACAAAGCATTTACCATACTGTATGGCAATCATGTCTCTCAAATAGATTAGAAGCCACTTTAAGGCAAAGGCTGTCTTGCTCACATTTATATGCACAGCACACATCACAGTGGCAAATGGTAACTACTAAACGTTTGCTGGGCAAACAAATGCACATCTGAATAATGGATACACATCACTAAAACATACACCGAGTTCACAGAGGTATGACTAATAATGAGAACACTTGAAAACTTGTCCTGCTTTTTTAATGTTAACTGTTACCACACAAGCTAACAGCAGCTGTAATAGTTGATGGGGGTTTAGATTATTTTCAGATAACCTCAAAAGATTAGTCAGTGGAGTTTTCGACCCATGTAATCTAGGAAGGAAAAAACCCCAGCTCACTCCACCCTAAAACCTGCAATAAGACCCCAGGATTAACCTTTTTGGGCTTCATTATGGAGAGATTTCTACCACTCACCTTCTGAGTCCATTGTCCTGAGGTGCCATACTCTTCAGTCTTCATTTTCTACTTCGTTGATAAGAGCTCTTTTCTTGGATTCTGAACGTTGGAAGACACTGGCATTACCTTTCACCACGGGATGTCAGATGAAACTGTGAGAATCTTTGCTTTTATTCTATTTGGTTCTTCTGCTTTTATCTCCTTTGCTCAAGAGTGCCAGAAAGTATCAGAAACCCATGTAGACTCTTAAAAATATGCTGAGGCAGATGTAAGAGAAACACCATAAAACAACAGTATTTTGGCTCTACCCAGGAGGAAGAGCAAATGTCTGTGAGACTTTTCAGGAACTGAACTGGTAAAGTCTATGGCTCTCAGACTTTTTATTTCATTGAATGCTCATTTATGCATTCATTTATTTCACTAATAAACTTTTCATTGTAGTAGTGTAAGTAGCAGACCAAATCTAGTATTAGCATCATTTCAAAGCAAAAGATATTTTAACGTCGCAAACTCTAGAAACAATCTTATTTTTTATAAGTCTTTTAAACTGTATCCATGTAGCTTCATGAAAAACATATTACATTGTCCGTTACATTCAGAAACCCAACTATGAGCTGTTCTTACTTGGCATTCCTGGAATCTAATATTTACATGTTGTTAAATAAACTTAGATTTTAGAAGTTTTAGATTTACAGAAAAATTGCAAAGATATTACAGAGAGCTCTGCATTCCCCATAGCCAGTTGCTCCTATTGTTACCATCTGACATTAGTATGGTATTTTATCTCAATTAATGAACCAGTACTGTACATTGTTATTATCTAAAGTCTATACTTTGTTCAGATTTTCTTAGCTTTTATCTAATGTCCTTTTTCTCTTCCAGGGCCCCATCTAGGATATCACATTTCATTTAGTCATTATGTCTCCTTAGTCTCCTCTTGGCTCTAACAGTTCCTCAAAATTTCCTTGTGTTTGGTATTCTTGAAAAGCTCTGAGACATACTGGTCAGGTATTTTGTAGAATGGCCCTCATTTGGAATTTGTGTTATCTTCTTATGATTAGAGTTAGGGATTTTAGGGAGGAAGACCACAGAGGTAGTAAGCCATTCTCATCACATTATATTATATTAAGGGTACATACTATTAACTAGTCATTGATGTTAACCTTGATCAGTTGGCTAAGGTGATGCTTGTCAGGTCTGTCCACTGTTAAGTTAGCTCTTTTCCCCCCTTCCATACTGCACTCTTGGTAAGGAAGTCACTAGGCAGGTATTACTACTCATTACTCAGCTGAGCGGTATGCCATTGCACACATATACCAATGTGTTCATCTGTTCTACTACTGATGGATCCCTGGGCTGAACAAAGCTGCTATGAATATTCTTAACAAGCTTTTTTGTGAATGTGTTTTTATTTCTCTTGGGTAAACACTTAAGTGTAAATTTGCTGATTTGTTGGGTAGCTATGCCTTTAGTTTTATAAAAAAAAAAAAAAAACACAACCTTTAGTAAAGGGGTTGTGTCATTTCCAGTGCAGCTGAGTCACAAAGCATGAAAGCTCCAGTTGCTTCATAGTCTTGTCTCCATTTTGTGGTGCCAGAGTTTTTAATTTCAGCCATTTCAGTGGGTACATCATGGTATCTCACTGTGGTTTTAACAAGCATTTCCCTAATGACAAATGATGTTGAGAGACACATCTTTTAAAATACTACATGAATGGAAGGCTGTCTCTGAACAGAATCTTGGGGGAAACAAAAAGTCCCCAGTAAAAAATTAAAACTCAGAAACCGGGGCCTTCCACTTCCAGCCAAGGTGAGGTTAACAGGGAGCATGTGTACTCTTCCATTTTACAGAACTGAAAAACTGAACAAGATACGTGAAACAATAGTTTTCAGATACTGAACAGGCAGCATGGGACAGGTGATCCCTGAGAGAAGAAAAATTATGAGGTGAACTCTGCTCCAGATTACTGACTGAAGCATTCAAGCCACAGAGCTGGGGAGGGGAAAAACCTAAACTCAGCCCAGCGGTCTCTGTGACTTGTGAGAATCCAGTGAGGCAACTAGAAATCAGAGAAGAGTTCCCAGAAACGAGAGCTGCAAAGAGTTCCTTTACATCTTCAGCTGAGTTCCGATCAATGGACGCATTTGAGGAAATGATCCAAAACTGGGGAAAGAACCACCAGAAAGGAACAGGCAGAAAATCCTCAAGACTCAAAGAGGGGTGGAATAGTTCATGTTCCCATCAGCCAAAATGAGAAAACTTTGCAAAGCATGGAGCATTGATGGTATACTCAGAAGGCGGTATTTCCTCAGTAATGGGTAAAAATTAACACTCAGTGAAAGGCTGCTCTCACCTTAAAAGCAAGCCTTAAAAGAAAATTGTCTCTGAGGTTTACTAGTAACTTAGCTGCATTCCAGAACAAAGCTCAGAAATAAAGAAAAACAAAAATATCCACTACCCAACAACGCAAAATGCAGTGCCTGGCATCCAGTCAGAAGATTTTCAGGAATGTAAACCACAATGAGAAGAAAAATCAATCAGTAGACACAAGTTCCAAAGTGACATGAAGATAACATGAGTAGGCAAGGACACTGAATCAGCTATTATAACTATATTCTATATGTTTAAGAGAGTATGAGTATGTCAGAGACATGGAGAAAAAAAAAAAAGACCTAAATTGAACCTCTGGAGATTAAATATATATATATGACATAAAAAATACACTGGATGAGTTAAACACCAGATTAGATATCGGAAAAAAAAGTAGTGAACTTCAAGATAACAGCAATAAAAACTATTCAAAATGAAATGGCGGGGGCGGGCAGGACGGTGGCAGGGAGGACTGGGAGAAAATCAAGAGTGTCAATGAGTTGTGGGACATAATCAGTTTTTTAAATAACAGACAAAAATTTTTCTCATTTTATAAGCCAGCTGAACAATTACAAACATGGTACTTCCAAATTCTCCAATAAAGTGACAAGACTAGTCAGTACTCTTCCACTTAAAATGCTAAAACTGCAATCCACTATTTCCGCTAAGAACTTTAATACTTCCAAGTAGAATCAACACTTAAAAAGGCAAAGTATTATTAAGTTTACTCCATATTTCTGATCATGTAATTGAAAAGCCTTTCGTGCTTGACCTAAGTAGTGCTATTACTTAACATTTCATGCAACCGTCCTAACTTTTAAAGATCTAACACTCTTTTCTTTCAACACTTTCTTCTGAAGAAGGAGCAATCAAAAAATTACTGTAAAATCCAATAATACATTACAACTGCATTTCTACTACTTTCTTCAGGATGGAAAATTTAGTCAGTCTTTAACTCAATCTGAGATAAAAACCTAATGATCTAAGAACCCCAATGAACTCAGTGCAAGAAATGTAAGAACCTATAACAAGGATCATCATAATAACATTGCTAGAAGTTAAGCACTTTTACATATGCTTTTTGGTTAACTGTGAATTACCCATTTAAATTTCTTGCCTATTCTTTAATTTTTTTTGAAAATTTTTTATGTATCTTGAAAATTAGCTCTTTGTCTCATGTTTTGCAAGTATTTTATCAAGCTATGATATGTCTATTTTCTTAACAGGTTTTTTGATGAGTAGAAACTTTAAATTTCTATGAAATCTATTTTATCATTAAAATAAATTCTATGGCTTTTTTTTTGTATCCTAAGAAACCTTTGTCTACTCCTTTAATTATTAAACTAGTCTCTTATGATTTCCTCTAAAATTTTTATGGTTTTTCCTTTTACAATAACATATACTATCCTTCTTGAATTAATTTTTGTGTGTAGTATGAGATAGGGATTGAGGCTCATTTTTTAAAAATATGGATATACAATTAGTCTAATGCCAATAGTTGAAATAACTGCTTTCTCTACTGTTGCAATGTTGCTTTTAAAATTTTACTAAATTAAAAAAAGTTTTAATGATTAAAACATTTTGAGTTAAATCCTTATATTTATTACTATAATTCAATTATTTCTCTAATGTTGATACTCAGTTTCAACAGACTATTAAATTGACAGACTATCAACTTTAGACATCAGCCACTTATCCAGAACAGGTACACAGACCATCTACCACAATGGCAGAAATCTAAATATGTGGGAAAAAAATTACATTTCATGCTCTAAGGAATTGTTAAAAATAGAAATGAAAGGACAAGTAAGTATATTTATGTAGAGTAAATAAAACACAATTACAGTAATTCCTATGTCTTTTCATTGCTACTTATTTAATGTAATCCTACTCACATGGTTTCATTTGTTTGGTCTTTTGGAATTTCCTTTTCATAAGTATAAATTGTTTCACTGTAGAATTATAGGGAGAAAATGCATTCTAAATTAAATAATGTTAAAGCTAATTTTTGTATAGATTGCTATACATTTTGATAAGATGTTATTAATCCAAATTTATCTTTCCTTACATTACCCTTTACATAACTACCTCTGTAATACATTATATGACAGATTAAAGACCTATGAGTAAAATTTATCTGCCATGTAGACACATCATACTGTCTGCCAAATGGACACATCTTCAACTGTTTTGAAATCCTTTGAGTCTTTAAAAGTTCTACTGAATAACATGTAAAAATGTCCAAATTAAGTTAAAAAGCACTTGACAGAAAAATTATAAAAAATGGACTTGGGAGATTATATTTGTTGCATGTTTTAGTTCATTAGTAAACAAGCAGCATTTAGTTGAATGGCCTTAATCCTTCATGTGCACCAACTGAAAAGGGGAATATATAATACTGTCCATCTTTTAAAAAATTTCTTTACTGACCTCACACTTAGCAAAGTCCAAGCAATCAAGATGTTCTGTTGACCAATTAACTACAGTGATGTATGAAAATGCACTACAATGGTACTCATTTCCTTCAATCATTACTCAGAAATCATCTTCTCAGTGAGGATTTCCCTTGATGCTCCATTTAAAATGATAACTTTATCCCTACCCTTCAATATCATATTCCCCCTTCCCTGATTCTGTCACCCCTGCTCATTAGATTCATCACTGTCCAACATATCCTACACATGGATTCATACTCATCCTTGTTTAGTGTCTGCACCTCCCCACTAGACTCTAAGCTCCTGGAGGGCGGGGATTTTAACGTTTTGTCCACTGCTGTATATAGGGCAGCTTCTGAAATAGTATATAGGCGCTAAATACATATTTATTCAACAAATAATTAAATGAGTACAAACCAAAATATTCTTGGAGAAAATATTCTCTGTAAAATCATTTTCAACTAACAAAAAAACGTCCTCTAACATGTCCTCTAACACTCCTGAAGCCAAAAATAGCTATTCACTTTTCTCATGCTAATACAAAGAGGAATCAATATTAAATTTAGAAATATATAGCCATAAATTTAATGCAAAGTATTTTACATATTATAAAATTGTGGCCAATAGTGACAATTCAGTTTTACTTAATTAGTATAGGTTAAATGCCTAATAAGTGCAAAAAATGGCTAGTTGCAGACAGAAATGGGAAGAGAAGAAATGTTTCTTGATTCTTGGATTAACATTCTTGCCACAAAACATTCTTGCTACTTCATTTAATAAAATGAGTAGTCTTTCGCCAAACAGAAGAAAGGAGAATAACTACATATAAGGAGTGACAAGAAAAAAAAGTAAAACAAACAAAAAACTTAACAATGGGATAGAAAAATATGCATCGTACAAATCATTAAAGGTAGGCCCATCCAATGTAATAGTTTGTAGCTAAAAAGGAGTCTGATGGTAACAAAAGATGAGCATATGAATAGGCTACATCTGGTTTTTCCTTTCTGTCGGGAACAAAAATAAGTTAAATGTTTACCATTTTAAAGAAGGGAAAGGTTGACTTAGCTTTTTTAAAATCATTCTTAATGTCCCTGTTAGAGTTTTCATGGCATATAACCAGCTCAGCTATACACGTACTTGGACGAATGGGATTTAAAACATGAGATTGTATGACGATTTGAGACACCTGGTTCAAGCTCGAGAATCGAAAGTGTGTTTAAATCTGATTCTTTAATCCACCTAAAGCTCTGTGAAGACACAGGATGGTCCACGTTCAAATATCACTTAGTTTTATTTTGCTAAATAGAGCCATATACCATGATAGACCATTTTCAATTATGAGATGGCTCAGAAAGTGTGTATGAATTCAGAGAATGCTGAGACCCTATGCTTTGCAATACTGAGAATTTAATCTTCCACTTGAAAGAATAAAATCTACCCAGTGAAGTTCCAATTATAGATTACATAATGAATTCTACTTATTGCTTCCTGGACCTGTCAATTCCATTAATGGATGAATATCTCTTCTGAATCATAACTCAAGAAGAAATGTCTCTATTTTGCCAATGATATTTATATCAGAAACAATAAGACAATGAGCCTATACTGCTTAGATGTGTTGGTCATTAGTGCATTGCTACTGAAATTCTAAGGAAAATACCAAAGATAATCAAAATGCATAAAATGTTAAGATAAAATTATACGCTTTTCATTTCAAACCAATCAACGGAGGTTGGAGGGAGAATTGAGCTCTAATTTTTACAACGGTCGGGGGGTGGGGGCAGGAATCAACAAATTGTCAAGTAACATTCTACAAATCATAGGAAGCATGATTATAAGGGTTCTTAGTTAATTTGGCAAAAATATAAAATAAAAATAACTGATCTTTGAAGTATTTTTACTGACTAGAGTCCATTGTAAAAAATAAAAGAATTTCACTGGCCTAATTTAGCATATTCAAAAATACTATTTGCAATCATTTTGCAATACATACATGTATTAAAAATCATTATGTTGTACACCTAAAACGAATCCAACTTTATATGCCAATTATATCTCAATTTTTAAAAAATATTACTTGGTTTATTACATAAAGTACAAGCCTTTTTGCACTTAAAGAACTAATTCTTAGTACAAAAATCACGTGCTTAAATAAACCAGTTAGTAGCAGTAACCATCATTCTCTTAAAATTTGCTTTGAAAGGGCAAAAAAACCTAAACCAAACCCATTACTTAAATTAACAAGCAGTTTGTGCAAGTTCATAGTATATTTAGGGAGAATTTTAGAAATACATGTTATTCCATCCAATAATGAATTCTATTCCCTTCCCCCAATGTTACTCCACTGAAAAATTTTTGAAGCTCAAAATAATAATTTGAATTAAAATTTTCACAATTTAGCTTTTTAATAAGAATGGTTACAAATACCAGGTGAGATTATTTTTCAGGTCCATCATGAGGGAATTTTTGTCACACACAAAATAAATATCACACTTTGCCGTAATCTTGTTATAAGACACTTACTTTAGTGATGCTGATACATCTTATATTTGGAATGCTTCTTTTGGAAATACACATGAACTATCACTATGCTATATTCATAATTCATTTCAACCAAAGAGTTTTATCCAACTTAATTACTTACCTTATTACTCAGTCTTATTTAAAATATCAACTATTTCCAAAATATTTAATCTGTACTAGAAGACTGGAATTTGCTATATTGAGATTATTCAAATGAATGTGAACCACAAGCCTTGAAAGTAATTCCAAAAGAATTTCGAAATTGCTTTCATTAGTGATAACAGCATTGAAATGTAATATATAGCCTCTCAAAACACTTATATTAAAGAATATTTACCTGAATTCTATTCATTTGAGGGGGGAATAAAAAAACCCTATTTATCTCTTATATTCATTCCCAATGTAAAAAGCATCAAAAATTTTTTTACTCTTTTACATATATTTGAATTTTTCATTCAAATTATCTCAATTTCTATCCTATAAAATAAAATTTAGTATTTCTAATTCTAAACACTACAAACTTAAAACAAGTCCTATTTAACATGGGTTTAAATGATACTGTTAGATCTGTCTAACAGTTGAAAAGGTCCTGAATTTTCTAAATGACAGAAAAAGAATTTTTCTTTTCACCTAAATATTTATAAAATCTGAAGTACTCTTACACATAGGTAACACAAATAAATTGCCTGCTCTGATGAACTTTCAAAATGTATTTTAATCTCATTCTAGAAAGAAAGAAAATTTCTCAATACAAATACATCTCATTCAATCACATTTTAACATACAGTCAGCAACTTAAAATATTATAAGAATCCAATATTTTCATCTTTAATAATCTCAATATATTATATATTTAATATATAATATATATATACAATACATACAGGTAGTCAGCAGGATTACAAAGTAATTTTTTAAAAGTCTGATCAATATTGATAAATATCTTTAGACTATTAAAAAGAAAACTATATTTAGGATCATAGAATAAAATAAAATATGAGAGATCCAAACCTAATGGCAAGATTGCACATCTTCATATAGCCAATCATTTTAAAAGATCCCTCGAGATGGACAGAATATATTTAAAAACAATATTCTTGCTACTCTCAAGTAGCAGTACTTGTAGATATTAAGCAAGTACATCTCCATTAAATTTAAAATAATTACGCAGTTTTTTTTTTACTGTAATATACAGTAGCTATTTCTTCCTTTCTGTTGGATTTTACTGTTGTTGTTTAAAGAGTGACTGGCATATCACCAACAGAAGTACTTTAGCTCCTTTCCCTCCCCTGAAGCATGGCTCAGTTTGAAGATTGTTCTACAGGCAGCCACTACAAATATTAACAGTACCTTAATACCATAAAGAGCAATCAATCAATAACTGGAGTCACATGAGAAGCTTCAAAGACTGCTGGAGGTGTCTGTAAACCAAGGTAGTCAGAAGTATTACACTTGTAGATCGCCCTCTTACCTCTGCTAACACAAGGAATTAAAATTCCAATGCCACAGTAAAGCAGTTAACAATCTACTCTGTAATTTTAAATATTAATATCATTAATTCACCCTGAGAATACAGAGGAAGTATTTAAAACAAGGTACTCTGATATGCTTTTTTTTTCTCCTTTGTATTTGTTTTCTTCTGGTTGTCAGCCCTTCGAGGGCACAGATATTTGAATTCAAAGTGTGACTTGGATATCCTTTTTTGTTAATTGAGGTTCATGCCACAGTCAGATACTGGTGATAGAAAAGCCCAAAAAGGCTTGTAGAAAAGAGACAAGCAGCAATCCACCAGGTCAGAAAGGACAGAAGTCCTCGAAAAAGCAGAGGAGTGAAAATGTTTTTCAAGCTGTTCAGTGCCACTGTTATTTGTGTAACAGTTACCTTCACCTTCTCATCACCAGATGGTAATTCAGAGTAAAGAGAATTGGAGGGTAGACTATTATGCACTGGCAAGGTGGAGACAGATTCTGGATAAATCCCCCAGGAATGATTACCTAGAAAATTTAAGACACAAATAAAACTTCATGAGTAACTAATTCCAAAGCTTCTTATTAAAAAAAAAAATCCTTTAACTTATATTTGAAATTAAGAGTAAGAAGTTTAGTGGCACAACAAATTATTTTACATTAAAAATAATATAAAATAATAATCTTTCTATCTACCTAGGAAAAATTCACTTAACTTGACTGAACTACTATTTAACTTTATCAGTAAAAGTACACATAAAAACTACAAATCTAATTTACTTTTAATTAACTGGGCTGAAATCTGGTAAAAATATAAAAAAAATTTTTTTTCCTTGTATAATCCATTAATCAACTACCTCTACTGGAATGACAGAGACAGATTCAATAACTTCCTAGAATCTTTTCTACCTCTAGAATATCAGAATAAATTTCTTTCTCAGAAACTATGATTTCAATGTGAGAGACTATTAATAGCTTCCAGAAATGTTTTTCTTTCATCATATACTTTCCTATGTTGGATAGGATATGAGTCACATAATTTACAATTAAGCTACTCCTTTATGTTCCATAGATTCCTGAAGGACATTTACATCTATCACGAGCTCTATGGTTTCTTCCAAGCCCACCCAAATTATGTTTTTAGTTTCTTTGGATTTCTAAAACCCACACTGACAGATTGATCTAAGCAAAGGGAAATGATCAATACAGCAATGGATAGTTCTTGAGTAACACCATCATAGGGGCTTGAGAGCTTAGTGAACAGACTTATGGGAGAACTTTGTTCTTCCTCTGAGAAATCTTTATCAGCATAAGTTATCTAAGGTAGAAGTCACCAAGTATTCTGTAATTCACATGTTTATAAGTATCTTGTAATAATTTAAATGTCACACACTAACAAAATCTTAAATCATTCTCATATCACAAATTAACTAAGATCAATAGTGCTCACTCAAGTTATTCAGAATTAACCTTTAGCAAACAGTTCTTCTAAATGAAGCATAAAGTTATAGAACTGTACAGGTCTGAATTTTCCAAATCAAGATGATGACTCAACTTCTACCATTCAAAGTTTCTCATGTTTCCTTTTAAAATTTTTAAAGAGAGAAACAATTTTAAAAGGTATATTTCTTTGTAGGTAACAAAAAGCATTATTATTTTTTTAATGGAGCTACTGCGCATTGAACCCAGGACTTTGTGCATGCTGAGCACATGCTCTACTACTGACCTTGTACCTGCGCCACAAAAAGCATTAATATAGGCAGAAAGTAAAACGTGTTTCCCAGTTGCCAGTGTACGCCTACCTAGTGTTTTCAAAAGCAGAGTTGTGTGAAGCAGCATTACTAGAGGAGCCACATACTGCAGTGCAATGACACAAAGGTAATAAAAGACTCGAGCGACCTGCAACCAACAACATTTTTAAGTTTCTAATACAGCTGACATGTTATGAATGCATTAAACTTTCAAATAATTGTGAAACTGAATTGCTTAAGAAATAAGTAATCCTTTCATGGCAAGGAAGCTAAACAGTAATTAAGCTTGTATTTCATTATAAGTGCCCCCAAACTGACTTCAGAAAGGTTCAGTTTTTTTTAAATATGACAATATTAAAATAAATCACTTAAAAACAGTTAAGTGATAAATACAAGTTAGAAAAAATAACCACTAAAATTCAAATGGTATATATTTACTTACCATTTCAAATATAAAACAAAATGCTAAAATCTCTAAAGACAGACACCTAAAACATCAAACTAAGTAACAGTAATGGGCAGAGTCATGAGAGCATAAACCCCTCATAAACAAAAACACTATATCTCCATTTACATTCAACTGAGGTAGAATTACAGAGTATTACAATACATAAAAGGTAAAACATAAAAAGTTGTTTGAATCTTGATAGACGCTTCCAACTATGAAATTTCAAGAGTAAAAAACAGAGGACTGAACACATTTCTTAAAAAAAAGATATGATCAAGTTATAGGTCTAGTCCATTATAATGGTGGATGGATTCCTAGCACTTTCCTTCTCTGGAACCCCCATTAAGTTAAATATTTATATTTCATGTTCCAGTACTTGGAATAATGTTAAAAGAAATAAATTTAGTCACTAAAATTAGTATTTCCTACTTTTTAGGTCATAAAGGCTATACAATTAATTATGATGTCTTTCAAATCAATTGGTGGGGGCCCCACTTAGCAACAGGAGATATATCCGAGCTTTGCTACCCAAACTGAATCACACTAAAATACTTAAGGCAAGAAGGGGAACTGAGACCCTTTCTTCACTTAGCACCAAAATAAGATCAAGGTCTCTGGTATCAACCATTTTAAGATTATCCCATTTATTTGTAAAAAGAATACTATGGGATGAAATTACTACTGAAGGAAACCAAGTGCTTTTATTCTTACAATTTAGTATTTGCTATTTTTTCATTTTGACTACAGTATAAAACTTACCATTTTCTGTAGCTCAACTGTACTTATTCGCCCTGCTTCTTTCTTCATCTGATCCACACATTTCTGGGCTAAGTTTAAGTAAGCTTGCAGATGACTACGCATCATGGCCAACCGCAAAGCACACAGCAGGATTATTAACCAAAGTCGCAGAGTATCGAATGTAGCTTCTGTCATTCTACAGATCAAAAAGTTGATATGGTGCTCTCAAAGACCAAAATATGCTAGCAAGCTAGTTGTATGTGTTAACGTTCATCATATGAGGAAATCTACACTTAGCTACAGTTGGAGATATAAAACAAAAGTATCTCACCCTATTGCAGACATACCTATATGATACTAACACTTGCATAAAAGAACCAGATAGATAAATGCATCACGAAAATAAAGTAGCACTAGAAGGAAAAAACAGAGCAATTCTTGGGATTCTTTTCTCTACCTACTCTCCTCCATAGCGGGGGTAAAAATGGCTGTAAAATGAAAAGATGCTCTTAAACTGGAGACTGGGAGAAAGAATGAAGGAAATCACAGGAGATTGTGGAACTATAAAGTCAAAACCCCATCTATTTCTGGCTACAGCTTTGTCTGATCATATAAATATCTGAGTAGAATCTTTCACTCTGCTGAGTTTCTGACTGGGATGAGGGGAAAATCAAGAATTCTGAAATATTATGACAAAATCAGATGTTCCTTAAAGGACTTTAGAAAGAAGAGGTAATTTCTTATGTCCTTTTGGGGTTTAATGTTTTTGAAAGACCATAGTTTCTGCTTTGATAAAGGATAATAACATTGTATTCGAAAATACTGTCTAGACCATGCCCAACTCAATCTCTAGCATGTATCAGGCACTTAATATGTGACTGTTGAAATTTGCAGAGTGATCTGCCAGACAGGATCTGGAACTTACAAGGGTCTCCCTAAAATTCTTAAGACCATGAGGGTAGAATGGATGGCTATACAGAAGAACAAGTGCAGGAAGAGATTAAAAAACAAAAAACCTACAATCTCCTCAAAATAGGTTCCATTATCATCCCTTCCTTCTGTCCAGCGTAAGCACCTAGGAAAGGATCTACAACTACAACATAGGAGAAGTTGCCTGGGGAAATAAAGTTGAAGAACAGTACAGGAAACAGAAAAGGCAGAGAAGATGTTAAAATGTACAATTCTGTTTGAAATATTTATGAAATAGAGGTCAGAAATAGGATGAAACAAAGGCTTTATTACATTCTCTTTTGGTTTCCTTTTTACAAGGTCATGAGTGAACGTGGACATAACATTCCAATAGAAAAACACTGTTGGTTAGGAAGCATAAAAGAGTAACTTTTTATCAACATATTTACACAATAATGAACAATGACATTAAGGCATCAGTCATGCGAGACTGACAGTACACAAGATGCAAGATCATCCACAGCCTTGCACCCTTCTCGGGGCTGATAGACAATACTGTGCTCTCTTGAGTACTGCAACAAGGAGGCTTGACTGGTAGTGTCCTGAAGATGGCAATTACACGTACTTTGAGGAGGATGGGTAATAGAAATGAAAGCAATGGAATAAGGCAGTGAATCAAAAAAAATTTGCTCAGTTTATGAGGAGTTCAGGACTTAGATAATAGTCCTAATTAAATAGTGCCTTTGAATTCAAATTATTTAATTAACTTCGTAAGGGTTTAGTGAGTTGATATGATAGGGTATGGCAGGAAAGAGTCTGAGATGGGATAAAATATATAGGTAAAGCAGAGGCAGAAGAAATTTTCCCAAATTCCTGAAGACATCTGAGGTTTCACTGTGTATGTTCTCTTTTGGTTTTCTTCTTACAAAGTTACAAGCACATGGTATCTGCCCACATTTTAGTTTTTTGATGCCCAAGCAGAACACATGGATGGATGAGTTTAAATACATTTCCAGGTTGAAACTGCATTATAACCACTTTTGCTTCTCAATACAAATAAAGACCTTTTGATAAACCATTTAATTCATGTGACAGAACCTGTCACTTGCTGCCTTCTTCATCTCATTCTCTTTGATTGATGGGGCAGCCATTCTTTCTCAATCTACCACATGAACTTTGGATTTCAAACAAAAATTAAAAATCACCTGTCTAGTCACTTAATGATCAGACAAATGAAAAAGAATAAAATGGAGCAGAGATAGGACTAATTTTGTTTGAACTGTTTATGAAGGTCAGGAAAGGGAATGGGGAAAGGGAAACAAAACAATAGGAAGAGGATCCTATGTCTTCATGTACAAATTTTTCCTATAGTTTAATAAACCAAGGGGAAAATTCCTTATTCCCACTTCCTTTAAGCATGGTATTCACTACTAACCTGCACATAGTTTAGTAGGCTGTAAGTGGGAAGCAAATGTTGGTATAACTATTAAATGCTTTACATATACCAGATCTGGCTGAATAACCTTAGCCAGATTATTCATCTTCTGAATCTATTCTTTCATTTATAAAATGGGATAAAGACAGCAATCATAAATAATTACTTTAAGAATGAATGAGATGAACTATGTAAAGTATTAATACCTAGCATAGTAACTGTGTATGACAGATGCATCATAAATGCTCGTTTCCTTGTTTTCTCCATTAAACTAAGGCAAATATAAAATCAGAAAACATAATTACAGGAGTATAAAATCCAACTTCTCTGATCAAACTTCAAGGAAGGACTAGGAATGCTTTCAGCATTAAAGATATGAGGCAGAAAGTTTCTCTGAGATTTAGTCTAGAACCCCAGGATCCTTAGGATTATTTTTAAATACTCAGTCAATCTGTCAAATTAAAATTACCATTAGGGCTTACTTGCATGGGGAAAAAAATGTTACAACTCCAATGTATACTTCCCTAGTTCAATAAGATTAAGTCTTAAAAAAAAAAAAGCTATGGTCATCACCGAATATATACTTACTTCAAGACAAATTTACACAAAGATCTAAAAGAAATGCATAGTACAAAAAGCATATTGTGAAATCAATGACTAGTCAAGGTTTTCTATTTTAATTTTGATGAGGCAAAGCAGTGAAAGGAACATTTATTAAGCACTGACTTCCAGCTGTCTGCATTACATGTGTTCTTTCATTTAATTCCAATAATAACTTTGTGCAGTAGATACTATTATCTTCATTTTCCAGATGGGGAAAAAGAGATTCAGTGATGTTAAATAATCTCCCTGAAGTGACAGTTTCAGTGAGGATCAGAACTGGGGTTTGAACCAACTCTGTCTAAATCCTTCTATTACTCTAATATAGTTCCATAAGACTAACAAGTTAATATATCAAGTACAGTTATTACTACTTTTTAATAAATTGTTTCTATTTTTTAGAGATGCATACTAAAGTTCTTAGGGTAAAAATGCTATGCCTTTAACTTACTTGAAAAACTACTTTATCAAAGACAAAACCAAAAAAAGGGTGAAGTAAATATGGAAGATGTTAACAAGCCTTAAGGGGTTAACATATGAATTTCCATTTATACTGCTCATTTTTTTCTTCCACAATTTTCAGAATTAAGGAAAAAAAAATAACAGAAATGCACAGTGTCTCAAAAACTGGCACAATGAAAAAAGAAAAATATCAGATAACAACTGGACATTAAGTGAAAAAGCAGAAAAACTTACAAGCATACAAGATAATATTAGTGCAAAGTAATAATCATTCACATTCATTAATGAAGATCACAATAAGATTAAATGATGATGTATAGTTTCAACTTTATAATACATTTTCCATCATTTTTATTAATGTTTTAAAAAGATAGTGTCCTAATATTATCATTAAAAAAATTAAAAATAGTAAGTAAAATTTTTTTAAAAGTTTTAATTATATAATGAAATAAAAATGAGCCCCCAAATACCCATACTTACAAAGGGACACTTTCTTTACCCAATGGTGGGTTCATAATGTAGTCTTTGGTGATTGGTTTTACCCAGAGCAGAACCATAAATAAAGGTGCCAAGAAGTTGATATGCAGTAATGTTCTGAAAGTATGTAAGAAATAAAAATAAAAATCCAGAAACAAAATACACTAATAAACTACAGAAACTTAGGACTTAAAAAATGAAGGTAGGAACTTACTTTCAGTATTCTATGTTAAGGTACTATTGTCACCATTTTTTTTTATATATATATCATAATCACTTAACAGTGATTTGAGCCCTTACAAAAATACCTCATTACCTTAATTTCTCAGATGAGAATATTCAGATCAAGGAAAGTTAAATCATTTACTCATGGCAATATCACAGGCTAGAGGGAGATCCAGCACTAAAATCTCAATCTGTTCACTTCTATTCCAGTGTTCTTTAACAACCCCCTACCATATCCCTGGATTTAACAGACTGGTACTTAAATGATTCTCTAACTCTACACAGTCAATGAATCCAATGGATTTACAGTATAGGAGTCATCTTTTGATAATTTTCAGTCCAGATGAAACAACGTACCTTCTCATTATTTACAAGTAAAAGAGTGATTAGCAAGGTCCATAATTAGAAGATACAGGCAGATGTAACTTACTGCAACAACTTATAACTGAGGAAACTTTCAACATGTAATAATCATGTATAAAGTTTTAATTATGCTGTTAAAATCATACATGACCCACATATTCTTATTTCTTCTTGGAGTATTATGAACATATCTGAAATTAATTTCCCTATCCTATACAAGCCAAGGAAATTTACATTATTCCTACAAGGCAGTATATCTAATACAGCAAAAGGTTTCAGGTGTGAGTTGTAACTTCACTGCTAATTGTCCCAAGTTTGTACCCTACAGAGGCAGATGACTGGTAAAGAGTTGTTATTTCAGAAAGACAAATTCTTCAAACTATTTTATTACTATGTACTGCTTTTGTTATTAACTACGCTGGTAAGCTAAACTGGAGGGTTTAAATTACCACCCCCCACCCCCTACACACACTTTAAACTATCACTACAGTGCAAATTGGATAGTGATTGGCTTGAGAAACAGGGCCGGGTCAGGAAACCATGAACACTTTACAGGGAAGGTAGAACTCTGGTTCTAAGCTCTGGCAGTGGAACAATCACTACTGTCTGGTAATGGGGGTGAGGAGAATGTTGCTCTTTGTGCCAGTCTTACTACTCTCACAACAGAACTGGCATGCCCACACCCTGTATCAAGGGCACAGTGCTACAACACAATGGGAGGGGGGTGGTGTTGCAGTACACTGAAAACAAAACTCCAAATCCCCAAAGGGAAAAATCTTAAAAAGAAGCCATTTTTTAACAGAAGAGGAAACTAAAATGTGCCCTCACTCCCAATCCCAAACCACCACATCAAATGCTCTAAATGTTTTTTATAAAGTGATTCTTTCATCCCACAGCCTGGGTAAACCATCGGGTGCGGGGGAAGAAAGCAGCAGTATTAGGTATGCAGTGTTGCTAGGGAACACTAGTATCAAGGAGCAACCCACAGCGGTTTCAGTAGCTGGTGAAGGGCTCCCCTCCACCCACCCTTTCAGCTTATTTAAATCATAACACTGGGGTTAGTGGACTGAAGTGTGTGTGTAGAGAGGAGGGGGAGAACCAGGTTTTGTTTTAAAAGAGGCCATTAGAGAGACGGATGGTGGGAGAAAGGCGGGATGTAGCCAAAAGCATGCTGAGTAAAAGGAGCAGAAAAAAGAGGGATGAAGGAGTGTGTACTGGGAGGTGAGAATAAGTAAACACACACACAAAGCGTATGTAGAAAAAACAGAGGTAAGGAAAAAAACAAAAAGACTTTCAAAATTAAAATAAAGGAAAACGACATTGGTAAAAGAGATAAGAACATGAAAAAACTAGAGAATCATCGTCATTAAATATAGGGTTTTAAAGAGCAGGAATGTTAGGAACTATGATTACTCAGAGAAACTTAATGACTATAAATACACGTATCAAAATGAAATATTCTCGACTTGGGCTTCTACTGCAAAACAAAAAGAGGAGATGGAAATTTGGATCTGGATATGAACTGAAGAAGACAAAAATCTGTCGCTCTGCCCAGGTGCCTACATCAACAACAACAAAAAATCTGTGACAACTACAAAAATGGGCTCTGAACAACTCTATGCAGAGATTCAAATATGATTTCTCCATTTGAGAACTAAATAGATTTTGGTGGTTACAACTAAGCTACGGCATCTAACACTGTATAGTATGAACAATCCCAAAATAAAATAATGTATTATTTTAACAAGAATCTTACAAACAGATCAATAATACAAACATTTCTTATGTATACAGATTTACTTTCAGAAAAAAATTTAAAATAAACACAAAAGTTTTTAAATAAAATGATTTATATAAGATTTAAATGAATATTTTAAACTAAAATATTCTGATTTAAAGAAATTTCCACAGATGCTTATATTAGCGGTAGGTTACATTATCAAAAACACTGATCTCAGTTCAAAAGACCTAACATAAATATTGATATTTTCATTTTAACAGAAATTAAGTAATTCAGAAATTTAGTAATTTTTTTACATCAGACTTAAAATTTAGAAGTAAATAAAAGAAACTTGCTTAAAGTAGAAAGAGGAAGTAGTGTAACATCAAATGGTTATTCATTAATTTTCAATACAATAATTTATGATTTCATTACAATAATATACCTTCATTAAGATGGAAAACATATATTTATCTGCATGTGCTTATGTACATTTTCCGCTTACTGTGTAATTTTTTCTGTTGCCAAATTCAGGGCATCCAGATGCATTTGAGCCAGACGTAATCCAGGAAATGTCAAAAAAGCCCCAATGAGTGAACAGAAAATAGCCAGGAAAAATTTGAAAGTAAGCTTTGAAACAGGACCCCTAAAAACAAAATTTTTTAAAAAGCTGATAAATTTTTGAAGTTAACTTTCTAGAAATTTCCTTTCTTTTAGTCAAATACTTTATAAGCCACAATAATAACAATAATACAAAGTAAACTTTTACAAAAAGACTGCTCTTATTCAATCATCTATAATGGATTCTGGTGAAGTATAAAGTAAATCAGGCATCTCTTAAGCCAGATCTGTAACAACCCAATCTATATTTTCAACACAGAAAATAATATGAATCATTAAAATTTAGTTTAATCTCTGGTGAAAGAGGAATTAAGTCAAATAAGCAGATTCAAGTAAGAATTCTATGTAAGATACTAACTGTATACAAATATAAAAATCATGAGTAAGGACATTGCTAAAAGTGATAGTCCTATTTTAAAAAAACTCTTTTCACTGATTAAAAACAAAGAACTATTTATAGTAAATGCTATTCTACTAAAAATGGAAAGATTTAAATTTGAATGCTTAATTTAAAAAAAAACTTACTGAGATTCTAAACCTTGCTTTTCAAGAAACTGCATCGCACTGTCTGAAAAATTTGTAAACCCTGTAGGGGAAAAAAAATTTACTCTTATCACAGGGACAAAATACAGAATCTTTGGAAATAAAATGTTAGAAAACAGAGCATCTTAAATTTTGAAGTGACTAGCTTAGCTCTTTCATGTGCTAATTAGTATGCCATAATGCAATAAAATTTAGTTATTAGGAGAAATAGTCTTTGAAAACATCCCTTTGATATCTGTATATTCCATGAGTGTGCATAAAATTTGCATTAAAATTTGCATCTTTACCTATGTGAGTAAACTTCAGCATTAGAGAAATTTATTTAACTGTAAGGAAAAAAGGGAGGAAACTATTTTTGGAAAAAGGTAACAAAAAATTAAGCTTAAAAAAGATAATAATAAAAGTTAATTACTTAGAACATTACAGAATATACACCTCAAATCTAATTTTAAAAACTTATCAAATATGAAATTATTACCTGTTTCGAGTCCAAATTCCAGATAATTTTCTGTTACAATCAAGACTGCCATTGCTTTCACAAAGAAAAAAAATCCAAAGGTAACACAGACTGATCTTTCACCACCATCTTCTACTTTAAAATAGTGTGTAGTTAATGAAAACAGAACTTTGCTGCAGAAGGAAAAGTTCAGGAAAAACCACAAATGACTTTGTGGAAGTTAAACACAACCATCTTTACAAGATCCGAATTTCAATAAAATTTGACTACAACATCCATTTTGATTTTATAACATGTTTACCTACAAGTGCCCTTTGGAAGGAAGTGAAAAACTAATGAAAATCTGAATAGTTTTCCAGAAAACAGGACATAAAAACAAAGCAAATCTAAGTGTAGTGCACAGCATTTTTAAATTAATAAAAAGTGCAATACACATATTAAGTTGTAATTAGTATTTCTAGTTTACGTAACTCAAACTTACTAGGAGGTTATTACAATAATTTTATGAAATTTGTTCTCAGTGACATGAAAAGCCAAGGTAAAGGTTATTTTAGTACTACCTTTTATTGGGCATGTTGGTCAAGTAGTTTATGTTTAGAATTACACCCACATCACAGAAATCATCTGTAAACCATTCACTAATTTAAAATTTGAGAACTACTAATAGCCACTGGTAAGCTCTGGGTACAAAACCCAAGTACCTGGGATCACCTTTTTACAATATTGTAACACAAAACACTTCAAACGTTTCAGCTGAGTGCTAGAAAACAAACAAACAAACAAAAAACACAAAGGTTCAACATGTTCACCTACTTTAAAATATTTAAATTTTGTATGAAAATTTAAAGAGATCATTTTACCTGAAACCTCCCTAATTAATCAAATCAAGATCAAATAAGTGGATTATCCAAAGCTAGAACCTAGACTTTCATTATACCAAATTGCTCTCCTTGAAAGCATAAACCCACCAAACAAAATAAGATACTTAGCCAAAAAAATCTAGAAAAGCAAATTTTACATAAACTATGTCAAGTACGGAAAATAGTAACAGCTGTCTTTCAGCACTTGCAAAGTGCTAAGCATTACCAATTAACTTATCTCATCCTCACATTAGCCAATTATTATCACTACTTTTCCAGATTTTAAAAAACTGTGGCACAGATAGGTTAAATAATTTGCCCAAGATCACACAGCTAGATCAGTTGGGATTTAAACATAAGCAGTCTGGATCCAGCAGATATTCACCTAACAACAAATTATACTGCTTCTATAAAACTGTATACACCACCTAAGTTACATGTACTTTAGCAATAACACATGAAATCTCTGAAAAATAGAACTGCCTTGACAGAAGTAAATAGTTCATTCAAACATTTTCACCACAAGAAGAATCTTCATTTAGGAACAGATGGGCAAGGATAAGGACCCTGGTCCTTGCTCTTTAAAAGGAAGCTGCCTTTTGTTGCCTACTGAAAATATGTTAATAAAGTTAATACCCATTCACTATTAGGATCCTACCTAGGATACTGGCTATAAATTTGGATTCCCAGCTGCTCTAGCTACAGGCACCTACCCCAAGTAAGCCAACTTGAAGGTATTAAAGACATGACTTTTCTGCATCTTTCAAATGCAATTCGAACTAAATCCCTATGAGAGTGTAAAACTCCATAGCAAGGAATCTTCTCTTGTTCACTGCTGTTTTAGAGCACCAAAAGGAGTGCCTGGCACATAGTAGGTACTCAAACAATCAGTGACTGAATTTTGCCATAGAATGTTTTACATGGTAGTTTAGGTAAGTTGACAGTATTAACTCTATGCTTTAATGGTATACAGGCTTTTTGAAGGATGAAATAAAAAACAACTCTTTCTCTGGGGTTATATATTCAAAGTAAAAAACAATCAATATAGAAAAAGTTTTAGTCTAACTTCTGTTTTATCAGTGGTAATAATGAAAATACTAATTTACCACTCAGGGTTATAAACTTAAAGGATTTTCTGAGTTTTACAAAGGCTAAGGTTTTGTTTACTACAGGCTAATTTAGAAGATAGTTCCCCTTCCAAATGTCAAAAAAAAAAAAAAAATAGAGGGGTAGCTCATCTTTAACTACCTATTCTTGGGGCAACCAGGCCGTCATAACTGTGATGGGAAGTATCTTTATTAACCTCCTTTAGTCAAGTAGCTCATTTTTTCACCGAGTATCACCCCCTTTCCTGACTTTTATTGTTCTCACCTCAGTTAATTCCACTCTAGCTAATCTCCCTTTTATACAAATCTCTCTGTTTTCCCCCAAATACCATGATTCAAGTAAATACTTGCTCAAATTATTTTCCTAATTACTCACTAGCAATAATAGCATTATTTTCTTTGAAAAAAAATATGGTCCTGTATACTAATTAGAGATCAAATGAATTCTCATAGGCTCATCTGAGGAGGAAATGACATTTATAGCATCGCTTCTTTAAAAAAAGATGATTGCATTTCCAAGTATTTCAGAATACACTCTACATGTAAGTTGGAGGTACTATCTAAAGACTGCTGTACTAGAAATTTACTCCAACATCTTAATATATTTCTTTACAGATTATAATGATATTACGTATAATGCTACATTCTATAAAGTACCTAATGTGCTTCTAAGACAAGACAAAGCTAGATCATGAAAAGCTAGATGAGAACCTCTGAACTTTTTGATTAGGAAAACCTTGAATATTTTCATATTTGCTATAACGAATACAGGCTTTAGGATACATATAACTAGAAATACATACACTATAGAGCTTAATCATACAACTTCTAAAGACATTTTACCAGGATTGTTACTTTTATTCTAAATGTCTTCTTATATTCATCATTACTCAGGTTATATATATAATGGCCAAATATTTGAACAACTTACTTCTTTAATATAAGAAATAAAACTAATGAACAAGCAAATGTCATTGGTTTACAATTATTTCCCCCACCAAATATTCAGCATCCTGACACAAGGTTTCTTGTTCACTTTACCTCTGCAATACTCTGGTTATATAATAACACACAGAAATCTGAAAGTCTACTGAAGTAAATGAGTTATTAATCCACCTAATAACAGATGTCAGTTATTCTATAATATTGAACATTAGGGGAAAGGGGAAGCTCAATTATTTTTATAACAAGAGAAATAAATCCTCAAGTTTTATGTATCTGCAAAATCAACAATCTCTGCAAATCATAGTAAGAATTTAAAGAGTGATATTTACATTCTATTTCTTACTTTGTAATGTAGAATTCTGTGATACTTTCATGTGTTATTTCTTCAAAATTCTTTCTAAAATCACCTAGGATTATTGTACAAGTTTTCCCTAAACATAGTTGTAAATCCACTTCCTATTTGGGCTAAGAGCTACTAAATCATTTGTAAGCAACAAGGGTATACTGCATCACTGCAGAAGCTGGCATGAATTTGTAATGTTAAGCTAAAGGAGGGTTGTCAACTGACTGGATGTCAATTTCAATTAAAATGATTAAGAGGGATTTAACAAAGCACATTTTTAGTTGCCATGTCATTTTAAGATGTGATGTGAATTTTTAAAGACTTTTCTACAACTTAATCACTGCATATACCCTACTTTTTTTCTTCTTTTCTATAAGAATATTATTCATTTTAGAGTTTTTGCATTTTTGTTTTCACATCAAAGACACTGGCTGTCTATAGTTGATTAAAGTAAAAAGACTTTCCAGGGAAAACAATTAGGAAGACTGTATCCAGGACAGAACCCTGACAGTGATCACAAGTCTCCAGCTAAAGGAGATAAAGGCAGGACCTGCCCCACCATCACTGCAAACTCATCCCATTAACCTGGGTGAAAATATATTGTTTGTAATGAAGAATGCTTCTGAGAGGAGACTGCTGTGTGTGCAGGCAGGAAAAAAGTTACAAAGCACTACTCTACATCATCTTGCACAATCTAAGCTCTTCGAATAGTTTTCTAATTAATCAAAGTAATAAACACATTGTAGTTTAAAATTTACATTATGATTTATTTTTTAGTAGTTTTATTAATAAACTACAAAGTTAAGACTTCCTTGCTTAAACTTCCTAATTTCTATAGGAGAAAATAAAGCATGAGAGTCTAATACATAATTATGTTTTAAATTATGTAATTTTAAAAGCATAACTTCATTATATTTATGATTAATAAGTGATATTAATCACTTTAATAAGAGCTGAAGCCAGGTTAAGTGTGAAAAACATGAAAGCAAATAATAAAGGAAAAAAGATCTGATTTTAAAGAGGACTACTGGAGCTTTATCCCATGCAAACAGTAGTTTTCCTTACAATGAAGTAGAGAATTTATCTCTGAATATCAAGTTTTCTAATACAGCAAGAACAATTTCACAAGTCTCAAAAGAAACTTCATCTAAATTTCAACATTCAAGGTGGAGTGTATGAAACATGAAACATTGTTCAAGTTGTGATGAGATTCTAGAATACAGATGCTCAAACTTTTCCCTCCAGGACAGTCTGAATCCTGTGTTCCTTACTCATTTATCTTCTCCAAAACTTAGAAATTAAAGAAACAAAGCTAGTGGTTCATTTTTCTAGTATCAAACACTACAGGGCTATCTTTTTCCTGGCATTCTAAGGAAGAGCTTACATATTGGGAGAGAATAAGGGAAAAGGAGTAAGATCTAAAAACAAAACATAAAAACTCCAAAACCACAAATGAACTGCTTTTGATATCTACTTATGCTCTTTCTCACTGCCTGAGGGCCCTAAGCCCAGGTTGGAAAAACATTGCTTCATTTTTACTGAAAATGAATACTCAAGTCTATAAACAGGCCATTTATAACTCCTCCACTTACACTAAAAACCAAAACAACACCTTTAGCCAAAAGTGGTATCAAATGACCAAAATGAAATTTTTCAAATATGACACCTACCACCAAACTTTGTTAACAGAGAATTATCAAATAAGTTACAAAATATATCAGTGTTAAAAAGGGGAAAAAAATTAGACACAACCAAATCCACGTGTGAAGTATAATCTTCCTTACATCACTAACACTTTAATATAATCCTACACCACAAACTCCTAAAACTTTATAATCCCTGCATCCTCAATTCATATTGAATACTAGATAAATCTTAAAACCAAGTATTCATTGAGCCCATAATGGAACTAAACCTTCTCATAACCCACAATGTAAAACACACATACAATATTCTGATCTGTAATACTATGATCTGACTACATTCATATATTCAAGCTTTCATTCATTAGTCCCCAAACCTCCACTTAAATCAGAATAGTATATTTACCATCTTCTAAGTGTAACCGTTATACTGTTCACTTGGATCATAACCTGAACTACCCTCTTCCCTTCCCTCTACCTAATCAAAGCGTCAAGCTCCACATACCTCATGAAGCTTACCATTGTCTTTCCAGCCCAGACTATCCCCTTCCTCTTTTGAATTCATAGCACTTACCACCATCATTCACTTGCAAAGTATATAATAAGCTACCTTGAATAACAGCTGACACAAATGTAAAGAACGCATTCTCTAGATTTAGACTGCCTCGCTGAATCTTGGTTCTACTCTTACTACGTGATCCTCCATGAGAAATTAATTAACCTATGTCTCTAGTTTCTTTATTTGTAAAACACAACTCATACATCCACCACCTCAGAGAGCAGTTTTGAAAATTAAAGATTTATTTATAGTTCTCAGCAATCACTTGATGTTTTCTATATAACTGAATAAAATACTGAATTTCCAATATCAAAAAGTAATATGAGAACGTACACAAGGACAAAAGGATTACACAATGATAAAAAAAACCAACTAAGTTAATTTTACTTTGGATAAAATTCCTAGTTGTGTTTAAATCTTTTAACCTTTTCCATGAAAACTTAATCTGTAAGGTACAAGATTCTAAAAAATGGAGCAGTATAGTGTGGGCTGAAAACAGAGGTATAACAGAAATCGGAATCCCAACTCTCCACTCCCATTACCTTCCTGTGCCGTCAGGGAACGAACTCCACAGACTCCAGTAGGAGACTAAGATTTAGCCTCTGAAGAAACTGAATCTGAGGTACAGTAGAGCTTAGATTAAGGCAAATGTACTGAAAACAGAATAATTAAGTCAAAGTCTACACACTCAAAAGTGTACTCAGCTTTGAAACATGTGCAGCAGGTCTGTACACTCCAGGAGGGAGATTTAGAGACTCTCCTCTAAAGAAGCCAAAAGGCTCCAAAGAAAAGACCAATAGGTAATGACACTATGGACTACCTAAAACAAAACCAGCTTCAGCATTACCAACTTATTCTTCAGTGAAGCTAATCAAGCCCTACTTAGAGTTTCCCATTTGGTTTTAGTGTCTGACTCTCACATATCAAAGAAAAGTCAAGAATCCCCAGACATTCGAGCAGGGATCAGAAAACTTTTTCTGTAAAGGACCAGACAGTAAATATTCTAGGCTTTATGGGCCACATATAGTCTCTGTACCATATTCTTATGTCTGCTTAAAATTCTTCTGAAAACAACCCTTTAAAAATGTTAAAAGCCATTCTCAGCTCCATAGCTATACAAAAACAGGATGCCAACTCAGGCCAGTATACAGTATAGTATCTTATGTAAAAACTCAGAGAAAATTTGCAAGGGGGAAAAGCAACTTGGAGAAAAGATAGATAGATAATACAGGTAGTAGAATAAGAAGTTATACAAATAACATGTACATATAAAAATATATGTGTTTTTATAGAGATTATCTATACATATGAGATACACCTACATTTCATAAAGATAAACAAAGATAAATTCATTTTTGAAACATGAACAGGATGCTATGAAAAGGAATGGTTACGTAAGTTTTAAAAAATAAATCTGAAAGATAAAGTTGAGGGAAAGTTCCACCAAGAAGAAAGGGTGATAAAACAAGATGACTGATCCAGGAGGTACAGTATCTGCCTAACAAAAGTGAGAGGGAGAAAGAAAATGGGATAAGAGGATTACAGAAAGGAAGAAATTATCAAAGACATAGTACAAGATAATTTCCAAACTCAAAACTCACAAATTAAAAGAGCCTACCAAAAGTCTAGCACAAAGAACGAAAAAAAGATTCCCAATAAGGTAAATGATCATAAACCTTCAAAAACCAGACAAATAAAGGAAGATTGTAAAAACTTTCTGAAAAGAAAAATAAAGAAAACAAGCCATATACAAAAGATTAAATATGACACCGTAGTTCTTGACAGAAACTTTTGCCATTGAGAACAATGGAATTATGTCTTCAAAATTATGAAGAAAAATACTGACAACCTAGAATTGAATATCCAACTAAAATACCAATCAAATAAATGAAAGCACAGAATTAAGACACTTTCAAAACTGCAAAGTCTAAAACTGGTTACCTCACAGGCACACTTTGGCAGAAAGCTCCAAAACATTTAAACAAATCAAGAAAGAGGAAAAACACTGAATGCTGGAAATGGGAACTTAAACTTGGGAGAAGGCAAAGGGAATTCCTAGGATGACAACAAAAGTAAGTCCCAGGATGACAATTGTGTAAGAGGCCTGAAGGTCAACCAATCCAGATAAAAAGCCAGAGAAAGGGGGTCTCCAGGAAGGGTCTCTCCATGGCAGGTGGGGGGAGGGAGGGAAGAGGAACTTATACAAGTTGTAAGTGACCTTGTGAAATAACTATGCTGAAAATCTAGTGGAATTAATACTAAATACAAGGAAAAAAATTTAAAAACTTAAAAAAATTGTTAATTAATTAAAAAATTGCCAAAGGAAGCAATAATACCTTACTTACTTACACAGCACTCACAAAGGAACAGTATTTACATAGGTATAATAATCACTGAATATGGATTTTAGCAAAAATTATAAAGTAAGTACATTAAGAATATAAAGGAGAGAAAGCACAGAGGATGGCACAGTTTAAGAAAAATCCTCAACTACTATAAGTAATGAATTAAGAGTCGGTAGTATAATCATTATATTTAGAAACATAAAGATTTTTAAAAGCCCAAATAAACAGCTAAAACAGGACTAGGAAAAGTGGCAAGAGGATAGGGAAGGGGACTCTTAGTTTTTATTGTACTTTTAGCACTTTTTGTCTATATAAACAATGTGTGTATCTATATATATATGTAATTGAATAAAAGTTAACATTTTAGAAAATTCAATCTTTAATTTTATAAAGTCTTGATCTACAATTTACCCCCCACTCTGGAAAAAAGTACATTACATCCTTGAATTTAACAGAACCTAAACCACACACAAATTCACATCACAGTGTAAAGCCCATATGCACTGAGATTATTTCCATGTCCTATGAATTAAAATATAGTAAATGTTAATGAAGTTGAACATTAACCAACTATTAGAAATGTCTCCCATGCTTGTGAAGCACTATCATCATAAATCCTTAGGATTTCAATACGATCTAAGTCCTTCACTGGTAAAGATCTGATATACATATATACAGAACAGAACAAATATCTGACCTATTTTATAGAGAATAGGCAGCTTTTTTAAGAGTTATAAACTCTCTACAAAATTAAAAAATCTGAGTATTTTCCACCAATAACCCTTAACAGTTCATTCCTGGCCAAGAAGAGTTACACAAAGATTTGCTGAACCAACTGAAGTCTACTTTGGGATTTTATTTTGTAGACGCTTCTTTATGTTTCAGCTCAAAACTCAACTGCTTACTCTACCAAACTTTTAAAGCAATGTGTGTTTTATTCAGTTAATATATGAAAGACCCAAACAGTAGTACATGGTACTAGACTACATAAAAATCTCCTATAAAGAAGACATAATTTTGTTAGCATTACACATATCAGAATATAAATCTGGCTTTTTTCAAGAGATAGAAGAGGTAAGTTTGCTGTGGTACCCCCAGTTAGTTCCTCACTAAGAACTATGGTAACTTTATTTTGAGATCACTTACAGAGACTTTCTGTACTGGCTAAGACAGTAGCAAAGTTTCTTATTGAGATACATCAAATTTCTCTAATACTTATATAACAGATTATTTTTAAATAAGTAAGAAAATCCTTTCATGCTCTAATCTTATAAACATGCTTATATTAACAACGTTATTTGTATAGGATAATAACAAACTACACCTGAAATACTATAGAAATGGCTTTCAAAATAAAATTTCTCTAAAAGTTATTTTCTTTAAATCTGATCTTTTTTCATAAATTGTCCACAATTTCCAAGTAAATTAGTTATTTTTAACACTTTTGTGATAAATACAACTTGATAATGTAAATAACATTATGGTAATACCAAAATTAGGTTTCTATATTTACAAACATGTATAATGACATACTTACTAGCATAAAACCATAACATTTATTTATGAATGAATGGAAATAATGACCAAGTACCTTCACTATGAGTAAATGCTTCCCACTACCTTTATCTCACTATTATTACTTTCATAGATCATTCTGTACATTAGACTATCCTAATTATTAAATTAGTAAATATTCAAAATTATAAATGCAGAATCATTGATGCAGAGTCATTTTCTTTTTCTTTTAACATTTTTTCCCCTTGTTAATTAACCCCTCAGTCCTAGCTGAATAGATCATCTACTTTAAGTGCTAACTTACTTTGCTTTATATTATAAAATCTCAAACCCTAAAATAAAGAGAACATTAGGGGTGGAATAAATTTCTCTTCTCCCCCATGGCTGACATTTTAAAGTTTTAATTTAATGTTAGCAATTTTTCATAATTGGAATTATGCCATAATTTATAGATACAAATACAAAACTACAACAGAAAAGAAAAGTCAAGGACAGGTGGGAAGATTTACTCAATAGAAAGTATTTAAAATATATTTATCTTCAAGCAGGAGATAAGAGCTTTCAAACAATGAACAGGCTTAATATTTAGTTGTAAAATAGCTAGTTTCTCTCAGATCTAAAATAACTTTAATAATATACATGTATCAAAGCACTACTATGTTTTAATTAGGTTATAATTGCTTGCTTTAAAGACTTGATTCTCAGATTAAGAAAATGTCTATACCGTAATATTTTGAAATTGTTCAAAGATATTTTAACAATGCTCTTTCGAGAAGGAAAGAAATACAAAGAAATCATTCTGATAGGAAATGTTGTCAATTTTGTTGTCAACAGACAAATCTAATGTCTAGTATCCTAAGGAATAAACATCGAGGTTTTCACAGACATTTCTCAATAACTTTTCTACAAAATGTGTGATGGATTATCTTTAAAAAATTGATCATGTTTCTACTCAACTTAAGAAATTTCCATGTAAACTGAAAGTTTTTCTACTCTGTGAAAGATTATAACCTTGTTTTTGTGACCATGAACAATTAAAAAAAAAAAAAAACCCTAATTTTTTTCCTGTTCAAATGATTAAACCTCCTGTATCTATTTTTCCATAAGAACGGACAACCAAAATATTCAAAGCATTACACTTTGCATTCTCACTGCAAAGAAACCTAGAAACTATACCAAGAACCTGCTATAGTACAGCACTGAAAACTAACAATAAGTACATTAATCCTTACGCCCTATCAAATAAAATCCTTTTAAAAATAATCTGATCCTGTCTTCCAATGTTAAAAAAAACAAATTTGGACAAATTTTAACTAAAACATTTTTCATATTTTCTTAGAGATGAAGGTTCAATTACTTTATTTTAGTTACAGAGAAAAGAAACAGAACCTCAAATTCTCTCAGATATAAGCCAAAAACTATTATGTAAGTTTAAAGCTGGTCCCACAGAAAAGTACAGCTAGCCTCAACCTAACTCGATTGTGGAAAGAAACAATAACCAAAGATTTTTGAAAGCAAAAACATAGCCTTTATTTAAAAGTAAAAGCAAACAAACAAAAACTATTAACTAATTTTCTGGATTGAAATAAAGCAACAATGAAGGTTATCCTTATATTTTTAGATTCAGAAGGAAAATTATTTCCTGGCTAAAAGAAAAAAAAAGTCATTCTTAATTATAAATTGATGAACAAAAGTACAGTCCTGTTTCCCAAGTACGTTCCCTATGTAACGCTATGTTTCTGACCTGAAAGGTGAATAATTTGACAGCGTTAATGTCACAGAAGATCTCCAAAGGTCTGTTAAAGAACCAAGTTTTGACACAACATGCTATACACAAATTTTCAAAACAAAACAAGTACCTTGGCTCAGATTCAATAGCTTTGAGTGTTCCTTTCTCACTAGGAAACTTGGTTATCTTATGCAGTTCACTTCAGGGTTTAGTGTTTCATTTTTCTCATTAATCTAAAGCAGAACATTTTTGTAAAGAATACAGCAACTTAGAATCTTAAGGAATTCAGAAGAGGTGACTAAGTTATGCTACTTTGCTGTAGTCGTCTGTTTCCTACAACAAACAAATACAGCATTTAATGTGTAGACCTTTAATTTACAAAATTATATATAGAACTGAATATTTAACACAGTATATCTTAGAATTTATTTCAATTTAAACCATTCACAACTTTTTGTTTTGCATAAAATTTGCATGTCTGGCAAACAAGGCAAATTAAAAATTTAAAACATAGCCTTAAAAACATACATAATAGGGTTTTGTACCTTAAACCATCCACATTGTAAAATACAAGCACTGTGGAAATGTGACTAATGATCCAGTCCTTTAACCAAATATAATAGGACTACTGAGAAGCTTTATCATTCTTTGTAAAATAGCTTTCTTCTCACTCAAATTCACGTAACTGACTCAATATTACTCTGCAATACAGCTTATTCATAAAAAAAGATTCTTTTTTAAAAAATCCATCAATTGTAGAAATATTTTAATTTTTAAAAGTTTTACTTCCACCAAAGGATTTTCTACTCTGGATTTTCTGCAAGCACCATTTTTATTTCTGCTTTATTCATAAATGAAAATGATATGCTTCATATTATAAAATCAGTAGATATTTCTCCAATGATTCTAAGACTTTATGGGCCATCATACAGGGCAGACAAGTACTACAACGGCTCCATTGTCATTATAAGGCTTTCTTTATCCTGTATCTCCCATGTACCATGTAACTTGGCATAAATGGGATTGGAACACACAGATTTCAACAAATAGGTGGTTAGAATTACAAACAGGGAAGAACAGAGCTGAGAATTAGTTTGGGTCTAGGAGTAAGACTGGAAGTAGGTGTGACAGCTTAGATGCATGTAAAACTCAGCTGAAGAAAACAGAGCTAATAACAAGAGATGGATCAGTTTCAGGTTCCGGGGTTCAAGATTTTAGTGGCATACATTTTAAAAAGTCATACTTGTGCTTTTAAAACTTTCAAGATTTTGTAAAAATCATAACTGTTGTCCTACATAGGTATGACAAATAAAACTGACAGGGGGACAGAGGACCATAGAAATAAAATAATTTTCTTTCTCACTCTGAAATGAACCAATTGTTAAAGTTATATGTGTTTAATTTGGAGACCACTTTAACAAAGGACATTTTCATCAGTAACAACTGCAGAGAATTTCTAAATCAACTGATGTATGTGTGACCCTAGAATTAAGTGGAGCCATTGTCCTATGTAATCAATGGAGACATGTTTGACTAATAAGTAGGCATGTACAATAGGAAAATAAAGAGAATCTAGACAGAGGTCACTGCGGCTAGACTGTCCATAGCGTGTGAAAGGCATACCAGATATGTTATAATTGAGATAAAAGATAGGCTATAAACAGACTCCTTGGTGTTAATCTGGATATTGGGCATTTAATTCTGGTTTTCTGCATGCCACTGAAGGCAGTAGGTCATTTTTTCACATGCTACAAGTTTGAAGGAAAATCATGTACCCAAGCATACACACAATTCTACTTTCCTTCTTCTTCCCTACCCTCTTTGTGAAGGGTCAAAGTTGGCAGAAAACAGCTTGGATTCTAAAGCCCTTCACCACTTTCTGTCTTCTCTGGGATGGAGACACAGCCAGCTACTAGTTTCCCGCAGGGATGCTATTGTTTGGTGCCTTTCATGAGTGCACTGCTTAAAACTAAGCAGAGCCAGTTCAATGCTGCAGACTGTGTGGGACCTCTGCTCCCACATTATCAGGCATTACTGAGTGAAATAAAAGATAAAAATTTATTCACACAAACAGTAATCTGAGTAGCTATTAAGAAGTACATTTTTCTAATTTCTCTGCTACGTAGGTATCAAGGGCTGTATCACATTAAATAAAACTAAATATCAAAATATGCATTTCTACATAAATACTACTTTAACATCTTCTATACAAACTGTGAAGAAAATGAAGCAAAAACAAGAATATTCCAGAATGGACAATATTTCAGAGAACATGACAACTCAAAGTATGAAAAAAGTACCATGACATATATTCAGCTGGTGCTAATTATCAAGGTAAAATATTTTTAATGTCTTTCATATGACGTGATGTCTAGGGGTGGTCTTTATTCTGACTAAATGGTATTTTCACATATTTAACATTATAAAATGAAACAGTAATATTTTAAATGTCTGAACTTAATCTGCTTTTGAAGTAAGTACAACACTGAATATCTAGGGATGCTTCTCAACTGACATACATGATCAGTATTTCTACTCAGTACAATATAAACCTTGTGGAGATATCGACTCTTGAGACTTTGTTCTGGCTCTTCAAGTCTAAATTATAGCTAAATCAATCCAAAAGAGTCAATAGAGAGATAGCACAGTGGTGTTGAATGTCACATCATATCATATATTTCAAATGGTATCCATTTACAGCTTTAAAAGACATTTCAGCACTCTCTGGTTAAATATAAAAGATCTATGACATGCATTAGCTCAGCTTACTCCCAAAATCTGACTAAATAAACCACACAGGAAGGAAAGTAAAACTGTCCAAAACAAAGAATAGGAAACAGATGACAGTAGGAAAAAAAAAATGTTCAAAAAAATTTTGGAAGACATTAAGTAGATGGACAAGCAGTTACTGATTTAGGTTTCAGTATAAGGGGGGAGAACTATGCTGGATCTACAAGGGGAGGAACCCAGTGAGGAGAAAGCCAATCCATTCATAACAGACCATACAAAAGTCAGGACTTGGAAACAGCAGGGACCTCTGAAGGCAGGCCTGCAGAATGGATGAAAACAGGTGACTAGTTGAATGTCTATATTGGTGTAATAAGACTTCCCAGATTGCCTGTCTTTTCTAATCACAGAGATTAGATGACAACCTTTCCCCAACTCTGGCAGAACCCATAAGAATTCATTTTTAAAGATGTTAAACCAGAGAATACTGGGCTTGGGAGTATCATGCAAAACTTAGGGTGACAATGAAGAGCTGAAAACAAAGGGCAATGAGAGAACTCAGACATGCATTTAAATTAATGCCAGCACACTGAATGGTGAGTCTTTGAGCCTTCCTCCCCAGTCAGCTATCTTAACACTGTTGTCAGACTTAAACCTCACAGATGGGAGAATGGACAATTCTCCTCCAGAGAAAATGATAGGCCCAACAACCAGCAGATGTTGATATTTAGAGGCTCCCCAAGGATATTGCTAGGTCTCCACTCAAACCATCCACTAAAAAGACCACCAATCAACAAGCTCCAGCCACTGGCACAAAACTTCCAATTTTTTAACACCTTCTCAAATATCAACAGATATTCAGAGAGCACAAGACATTCAAGAACAATCTTTAACATGATAGTGATTAAAGCAAAAAGAGGGGGAGACTCAGAAAATAAACACTTCAAGGTGCAATACTTAATATTCTTAGAAATAAAAAGATATTACACATCCATGACACAAGAGTGCTATAAAAATGAAATTTTCAAAAAAAGTTTTAACTTATAGAGAACTCAACAGAAGGATTAAGAGAGAAAATTAAGATAAAAATAAAGAAAATAGTATAAAATAAATGGAAAGGGAAGACATTTCCAGTTAAGAACAATAGAAATTATTTATCTGGCAGTCACTGTGGAAAACAGTATGGAGGTTCCTCAAAAAACTAAAATTAGAATTATCATATGATCCAGCATTTCCACTGTGGGTATATATCCAGAAAAAATAAAAACTCTAATTTGAGAAGAACACCCCAATGTTCACAGTAGCATCATTTACAACAGCCAAGATATGGAAGCAACCCAAGTGCCCCTCAACAGACGAATGGATAAAGATGTGGTGTACATACACACCCACACACACACAATGAAATATTACTTAGCCATAAAACAATGAAATGCTGCCATTTGCAGAATGGGATGGATCTAAAGAATATTATGTTTAGTGAAATAAGTCAAAGACACATACTGTAATATATTACTTGTATGTGATGTGGGACTCTAAAAAATAATACAAATAAATGCATATGCAAAACAGAAACAGACTCACAGATATAGAAAACAAACTAGTGGTTACCAAAGGGGAGAAGGAAAGGAGAGGGGCAAATTTGGTGTATAGGATTAAAAGATAAAAACTACTATGTATAAAATAAATAAGCAAAAAGGGTATGTTGTATAGTACAGAGAATTACAACCATTATCTTGCAATAACTGTTAATGGAGGATAATCTGTAAAAATACTGAATCAACATATTATATACCTGAAACTAATATAATATTGTAAAACAACTATACTTCAATTTTTTAAAAAATGAAGTATCTGAACTACTGAGGTTAAGAATTCTGTAGAAGAGTTTACCTTCTATATAACAATAGAAAACTGTTCACAGAGGGTAACAAGATACAATAATGCTTAGCTATAAATAATATTTCTATAGGTGTAACTAAAACCAAATACCAATTTAAGTAAAAAGTTGTCTCCTTACTATCTGGAAAGAATAGAAGTGAAGAAAATGAAGTGAGAGAAAGGTGCAATAATATCTAAAGTTAAAGAAATACCATCTTCACAAAATATTTAAACCTATGGCAGTAAATCTCAAATATAATACCTAAAAGAAGTAAAAGTGGCTCCTCTGTGACATGAGTCAGATGGAAAAGGAAAGGCAGGGAACCAGCAAGTCTTTCCATGTATTTCACTTTTTAAACTATTTACATCTACTCTGAAAACTTTTTCAACTAAATAAAGAGAATTTCAACAAAGAAAAATCCTCCAATGATTTAAAATCCTTTTTAAATCAGAAAGATCTAATGGTGTTAGCTGCAAAAGGAAAGCAAATTCATAAATTAATATTAATGATGTTTTGAAGGATACATTGCAAAAGACAAAACAAGCAGGCACCAGATTAAGCTGATATTCATTTCCTGTGTGGGCTTCATAAAATTGTAGTAGACTTCAGTTACTAGATACACAACTGTAGCAGCCACTGTGAAATCCACCAGCCACTGGTATTCTGGAAAGTAATGCAATGCTGAAAAATAAAGGTTTAAGAAAGAAAGGTTTATTTAAACTTCAACAAACAGCTTAGGAAGATTTATCTATAATTAACTTCAAACATGCTAGACTTTATTCTGTTTGATGATTTGCAATGTGAGGTTTGCAAATATGAGAATCTAAAAATGCAGGAAACAGATCGAGAATGTTGGCATTCAAAACTAAATTTTAATACCCCATAAATTGAATAATTAAAATGAACCTGAAATGATTACCAAAAATTATTTAAATTGTTGTTAAAAATATATGATTGCAAAATGAGTGGGTATTCTCTTAGCTGATTAGCTTTTACAGAAATTATAAACCAGAAGATTTTTTTTTTTTAAAAAAGACTCTGCACTATAATCCTTTAGATTTAGAATACAATTTGATATCAAATACTACAGATTTACTTTTTTTCCTTTCTGTGAATCAAGAGAGTTGAACTTTATGTTACAGTATTAACCGCACTAATGCAAGATTAGTAATTTTGTAACCTACTGCAGATTAAAATAATAAATTAAATATACTTTTTATTCTCTCTTCTACTACCTCAAGAAAAGCTGGTGAAACGCTTGTTGATTTTCCATAAAGACATACTCCAACAAACTATTCCATCCTTAGGGTTTATATTAAAATTAGCAATGTCTGAAAGTAAATATGATTCCATCTCCTTTTTCGTCTCAGATATTCTGGTTTACTTCTGCCAGAGAGTAGTCCAAAATATTAAAGTCATTTCTGTAGACCTCCATGTATCATGTACATAAACATCAATTCCTATACCCTCACTGGCACATAATAAAATGATCTACAATACTCTGAGAAATTTTTAGATGTACAATGTAATACTTGAGGATACTTTTTAAATCACATATTTACAGAAAAAAAAAAGTTTTAAAAATAAAACACCATTCATAGTAAGACATATTTAAAATATCAAAACAAACTGACCAAATTTACATCTCTATGAGGTGACAGCAAAAATTCTAAATCCTTTTAAGATTGAATAAATTATTTATTTGCTTCCGCTTAACTTAACACTCTTAATTTGCCTCAAGTTATTTTAACTGCTTTAGCTTCTTTGTTGTAATAGACCTAATAGATTATAAATGCCAGTCTGAAAGATTTACCCTAAAATGGCTGTAGGACTCCTACCCTCTAGAACCCCTTCTACCCTCTAAAGATTAGCTTTTAAAATAACATTCTGTAAGGACAACAGAGAAATAGATGGAACAGACAGGCACATGTCTGTTTATCTAAAAGATTTTCAATTTCTATTAACAAAAGTTGAAGTGTTCTAATTTTCCATGCCTGCCCACACTCACATAGTATTTCTCCAGAGAACTCATTCACAGCAAATAGCCAAGTGACATTCTTTAAGAGGTTCTTATGATAGATAGCTAATACAAATTGAGAGACTTATAAGATAGTTATTGGAAATCAATAATAAATACATTCAATAAAAATATCATTTATACATATTCTTGGCTATGTATTTAACACAAGTATTATATTCTTCCTTCCGAATTCAATAATATAATTACATATGCGCCATTCAACAGAATATTGGAATCAAAAGAAAACAAAGTTCATCAACCCCAGTGGTTTGCATTAACCTCCTGAGAGTACCTCAGGTTCAAGCAGAAAACCTTCCACTTTTACCTAAACACACATACAAAGCATGCATTTATGGATGATTACATAAATATAAACATAAATAAAACATCTCCCTGCTCTTCTGATTAACTGGAATGCTCTTGATGTTAGGTGACCAGTTGTTTAACTACTACCAATTGCAATTAGTTCTCAAAAGTGTAAAAGTGAAACAAAATATTGAATAAGCTGAAGCCAACATTAGCCCTAACTTCCATTTTTGAAGTTCATTAAAATAGCCTAATTCTCACTAAAAGACTTTACCACAGTCAATGTGTCACCCTGGTCAAGTTATTTAATTCCACTGTCTAATGAGTTTAAAAAAAAAAAAGTCAGTAAGAATTATATACCTCATAGAATTGTGAGGATGAGTTAATACAAGTAAAGCACTTATAACAATGTCTTACAAGTATTCAGTTTAAATTATTATTAAAGTTAATTAGCTTATAATTATTCAATAAACATAAGTTATTAGTAAAAATAACAGAAATCTGTCTTAGGAATCAGGGAGCATGTATAAATGTTCTTATACAAGTAAGCACACATGTAGGATTAATAAAACAAATGTGACAATCAAAAAGTTCAAGTGCTCTTACTTGTTTTAAATAGTGCATAAAAAAATAGTTAAAAAAAAAAAAGAGAATGAAATAACCAGTCTTAAAGACATTAGACAACTGATTTATCTTGTTCCTCACTGATATTTTCTAGTTCATCCTTTCCATATATATGAGATATACATATATATATATCATATACACAATCTTTGTAAATGGAGAATCAACTTTCAAATGTATTGAAGCCACTTTGTATAACAAAACAATTCTATATGAGATGCTAGATGAAATTATTACGGTTTTTCTGGGGTGGTGTGATTTAACCTAAGAAGGACCAAACTACATAATGATACTTTATACAATATTACCAAAGATTTTTTTTAATGTGTTATTTTAATTACTCACTTACAATGTAAACCATTCATTCTCAAACTTGGTCAAAAAATCAGAACCACATGGAGGATTATTAAAAATACAAATTCCTAAAACCCACTCTAGATTTACTGAATCTCCAAGGGTAGGTATGAGGAACCCTCATTTTCAAAGAGCTGCTCAGGTGACTGTGATGAACAGCTAGGTCTGAAAACTTGTATTCTAAACAATATCACCTTATATGCCCTTCTCTTCTAGGATTTGAGTAACTTTGTATAAATTTCATTTTAAATGTAAAATCATTATAGTTACTATACAATAAACACTCATATACAGGAAAAAACTGAATTTTACTTATTCAGAGATACTCAGTGGGTACAAGTAAATCTTGACTAAGTTTTCTATTCCCAAATTCATTATTCTTAAATCACTTTCATTTCTACTGAATGTGACTGGTTAAGTTGAATACTTGTAAATATAGGTAATTCAATACAAACACACAAATGCATTTCTTCAGGTAGTATTATAAAAGGAATAAACGAGCATAAATGGCAAAAAGTCCAAAATTTGAGATAATGAAAACTGACTGAAACTGTGTAATCAACTTGTATAAGTCAGCCTCTTCTGAAAAATGGAAAAAATAATGCTTACTACAAGTTAGGTAGATAGAAAGACAAATTCAATTCAAACAAAGTCACTGAGCTTCCAGGCTCTGAGAAAGATTTCATAGTCCATATAATGGATTTAATGATTAGAAAAACAGACAAAAAAATCTAACAACAATAAATAAAATGAAAGTACTTTCATTAGCATAATATAAAACTGAAATTTACAGAACATTTTACCTAGATTTCCCTTACCTAAAGTATCCACTTCTGTAACTGACTTTGTTTCTAGATGGAGATCAATATCCTTTGGAATGGTTAGTGGCTTACTTTCAATGTGACCATTATATTTCCTATAAAAATCAGACAAGTGACACAAAAAACAAGTTACCCTCACTGTTATTCAAGTGTTTGTATAAAACTAATGACAAATAAGGTTATAAATTTCACAGTGAAAAAAAGTTCTAATATTTCATGAAAAAGGAGGTAAGGCACTCAAAAGCAGTTTTTAAAGGGGGGACTACAAAATATAGATGTAAATTATTATGCGAATATACAGATTACCAGAGAAAGTTATCTAAATTAGTGAGAAGAATAAAACTTTGATTGCTAGTTTAGCATCTCACCCCATTTTTCCTGCTCTCTCTTCTACAGATTTACAGACAGCCTAATATTTCTTTCTTTAGGCAGAAGGGTTAAAGGAAATGAAGACAAAATGCATTTCAATTTAAAATTATACAAGTATACAAATACATATATATAGACAAACCTGAAGCTTTAAACAAGTCAGAGTTAAAAGTATATATATAAGATTTATGTGTATGAGAAATTCAGAAACTTGAAAGACTAACTCAGATTTGCTTTTATTAAGAATCACGAATGGAGGAAAATAACAGAATTCTTCAGGTACATGTGTATTAATCCCAAATTTAATTTTTAAAGGTAGTCAAAATATAAATTGAAAGTACAAAACTAAACTTCAGTAACAATAATTAAAACACCAAGACACAATTCTACATTTATTCCTGAATGAATATGAACTGAGAAAACCTCAGTAAAATTTTTAATTCATGTCAATAAATCAAATAATTATTGCTGCTAGAAACAAGATAGTGTTGTTAGTGCATCTTTTTGTAAAGTAAAGCATTTCCAACATATAAAAATTATTATAAAAATAAAATTACTCACTACAAGGCACATAATAAGAATTCAAATGTTTATAAAATGAAGGCTATACTATGTAACTAAGTGTTGAACATGGTAGCTGTGAAAAGGCCCAAGTGGAATAAAAAGAAATGCAGAAACTAAAAACTAAGCTGGATTAAAATCCTGACTCTTACTAGTTATGTGAACTTGGGCAACTCATTTAACATCTTTGATCAAAAGCTTCATCATTAGTAAAATATAAATTAAATTAGTAACTAATATTCAGGATTATTGTGTGGATTAAACAAGACTGAAAAGTGTTTTGAAAATCGTAATATAAGGCAGGAATATTATATTAAAGAACATAACCACTGGAATACAGAGGAGGGTTTACACTTAATATTACAATGAGCTTCAAGGTGTATTTGTAATATTAAGTGAAAAAGACAATGATAGCAAGATCAGAAGAGACAGTCTCTTCAAATTTCCAATTTCATGCCAAATAATCATTAATGCTTAAAGAATTTTTTTAGCACCTACAAAGCTATTAGCCCATGTTAATGTACCTTATATGACATACATGAGAAATTTGGTAACAATATGTTGTCACTATATTTTATAACATATTAGAATCACAGGTTCAGATCCCCAAAAGTCCTCCACAGCTAAGGAAACTAAGGCCCATTTAGAGAGGCTAATTAACACATACTTTCCTTGAAAATTCAACATAAAGAGCGATATAAAATTTAAGAGCTGGAAGAATCCTTCAAAATGACTATGTTTGGTTCTTCCAGTTCACAGATGAGGCTGCTGTGGTCCATTCAGTGAGTTTTATTAGCAGGCAGTTTTCTTCATAACTGTAAATGTAATATTCAGCAACCTGAACAGAACCTAAGAAGTTATACTGTCCACCCCTTCTATTTAAAAAATGAGGAAATGGAGGGGGAAAAAAAGCAAATGAATCTGCTCAATATCATAATACTGAGTGACGGCAAATTCTGGAAAAGAATCCATACCAACTGGTATTTTTAAATGAGTTGCAGAGTAAAGACATGGGTTATGGGTCATCCTCCACTGAACCCCCATAACAATTCTTAAGTTAAATAATCACTTTAGTGTTTACATATTAGATTACTACATACTGGGTTTTCTTAAAGGGTGATTCAATGTTATTTGAGAGCATGGGTTTTAATCTCAGATTTATCAACTGTTTATGACATAATCAGTAAATGTTCCTTTAATCAAAGTATAAAAGTATATCTACAAAAGTTTTGTCAAATATTTAATGCCTTACAAATTTAACAACATAACTTACCTATCTTTTTTGCTTTTCCCTTTTTGCTGCTTTCCTGCAAGAATTCTTAATTCTTCTTCCGTAGGATGCTGATACCATCTCAAACTAAGAAAAAAGTAATTCTTTTAAATGAAGAAATAAAATCACCAGAATTTATTCATTTATTCTACAAATATTTACTCAATTTCCTATTTGTGAAGACACCGCAGGGAAATATCAGGTGAAAAATTCTAATCTGAAACAGATACTACTGCTTAAGCTTTAAAGGAGTTTAGATTGAAATCCAGCAAACACTTACCAAGCACTTACTAGATGCCAGACCCTGCAATGCTATTTGTAGGTATTTTTCTTACAACTGACAATGTACTAGTATATATTAAGGTCATACAGGCTTATTTTAACAATAAATGGCGTGAACTCATTAGAGGCAAGCTGGCAGAAGCACATTAGAATTCTCCACCCACTCTTTATTTACACCGAAGGAATTGATATTTCTTTTTAAAAGATAGTCCTTTGAATGCCCTCAAAACTGTAAAAGTCTTTCCTTTTCTTTCTCTCCTTTCTTTAATTTAACTGGAGAATTCTTAAACTTTATGTGTATAAGAATTAGAGTAAACTATTTATTTACAAAACCCTTTACTCTTGACTATATCAAACCTCCTTCAGTTAGGGCTCCAACAACCGAGTGTATTCACCTCCACCAATCAGTCAAAACATCCAAACAAGTCATTTATTCCTTCCTAAGAACCCACTTATTCATTCTCCATTTTGTGTCTCACCTGAATTTCGTATCTGCCAGCCACCTAATTTTGATATTTTGAGTTTTACCTTCAACATGCCCTTTCCACGTTATCATTAATTCCATTCTTTAACTCTTGAAATTCTAAATTTGCCTACTACCCTGCAAGGACCTTAGCTCAGACTATCTTCCTGTCTATCTCTGACTATGGCAAAACTCTAACTGGTCCCCGTGCCTGCTCCTGGACACTCTTCTAAATGCATTCTGATCCCATCTTTGTTTATTTTCCCATAATGCAAATTTTATCAAGGTATATGCCCACTCAAATCCTTCCCAAGACTCCTCACAGGGTCAAGTAGTGAGTAAGGCTTTGACCAAGGTCCTGTTGTTATAAAAAAGAAACAAACAGCTAGTATTGATAGACCCTCCAATTTTTCAACTGCAAAAATACAGTTTTTTTAATTGAAATACCCCAAGTTTTAAAAAATGCTACTACTGATCTGCTGTTTTTTAAAAACACTGCAGAACTGGCAATTTGAGTAATGCCTGGATATTCAATGATGTTAAGAAATTATTGTTAAAATTTTTTAGCTGTAATAATGGGATTACAGTAATTTTTTAAAATTTCATATAAAATATCTATGAATGAAATAATAGTATTTGCTACAAAATAACGTGGGGGGAGGAGAGATGAAGAGGCACAGAGATAAAACAAATTGGCCAACAGCTATTGTGATGAGTATGTAGTAGATGATTATATCTGTTGTATATTCATTATATTATTCTGTATACTCTTTGTATATGTTTGAAAGTTTCCATTAAAGCTAAAACACTCACTATAAGGCCACTATAAGGCCACATACAGGGTTTGTGACCTATTTTCACAGTCTTTCACAATCTGATTACTCTCTACTTCACCAGACTCACCTTCAAAAATTCCTTTTTTGAAAATGACATTCTGCCTAAACTATGTGACATTTCACTCCAAAAATCATTTCATCCCTTGGCATTTCTGCACATATTCTTCTCTCTACTGGTAAACAACTATGCCCCTACTAGCAAACTCCTAATTTACTTTTGACTGCTTATAAGGCAGTCTTTCTGTGGTGTAATAAAGAATATACCTGGTTACTGTCCCTACTTCTTGACACAGAGCTTCAAAAGTCCTTCTAAGTAATAAGAGAGTACTTTTGTTATGCTAATGTGGGGACTCACAGTGGATCTCCAGGTAGCTTCAGGATGGGGGCTGGTCACCAAAACTACCAACCATCAGAGTTGTAGCTTTCAGCCATCTGACCTCCAGGAAAGGGAAGTGGGTGGAAGACTGAGTTCAATCACGCAGCCAGTGATTTAAAATAATATCTACGTAATGAAACTCCATAAAACCTCTGGATACTGAAGCTCAGAGGAGCGTCCTAGGTGTTCAGTACACTGATGTGCCTGAAGGGTGACATGCCCTGACTCCACAGGAAGAGGGTATGAAATCTCCGCGCTCCTTCCTAAACTTCATCCTATGTGTAATCTTTACAAATAACTGTAATCATTGCACTTTCCTGAGTTCTAATGGTTCTAGTGAATTATTGAAGCTGAGGGGTTCATTAGAATGCCCTAATTTGTAGCCAGTAGCTGGTTGTCAAAAGTACAGGTGGCCCAGAGATTCCAAGAACTTGCTGGCATCTGAAGCCTGGGTATCCTTAAGGAGGACTTTTTCTTTAACCTATGGGGTCTATGCTAACCCCAGGTAGTTAGTCAAAACTGAATTGTGGTTGGCATCAGACCAGTTGGGTTAAAACTGAATATTCCCCAAGCTGAAAGACTCATGGAGTGAAGATTTTATGACTTACTTGTTTTCGTATACATCAAAACTAGTACAGTTACTGGCATATAGTAAGTGCTCAAAAAAGACCACTGCATGAATTAAATTCTCCTCTTGGTTTAAGGGTTTTAAAATAAAATATGTTACCCATCCCAAGTTCCTTAAACTGTAATTAACATGGGTGAGGAGGCATGTCCTGAAATTTCGATTGAAGTCCACAGTTTTAACTTACAGTCAACTCTCGTTATTCGCGGTAGTTATGTTCTATAAAGTCGCCGCGAACACTGAACCATTTGCTCCTAGGGGAAATACAGGGTTAGGTTCCCACGAGCCTCTGGTCACAACATTTTCATCAGTTAATCAATATATAGTCTTGTTTTACGTGTGTTTATGTTTAAAGATACTGTATTTAAAATATACTGTTAATTCATTAATAATAAACGCATGGCCAACAGTGATATAACTCATGCTTGAATAAAGCTTATCTAATAACTGTAATCGTAAGTATGGTATTTTCCTGAGTTCTGTCAATATTAGTAGTGAATTTTCTCTAAGATACGTCACAGCCTTCTTGTGCTTAGGAACACTAGACATCAAGCACTTCAGCACTACACTTGGGGGGCCATTTTAAATACAAAGTCACCCACAAAAAAGCAAAAATGTGGAAAATGTGACACTAAATAGACCACAAAAAGGACACTTGTTTACAATATGACAGATAAAACAAGAAGACCTCAGCTGGGAACATGTCATTCAAATTTTTTACCACTCTGCATATCTCTATGAATGACCTTGAAAGCATCACAAGTATGAATTCGGGGATTACAAATAAATTTTAGCAAGTAGGCAAATCACAAACACAGAATCTACAAATAATCAGGACTGAGTATATAACATTTAGGAAAACACAAAAGCAGTAACTCATTTATAAAGACTAAAATTAGTTGTATATTTCTTTGAGAAATAATTATCAGTGAAAGACCCTTAGTACTACAGGAAAACTTAAGAGTCCTATAATAATGAAATATTTTAACACCCTTACATTTTCTGGGACCTATTTTCTTTTAAAATATTCTCAAATTTGTTTAATCTTATTTTGTGAATCTATTTTTCTAAAATGGATTGAATTTATGACACTTGCGTCATCTTCATTATTAACAATTATTGCTCAAAGCTAGAATCTAAGAATGCTGGATGCTCTTAGGGATACTTCTAGTCTGTTACTCGTCTATCTGTCCATCCATCCATCCATCCATCAATTCATCAGACAGTTATGGAGTCCAATATGGTCAACCACTCTGCCAGGCAATGGAGATATAACCACATACAATAAAGCCAAAATTCCTGATTTCTTCATGTTTATATTTCAGTTGGGGCAGAATTTAACCAATTTAAAAAACAACAAAAGTCACAGATTGGATACTACAGAAAAGAATCAAACAAGTGGTCAGAATGAGACAACAAGCCTTAGATATTAGGCTAGGAAACCTCTCTGAGAGGACATCTGCCCAGCAAACTAAAGGATAAGAAGAATGGACGGGGAGAGCATTCCAGGCAGAGAAGAGCATGTCCAAAAGCACAAAGGCATGAAAAAACATAGATCACTGCAGTAACCAAAAGGCCAACTGAAACTGAGTAGGACCCTGCACCCCACCCCCCTCACCTCCTGACTCTTGTTTCTAGAAAAGCTAAAGTTTCCCAGGCCTTCCGGAGTCATAAAACAGGCTCAAGCAGCTGATGACTAGGACAAGAGTCACAGACTCACTGTCTGATGCACATTCCTGAGCTGTTTTATAGATACTGTAACTGCCACCAGAGGGGAAAAGCTAACTGCATGATGACCAGATCTCTTCCCTAGCCTCCCCTTCAGTAACCTCCTGAACTGTTACCAAGGCTGTTGCCCCAGGATTATACCCTGCCCCTCCCTGAACAGAAACTAATTACTCTTATCTAAGTCACGGAAGGCAGGTGCAAAGAGAAGAAACAAGGATTGATTAGAACCATCTAAGCCCAAGATGGCAGAAGATTTGACTTCCAGTGGACCTGGAGCCTCATTACACATTTATTGTAATGATAAATGATACACTCACCACTGCCAAGACAGTTGACAATTGCTATGACTACAACCAGAAAAGCCCATACAAAAATAGAAAAAGAAGGCAATTGGCTCCAGCACACCTGGAAGGAGAACACGAAGGCAGAAGCTTCCAATAAAATTCCATGTGGCCTGACCCGCGGCTGAGCTGTCTTAACCAGCCATCTTGGCTGACGGCTCCTCAACTCGAGTGCTTCTCTTTCCTTTTCCCCACTCAAGCCCTTTCTTGCCTTTTCCCGCCCCCTGAATAATGAAGTAGCTCTTCACTTTGTCCCTCTGCCTCTGCTGCGAATTCTTTCACAGCCAGCGGCAAGGACCCACACTTTGGTGGGCTTCCTAATTTAGGGGTCTCACGACCCGCTAGCGTAAGGAGGCAGTAGCACCATGTGCAAGGAGAAACACATGAGGGAGGCTGAAGAGATAAGAGGGAACAGGTCACGCAAAGCCTCCCGGTCATGGTGTGGAGTTTAGATTTTATGTTAAAATAATGGTCTTAAAAAGAAAGAAATAACTTGATTTATAGTTTAAGGTTTCTTTTGCTGCTCTGTGAATTAGAGGAAGGCAAGAATAGCAGGGAAACATATTTCAGACATTGAATCAATAGGTCTTGTTGACGGACTAAAGGTAAGGAACGGAAAAAAAGTAGAGAATGAAAGCTGCTATTTACATTTCTGATTTGAGGAAGATGGTGGTACATTTTCTGACATGGACTAGTGCAAGGAGATATTAAGAATTTAAGCATGCTGAGTTTTTAAGTACCTGTGAGACATCAAGTGAAAAATAACAAGAAAGCTTCGGTGTATCAGAATCTAGAACTCAGAGATAACCTGGGACTATCACATAACTGTGGTATTTCAATCCATAGGAATTAATAAGATCACCTAAGGGGAAAATAAAACATAGTAGAAGGCAAAATAGTTAATAAGGAAGTGAGAAAGTAGAGTTTATGAGGACAATCCATGTTAACAAATTTGGTTATGAAGGAAAACAAGGAAATAGGCCAAAAACTAAGGAATGGATATGGGAGAGGCATTTTTTTTTTTTAAAGAAGGAAGGGAGGCGGGGTTGTGGCTCTTCTTTATTTGTTGTTGCTGTTTTTAGTGGGAGACCTTAAAAAAAGAACTGTGTGTGCTAATAGGAACAATCCAACAGAAATGAAGCAATTAATGGCAGAGAAGAGAGGAAATGGCCAAAGAAACAAAGTCTGGGTGAAGGTTAAAGAGAATGAGGTACAGAGCACAAATGCAGGAATTTGTACCTAACAGGATACGTAACCCATAGGCCAAAATTAAAATTATATAAACATTAAACAAAGAAGTTGCACATGTATCTAGGTTGTGGGTGTGGTGGCTGAAGATGAGGGTGATGGGCTCCTGTTTAAAGAGCTTATAGTGAGGTCAAAGCAGGCAAATATAATGTTCAAGGAGAGGATTTGTGTTGGAAAAGCTGTCTAAGAAGTGGAACACATAAACACTGCCAGGCAGCATGGAGTAGCCATCTAAAGTTGTCATGATTCAAAGTAAAACCTAAAAGTACAGTTGCACAATTTTCTTCAACAGTCTTCGTACACAGCTTGATTCCATATCACATGATTCTCATCTACTGTACTTCAACTTCTGGCCTCAAGCTTTGTTCTTTCCCTTTGCTGTTAGTTGGTATGTCTATGTCAGCAAAATGACGTGCAGTCTCCTTGTAACTACTGCACTAGGCCTTTCAAAAACCAGCTTGGGAGACACATATAAAAGTTTATTAGTTTAGACTCAATGTAGCAGTTAATAACAATGGTTACAAAAATACAATTAGAGAAAAATGCTTTATGTTAATATGTTAAGCAAAAGGAACATGATGACACATGATATAATCACATCCAGGAGGGGAAACTATGAACAGAAAAGATTAGAAGGAAATACAAAATTTACACAGAGATTGTCTTTGGCTGATAGGCATACAGTCCATTACCTCTTACTTTTCCCTTTTTATCAATTTCCCATCTTTTTCTACATCATAGGCATGTCCTGTGTTAGTAATAGAAAAAAATGAACTTTAAGAAAAAAGAGTGTTAACAGAATCTCACTAATAAACTGAAACTCTCGAGTTAAGTTAAATGTATTAATTTCAGTGTATTTTATGACATTTAGGTTGGCTATTCAGTGGCTTTTTTTTACTTATGTTCAGACTGTCAGCAGTGTCTCAGATAACAAAACCAACCTGGTATTATACTCTACAAAATACTTGAAATAACTTTTCAGTAATTTTCTTGTATAAACCTCTTACATAAAATAATATCAAACTTCAACTTTTCTTACTAAGGCAGTTCAACAGTACTGAAAAAACATCTATCAGAAAATAGAGAACGTACTGACTAAAAAATTCAAGCAGCAATGCCATTTAAAGCAAGTAATTTTAAAATTTTTCAGAAGTAAAACTTTCAGAAATTTAAAATGAAAATCTCAACATGAACAAATATGGAAAAGCTGACTACTAAGAGCAAGCTTAAAAAGCTTTAATACATAATCATACTACACTATTTCACAACACAAGTCACTAAAGACAGTTTCAGTCTCCATTCTAAATCTCCATAATAATTTACAAGTGGAAAAAAATTTTAAGGGAAAACAAACACCACCAAAAGCCTAGAAAATCTTTAAGTACAAGTAACTAAAAATTCACTTATTATACATGTACATTCTCTTTGTTATTTATTGGAAACTTTACTGGAGTATCAATGACATCTGGAACTGGACGTTAAGACAGCTAAGGCAGGAGAGCAAGGACTCAGGCATTCCATAAGGGTAGTAGCTGAAGGTTTAAACCTTTCCCTTAGGTCATAGGTCCCACTTACTGTGCATTTGAATAGTAGGTTTCTCTCACCAAAGGGAATTTGCAAATTCTTGGGTCAGGCAACATGCAAAGGAGAACAAGCAAAAAGAATTAGAGCAATTGAATACGGTGTTTTTACACCCTCTTTACCCAATATAGGGTAAGACAAAATCAGAATAAATCCAACCATTACATTTTTTCAATGAGGGACATATGAAGGGAAGTAGCAGACCAAAGTGAGAGCCTAGGGAGACAGAGATAAAGGGACAGAGAAAAATGCATAAGGTTTGAGCTGAACAATCAGGAAAACAGGAAGCAGGTTCAGCAAGGAAGCTATAATGGAGGAAAAAGCAAGATCCTACTCCTCATGCAAAACCCACTATTCAAATGTACAAAGAATGTAACCTACCACTTACCTCTCCATGAAAAGAGGGGCCAAGCAAACTTCAAAACAAAAAGGAACTTTAATTACAATAGAAAGTAGAGAATACTCTGACTACAAATCAGTAGTATGCTGGACATGATAGAGAACTAAAGTCTTTAGGAGATCTAAGCAATGTAGAACAAATGTTCCTTGTGTTAGGGAAGGTATTTCACAGTAAAGGTACAGACAAACCAAACTTCGCACAATTTTTCTTCCCTTTGGGCAGAAGGGGGGAGTAGAGCAATCTGAGAGCACCAGACTCTTCATAGTTGAGTTTTTCAAGGTCAATAACATGCTCACAGGTATAGCAGAAAAGATCTTGCTACTTAAATACTTGTTAAAGCAGGAATGCGTCGACAAAGTTTGATAGTCATATAAAAAGTTATGTAAAAAAAGGAGAATAACATTTTCTAGAAGAAAAATATTTTTCAGTTAAAAATAGAAGAATGGAATACAATACAAATATAATTTAGTAATGTGGAATAAATTTAATTGCAAATTGAGGTGAGATGTATAATTTTAACAACAGATATTATTTCTTACACTCTACTTACACTTAGCATGCTTTTTAGTAATCCAAAAAATGCTGATGAGCCCTTTAATTTAGTTAAGAATAAAAGGTGACTATATACTCCTAGAGAAGCCATAAGAGTACAGTAAGTAAAGAGAAATCATATGCTACCTATAACCTGAGGATACCTTCTAGAAGTACAGCTAGGAAAAAAGGTAGAAAAAAGAAAACCTTAAAAAAATTACTCTCTAAACTGCCAAAAGAGTGTTACAGTGCTTGTAGAAAAGTTCACCTCCACCAAATTCAAATCTCTGTTCAAGTACAGCAGTTCCAGGACAAGGGCCTGGAGCTGATGAGCTGCCATAAATCAAATAAATACGAGACCATGAATCAGATTTTCAAGGGTGAGAGGCCTGGATCTGTTTCATTTTTCAGTATGTGAACAAGAGTAAAGCTAAAACTTGTTTTCTCACCTATGAAAATGGAGACAGTACTACCTATAGCAAAGAAGGACTAGACACTCACCAATCCTGCTTTTACTTCCTGGGTACAATGAAAAGTACTTACATGTCCCAGCCTTTCTTACACACTGGCCTGAACCAGTCACAGGGCTCCAGACGATGTAATGTGGACAGAAATGATATCTGGACTTCTAAGCTTGGCTCCTAGAATCTCCTGAAATATCCACAGCCCACTCTCTCTTTACTTGCCAACTGGAATAGCATCTAATAGAAGGACTCCAGGAAGTAGAAGAAACAGGGGAGCCACAAGACAGAAGAAGCCTCATAAGTAACCACGTGAAGAATAGCTGAATCCTTGAATCACCATTTTGTGAGGGAGAGCTGCCTGACCCCTCTGAGGTTTCCCATCTGACCCTGATTCCTGTCTGAGAGACTTTTATTAAGTTCAGACACTGAGATTTCTGAAGTCATAACATACCCCAATACATCTCCTCTTCTAACAAGTTCAAAGTATACAGATCCAAATGAGATAACAGAAATAAAAATTTTATCTGTATGAAGTTTTACAACATTTTGAAGGTAAATTAATGGAATTAAATCAGGCTAAAGACTGCATTAAAAAAAAACTAGGATCTATAATACTAATGACAATATATAAATATTACTTAACAAGAGCTGGAAAACTAGTCAATTTTTTTAATATTAAAAATCAACAGGCTAATTTATAAGCAAAAATTGCTAATTTCTTCAAGGTACTGACTTATTCAAGAAAATGGTAGGCTTACTCATTAAGCCAACGTAATATAACAGGTGCCACTTCACACCTTCCATTCTAAAAGAGACAGAGGTCAATGAGAGACTTGGACAGAAACTAATTTACATAATAAAAAGAGAAAACATAACTTAAAAAAATCAATTTTTGCAATTTGAATAAATGATACTAGTGAAATAAAAATTAAGATGACATATGCCAAAACTAAGAAGTTTCTTTTGTCATACTCATGATTAACCTATTGCGGTATCTATACATCTATACACTTGAATAGCTCTATGAAACAGATCTACTCAACAGAGTCACCCCCAAACCATCCTACACTATTCGTAATTTTAAAAGTCCTCATAAGCCTCTCCCCTTAAATTCCTTTAAGCATTTATTGACAACAAAGAAGGCCATTGGATCTTTCCTTTCTCTTTCTTCAACTCAGCAGCATCATATGGTTTAAAATGCAAACTGTCATTTCTGATCAATAATATTTTCACATGAGCAATTTAGAAGAGATTTTAGATTTTCTTAATATTAAAACAGTATCACTTCAAGAACAATAATTCTCCCAAAATGGTAGTATCAATGGTCTTATTCAACAGTTAGACAACATTCAGCAATGTGGCTCCAAGACCTAAAAATTTCAGAATTAGCATTTAAAAAAATAGATGCTCTTAAGAACACAGAGCAAAACAAACAAAAACACAGAAAGAAAATGAAACTAACTATAGCATAAGAGTAACTATTACTAGAAAATTCTGATCAGTATCCTTGAAACCTGATTTGGAATTAAAGACAGCATTAATTAACACTAATCTAGTTATAAAAGCAAATCAAGATCACAAAAAATAGTAACTTCATGTTTATTTTTGAAGGTTGAGCTCCTCTTCTAATGAGAAGTATGAATACTTAAGACATACTTGTCAAAAAAGTAAAGATTTTAAATACATTGTTTCATATTAATAGAGAAGAGAATCAGCTTTCATTCTCTGAAGTTTTAGTTTCCACTGGTGAATATAATTTTTATAGAAACAAAGGGAAAGCAGATTATGTAAGAAGTAGATATTGCCTATAGACTAAAATGGGACAAGACTGCCAAGATCTAGAAAGCCAAAAGAGGCCTGGAAGTCTCCTTGCAGACTTACCATAAACAGAGTCTAGAAATATACAATTCTCAATAGAAAATAAGCTACCTTAATATGTACTTTACTAGTTTTAAAATTAATATTCCATTTATTTAGAATTAATGATATTTGCCTGGCAGATGTTCACCCTTTCATGATCTATGTTAAAGGGTTTCTGTTAAGCAAAACAAAGTAAGCAAGATTGCACAGGGCACAAAGCTACATAGTTAAAAACTAGTTACATATAATTGATTTTTCTTTTCACTTATAAATAGCTCTGATAGAGGCTTTTCCTATACTTGAACATTGATATGGGAAAAGAATAAAGCATTAGAGAAGAAGAATAATTAAAACTAGAAAATAAATTCTATGGAGAAAATTTAAGTTTTGTGGATAGAACATATTATTTGTCTTGCAATTTACAAAATCATTAGGAGGATAAGAGTTATCCATCGTTTTTTAACATCAAAAGGTCAAAACAAAAGAAAATTGATATACAAATCATTAACAGAATTTGGTTATTTATTAGAGATGAATAATTGTAGTAAAACTGTAGTCATGGTACCAAATCTATAATTTACCTTTCATAATTACACAAAACCGTGGCATGTATTTCTGTGTGCAGAGTTTTACTGCTTTTGCCTCACTATATCTCCTATATTTAACTTCTTTCTTTTTGATTTTATTCATTTATTGTACAAATTTCAACAAGGTGACAGCTACTCTGCAGAAGGAGTGGGGATAAGAGTAAGCTTACAGTGCAGTAAACAAAATTAGTATCATAAAATAACCTCACCCCCTCCTTGCTAAATCAAAGTTTAAAATTCTTTGCAGTAAAACAAAGAAACCCCAGCTCTCATAACAAGCTCTCAACTAAGTCATCAAGAATAGGATATGTGCTTTGACTACTATAGGACATTTTTTTCAACAGTGGTGAAAATATGTAAGCACTTCAATTTCTGCCTCTTGTTGTCCAACTTTATTCAAAGGTAACTAGAAAAGTAATGTGGTATTTTGAATGGCCATGGACAGAAGGGGACAGGGAAGAGGGGACTAAATTCTTGACCATGACTCTATCACCTTTTGCACTAAGCAGATAAAGTACTAGAATCTCAAATAAGAGAAATAAGGAAGCTAGATATTTCTCATAATTTTCCTTTTTCATGTTTTTAGAAAATTGGAATAAGCACTTAACTTCTAGGAAGTTAATCAGCCTGGTAAACTAAACAGAGATTTGAAAGTGCCAGTCAAAATCAGCCTATCCTTGCCTTACCTGCCATTACAGAGTAGCCATCGAGCAAGAGAATAGTGAGGTATAATCTTCTGCATGACACTGGCCATCACCATGGTAACAACCAGCTGTATACCTATCACACCCTGTGTAAAGAAACAAACAAACAAGTTTAATAATGGATGAATTTAGATTTGAGGACATTGTTGGAAAACTTTCTATATATTTTGAAAATTATACTCTAAGAGAGATGGGTTCACCATCAAAATCCTTATTATTCTGCCATTTAGGTATTCAAGACCACATATGCTTAAACTTAAAATATTTGATTTCATCTCATAATCCTCTACAAGTTATCCAAGGGTCACATCCATGTCAACAGAAGTTAAATATAGTAGCATATACATTCAAAATTTATTGCCAAGAAATGTTCTCCATTATTTAAGGGTACAAAAATGAAGAAGTGAAAAATACTGATGTTTTTCATCCTCCATATTTACTCTATTCAATACACATAACACTAGCTTGGCAAGCTCTAAAAGCAGTATGATTGTTTTTTAATTCTACACTGGTGGTAAATAATTAAAGAGCATTAACTGCATTAAGTGTGATGGCAGAAATGGCCTGAAAGTCGCTAGAAAAAAATTTTAATTCATACTGTCGTCACCAACTTTCAGTGAGTGGGCCTTCAATAAGGTTCAAAAATGCTTAGTTTGCTCTCATCAATTCCTCTCTTGTTCTCCATAATAGCTAATTCAAAACTTCTCCCATCTCATCACACCTCCAACCTCCCTCAAACTTCTAACTCCACTCCATAGAGGACATCTACTTCACAGAGAAAATAACAACAGCATCAAATGGGAACTCTCATTTGCCACCATCAACCTCACAATCACTTGTATCTACACTCGTGTCTTTTTCCGCACCCTCTAGAAATAACAAAGCATCTTCAATACAAAGCAAATTCCTGTATCTATGCTTCAGAGCCCATCCTCTCTTTAATTTCAGGAATCTCAACTAGTGAATAGCTTCCCACCTCTATCTCCTTCTTTCTCTTCTCTACTTAAATCCTTCCTATCAGCATTGCAACACCTTTCACCTTTCTAAAAAAAAAACAATAATTTTCCTTACTCTACAGCCCCCTGCCCTTCCTCAAATACAGAGCCACTTTTCAAAAGACTTGTTTTCACTGCTTCTGTGTTCTCGTACCCCCCACATAGCTCCCATCTGACTTCTGCTTCAGTACATTCAACTGAAACACCCATCATCAAACACACTTCATCTGGCCAAAATATCTTTCCTTATCTTAAATCTCAGTACTATCCCAACAAGCTCCATCACATCCCTTGCTTTACGCCTACCTTGAATATCAATTCTTTACACTCCCCTTTGTTGGCTCCTCCTCTATCTATGCAGTTCAAAAATAAAGTTGAGTTCCTACCTCAAATCTAATATCCCAAATAAGTACATTAAAAAAATAATAAAACGTTTTTTAAAAAGTAGCATAGCATATTGGCTTAAGAGCCTGGACTCTAAGCCCAAACTGCCTGGGACAGAATCTACCATATACGAGTTGCATGACTTTTGGACAGGTTATTCAAACATTCTGTACCTCTACGTCCTGTTCTATAAAATCAAGCTAATGTTAAGAACTGGGCCTGGTACAGAGTAAGCAATCAATATGAATTAGTACTATTTCTTGTTACTGCCATTGTTATCACTTCTATTATGGAATAACTTTTTTTTAATTTCAAGAATAGAGAAGACTTGTCAAAAAAATAACCACCAATGTTACCTCTATAAAAAATAAATTAAAAAAAGAAAATAAATGGAATCATACTAAAAAAAAAAATGACATCTCCTAAGTGCCTCCTAAGTGATAAAAGACTAAAAAATTTTGAAAAAATCAAATTTCATTGATTGTAACAAACTGTTCAATCAATCGTTCATCACTGTAACAAATGTTCTACCCTGATGTGGTGGGACGTTCCACCATGAGAGTGAGTGAGGTGGTGCATACGCGAGGACAGAGTACATAGGAACTCTTACACTTTTCGATCAATTTTGCTGCGAAGCTAAAACTGCTCTAAAAATATGAAACTCTAAGAAAAATCAAATTTACATGTAGAGAAACAATATAAATAATGTCAGAAGACTAACTAGCAAAAAGCATTTGTAACTCAAATGACAAAGGGATAATTTATTATTAGATGTTATATACGGAGTTCTTATAAATCAATTAGTAAAAGACCAAATGCCTAATTTAAAAAGAGGAACAAATATGCACAGATAGTTCTTTTAAAAAAAGGAAGTAAAATGGCTTTTAAACAGGACTGTTTCTAAAATGTCTTTGAAACCTGTTCGACTCTGGTTTCACTGTGGATACTTTAATGCCTTAAGTTCTACCAACTGGGTTAAGGTTCAGACAACTTTTATATTCACCTAACATCAAAGGTTACATTTTTACCTTTTTGCTTTCACATTTCCTATCTCTTGAATTTACTATCCTATTTTCTGTGTAGTTTGTGACAGAAGTTCTGCAATCTCCATACAATAAATGCCATCACAAAGAACTCTTTCAGGTAGAATAAGGCCAAGAAATATATTAGCAAGTATGTCAGAAGTTAAGTCTATTTGAGATTATAGACTTAAAAGCAAAAGATAATTTTTTTTAGTCAGGGAAAGTTTTGTGGACAAAGTGAACCTCAATCTAACCTTGAAAGAAATGTGATAGCATCACAGAACCTTCAAGGTCATCTAGTACAATCTCTCACAAACATATACAGCAATTTATTAGAATATAAGCTTCTTAATAGCAGAAATCATACCTTAGTCACATCTAATAAATGTTACAGGTATTACATGGCATTTCCAGGAAGACTGATTTGGAAGATACATATTTTGGACTGTGATGAACTGGGGAAGAGAGGCATCTTGCCAACTCTCCTCTTACCCCAAATTACTAAGCATCATGAGGTATTGCTGATAAACCCACCATTGGAGATGTAAACCACATGAAGGGAAACAAAAACAAAAATAAGCAAACTGGATTAACTAGAATTAGGAATGTCAATTAGGTTTCTGCAATGATCCAGACCAGAAATAATGATGCTTTAAATTGCAGTAGTAGCTCTGGTCCTCAGAAAAGAAATGCATTCTAAGGATACTGTTGCAGAATTCAGAGACTAATCATATATGGAGACAAAGGAGGAACTAGAGACCAACCTTGAAAAAGGCAAACTCCATTCACAATGTTGCAGTTAATATTTGACTAAAAAATGCTCAGTGCAAAAGTACAACTTCACTCCATTCATTTACTTTACTATGCCATTTCCATCTTTTTAAATGAAATTGAAAATACTTTCTCAAAACCTCATCTGTATATTGTGTTAAATATATTATATAATAGAAATCTTCTTCCAACTTTCTAATAGAAGTCAATAAATCTTTCCTAAAATGAATCTGCTGTTAGGTGACTATATATGTGGTACTGGAAGAAAATATGTTGCTTTTATCCCAGTACAAGAATCTACTTAATTTTTTGGAGAAGTAAATTTTAAATTATGTGGAAAGTACTTCACCAAAGTATTCCTTTTCAAATGTATTTAGAAAAGAGTCCTTGCAATATATTTTCCAAGATGGCAATCGTTTTATAGAATTATATATTATCAAATTAATTTATTAATACCAAACCTAGATCAACTTTTGAGAAATTACTATGCAATTGACAATTACAGTGTACATGCCTGCGTTTAACATATTAAAATATAAAGTATTCATTAATCAAGGGATACAATCATTTGAAATTTTAAAAAAAGCCATCTGAATAACCTACCTTCACTGACCAACTTAAGTGTCTGTATATGTCTAAGTTTATACAAAACAGAATTTTTGAAATGTTTAAATTAAAATCAAATTTCCTGAATATTTTTCATTAATTAAAAGAGAATGCTTAAGTAAATTTAACCGTAAACAAACAATAATTTCATAAGAGAAAACTATTAAAGTGGGTAAAGATGCAATGAAACTATAAAGTCCATCATGGCTGAAGTCTCAAACACACAGCCATATGGGTCATTGACTCAAGGAGCTTTAATTGTTTTATTAGGGCTTCGAAACAATAACTTGACCATAGAGGTGGTTTCTGTCTGGATTCATTGCCCCTAGGCCCTGATTTTCTTGACTGGAATTCGGGAAAGTCATTTATGAAATAGCTCATAAGTACCCAAGAAGGGTGAAACAGCAGGGCAACTTAGGTTTCAAGCTTTCCATGTTAATTAGCCTGAGGCCATGAAGAGCAAGAAAAGTTATTTGCCTTTAGTCTACAGAAGAATGATCATTTCAATTTCTGTTAGTAATCATTTCTGGTTAGGTTAAAAAATTCTTACCAAGAAAAATTAAACAATTCTCTAAAAAATAAAATATATCAAAATAGCAAGATTTTATCTTGCTTGACAATACTGAAAACAAAACTCTCCAAACCTAAATTCAAACATGATACAATTTTAAAATTCAGACTTGGAATTTTGTGTTAACCTTTATGGAGCTGACATTTTGTTTTGTTTCATTAAACTAAGTCTCCTCCTGAAAAACTGGGTGAAACAAAGCATGCATTGTTTACCATTAGAAGGCATATCTGCATATATACTTGGGACTCAAACCACCCCAAATGGTTTCAATTATCATCCCCCTGAACAAGTAAGAAGAGGAAGAAAAGGAAAGAGGATATGACCCTCTTATTTTTGGTTTCTTAACTGTTTACATATTTTAGTGACAGCTAGACATGTTGAGACAGACTTCCTAGAGATGTTCAAATAATTTATACTACAAAGGAAGGTGTGTATCTGACGTACATCTCAAAAATGTTCTCCTAGGGCAGTCCACCCAAGCAATAGAAATAAAAGCAAGAATAAACAAATGGGACCTAATTAAACTTACAAGCTTCCGCACAGCAAAGGAAACCAGAAGTAAAACAAAAAGACAACCTGCAGAATGGGAGAAAATTTTTGCAAATGATGAAACCGACAAAGGCTTGATCTCCAGAATATATAAGTAGCTCATATGACTTAATAAGAAAAAAACAAAAAGCCCAATCCAAAAATGGGCAGAAGACCTAAACAAGCAATTCTCCAAGGAAGAAATACAAATGATCAATAGGCACATGAAAAAATGCTCAATATTGCTAAATATCAGAGAAATGCAAATCAAAACGACAATGAGATATCACCTCACATCAGTCAGAATGGCTATCATTCAAAAGTCCACAAATGACAGATGCTGGAGAGGCTGTGGAGAAAAGCGAACCCTCCTACACTGCTGGTAGGAATGCAGTTTGGTGCAGCTACTGTGGAAAACAGTATGGAGATTCCTCAAAAGACTAGGAATACACTTACCATATGACCCAGGAATCCCGCTCCTGGGCATATATCCAGAAGGAACCCTACTTCAAAAAGACACCTGCACCCCAATGTTCATAGCAGCACTACTTACAATAGCCAAAACATGGAAACAGCCTAAATGTCCATCAACAGATGACTGGATAAAGATGTGGTATATTTATACAATGGAATACTATTCAGCCATAGAAACGACAACATAATGCCATTTGCAGCAACATGGACGTCCCTGGAGAATGTCATTCTAAGCGAAGTAAGCCAGAAAGAGAAAGAAAAATACTATATGAGATCGCTCATATGTGGAATCTCAAAAAAAAAAAAGAAAGAAAGAAAGAACATAAATACAAAACAGAAACAGACTCATAGACATAGACTACAAACTTGTGGTTACCAGGGGGGAAGGGGGTGGGAAGGGACAGACTGGGAGTTCAAAATTTGTAGATACTGATAGGCATATGTAAAATAGATAAACAAGATTATACTGTATAGCACAGAGAAATATATACAAGATCTTGTGGTTGCTCACAGCAAAAAAAAAAATATGACAATGAATATATGTATGTTCATGTATAACTGAAAAATTGTGTTCTACACTGGAATTTGACACAACATTGTAAAATGACTATAACTCAATAAAAAATGTTTAAAAATTTTTTTAAAAATAAAAAAATAAAAAAAACAAAAGAAGGTGTGAATTTTGTTATTTCAATCTAGACTCACATAAAACTTTGAATTCACATTTTGAGCATTTAAACAAACCATCTTTGAACAATTTACAAACGAGGAAATCAGGGTCCAAATAGCCAAGACCACAGAACTACTCAGTCACAGACTTATCCAGAATCCAGACCCCTAATTTCCAACCTAATGCTTTTTCCACTAAGTCATTTCAGTGCATTCACTAAAATCTATAGAGCAACAAACTACAGGCGCTGAACACTAGATCACTTGCACACAATAGGGAGAAACAGCACACTCCCTGCCATCAATGTGCATTCAGTCCACTAGGACAGTAAATGGACCCTTACAATACAAAGTGATGAGAGGATAGGCAGAGGAGTCTATGAGAACAAAGCAAAAAGAGAGGCAAAAAACTGTGAAACAGCACTGAGGAAGGTCAAGCATAAGTCAAGACTCAGTGGACTTCACTGGTGAGCCATCAGTGATGTCTGCTTCACACAGGATGACAGTAGGCCAAAACCAGATACTGAAGGGCAAAACTTACAGGTTTAGAATTTAATCTGAAAACAATAAGGAAACCCAGGAAAAGTAACATGACCAGATCAATATTTAAGAAAAATTTCTCTGGATACCATGTAAAGATTGGATGATGGACAGCCCAGCAACATTAAGACAACTGCCCAGGTATGAAAGGAGGACCTGTACCACAGGTAGTAGCAGTACTGAAGGAAGAAGGGGTGCAGGCTCTCTTACTATGGTTATAAGAACTATACAGAATCACTATATACTATGTGACAAATGAGTTAGGGTCTCAGCCAAACAATGTTAAAAAAAACTACAAATTCAAATTGCATCACTATAAAAATTATTTATATCTATAAAAGGGAAAAGCAAACAAAAAATTAATTAACAAGTACAGTCTGTCTGCCTAACATACATCCAATATCTTCCTGGCTATTACTAGGAACGTGGCAAAGGACTTTTTTGTTTCACTGACTATTATATCCCAAATACTCAGAGTAATTACACACAGGAGGGCCCTTGACATCTGATGAAATGAATGACACTACTACAAAACAATCTGTCCTAACAGAACTTACAATCCAACATTACCATATTAGATAACAACAAATATATTAAGAGAATACTGGAGTACAAAACTGTACTATGAACAAGAGTTATAAAAATTCAAAAAACTGGACACAAAAGTTTCATATAGATGAAAAAACTGAAGTCAAGAAAGGGAATTCCAGGCTAAATGACAAATGTGAACGGAGTAACCATGGGACAGCAAAAAGCCCAGCTCAACCAAAGCAGACTTTAGCATATGACAAAGAATTGTGAGAAATAAGATGATGATAGAATTTTAGATTGTTGAGAGTCTTTAAAGCCAAGAGGATGCACTGAGCAGAGGTGTTACAAAGATCACCTAGGTAGGCTTTTAACAGGCAGGGGTAGGAGGATGCAAGTAACATATGAGGAAAATCAGACACAGCAATATATTGAGCAATTAAAGAGAAAAACCTAAAACTAAGGTAGAAGCAGCTGAAACTAGGAAGGAAAGAACAAAAATAAAAGTACATCAGTAGAAAACCAATCAAACTTTGAGTGTGACTGAACATGAAGGAAAACAACTACAGAAAAAGACAGGAAATGTCTCAAAGGTTATTTCAGGATGTCTTAGTTTGGGTGACTGGTAGAATCCTAGATCCACTGACAGAAAAGCTGTAGACTGAAGGAAACTCAAGGGACTGGACTAACAAGCCTCCGACAGGCTTCCAGGGACAGCACCTTGGCTGCAGCCTCCACGATTCAGAACACACACACAAAACATGTTTTTCTGGTATAATCAATCTCCATGAGACAGACTGGCAATAATCAGGTTTATAAGAGTTTTATCAATTAATTTACAGTGAGACATAAGCTAGCTATCAAGAGGATCAGATGTTCAAGTTCACCAAGTGCTCCACTGGATTACTGTCTTAATGATACTACTGAAGTAAAATTATAAGCAAGCTGCTTGGTAAGTAATGACTTAGTGCAAAAGGCAGCAATGAGGGATGCTTTGTTCAGGCAGTGCTGAAGTCTGAAGAAAATACACAAAACAGCCCTCTAGACTGTAAAATATTCTCAACCCTAAATAGTTCTGGATAAATATCTTGTTATTTAAACTGTTTTTCTAGACTTCCAAATGATAAAACTACTTTCCAATCCTATTTCTGTAGGCAAAAAACTATCTAAAATTTTGTCTATCTTTTGTTATGTAAATACTACTGATTTGGTTACAGTCTAGTCTACTTAGGTCTTGGAAACAATCCATATCTATGTTCAAGGTGAAAGGAAAACTCATTTCTTCTATCATGTGTTGATTTTATCAAACTCTCAAAATGTTAACCACCACTCATTGGCACCTACAATAATATGTGATAAGCAGTAGAGTAGAGGTCAGTGCCCACTGTTATGGGAGCATTCCAAGAAAGGGAGTGATTAAATCCACATGAGACAGCTGAGAAAGACTTGTTCACAGAGGTGACATCTAAACTAGTGTTACAAGGTTAAAGTAGTATCCCACTGTCAGATAGGAAAGGAACAGAAGTTTAGACAGATACAGCTATTTGTACAAAGAAGATCCATGGCATGAGCCCAAAGAATGAGCAGTTTCACATGGCTAGATTTTGGTAAGGGTTCTACACAACGGACTCTCCTGTAGGTACTTAGAAGTAAGTACAGGACCCTAAGCCTAAAAGTAACTAAATCAAATATATTTTGGAAGGATATTCCTGCCACTATAGTGGAAAAATAAAGTGGAGGGCTGAAAGTAACTGGAAGTAAAGAGCTAAATTAGAAATCCGCTGAAATAGTCCAAGCAACACCCTAAGAGCTGAACTAAAACAGTTTCAAAACCAAGAGCAAAATCTAAAAGAATTAAGATTTTTTTAGAGGAAAAAAGGCATTAGGCGTGAGATTAATAATTATCTCTGCAAGAAAAGTATCAGTAGGTAAGGATTAAACTTAAGTGATTATGTAAAGACAAGATAATGGGCATAATTATTCCTTGGAAAAATTAAGCAATAAGAGGAATCTCTGACAATTACAAGAGTGGTTCACATAAAAAATACATTTTATAAGGGGGAAAATGTACATGTTTAAGGCAAAAGGGAAGGAATCAATATACGGGGACTGTTAAATAATCTAGAAAGGAGTTAACTGTGGGAATTTAATCACTTAAGAGTCAGAAATAGATGAGACTAAAGGCATAAGTTGAAAGTAAAACTTTATAAGACCCTGTCCTACTGAACAGAGGTACAAATAGGTGCAGAGACTGTATTAAATTTAAAAACTGAGGTCTTCAGAAGTTACATAGCGTGACTAGGGCAGGGGAAAAAACAGGTCAAGGTTCTTGATATCTGGCTTTCCACTGAATACAGTCATTTTGGAAAGCACATTATATATCATTCCAAAGTCCTCAGATCATTTCCTAAGAACCATGATGGGGTGGGGAGTTAAGCTGTAAGACAAAAGAGGAGAGGGGCAGAAAGTCCTGAGAAGTTCAACAAAAAAGTAACATAAGAACTGAATAAGTGACTGCCAAGCAATTCAAGTCTACATGACTCAGTAGTTCAGGTACAACATCAGAGAAATGACTGATCTGGAATTTGAGGTTAAATCTGCAGGACAGTTAAGTAGCTGACCAAGAGAGCCAAAGAAAGCACCAAAGCGGACAAAGTTTGAGAGATCCTGAAGAATAACCATACCAAGGTCAGGATCTTGGCAATGTGTCCGAGAGGAGGTCTAGAAATTTGAGAAGAAAGGTTTGATGAACTCAAACATGTTGACTGACAGACCCAAGCTGTGTTTTTAAAGACAATTACTTCCAAGAGGTTCTTCAAGAGAACTGAGGGTTGTCTAAATTTCAACCAGAAGAGAAATTCTTCCATACAATGCCAAAGCAGGTAAAAGCAAAAAATAATCATGAAAAAGCAAGGAAAATTACTCCCCATAGATATTTCTAGAATCCTAGGGCTGATTATATGGGTTATTATGGCCTTTTATCTGGTTGTACACCACAGCTCCAGCTCTTACAGACACAATAAACAGACCTAAACATAAGAAAAGGAGGGCTTTGCTGAACAAATGAAATGAAAAAACAAAAGATGTTGGTAGGAAAACAGTCAAAGAATTCGGATAAAGTCACCTGTTGATATTTAATATAGACTTGTTGATTGAATCCTATGAAATCAGGTATTTAGCTGTTCTGACCTACAAAACAGCAATTTCATATAGCTCAAATTATTACTACAAATAAAGATATATATAATATACATAGATGGTGAGATGATACAAAGGGAATTGAAAAATGTAATTATCAACAACTATGATTTGAACTCAAAACACATAGCTTTTCAAATTTAAATGCTTACAGACTTAGTTTGGTTTGCCAACATCATTGTTTTGCAGCACAAAGTATATTTTTAATTTCTTTAAAGTAAACAGAACAAGCAGAAATTTTTACTATTTCCTGATTCAGAATAAAAAATTTAATGTACTTTAAAACTAAGGTCAAAAACTACAAACTCTCAATACAATGCCTAGATGCAACCTAAATATCTTAATTAGACCTACAACATAGTAGAACACATGAATTTGACATAACTATATTCAAAAACAGCAGCTCCTGACTTTCTGCTGAAGATGATGAAACGAAAGCCATTTTTCAGAATTTGACTAAACTTAGAAATAAACCTAAGATATTCTCTTCAATATAAACTGATAAGGCAAAGTGGAAGACCAACAACAAATAGAGGGCAAGGATAAAGATACTTTTTCACAAGAATAGAGGACATTTTAATTAAATATTAAATAAATATAATCCATAAGCCATTTTAACATATTAATGTTGAAATTAATAGTTGTTTATTTCAAGAGATAATTTTCCAGTTACAGTGGGTTGAATAAATTATGCAGTATCTCATAAAGCAATACCATATCGTCATTAAAATGTTGATGAAGAATGAAATATTTTTAAAGATGTTAATAAGCTACTTTATCTCTAGCCAAAACACACATAAATTTTTCATTATAATACTGATAAGTAACAAACAAAAGGTTCAATGGAAGAACACATCCCTAACTTCTGCCACTCTTTCTTAACTGCAAGAGTATTTCCTGACATTATAGAAAATATCTCTACAGATCTATATTCAAAAAAGCTATTAGTCAAAACTAATAAACTTATATTTGACATGTGCAAATCATCTTGCTTGTTCAAATCAATTCCTCTTCATTCCTCAACATTCACTTCCTCTAGGAAACCTTCCTTGCTAAAAAACATGTTTAATTCCAAAAATAGCCTTTATCATGCTCAGCTGTGATTTAAGGGTCTCTCCTCTCCCACTAAAAACTGTATTCATCTCATTTCTTCAGTACAAGTCCTACTCCCAGGAAAGTGCCTTACATGGCAGGATTTCAATACAAGTGGAGTATTTACATTTTAGATGAAATAAAAGGATAAAAGCATAAAGTATAAATTTGCCCACTGTTCTTCACTACATTCAGGTTCCCATATGTGCTGAACATTGAACTTTATTTAGCATAAAGAAGAAAATTTTTCAACTTAAGATTAAAAGACGATATACTGTGCTTTTTACATACCTCAGAGGAAGAGTTATAGCTATTATTACAAGATAATCCTCTCAATTTAATGCAATATGTGTTGCAAATTCTTTCAAACAAACTAAAATTTATAACTTCGGTAAGTGCACAAAGCTTCATTAAACAAATTTAAAACTAAAACTTCAGCTTAGCTCTAAATTTTAAGCCATATACAAAAGCCAAGAAAACTGAACATGCACCCGTAATGTTAACTGTTTAAAAAATGCATTCATTGTGAATATTTTAATATGTTGAATAATTAAACACACTAGAACCGAGGTAGTTCTGTCACTAACTAGCAATAGTACAGCAATTAGACAAGCCTTCTCTGGGACTCATTCCTTATCCACAAAATGACAAGAGTTGGCAAATGATCTCCAAAATTGCAAAAGACCTTATTGATGATGGGTATAATATTTTAATTAAGTAAACAATGGATTGTTGGCATTCACATATTTACCATTTCTGAGCCATCATCAAAGCCTATGATATGCAGGTATTGCTAACAGGAATGAATAATTATCCCTTCCTCTTAAGAATTAAATAAGATAACATTTATAGGAGATTTGAAAGGAAATCAGAGTTCCAACTTAAAGTAAAGGAGTACACCTAGCCCACTGCTCAGCATTCTCACCTCGACTAGCAGTTTGCAGGAGTTTCTCTCAGGAGATTTCTGAATGCCAATAGTCCTACAGTCATTTTTTAAAAATTTTCTGAGATACCTAGCCAATTCTCTCTTATTAAGTGATTCACTTTATGATCTGAAAAAAACTTTAGTAGCTATCAAGAGAAAGCCATGATAACCTTAACAACTTCTGAGAGGAATGACTGAGAAACTCTCTATCAAAATCAAGTAGCCAATAAATGTTTGTTGAAATCAAAATTAGGAAATAGTTTTAAAGAACTAATGTCTCAGTTAAAGTTACTACTTACACGACGGAACTTTAGCAAAGCTTTCTCATCTGTCCCTCCTGACTGGAAAACATACTTTGTTGGCAATTAATTCTAATTGCAGTTATCCAGATTCTTTTTCACTTCCTTTTTGTCTTAAAAATTGGATTAGGAAAAGATTAATACATTCAACATGAAACATCTGACCTATCCAAACAACCTAACTGTCTACAAATAAATGATACAGTGAGGTGTCACTGTCTTAATTTTAATTAACCTAGTGGGGAAAGCATTGGAAGGAGGCAGGAAGCATAGATTTAAACAAAAGCAAAATTCTACTAATGAATTTAACTACTAATAAAAGCAAAACTTTTTGAGGAAAAAAAGGCATGGCTTCTCTTTTGAACAAGACAGTATCCAGAAACAAATGATTCTAGTCATGGAACATTTATGCTTACATACATATGCCCATAAACCATAAAGAATTTGAACTATTTTCTAATCACTCATTTATACTCACCATAAAAATGGCCAAAATCTTCTAAAATGATAAAAAATACTTAGTCAACTTTCAGTCAATGAAGTTTTGGTAGGGCAGAATCCTCCAGTATGACTTTCTTTCAAGGAAAGAAAGCAGGGAACTATGGCAGTGCTTTTTCTAAGTGATCACTGCATACAGGCAAACAGTGGCAATCAACAGGTAAAAGATAACAAAAATCAGCTAAGCACTGTGTAAAGGGCAGATACTGAAACTGTATTAAAAAAATAAGCAATTCAGATTACTATTTCAAAAGGCTTCTACAATTTATCACAAAGATAAAAGTGTAAGTTTATTTAAAAGAGAAAAACAGCAACAGCAGTAGAAGTGCCTTACCCAGGACATTAACTGATGGCAGTCTAGAATCATGTATTTATAATATGGAGCAGAACAGCTTGTTGAAGTTCCTTCTTCATCAGTGATTTTCACTGGTGGACAAAAGTCTCCCTTTCTCTCTTCAATGCCCCTTAGTTTTTCCATCTCATCTCTTCTTCACAATCCAAATCTCTCTACTTCCAAGAATGTATTGCAAAGATTCATCATTATCATCTAGTGCTTCTATTTTTTTTTTCCTTAAAGGATCTTTACGATAAATAGCTAGCTAGCTAGATAATTATTTAGTTTATGGTCAGCCAGAAGTTACATGACTTTTGCAAATTCTTCTAGCAGTAAAATCTTTACTGTGTGTACTGAACATATGGGAAAGAAGAGAAGGTTTATGTTCTTCTTTGCAACTCAGGGAGGAAATATAGTTCTAGTTGCAAACAATAGGTGGAATCCAAGTGGAAAGAAAAGGAACAAGTCAATCCTTAGAGCCCTCAGGAAAATGGACAGTGAGACAGGCTCGGAACACATGTGACACACTGAATGCTTAAACTGATAAGAAATTTCAATTCACCACAGGTCTACATCTCCAGTTCTCTAATTGCCCCTCACCTCATCAGGGTTACTAGAAGTTCATCTCCAAGCTTAAAGGAAATTAATGGTTTGGTAGGAAGGAGTGCCTTAATTCTGAAAGCAGCTCATGTGGAAAGAACATGAGGGAATCCTTACTCTGACTCACTGCAGCAGTGTCGGGTGTATCTAGCATCTGAGAAATGCCAATCATTAGTGCTACACATGACAGTAGTAATTTCTCTAACACTATATAAGATGCAAAATTAGATAGTAACTAGGCTGGGAAGGATTTTCTAAAACTATAATCACCACTTATATTTCTGTAGGAAAATATTTTTGAAATTCAATCCTTTCATAAGTTAAACCTTATCAAAGATAAATAGTAAGGTTGACACAACAGTAGAGTGGCCAAACAGCCTGAGTCAGAAGTCAAATCCCACCACCACCAGCTGTATAATTTTGGATGAGTAACTCTAGTTTTACTGTGCCTCCATTTCTACTCTGTAAAATAGAGATTAAAAAAAAAAGTAGGTAAAACATGGATGTAAAAAAAAAAAAATAGGAGGCTGAAAAAAACCCAAGAACTGAATTATTTCAAAAGGATTTAATCAATGTAAGTGGAATAGATAGTTATTAACTGCTAAATAAATGTAGCTATTATTGTTATTGAGAAAAAAATAAAATTCAATTTCTCATCCACCTGACAAACTTCCACTTACCCTTACAGACCTAGTCTAATTGATCCTTTGTGAAACTTTTCTTAAACTTCATAAAATTGAAGATTCCCTCCTTTGTTCCCTCAATGTACATTCAACTAAATGTACATTCAACTAAATGTACATCAACAATATTCTCAAAGACACATATTCAGAACCATAGAACCTTGAAACAAACTATAGAGGTCATCTAGTTCTAGTTCAAGCAGACTTTCAATGCCATCTATTCGTTGTACTTTTCCCAAAGTCATTTTTAAAGATATGCATGTTTGAGCAGATTGGTTTTTATAATATCTTAAAAATTTTTTTAAATAAATAAAACATAATCAGACACTAAGCACTTCAACATCAAAGTATCAAAAGCTGAAACTGTTTCAGGTTTTTCTAAATCTTTTGTTTAGGGTCAGAACATAAAAGATATTTAATTCTACTTTAACAACAGAATTAATAAATCTGTTTTATATAAGTAAAAGATACGATGTAAAAATCAGGATATTCTGAGTGACTAAGTTGTATCCTCTGAAGAACTCTAATAACTTAAAAGACCAAAATTATGCAGCACAAAAAATGCAATTTATTAAATAAAATACAATATCATCTACTAATATGTAGTGTTTTAAAAACAATTTTTCTGTTCACTGTATGGAAAGATAATATATAACTTTACTGAAAGATTTATACTATAGCTAAAGACATTATAAGCTTTATGCTTGACATTACAACACTTTTTTAGGGTGCCATTCATAAATATGTACTCAAAGATACCAAGTATATAGGCTGAGTGTATGTGTGTGTATGTATACACAGATATATATACGTGCACACACATACATATATGAATTCAAATCTGTTGTCGCCTCCTCATTGAGGCTTTCCATAAATACTCTACCTAAATTAACCACTCCAATCATTTTCTATTCCCTTACTGTTTTATCTTTCCTTGTTGCACTTACAACAATTAACATATATTATGTCTTATTTGATTATCATCAGACTCTTCTAATAAAACATAAGCTCCATAAAGGTAGGAATGTCTGTTTTATAAACAATTACATGCCTGTTGCCAAAACAATACATGACATACAAGATGGTGCTTAATAAACAATAAATGAAAGACCAAATAAATACTTTTGAAGTAAGAGCATGACTTTTAAGTGTCTGGTGAAACAAAAGGCATACTCAGTTCAATCAAAACTAAGAGAATGTTCATTTCACCAAGACTTTAAGATTTTTTCCCCCATAACTCAAGGGTAAGTGTTATAGAAAGAGTAGGAAGGCAGTTTACAGAACAGGTTTATTTCTTCAAAGTTCCTCTGAGGCAAGTTGGTGTTCATTCTTGACTTAGTAACATGGGAAAATCATGGCACAGCAGTAAGAAAACAGTAAATTCTCTTTTAGAAATGACCATTATAGAAAATATCTTCTCATTTTCTAAAATCAACTTAATTTTGCTTTAAGCTTTTATCCCAGAGCAAACAAATTAATTATCTAAAAAGTGGTCAACACCCAAAATATAAATAATTTTAAGAGTCAATCTTCAATCAACCAAATGGTAACCAAGAGAATAGTCTCTACTATTATGTGAACTAAGCCTATTTTGGAAAGTAGTGGAAAAGTCAGAGAACTAAGAAGAAACCCAAATCTTTGCCACTATGTGGTTAACTGATGAAACCTCACCAGAATCCATCCTTCAAGCTGCACATTCTGGGCCATAAAACATCTAACAAATTTAAAGGGATGGAAATTGTACAATGTCTACCCTCAGATCACAATGGAATTAAACTAGAAATCAGTAACAGAAAATAATTAGAAAATCTCAAAATACATGGAGACTGAACAACACATTTCTAAATTAACACATAGATCAAAGAGGAAATCTCAAGAGAAATTAAAAATATTTTAAACTAAATGAAAATGAAAACACAACTTTTCAAATTTTATGGGGTAAAGTAAAAGCAGTGCTTAGAGAGAAATTTATAGCACTGAATGCATATACTAGAAAAGATCTAAAATCAATCACCTAAGGATCACCTAAGGATAAGAAATAAGAAAAAGTGCAAATTAAATCCAAAGTAAGCAGAAGAAAAGAAATAATATGAATCAGAGAAGAAATCAATGAAACTGAAAAGATGGAACCAACAGAGAAAAATCAATGAAACCAAAAGCTGGTTCTTTGAAAAGAACAATAAAATCAGTAAGTCTTTGAACAAGCTAACTAAGAAAAAAAGAGAAGACACTAATTACTAATATCAGAAATGAAAGAGGGAATATCACTACAGATCCAAGGACATTAAAAGAATAATAAAGGAGCACTATGAACAACTTTATGCCTACAAATTTTATAACCTAGATGAAATGAACCAATTCTTTGAAAGATAAATTTGCCAAAACTGACATAAGAAATACATATTCTGAAATGCCTGTATTTATTAAAGAAACTGGATCCATTAATAACTTTCCAAAACAAAAAGCACCCAGCCCAGTAGGATTCACTGGTGAACTCTACCAAACATTTAAGAAATTTTACCAATTCTCTATAATCTCTTTAAGAGGACAGAAGCAGAGGAAATACTTCCTAACTCATTCTGAGGCCAGCATTACCCTAATACCAAAACCAGGCAAAGGTATTACAAGGGGGGAAAAAAACCCCACAGTCCAGTGTCTCTCATGACTATAGGTGCAAAAATCCTAAACAAAATACTAGCAAGTCAAATCCAACAATATACAAGAAGAATTATACACCATGACAAAGTGGAATTTATTCCAAGTATCTGTGGGTGGTTCAACATTCAAAAGTCAATTAAAGTAATCCACCATATCAACAAACTACACATGTCTGATTATCACTCAGCACAAATACTCCAATATCTCCAAAGTTTCTAAATTCTGCATTAGAGTTCCTTCAAAGTGAGGTTTAAGGACTACCAGTTTCAGACTTACCAGTAAAACACATTAAAAATTAGATTCTGAAACTCCACCCCTCCAAAAATGGAGCCCAGATAAGCATTTTAATCCTCTAGCATCACAGGTTGAGAGCATCTCAAGCATTTCAAGTTAAGAACTAGTGTCCTAACCCACTTTTCAAAACTCACTTAAAGTCACCTATTACATGACTCCTGCCCGCTCCCCACCCTCATTTGAATCACTTTTCCTCTGTATAACTCTTTGAACATATTACATATATTTCTCCTCTAACATTTACCACATTATCTCTTCCCAACATCCCTCCTTACCCCCTCAAAAGAAAACTTTCTCCTTAATTCTGATTAAGGCAGAGGTTCATAAACTTTTTTTTTTTTATCAACACAAACAGCACAATCTCATCGGTAGAAGTTTCCACAGTATGCTATATAGATAAAACAAGCCATGAGATTCCTGCAATTCCAGGAGTTAATTCTAATCTGTTTTTCTCTCACAAATCACACTAACTTGTGGGGAAAGCCATCTGATTAGATGTTCTATAATTTTCAAAAAGAAAAGGATAATAAAACAAAGTTTTATTCCTTCAGTAAATTTTCTACGGACTATCCATTTTCACAACATGACAGCAAAAAAATTAAGAGTGAATACTCAGTATTTTTAGTCTGGATCATAGGAGTTTTATCAATTAAAACAAAAATAAAATCAAAGTGTCCCAAGGCTTTGTTTTCCATCCTGTTTTAGCCTTTAAGACAGTAGTGAAATACTTGGTCAAACGTATCAACAAATTCTAAGTATTACCTACATGATACATTAAAAAATGAAAAGGAGAATTAACAAAAAAAAAAAATCAAACTTGAGAAACCAAAGTGGGGTGGGAAGGAGAGTGGAAATCAGATACAATTTTACTTCATCAGAAACTTTCTGAAAATTCTGAAAAAGTCCTTGGTGAAGTCACAGAATCATAAATATAAGAGTTAAAAGGTGTTTTAATTCCCGTCAAGTTCCAAGTCTCTTATCTAGAAGGAAATTGGAATTCTTATCTAAGTTGAATGATTTTGCTAAGTTCATATAATTAATAATGGGCAGAATCTGGGTTTTCTGAGTTCAAGTACTACTCTCTTTTCATTATAGCCCAAGTAGTGCACAAGATCTCAATTCAACTAAGCTGAATCCTAAATAATTTCAGCCCTTATTCACTTCACTGAATGACTAAACCCTTTCTTTTGAAGGGATTCCAGGCATTGCCCACCCATGCATATACAGACCTTATCAATTTCATAGCCAGGAAAGCTAAAGCCCAGAGGTTAGTAATTAACTCAGAAATAAAAGCAATACCAAAATGGAGTCAACTACTTGGCCCCTGGTGACATTCTCTTAAGTGACATTTTACTTAATCTTAAAACTACCTTTTTAGAGCTGGCTTTAGTATTACAGAATACTGAGAATAGGTTCACGTTCAGCTTCTCTGGCACAATTATAAATTTAAAGATTTTAATTACACTTTCTCTTCAACTTTTCAGATCAAGTTATCAAAATATGAGCTTAAATTTCAAAACTGGAGATCTGAGTTACAGTTCAGACTGGGCCAAACTGTTGCTACCTTAGGTAAGTCACTGTCTATTTCTAGACCTCAGATTCTTCCCTTTATAAAATGGGAGGTGGGGGCAAGGCAGGGGAGAGGGAGAGATGGTTAAGCTAGTTATTATCTTTCAGTTCTACTGTTCCTTATCTTTGTCTAATTTTATTGATATGAAAGGAGAAAAAAACTCTTAATTATTACAAATTGTACTAGTCATGAGGTTAAAATAAACAAACACACATGCCCAAGAGTCATAGGTTAGCTGGTAGAGTGCACCAGGAACCGCGTTATTTTGAAGTTCTGTTTCAGTCAGTTAAGTTTCTACAAGTCATTCAAAAGTCAATCATTATACACAATAGCTAAATGATGTCAACATTTGGTCCTGAAAAAATATGGCAAACTGAAACTAAATTCCAAGACAGAATCTCCTCCAGGTGAGAATTTGAAATTTTTTATATAGTCAAGCAACTGACAGTGTTGAACATTACTGGATCCCTGTGATACTGGAAAAAGCAGGAGAAATCCCCTCAGCTGCCACCTTCTTGTGTTCAGAAAACAGCTTATCGCAAAGAACAACCAGTCCTCATAGGACTTAGGTAAGACTCAGGAATGACCCACCTCCTTGTTAACCTGTAACAAGGCCAAACATAGCATCTGCAAACTCCTATTCTTTGCTTCATAAATCACTAGTTGAATTCTTCTCATAGATCAATTGGAACAAAATGCTAACCAAATTTTGCTTAAGATTTCTTCCCCCAGGTTCCTGAACTTTGGCCCACCCGCAGCCTCAAACAAGACACAGCTCCTCCTAAACAGCTCTTCCCCAGAACACACAGGCCTGAGGGTAAAATGTTCTCTGATCTACTGTCCAATCAAACGACCCTTTGATCTCACTTCCGCACACCCAGTTCTTTTTAGCCTTGTTTACTCCTCCCTATAAAAGAAAAAACCCTTTTGCCTAACCTTTGAGATTCTTGCAGACCTTAAGGTCAGGACATTCTCCCTACTCCAACAGCTCCCTCCCCCTTGCCCTTACAATTGCAATGTTCCTTTCGAATAAAGACCCTCCTTATTAGGGCAGGATTTATTTGACACCTTTTCCAATTCCAAATGCCTTAATTCGAAAGATAACTGACTTTGCTGTTTAAGTTACAGGTGTTGATCCTCTACAAGAAGAGGATCTGCTGTGTTCACCTGTATAGGCTAGCTAAAGGCATTCTAAGATCTGAAGTTCTTGGCCACTGCTCTGCATCAGAGGAATGAAATGAGACGATCAACCGGGCAAGGTCAATTATGGGACCACCTGGCCCCACAGGCCGTACACAGTGAAGGGCCATTAACATTCTGACTATCTACCCCGTACTCCTGGACAGATCTAGCGGTTGGGTAGGACAGAAACTGCTTCCTCAGGGGCCTCGGCGTTCTGGGACAGGTGGTAGGTCCTGCCCTACCGCTCATCCTACTGCTCCCTCCCGCTCCATCCTCAGTTGAGTACCCGACCCGCTCCCTTCACAGAACTGACCTCCCGGCCCCTTCCTCCCCACTGCTGTTACTCCAGCCCTCACAGATAGACTCACCATGGCGTCAAGGACAGGTCGTGGGCCAGACGCCCTGAAGTCGCCGGGACCGTCCCTGACCTCCGCTCCCGACCCTGCACCCGGGATCCACTCCACACAGCGAGAGAGCGGGTCTTCCGGCTCTGCCGGAAGTCCTGCTCGCGCGGGACAGGAAGTCCCTCCCCTCTCCTGAGCGCCGGCGACCCTACGCCACGCAGAGGTGAGGCTACGCAGGACGTCCTCTATTGCCACTTCCGTGGGTGCTAGGTTAGAGGCTGGGGGCGGTGCTGACCTTGAGAGCGCGCCGGGGAGGCGCAGGCGCAGCACAGGTAGGTGGGCGGACGGCGCGCCGCTGTCGCGCCTGCGAGGATCCGGAGGTAGGTTGGATGGTTTGGGCGAGAGCGCACCTTCGCTTTGGAAGGTGATGGAGGTGCAGGTTGGTGAATGGAGTGGGAGCCAACCCCAGATCCGGCGGATTTAGTGCGGAAGAAAACCGCAGACCGCGCTCTGGCTGAGACAACACAGTAGTTACCTCGGCTCAGTCACGCTCTTTCTCTTTTTACTTTCTCGTGTTTCTGACTGTCCCTTCTTGGAGACTTTCCGGATCTCCACAGACGTGTCCCTTTGTCGTCTTGTTCCCGGCTTTATCGGGTCCTCCAGCTCTACCCTTCCTCAGGGCAGTGGAATCTGATCGTGAGAAGTTTCTTCGCTATTCACAGATACCAGCTGAAGCCAGAAGGACATCCACCAAGCGCAGGGAAACCGGGAAGAGAATTCTGCCTGTTTAATACATTCTAATATGGACGGTTTCCTTTTAGTTTAAAATCAGAAGGGAAAAAGTCAAACTCCCGTATACCTCCTAATTTTATGTTGTTGTTGGCTCTTTTTTCAAAAAAGAACTCCCATGTACCTTCAGAATTTTGTGTTGTTTTCTGTACCTGTCACCTCTATCTTTTTATTTGGCTGTACATAGTATTAGTGGCAGGCTTGAAATGTATATACAGAGTATTTTTAACCCAAAAATTAATCTCCTAATTTGGGGATCCTTGCTTAAATCCTGGCTGTATCTGCACTTTCATCTGTGGGATCTCTTTTTGCCATAGGGTCTAGTTTTGTCGCAAAGCTGGAATTGCGAAGGGAAACTAGGAAGTTTCAGAAGAATTTAGAAAAGTTGAGTTGACAGAGGTGGTTAGAGATGTTAAGTTTCATCCCCCTTACTAAAGTACCTTGAAAGTATGATATCCAAGCTATAAAGTCAGAATTTTGAGCCATCCAAAAGAAGCATGCACAGGGCAGTTGCTTTATATTAGAAAGGGGGATAGAGACTGGGAGTATGAATTGTTTTTACTTTAAATTTTGTTTATTGGGGGATGAATGGCGTGATGATCAGTGACAAGAATAAGTATTAACATTGGAAACAGCTGGGCGTGGGGTGGGGCTGGGAAATATTACGTGAAACAGATCCTATTGAGCATGAATCCAGAGAGTTCCAATTCTGCTGTGTGGGACAAGGTTGTAAACAGACAAGCCTCAGGGCATCCGCAAATGGTTAAGTGTGGTAGAGAGGACTGGAGTCTCGTTTGCTGGTGTATCTGGAAAGCAGCTGCTATCCTTGAGGAATAAAAGGTGAAGAAGGAAAGTGGCTATCAGTCTGTCAGTGACAACACGTACTATGAATTCTTACTCTTTCATTTCCTACATAGGGGGTCTTACATCTGTCCTAAACCTGACAGCCTTATTGAGGTTCAGAAAGCATATCCTCCTATGTGACAGTAAGACTGAAATTATTAGGGTGGAATCCATTCCTGCCAGAGTAAACCCACAAAAGGAAATCACAGTCAGTATTCGTTATCTGCTAATTTTTAATAGATCATGGGGTTCTATGTTCCTTATTTGACGTATGGCAAGTTGATAAATAACCCTTGGTTAATATCCTTTAATGTTTTTATTTCTATTACAGTAATATTTTTAAATATTAAAATGCATACAGTATGTTTTAAGGCAGCATCTCCTAGTCTTTTTTTATCCCACAGAGTAATTATAATGTTATGTAAGGTTACATGCCTTGAAGTAGAGGGATTTACCTATTTTCATTACTTAAATAGATGAGAGTCTTTGACAGAGGTACAAAGAAAGGGGGAAATTATGAAAGGGGAAAAATGATGTGGATGATGGAGATTAAGAAAAAATTCGGTAGTTTTTGAGAAAGGAATTAGGAATCCACTCTTTGATAAAAATCTTGGTTGCTTACTATTTGAGCTTTGCTATAAATTGTCCTGAGTGAGAACTGTTCTCAACTACTTAAGTTATCTCTTCCTACACCTGCACCTACTTGGAACATTTTCAACCAGTAAGAACTATCACTTTTTCAAAGTCTAGCTCCACGTTCTTTGCAAAATGTTTTCCAGATTGGCTTCTCTAAGAAATTTCCAGTATATAATTACACTTTCTTATGTGGTGCCTTTGTAATCCACCCCACCCCACCCCATAATGTATATTGTTTTCCTAATTAGACATAAATGCCCAGAGAGTTGGAATCTTTTTTTGTGTGTATTGCCCACCCTCATCCCCTTGAGAAATACCATTTAAATGAATGTTGTAGATAAAATCACTCCAGTTAAACTGCCCTTAAAATAATTTATGGACAAAAATGTTAGTTTTAGGAATACTTATAATAGTAAAAAATTGGGAACGATCGTTAGCAATTAAGAGATTGGTCAAATTTCTATCATGTATACTTAGTGGAATATTATCTTGCTATTTTAAAAAGCTATTAGACTAGTCTTTCTGATGAAAGACATAATTATATGGTTGCTTTGACGTGAAAAAAGTCCTAAGTATAGAACAAAGAGTAAAAAATGAAGTAACCAAAATGCATCAATCATCATTACTGGAATTACCCCTCTAAAACAACTTTTCTGTAAGGGGGCAATATTTTTTGATTAATTTTTTTACTTAACAATGTATAAAAGGATTTTTTTTTCCAAAAAAAAAAAAAAAACTTGTGCTTTGTAACATCCACCTTTATTACTCTCATCTTTCTAATTTGGGGAAAACATGAACATGTTCTTCAGAAGTGTATTGCAACCCTTTGATAGTTGGATAGCCTTCCTCTGAACTTTTATTTACTTGTTATTGTAGTTGTAGTGAGGACGGCACTTACATATCTGACTAATTGGTTGGACAACTGCAAATTTTACACACATTATACAATGCACTAACATACTGTATTACTAATGTACATAAATAGGATCTTGATATCATTTGATACAATGTGGTGTCAGGAAAGTCTAAACAACCACCACGAAGCCAATAAACAAAACCATAAGAAAGGACCTGTTTAGAACCTAAATTAGCTTTATTCATTCATAAACTATTTATTGAGTATCTACCATGTCCTAGTCACTGTTTTGGACTTAGGGAAAGTGGGGTAAATAGAGCAGACATAGTTCCCTCTTACATTTTAGTGATAATAGACCATAAATAAGCAAGAAAAATATAAAATAGTGCTAGGCAGGGAGTTAAAATAGATGAGTATTTTAGATTAGGTGACTAAAGAAAGCTTCTAAAAGAGTGCTATTTAAACTCCTATTTGACAGGAGAATCCAGTTTTGCAAAAATTGGGGAAACCATTGCTTGCAGAGGGGACAATAACGCAAAACCCTGAGGCATGAACTACCTTGGGAAATTCCAGGAACCAAAAGAAGGCCTGCCTGGTTGAAGCATAGTAACTACAAGACGAGTAAGTTTGGGGGTAGGAAAGGGCTGAGTTATGGTTGCTTTGAAAGCCAGGGAAGGGTTTAGATTTTATTATAACTATAGTGGGAAAAGCATTTTAACCTGAAGAGTTATATGCAAGAATGTATTTTTAAAATCTGCTTTGATAGTATTTTTGTAATTGGATTGTTTAGTTGAGTTACGTGTAATACACTAATTTACCTGGACTTAAATCTACCGTGTTATTTGGTATTCATCTGTCCCATCTCTCCTGTGTTGAGTTTCTCCTTTTTTGCCTTCTTTGAGATTATTTTTAATTATTTCATTTCTTCCAACCCATAAGCCTGACAGTTATATATTATTTTAGTAATTTATATTATACTTCTTCCTGGACAATGTAAGAACCTGAGAATACATCAACTTTGTTTACTACCCTGCTCCATGTTATATACATTGTGTTTCCTCAATATATATTTCCTAAATTCCTTAAGACATTATTCTTTTTATGTAATTAATGTGCATTTATATTTATTCAGACATTTACTTTGTCTGTTGTACTTCATGACTCTTGGAGTTTCTAAGCTTTTATCTGGGATCTTATTTCTTCCTCCTGAAGAACATGCTTTAGTATTTCCTTTTGTAGATGTCTGTTGTAACAAATTCAGTTTTTGTATCCTGAAACTATTTACTTTACCTTCACTTTCAAAGAACTTTTTTGCTGTAGCAAAATGTTAGTAGCTATTTTATCATTTTGAAGATACATTCCACTGCTTTTGGCTTCCAATTCTCTTTTTGAAAAATAATGTCAGTTTTATTTTTGCCCCTTTAAAGGAATCTGTTTTTTCCTTTGGCTGTTTTTAAGATGTTTGTCCAAAAATCGAAGCAGTTTTATTATGATGTGACTACATTTTTTTCTTTTTTCTTTTCTTTTTTTTTTTTTTTTTTTAATTTGTTTGTTTTCAATTTTGAGGTTTGTAATGCATCTTGAATCCAGGACCTGATGTCTTCATTCTGTTTTTTCTCAGCTCTTATCAGTTACTGTTTCTGCTCTGCTCTCTCCCCTCTGCTCTCCTGGTATTCCACTTAAATGTATAGTAGATCATTGCACTTTATCCCTTATTTCCATTTATTTGTCTCTGTGGTTCATTCTGAATACTTCTTACCTTTCAATTAATTCTTTTATTTTTAATAGTTTCTAATTTCCTGTTAAACTTATATGTTAAAGCACTTATTTCAGTTATTATCTTTTTGGTTGTTATCAGTTCAGGCATTTCTGTTGGGTTCTGTTTTATAGTTTCCAGTTAGCTATCCAGTTATCTATCTCAATCTGATCTTTTATTTCCTCAAACATATTAAGCATAATAATTTAAAAACTTGTGTATAGTAACTGTGGGTCTGCTGTTGCCTGATGCTTCTTTGTTTCTTTGTTGTGTTTATTTTTTATCATATTGTCTTATTTACTTTTATGGGCTTTTTTTATTTTATATTACTTATGTAATTTTTATTTATAAAAATTTGTTAATTTATGTTATTTTTGATGAATGCCAGAACTGGTATATGAAATTATAATTAGAGGTCTAAAATGATGATATTTTCTGCAGAAAGGATTTATGTCTCCTAGCAGGAGTTTTGGGCCCTACTAATCCAAAATCACCTTAATCTAGTCAGTGATTGAGATGATTGGAATCTGAGCAGGTCTGCTTCTAGTTGGAACTTTTTCCTAGGGTATAGACCTTTGAGATCTCAACTTAAAGTCTGTAGAGTCAACCAAGGTAGGCCCTGAACTCCAGTTTTTGTCATTTTAACTCACGGAGTTAGTCATATGCTTTGTTCAGCTTGTCAGTCATCTTCTCAAGAATCAGCTGATACCCCAGAAAAAAGCTATCATACATACTGGGTTCAACAATTCTGGCTTTTTTTCCATCTGGATTTTCCACTGCCTCATCAGCTCTCTGATGCTTTCAGATGTTTGTTTTCTATTTTATCCGCCTTTTCTAACTGTCAGAAGAAGGACTACAGGCATACCTTGGAGATACTGCTGGTTTGGTTCCAGACCACTGCAGTAAAGCAAATACCACAATGGAATGAGTCACATGAATTTTTTTGTTTCTCAGTGTATATAAAAGTCATTTTTACATTGAACTATATTCTATTATGTATGAAATAGCATTATATCCTTTTTTAAAAAGTATATACCTTAATTTAAAAATACTGTATTGCTAAAATATGCTTCATCTGAGCCTTTAGTGAGTTATAATCTTTTTGCTGGTGGAGGGTTTGAGATATTTTGAGAATTACCAGGTTTGACACAGAGATATGAAGGGAGCAAATGCTCTTGGAAAAATGGTGCAGAGAGACTCATTCAATGCAGTGTTGCCACAGACCTTCAATTTTTAAAAAACACAGTATCTGTGAAGCACAATGAAGTTAAGTGCAATAAAACAAAGTATGTCTGTACTGAAATACAGGTATAGAAATAGATGCACTCTTATAAGGAATATTGATTTAAGACGGAGGCAGCATTTCAGGCCAAAGGGAAAAGCAAGAGCATTTCAATAAATGGTACTGGATATCCATATGGAAGAAAATGAAATTGGACCTCCTTGCTTAACACCATACAGAAAAATCAGTTCCAGGTGAATTAAAGATTTAAATGTGAAAGGAAAATCTACTAAACCTTCAGAAGAAAAGATAGCAAGATATCTTTATGCTCTAATGGTAGGGAAATGAAAAACCTATAAAGAAGAAGACTACATTAAAATACATTTTTTAAAAAACAACTCTGTTCCAAAGATACCATAAGCCCTTGGAGCAGTAGTTAATTTCAGCTAGGTGCAAGAAATGTACAAGATGAGCCTGGAACGTTTGGTTGTGCAGTTTAGCAAGGAAGCTACCATAGAATACTAGGATCATGTCAAATTGACTCAGGACACAACTGAAAAGTATCCCTCTGGCCAAAGATGGGACGGTTTGAGTATTAATAAGGACACACAGGTTCATTGAAATCCTTTGAGCACAGGATGGAACATATCAAATGCAATGGATTGGAACATGTGAAATTATCAAATGTCCCTTAATTCATGAGTTCATAATGATAATAAAACTTACAAAAAGCATCTAATTGGTCAGCATTGGAGGATGTTATGCAATCATTCATTATTTTGAAAACCAGTTTTTTAAAAAGGTAATTAATTGAGTATTGATCCTGCCTTTCTTACATGAATTGTACCACAAGTAACCAAATAATAAATGAGGAGAAGTTTTTCTATATACATACATTAATAAATGAGGGAGGAATGATAAAATTAGAAAATTATCATTTTGAGATTATTAGTGAATAATTGACTTATTGCACATCAACAGCTGCTAATATGACAAATAAGGAAACATTATATGCCTCTTAAAGGAAAAAATACATGTCACCTATTAAAAACTTTTGTCAAAAATTTGAACCTGATACTAAGAAATGTAGAGAATGTGTTAAACACAGTGGCTATGCAATCAGAAAAACCTAATCTCTGGAAATCATGGGACAAATTAACTTCAACAAATATGTTTCAGGATAGCAAGGATAAAAAAATGTAGATTAAAGGAGACATGTAAAAGACATGGAGCAATGTGTAAACTTGTATTAGTTGTCTACTGCTGTATAACAAATTACCCCAAGACTTAACAGCTGGAAACTAAAAATATTTTTTGAGGGTCAGGAATCCAGCAGTGGTTTAGCTGGGTCTCATGGCCCAGGGTCTCATGAGTTTTCAGTCAAGCTGTTGGCTGGACTGAAGATTTGACTGGTCATAGAGGATTCACTTCCATGATGGCTCATTCACAGGGCTGCCTAAGTGTCCTCACAACATAGTTCCTGGCCTTCCCCAAAGAGAGACAAGCCAAAATCACTCAAAGTGATGTACCATTACTTCTGTATTCTATTGGTCCCACAGATGATCCTTGATATGGTGTGGGAGGGAATTATGCAAAAGCATGAATACCAGGAAGCTGGCTAACACAATTTGACCTCCAAAGAGTCACATCATTCCAGTATGCCAAACACACTCATCATCCACCGAAACTTCCCTAAACTTTCATCCCATTAAAGCATTAACTCAGAGTCTAGAAAGCCAAGTCAGTTGTAGGTGTGGATGAGGCTTTTCAGGTGTACTTCCTTAAGCACAGCTCTTTAAATGGAGTTCCTCTTGATTGGAAGACCTGTATACTAAAGACACACAGTATCAGCCTCCACGCACTTAATATAAAATGGGATAACCACAATAGATGTGTTTAAAAGGGGGGAAATGAGATACGCGGTTCACAGGAATTCTGAAATCCTCCTGAGAATAGGTTGGCAGTTTCTTGATTAAGACTGAAGTCCTGAGAGTAAATCTCCATGGCTCGTAACTCTACTTCCTGGTCTCTTGGATCCTCTCACTGTGTCATCCTTCTTTTTCCATATTTACAGCTGTGTACTTGTCTCTGCCTGGAAAAGTTGGGATGTCCAAAAGCCTCTTCTCATTGGGTGCTCTGTCCCTTTCAGTCCAGCCTGGCAAACAGCCCACTAATATAAAAATTAAAGATTTTCTTTTAAAAAATTATATCCTGCTAATATAATTCTTTTATAAACTTGTGGTTCTCATGTGAATTTTATTTGCGTTATACCATTAAACAAAGCAACGTAAATCTCTTCCATATAAACCTTTCTCTGCCTTGGGCTTTTGGTGCACCACACCCTTAAAATTCTTAGAAGCCCTGTAATTTGAGAGGTATTGTCAGGCACACCCTGCATGTCTGAATGAAAATACTGTAAGGCACCATGCTAGATCTTTCTGAGGTCTTAAAGGGTTTTACAACTACAAACTCATCTTCATACTTTCCTGTTTGTGCCTTGGATTTGTTCTTTTCCTGAGCCATTTCCTAATTTTAGCATCATCTGTCACCTAGAGAGATTGGGGATCTTCAAATCCCAAAAGTTCTGGCTCCTTTTTCTTTAACAGTTCTTCCTTTAACTTATCTCTCTCCTCTCACATTTTACTATAAACAACAAGAAGAAATCAGGTAACATCTGTAATATTCTGGCTGGAGACTGCCTTGACTAGGTCAGCCAGTTCATTAGGCGTATTTTCTACTTTGCACATAACTACAGGTGACAAATTTGCTAAACTTACTACCACTTTACTCCTATTTCCAGTAAGACATTTTTAATCTATTAAGACCTCATCTGCAGCCTCCTCAAAGTTACCATACACGTATGAACAATTTCTTCAAGGATCTTCAAACTTTCACTAACACTCTCCTGCAAGTCCTTCCACCTTCTGCCCACTGCACTTCAAAGCCACACTTACATTTGAGGTCTTTATTATGGCAGCACCCCACTTCCAGGTAATAAAATCTTTATTAGTTTTGTATTGCCTTATAACAAACTACCTCCAAACGTAGTATTTAAAGCAGCAAACAGTTCTCTCTCATGCAGTGGCTGAGGGTCAGAAATCCAGGAATAGTTTCGCTAAGTGGGTCTCATTTAGAGTCTCTTGTGAAGTAGCAGTCAAGCTGTCAGCTAGGGCAACGATCACTTAATGGTTTAACTAGTGCTAGAGGATCCACTTCCAAGATGACTTTCACTCAAAGTGTCCTAGTTTGGATAATAAATTATATGTTCATCTTTTTTAAAGTAACATTTTCTTCTTTAACCGGGATGGAGGGCATATGGATCTCTATTGTATCATTTTTCCTTATATCACACATATATTTTACAAATACCCGTTTGAAACCAGCCAGTATTTTTAAATATAATTTTAAATTTTAGCCAGTACAACATGGTAATAAATAAAAATTTGTATTTAGAGAATGTAAATAGGATTTGAATTAAACCCTTATCTTCTGGATGGATGTGGAGATAAATAATTTACTCTCAATACATGCCTGGCATTGTGGTAAGCCCTTATGGGTATTACTTCATCATAATAGCAAGATTTTTAGGTAGGTATTATTCTCTCTATTTTACACATGAAGAATCTGAGGCACAAACATATGTATATCTTAGCCAAAGTCATACCGTGACAGAGCAGAATCTGAATCCAAGCAATGTGACAGAAGACTACATGCTCTTAACCACAATGCAGAATCCATAATAGATAATCTTTTTTTGTGTGCTGTGGATCCCTTTGGCAGTCTGGTGAAGCCTATAAAACCCTTTTTAGAATCATGTTTTTAATGCATAAAATATGCACAGGAACATGAATGAAACCAACTACACTAAAATACAGTAATTCAGGCTATTCAACATACGTGTGCTTTACATGTGCTTCTTTATTAATGCATTGAAAACCAAAATCTAGTAGAGGGCCTAATAATATCTATAACTTTTAAATAGTGAACAGTAACTGTCTCTTGAGATTTCTACAACTATAGTAATTTGATGGGAAAATATCGATTTTTATTGGTGAGAGTCACTGGTACTTCTAATAATACTGGTTTATTGCCTATTTTCACAATTGAAAGAAATGCCAAATTTCACTTAGAGGTTAGCAAAAATTAAGGTACAGGTTTTTTTTTTTTTCTCGTCAAAATTCATAGCTCGCTGTTTTATGACCTTACTTCATAGACTTCCTGACATGTTTTACTTCAGGGAGGTCATACTCCACACCTTATCTCTCACTTTCTGGTTTGGGATTACACTCAAAATGAGATACACAAGTGAATTAGTTTATTAGAGATAAAAAATATTTCTCTATGTGATGAACTTGAGGGGGAGATGAGAAACAGGATGTTTTAGAATGACTAGGTGTACACATAGACAAGGGGAAGCCTGGAACTGCTTTAGAGTGTTTTATTTGAGAGGTTTAAAACTGGCTCCAAACATGTACTGTCACATGCAATTATTCGTAAAAGAATTCATTATTGATACCACAGTGCCCTGCAGTATAATATTGGTCAATACCTGTAGCAATGCAACAATCAAAAAAGAAAATTCAAATAGCTGGATACCTTTTAAAAGTTTCATTGGGCTAAAAGCAAAACATCTGACAAGTTTTTGATTTGTCTTTCTCATGATTTGATGTCCCAGCAGAGCAACTGGGGAACCTAATTCTGACCAACAAGGAGGAATTGCTTGGCTAATTGGAAGTGACAGAAACCTTGGGAGAAAACAACCACATACCAAGGATAATTATAAGAAGGTAACATGGGCCCTAAAGCATAGTGTCTAGAAACCTGAAGCTCCCAAATGAGGTGTGACTTGCAAAAAATGCTAAGAGAGGACAGAGAACGAGCTTTTAAAAATTCTGTTCAGATCCAGAAGATGATCAAGGAAGGGAAAAGCCCATTTACAGTTTCTGGTGTAAGGTTAGAGTTGACAGAGAAAACAGATTCCTTACATATTATTTTGCTTCATTCTCTGCGAAGGAAACTTGAGAAGCAGGTTGACATAGTAGGAAGAACTATGTATGTCTGTGGCGTCAGGCAAGCTTGGGTTTAATTCTCTGTTTCAGCACTTTTCAGTTACATTTCCCTGGGTCTCTCTTTCCCCATCTGTAAAATGGAGATAACTGTATCTTTTATAGGATTGTTCTGAGTAATGAGACTGAACCAGGCTCATAGTAATGACTCAATAAATAGCAACGTAATAATATTACTCAAAAGACTAGTATAAATAGTGACAGGAAACAATACTCTTTCCAAATAGAAGGAACTCTAAGAAAGTAACAGTTAGGTAACAGTTCCAGTTTAGAATTTATCATCTGATATGAGTGGCTTATATTGCAGGTTCTTGAGGGAAGATAGGAAGGGTGCAAATGAGACCTGAGAACAGCTGTCCCCATCTTTGAGGAATTACAGAAACCAGAATAGGTGCTAGAACACTAAACATGGGCAAATGTCTGCCTTCGGGGTGAAAAGCAGAAATTAAAACCTGGGAAATTATTTGGGATGTTCCCTCCCATTGATGTAGTATTCACTTGCCCAGGGAAGGGGGAATTCCAAAAACAAAAAAAAAGCAACTGAAACAAAGGAACAGATTGAATTTTCCAAAGAAGTGCTTAAAGTGAAGATACAATCTTAAAAGCTAAGGTGACAAAGAACAGTTTTCTTCAGAGCTTCAAGAGGTAAAGCTTGAAAAAAAGGAAGGAAAAAAAATTGTATCCTTAAGCAAGATGTTGTGGCTTGAATGGTGGCACCCAAAAAGATATGTCCATGTTCCAATCCCTGGAACCTTATTTGGAAAAAGGGTCTTTGCAGATGTAATTAAGGATCTTGAGATGAGATCAGTCACTCTGGATCACCTGCTGTAAATCCAGTGACAACAATCTTTATGTGACAAACTGAAGAGAAGAAGACACAGAGAAGAGGAGGCAATGAGGCTAAGGTTGAAGTAACACAGCCTCAAGTGAAGGAATGCTCACAGGTGCCAGAAGCTGGAAGAGGCAAAACTCAGACCCTCCCCTAGGTCCTCCAGAAGTGCGGCCCTGCCAACTCCCTGATCTCAGACTCCTGAATTATGAGAGAATACATTTCTGTAGTTTAAGCCACCAATTTGTGGTAATCTGTTACTGTAACCCTATGAAGGGAATACACAGAGTTAAAGAGAATCTAGTAATATCTCTGGTAGGTGAGGTTCTCCAGGGTTGGAGGGACTGGAGGATAATGAAATGGATGGTGGTGGGTGAAGAAGGTCTGAGGGATTCCTTGGAGGGAATATGTGAAACAGGGTGGAGTTAGCAAAATACAGACCCCTAGTCTCAGCTTTGACAGAGGTTGTCAAGAGATCGAAAGAGACCTAACAGGGTTACCATGCTTTGCCAGAACCAGAAGGCCATGTGGTAGCCGATTTAATACTCAGAGTTCCCCCAAAGAGTATTTCATGTCATCAGAAAGAGCGTCGGTTTGACAAATGCTTTCCACTCCCCACTCCCTTGATCTGTACCAGGAGTAACCGCTGTCTGTGTCATCTTAGCTTTTAAGATTGTCTTCACTTCACTCAATCCTATCCAAACTACTCATAGGAAAACGTATTTTTTCAATATTCCTTGGCAGTCTCAAGCCCTCAGAAATACAGAAAAGATCATGGACAACTAAAGGGGTTCTGGTGATATAGAATGGAAATCCATATCATTTGGAAACCCTCCTTTCACTCTTTACTTGACTAGGACTTTATTCATTCAACTGAGAGTCCCTAACACTTCTAACCCCCCACCAGGACTACTTTGATCTTAGGCAAGAATCTAAAAGGAATTAGTAAAAGGATGCTCTGGGATCATCTTTAAGAGAAAACAGTAATCAGTCAAATACAGTATGGATTTACCAACCAGAATGTATTTGCCTAATTTTATTTTCTTCCTGACAGGATTACTAGACCAGTGCACCAATAAAATGAAGTAGACAATATTTATCTGTGCCTAACAGACATTACTGACATTTTTCATCATATACTTAACCAGTAAGTTTGGGAGGAAAAAGGCTAGATGATCGTACCTTCAGGGAGGGACTTAATACCCAAAGAGTACTGATCCTGGATGGCAGTCAGCCACTGTGAAGGTTTTCAGTGTAGAACCACACAGTCCCTATGTGGGTCAACACTGTAGTTCACTGACTTGAGAAAAGATATGGAACCCATATTTATCAAATTTTTACCTAATTCAAAGTTAGAAACAGTAGGAGGTTTTGCAAACCTTAGAACAGTTTGATGTTTACTCTGGGCTAAATTCTAGGTAGTAATAATTAGAATTCAGAAATTTTGGGAATATGTAACCATGCAAGCAGGGTCCAACAAAATAGAATTTTTAAATTTATTCACTCATTTAGATATCAAATTTAGGGATTATCTATTCTCTGTAAATGTCTATGTTAGGTTTTAGAAAGATGATTAAGGTATTGTACTTGGACTGCAGGAGTTTAAAATCTGGTGAGTGAAGTAGACTTGTAAAAAGATAAAATATATTGCAATATAAATATTCATTGTAAGGTCTTATATTTAGCAAAATTAAAAAAAAATTAACTACACTTAATTGTTTGGAATAGACTGGCATTAGCATACATATAACATCTTTAAGAGTTTAAAAGCTAGAAAGAATAATGTTTGCCAGGAATATGACAGTGGACTGATACTCTTTTTCTAACTCATACAAATTGATTTTTTAAAAATTAACAAGGACTTAAACGTCCAAAGGAGGCAACACAAATAGCCAGTAGAGATATAAAAACATATTAAAAAATTCATTCTCAATGGTAAGCAAATCAAGACAACAAATTTGAAAAAAAAAATCAATATATAATAGTATTCCACAGTTGCAAAAGTGTGGTGAGATGGACACTTATATACTGCTTGTGTATATCTATAAATACTTCATTTATGAAATGGTAACCATGTGGAAAATTATTATAGATAAGTCTTACTATGCAATGCAGCTATTTTCTTCTAGGCATCTACTTTAAGAAATGATCTAAAATATGTAAAGTATACATAAGGAAGTCCATAACAGCATTTTTAGTAATAGTAATAAAAAATTAAGATAAATGATTAAAAAGATATATACATACTAGAGAGGGTATGGAGAAAAGGGAACCCTCCTGCACTGTTGGTTGGAATGTAATTTGGTGCAGCCACTATGGAAAACAGTATGGAGATTCCTTTAAAAACTAAAGATGAAGTTACCATGTGATCCAGCAGTCCCACTCCTGGGCATATATCTGGAGAAAACTAATTCAAAAAGATACATGCACCCCAATGTTCGTAGCAGAACTATTTTCAATAGCCAAGACATGAAAGCAACTTAAATGTTCATCAACGGATGAATAAAGAAAATGTAGTATCTTTATATACAATGGAATACTACTCAGCCATAAAAAACAATGAAATAATGCCATTTGCAGCAACATGGATGGACCTAGAGATTATCATACTAAGTGAAGTAAGCGAGAAAGAAAAAGACAAATACCATATGATATCACTCATATGTAGAATCTAAAACAATGATGCAAATGAACTATTAACAAAACAGAAACAGACTTATATACATGGAAAACAAACTTATGGTTACCAGGGAGGAAAGGGGAGGGAGGGACAGATTGGGAGTTTGGGATTTTCAGATACTGACTACTAGATATATAATAGTTAAACAACAAGTTCATACTGTATAGCACAGGGAACTATATTCAGTATCTTGTAGTAACCTATAATAAAAAACAATGTGAAGAAGAATATATATGTATGTATTTGTGTGTATAACTGAATCACCATGCTGTACACCGGAGACTAACACAACATTGTAAATCAACTATACTTCAATTAAAAAAAGATATGTACAGCCATATTATTGAATGTCATAATCAGAATTATGCATCTTAAAAAAGAGGGAGTCTGCAATATTATATTACATTGTATTATATTCAACTAGAAGGCTACGGATCATGACGTTTCATTGTAAACCTTCTTAGACATTTTGAATTTTGTGCCATATGCATGTAACACATCCAAAAAAGAAACACAATTTTAAAAGTTTTCAGCCTAAAAGTTTTTAAATACACTTAACAAATTTTTTTTAATGATGTAAGGAAGTACACTAAGTGAAAAGCAAGGAAATCTCATTTTCCTGCAGTGAATATGTATAATTGCAAAATGTATATAGTCTGACTACGTAACTAGAAATACTTTGTTCAGCGTTTTTCACCGTAAAAAATCTAGGACCCATTTACATACATGCAAGAAGGATGGTAAATAAGCTCATCTAAGGAATGATTGGAGGAAAATGTGAATGTTTAGCCTGAAGTATACATGTGAGAGGATGACGGCTGTCTTCAAGTGTCTGAAGTACTGTCATATGGAAAAGGGTCCATAATTCCTCAGGGAAGTCTCAGAGGGTGAAGCTCAACCCAGTGGCAGGAGCTACAGCAAGCCATTTCAGGTCAACGTCAAAACACAGACTGTTTACTTGTTTATTGGCCATTTCAGCCCAGTGTCAGGAAACACTTCCTAACAGAATGGGGCAAAAAAAAAATGAGTGAATTTCCAGTCACTTGAAGGATTCAAGCAAAAATTGTCACTTCCTTGATTGGACATTATAGAAGAGATTCAAGCAGCAGAAGTGTGGTTTTTGGTATGATTCCAGCTTTCTGGGATGAAGTTCTCTGTAAAATGGAGAGGTCTGACTACATTACCTCCAGGTTCCTTTTGACTTGTAAATTGTTTTGATTCTGCATTGGTGTCATTACATTTGGCTGTCTTTTCCAGATTTATTTGATATCAGTCTTTTATCACTTGAAATACATCACACTATTCTTGATAGAATTAATTTAGATGTTTGAAAAACTATTTGTAAAAATGCAAAACTCTATGCAAGACATCTTTATAGTTCAATATCATTGGCCATTAGGAAAATACAAATTAACACCACAATGAGATAGCACTACATTAGAATGGCTAAAATAAAAAATACTGATGATACCAACTGCTGACAGGATGTGGAGCAACTGTATCTCTTGTACTTTGCTGAAGGGAGTGTAAAATATGGTACAGCCACTCTAGGAAATAGTTTGATAGTTTTTTTTTATAAAGTTAAATAGATACTTATCATAAAACCCAGTAATGCAACTATTGGATATTTTCAGAAATGAAAATTTAACATTCATACAAAAATCTGCACATAAATATTCAAATCAGCTTTATTTGTGATAGCCAAAAACTGGAAACAACCAGTACCCTCCAATGAGTGAATGAATAAATCGTGGGACATCCTTATTATCATGGGATACTACTCAGCAATGAAAAAGAACAAACTTGATACGTGCAACAATTTACATGGATCTTGAGACCACTGCGTTGAATGAAAAACTAATCTCAAAATGTTTATATATGGTATGATTCCATTTATATAACATTATCAAAATGGCAAAATTATAGTGATAGAAAACAAGTGGTGCCAGGGGTTAGGGTTGGGGAGGGTGTGACTGTAAGGGTACAGCAAGAGTAAGTTACTTTGGGATGGTAGAATAATTCCATATCCTAATTGTAGTGATCACTGTATTAATTTATGACAGGTGATAGAATTTTATAGAACTATACACCAAAAAAAAAAAAATTACGTTTATCTTCAAGGTTCTGGAAAGCAAGAAAATTTGTATCATTATTCACTTTTTATTTACATTGACTTTTTAACATTTAGCTTTAAACTGTTTTATAATCAATATGGAATGTTTTTCATATGAAATACTTTATTGAAGAGTGCCATAGAAATAAGGGTGTGAGGTTTACTTACTTGACAGTTATTTTACTCTTTTTCTTTGAAGGAATAAGTGGTCAAATGTGAAAGTAAATTCAGGCAAGTCTCACTTTAATTTATACTTTATTCTTGTTTTTAAATTTTACAATCACATCTTCAAGGAAGCCTCTGGAAAAAGATTTTTACATAAATTTTCATAGCTCACTCAAAACTGATCCATTTTTCACTATTTATCTTATGAGTAAAGAGACTGCACCTTGCCAGGTTCTACTTTAGCTGTTGATTCTGTTTATACTTAACTAAATTTACTTCCAATCAAATTGTAAAATAAACACAAAAGCTTAAAATTAATTTCTATCCTAGGATAAGGGCTATACAGAGAGTTTGTCCTAAGAGTAAATATCTATAATAAGATGATCCTTATGAATACCAAAGTAGTAGTGTCTCTCAGACAGTATAAGTCTGCTTTTGTGACTGACATTACCAATGTTCAGTATTTTCAATTCTCTTCTTTTTTCTGGATATGTAAAAAGTTACATTTCTTAGTTCTGCAAGTTAGGCAGGGCTGTGTGACTAGTTCTACCAATAAACAGTGACCAGAGATGAGACGTCACTTCCAGGCCAAAGCATTTAAGAGTCAGTGCATGATTCACCATGCTGTCTTTCCTGGCACTGAGAACCCTGAGGCATCATTTAGTTGGAGATACCAGAGAAAGGAAGTGTCTCAACGTTCAGCCACTACATGAAGGGCTGCCCTGGAGAAACTAGACTCCTAGCAGATTTTCCTGAGTAAAAAACTTTTATGTGATAAGTCTCTGAGATTTCGGTATAGTTCATTACCACAGCCTCCCCTAGCCTATCCTGACAAATAGAATCTATATGCTAACTTTTCCTGTGTTAAAGGTTTTCATGGCCTTTTGTGTTTTCCATATATCAGATGATAGTTACATGTATATATATACACAGCTTTTCCAATACGAAAATATTTTAACACAATTAGCACTTCAACTAATAACTTAATCTAGTAGTGTCTACTACCAACTTAAGATCTCAAATTTCTAATCTAAGTGAACAATATTTTTAATTGTCTATACCTATATCTCAAACTTAACACCCTGTGCTAATCAGTACCAACCAATAAAAAAGGATACATTTGTTTATGCAGTCTTTTAATTCACTAAATAACCACTGATGTTTCTAGCCTGACGCATACCCTGAAACAGAGATTTGCATACAGGAAGATTTATTAGGGGGTTTTCTTGAAATTAACACTTGTGGTGAAATGCAGGATTGGGTAAAGGGAGAAGTTGGGCTTCTTCTGAAACTGACACTAAACCAATACTGTGGGTGGCTCTGAAGCCAGGGTGGCTTTTAAGAAGTGTTCCAGGTTGAGGCAAGGGTGCTGGGCCTCTGTATACCCATCAGTGACCAGTCATTGGATAAAAATTGCCCTTAAGAAGTGGGTGTGACCTTGGATAAGGCAATTTCTGGATGGAGCTGACATCTTGAGAGCTGTGAGCCACAGCATTCCCAGCAGCTGGACAAGAAGTCCTTCAGTCCTGAAGCAGAATCTGGTGTTAGTGGGATCTACCTCAGTGTCCAGTACACCTGATAATCATGAAGAGGCATTTATCTGACACTGAGATGATCACCACCACCATCATCATCATCACATTTACTGACAGCTTTAATATGTGCCAGGCACACGTCCCTGGTGCTTTGAAATTAACAAATGTAATCAAAATAAGCCAATAATATAATTTTAAATACTTTGTCTTCAAGAATAAAAATCAATATAGGTGCTTTCTGCAACATACCTCAATCCCAGAAATGCTTTGCTAATGCCCATTCAACAATTTCCACTGGAAGTTACTCTATCGAGTATGATCAGCCCCATTCAATGATTCTCACTGGCCAATTTAGTTCCTTTTTTCATGGGCTGCACCATCTAAATCATGGATGGTATTATGATGTCTGTCATTTACATTAAATGAGCACAGATAATATAATATGTGTGTGTATATATATGTGTGTTAATTCAGGCTACATCATAAGTGCTGTTGTTTGCCATAATAAGGAACTAACACTCCCAAGTATGATCAGCTGGCAGTTAGCCAAAAGACCACACTCCAGAGGAAGCTGTGACTAGTGCTTTAGTCATCGTTATCTTGGACCAACCAACACCAGAATTTTGCTAATTAGCATAATGAATATTCGCAATCAGTTCTCGGTGAAATTAGTGTTGTTCAAGGTATGTGGATTGGCTAATATATTTTAGACATTCCACTTTTGCTGAAGAGGGTATAAAAATCTAGCAAGCACCACAATCTCTATCCTAAGGAAAGGGCCCAAGATTTGATCCCTAAAATGTCCTGTATCCAGTAGAATGTCCAGTAGATTCTGGTTTCCTGAACCCTGCCTCTAAATATCACTGCATCTACCCATGTTGCAGTCATATGTGGTAGCCAGTCTCTAAACTGATCCTTAATGCCCTTAATACCAGCGATTCTTAGTATTCATCCCTTTGTGTAGTTCTTCTCCCCCCTACACTGTATAGAGATGACCTGTGTAAATAAGATATTCTAGCAATGAGGATAATGCTTTCCAAGGCTAAATCTTAAAGGCTGTTGCAGACTCTGCCTTTTTCTCTCTTGGATTATCTATTCTGGAGGAAGACAGCCACCCTGTTGTGAAGCTGTTATGGAGAGGTCCTGATGGGGAGGAACTCAGGTCTCCTGCCAGTAGTCAACACTAACTTGCCTGCTCTGTGGATGAGCCATCTTGGAAGCAGATCTTCTAGGCATAGTCAAACCTTCAGGTAACAACAGCCTCAGCCAACGTCTTGACTCATGAGAGATTCTGACCCAAATCTCCCTAGCCAACTGGATTTATCCCTGATCTACAGAAACTATGAGATAATAAATATTTATTGTTATTTTAAGTCACTAAATTTTGGGGTAATTTGTTATGCAGCCATGGATAACTAATACATCATAGTACATAAAAGCATAGACAGCTGGAACTTAGCTGAACTTGCAGAAGAGATTCTATGAACAGTTGTATATTAAGCCTCCTTGCTAATAGCTATTTATTTTTTTAAATGTCTGTATGGCAGAATTTGGTCTAAGACTTGCTTGCATTATAACCTAGCAACAAAGCTATGTCAGAGTAACTACCACCTTCATTTATCTCAAAAATTGGTGGCTACTTTTATCTGTCAAAAAGAACAGAATAGTTGTGCGTGACCAAGTTGACTTAGATAATTTTACAAGAGAGTCCTATTGATTTTTCTGCCTATGATAGCTTGACTCTATCCATTTCTCTTTATCACCACCATCAATCCAGTCCAGACTACCTTCATCTCTCACCCTGGACCACTACAACAATCTTCTTACTCATTTAGTCATACCCGTTGGTCCTCTTCCATCCCATTGTCATTGTTACAGTTAGAGTGATCCTTTTAGAGCACATATCTATTCAAGTAATTCCACCACCACCCCTGCCCCCATTTAAAATCCTTTAGTACTCAGAAAAGATCATAAGGCAAAGATATAGCCCTACATGGCCTACCAAACTCCTGTCTGATCTGGGTCTACCAATTTTTTGAGTGTTGTCTTGAACTCTTCTCCCTCTTACTCTCTTTGATTGCCCCTCACTGGCCTTCCCTCAATTACTAGTACTGTTCCTGTTCCCACTCACAACAGAGAATTTGTATGTGGTGTTTCCTTTGCCTTGAAATCTCTTCCTTTTCCTCTGTCTAGTTCAAGTCTGCCTATCCTTCATATCTAGTGTATATGTCAGTTCTTCAGCAAAACTTCCCCCAGTCTCCCTGACTGACTCTCATAACATCATACACCCCTCCTTTGTTTGCCTGTCATATTGCAATTTTACATTTGTTTAATTATTTTATTAATGTTTGTGTTTACTGCTAGACCTTACATTTTATAAGAGAAGGTGCTATATCTAGTTTAACTCATTTATATATGCCCTGAAGCCCAAGAACATAGTGCATATTTGATAAATATTTGATTAAAGACTGAATAACTAATTAATTGAATGAACTCAGGTGGGGATAAATGGTTCTTCAGAGCCAGATTTCCTAAGTTCAAATTCTGGCAGTTCCTAACGATGTAACGTTAAAAATGATTTTACCTCATTGTTCCTCTGTAAATTGGGAATAATAATTACCTTATAGGGTTTTGCAAGGAATAAATGAGTTAATATTTAAGGGCTTAAAGCCATTCCTGACACATTAAGCACTATGTATGGCAAGTGCAATTATTATTATTGTTATTAATATACTTAGTCATTTTGACATGCTAGTTCCTTAGGCTGTGGTCACCAGTTCCATGGATAAGTTCATGCTTTTCTTATGGATAACAGATTTCAGGTGTCTATGTAAAAATAAGAAACTATGTCTAAGACACAAATTGAAGGCAGAATTTATAAATCTTTTTGAGCTGTCCAGTTTTGATTGAGGTATAAGGATGCTAATGTTAACGCCCATATCACTGGTGTTTATTTGGTAATTTACTACTTATACAAAAAGACAAAGAAAGCAGTGTTTGAATTATATGAGAATTTGCAGAGTTCTATAGCTATCTTTTACTAGGGCACAATTTATGTACCAAAAGGAATTGAACCCACCATCTGTTTCTGAGTTTTTTGCATTGGTTACTTACTTTCACTGCAAATAATGGCAAGAAGTTATTAACATAATATGCAATACAATTGATCTCTTTGGCCTATGGGGACTATGGACCTTCCATACTTTGAATCACTGACTTTAAAATGTTAAAGCTGCAGGTTTGTACCTTTTGAACACCATATGTTATAAACTATTGAAATGATGTCTTTTCTTACTTGACATTGGAAATATTCACGCTCAGTGCAAAAGCAGCTATGGTTGGATCTTGTAGCTGCTAATCCTTTATACAGAAGTTGTGAATGCTGGCATTTTATTATATTTAGCGTCCCCACCTACAGATAGGTCCCTTGTAAGCTGCCATTAACTTGGGCAATAGATCATAAACCAAAGGGTTGTTTTAGGTGAGTGTTACAAATGATGTATTCTGTTCTTTGTTTACTACCAACCATGAAAAACAACACTGTTCTTTCCAGAGAAACTGACATCACCCAGTCCTTACAACTTAGGTCATTTTAGTCTGGAGGAAAAATAAAATTCTTTTCAACTTCTTGCCAGTTCCTCCTGACTTTTTGAGAAGGCAATACCTCTGAAAGAAAACAGATCAAAGTTACATGGGACTAAGGGCAGATCAGACAGTTATACTTTGTAGTCTGTTGAAAACAGAGCTAGCTTTACTGGAAAAGAGATTATTGTAGTTACAAGGAGCAGAGGCAAGGTCAGAGGGGTTACTAGCCTAAAAACTAACCTCCATTCCTCTACCAGCTTGTCAGACCTTAAAAGTTCACCATTAGAAATTCATTTGTTTGCATTTTAAACAATAATTCCTTAAAGCAGTTACCCATAGAAAAAAGTGAATTCTCTATCAGTTCTTTTTCCTGAAAGTGAATTTTGAAAGCACTGGGACCAAGAGGTAACACTAGCCCCCGAAAGCTCTGATTTGATTGCAGGAGTGCTGTGGAGAGAACAGATTGGAAGAGTACAGGTTACATTTGAAGAGACAGTAGAGGGAAATCTGTGGCCATAGAATACGGTGATTTCAATGTGTGATGACTATGAGGAAAAAGAGAAAGTGGATTTTTTTTTCATTCATGGTTCTAGGCATCTACATAGAAGATAGAAAATATGTTCCTGTATCATGAGATAGAATGAAAATGGCATAGACGAAATAAGAGTCATTCCCCTGTCATGCCTGGAATGTGAGAACAACTTCACTTTCTTAAATATCCTGGTCATCAGCTTTTTTCTTACCATAATCATGCTCAATTCATTCCTCACTTATAGAGTGATTAGTATGTATAGAACACCTTAAGGCTAATACAAAATTTTTAGGTTTTCTGTCTTTGAGGAGCTCTCCATGTGTCCTCTCTCCAGGAATTCACTCATCTGTGCATAAACCATTTACCTGTTAAACTGTGTATGATAGATTGAGACCCCATCCATTAATAAGTGTGGAAACACAGGTCCCTTTGTCTTCTAATAAGGAACCAAGGAACATAAAGAAAGTAAAGATGGGATGAATAGATAATGAAGGAGATGGTACAGCTTTATGGACTTAACTATTATTACGTGCTTGATATTTCCAGCTGAACTAGAAAGGAAAAACTACATGTGAGAAAAATCTATCACCTTCTGATGAGCAAAGGAGTTTGTTGCAGGATGAGAATTTGCTGGTAGGTGTAAGGGAGAGTAACAGTAGGAGTTGTCCCAATTTATACGCAACCAGCAATGTATAAGAGTAGCAGTATCCAATTTTGAAAATTTTAGTGTGTAGTGGTATCTGATTATGGTTTTAATTTGCATTTTCTCCGTGAATAATACTGAATCTTTTTTCAAATCCTTGTTGACTCTTTCGATATCTAGACTTATGAAATGCCTATTCAGATCTTTTGCCCATTTCTCAAAAAATTCAGTTGTCTTTCTCTTATTTATAGTGGTGCCTTGTATATTTTGGATATAAGTTCTTTGTCAATTCATTGTCTATTCAATTGATCCAGAACCACTTTTTCAAGAGATTGTCCTTTCCTCCACTGACTTGCACCTTTGTCATAAATCACATAATTCTAAATGTGTGATGGCTTCCCCAAAATATTCTATTAAACATATTATTTGAGTGAATGATACACTCAATTGGTAAGAAAATCAAAATAAATAAATTAAGAAATTAAATTCAAAAGAGTACAAAAATGCAAATGGTGAAGAGCAGAAGTAAATGTACCTTCTATCCTGTTCATCTGTATTCTTTCTTTCTCCAGGTGCAGTCACAACTGTCAGCACCCAGATATACCAAACAATTTTGCTTAACTTTCTAGGGTCCTGAATAAAGAAAGCCCTTTATCCCAAAGTCTACCCCTTGATTCTAATGTAATGACTACTCTATGTGATTCTGTTATCCAGTTTCTAGGTGGTTCTGATACAAATTTGTTCTAACATAATTTAAAAGTCCACTTTCCTTCACTCTTTTGAAAAAAATCACATGACTGGATTTTTAAAACCCAATTAGATAAAGCCTTTTTTTTTTTTAATTAGGGGGGATTCAACTTACATATATTTATTGTGATTATACTTACTTCTGCTATTTTCTTTTATATTATTTACTATTTTTCTTTTTTGACTTTTGTTGAATTAATCAAGCTTGCATGCTTTCTTGTTTTAGTAGTTTAGAAATTATACATTTTATTTTTTATTCTGCTCCTAGATATTTAAATTTTAGCTTCTGTCTTATATCTACTTGCCCTTAAAGTCTAGAATTAAGCAGCATCTGTATCCTGCCCTTGACCCTGATCTTCTTCCCAACTTTCTCCTCCAATTTAAACAGGGACAGATCCAATTTCTATATAGCTGGTAGCTTATACAGTTTGGGGTTTCCTCTTTAAAATAATTTGAAATTCTAAATTTAAAAATTGGTTAAGAAAATGAATGTTTACTTAGAATGAGAAAAGAAATCAGAACAAATGATAACTTTAAAATTTTACAAATTTACAAATGTTTAAAAAAAATAATTCCACAAATAGAATCCAGAGAAATAATACAATATTTTTATTAACTGCCTGGGACCCTTCTATAGTACTTTTCCCCCTGTGTTTTCTTCCTTTACAATTTTCTATTTCTGATTATTGGAAAGCAAACCCACAAACTGTCTTCTAGCTATGTACATTTCAAGCTTGGCCCCTCTGCCTCCAACTATCTACATAACTTCCAGTGCATAGGACACACTCATATCATAACACAACCCTAGGCTCTGCAGCTTTGCTAGGTGAGTCAGCACAGATGGAAGCAGGATTCCTAAGAGCTTTCCCTACATTGGGGGAACTAGCAAGAAAAGTTAACTATTCACAATTGACTATAAACCACCTATATATATTTCCCTAAATCCAAATTAAATGATGTCCTCAATTCAGTAGCCCCTGGCCAAATCCCAGATATATCCATGCTACACAACACTGTTTTAAAAAGTATAACAGAGAGGAATTCAGAGAAGAAATGGGAAGTGATCTAATGATTATTTTAGCAAATAGAATATTTTAATATTTTCAACTATTTTATATTTTAAGGAAGTTTTTTAAAAGGATAGGCATACAAATCATAGAATTATCTCAATAGATGCAGAAAAAGCTTTTGTCACAGTTCAACATCCATTTATGATAACAACTTTAAACAAAGTGGGTACAGAGGGAGCATACTTCAATATAATAAAGGCCATATGTGAGAAACCCACAGCTAACATCATACTCAATGGTGAAAAGCTGAAAGCACTTCCTCTAAGATCAGAAGCAAGACAAAGGATGCCCACTCTCACCACATTATTCAAAATAGTATTGGAAGTCCTAGCCAGAGAAATCAGACAAGAAAAATAAATAAAAGGAATCCAAATTAAAAGAGAAGTAAAACTTTCACTGTTTGCAGGTGACATGATACTTTATATAGAAATTCCTAAAGACTACCAAAAAACTACTAAATGAATTCAGTAAAGTTTCAGGGTACAAAATTAATATACAGGGATCTGCTGCATTTCTATATGCTAACAATGAAATATCAGAGAAATTAGGAAAACAATCCCATTTATAACTACATCAAAAAGAATAAAATACCTAGGCTAAATCTAACCAAGGAGGTATAAGACCTGTACTTGGAAAGCTGTAAGACACTGATAACAGAAACTGAAGATTACACAAACAAATGGAAAAATGTACCATAGTCATGGATTGGAAGAATTAATATTGTTAAAATGACCATACTCCCCAGGGCAATCTACATATTCTTCAGTCTTATCAAAATACCAATGGCATTTTTCACAGAACTAGAACAAATAATTGTAAAATTTGTATGGGAACACTAAAGACCTGAATAGCCAAAACAATCTTGAGAAAGGAGAAGAAAGCTGGAGATAACACATTCCTTGATTTCAAGCTATACTACAAAGCTAAAGTAACCAAAACAGTATGGTACTGGTATAAAAACAGACACATATATCAATGGAATGGAATGGAGAGCCCAGAAATAAACCAGTGCTTTTATTTTCAATTAATCTATGGCAAAGAAGGCAAGAATATACAATAGAGAAAAGACAGCCTCTTCAATAACCAGTGTCAAAAAAACTGGACAGCTACATGAAAATAATCAAACTGGACTACTTTCTCACACCATATACAAAAATAAACTCAAATGGATTAAAAACTTAAATGTAAGATGTGAAACCATAACATTTTTAGAAGAAAATATTGGCAGTGTGCTCTTTGACATCAGCTCAGCAATATTTGATCTGTCTCTGATATGTGGGTCTATCTCTCAGGCAAGAGAAACAAAAAGCAAAACAAAAATAAACAGATGGGACTACATCAAACTAAAAAGCTTTTACACACAGAAGAAAACTATCAACAAAACAAAAAGGCAGCCTACTGAATGGGAGAAGATATTTGCAAACAATATATCTAATAAGGGATTAATATCCAAAATATATAAAAAACTCATGCAACTCAACATCAAAAAGCACAGAAACCCAATTCAAAAATAAGCAAAGGACATAACAGACATTTTTTCCAAAGAAGACATGTAGATGACCAACAGACACATGAAAAGTTGCTCAACATCACTAATCATCAAGGAAATACAAATCAAAACCACGAGTTATCACCTTACACCTGTCAGAATGACTATTATCTAAAAGACAACAAATGACAAGTGTTGGTGAGGATGTGGAGAAAAGGGAACCTTCATGCACTGTTGGTGGATATGTAAATTTGTGTAATCACTATGGAAAACAGTATGGAGATTCCTCAAAAAATTAAAAACAGAACTGCCATATGATCTAACAGTTCCACTTAGGGGCATTTTTTCTGAAGAAAACAAAAACAATAATTAGAAAAGATACATGTTCTTTGCAGAATGATTTACAATTGCCAAGATATTGCAGCAACTTAAGTGCCCATCAATAGATGAATGGATAAAGATGATATGGTATCTATATACAATGGAATATTACTCAGCCATATAAATGAATGAAATCTTGTCATTTGTGACACCATGGATGGAACTAGAAGTATTATGCTAAGTGAAATGTTGTGATTTCATATATATATATATAGAATCTAAAACAGAAGACAAATAAACAAACAAACTCATACATACAGACTCATAGATACAGAGAACAATCAGGTGGTTGCCAGAGGGGATGTGAGTGGAGGGGGTGAGTGAAATAGGTGAAGGAGATTAAGAGGTAGAAATATCTAGTTACAAAATAAATAAGTCATGGGGTGAAATGTACAACATGAGGAATATAGTCAATAATATTGTAATAACCTTGTATGGTGATAGATATGGTCACTAGACTTATTGTAGTTTATCATTTTGTAATGTATAGATAAATTGAATCACTATATTCTGCTCCTAAAACAGAATGTTGTAGGTCAATTATACTTCAATTTAAAAAAAAAAATTTAAAGGATAGGCATATATATTGATACATACACATATACTTATGTATGCAGAGGATATTATTGTAAAGACTGAAAAGAAATTGAAAACTGATTACTTTTGGGGAAAGAAAATGGAGACTGGAGGATGGTAGGTGAAGGGGAGGAAGAATAGTCCCTTTCACAGTTTGCATCCGTGTAATTGTTCAAGCTTTTGTTGTTATTTTTGTTTTCTTTACTATGTGCATATATTACTTAGTCAATGTCTGAAAGAAAAATAATCGTTATCTTTCAGAATCCAAAAGAAAAGCATAAAATATTAAACCATGCAGCTACCTCTCCTTATACCTTTTCCTGCTGTTGACCTATGAACTGAAAAGGATACTGCTGTGGTCTGAATGTTTGGGTTCCCACTGCCAAATTTGTATGTTGAAATCCTAACCCTGAGAGAAGATGATATTAGGAGATGGGGCTTTGGGGAAGTACTTAGGTCAAGAGATCCCAGAGAGCTCCTTACCCCCTTCCACTATGTGAGGACACAGCAAAGTCACCAGCTATCAGCCAAAAAGGCCTTCACCAGACTGTGACCATCCTGGCATACTGATGGACTTCCCAGCCCGCAGAACTGTGAGAAATAAATTTCTGTCATTTATAAGCTACTCAGTCTGTGATATTTTGTTATAGCAGCCCAAATGGACTAAGACAGATATTTTCTTAACTTTGTTTTAGGGTCAAATGTTGAATGCTTTCTCGGTTTAGAATTATATTGCCCTACTTTCAAAATAGCTACCATTTATTTTATTTTTTTGGGAAGTGTTCTCTCCTGCTACATTTCCTAAAAGAATTTACATCTGCCAGGGGTTATTTCTTTAAATGTTTGATAGGATTCATCAGTGAAATCATGTGGGCCTAGAGCTTTCTTTGCAGAAAGGTTTTTTATTTAAAAATTCAGTTTTTTCAAGTAAAGGACTATTCAGATTTTCTGCTTGATTTTTTTGTCAGTAGAGTACATTATATTTTTCAAAGGTTATGTCTATGTCATATAAGTTGTTGAATTTATTGGCATAAAGATATTCATTGTTTCCTTATTATCCATTTAATTCTTTAAGATCTATACTGATACACCCTCTTTTATTCTCAACACTGTTAACTTGTGTTGTCTTTTTTTTCTCTTCATCAGTCTAACTAGGAGTTTATCACTTTTGTTATTCTTTTTAAAGAGCTGGTTTTTGGCTTTGTCAGTTTTTTTCTGTTGTTTCCTATTTCACTGCTTCCTGCTCTTATTTTTATTATTTCCCTTTTCCCACTTATTTTGAGTTTACTTTGCTTTTCTTAATCCAGCTTTTTAACTTGGAAACTTAAGTTACTATTTTTACAATTTCTTTTCTAACATATGCATTTAGAACTGTAACTTTTCCTCTAAGCACTATTTTAGACACATCTCATAAATTTTGATATGTGCTTTTCATTATCATTTAGTTTGAAATATTTTCCAATTTCCATTGTGATTTCCTTTTTTAACCCACTGGGCTAATTAAACATGTCATGTGAATTTCAAATATTTGCATTTTTGGAAATATGTCTTCTTATTATTGATTTTTAATTTCATTTCATTGTTATCAGAGGAGATACTTTTTTAAGATTTCAATCTTTTAAAATTTATTATAACTTGTTTTATGGCTCAGCATATGATGATCTATTTTGATATGTATACTATGTGTACACAAAAAGAATGGATATTCCAGCAATCATTGTATATAATATTCTAGTAAATGTCAGTTAGGGCAGGCAGGTTGGTAGTGTTCAGATCTACAGTTTACTGATTTTTTTCTGGCTGTTCTATGAATTTCTGGGAGAGGAGTTTTAAATAGTCCATGATTGTAGATTTTTATATTTCTGTATTTAACTGTCAATTTTTACTTTATGTGTTTGAAGGTCTTTTATTGTTTTATCTTCTTAATAATTGATCCTTTTGTTATTATGAATTATTCCTATCTTTGTTAATTTCCTTTGTCTTGAAGACTGTTTCATCTGCTATTAATATAGCCACTTCAACCTTCTTTGATTATTTGTGTGGCTTATATAATATTCCATCTTATCCCTTTCAACCTAGTCATGTCTTTAAATTTCTTTTAGAAAACATTTATTTGGGTTTTGTTTTTTATTATCCATCCTGAAAATTTCTGCCTTTAGTTGGAGATTTTAACCATTTTATATTTAGTGTAACTATTGGCTCTACTTATTCTTACCGTATTACAGTTTGCTTTGTGTTTTGTCCCATCAGCTTTTCGTTCCTCCCTGTCTATTTATCTATAATTTTTAGGCTAATTGAACATTAGTATTTTAAGCTAGTAAGACTGCAAGTTTTTATCTTGTTTCTAATCAACCAGCATGGCACCATTTAGTTAAAAACTAGTTGGAAATTCACTTAATGTCATTATCTTTATCAATTAATTTTTCTGATCCCCTCCAGTTTTTTATTGCTTTTGGTCATATTACCATGCCTTTAGATAATTGTTGACATTTTGTCCATATTTTATCATTGTCACCTGTGAAACAGTTTGCTCAATGGGAGCTACTCTACCTTTGCCAGAGGTGGAATCTAATTTTTAAAGATCATAACAACTCTGTTACAATGCCCCTCACTTATACAATGTATGATGAATCTAGGTGTTTAAGTGGCATCCACCAGTTTGCTATTATGGCTCTCTAAAATAATTAATAGATTATATGAATGGTGTGGGGGAGGGTATAGCTTAGTGGTAGAGTGCATGCTTAGCATGCATGAGGTCCTGTGTTTAATTCCCTGGTACCTCCATTAAATAAACAAATAAATAAACTTAGATACCACTCCCCCCCCAACAAAAAGATTATATGAATGGATCACTGCTAACTCTGAAATCTACTATTGGTGAAATCATGAAGAAAAGCTTGCTAGGTGATTTTTGAGTGTATGAAGTGTTTAGAATGTTTGTAAGAAAATGAATAAACAATATCTTAAGTGTTTACTATTGGATAGTAGAATCATAAGATGATTTGGTTTCTCATTCATGCTTTTTAGAATTTTCCAAATTTCTATAATTGAACTGCTTTATAATTGAAATGAAGATATTAATTCTTTTTGACTAAAGGGAATGAAAGAACACTAACATCTGCTGAGAAACTACCATGAGCTTCAGAGTGCACTAGGCATTGTCTCATTTAAAACTTTTATGGGATTTTTTAAACCAGAGGAAAAAAATGTTTTTAATTAACTGTTAAAGTATGGTTTAAAAGTCTATTTTTTATCTTAATGATGTCTCCTGGTTTTTTGGTTTTTGTTTTCTTTTTTCCAAGAGAAACCTTTCTGTGTCCTCCTGAGGTTAACATTAGCAAATGAGTTCCAGATACACAACAATACCTGATATGCAGTAGGGGTGAGAAAAACCAATGCTCCTTCAATATACCCAGACATTAAATTGAACCTCTGGCAATCTTGGAAAGGGACAGTTTCTCTATGTCTTCCTGATAGGCTTGTGTTATCTAAACTGTGTGAGATCTTGTTCTTTCTTTTAAGGGCAATAAAATGTTTCATTTAATTCGGGAACGTAACACCTTTCATCCAGCCTCATTCAGTTTACCAGTTTAATTTTTTCTTCTACCTCTTTCAGAATGTTTAAGTACAAAGAGTATAGTCTATAATAGAGCAGGGCTGAGCAATGTTACAGTTGCCCAGAATCAGAGGCCAAGCAGTCTTCAGCCCTCATTTCCTGAGAACCAAAAGCAGCTTCTGTGTTCTTGCCTGAGGGCTTACCCTCAGAGCTTTCTAGGTAAAAATGCCTTGGGTTCTTTCTCCTAATCAGGAAAAGGTGATTGGATTGAGTCATGTTTCACCTGAAGTATTTGGGCCCCTTATCTGAACCAGTCATTACATCTTGAGGCAGTTGTAAGGAGGACTGCTGTAATGACCTGACAAAAGACCTATTCCTTCAACATTACCAGTCATTAACTCTCCAAGACAAGATGTGACATGCTGCAGCCCTCAGACAGGTCATCCAGTAGGAGTCTCCTCTTGACAAATATAATCCCTTTTCACCTTTATTCATGACAATTTTCTTTCTTTCCCAATGTCAAACTACCAATTTTTCCAAGTCAGCACTTCCTAGTTGGACCAAGGGAATTTTTTTCCACTTCAAAGGGAGGTGCTACTATCTTTTCACTTTTGATTGTATCTTACTTTAATTGGTCTTTGTTAGAGTGGTAATTTAGAGTAGATACATATTTAGAATAGAAAAGCATGATACTAATGCCTATTATTGTTTTCTTTATTATTATTTTTGCTGCAGATTGTAGTTTGAGATATAAAAGCCTGTTTTAATCATATGCACTACTTCATGTTCCACGTGTGCAATACTTACTCCACAGATGTGATGTCAAAATGAATTCAGCAATTGGGATATGTGCCTTAAAGTAAAAGAGAAGTAGGACACTTGATGTCTAGCCTTCAATTTCTTAACTTTAGGTAACTTTGCCTACTAAGGGAATTATAAAATTAATTCTCTTGTAAAAATGGGGTCATTGGTTCAAAATTATTTTCCCTCCAATGGAAAACTATAAAACTGATACCACAATTAAGAAGCACTTTTCTTTAAAGACATGATTCCCCTAGTGAGTCTCATTAGCTAGAATCCAGGTACAATAATCTGAAACCTAATGCAGGGTTATAAACAAAAGTAAAATGGGACATGGTTCTTTTTCAACTGACTTAAGATATAACTAGGCAAACAGTACAGGAGAGTGCACAGGAAAACCAAGCTGATAGACAGGAAAAATAGATGACAAAAAATATAACAGCCTTCTAGCAGTCTGAGGTGAGAACCTGCAGATGGTCAAGGGAAAGTCATTCCAAGTAAGGAAAGTGAACTATGCAGTTGCCAGATGATATCCAAGGCATGGACTCTTGTATTGAGCCCAGATTTTGTCTCCAGATAAGCCTTCTCTGGGGTATAAAATAGAACAGTTCTATGACAGGAGTTTATCAGGGGTTAATTTAAGATGAAAAAGAAAGAGAAATAAGAGAAAAACTAAGGAAGAGGTAGTAACTTCAACATCTGGTTTAAGAAAGAACTCTTGTTCCCTCTTCAATCATCTGCATAGTAATGAGAGCTAAAACTGACACCCAATAAGGGGCCCATGTGACTGCTCACTGGGAGAGGCATGCCACAGGCAACAAGCTGCAAATGGAAGGGAGTCAATAAGCAATGGTTTCTAAGGGACAGGGATTCCAAGCGGCAGAAGATTTGCAATCGACTAGTTCCCACATGGGCAACTCTAGGTATGTTCTCCAGCAAAAGCAGCAGTAGCAAATTACTGATTTCTTTCTATATATTTCTCTTTATGATAATACATTCATAGGAGGACATGAACCTGGGAAAAACAAGCTACTGTTCTAAACAAATGAAAATATTTACTAACCTCCAATAATTGCAAATACAAAGCCTAGGAGAACTGTATTGGATTATGGTTTCTAAAGAAACTATGGGACCCCACCACTGAGATTTCTCACCATTTGCTGCACCAGAACCTCTGCAGCCTTCCTCCCATCTGCCACTACCCCCAGTCCACATAAGCAATGTAAAAGCAATGCCAGTTTTCAGCTGTGATGAGCATAGCTGATTCATGTAGTGAACTGAAGAGCCATTCAAGGACAAAGAAAAACATATGCTATAATAGAAGACTCATTCTATAATATAGTTTCTAAATATATATATATATGTATTTACATATAACATATATAAATATAGATACAGTTTGCATGAATATAGTCAATAGGCAATCACTACATATATTTAAGGTAAACCGTATACATTATCAAAATCTGTCATATATTGTATTTTTATTTAATGCGTCCAGATGCTCTAATGATTACTGAATGGAAGCAAGCTGATAAACTGCAAGCTCTGTCTAGAAAATTGGTCACTAAGACTGTACTAGAAATGTTCTAGGAATAGGAGTAAACAGATAACAAGTAAGTCTAATTGTTTGAATAATTGTAGTTAATATTAAATTAAAATGTGCCACATACATTTTTAAACTTTTGATTGAAAACTTCTTGGTTTTAAATGAAAAAAATGCCTCGTCTAAATTATTCCTAAAGTAAAATTTAATAGCATAAATATTTAAAACTTAATAGCTTAAATAACTATGATAGAGTTCTGTTTTATTCCTTTTATTTTATTTATCTAGGTCATAAATGAAGGATTTCAATCCTTTATTTGTCATTTTTCAGAAGTACTAAACTTATAAACATAAAAAAAGGAATTATGTTTTTATTTTCTTATGTGATTTCAGAAAGTAAACAAAACTGATGGATTTATTAATCTTATAACCATGCATTAGACTTAATGGTAAATATATTGCTAATGCATCCTAAAAAATCTATTTTTTAAATGGGGGGAAAATAGCCTATTTCTTGAAAGACAGGAAATACAGAACTAAGAAGTACACATGTTCACTTGTCATAACCTTTTTTTTATTGTCTAGATATTTTATTTTCATTTTTAATTAAAAAGAAATTTTTTTAAATTGAAGTACAGTCAATTACAATGTGTCCATTTCTGGTGTACAGCACAATGTCCCAGTCATGCAGATATATACATATATTTGTTTTCATATTTTTTTCATTAAAGGTTATTATAAGATATTGAACATAGTTCTCTGTGCTATACAGAAGAAACCTTTTTTTAAACTATTTTTATATATAGTGGCTAACATTTGTAAATCTCAAACTCCCAAATTTATCCCTTCCCACCCTCCTTCCCCAGTAACCATAAGATTGTTTACCATGTCTGCAAGTCTATGTCTGTTTTGTAGATGAGTTCATAGTGTTCTTTTTTTTTTTGATTCCACATATGAGTGATATCATACAATATTTTTCCTTCTCTTTCTGACTTACTTCAGTTAGAATAACTATCTCTAGGTCCATCCATGTTGCTGCAAATGGCATTACTTTATTCTTTTTATGGCTGAGTAGTATTCCATTGTATAAATAAACCACATCAGTCATCTGCTGATGGACATTTAGGTTACTTCCATGTCTTGATCTTGCCATAACCTTAAGCAGCACTTTTTTTGCTGCTTAAAATGTTTTATTTTTCTTCTCCCTCAAAGTTTTTTAAAAGATTAGTTACTTTTAACAAATAATGGAAAGTGTAATGGAGACAACAGCAGAGATAGAGTCACCTGATATCATTGCTATGAGATTTCATTCAGCCCAGCCTGTGTGAGACCCTGTCTTGGGCCTTCAGCTCTCCTGAACTCCAAGGTGCACGGTGGTGTGCAGTGGTAGATAGCACAGGTGCTTTGTGATTGAAGACTTCCTTGTCAGAATACAGAGATTGCCCATAATTTGTCAAGCAGTGAAGAATGACTGGAGATTACAAGGAAAAGAGGGGGAGGGTTATACTTACAAAATAAACTCTTAGGAAAGGAACTCAGTAATTTACCTACTGTGACGAACTAGTAACTAAAAGAATTTAGAATGAAGATTTTGAAAGATGGTATCTCTAACTCAGGCATATACTGATAATATCATCTATAATCAGACTTCAAAAATCAGACCCTCAGTGATATGTCAGAGAGCCTATAAGTGCAGGTGAAAGCTCACTTAGAGGTGAGTTGGGGGGGGTGGTAAATCTGATCAGTAGTTTTCAAATATTTTTAATAGTGAGCACTTAAATTTACAAATAAAAAATATGCAACCATACACAACATTTCACTAAGACCAATGAAAGCAGAACTGCTCTGGTAATGTGGGGATGGGGACGTGTCACCCAGCATGTCTCAGTATGGCCCCCGGGCTTCCCTGAACAATTTTAGGGCATTACCCAACACAAGCAAAGAGAAGTAAATGATTTCTCCAGGTCCTCTACATTCCCTCATCAATGATAAAACAGCCTGGCCCTTATGAATATGTGACCTTAGATTGTTGCCAGTCACCAAATTAGCCAACACCACCAAAGTATGTAATGACTCCCAGTAACTCCTTGTTGGGCTGCATGCCACAGGCCTGCAAGCCCTGTACTTGCCCAGCAGCGAGACCGAAGAAAGAACCTGGAGTCAGCAACTGAGATTATCAGTGGTTTAGTGGATAAGGGGAGCTTACATGTCTGAAGAAAGATCCTGGAGTGACACCCCATCGCCTACAGCAGACAGCGGCAGGCAAGACCTGGAGCAGCCTTTACTCCCAGGGCAAGGAGGAAACCGGTTATAGGGGGAATTGACGTCAGGTTGACTTCCCATTACCAGGGAAACTAGCAGAGGGGCCCGCCCCTCACCGACCCTTTGATAAGCTCTCCAGGTGGCGATGTTCTGATCTAAAGAGTAGAACACTTACTAGCTGGGGCAGGGGGCCAGTATGTAGGAAGGTCAGTCAGGTGAGTAGGCTGTAGTGTGAAGCAGGCACTGGTCGAGAAGGGGATGTACAGAAAGCAAGAGATCTTGGGTGGCCTGATCATACACCGCCCCCCACCCAATACTGCATAATCTTATCAGAGTAACTGCATATAAAATAAGCAGAAAACTACAGAAACATCGTAAAATGACAGTGCTGAGTAGTTCCCAAGGCTCGTTGTTAACCTACATTAACTTGTTCATTCACATCAACCTAGCATATATAACTGTTCAGGTAGTTCTTTGCACAGTTTTTTATATAATCCCAGTTTTGATTTAATGTTGGATTTAGTATTTCACTTCAAAGTGTGCATAAGCATAATAGAAACTAAATACAACCCACAATTTCATTCTCAACTTTAGAAATTATGGAAACATAATGAATGATTTTGTGAAGTCCATGTTTCAATTCCATATGTACTCTTAAAGTATGTTGAAATTTTTGAATCAATGAAATATCAAAATTGAATAAATTAAGGGTGTCCATGATCAAAATACACATACACTCATGCAAAAATGCAAACTAAGAGTTTCTCTAAGGAATTCAAAATGCTTCACAGATGATTGTTTATCATTCATGTTAATGAAGGGCAGATGATATTCATTTTAGTTAATGGCTGTAATTTTCCACCCTGCCAAATTTTTTACTGACCCCACTGCTAAATAATTTAAGCTTAATGTGCTCTTTCTCCCTTTGCATCATCCTTTGAGGGGAGAGCTAGTGAATAATAAAAACACAGAATTGGACAATAGATCTAAAAAGGGCAAAAAAGAAATTCTGAATGGTCCTTAACTTGTATAATCAATAGGTGACTACCCTATTTGATCTCATAATTCTCTTGTGAGCTAGAACGGGAAGATGCAATTTGCTAATAAGGAAACAGGTGAAGAGAATATATTCACTATGCTAACTCCACATGATTTGTCCAATGTCACCCTGAGCTAAGACTCGGCATAGAATTGAGTGATTATTGAGATAATCCAAACAGAGCATTGGATTACTAAAGAACCAGACGAATCTCCTCATAAAATTTAAAAATAGGCCTGGTGCGCATGTTGGCTTTGTACAAAGATAATTTTGTCAAAAGATACAATTATTAACTCTGAGGAAAATAACTTCTTTTAAAATAGCCTTAGATATTTTAATTTAAACTAAAAAAAAATTTTTTCCTTTTAAACTCAGGGCACTGTGTTATGCTAGATGGAGCGGCAACATTCAGACCTTACCTTCAAGGGACTTTAAATCTAGGAGAGAGCATAAAATGTATGCTAGTAGTTATTAAATGCTCATATGCAATGTTAGTGCTGCAAGGGAGATACAAAGAGGATGCAGAGCTTATGTTCAGCTTGGGACCTGATAAGAGGTTGGGTAGGGATATAGATGAAAAAAGACTGGGCATGAATTGATAATTATTGAAGCTATCTAATGGGTACGTTACATTATTTTGTCCATCTATTAATTTTTTCATAATAAAAGTGCTTCTTAAAAAGTCTTCCTCAATGAGATGGCATTTGAGATAGACTTTGGCAAAAGGGCACTAGCCAGTAAACCAAGAAGTATGGGTAGAAATAGCAAGATCCTGACACGTAGTTGGAAAAGCCCTAGGCTGATTCAATTGATGTTGTACTGCTTAGGTGAAGCATAGAGTATATATTGGGGCATAGGAGAATGGGATAAAACTAAAAAAATTATTTTTATTATTATTTCAATGACTTTGAGTATTAAATTGTGACATTTAAAATTATTACAGCAGTTCCTAGTGGCTTTAGCATGATTTGATTAAAAGTTTTGATTATAGGGGAAATAAAGAGGCTGAAGTGAAGCAGATATGAATCCAAATTCCAGTAAGAAGGACTTTACAAAGTTGAAGAGAGGCTGTGCAGTCCAGAAAAGAACAGGGACATGGAATAGAAAGTCCAGGAGAGGAGCTGTAGAAGGGGAATATTAGGACACTCGATTGACAGAGGACAGAGAATGTCAAAGATAAATTTAAGATTTTGTTTCCAGTCTGGGTGCACATAAGCCAGGATGGTCATATCCAAATTAGTGAAGAAGACAAAGTAGCTTTTAGGCATCACTAGTCTGAAGGGCTAGGAGGAGGACAACTAGACAGAGGTGACCAGAAGATGCCCTCCACAAGAGAGAGGATTGGGAGAGGAGAGAAACTTGGGACTTATTCATATGGAACTAAGCATTGAAGCACAAAATTGCTGAGCAGGTGAGTAAGTAAAGAGAAGACAAGAGGGCTGAGAACAAAATCTTGGGGAGTTAAGGGTTTGGTTTGATACGAGAAAAAAGAGCTAAAGACAGAAGAGAACTCAGATAGTAATACTACTACTAACATCTTGTATTTACTAAAGATCGGCTAACAAGAAACAATGTCAAATTTAAATGGCTTAAAACCATGAAAGTTTATTTCTCACTCAAGCAAGAGTCCAACACGGATACTTCTCTTTAGGCAGTTCTTTCCTTAGCGGCAAATGCAGGGATTCAGGCTCCTTCCCTCTTGTGACTTTGCCCTCCTCTGGGTCCCTAAAGTCCTTCTCATTCAGCCAAAGGATGGTGAAAGCAAATAGGAAAATCATGGATGGGAAGGTTTGATGGTCAGCCCTGGAAGTGATGTCTGTCACTTCTGCCCACACACCATTAGCTAAAAGTCAGCCACTAAGCTGCTCCAAAACGCAAGGTATTCTTAGTCAGAAACTGTCACATCTCATGTTTGCATCACACAGTTTTTAGAGGATTGTCTTACACTTCACTATATAGTACAGTTTCATGGAGGTCAGTAAAGCCCAGTGGTTAAATGTATGAACTCTGGAGTTAAAATCACTTGGATTTGTTTCCTGGCTTCACTATTTGTAGCATAAATATCACCTAGAATAAAGTAATTCACCTCTCTGTACCTCATCTGTAAAATGGTGATAACAAAATCTAACCCATAGGATTGTTAGGAAGATTAAATGAGTTTAACAAATGTACAGTATTTAAATAGTGCCTGGCATGTGTCTGGCATGTAGTAAGTTCTCGGTAAAGATTAGCTATTATTGTCATATTAGAACTATCACATTAAGACTATAGCAATTTACTGGTGGAGTGGGCATTAAATAATATGACATGTAGAGAGGTGGTAGCAGGGGCCAGAGAAGAAAAAGCCATCAATTTGTCCATTAAGCTGTATGAATAATTACAAAAAATTCTGCTTTTTTAACAGTTGTTTAGCACCAGCCAAACAAGAGGTGAAAGACTCTGGATTTCTAACGCACAGCAATTTTCAGTTAATATGTCTAGAACTGCAAAATAAATAACCTCTAAGCAAATCAGGTGGCATCACAGTCAAGTTAAATCCTAGAAGGTTCAGATGGGGTCTTATTTCGAAGGTCTCATATCGAGGTAAGTAAACCATGCCTTGGAAGGAGAGTGCTATCAATTTGAGATTCACTTTCTAGTCTTCCTTCTCCCAGGACAAAATCGTTTAGTAGGTCACAACCAGAGGACCTGAGTCAGTTCATTTCGCCTGAGCAAGCACTTGACTATACTTTGCGTATACATTAGGGTAAGCATGAAAATTGCCTATGGGTGTTTATTTTTGGAAGGCTCTCTTCCCTCTCCAGCTTCTATGCTTCCTCCCTATCCCCATTAAATAATCTTCCCATTTTGTCACTTTTGTGGTCTCTTGGTAAATCTTCAAGTATTCGTTTTATTAAAAATTCTATTTTAGAATTAAACCTTTTGCTCTGAAAACTGTAGATTCACAAACTCATATGTTGTAAGTAATAATACAAAGATCCAATATACCCTTTACCCACCCAGTTTCCCCCAATGGTAACATGGTACTAGTACAGTGTAATACAGCACACAATACAATATCACAACCAGAATATTACCATTGATACAGTCAAGATACGAAACATTTCCATCACCACAAGGATCCCTCTTTTGGCCATTTATAAGCACTCCCAGTTCCCACCTACACCCATCCCTTCATCAACCCCTAGCAATCACTAATGTGTTTTCTATTTTTACGGTTTTTGTCATTTCAAGAATGTCATATAAATGAAATCATAAGCATGGAACTTTCTGTCATTGGCTTTTTTTCACTCAGCATAATTCTCTGGTGATATTACTCCAGGTTGTGTATATCAGTAGTTGGCTCCTCCTTATTGCTGAGTAGTGTTCCATGGTCCGGGTGAACCAGTTTGTCTTGTCATAGACCTACTGAAGAACATCTGGGTTGTTTCTGGTTTTTGGTGATTACAAATGAAGCTACTATAAATATTCATGTATAGGTTTTTGTGTGAGTTTATGCCTTCATTTCTCTGGGATAAATGCCCAAGAGTATATTGGTTAGGCTGGAAAATATTTGCATGTTTAGCTTTTAAGACCACTGTTAAACTATTTATTAAACTATTTTCCAGTGTGGCTGTATCTTTATTTTATGTGTCCACCAGCAGTGTATGAGTGATCTACCATTCTCGCCAACATTTGGTGATATCGGTATTTTTTAAAGCCATTCTGGTACATGTTTAGTGATACCTCATTATGTTTTGTTTTGTTTTGTTTGCATTTCCCTAGTGGCTAATGATGCTGAACATCTTTTCATGTAGTAATCTACCATCTGTATATTTTTTTTGGTACAGTGTCTCTTCATGTACTTTGCCATTTCCCTATTCTAATTGGATTCTTTGCTTTTTTTACTGTTGAGTTTTGAGAAGTCTTTAAATGTTCTGGATATAGAATATCTTTTTGTCAAAGATACACCCATCTTTTGTCAAATACGTGGTTTCATATATTTTCTCTGATTCTGTAGCTTCTCTTATCATCCTCCTAACAGAGTCTTTTGCTGACAAAAGTTTTCAATTTTGATCAAATCAAACTATCAGTTTTTTTTTTTCTGTAAAGGATCATGCTTTCGGTATTTAATCTAAGAATTCTTTGCCTAATCCTTGGGTCCCAGAGATTTTCTCCTATGTTTTTCGGTAAAAGCTTTATAGTTTTACATTTTACGTTTGGTTTTGTGATCCATTTTGAATTAATTTTTGTATCAGGTGTGACATGATTGTCTATGTAGAGAATCCAAAAGAATTAACCAAAACACTCCTGGAACTAATAAGCAATTTTAGTAAGGTTTCAGGGTACAAGGTTAAGAAACAAAAGTCAATCACTTTCCTATATACCAGCAATGAACAAATGGAATTTGAAATTAAAAGCACAACACTATTTACATTAGTATCCCCTAAAATGAAATACTTAGGTATAATGTAACAAGATATGAGCAAGAGCTACATGAGAAAAACTACAAACCTCTGATGAATGAAATCAAAGTAGAACTAAATAAGTAGTGAGGTATTTCATGTTCATGGAAAGGGACACAAAATATTGTTAAGATATAAGTTCTTCCCAGCTTGATCTATAGATTCAATGCCATCCCAATCAAAATCCCAGCAAGGTACTTTGTGGATATTGACAAAGTGATTCTAAAGTTTACATGGCAAGACAAGAAACCAAGATAGCCAATATAATATTGAAGAAGAACAAAGGTGGAGGACTGACACTATCCAACTTCAAGATTTACTACAAAGTTACAGTAATCAAATTAGTGTGGTATTGGATACACAGATCAATGGAATAGAATAAAGAGCCCAGAAATAGACATCATAAATATAGTCAACTTATCTTTGACAAATGAGCAAAGGCAATAAAATAGAGTTTTTTCAACAAATAACATGCAAAGATTGAATCTAGACACAGATCTTACACTCTTCATAAAAATTAACTCCAAAGAGATCACAGACCTAAATGTAAAACACAAAGCTACTATGCTCCTAGAAGATAACATAGGTTGGGTTTGGCGATAACTTTTTAGATATAACACTAAAGGTACAATCCATGAAAGAAAGAACTGATAAGCTGAACTTAATTGTAACTAGAAATTTCTGCTCTGCAAAAGACACTGTCAAGAGAATGAAAAGATAAGCCACAGACTGGAGAAAATATTTACAAAAGACATTATCTAAAAAAGGACTGTTATCCCAAAATATTCAAAGAACTCTTTTTTTTACAGTTCACGTTAGTTTTAATGATTTTTTTTCTTCCAGTTTTTTGAGATATAACTGACATACAGCAATGTGTAAATTTAAGGTGTACATCATAGTGATTTGACTTACATACATCATGAAATGATTATCACAGTAAGTTTATGAACAGCCATCATCTCATATAAATACATTAAAGAAACAGAAAAAATATTTTTTCTTGAGATGAGGGCTCTTAGGATTTACTCTCTTAACAACTTTCATATATCACATACAGCAGTGTTAATTATATTTGTCATGCACATTATATCCCTAAGACTTACATTTCTTATAAGTGGAAGTTTGTACATTTTGACTGTCTCATTCAGTTTCCTCTCCTCCCAACCCTAGCTCTGGTAACCACAAATCTGATCTTTTTCTATGAGTTTGTTTGTGTGTTTGTTTTGTTTCTGAAGTATAATTGACCTCCAAAACAATGTTAGTTCAGTTGTACAACAGTGATTCAATATTTCTATACATTTCAAAATGATCACTGATAAGTCTAGTTACATGTCATCATACAAAGTTCTTCCGTTTCTTTTCAAATATTTTTATTTCTCTTTTTGACTTATTTCACTTAGCAGAATACCCTCTAGGTCCATCCATGTTGTCACAGTTTTCCCAACACCATTTATTGAAAGGGCTATTTTTTTCTCCATTGTACATTCTTGCCTCCTTTGTCATAGACTAAATTACTCATATTTCAAGTTGCTGATTTCTTAAGTTCAAACACATTTTTAACAACCTTGCATTTTTACTGCCCCCCAACACTGAATATTTTTGACAATCATATTTTACATATTTTTGTTTGTGTATCCCTTAACTACTTATCGTGGATACAGATGATTTGACTGCTTTTGTATTTTAATCTTCCCACTAGCTTTGTAAGTGGTTGATCTACTACCTTTACTATATATTTGCCTTTACCAATAAGATTATTCCTTTTGCAGTTTTCATATTTCTAATTATGGCCTTTTTTTTTTTGCTTAGCAAAGTCCCTTTAACATTTCTTGTAAAGCTGGTATCATGGTGCTGAATGCTTAGCTTTTGCTTATTTGTAAAATTCTTGATCTTTTCTTCAAATCTGAATGATAGTCTTGCCAGATAGAATATTCTTGGTTGTAGGTTTTTTCCTTTCACCACTTTAAATATATTGTGCCACTCCCTTCTGGACTGCAGAAAAGTCAGTTGATCACTTTATGGGAGTTCCCTTGTTAGTAATGTGTTGCTTTTCCCTTGCTGCTTTTAATGTTCTCTATCTTTAATTTTTGCCATTTTAATTACACTATATCTTGGTGTGGATCCCTTTGGATGGATCTTGTTTGGGACACTCTATGCTTCCTGGACATGAATGTCTGTTTCCTTTCTCAGGTTAGGGAAGTTTTCAGCCATTATGTCTTCAGATATGTTCTCTGCCCCTTTCCCTTTTCTCTGGGACCCATATGATGGGAATGTTAGTATGCATGATGTTGTTCTCTTAAACTGTCCTCATTTTTTCTCTTTTTTCCTTTTTTCTTTTTGGCTTCAGTGATTTCCACTTCCCAGTCCTTCAGTTCCTGATCTGTTCTTCTATATCTGTATTAAAATCTACTAGTGATTTTTGTCTAGTTTATTTTTTATTTCAGTTATTGTATTCTTCAGTGCTGTTTGGCTCTTCTTTATAGTTTCTCTCTATTAGAAACTTCTGACTTCTCACTGGGTTCACCCATTCTCTTGAGTTCTTTGAGCATCTTTATGATCATCACATTGAACTCTTCATTGGGTAGATTGCTTATCTCCACTTCACTTAGTTCTTTCTCTGGGGTTTTATCTTATTCCTTCATAGGGAACATATTCTTCTGTTACCTCATTTTGCCTAACTTCTATTTTTATTTCTACTATTTCTCTCTCAGTCTTGTCTTTTGGTTCTGGGTTAAATGCTGATTCCTCTACTTTGTTCCTACTATTCTATACCCTACACTATGTAGTGTTTGGATAATCACTACCTTGTATACTTAGAAGAGAAAAATCTGTCTTTTGCAATAATTTAAAACTCAGATAATATCTGACTTTTAAGTACCATCTTCCTCCAAAGTATTCCAAAGTATTTTTTTCTGGCCTTTCATCCTTCTCTGCCTTTCCTTTAAAATACAAATAAAGAGATGTAGTGTTTCAATAGCATGGAAGCCAGGAATCTTTGTCGAGGATATGTCAGACATCAGAAGGAAATTTTATTTTCTAAAATATGGGTACATAATGCTATAGTGCAGGGTAAGACTCTGGGTGAAAAATAGTGGGAGATTTCCATCTGTCTACCTACAGTGTCTTTCCCTACCTTAAAGACAAGTCCACATCAACTACAGAGAAGCAAACCACCTTCACACTGGGCAGGAGGTGCTTTCTAGGGAAGGCAGCCCCATTTGCAAACTTCTCACTCCATAGTTCTCCCCACACCCATGTTTTGAAGTTTCATGTCTATTTAATTTGACAGGAACTCCAAAAGAAGAGCTGAGAGGGCCCAGAAGTTTAAAGCAGGTGTCATTTTATACCTAGATATGTAAAAGAGGTCAAGTGGGATGAGCCATGGTGAGAGAATAACTCATTATTGCCTCATAATACCCAAGTGTAAACCACATTTGTTATGTAAGACACTCAGGCAGCCAGATCAAGGTATGTCTTTGACCAGCAGATCCACATTAGTGAAGAGACTTTAAATATCCAGAAAGTTGGATAAAAATAATGCATATCAACCAGCACTCCAACGTAATGTCTAAGACAATGGCTCCAAGAACAACCAGATAGACAATCGGGGAATATTGGACTAGATAGATTTTTCCTAATTAATAAATATATAGGAAAAAAACACAATATGAGGCCTATGAAAATTTTCTGAAGTGTCAAATTCAAATATCACTTTTATGATATAAATGAACAGCACAGTTTTGAAGAACATTTACTACAGGAAATTTTATAAAGGTTTTCCCTGTATTCCTTCAAATCCAGAAAAATTAGAGTCTATGAATGAGGAGGTAAAGGATGAGACAACAGACTGGGATAAATGAGGAGTTGGCTGGGAACCAGGTGAACTGAGTTATATAAGGGAAGATCAGAAAGAAACAGAAAAATGTGTCTGCAGAATTGAAAACATTGTCATAAGTGATAAATTCCAGATATATAAAAATGTTCTGACAGTAAGGAAGATATGCTGGGGTAACAATACTATAATATGAAAAAAAAAAAAAAGGAAAAATTAAATTATGAAAGAGAAGATCACAGGGAGAGAATGCAGAGAACAGGTGGAAGGAGAACAAATGAAAGAGAAGTGAAACCTCAGACCTAACAAAAGAAAACTTCGGGTCTGGAGAAAGACTGATACAGAGAGATCAAGAAGGCTCACCTTATAGGTGGCAGAACTAATGAAAAGACATCACTATGAAAAGAGACTACTATTCAAGTATATTCCCATAATGTTAGGGAATTCCAACCAAAAGGAAAGATCCTAGAAGCATCAGGAAAAATAAAACAGATTTCCTATCCTAGAATGAGAATTGAGCTTGCTTTAGACATCTTATAATACACAAAATAAATACCTCATAATAAGCGAGAAGAAAAGAGAGCAGTATCTATAGTTTCGAGGGAAAAAAGAAGGATTGAGACTCAAGAATTTCATACAAAAACAAATTTGTGTGTGAAGACAGCAGAAATACATCTCTGTTATGAAAGGCCTTAGAAATATGCAACTCATCTGTTTTCTGTAAACAAACTGTAAAAACATTTCACCTAAATGAGAGACAAAACAAATATAAAATTTAATAATGGCATTGAAGGATTAGTGGTAAACATTGAAGACAATGAAATGTAGAATTTAATTAATAAAAAGGTTTTTTGAAATGATTTCAAAACAATAAGCAAAGATCACTTTAAGAAAAGGCACAAATTACAAAAACATTTAATAATCACCGGGACATTGTATGTACAGGGGTATTAGTTTCTTTCTATTACACATTGTATTTTATTTATAAATTAATCATTAAGGAAACAAGAATTTAATTAATATAGTAATCATTAGTAGAATGATAAAAAAGAATACTATCAAAATCACTAGAATAAGTAGGTAAATTTTAGTTTTCATGAGACAAAACCAAGAATCAATAGAAATATCAAAGAAACAAAAACAAAATCAAAATGACATGCTAACATGTACAAAGATGTCATCTATGACACTAACAGTTAAATTTTTCAATTAAAATTCATAAATATTCTCAGATTGAGTTAAAATATTAGTATTTGATATGTTGAGTTGGTAAAATGTTAGTAAGCTTATATGGTATTTGAACAGCATAATTTTTAAAGTTTAATTGTTACATATATATATATTTTTTTAACTTTATACTCCATGAAGAGAGAAACATTTTTCAAGAATCCATGGATCTTTGTACGAGCTAATCATAAATATGACCACAAAGGGAACACTGATAGTTTTTAAAAGTGAAAATTAAACAGACTTCATTCTTTTACTATAAAGCAATAAAATTTAAAGTTAATAACAAAATCAAACAAGCCCTCAAACACTTGGATATATGAAATCTCATAAATAATTATTAGATTAAGATATCAAAAGTATAATTATAAAACAGTTTAAATATAAATATAAATATGCTGTTCTTTGAATTTTTCTATAGGCTTAAAGACTTTCATGGTAAAGCTTGGAAAACTACAATGGGAGAACTACATAAATTTGAGTACTGTCTCCTGCTCTCCTCTGCACTGGGTGAAGGAAAACCCTTCATAGACAACTTTAGCATAACTTTGCCATGATGAGAACAACTTGCATGGTGAATACTGTCTAGAGAAATTGTGTGCTTTGAGATAATTTAGAAGATCACTCCTGGCAGCACCTAGAGATCTGTTTTTTTAACTAATTTATGCTCACAAGGTATGGCCTTCAAGAGCATGTGGCATTCAAACCACTAATACACTTTAATACAGTCACCACAATAGAGTTATTCTTGTGGTTATTTGAAGTCTGGTGGCCTAATCCTCTCATATGATAGTGTACTTTCGTGAGTTAAAAGTCAACATTAAAAAGGCTCATAGAATTAATTTAGGTTCCCTATGAATCATCACTCAGCCTGCTATTGCAAACTATACTGTCATGGGAAGAGGGGGGTTCGGCGGGAAGCAAAATGCCAGCGCTCTCCTTTTAGACAGAATTAAAATCTTAAGTCTTTAGGACTGTTCTTCTTGGAAGAACATGTACCCTTCGGTGGGAATTTAGGATTTAAATGCTATATTCAAAAGATCAGGACAACTTGACTTTTTTTTTATTTTTAGATGTGAGAATAAATGGTAAAACTGTATCAGAATATTAAGAGGCGAGCACCCTTTCAATTCAAAATGGCACATTGTTACCAGTAGTGATTCAGGTAAATAAATATTTTTCTGTTGGAATTCCAGTCTCATATCTGTTCCCTGAGCTGGTCAGTGTTAAAATCCAGTTCCAAATCTTTGATAATTTCTGCCTCCTTCCCAAATTGCTATAACAGCCACCACTTCATTTCCTTTTTTAACCTTGTTTTTCTTTTCCTTCCTGTTTTAACCAAGTAACCTCATTATGCCATTAACAAATAAACAGCTTTTAAGTGGTTGAATAAGAGAGAGTTCAAGAATATCTTTTGAGAATCTAATAATGTGATCTTCTTAAATCTTGCAACCAAAACTTATTTTTCAAAGAGTGTATGATTTGAAAAATTGAGTTTGCAAGACTCATTCAGCATTTACTAGCTTTTGGTTTCACTAATAATATCCAGATAATGAAAGTTAATCATGGATATGTTAAATTTCTCACTTTAAAGTTTTTTTTTTGCTTTGTGTCATTTATCTAGTTTCTAGATAAATGTCTAAATTCAATGGTTGAGAGCACAGACCTAATGAACCATAACCTTAGAAGTATTTCCCCTCTGGTGAAGTTCAATAAACTGTTGAAGTATTACTGCTTCTAGGAATTAACATTTTTTACCCTAATAATTAAAGTAGCTGGGAATTGAATAGTTAACTATAGTTGTGCCTACCAGGTTCATCTCCCAAGATGAGAAAAGAAAGAAAGAATGAAACGTCTTTGTTCAGTGCTCCTTGTCAACCTTCACAGATTGGAAAAGAAGAAAAGGGTACTTAGGGAAAGCTGACACAATGTGTTTCTGTCCACGTATAATTTATCTTTATGCTGCGAGATTTTAAGAGATAAAATACTCCAAATAAAATAATGTCCAATCAAAATATTTGCCATGTTTTCCACATGGCAGTATTGAATATATATAGTCAATATATACTTTTACAAAATAGCCTCTAAAAAAAAATCACTAAGTTTTATGGACTCATAGTAGTATATCTTAGGATGAGTGCTTTACTTTCAGCTTCAGGAAAATATTAAAAAGAAAAATTTTTAATTCAGCAATAAGATTTTGATTATTGAACATATTTTCATGAATGTTGTTTCAATCCTGTTTAGATCTAACAAAGTTTACAAAGGATTTGTACTTTACAAAACTTGCTTATATATATTTGAGGTGAAAGTGGCAGACGTTTGTAGACATGAAAAAATAAAAGGCATTCTGAGTCTGAAAGACTATTTCACATTATAATATTTGATTAAGGCTAGAATGTCTGTTATACTTTGATAAAAGGAAACCTTTCCTTAAAATCACTCAGAACTCAGAACTACCAACCTTACACATAAAAACTTCATTATGTCAATTTCTCTGTTTCATTGTCTCAGTCACTACAATTGGGACTGAATACCTGTTAAAACAAACAATTCATTCATTTGCATTAAATACTTCTTTCTCCTGTTTCTTGAGTGAACCAAGAAGTACCCATGCCATAGTGTTTCTAGATCAGTGACTAGGAGCCACTTAGCTTTTGCTAATTGTATTTTATTCCTGGGTGCCTCACACTGATCACCTAATTTTATTTGTAAACTAAGTCTTTACCTTATATTCTGAAGGAAGTGATTAAAAAGAGCCCACAGAGTGCCCCTCAAAATAGATGATATGAACTTATACTAAGACATATTATTGTAAAATTTTGTACATTGGAGATAGTGTTTTAAAAAGAAAAAAATTATTTCACAAACAAGAATCAAAAATCAAAATTGCTGCATACTTCTCACTGGAATACAGGAAGTTCAAAGTCAGTGGAGACACACCTTCAAAATGCTGCAGGAAAATGACTTCTAAACTAACATTCCTTATCAAGCCAAATTGTAATCAAGTTTCAGGGTAGAATAGATAAATTTCAAGCAGGTAAGTTCTATAAAAAAAAATGTATTTTCCTTGTTCCCTTATCTCCAGGCCACTGGAGACTGAGTTCTACCAAAATACAGGAACAGACCAAGAAACAAGACCTGGCAAACCAAAAACAGTACTTCCAACCCGATAGGGAGATGAAGGTAATAAGCGTAATGCTTGTGAAGGAAGATTTCAAAATGAAAAGTGCAGCTATAGAGGATAACCCATTCATATTGGGGCATGATAGAAGGCTCTTCAGAAACTCCATTAGGAAGATGATATATCAATTTCTGAATATCTGATGCATTTAAACATTTTGAGAGGAGATGTAGACAATTTGTAAGACGTTTGGATGGAATCACAGCCAAATACGTAAAAATTTAAGTAAATAAGGAAAGAAAAGTATTAGTTCTAGACAAATAGAATTTAAGCAGTAAAGGGAGAAAAATCATGATTTCCTTCCTAGCCCTGCTGGAAATAGTGTATAAAGTGTATTAAACTAGCCACTTCAGCTCTCTTTAAGTTACTGTTTCCATGGTGTTTCTGTTTTCTGTTCTTTTCACTTTCAACCTATTTGTATCTTTGTGAAGTGTCTCTTTACACAACACATGGTTAGAGTAATTTTTTTAATCCATTCTGCCAATCCTTGCCTTTTGATTAAAGAATTTAATCTATTTACATTTACCGTAACTACTGAGGAGGTAGGATTTATGCCTACCACTAATGTATATTTTTTTAGATCTTTTTGTTCCTCTGTTCCTCCACTACTTCCTTTTATTTGTAAGCTAAATAGAGATTTTTAATGTACCCCTTAAATTCACTTGTCTTTTTTTTAGTTATTCTATCAGTGCTTGCCCTCAGTATTACAATTAGCATCTTAATTTAAACAATCTAGTTGTATTAGGGCTCTGGCAGTTTACCACTGTGCATTAGCCTTCACTTTCTGATCACACAGAGCCTCATGGTCAGACAGAAGTGGGAGATAAGGGTGTCCTTAGGTTTTTTTCCTAGGCGTGTAAATAGTCTGCACATGAGTCCAAGGAATATTTTAAAGGTTTTCAAATCCTGCTATGAACATCTCATTTCCCAGATACTCTTTTTAAGTCTTTGGGTCATTAACTTGTTTGCCCTAACTGGTATTGTGCTTCAGGCAGCTGCAGTGTTGAACAATTTCCTCTGATTATTTTTGATAAACACTCTAAGGATAAGGCTTTTCTCATTGAATAAGTTCTCAGTCCAGTCAAATAATGACAAATCCTGTGAATATGGATTTTCTAGGAACTTCCAGATATATCAAGTAGTAGCAATTCTCTGGGGAAGAAATATTTTAAGGAACTTCAAAGCTGGTCAGTCCCCTTCATGAAGGGGTTGCTAGGCTGCTGGTTTTCAAGGCTATCATGGAGCTTGGGAGAGAATGATGTGAGATGGGCAAGTTAAAATGCTATGAAGTTTATGTCCTTACTAAGTTTCAGCAGTTTTTCTTGAATAAACACTCCTTGGATTCCTTTAAGTTAATTTACAGAGTTCTGAACAAGTTGATTTGACAATTTTTGCCTTTGTTCTCATTGCTTTTATGGAGGAGTAGATTTTTCAGAAGCACTTACTCTGCCAATCTGTAAATCACACTCCCTAACCATATTTAAATGATAAAGTAAACAGTGGTTATTGCTTTAACCAAAGTACACTGCATTGGCAGGATGAGTGGGGGTGGGGGTTGCATGTTTGAAGGGTGCTTTCATGTGATGCAAGCAGGAGTAGAAAGAATCCAAGTCCTCATCTTCTTCAGTGGAAGTTAATAGAAAATGCCCCAAACTAAGAAATCAGGAGTTGGCATTTCAATGATATTATTTAGTGACAAAGGAAGTAAATGTGAAAATATCAGAGTAAAGAGGTAAAGGTAGTTACATTTTGAGAGAGACAGAGATGCAGATATGAGATAGGTCAAATTTATCAGCTCTGTGGATTCACCAGCAATCTGCATGATGCTACTGATACTACTGATTCTCCAGTTAGATCGCCTGACACCAACTGCATTCTCATAGGCCATAGAGAGAAGGTTTTGAAGATCATAGGAGACAGGCTTGTTGAGCTCTATGGCAAGGACCATGTCCTTGTGGCATTCTGCCTATTCCCCTGCTGAGGACTGATACAATGTCTAGTCCTGGTTCCTTGTGAGAAGGAACTTTTTTACTTCCTTACCCTGGGCTCACCTCTGTTGCCAGTGCAGTACAAAAGGCCACTGGATCTAATCAGCATTCATGCACCCCCAGAAGCTTAGTGTTTGGCAGGGTCATAAGAATGCAGCCTGCTAGTGGGCAGGTGGAGAGTGTCATTACCATAGACCTACTCACTAGCTGACTGAATGTGCTATGGCTTAAACCTTGGGTGTCACCACCACATTCCTAGTTTCTGGCTTCCCCAGAAGCTGCTTGGACAATCTAGATGGCACAATCTGGAAATGCTGAGGAGTGATATTCAATGGAGTAAACTCTGACCAAGGGGAGACAAAAACTGTTTGATAATTTTTTTCCTATGACCTCTCTGAAGACATCCTACAAGACCAAGCAATCTGCTGCACTTACCACGAAACTGAGACCAGCTGGGTAATGAACACCCTGTTATTTGTTCCTCCTTTTTTCCAACTTTACTTTTCTTTTTTAAAATAGGGACACTTTTTAATAATAAACCCATCAGGAAGCTATAACTGTTATAAACACATATGTACATAATAACAGTACCCCCAAAATAGTGAAGCAAAAATAGAGTTGAGAAAAGAAATGTACAATCCAACAATAATAGTTGGAGACTTCAATACCCCACTTTCAGTAATGGATAGAACAACGAGGCAGAAGATCAACAAGAAAATAGAAGACAAATAATACTGCACATAAATGTGACTTAACACATATCTATAAAACTTTACTCTACAACAGTAGAAAACACTTTCTTCTCCAGTGCACATGAAACAATCTCAAGGATAGAGCTTATGTTAGGCCATAAAACAAGCATAACATATTTGTTAATAATATAACAAATTCCATGTAGAGGATTTTACCACTTTAACAAGTGAGCTTTACCCCAGGAATGCAAGGCTGTTTTAACATTCAAAAATAAATTAATGTAAGACACCATATTAGTAGAATAAAGGAAAAAAACTACATGGTCGTCTCATTAAGTATAGAAAAAGCATTAGCTGGGGGAAGGGGACTGGAGGAGGTGTTGGTCAAAGCACACATAATTTCACTTAAGCAAGATAAATAAGTCCTCAAGATCTACTGTACAGCATTGTGCACAAAGTTAACAATATAGTATTTTATGCTTAAAATTTTATTACTAGAGTAGATCTTATGTTAAACATTATATTTTTTTAAAAAAAGAAGTAGGAAGGAAACTTAGAGGTGATGATTAAGTTTTTGGCCTTGTATATGGTGTAGGTTTCATGAGTGTATTTTTACCTTCAAAATCATCAAGATGTATAAAGTATGTACAGCTTTTTTTTGTATGTCAATCGTATCTCAGTAAATAAATTTTAAAAAAGAACTATCCACATCCTCCTCAAAAAAAGAAAGAAAATGCATGTGACAGTATTCAACATGATAAAAATACTCAACAAACTGTGAATATCCTCAGTCTGGTAAAGACTCTATATTGAAAACCTGCAGCTAGCATCATAATAATGAAATTCAGCATGTGACCTTATTTAGAAGTAGGGCCTTTGCAGTTGTAGTTCGTTAAGATGAGGTCATATTGGATCAGGGCTGGCCCTAAATCCAGTATCCTTAAAAGAAGTTCATATGAAGATACACATGGAAGAAGGTTATATGATTTCAGAGCCAGAGGTTGAAAAACGGCAGCTAGAAGATAAGAAACGCCAAGGACTGTTTAGAGTGCCAGAAGTTTGGAAGAAGCAAGTCATGAATCTCCTCTGGAGCCTTCAAAGAGACCATGGCCCTCCCAACATCTTAATTTCAGACTTATATCCTCCAGAACTGTGAGAATAAATTTCTGTTGTTTTAAGCTACACAGTTTGTGGTAATTTGTTAGAGCAGACCTGGGGAACTAATACAGATCTTGGTACCAGGAGGTGAGGTGCTGCCACAACAAATATCTAAAATTGTGGAAGTGGCTTTGGAATTAGATCATGGGTAGAGGCTAGAACAATCTTGGCCAACTTTACTTTCATTTTTCTCTCACTGCTAGCTTTCTGGGATTGTACCACTATATATATGTGTGTGTCTATGTATATGGATATATATACACACATACATACACACACACACACACACACACACACGCAAACTATAAGTTTTTCCCTTGAACCCAGTTTTTTAGGGGTTTCCTAACATACCTGTAAAACTGTTTTTCTTTTCAGACTGGTTGCACGCATAACATTGATAAAAATAGAAAAATAGAATCTTAATTTTTTTAAAGGGTAGAAAGGAGAAAAAAAGATACTAGAGAATCTGCTACAACTAAATGAGAAAATAAGCATGTGAAAGAAGATATTTGATCCAAAAATCATGGAATTCGTTGGAAGGGTGACAAAGAGAAGTCTTGGACTGACAGTTGAGGCATGCATCTAGAGGAGAGCAAGGAAATGCAGGGCTGCAGGAGGGAGGTGCCAGGACAGAATGAAACTGGTTGGTTTTCTGATGTGTTATTCTAGAAAATAGTATCATGAGAGTTAATCATGTAACTTTTGGAATGTTTGGGAAAGAATTAGCAATATGTACATAGAGACTCAAGCAAATAAAAAATGAAACAATTATAAATTTCAGAAAAAGCAAATAATGCATCAAAAGAAAAAGTAATCAGAACACAATTTGACTCAAGATTGAACAGGATTGTGTAATTACAGTAATGTGAACACTGAATATGGATTAGCCAAAAGTTACGACATAAATATAGTGGGAGGAAGAAACATGGTGGAAGAGAGCTACTTCCTCACCTGCCATCACAGGAAGTCAGTAGAGAGTGTCTAAAATGGATAAATAAAAAATTTCCACAAAAGCATACTATTCAGAAATAGAGTAAAGCCTTGAGAAACAATTAAATGAACTGAAAATTGTCACTGGGACAAAGTACTTGAAGGTGATGGCAAGTACTGTTGTTCTTTCTTTTGTTTTTTTTTCAGTCATATAACTTCTTTATGCCATTAACCTTTTTTAAATAATTGACTTTATTCTTTTCTCTACTATTAACATCATACTTTAGTATAGTACATTGCTTAAAATTAATGAAGAAATATTGGTACATTATTATTTGCCAAAGTCCATACTTTATCCAGGTTTTTTTAGTTTTTACCCCCAGTGTCTTTTTTCTGTCCCAGGATCCCATCCAGGTTACCACATACTTAGTGGTCATGTCTCCTCAGGCTCTCATGAGTGGTGCTCAGAATTTTTTTTTCTTAATAACCTTGACAGTTGTGAGGAATACTGGCAGGTATTTTGTAGGATGTCTCTATCAGAATTGGTCTGATGTTTTTCCTATGATTGTTTTGGGGTTATAGGCTTTGGGGAAGAAGACCTCAGAGGTGAAGTGCCACTTTCATCATACCTTATCAGAGGTATTCAGTGTGACTTATCACTGTTGATGTTGGACCTGATCATCTGGCTGCATAGAGTTTGTCATGAAAAGTTAACCTCCCCCTCTCCTTCCATACTGTACTCTCCAATGACTTTTTAAACAATGTACATTTATTACTTGGATTAAATTTCAAATTAATTACACTATATAGATCTGTTCCAGATGTTTCATTTCTGAACTATTTGTTACTTTCCTAGAACTGTGAGCAGCAGCATGCAAAAGTTCAAGACAAGTAGCCTCAAAGAGCCAACGTCAGCCTGGAGGGGCCTTTACACAAGAAGAGGAGCCTGTGGTATGTCAGTATGAGCTGGAGCAGCCATCGTGAGGTTCAGGGTTAGCTCTGGAGTGGAGTTGCATGGATGGATTAGAAACTGATGGGAAGTGTCTCAGGGCCAGATAGTGGGAAGTGAGATAGACTAAGTTGGCACAAAGACTGCGGTGGATCAGGCAGGTTCCCAGGCAAATGGGTTGAGTATCAGAAAGTCAGGGATCCAGCTAAGATTAACAATGGATCAGAAACTTGGGCAAGGAATCTGAATAACAGGAACGGAGCACCCTTAAGAAAAACAAGCAAGGAGGTGTGGGTATAGCTCAGTGGTAGAGTGCAAACTTAGCATGCACGAGGTCTTGGGTTCAATCCCCAGCACCTCCACTAAAATAAGAAGAAATAAGAAATAAATGAATAATTTTTTTTAAAAAAAAGAAAAACAAGCAAAACAAAATTTGGCATTCTAAAGGCATTTTGATTCAAGTCAGAGACAATTTCTGAGCATAGGAACCAGTGTCTTTTATTATCTTCCTTGAGGATTCAAGCTGGAGTCCTTGAGGCTAGGTTGGATCTCTTGACTGAAGTGGGGAAGGAGGAAGCAGCATTTCTGGTGTAATATAAATCATATTGTGGTGATGTATATCATAAAGGTTCAATCAAATGGCACAGTTAACATTTTATGTGTTTGATAAATTGAAGCTAGCATTCCTTCCATCTCCAGAAGTATATAAGTCTCTATTTTGAGCCAGAAGGAATAAAAAAACCCATTTTCTTCTGGGATATTTTTCTAGAACTGGTGGCCTCTACAACAATAATCAAAATTGCTTTCCCACAAAGTTTTATAAGGGACAGTGGAGAGTGGGAAACCTTTGTCTAAATCGCTCCTTCCGGACATGAAAGTTATCTTTATGCAGAAGTAGAGGAATAATCATCATTGTACTCTCCCTCCCCTCGTCCCCAGTTCATTTATCCATGGAAGTGACTGGTCAGAAACAGGTTCTCAGATCAGTTGTCCATCTTCACAGGGAAAAAAGCTGGTTGTTAATTTAATTAAATAATTAAATAATTAAGTACTTAAGGCTTAATTGCACCTCTAAAATGTCCTAGAACTCTGCAAGGGGCCAGGGCTACAGAGAAAGTAGACACAGAGATTGCCCTCAAGAAGCTCACATTCTAGTGAAGAATCAAGGCAAGAACACAGCCCTGTTCCCCAGTGTGATTAGTGCTCTGATTAGGATAAACACATGATGTTACAGAATTCTTCTGGGGAGTATCTAACCCAGCCAGGAGGGTAAGAAAACTTGCTGGAATAAAGGCTTTATTCAAAGGTGGTTGTAATCAGGGAAGGGGACTGTTGTGAGGGGGAGAATGCTCAGACTATAAGATCTGCAAACATCTGAAAGGTCATGCAAAAAATGAATTTTCTTTTTATAGGGAGGGAGAAAATGGCTAGAAGGAATCTGGCTTGGATAGGGGAATGAGATGAGCAGGTGACGTGATGGGACAGTTGACTTTTCTTGCAGTCAGCTGATCACCTGGAGAGGCTGCTAAGGAGGATTTTTCTGCCCCAAAACCCAGAGGTGCAGCAAAGATCAGGTGCAGCTAAGTTCAGGTGCCTGGGGGAGGGAAAGAAGCCTGACTAAAGTTTGGTCAAGTCAGGCATTTTGTTCAGACTGGTCAGGGGGACAAACAGTCCAACTAATCATTTCTGAGATAAAGAATGGGAAATTGGAGGGTCTCTGGCCTCATCATAGAGGAGGGCATCAAGGAGGGCATCAATGAGTCTTATCTAAGAAGAAAAAGTTTGGTTCTCTGCAGTAAGCTTTTTTTCTTGAATATAAAAGAGTTGGGGAAAGTGGTGGGAGAGATTTATTAATTGTAGCTTTTTCCAGGAGCACAGGGCTCAGCTCAAGTTCAACATTATCAATATCTAAATTAATACTGTAAAGAAAATCAAGAGAACATTAGAGACAGGGAAACAGCCATGAGGCAGAATAAACATGGTATCTTCCAGGAATGTGAGGCATTGCTACACTTGATCTCAGAAGCAGGAGATTGTTAGAAGGGTCCCACAGCAGTTCAGAAAAAAATGTTCACTTGAATTAAGGAATAGTAGTCAAATGCCCACATAGATGTTGGCCTGGGAGATGGAATAAACATGTAAAAAGTGAGTTATGAAACTACTGAAGAGTTTGACTATGAAAGACAATTCACCTCAGCTGAGAAAGCAGTCCAAGTAGTAATCAGATCACTCTCTCAGTTTGATCTGAGGTAACATATCAGATTTTTATATCTAGAAGGCCAAGAGGCAGAACTACATAAAACAGACCTATTTTCTGGGCAATGATTTTTTTGGATTTGATCCCAAAAGCACAGGCAAAAAAAGCAAAAATAGACAAATGATAAAAAGCCTCTGCACAGCAAAGGAAATAATCAACAGAGTGAAAAGGCAACCAATGGAATGGGAGAAAATATTTGCAAATCATGCATCTAATAAGGGATTAATATCCAAAATATGTGGAACTCATAAAACTCAATACTTTAAAAAAAATGAACAATCTGATTGAAAAATGAGCAAAGGACCTGAACAGACATCTCTCAAAAGAAGACATACAAATGGACAAACAGATACATGAAAAATTGTTCAGCATCACTAACCATCAGAGAAATACAAATCAAAACCACAGTGAGAGATAACCTCACACCCACTAGAATAACTACCATCAAAAAGACAAAAGAACAAATGGCAACAATGTAAAGAAAAGAGAACCCTTGTACACTGTTAGTGGGAATGTAACTTAGTACAGACATTACGGAAAACAATATAGAGGTTTCTCATAAAATTAAAAATAGAGCTACCATATGATCCAGCAATCCTACTTCTGAGTATATAGCCAAAGGAAATGAAATCAGAATCTAGAAGAAATATTTATACTCTCATGTCCATTGTAGCATCATTCACAATAATCATGATATCAAAACTACCTAAATGTCTGTCCACAGACGAATGAACAAAGAAAATGTGGTATAAACATACAGTGAAATACTATTCAGCCTTTAAAAAGGAAAAATCCTGTCATTTGTGACAGGATCGATGAACCTAGACAACATTATGCTAGGTGAAATAAGCCATACACAGAAAGACAAATACTGTATTGTCCTCACTTATACGTGGAATTTAAAAAGTTGAACTCATAGAAGCAAAAAGTAGAATGATGACTGCCAGGGACTGAAGGGTGGAAGAAATGGGGAGATGTTGGTCAAACGGTACAAAGTTTCAGTGACACAGAATGAAAAAGTTCTGGACACCTAATGAACAGCATGGTAACTATAGTTAATACTATATTATATACTTGAATAATATTACATTGTATACATACTGTATATTGAAATTTGCTGAGTAGATCTTAAATGTTCTTGCGATAAAAAAGATAACTATGTGACATGATGAATATGTTAATTAGCTTGATTGTAGTGATCACTTCACAATGTATATGTATATCAAAGCATGTTGTGCATTGTAAATATATATAATTTTATTTGTCAATCACATCAATAAAGCTGGAAAATAAATTAAATTTTTTGAAAAGACCTATTTTAAGCCAATTAAATGACTGTGAACCCACTATGATGTGTCATATTTCACCACTATGTTTATATTCTCAATAAAAACAGCTTTAAATTAAGCAGTGCATTCATATGACTAGTCTCATTTAAAGACTTAACTAAGTTAGTATATCCAGTACTAAACCAGAGCCCTAAGTATAGCATGCTAGAAATCAAATGTCTCCCCAAACAAATTTCTCCCTTAAAGACAATTTTATAATCTTCTCAAAGGTAAATTCAAATTCCCATCCCCAGACTTGGCTTCCAGAGAAACTTCCCTAAATATTGCACCCAAGAAATGAACTTCCAACTTCCTAAAAATATCACAAAATCAAGGCCATATTTCTTCCAAACAACAAATAAAATAGACTATTTGCCAGTATCTGCTTAACATAGTCAATGTGAACAAATATTAATGTTAAGCCAGTAGAATTTAGGGGGTTTGGGGACCTTTTCTTGTTTTGTTTTGTTTTTGTTTGTTTTTACTATCTGTATTGATGAAATTAACTGGGAAACTATAACCTCTCTTACTATTGGATAGATTCTGCAAATGCTATAGTCTCTAGTATGAATCTTTCTTAATAGATCTTCTCTCTTCCATTCATTCATATAGCAATTACTGAGGGACTGTGATGTGCCAGGAAAGGTCCTGGATTCCAGAAATATAAAACTGAAAAAGACAAGGCTCTACACTCAAGGATTTTGTGGTAATGAAAAAAACAAACATCCGCATAGTGACAGTTGTTGTATATGTATCATGTGCTAATTTACAAACTATGATGTGAGCTCTTTTATTTTCTAAAAATCTCATTCTGCCCCTGGCTTGTTATTGTATGGCTGGGAAGTTAAGAAAGTTCTTCACATTTTTAAAGGGTTGTAAAATACCAAAGACAAAGAAGATAAGACAGACACCTTATGTGCCTGCAAATGCTAAAATAAGGACTATCTAGATCTTACAGAAAAAGGTTGCTAACTTCTGCTCTAGACCAGTGATTCTTAAATGAGGGTGCTCCTTGAGATCTCTTGTGAACTTTGTTACTTCAAATATACATGCTGAATAGATATTCTTACCAGAATGGGGTAATTCTCTTGTGTACTTGATTGAGAAGCTTTGCTACATACACTTTCCCTAAGACAGTTCTCAGAACACTCACCTGGATTTATTGAAATTTTTAGCAAGGAGTTTCTTCATTAACGCATCTTACCCTATACATCACAGAATATCCCTTTTACCCTATTTCACATGCCTCAGTAGGATAGCCCCCTACCTCTTATATGGGAACATTTTAAATGAACATAGTTCTTTGAAAGGCATAAAACACATTCACATCTATTATATAATTTGATCCTAATAATAATATAGCCTAGATTTTCTAAGTTATAGATAAAGAAACTAAGGTTTAAAGAGTCAAGTGCTCAAGGTCATACAGGGCTTCTGACTCCAAATTCATTGTTCTTTCTCAACATTGTCTCCTACTTTTCAATTCTCCACTGAAATAGGCTATGCAGTCTATTCTTACTACCCAGTAGCAAAATTTCATTACATTCCATAAATCTGTTAGCTAAAGAACATAATTCCTGTTTAACTTGAGTGCCTGTATGTCTTAAGGCAGACTTGTGTTACAATAATTCCTCTAATTTGCAAGCACTTTTCCACATATATTATGTACTTGAAATAAACTAGAAGTTAACTCCTACTATGGTATAAATGGAGAAAAAAGTATCTCTCTAGAGCATTATTCAACATAAAGCTCATGAAATAATTTGCAGAGGCACAAGGTTCATCCTGCCTAAGCAAATTAAACAATTTTGTTAACCCTGATGTCTTTTGTTAGAAGTGAAATTTATGATAACTGAATTGGCTCCGCATTACATAGCACCCAAAAGCCTTTGTTTGCTCTCAGCTAGAGCTATTTATACCCCAGGATATTGATATTCTTCTACTTAATCAAAAAGTATTCCAACTAAAAATAAATATAAATGCCACATTCTTTTGAATATGCAGAAACAAAACAAAGGAAAAGTAATCATCAAATAATTATTTACAAGCATTATTTTAGATGTATTCTTACTTCATTCTGTTCACAAGTCTTTATTTTTGACCAATCATTATATTCACAAATATCAGTTGGGGGGAGCGTATAGTTCAAGTGGTAGAGTGCATGCTTAACATGCACAAGGTTCTAGGTTCAATCCCCAGTACCTCCTCTAAAAAAATAAGTAAATAAACCTAATTACTTACTCCCCCCTCCAGAAAAGAAAAATATCAGAAGAGATATAAGTTAAATACATTTCTTATTAGACTGTATATTTGTAAATTTCATTGAGAAATGAACAGATAACACTGATATTAGGCTTGAAGGAATAATGTGTATTGGCATGGTTTAGGGGATATTTAATGTTGCTACACAGGAAGTATATCCATGTTGCTGTCCAAGATGGAGGGAAGGGGTTCAGCTCGGAATAAATTTGGAAGTTAACGCCAAAGAAGACAGTGGAAAACATAACTGTGAATATCACTGTGCGCATAACACAAAGGCAACTTGCCAGAAGATTCTGAGTACACTATTATTTAAAAGATAGAGTTCATTTGTAGAGCAATTTTATTTTTATAGAAAAATTGTGCAGAAAGTATACTCCTCGCAGTCCCCCTGTTTCCCCTATTATTAACACTTTGCATTGATGTCGTATATTCGATACAATTGTTGATCTGGCATTAATACATTACTGAGTATAGTTTTTAGATATAGTAAGTTAAAGTTATGTAAGTCAAAAACAGAAGGTATTTGGGGCTGTTAAGTAATTAATAACAAACATTTTGGAGAGACTGTTGGGTGAAGTATCACAAAAAGTTTACTAATTCAAGCTAATGAGACATGAGATTGGCTTTTCTGGAGGTTTCTAAGAAAGAAGGTACCTTACTTTTCTGTGGTAGCTTCTAAAAACCAGCTTCCTCTTTCTATAGCATTTTGCCTTTGCAAGAGAAAGTAACTTTAGGATGAAGATGATAATGTAGAAGACAAAAAAGAGAGACCAATAAAACAAGCAAACTCTGTGTTGATGTCTTTGAATCATTGAATCAAACCAGATCTGAAGACCGCTCCATCTATGTTACTTCACAATTGAGCCAGTAACCGCTATCAATCAAAGCCAGTTTCAGTTGGATTTTTATTAACTGCAACATCAATAGTTATAAATGATGTGAGCATTATATATTTAATATAACCACAGAGTTCTTTTGTTCCCTTCCATTTCTCATCAAACACTGTTACAGATGGACATCCAGAACAAGCAGGTGTTTAACCTGACCACTACAACCAAGATTCTGCAAGCCAGTGACACACAAGGTAAACTGTAACCTATGTGCCAAATTTCTGTCTGGCTGTGATTGCACTTACGCCTGGTTGTTGACTGTGCTGGGAAAGATCACTGTACCTGAAGGAAAACTGAGTGTATGACAGAAAGCCCAAGATGCAAGGATATCTTGAACACTCTCTTCCACTTAACCTCATAAAAGCCATAAAAGAAGAGAGCTCATTGCCTAGTACAATTTGGCATGAAAAGGGAGCACATATAGTGTGATGCTCTTGTTGTAACATTAAAAACAAAATAAAAACATTCCTTTAACTACGATTTAAAATGCACTAAAATATAAAAAAGAAAACAAGGGAATTAGGAAACAGGATGTAGGATGCTGGCTGTATCAATTTGGAGATGGGTTGATAGAGACCTAGAAGGTAATTATAGGTTTTTGGTAAGGTCTGAACTTTTGTTTTGAGTAGGGCTTCACAGATGCTTTTTATATTATTAAAAAATAATTTAACAATAAAATATTAAAAGACTACAGGGTAAATTTGTATAGACTGTATTAATAATTTTGTTTCCCTTCTGGAATTAGCCAAGTTCAGAAATTAAGTACAGTGTATCAATAAAGGGACCTAAGGAGGAGACTTGTTTCCAGCAAACTTTTTAAATGACTCATTTTCTGGTGTAACTCTGCCATCCTCACTGACAGCTAAAGGCTTTTCTTTGGTCTGCCTATTTGCCCTAGTTTGGATAGAACAGGTAATGGCCAATACATTTACAGTCAAATTAAATCTGCCTTCTTCCCTGCTCTCCTGTTTTCCAGGGTGCCTAGGAATGTATTTTCAGTGACTGTATTAGTCTGCTCTGGCTGCCACAACAAAATAGCACAGACTGGGTGGCTTAAACAATAGGAATTTATCTTCTCAGTTCCGGGGGCTGGAAAGTTCAAGAACACAGGGCTCACTAGCACATATGGTTTCTGGTGAGGATTCTCTTTCTTACAGACAGCCCCCTTCTTGATGCGTCCTCACATGGAGGAGAGTGAGAGCTCTCTGGTGTCTTCTCCTCCTCTTATATGGAAATCAATCTCATTAGATTAAGGTGCACCCCTCTGACGCCATTTAACTGTAATTACTTCCATAAAGTTCCTATTTATAAATATAGTCATATTGGGAGTTAGGGTATCAACATATGAATTTTGGTGGGACACAAACCTTCAGTCCATAACAGTGACTCATTCACTGAAATTCTTTTTTTGTTCTTGGCAAAACTAACTTATCTAGTTATCCTAGTCCTTTACCTTACAAAGTAAAATCGCTTCTTCATATCTTCACATCCAAAGTCAGAGAACATTTTGAGAACAGTTTGGGCTACAACTCTTCAACCAGCTCATTTTTTCTACACAGCAGATTAATCGGATGAAGAATATGCCCAGATCTCTGACAGCCTGGCCACCCTAGAGATGGTGTATAGATGTTGGTGTTGGTGGTCAGAACGCTCTGTCCTTAGGTGTTGACAGGGTCTAAGAGGCAAAGACACAGACAGCAGCAGCAGCTACAAAAGAGCTAATGCCACAAACCAAACTTCACTCATCCATACTCGTAAATATGTTATTGACTATGAAATAGCTTTTCAGCCCCATCTGCAGGTGAGGATAGTGATCAACGTCAGCAGTGTTTTGTTTTAATGTAACAGGTAACTATACATGTACATTCATGCAAGTACACATACATACAAACACACACACTGAATTTGTTTTAGAAATCATCTTTCCTTTTCAACTAAGCATTCTTTTTCTGGCACCAAAATTCCAAAATCCCTTTTATGTGGTGCTTAGGTCAAACAAACTGGTGTTTTTCAAATCTGGGGAGTAAAGAACTTAATTTTTACAATTGTAATAAGGTCTCATATATAAATATTCATAAAATATCTTTATATATTTTAGGTAAGCAAATGGTAGACTTGGGACTTATCTTTTGACACACAGGTGTGAAAATTACTCTCTCCATTTCATTTATGAAATTGCTACTGTTTTCTAAAGCTAACTTTTAATTTACTTATCAACGGTGAAGCCATTTTTCTGTTTTGAATTAAGAATAAACTTACTGAGCGAAAAGGTGGATTCTTGCTGAGAATTGTAGGGTGTACAAGAAAGACCTGCAGGGTATTATGACTTGGTTTAACTACTAAACAAGAATAGAGTTTCAACGATAACTCTCACTGGGGACTTTATTTCTTTGGAAATATGTATGACAGTTTTGGACATTTGCTTCTTCCTGTATCTTTTGAGTTGGTTATTTTACTTAAAAAATATTTACAGTTCAGGTACATTCAAATCCTTTAAAATTGGTATTTGAGAATGACAATAAGAATTTAAGTTAAATGTGTAGTCATTTTCTCACTTGTGGCCTACGTATATTAAAGTCTTAGCATGAATATGAGAACTTAAAATTGAGAGACCTGTTCTAGATGTGCACTGAAGAAAATTTAAGGTCTTTTTTAATACATCTAGTTAGTAGATGTGAACAATAGCCTCACACCTGCAGTGGATGAATGGGGAAGGTAGTTTGCTCAGGGTGCAGGAACAGGGTCACCAAAGGTCTTATAGGTCAAGAATGGAATCTTAAAACCTTTCCATTGCTTTATAAGGAAACCATGTAAATAATGAAGACAGTACCATGTGCTCTGAGGCTAGGGAGTGAGTTAACAGCCTGATGGCAACTGCCTTCAAAAGCTGTGCAGAAGTGCTCTTGGCTCATCCCCTAATGTATTCCAGGGTTGAGGCATGGCATCCCCACCTACTGATCCTCAGTTCTGATGAAAATACAACCAAAGGACTTTGCTGACCCCGAAAGTTGTCCCTTTTGGGGGGCCCTGAGGTTAAAGAAGCTCTAAGTCTAGACACCAGTAAATAATGACCTGGGCCTCACAAGTCAGCATTTCTGCCAACTGTGGCAGGCTCTCTTTGGTTTCTGAAGCCAGCTACATCAGGCAGCTTTAGCTTATGGAAATAGTGATAATCTCACCTCAAACTGACTTCAAAATTGTTGAAGTGGAATAGCATGGGGATGTTTAATGAAGTCAACTTTCTGTTTAACTACAGAGGGCCTCTTTTGTTCCTAATCAGTCAATTAATAATTATAAGTATTATATACAAAAACTGATTAAGAAAGATTCTCCCTCACTAATAGGATTTGTGTCCTATGAATGTTCAAAATGCTCTGCTGATGCTGCCCTGTAACAGTTAGGGCTTCAGGGGGGTCAAGCAGAAATATCTGAAAATTTTCAGGGATTAACAAATCATAGCCATTAAAGATTTTGGTTGTTTTCATATATTTCTTGCTTTCCAGGATTAGTATTAAATGGAAAGAATAAGATCTCTTTTAACTTAGAGGAAAGATGGAAATTATCTGATAATTGACTGACTCAGAACAAAGTTTAGATATATCCAAACATGCTGAAAATAAGATTAAGAGGAGGAATTTGAATTTCTTAAAAGGATGAAAAAATTTGTATCTGCTTGGTAGTGATTATAAAGTTATCCTTACAGCAGAAGTTTAGGGAAATATAATATCTCATAAGAGTAACCATTAGTTACTGGTAGAATGAATAGCTTAACTAGTTTTTGCAAAGGTAGCTCAAGCAGTTGATATTTCCCTGGGAAAATACTCATTTCTGGATTACAGTTGAGCTTGGAGAGACCTTTGAAAAACCAAAGTGCTTTCAACCAGCCTTGGTGTGTTATTTTGATTTTAAAAAATAGCCCCTCAGGTAAAACTTAAATACGTTTTCCAAAAAAGTCATGTTAATACATTTGCTAGCAAATTCAGTTGCTCAGAAGTACACTCATCAGTATCAGAAATTATTAGTAATAATGGAGATTAAATATTTAGATGAACAATGAGCACAATTATTTCCCTTTAAAATTTACTTTGTAATCAAGCAAGCTCTCCACCTGATACTAAACTGTGCACTGGTGAGTGAACATTTTTTCATTTAATGTCCTTACTTGCATTTTTCTTGATGCTTATTTGTATATTTCTATTGATGTAATAGTTTGCAAGAGAAAGAGCTCATGTCTCTGCCTGAAGGTGGAATCTTATGAATATGCAAATAATGTTTTGATGTGATGAAGTTTTTCTTTGGAATGGAACTGTGCCATCTTAAGTTATATTGACTATTAGCCATAGCTTAGAACGACACAAAGCACATGAAGACTTGAGTTTTTAACAAAAAAAAATCTGAGAAATAGTTGCTTTCTAGTTATAAAATGCTGTATTGTTGAATCTGGTCTTCCCAATTTAGGTTAATGCTTTGCTATAAAAAAAAAAAAAACCTGCCATTTAATTTGTATTGTATAGAGGAGTAGTGAACCAGTAATATGAAAGATGTATGGATTGTCCAACCTGTATGTTACAGTGTACTTCTTCAAATGCAAATTCTGGAGCACATCTTTTAACAGTTTTAATTTAACTTGATATGATGTGTCCAGATGGTTTTAAAATGCTCCTTTGGTGAACTGTACAGAATAAACCAGTTTTTCATATCATCTTATACTGTAAAAATATTCTACTGATGTTTAATTTCAACCCTAGACAAAAATTTTGTGCATAAATCCAGTGAAGTATTAGGCTGGGGACAGAGCAAGACACTAGCCTCTAAAGCTATTATCAATGTGTAGACAGGCTGTTTGTGTGTTTTCTATTCAAGGTTAAATTGTCCCTCAGCTCCAAACACCAAACCGATGGGTCTCAGGCTTTGGTCGGTATAAAAACACCTGGGGAGCTTGATAAAAATACAAAGGCCCAGGCCCTATCTTAATGAACCTGTACTACTGTGTTATTTTTTTGGCTCTCTGAGATTCCAATACACACCACCAAAGTTTGGGAACCACTGCACGAAACAAAAGCTTAAAAGAAAATATTAGGATAATGAAGGAAAACCTATGCTGTAAGCCAACCAGTTCAAAAATATTTGAAGTATGGCTATAGTTAAATAGAATAATATTTTAAAGAAAGAAAAGTGTAGGACTTTTATGAAGCAACAATGAAATTGTCTCTTTCTCACTTTAAGGATTTAGAAATAAGACTGCTCTCTGAGATCTAAAATAATACAAATTTACAGTTAAAGAAAGAGATTAAGGCATTAAAAGTAATGTAAGATACAATGTCTAAAAGGTGAGACCAAGATTTGGAGTATTCTGAAAACACCAGTCATGGTGTTTAATTATTAGAACATTACTGTAACTAAAAAACATGAAATCCAGTCAACCATTCAGAGATGGCTGATTCTAGGACTGGTACAGGAAATATACAAAGCATGGACTAAAGAAAATATTCAGACAGCAATTAGACATATAAAAAATGCCCAACATCATTTGTCATTATGGAAATGCAAATTAAAACAGCAATGGATAACCACTACACACATATTAGAATGGATAAAAATTTTTAAATGACAATATCTATGGCTGGTGAGGATGTGGAACAAGAGGAATTCTCAATGAAAAATGGCACTGCCATTTTGGAAAACAGTTTGGTCATTTATTACAAAGCTAAATATAATCTTGCCATTCAATCCAGCAAACCATGCTCCTAAGTATTTACTCAATTGATTTGAAAACTTATGTCCACACAAAAACCTGTATATGAATGTTTATTCAGAATCTCAAAAATTAGAAGTAACTAAGATGTCCTTTAATAGGTAAATGGCTAAACAAACTTTTAACCATTCATACAATGGAATACTAATTAGCAATAAAGAGAAATAAGCTGTCAAGCTATGCAAAGAAAGATAAATCTTAAATGCATATTGCTAAGTGAAAGAAGTCATTCTGAAAAGGCTATAGAATGTGTGATTTCATTTGTATAACATTCTGGAAAAGAATATATAGAGACAGGGAAAAGATCAGTGGTTGCCAACAGTGGGGGAAGGGAGGGTTGATTAGGAGAAGCAGGGGAAATTTAAGGTGGTGAAACTCTTCTGTATGTTACCGTAATGGTGGCTACACGATACCATGCATTTGTCAAAATTCACAGAATTTTTTTTAACATTTTTTATTGATTTATAATCATTTTACAATGTTGTGTCAAATTCCAGTGTTCAGCACAATTTTTCAGTCATTCATGGACATATACACACTCATTGTCACATTTTTTTCTCTGTGAGTTATCATAACATTTTGTGTATATTTCCCTGTGCTATACAGTGTAATCTTGTTTATCTATTCTACAATTTTGAAATCCCAGTCTATCCCTTCCCACCCTCCTCCCCCCTGGTAACCACAAGTCTGTATTCTCTGTCTGTGAGTCTATTTCTGTCCTTTATTTACGCTTTGTTTTTGTTTGTTTGTTTGTTTTTGTTTTTGTTTTTTAGATTCCACATATGAGCGATCTCATATGGTATTTTTCTTTCTCTTTCTGGCTTACTTCACTTAGAATGACATTCTCCAGGAGCATCCATGTTGCTGCAAATGGCATTATGTTGTCAGTTTTTATGGCTGAGTAGTATTCCATTGTATAAATATACCACATCTTCTTTATCCAGTCACCTGTTGACGGACATTTAGGCTGTTTCCATGTTTTGGCTATTGTAAATAATGCTGCTATGAACATTGGGGTGCAGGTGTCATCCTGAAGTAGATTTCCTTCTGGATACAAGCCCAGGAGTGGGATTCCTGGGTCATATGGTAAGTCTATTCCTAGTCTTTTGAGGAATCTCCACACTGTTTTCCATAGTGGCTGCACCAAACTGCATTCCCACCAGCAGTGTAAGAGGGTTCCCCTTTCTCCACAGCCTCTCCAGCATTTGTCATTTGTGGATTTTTGAATGACGGCCATTCTGACTGGTGTGAGGTGATACTTCATTGTAGTTTTGATTTGCATTTCTCTGATAATTAGTGATATTGAGCATTTTTTCATGTGCTTTTTGATCATTTGTATGTCTTCCTTGGAGAATTGCTTGTTTAGGTCTTCTGCCCATTTTTGGATTGGGTTGTTTATTTTTTTCTTATTGAGTCGTATGAGCTGCTTATATATTCTGGAGATCAAGCCTTTATCGGTTTCACTTGCAAAAATGTTCTCCCATTCCGTAGGTTTTCTTCTTGTTTTACTTCTGGTTTCCTTTGCTGTGCAGAAGCTTGTAAGTTTCATTAGGTCCCATTTGTTTATTCTTGCTTTTATTTCTTCTAGGAGAAAATTTTTGAAATGTATGTCAGATAATGTTTTGCTTATGTTTTCCTCTAGGAGGTTTATTCTATCTTGTCTTATGTTTAAGTCTTTAATCCATTTTGAGTTGATTTTTGTACATGGTGTAAGGGAGTGTTCTAGCTTCATTGTTTTACATGCTGCTGTCCAGTTTTCCCAACACCATTTGCTGAAGAGACTGTCTTTATTCCATTGTATATTCTTGCCTCCTTTGTCGAAGATGAGTTGACCAAAAGTTTGTGGGTTCATTTCTGGGCTCTCTATTCTGTTCCATTGGTCTATATGTCTGTTTTGGTACTAATACCATGCTGTCTTGATGACTGTAGCTCTATAGTATTGTCTGAAGTCTGGGAGAGTTACTCCTCCAGCCTCTTTCTTTCTCTTCAGTAATGCTTTGGCAATTCTAGGTCTTTGATGGTTCCATATAAATTTTATTATGATTTGTTCTAGTTCTGTGAAATATGTCCTGGGTAATTGGATAGGGATTGCATTAAATCTGTAGATTGCCTTGGGCAGTGTGACCATTTTAACAATATTTATTCTTCCAATCCAAGAGCATGGAATATCTTTCCATTTTTTAAAGTCTTCTTTAATTTCCTTCATCAATGGTTTATAGTTTTCTGTGTATAATTCTTTCACCTCCTTGGTTAGATTTATTCCCAGATATTTTATTACTTTGGGTGCTATTTTAAAGGGGATTGTTTCTTTACTTTCTTCTTCTGTTGATTTATCGTTAGTGTAAAGAAATGCAACTGATTTTTGAACGTTAATTTTGTAACCTGCTACCTTGCTGAATTCTTCAGTCAGCTCTAGTAGCTTTTGTGTGGACCTTTTAGGGTTTTCTATGTATAGTAACATGTCATCAGCATATAATGACACTTCTACCTCTTCTTTTCCAATTCGGATCCCTTTTATTTCTTTCTCTTGCCTGACTGCTGTGGCTAGGACTTCCAGGACTATGTTGAATAGGAGTGGTGATAGTGGGCATCCTTGTCTTGTCCCAGATTTTAGTGGGAAGCTTTTGAGTTTTTCACCGTTGAGTACTATGCTGGCTGTAGGTTTGTCATATATAGCTTTTATTATGTTGAGATATGTTCCCTCTATACCCACTTTGGCGAGAGTTTTTATCATAAATGGGTGTTGAATTTTATCAAATGCTTTTTCTGCATCGATTGAGATGATCATGTGGTTTTTGTCCTTTCTCTTGTTGATGTGATGTATTACATTGATTGATTTGTGTAAAATTCATAGAATTTTATAGTGCAAAGATTTAACCTTGATGTATGCAGATTTTAAAATATCATTTAGGAGTTCAGGGGATCCCAGGATGGAATGCAGGTCATGACACAGGAATCTAATTGCACTACAAATGTATGAAACAATTTCTCTACAGGTAGTTGGGGAATAAGTTGCTGGCCTAAGAAACTTTGGAAATTAGTAGAATTTGTAAGACTAAAGGCAAAAGCAATTGTACATGAGCACCATGTTCTAGCTGATCAAGTTGTTTCCCTTGGGGTATAAGTTAACAATTTTGAACCAGTGTACATGTATACTGGAGATGAACAATTAAGCAAGTGGATGATGGATGGCGTGGCAAGAGCCAGGTTCCTCTCTGTTGTAGTGGGAAGTTTCACATCAGCAAGGGGAGGCGGCTAGAATGGTTCACAATGTAATGGATTAGAGTTGGCAACTTCAATATGAACTCATATTTTGCTTAATATAGATATAGATGGATATATATAGAGAGAGACTTATAGATATGGACATATACAGGGGTTAGTATACACACATGTATTTTCTTGCTCTGTTTCTCTTTCTGAGAGAAAGTAGAGCAAGGATACCCCAGTGGAAATAAGTAAACCAGTACCCAGATCATGTTTTCTAATACCATTCCATTAAAAGGAATCAGGGTTCCTTGGAGAAATGGCCAATCCCCAGACTTGGGCAGGAAATATACAAGATGAATCTGGAGCATCTTACAGTACCAAAAATTAAAGAAAGCACTGAAAAAAACAAAAGCAAAACCAAAAAAACATAATGAGTACGTGTCAAAGGGAGACAGGAGCTAACTGAAAGAATTCCCAATGACCAAAGTGTAAAATTTTTGGCATGTAAATAAATATAATAGCATTGGATTGTAACCAGAAGTATAAACTAAATATCCAAGAGTCTGTACTGAATATATATATACACACACACATATATAATAAGAGGAAATAGCTAAACCTCCTATGCAGAAGAGTTCCAACTGATTTATGCAGATACTTATCCTTCTCGTCCTTCAAGGAGATGGAACATAGCACCCTGCTCTTTAAATGTGGGCCATGTATAGTGACTTCCTCACAAGGAATATAGTATGGAAAGGGGGAAAGGGTAACTTTGGAGAAACCTGAAAAACATCACCTCAACCAGATGATCAAGGTTAAGATTAACAGGGATAAGTCACACTGATAGTATGTACTCTTGATAATGATCTGATGAGAATGAACTTTTACCTCTGTGATCTTCCTCCCCCAAACCCATTATTCCAGTCTAATCATGAAAAAAAATCAGACAGATTCCAATTAAGGGAATTATTCTACAAAATACCTGACCAGAACGCCACAAAACTGTCAATGTCATCAAAACAAAGGAAAGTCTGAAAAAACTGTCAGAGCCACAATCACCTAAGGAGACATGATGACTAGGACCCTAGGCTCCTTCTGGCTTCTGGTTCCACCATCCCCTAGTGCCTCCTTATCATCTGTGTCCAGATGATAAGGGCTGGACCTGGGAGGGGTACGTCATTCTCCCACTCATGTTCCCTTAGCTAACCTGTCTGCATGATGGCATGGGAAATGTAGCTTTTTTTTTCCCCTCAAGAAGAAAGAATAGTGGACAGCTGTCAGTCTCCTTGTACACCCAGTAATAGTCCATTAAGCTTGGGAAAGTCCACTCAGTAGCAAGAGCTGGATGCCCACAAGGTCCCCATAGTTGAGAACGTGATCAAAACCAGCCATGGGGTATCAGAAGTCCTCCGTTGGTGAGGTCCAGTTAAGCATTTCTGAGAAAGAGTAAAAGACTTTGGTACCACGCTAGCCTTGTCACTCATCACTGAAGAAAGGATTCATCAGTTCAGCAATACCAGAGCTCATGAGACGGCAATTGCTCCACTTGTCTTAGGTGGCTTACCTAGGAGCAGGCAGAAGTCCACTCAAAGGCATAGGTTTACTGTTAGTCATCTCTCTTCTCTTGAGAGAAGCAAATAAATTATAGTTATATAAGGCTTTCTGCTAACTTCAGTGAGTAGGTTAATCCTACTTGGATTTAGGAGAGAGAGGAACATCTACCATATTAAACAGTATTACCTTATTTGGCAAGTTTCCCCTAAAATCACTTCTGCAGGTTTCTAATATAGATTTTTGTTTGTGTGCTTCGTGAAGAATATCCTTAACTTCCTTATGAGAATACCTTACTAAAAATGTGGCCTCATACACATATTTGTAATAATTATGCTTCAAAGACAAAATACTTTTGGAATCCTTTTTTAAAGTCCCCTTTATAGCTACTTTATAAGCCATCCAAGAAATCAGTTGTATTATTTTCATACCTTGATTTCTACCCAAAATAGCTTTAGCTAGCTTGACCACTCAAATCTAATGTGATTTCAGATGATTTCTGGTTCTTTCAAAATGTTAAATCCATGAATTGACAACTTTGAAGTTATTTAAAGAAGTTCACCACAGGCTTTGAAATTCTAAAAACTGTTCTAAAAATATTCCAGGTAGTTGCAACAACTTTGGACTAAGTGTCTAACTTCTTAAAGGGAAAGCTTTGAAAGAGAACATTTGATGTTTAAGTTCTGGTAAACTTGATTTGAAAACACAACAACAAAATGAGCATTACTTTATAATGAACTTACATAAGGAATTAAATAATATATCTAGTATGAAAAGTAAAGCAGTTTGTATAGATAATTGCTTTGTCTCACCATTTCTGTTTGTGCTTATTTATTTTGTATTTTTTTAATCAGAGTTATATATGCACAGTTTAAAATTTAAAATAGACTTATGAGTCTTTTTATAGAGAAATGGTAGTCTTCTGCCTCCTCTCCCCCTGTTCTAGTTTCTCTTTTCCAAAAATAATTCCACTCTTTTGGGCTGATCTTTTGATAGGTACCTCCAGAAGTCCAAATAGCATGCAGCATAGCCTCTTCTTGTTTTCACAGTTTTAGGCATTATCTATAGATCTATTGCAGTAGAAGTTGAAGATCTAGCTTACTTCTTTCCTCATGCCCGTGTAACACATGCACAATCTTCCCACTCTCTCATTCTCCACATACACTTATACCTCACTTTTATGTTGACATTGTTACTACTACGTAAACATTATTCATATCTGCGCCATGTAATAAATCAGGATTTCTTTCCTTTTCCTGCACAATTTTTGATAATCATTTTATGTTGCTGTTTTCTTAATTTTCTCTGAGTTATCTATCACTAATTCAAGTCAAAACACTATGTCAATAGTCTAAATGTCTCTCAAGTATATTAAGATGCAGGAAGTAGTCTAACAATTTCAGTCCCCATTCTAAATTTCATTTTATAGAAGAAATCTCTCTTGAACCTCTGGGTGTGCTGCTTTCTCAACCCTGCATTATGGTTGTTTGGAATCTTCCTTTACCATGATCTTGGGATTCCCTTTGCCTTATTCTTCTGCTAATTCTCCTGTATTCTCTTTCTTGATTTTCTCCTCCTTTTTTTTTAAATTTTATTTTTTATTGAAGTTAGTTGATTTATAATGTTTCAGGGGTACAGCAAAGTGATTGACATATATATGTATATGTGTGTGTATTTCAGATTCTTTTCCATTATAGCTTATTATGAGAAATTGAATATAGTTCTATGTGCTATACAGTAGGTCTTTGTTGTTTATCCATTTTATATATAGTAATCTGTATCTGTTAATCCCAAACTCCTAATCTAACCTTCTCCCCCATTTTCTCCCATTTTTGATGGAGCAAATTTGAAGGCATTCTTCTGAGGAAAGGTACGTCAGAAATAACTGAGATCTTACATGTTGAAAATGTCTTTACTATATCCTGAGCCCAAACAGATAGTTTTTCTAAGTATAGAATTCAAGTGTAGAAATCATTTTGCTTCATAAGTTTGAAGGCATTCTTCCATCATCTTTGAGTTTTAAGTAGTTCTGTTTAGAAATTCAAAGCTATTTTCATCTCTGATCTTTTGTTTGTGACATGCCCCTCAATGGAAGCTTATCAGATCTTCTCATGGTTTGCTGTTTCCTGAAAGTCTGGTATGGATCTGTCTTCATCATTATGCTGGCATTCAGTGATTCCTCCCAGTCTGGAAAATCATGTGTTTCAAGTCTGGAAAACTGTCTTGTATTATATCTTTCGTGATTCCCTACTCTCCTGTGGTAGGCAGAACTCTAATTTGGTCTCCATGATTCCCCTCCATGGTATACATTCTTGATAGAATCTCCTCCTATAGAGTATATATAGGACTTTTAACTTGCTTTTAACTAATAGAATATGGCAAAGGGATCAAAATAGCACCCCCATGATTATATAATGTTATATGGCAAAGGTGAAGGGATTTTGCAAATATAATATAGATCCCTAATCAGCTGACTTTAAATTAATCAAAAGAGAGATTCTCGTGAGTGGGCCTGACCTGGTAGGTGAGCCTTTTAAAAGAATATTTAGGAGTAAAAGTTGCTCTTTCTGGCTGGACTTGAAAAAAGCAAGCTACCTTGAATTCTAGAGCTACAAAGAAATGAATTCTGCCAAAAAAAAATGCATAAGCTTAGAAGAGGATCTTGAGCCCCTGAAGAGACCCCAGCCCAAGCTGACTCCTGCTTTGCAGCCTTGTAAAGCCTGAGCAGAGGACCCCAGCTAAGGGTATGGAAACCATAGGATAATAAATGTATGCTGTCTTAAGGTGCTAAGTTTGTGATACTTTGCTATGCAGTAACAGAAATCTAACACAACCCCTTTCTCCCTCATCCCTGTTTGTTTTTTCTGTTTTCTATTTTATTTGAATTTTGGATCTCCTGGACTAGTCATCTTTTTTGGTTTTTTTTCCATCTATTTTTCTGTTCTAATTTCTGGGAAATTTCCTCAGAAGTTTTTATCTTCTAGTTCTTATAATCTCTTTTTTCATTTCTGCTTTCACACATAGACATTTTTAAAATTCCAATATCTTGTTTTGGTCTCTGAATGTTCTAATTTGTTGCAGTATCCTGTTCTTGTTTCATGGTTGACATATCTTTTGTTTTAAAACCTTTCTGAGGATATTAATGATGTTATTAATGATGTAATTTATGTTTTATTTTTGTTTTTCATGTAGAGTATGTATTTCCTCCAAGTTGCTATTATCCGTTGCTTTATTTTGGTATCTTTACTTTTCAAATGAAAGATTTCTCTCCACTGATAAAGACAATAGGTATCTGTGTGTATTTATGTGTGTGTAAGGGTGCTGAGCTGGAAGAAGGCAGTTTTACCTTATCATCCAACAGTTTTACCTTAGGGTGATCTGGCTTGGCTGTTTAGTTAAGGGGCCTAGAATGTCAGTATCTTTAAACGTTTTCCTTTTGACCTGGCCAAACCGTACAGGTAAAGATCTTCTAATCTCCTGGTTGAAAGTAAAAGTCTGTCAACTACTATTCTGGAAGGTGGGTAGAAAAAAAAGGCTAAGGTTTTTACCACTTAGCATACATATTTCTATTTATTTTCCCTGCTTTTGTATCCTATCCTCACCTTCAACCCCTACCCAGCCAAGCGACCCTGTGTCTTACCTTCCCCATAGACTAGATCTCCAAGCCCTCTGACAGGGTTGTGGGTTGGGTGGGGGAAGGAGAGAAGGGCATTGGTTGCCTAGATGCTGGGAATTGGGACTGTCATTGAAGGATCTGACTGCTTTTTAGATTTTCAGCAGATCCTTCTATATTACCCACTTCCCCATCCCTTTTCAGTCCCATTTCCAGAGACATTCAGTGCTGCCAAGCTCTGCTGTAAAATTGAGCAAGTCCACAGTTTTCCTCTTTGCTGGCTTTAGGATCTGTAGCTCAGGTCCATTAAGTTCTCTTTACCACACATTCACTTGTTTTCTAGCCTCTAGGTTGTTTGCTTGCTTATTTGTTTGTTTTGTTCTTTTCTGTTGTCTCTGTCCTTGTTGGCTTGTGCTTCCTGGTAACGTCTCTTACTCCCATTTTTGGGGTTTGGGAAGAAAGTAAAAGTAGATTTACATATACAGTTTTCCATATATACCAGTAAGTCTGTTTACATTTTGCTGGGAAAATTTTATGGTTTTGTAGGGGAAACGATATTCCAGATAATTACTCTACTGAAAAACAAACATACCAAAGACCCACCTGGCTAATCTTTTCTGGGATCTAACTGAGAAAGTACATTTGTTTTTTTTTCCCCTCAAAGCTTTGACTTATGTCAGTAAATTGATGAAACAATTTTAGAAAATACTTCTTTCCTCTGGGAAGATAAAGAACATTTATTTGTCAATAAATATATGGACTCTGAAAGAAGTAAATGCCTCTTCATTGATAATTAATTTTTCATGCTCACATAAAACCAGCAACTTCCACCTGCAGATAGATTATTTTGGAACACTGTTGCTTGAAGCTGAGGTTTCTTTCTGTTAGCGCTGCCTATATTCCATCGTTGACAGCCTAGTCCATCAAACCAGAAGAGCTTCTGACAAAGTGATGAAGAACCAACACTGCCTTTGTCTTCCATATTTTGTTTTTAGTTTTTGTTCACATAGCAGCTACCCAAAATAAAATTTAAGCCAATTTGTAGTTGTAGAAAAATGTTCATCATGTAAGGAATTTTCTCCCTAAAAATACAGTCATATGTATTTGGCAACTTTAAGCCTGAGAACATCAGCAAAAAGATGAAATCAACTGGCATTTAAAAATCTTTGTCTCAAGCAGCAGACTCTGTTCAATTCTCCCAACATCCCTAACCTTGGCAAAGACGGCCCTGCAATATTTGTTTTTATTTTAAGAACCCTTATGAAATTCACTTCCCTAAGCAAAGTGTCCCAATAGTGTACTCAAGGGATTTTCTCTAAGTCATAAATCGCCTATATCTCTGAGTAATGTCACCTCCTCAGAGAAGCCTTTCCTGCCCACCCTATTCAAAATAGTCCTTTGCCTGCAGCCTATAACTCTATCTTTCATTTTATTTATAACACTTATCTCTATCTGAAATTATGTTACTTATTATTTGCCTACCTTTAACTGTCTAAATACTCCCACCAGAGGTAAACGCCACCCAAGCAGGGGTCTTGTTTGTCTTGCTCTCCCCAGACCTCCAGTTCCTTTCAGTGGACTATGCACTTCATCAGCCCCTGCTTCCCCACAGCTGTTCATATCACTTGTTCCTTCACATCCTCCCTGCCCCATTCATATATCACCTTTTCAGAGAGACCTCTCTGACCACTATGTCTAAAGTTAGTCTCTTCTAATTACTCTCCATTTCCATCAGGGCCTACAGCTTCAAGTCATTGGAGGTGACTCCAGCTGGTTAAGCAAAAAGGAGTTTAATAAAAGGATATTTTGTGGCTCACTGAATTGTTGAGAGGACTGGAGAGCTAGGCTGGAGTTAAGCTTCCAGACCAGTGAAGTGGGTTAGAACAATCCTCCCCCAAATTGTGCCGCTTTGGAATATGGCTTACTTTAAGCTGAAGACAATTAAGGCCCAAAAGACTCAGGAAGAATTTTTTTTAACCTCCCCCTTAAGAGCCTAAAGGAATTTGGGTAGAAGGCCTGGTCCAGGAAGAGAACCAGCACCAGAGATAACTACGAAAAGTGTGGGGTAGGAGTGGTAAGCCGGGGAACCCCACACGGCCCGTTTGTTCAAAGTCCTCTCTGAGTCCCAGTGTCTCTGCACTGCCTGGCAAACAGTTATGTACCAAACATTTGCTCTTCCCATCTTCCTGTGAATTGTCTCCCTTACCTTTGAAGCCCTCAGCTTACATCTTAGCTCAGAATGGCATATAAGCCTCAATTGCCTGACTGTCAGGGAGCCTCTCATTGTCTTTTTAGGGCTCCCCTATGTATGTAATTAAATTTGTTTTTCTCCTGTCAATCTTATGTCAATTTAATTAATAGACTAGCCAAAAGAGTCTAGAAGGGTAAAGGAAAATTTTTCCTCCACTATACTAGCATCCAAAACTATGTTGAAGAGCTGATCTGATAAAGGAGTAACTCTAGCTACTAAGGGCACGTTGGCTCTTTTGTGCCATGTATTATTACCTTGTAGCCTCAGCTACTATTGCAGGAGAGAGAGAAGGGGAGGGAGGGAAGGATGAATGGGTGAGAGGAAGAGAAACTTTCCAAACTATCCTTACTTGCATCATAGCATCTGATTCAAATCCCAACATGGGTATATCTAATTAGTGCAACCCAAGTCATATGCCTGTGCTCCTAGTCTAGATATAAAGACAGATTTAAAAGCTCCTATGTGGGGAGCTAGTCTTTACCTAACATCAAAACTTACACAGTGGAGCATTCTCAAAGACTGAAGCATTGAAAAGTTTTAAGTTGTGTTCGTTATAGTCTCTATCATGTTACTTCGTATCCATCACAGCCTTATTAGAATAGGTAAACACCTGTTGCATATTTTTATTTTTATTGCACTATTTATTTTATTGTATTACTAGAATATGAGCACAAAGAGGATAGGGATTGTATTAGTTTTCTATCACTGCTGTGACAAATTACCATAGATTTACTGGCTTAAAACAAAACAAAACATTTTCTTACCATTCTGGAGATCAGAAATCTGACAGATGTCATTGTGTCAAGAAATTGCTACCAAAATTCTTAGGAGACAAAGCTTTCCTTGGTCACCCTCTTCCCTAATTTCCTCTAGATATCCATAACCTAAGGCAACCACAACTTTCTACTGTGGCATCACATTCTAGTATGCCTTCCCCAAATTATCTATTCTCTAAAATCCTCTCTCACTTATTTTTTTTCTCCCTGTTTACTGCACTAAATCCTCCCCATAAACAACAAAACACATATTGCTAATTAACATCCTTCAAGAACAAAGAATCAAGAAAACTAATTATTCATCAAAAGTAATTCATACTAAAATGTGAATGACTGGTAAGTAAATTGCTTGTATTTTGAAAGTAGAACAATTACCCCAATTAGTTTATTCAATAGGGTGGGGATTATGTCTGTTTGGTTCACTCAGAGGACTCTAGCACAGCGTTTAACAGAAAATGAGTACTCAATATTTGTTAACTGGGAAAATACCTGGAAGTGCAGCTTTGAGTAAGAAATCAATTTAGTGCCCATGCTTTTCTTTGACTGTTTACGTCCTTACTTATTTTGACAGATAGAAAAATAAGGCCAATGTTTATTGGCTGTGTTTTTGCTTCACTACTTATAGCTAAAGATTTACTTAAGCCCCATCTGTGATATTGCATAATAACAAATAGGTGGTAGGGTTGTTTGTTTTGGGCTTTGGAGTTTTTCGACTTAGAATTTCTCTTCCTTCAAAAGATGTTTTAAAATTTTCCTTCTAGAACTACTTGGGACATACCCTAATAGAAAAATAAGGCCATGAGCAGGGACTTCCTACGCAATCCTTTGTAGCACTTCACACTGACCAGACTGAATTTGGAAGGCCTTGTGTAGGACGCAGAGCATGGAAGAAGAGCCCAGGTCTCCAGTTCAGACTCCGCCAGTTGCGTGATCCCATGCAAGTCATTTAATTGCTTTGATGAATTATTTTCTCCCACTATTTCCACATCTTACCCACAAGCCTGCTCACCTGTGAGGCTTAAGATCTTCAATTAAAGTTGTACTAAATTGTTTTCGAACAAAATCAAAATGTCAACAATGATACAAATTATACAGGTTATAACTGGGTTACATTTCCAGAAGGAGAATTAAGATGCAATATATAAAATAGCAGTTACGTGGTTGCAATGAACAATGCTAGAATTTAAACCTGCTATACTTTTAAGTGAGTTCATCCATGTTCCAGGTAAAAGCTAAACACAGAAAATAGCATGGCCTCATGCTTAAGGGGAAATGCATAATCATGCCCACTGGGGAAATGGAACAATCGGGATGTAGCTCTGACAGTGATCCTGCTTACCAGGCCTCTCTTGCCCACCTTCTCCTTCCTTTTGTCATCCTCCTCTTCTGGGGGTACACCTTCACCCGCAAGGAGTATAAAAAGCTATTACAAAAAGAAAGTGGTAAAGTGATAAAGTATTGACCCAGTGGGCAAGGAAATGAAGTATATAACTGTAGAACGGTGTGTGGGAAAGTGTGAACAGACAGGAGAGGAACGAAAGAGGCACGGTGCATGCTATTAACTTGGACAGGAAGAGAAGAAAAAAATTTTTGTCATCTCACTTTTTCTCTGCCTTATTTTTTCTGGCTAGATTTGACAGCTCTGAATTCCTCAATGACTCTCTTGTCTTTATTTCATGTCTTTTTGGTTCATCTTTCTTCCCTTCTTTCCACAGTTTTCAAGCCCTATCTCAAACTCACACACACACACACACACACACACACACACACACACACACACACACACACACACAAAAAGAAGCAGCAGCAGCACAGGCCTGGGGCTTGCACGTAATTCTGCATGACTCAGGGGAGTCTCAGTTTCTCTGCACCTGGGCTTCTCTATCTGTAAAGTGGGCATAACACTACTGGTCGCAGCCACAAAACAGGAATGTGTGACTAGCAAGCGGGAGACATGCATAAAAGTTAACCTCTTCGGTGTCACCATCATGGTTTCTCCTCTCCAGTTTCTTTTCAACTTGCTAGAAGCTTTGGTGGTTGCGCACTGCCAAGGTCCCGTGCCGTTTCATCCTTAAACCACAACTCTTTTACTCAACGACCCCTGTAAAATGATTTTCTTTGTCTATGGTAGCATCCAGTTTTACTTTTTCTGCTTCTCTCTTATTTCTAGTTCAAATGAATTAATAGTTCATCAGTATCTATAATCTATTTATCTATGATTTTTAAAAACCACATAAAACCCCCTTCCCAAATAAGATTAAAATGCCAATTCTAATTCTTCCTTAAATTGGAACCATGTGACATTTTCTTTAAAATCTCTTAATCATATTTACATATAAGGGAGCTTAATTTTAATATTCTTTTATATTCACTACAGTTATCAATTTCTTTTTTGCTCTCTCTGATCTCTTTTGAAACTGTCCTTTAAAAACTCCCCTTTATAGGAATAAAGTAAGTAGGACAAATCCCCCAAACTCCTAACAATTTCTGTGGGAAATAAATTTTCTTGACCCTGTCTACACCAATTCAATACCATGAAAACTTTTCTTTCATCCCTACACCCTGACCAAAAAATAAACAAACACAAAGTTTGATTCCCACATTACATCAGGAATATAAATTTTTTTTTGTGGAATATGGAATTCTATAACACTTCCTCCCACATAGTCCATAATTTTCCTTGTTTAATTCTTTACAATTATTGTTTTAAAGAGGGCAGATTAAATTGAGCAAATGGTGACACTGGCCTGGAATTCTCTGATGCAAAATTATAGATCTCAGAGAGTCTTTTAAATATGCCTTGCCTAGTTACTATTTATCATCAAACATACCCAAATGTTTGTAGTGTGTGAATATTTTAAAACAAACCTATTATAGTATCTGAGTACAGAGTTAAGTCAATAGTTTGCAAACATCTCTTTGTCTCTTTATATGCATTTAGCTACTGATACATCTTTTTCAATGAATGAAGCTGAACTGAGCACATACAATAAAGGAAAGCAAAAATTACCAGGTTTGGACTTCACTTCACAGCCAGAAAGATTCTGTTGAGTCTGCCAGCAGGGGCTCTTGCGTATTAATACCCTACCTGGAAGAGCTGACATGTTGAAAATGAGATTAACACCTTCCTGTTTTACATTAACTAAGGCTAAAGTGTCATTTGCCTTATCAGGAGAAAAAAATTCGGTACTGAAATGATAGGGTTGCCAACATGGAATGGTTTTAAGAAAATGTTAAAATATTAAGTAGGATTTTTAAAAATTGAGATACTGGGGATTGAACCCAGGACCTCGTGCATGCTAAGCACCCTTTCTATCACTGAGCTATACCCTCCCCTCTAAGTAGGATTTGTGTGTGTGTGTGTGTGTGTGTGTGTGTGTGTGTGTGTGTGTGTGTGTGTGTGTGTGGTGGTGGTGATGGTAAGTCTTTGAAGATAAATATGTTGTGCAAATAAAAGCCAAAATAATCAGGATGAGTCAAAAGCTAAATACAAACACATGTAGCACTGCAACTCCTTTTCAGGACAATGCTAATTGACATTTGGCTCACAGTAAACAACTTGTCAGAACACTAAAAAAAAAAAAGAAAAGCAAATTAATTAATGAATAGACCATGTCGAAGAGTACTGATGCCTCGGTATTTGTTGTCAGTTCCAGACCAGCCTAGAAAGAGAAGAGCTAATATAAATGATTTATTTGTTCAGATATAAGATAGCACTTTTTAATTCCCTCACTTCACAATCCATCTAGTTATGTATTTACTAAAGATGAGTATTTAGATGAAAAATATTAAAAATTCTTATGTTGGAAAGCCTCAAAATCACTGCCAGATAAAAGTGGAAATGAGGTGTGAGAAGTGGGACAGGAGTGGTCTGATGTCCCCCTGATCCAGAGGGACCCCAAGAAGGAACTGGGTTTTTCTCAGGCTTGAAGCATCCACACTTCCTCCCCAGGTGGTAGAGCCCTCCTGCTGTGCCAGACACCCTCCTGGGAGTGGCACGGGGTCCAGAAAGGAGGACAGAAGTTCCTCATCCTCCGCCTCATGGTCTACTTGTGCAGACATACGTCAAAAACAGCTGGATTTCAAAACAGACTCCAAGCAGCGCAGAGGCATAAATACCAACAACCGTGCCAGGAGGGAGGGAGAGAAATTCTACCGGAAGGGTTTGGGACAGTTGCCAGGAGGAGATTTGACTGTGAGCTGGTTCCTGCAGAATGGGTAGGATTTTAAGAGGCAGGAAGGGAAAATGGTGGAGAGGGCTTTCTCGGAAGAGTGGACCAATTCATTATATTTTGACACCACGATCACATAGAGCATTATGGTTAAATCGACACCTAAAATAGATCAGTGGAAAATGTGTTGTTACAGAAAGTACTGTCAGCAATCCACTTAAAAACAAACTATCTACACATGTACACTGAATATACAAATGGTAAGAAAGGGGAAAATGAGACTGTATTCTGCTTGCTAAATGTCTACTATTCAAGTCTCAGGAATACAACATCCCCATAGCTATTGTTTCTATTCATTTCAGAGCTTCTAATTGCTGCTATATTACGGGGTCTCCACGAGAAGGAAGGATGGGGGGCAGGGAATAAAAATGCAAGAGAGTTTCAGGAATGCCAACAATGTGAAGTTGGAGTCCCACTCTAAGTACTGTCATTCATTGTTCCAAAGGTGACACTGGTTCTTGTGTTCAAAGGGAGCTGGGGGAGGACAAGCAGTTTTAAGGTAGCACAAAGGAAGGCAACTTAATGCCTCCCTAAGGGGAAGCCGCAGAGGGCTGTGCTGGTGGAGAGAAGGATAATAGCAATAATAACAGTAAAGGGGGAAAGAGCAGGGGTGGGGTGGGGGTGGGAAGGAGTCCTGATAACTTGGGATGAAGAGGGAGGAAGAGGTGGAGGTAACCTTTGCAGGTGTTGGAGGAAGATTTGTAAGTAATGCAAACGCAGAGGCGACGGAAGCTGTGAGGCAAGATGCAGGAACACAATCAGGGAGCTCCCAGGAATAATGGAGAGCACACGTTGCATCACCAGGATCACTGAGATCCGAATCCTCTGGGGAAGTCATGTCTTTTTTTTGTACAAAATGTTTTGAAGCTGAGCTTGGGGGTGGAGTGAAAGAGGAGGGGAAAATCACCGGGAAAAATTAAGCAGTCTGAAAGGAGTGTAAGATTATGAAGATAAATGTTTACCTCTCCGCTGCATTGTATCTCTTGAAATGAAACTGTTTTTGAATACTGCTGCATCCGTACAGCAAGAATGTGGGCATTGTGAACAAATTGACTGTCTCAGATGATGTGACACATTTTGATTTCTGCTTAGGAAAATATCTGTTAATCCTATTAGAAGGAGAAGGAGAGGGTCCTGAGCGGGAATGTATGAGATCGAATCACTTCACCATCTTGATCGCACTCTCCCAATGCCAAGGTCTTAAAGTCCCAGCGATTTCCACAAGAGCCGATGCCTCATCCCTGCCCTGCTTGGCATCACATCAAAACCTCTTTTCCATCTCCCCTATCGCTGCCATGGCACTGGCTAAAATCAAGACAAGACTGGATGGCTGCCCTTTCCCTGGCAAACTAAAGCAGAAAAGGGATCTTATTTTACGCTTTCTCTCCATGTAATTTTCCTTCTTTTCTTCCAACCTTCCTCCTAGTCCCCTTTGCTTCCTTCTCCCTCCCACCCTCTCTTTCTTCTTTAGGCAGTTTGCTGTTTGCTAATATCCAAGTCCAGACCATTCTTTGTGTTTGGCAAAGGAAGCAGTTTTATTGTTTGGTAACTCCAGGGGGGATATGGTGTCTATGATGTTGTCTAGGCCGAGCCTCCCCCAGGAAGGTTAACTACCTCTGGCCTCCTCTCCAAGGGGGAAGGATGGCGACCGCACACATCAGCACCAGCCATCCTCTTCTGCGAGAAAGCAGACCCGTCCCTGCCCAGAAGGACCTTTGCTTCCCTCAATGGCGGATCTCAGTGCCACCATGCCACTTATGGGGACCCGTCATCTGGGATCCAGATCTACAGAGTACAAATTAGGAGTAGGGGAAACAGAAGACATTCATCCCCAACTACTTTCTGGAAAAGGTTCTTTTTGGAGCAACACCCAAGTCTGATCAAAGGGTCTGTTCAACTGTCTCAAGAGCCCACGCTGGAGCCCAGCATGTAGTGAAAAATATGCACTCACAGTCCTTGAAAATTGTATTCATTAAACTCTACCTACAGGTCCTCACCCAGAATCTGCTCTATGCCAAAGCAGCATGTTGCTGTTAATCCTCCTTTATAGATTAGGCAGTAAAATAAAGAGGGTGGGGCTGAAATGCAGGGGACGTCTGCACACGTGTTTGGAAAAGAAGAAAAGGAAAAGCACAGGGATTTCTTGTTCTCTCCTTCATGTTCCGAGTTGCCAGGGTTGTCCAGACACCACTGAGAGATGCAGGGCTTTTTCGCATTCACAGTATTTTCAATTCCACAGGGTAAGTGCTACATGGAAAATGGGAATTTAGAGACAGATCAAATAAATGCCTTTCCAACTGTGGCACATTGCTATTTCCGGATCCCTCCTCTTCCCTTCTTTGTATGCTAAGGGGGAAATAGTGATATTCACACTGACATTACTGAGCACCTACTATGTGCCAAGCACTGTGGCGAGCGCACTATACACGCTGTCTCAGTTCCTTCTTCCAGGATCCCTACAGGTACTTGTGCCACTACCACTCTGCAGAGGACAGGAAGGTTGTAGGAAAGTGAAATGAGTTGAACAGGTAAGTGGCAAAGCTGGGATTTGAACCCCAAGCTGCCCAACATCTTGCTCTTAACGTCTGTGCTATTACACCATTTCTAAATAGTCCCTGTAAAAATACATTCTGTGGTTTTTCATTTAAGATTTTGGTGACTGTGCCTTAATAATAATTCTGTTATTATCTTAATCTTTACAATTTTCTGCAATCAAATGGTAGGGTTCCTTGAAGGCGGGGACTGTGCCTTCCTCACCTTTGCATCCCCGGCAGCCCTTAAAACAAAGTATCTTGCACAGAATAGGAGTCAAAGAATTATTTGTTGAAATGTGCTTTACATTATCTCTGTATCTAAATAAAGCCCATCTAAACAAGTCCATTTCCCAAACACCAGGGTTTTCCTCTTCTTTGTAGTCATCCTCTTCTTCCTGTTTTGTTTTCAAAAGGTTGATTTTGAACTGGAGGGGACATTGCAGTTGTCTTGTCACTTAGCGTGATTTGAAAGTGAGAGTCTGTGTAGTGCTTTCGCCTGCCCTCAGCAATCAGGCCTCACACTCGCAAGGCTCTGATTGTAGGAGTCGCCTTATTTGCATTGATGAGGATGAGCCAGCTGCTAGAGGACACACTGCACCTGACACAATCACCGAGTTCAGGATTAGTGCAGGGAATCAGGAATCCACTGTGCTGCGTGGCAATCTCAGCCCTACATTAGAGTCACTCATGCAAAATGACCCAAATTTGCAATGAGCACAATTAGCAATCCAAAGATGCATGTTAATTTGGGGGCTGGAGATTTTCCTACATTTCCCTAAATTAATAATAATAGACGCTTTCCTAGACGAGTCTGGGCATGAAAATAATTCAGCGGGTTTCTGAGTTTGTAAAACATGGGTGAACCCCAGAAAGTGTGGATTTCTTTGGGTAACTAGCCAGCCCCTCTCCCCCAGACATACACCCGAGGTATTAAGTTGGGCATCAAATATGGTGAGGGCTTTGTGGTGTCATGCTCCTTTTTCAATCAGTTGAAAACAGCTATTTACAAAGCTAAAAATAAAAATAAAAATAACCCAATAGCTATAATACATGGAAGAGGAAAATTTAAGCTTTAAAAAAGGGATTTGATATCTTCTATCCTGTATTAATATTTCTGAGGCTATGTTTGGGTCACACATCACCACAGATACACCCAGTGATTTCAGGATTTCCTAAAAGTGCAAGAGATTATGTTGAATTTTTATTAAACAGAGTTTATAGATCAAATGGAACATTCTTAAGCCCTAGGCTGTGTTTCCATGTGTCTGCAGTCTATAGGTATTGAAATGCTCACCTATACTTTAGGAAAAAAAAAAAAAAACAACATTTTGCAAAAATTGAATAAATGATCATTCGAAGCAAAAGCATGCAGTTCAAAAGCTAAACCTCCCATTGGAGAACAGAAAATTTAATGAGCTTTTAATGGAATGCAATGCTCAGAGTAGTAAATTATTTGTTAGTTGACGATGCAATCAGCATGCTGATTAAGGTTGCTTGGTTTTTTACTAAACATTAACTGAATGAAAACGGGTAGTCCTTGTTCTGCTTGGGGGGCTTTAAGGAAGCAAATGGACTTTCAGAACAGAGATTGTCAATAAAGGTGAGTGCACTCCAGGTGTCATTTGAATATGATGATAAAATACTTCTGATAAATATTTAAAAGCATTTTAAATCCACAATGTTCGCCTAGTGTATTGTGGACTCTGTTTAAAGAAACAGTGGGCCTTAGCAGGCCTACCAACAATCCCTCTCTCTCTCTAGAAAGAAATATCTAGATCTGCTTTCTTTTATTGCAAAAGAGAAAAAGGCGGGGAGGTATGCTTTGAAAATATAAGCCAGCATGAACTCTGGGACCAGGAACTGTTTGGGAGTTTGGAATATAAGCCTAAGAAAAGACAAAAAAGGACAGAAATCAAAACAAAGGAAAATATTCTGCAAGCAAATAAAGGGAGTGACATCTGTTTTTCCGGCTAGATTAAGATAAAAATTTAATTAAGTAGTTTTGACATTTTGATGTTTTAAAATAATTGCTATTCGAATACGTATTTTTTTAAATTTATAAATGATGGCATTCTGAGAACAAGAAGTATTGTGATATCGGAGTTAAATTCTGTTTAATTTAGGAGGTCTGAAAGGAGAGTAAAAGAAAAAAAAGCAAAATTGAAATAAATTAAGTAATGCTGATTTTTGCTATTTGTTAATACAGAATTTATAAGGTATATCATTCAGCATCTATTAATCAATATGTACATTAGTCATAAATTATTATTTCTGAGAGAGATTTTGTTACTAAAGCTTTTTTAAATTGCTAGATTTATTTTTTTCCCTCAAAAAGACAGAATTTTGTTTGTTTGTTTTTCTCCCTACCAATTGAAGAATTACGGGTTTGTAGGTTAATTTTCTTTGAACAAAGTTCTTCTTCTATAAATCCTAATTAGTTTCATCATCGGTGATTCTCTGGCAATGATCAGGTACCCTTAAAATCCGATAAATAACTACCTCTCACTTTTAACTATTCCTGTTTATGACCCAAGAGGTTAAAAGCCTTTGACTGGCATTTGACTTCTGACCTCATATAAATGTTATCTTATCAGTTCCTGCTTGTTAACTTGTATTGAGTGCTTGTCCCTGATGGCTTTTAGATAAAGGGTTGTGGGGTTTTTTTCTTTTTTTTCTTTTTAATATATTTCCTATAGGAGCTAAACCATTTGCTTTGTTCTATGCTTAGTGCACGCCAGTCTACACAGTAACCTGCTATGAATCAGTTTAAAGCCCCAAATATACTTTTATTTATTCTCCACATTATTTTAGTTTAGCCTTATGGGTGGGATTTTATGATTGAGAATAGATATTTATTATAATTAATAGCAGTAATTACTAGAGCTCTTAATCCTTTCACATGTTAGCCAGGAAGCTGGTTAACATGGTATGCTCTTTTTTTTTTTTTAAATGCAAAAAATAAAAAACAATTTTAGCTTTGCCTTTTGCACCAGCATGAGATGAGTTAGAGAGATAATTTATGGAAATCTTGTCTCCCCAGACTTCAGAAGTCCGCCTAATGAGAGAGTCATCAGTAAGATATATCTTTTTTAAAAAATTGAATCCAGACCATGAACAGTGCATTTCTGAACCTTTGGGGAGGAAGGTGGCGGCCTGGCGCTCTCCTTTGCCCTTCTGTCCTAAGAATTAAGAAGGATTTCAGCCTTTTATTCCATTTGCAGCTGTGTGTGTTGTTCACACATTAAAGTGTGGATGTGTGTGAGTCCAGCCACTATGTACAAATCTAAATACATTTGAATGTTTGCATTTTAATCTCTCCATACCTCGATGGCATCACGAGAGCATTCTAGGCAGATGTTGGTGCCTCTGAGACTGCCTCATTTACAAATGACCTACAGTGTGATTTCTAAACAAAGTAGTACATTAATGTCTATGCGGAAAACAGGCAGTGAGGAGGGGGAAGAAGGAAGAGGCAGCCATCTTGGAGGCATTTTGCCTTTTAGCCTCCTTCTTTCTCCTCCCGAGGCTCGACTGTTAGAATATTATCTTTATTTTTAATTGGCCCTCCACATCATGCAGGAGGCAGAGACAAGAGACCTTTGTATCCGTGTTTGGAGTAGAAAAAAGTTGTAACCTCTTTGGACTTTAAATAATAACTGCGACTACAGACAAACTACGCCTATTATTCTCTATCCTTCTAAATAAATATACATATAAATGAAGCATATGCCACAGCTTGTAAGAGACCTGTACCAAACCTATTAAGGGAAACAAATGTCTATTTGGACCATTCATTTACCACTATCTAAAGAATTAATATGTCAGGAAAGTTATCTGCCCTCCCTCCTCCCCCATCCTTTCTTTCCTCCCCAAACACACACTCACATGCACACACACAAACCCACACATTCAGACACCACCCCCCCGCAGAAATGGCAACCCTAGAAACTTGTTTTTTTTTTTGTTTTTTTTTTTTGAAACAGGAATTCCCTTTCTCTTGGCTCTGAAGTATTTAAGAAAGAAGAAAAAGGACTGGCTTTTATTTTTTTAATTTAATTTTAGTTTTCCTGTGTGTGGAGAGCTGCTCCGGCTCTGCCATGTCCCCACACTGCTTTCATCACGCTCATACTCTGGCAGCACACAGGTTTAACGCAATTTGTCCTAACTTTTCATTTCAACCACTGCTTTTCTCAAAGTGGCCAGAGTTTAAAGACTCAAAGCAAAAGGAAAAGAAATACCCCGGCAGGGGGAAAAACAAACCAGCCCCCAAACTGGTGCGGGTATTCACAGCATTGACACATTCTCCAATGTTTTCTCTGTAGTTTTAACACAAAAGCGCTTTCTTCCCTGTTTTGATGTGTTAAAGACGGGAAAGAGAGAGGACACTTGGAAGTGGTAAAATAAGTATTTGGGAGCCCAGGGAAGGTGTCTCTCCTTTCAGTGTCCAGCATGTGTCAATAACCTGTAGATACTTACAATTTAATATTAATTAAATCTTTAAAAAATGGAAAGGGAATGAGAAGTTAAATTTAAGCAAGTTGTGTTGCATCCGTTGAACTTTTAGCTACCAATGTTCCTTAATTTTTGTGTAATTAGATGTGCAAACGAAGCTAATCGTTCTGCTATATCTGAAATAAGGGTAACCAAGGATCCTAAGTCCCTCTGAAAAGGGTGTGAGTGGATCAATAATGAATTATTGTCTAATTCTGGTATTTGACAGCAGAAATTACAAACTTTTACTCCTTTAGTGGAAGTAATCTAAACTAATTTTTCGAGCCAATATTATTTGCAGATTGTTTGGCTGAGCGAAACAAATGAGGTTTTGAAAGACAAATGACGATCTGATTCCTCAACACTCTCCTATGCTGATAGCTAAATTCTCTGACTGAATCCCCGAGTCCTTTACCATTGTACAGTGTATCCTGGCTTAAAAAAACAAAAACAAAAATGACTTAAGCAAGTAAGCTAGATGATATCAAAACTGATACAAATTATAGCAGCATTCTTATTTATATTTAATTAATGTTTTAATATATAGTCGTCAGTCTTAGTATACCTAAGGCAGAAAAAAGTGTTTACTTAAGTCAGTCTCTATAGCATCAAAATGAGCTCCCCGACCATTTCTGATGCACTGTTTTTAAACCACTGTAGTCAGTAACACTTTTAATCGGTGTAGTGAGAGGAGGAAGATTCAGGGTAAGCAAGGCCCCTCTTTTTCTGTATAGCTGTATCATCGAGCTTCATAAAGTTACCCAAGGGCGGCGTATTGAAATGCATCGCTTCTATATGCTTATATGTTTATAAACTTACCCTAAGAATATACTAAGAAATTTAGGCCATCTGATTTTTTTTCCACTCCATGCCAAAAATCAAACCTGCTCTGTTTGGAAAAAGCAGATTTCTGCGATATGTGGACCTTTTTGTATTTCAGTAAAGAAGGTGAGAACATGGTGTTAGAAATATCAAAATGTCTAGGATCCAAGTTATTACTGTAAAGGTTTCAGCCCTTCTTTTGGTGAAGATGGATACAGATGGATTTCTAATTTCCTTTGGCCTGTCTTCTCTTTTTCATGTATTCTTTATTTGTATAAATTAGCTTTGTCCTTTCTTACTAGAATGTTTAATTGGGGCACACTCTCCCAGATAGATTCTCATTCTCACTCTCCCCAGTTTGTCTGGGTTTTAGGATGGGGAAATGGTTTTCCTTACTTTAAAAGCTTTGTCATTCAGACTCAAAGAGCCAGGACCTTTTTCCTATCCATCTGGACGTGCTCGAAGGTCACATCCAAGATCATAAGCCGTGTTTGTATCCTTCTTATGGGCAAATGATAAAATAATTTCCACAGGCATCTGATACGAGGGGCAGGGCCTGGACACACACCTTGCCCTCTTCCCCTTGGCCTCTTCTGCCCTGAAGAATGAATACATCCATCTCCAAAGTTGATGTTTCGAAGTGACCAGTCAGATGCTAGCAGGTCAGCTGGCTGTCCTCTTGGACAGAGGGTTCATAAATCAGAGAAATGTTGGTGTGGTTGAAAGAAGAAGGTAGTCTAGCCTGAGGGAAGCCACGTAAATCTCTCCCGGAGCATTGTTCCCGGTAGGGAGTGGGGGTGAGAGTTAGGGTAGCTCCTGGGGCCTCGGCTGTTATTAATGCCCCGGCCCTCCTGCAGCGGGTGCTAACTTGTTGTGCATGAGAGCTGCCACCACCCTTCCCAAACATCGGGCCGCTTGGAAAAGTCAAGCACTGCTGAGCCCTGATTTTCATTTAATAGTCAAAACCAAGATGCATTTGGGCTATGATGATAGGACAGCTCCCTTGAAAAGATTATTTGAACTACAAAGGCATTCATTTAGGGCTAGCGATGTTGCAAAAGGGCCTGCTAGAAATTAGCAGCCTGTCCTGGTATTTGGAGAGCAAGAGTGACAACTTATTGGAAGTTCTCAAGGAATCATTTATATTTCACACTCCACTAGGCAGCTGATTTGAGATTGTCTGTTAGCATAACAAAGGCTCTGAGCCTGTGAACTTCAGAAACCTTTCGACCTCTTAGCTGCTGGCATGAATAGCCCCCAGTCCTGCCTATAGAGATCTCCCAAAGCTCCCCTGTTCGTGGCTAAATTGTTAATCAGGGTAATTTAATATAGTTTTCAATATGCCTCATCTCTTATTGGGAAAGGTATTCACAGCTCCCCTACCCCTGAAAAAAAAAAGTTCTTTTATTCAAGTGTGAGAGGGGCAGCTGCAGACAGACCTCCATCCTTTGCTGCTCCCCCCAAACCCCCTCAGTAGCAGCAGTAACGTTCTGAGCTGCAACCATAGCGAAGGACCAGAAAAAGAGACTCGAACGACGATTCCTTTGCATGCAATCCAACCTGAACCTGAAATGCCGGTCTGTTGATGCTGGGAACCGACAAAACAAAAACCCAGGCTCAGCCATAACTGGAGCTCAGCGCCTACACACACACACACACACACACACACACACACACACGCCACACCCCCTTCTCCACCCTCTCTTTCCCCCTACCCTTCTCCTCCCTCCTCATCTCCCCACTAAGCTCCTCTTGTGGCTCCCGACAAGACAAAACGCACCAGACCCCAAGGCCTGGTAATTTTCATCTCTCTCCCTCTTTGGAGGCGGCCCACACGGTCCTGCACGCTCCTTCACACGGTCACCCTCAGCCTGGAGCCCGCATCCTCTCCCGGTGTCACAGCCACTCGCTCTCACCCGCTCCCTCGCACACTAGCAATTCACATGCACATTAGTTAGCTGCAAAGAGCCAGAGAACAAATATATTCATTTTAATCCAGTTAAGACCTAAGAGGTCTCATAGGATAGTCTTCAGTAGTTTGCAAACCAAGTATAAAACTCAGATTTTGCTACACTGTTTCATCTCAAAGAGGCCTGCAGCGTGTCTTTCTTTCCCTTTCTACCAGTACATATTGTAAAAAAATAAAATAAAATAAAGCAAATAAAAAACAATCACAAGCAAAGCAACCAGCTTCAGGCAGACACTGCTCAAATATCATTTGTTGTCTTTTTTAATGACTGTGGTTCTTGTAACCATATGCAAAGTCAGAACAATTTCAGACAAAGAAGGAAAAGATATAAAATCACTTTTTTAAAATTACAAATGTAAGGACACAATCTCTTGATCTTATTTTTCCACGTGAGAATTTTTAGACATTTATAATCCTTAATCTTTCGTTTACACGTGAGAATTTTAAGACATCCGTAAAATGTATCTGAGTATTTCCTGATCGTTTTGGTGGTGATTTTCTGTGCAATTGTGCTGTCTTTGTGTGAGTTGAGGCCCTATGTCTCGCTACTTCCTGGAACAGCCATTTCTTGTGTGCCCCGTTTGGTTGGTGGGCTTGTCTCAGTCTCCTGGAGTTGGAAGCAGCCAGGAGCTAGTGCCTGAAGTATTTTCTTTGAATTTGTTCTAGTTAGAGTGGTCCCTGGTGGGGGTGGGGAGACTTTCTTCACTCACTTGGGATCCTAATCCAGCATCTCAAAATAGCTGAGATGGGAAACAAATTTCTGATTACAGGATCAGGGAAAGGATTATCAGCCTCCAAAATAGGAAGCACAAGTATAGAACCACAATTAATAAAGCAAAACAAAACAAACAGCCCAAGCTATTTCACAAGATCCTTTTTCTTGGGGTTAAAAGAAAAAAAGATTTAAAAATAGACTTCCTGGTCAATTTTAATATCTAAACAAGACCCAGGAGTGATACATTAGAACATAAAATAAGTATATCTGGCTATTATATGGCAGCCCTGAAATCTGCATTTTCCTTAAAAGAAGGATTCTGACAGCTTTAATTTCGATGTTGTGAAAGTTTTTAGATTATAAGCATTTTTGTCAATAATCTGTGCATTATTCAGTTTAATGATGAGCTTTTTCATTTATTTTATTCTATCAGTAGTGATTTTCATTTTCTTGATGTCATAAACCAGAATATTTTTTAAAACATTAATTGATAATTACTACAAATCGCTGGATAAATATTTCTGGTTTCCTTTTTTTAAAAGCCAAATATTTAATAATAATTCTTTATAAACAGAAATTAAACTTTCAAAAGCTGTTTAAAGAGAAAAAAAACAACTACAGCTTTTAGACCCAAGAAAGAAAAAATACACAATTTGCATTTTCTTCAGTGCTTTTGTTTAACATTTTTTTCATTAGCTTTTACTTCATTAGAATTTATGATCCATGTCCATCATTACACTTTCACATCTCTGATTTCTGTTAAATTTTCTAACAGAGGTTAATAATATAAAGGGGTAAAAAGGCCTATTTGCTTTCTTCTAAAGTGCTCAATATTTCAAGGTTATTTGTATTTGCATTAAAAATTTTTCCAAGTTCTAATTTGAATTATTAAAATTTGCTGGAAACTAATTCTATGTGGAGTTTGGAAGTAATAGGAGGATTTTTTAAAAGGAATTAAATAACATAGTTTTGCTAAATTATAACATTTTCTTAAGGCTGGGCCATCTAACAACCCTCTCTAACATGGCACAGTTTGGGTTTCATATTTATGGAAGAAATAGGGTTGGGGGGAGAAGGATGTATATTTGGAATGGTGTTTGACAGGGGGAATGAACGCAGACACCAGAACAATTATATTACAATCCCATTGGGAATGCCAGCACCAAATTTAGCCAGACTGATGGGGTACTGTCTAGACGGTCCCTTTTGTGTATCAGCTGTTTTTTCCCTGCTTTATTGCACTGCCTGAATGTGTGAGTTGAACATGCATATGGATCCCAAACATAGCCATTCCTGCAACCATACATTGTTGTTAAATTTCCTCTCATTTGGCTGAGAATCAAGGGTTTTGTATTCCTACTGTATTCCCTTTACAACATTTTATAATTAGAATGCAGCTTCCAGAATTTGAGGTTTAACAAAGGTCATAAGACACAGTAAAAGTGCCCAGGCTGTATTTTTATATGAAGAAAAAAAAAAGTGCTAGGTAAACATTTCTGTCTTCTCAAACATGTCCACCTCTTTTCCACAGAAGTTAAAAAAAAAAAAAAAGCCAGAAAGAAAAGAAATAAAACAATGAGAGGAAAGAGGCATAGTACATGTAAATTACCACCTTTCCTTTTGAAAAGGGCAAAAGATAGAAAGAGAGAATATTTATTAAATGTTTACAGTGTAATTAATGGCAGTGTGTGTGGTTTTCCTTTTTTTTTTTTTTTTTTCTTTCCCTCTCTTTATTTGGTAAATCAAATAGAGTTCAGTAATCAGGGTTCTTGTGAGGTCTTAGAAATAGACGCCCAAACTCTTTTAAATACGTGTTTACAAGATTGCTGGACTGTTATTGGGCAGATAGGAAATCCCAGAGACATTTCACATCTGGGCAACTGTCAGGATTTTGTTTTGTTTGTCAAGATAGTGCAGGAAGACTAGGACTTACTTGTATGTGATTACAGTATATCCACACAAAACGTTCATTGTTCTAAGGACCAGAAATGCACCCCGAAATAGGATGCACACTCCACGGGTGATAGGTACTAAGGTTGATGCCTTTGCTAACAACCCAAAGTTTGAAAGGAGCACATATTGTTCCAATTAGAAAGTGAGAAATAGAAAGATGCGTTAATGCTAATGAAAGTAGGTATCAGATCTACCTTTTTCTATAAAAGGTTTATCAACAATTTTTGTCATCAAGAATGGAAAGGTATAAGAAATTGGAATTCCACAAAATGTAAGACATCATAAATAAAGTTCTTGCCCTGTGGTAAGAGCCCAAATGAATCCACTGTTTCAGGAAAGAGAATCCCATGTTTCACAGCACATTAATAACTTTTATTAATAGGTATACACACAACCTATGTGAAGCAGGAATACTACTTTCCATTTGCTGAAATTTTTTTGCCTTAATAAAAAGGAAGATGGTAAAATATTTTTTGCCCTCAAGGAAAAAAAACTAAAGTTATAGTGATAGAAAAAAACATTTTTAATAGTTATGTGGTTTCAGGAATGAAATTTTGTCAGTGACTAAATAATGGATTTTTAAAATAATAATTTTCCATGCTTTACCACTGGAATTCAGTAACTACCACTCCCTATGGACAATGAAGATTTCACCCATCTTTTGAGGACTACCCGTTTTCATTCAGTTAATGTTTAGAAGGCTGGAGGAAAGAGAAAGTAAATTTTGTTCCCAATTTTAGGATAAGATTAGAAGCGATATATTTTTTTGGCTTGAAACATCGGATCACATTTCAACAACTATAAGACATGATGAGGGACATAGAGTTGGGGAAATTTCCTGGTTGGAAGAGGGTATGAGACGTGAACAACTGACGTTAAACATGACGACCTTGAGTAGGCACTTGTAGGCATTGATGTTAAAAACCTCTGAGATATAACTTTGGTATGATTGAGAAAAAATTCAGCCAAAGGCAGGTTCAGAGAGCAAGAGAAACCAAGACTGAGAAATAAGAAAGCAAGAGAAAGATGGTGGGGAGGGGGGTGCGGCGAGTGATGGTTGGGGGTGGGTGGCACGCAGGAGTGGTGAGTAAGAAAGAGCGAGCGAGCAGAGAATGAATATTCTCAGCATTGTTTTAATCTAAAACAGAGATGCTTCCAGGAGAATGAATTTCAATGGAGCTGAGCCAAAAATAATTATAGAGATTTTCTTGTTTTGTTTTGTGAATGAAGAGCATCTCTTTTCTCTGGAGATGTGAGAGTGAGAAAGGACCAGAGCCAAGAGATTGAACTGATGCCCCTCTGCCCCTTTACTTCCACACAGCACAGGAGCGGACCTTTCTTTCTTCCCTTTTCCAAAAGCTATTGGCACCGAATTGTGCTAGGCAGAGAGGGAAATGGCAGCAGCCCTCAAACCTAGCTGGATCTTCTATTCTAACAATAGCCTGTTTACTTTGATAAGGCTGAAGTATTGAAATTGGATGCAAGATGGGGGTGGGGGAGGGGGCAGGGATACATATTTTAGGTTCTAGAGATAAAATTGAGCTATTTACAATGAAGAATATTCCCCTATCTGAGGTACTTGAAACTTCCTTTGGGGTTTGTTTTACCAATTACATTTGTTGCCTTGTTTATCATCATCAATAGCAGGAAATAAAATATTCTCTCAATTTTGCTCCATTTTCTCTGTGATGTAAAATCTTTATCTTGGAACCTTTTTTACAGGGGAAAAAACTGTCATTTGTTAAAGTAGCTTAAGCTATGACTGGATTTTTGTGAAAGCAATATAATATATTCCTCATGAAAGCAGAAATAAAAAGCTTTATACTACTTTGAAATATACAGGATTGGGGGAGAAACCCACTAACATTAAATAACTTTGGGGAGGAAGTAATCACAAACAATTCAGAATTATACCTGAAGACTATTAATTTTCTTAAATTAAATTGACTTACATACAATTCACACTGTTAAGTACTGTCTGAACCTGAATATTCTCTCCAAATCCCATATTTTAGGTGCTGTGCCGTGTTAAAAACCCTGTTGTCATTTTTATCATTCATAGACAGTTGTTAATTCTACAGGTAGGTGGAAGGTGTTTTATTTTTGTATTACCTGATTTTTTTAAAAAACAAGGTATTTCAGAAACCTAAGAACCAGTTCTTTTCCTCTACATCACATTTCACGACTTTTTTTTTTCACAAAAGTGAAAATTAACTTTTGTTTTTATAAATATTTGACCTACTAAGTTTAACAATTTAGTTCCCTAGTAGAAGAACAGCATGGAGTTGTAATCTTAATGGGCTAACGCCAAAATGACCTTGGTACATATTTAAAACAAGACTACTATGTTAATTTAGTAGCCAAGATTTTCTATTGGCTTAAGCATAGACATCTCAGAATGTAGCAAAAATAGATATAATTTCCTTTAAAATCTTTACATATTTAAAAATTTTCCTGTTTCTCTGTCAAAAAACTATTGAAACATATAGTAGTTGGCAATAGTTATATGATTCTATTATCTAGTTAAGTTTTTAAAAAATTTCTTAAAGATGGAAAATGTCTTCATGTACATGGGACTTTATTTAGGGATTTTCAAAAAATGTTTTAAATGTCACTGTGAATATACTGTGTAAATCTATGAATATGAGCTTTATGAATCCACATTTAATTTAATTAATCATATTGATTCACTTGACATTTTTCTCTGCCTGAATCTCCCCTCCCCTCCTTTTCCATCTATTAAAAGCAGTTCATTCATAGTGGTAGACTAATTTTTGAAGCAGATTTTACAAAATAAAGCCGACAATGGTTTTAGAAGAACTTCTAAAAGCATTCAACTTAAATATTCATTTTAACCACTTCTAACAATATCTAAGAATTCAAAGTACTTAATCACACTAATCTTAACATTATATTTAAAACCCAATCCCCCAATGAGAGATCAACTTTTAAAAGAGCAATTGTTAACATTAAATAATCAGAATAATCACTAATATACTCTAAGCTAAAATAAGAGTATGAGATTAGCAACAAATATTTGTTTTCCCAAGTGTTAAAAGAAAACTCTACAGCTTTTAAAATAAAATAATATGCAAAACAAGAAAATATTTAGTAATATTTAATGTCTATTAGGAACCCAATACATGCAATTTGAGAATTTACAGTTATACTGTATTGTTAAAGTTGTTGAGAGAAACTATTAGTCTACTAAAACATTTAAAATATGGTATGCAGTAATTTATTATTAACAGCAGTGAAATATATCACACTAACTTGTGTATTTACTATCAAACTCTAGAACAGATTAAGAAATGAGATAGATTTACAATTGGTAAGTGCCCCAAAGATATCAGCAGTAATAAATACACTAAAATGAATATTGAGCCCTTGTTAAGTGCACCAAGGTTTCTATATTTTATGTAGATATATGTATACAGATATGCTAAATGTAGATTCATTTGTCATTTGTTTGTATTGGTCATCATATTAGAAAGTGGATTTTTAAGGGTTCTACCCTGACCAATTCTTTTCTAGCCCCAAATTACTAAACCAATTTCAGAGCTTTGCTCAGAAAAGTTACATTTCACTTGAACCCAACTATAGAAATTGGAAGTCTTGTTTGTTTATTCTTTTCATTTTTAGTGGTGTAGAGTCCAGTTTGCAACTGTGGGGCTGGGGGCTGGGGACAGGGGACGAAGCAGCGAGAAGAAATTGAAAGGATTAGGGTGGAAACTTCCTCAAGCTTCACAGGCTTGTTTGCCGGCCACAGATGCCATTACAGAGTGTGGATAAGATCTGTTTAATAAAACAAAGACTTTAAAAAGAGCCTCCACACTCCTGAAAATTCAGAGGCAAAGCTGAGCCTCTCTCTTTAGCCCAGATACTTGACTAGGTTGGCCCAGGGATCCTGGCTAAAGATAGTTTCATCCAGCTCACATGCTTGGGTTTTGTCACTTCATGTCAGAACCTCCACATTACTTAAATAAAGTTTTAAAATGTATTAAACAGAAATGCTGATATAAGCCTAAATGTAGCTGTACTTGCTGTTTCTGCTCTAAGTTCATTCTTGGTGGTGGATTTAGTTAAAAGGCCCAGAACAGCCATGCTTAACAGTAAGGAAGCAAAATCCTCTTGGCTTCAATGGGGGATAGGTACATGTAAGAGCAGAGGGAACTCACTGTAGATATTTGAGATAAATACCTTCTCCAGAAATGTCCACATTTCACAGATGCCGTATATAATGTAAAGAAAATATGCTGCATTACAAATAAAGCCCTATTGCCTTTTTCTCCTTGGGCTAAATGCTATTTTGTACATCTTAGACACAGAGGCTATGCAGTAGCATTTATGATAGTAATAGCTGACTCCAAATAAGACCTGCCAGTGATCCTTAAGTGTCCACTGAATCATAATCAAGAACAACCTGGTAAGCATTAAATGACAAAAAAAGGTGTTTTTGCTAAAATATTAAATGAATTGATAATAGAGAAAATGGTCACTTTGACAGAAAATCAACTGAAAATGGCAATAATTATACATGCCTTGTATATGAGCATTGTGTATTACATCCAGTGTGCAGTGTGCTATTACTTTAAAAAAATAAAATAAAAAGTATGGTACCTCTTCTGGATGATATAGCTGCATTAGGAAGTTTTGTAGAATGGTTTATTTTTCCAGAGCACAACATTTAGCCTTTCCACGTGCTTTTTTGGTAGAATTTCTCCTCCTAGTTAAAAACTGGTTTTCAGCACATAACTGCATAATTATTTCTCTGCAACTAGCGATAATTACTTGTTTTGTGTATCTCTACTAGAGTGATTCAGTGTTTGCTGTTCTACCTCATAAAATGCATCTGTATTAGAGGCATGTGAAAAGGAGTATTGACCTTATATAATATATTGCTATATTGGTAGGGGCACATAGCCCTAATTCTTTGTAAAAGGCACAAAAGTCTATGTTGCTTTGAGTTTTCCTTTTTGAATGCTATGTGAGTTTTCTGACTAAAGCACAAAACTGGAGGTAACTGAAGACAAGAAACCTCACAACATGGAAATTACTCAGTACACAAAGAAACTCCCTCTCAGATAGATGTACAATGGGCGCCTGAATAAGAAAGGCTGTTGGAGGGATTTGTTTATAGTGGCATCATAAAAAACTCCGGAATCAGTGTTTGTGAGATTTGTCACACCAAAAAAAAAAAAAAAAAATCAAACACAGATTTCAAATCATTCAAGAATATCTAATCATTTTATGCCACTCACAAAGCTCTCCACAAAAAAAAAAAAAAAGAAAAAAGAAAATTAAGCAGAGCCCCTCCTGCCAGTCTTCTTTTATCTTACAGCAGTCCTTCTCTTTCTCTCTTTTCCTTCCAACTCTTATTTGTCTGTGGTTCTCCTTTCTTTCAAGTTCTCTTTAATCCTTGCTTTCCCATGTCCCTCTTTAGTCTTATTCACCAGTGATGCCAATAAAAATAAACATTCTATTTAAAACAAATGAGTCAAAGCCCAAAAATACGTGATTGGTGTGTGCCTTATTTTTTACCTTTATTTTTTTAGCGCCACAACACCTGTGGCATTCTCTTATTTAAAATTTTTTGTTACTTTAAAAACAAAATGTAAAGAAAGTAACAGAGAGCTCAAGGACTGTTTAACGTCTCTGGGCTTATTTATAAATATACGTACTGTTAAATGCAGTGAAGTCCTTGTGAGACTACATTCCTGCTTACTGATCCCAGGGCACACAAGGAATTAGCTTATCCAGGAAAACTCAAAGTCGTAATTAGTCGTGTGAATTATAATAATCGGGTTTCATCCTACATTTCTTTCTCATGTGGTAATCCCAGTGGGAGTTCTGCATGAAAAGGGACTGCAGGGTTGGGCATTATCAATGGTATACCTGTGAAATATGAGTATATCCCCATAGTGCCAATCAATGAAATTAGTAAACTGCCCCATCATTTCCCTATACCCTCAACCGATTGAAAAAATATCAATGGATTTTTCAAATTTCAAAAAATTCCACTCTTAGTTTTTAAAAGACTTCTTAAAATTATAAAATAAAAGTGGCATTTTTCCCCAATGAAATGTATCTTTTATTCTTGACTTGGTTATAGGTATAAGGCAGTAATTAATTTTTATTAAAAAAAAGGTTAATAATGTGTATGTTTTAGATAAGTTCCTCCAACAAATAGAAACAAAAGAGCAAGTTAGGAAAGAATCAGTGAAACTCAGCAGAAAGCTATATTTGTTCTCAAGGCTCTCAGATCAGCCATTTTGATTATTAATCAGCTGATTTGATTACCCAGGTTAATCAGACACTTTGTCAGCTGAGATGATCAATTGTTTTAATATATAGACCCAGCCTAAGTTAAAGAAAAAAGTGTAATAGGTTACCAATCCTGAGATGTTGGTGTTCTATCATTTGTAAAACAGAAATACTTCTTTTAAAAGTTACATTATGATGATCTGCTAACCAGGCTTAGAAACGTAGGCAAAATGCAATCATAACTGCACATCTGTCTAAAAAAAGCTCAAACCTGTGTAGCTCCAATAACCCTAAAGATTTAGACAGCTGTCCATAAACAGGTGAATGGATATACAAGCTGTAGTATAGTCAAAGAATGGAATAGTACTCAACAATACAAAAAAAAAAAAAAAAGAACCATCGATACATTTTACAACATGGAAGAAGCTCAACAAAACAATGCTGAGTGAAAGAAGCGACACCAAAAAAAGAGTACAGACATTTATATAATAGTCTAGGAAATTCAAACTAATGTATAGTGACAGAAAGCAGACCAGTTGTTGTCTAGGGGAAGGATCAGGAGGCAGGAGTTACAAAACCATGAGCAAACTTCGGGGGTTGATGGATATGTTACGTGTCTGGATTGTGGTAATGGTTTTCACAGGGGAAGACATAGGAAAAACTTTTAAAAAATACACAATTACATATAAGCAGTGTGTTATATATCAATTTTACCTCAATAAAGCTGTCAAAAATAAATAGACCAATTAGAATGGATATAAAAACCAATCAGAATGGATGCTAGCCATTAAAAAAAAAAATTCAGACAGTACATTTCAGAATTCTCTAGGTACTTATGACCACGTATAGTTGACCATAAAGAATTTGGGGACTGAGACTGCCCTTTTCAGTTCCTTGCTGATGTTTATGATCCCTGTTTTAATTCAAGTCATTTTCCATTCTTTGCTGTTAAAAACAGAGATAGTCCTAAATGAGGTGAGCACAACACATTTTGGATTTTGTCTCTAGTGTTGCTACAAACTGTGTGACTGAGGGCAGGTGACTAAATCAACGTTCAGGACAATTGTTCAAGGTAGAGGTAAACTGAAAGGTACTTCCTTCTGGAAAAAATAGGATCCAACCAGTAAGCATTTCCATTTCACAATTGTGTTTTGTCACAACATCTCCAAAGTTTTCTCTTCCCTTTCTTTACTACTTTGTGTGTGATAAAAATGGAATGAGGAGGCAAATGGGAGGGATATTGTTAGCAAAATAGCAAAATTATCTGAATAGATCTGCCTCAAGTAGGTATCACTATGTGAGCTGATCAACTCCAATTTGCTTCAGCAAAAATTTATTAAAATCCACAATAAGGTGCAAAATCACTACCTTGCAACTCCATTCTGGAATGGAGGGTGACTAAGTTACCTGTTAGGGTACCTTGTGTCATACAGAGTAAAGTACTGAGCTAACTCCAGGTTGTTATTTTTATTTTTCTATTTTTATTATAGTGTATATTGTGTTTATTTACTTACAACATTTTAAATGCACAACTTGAGTTAGATCAGTGCCAATCTCAGGGACGAAGGGAAAATAGCCCTACATAATTTTTAAGAACCTCAGGGACTCAGCTTAAAGTCAATAAACATATGGGTAAAAAGACTAGAAGCAAATTGAATATACGTGCAAATTGACATTTTACTAAAAGAACATGCTTAAAACTTTATGTTTATCAAAACATATGTCAATGAAATTGAAACTGAAACCTATTCAGCAAGTAGAATGTATAACTGAATGCAGGAATACATGTGTCTTACATGACCTGAAATACAAACGTTTTTCCATCTTGTCATATTATGATTTATTATTCTGATTTTAGAGATATAATATTAAAATGTGTTAATAGAGACTTAGGTACATTTCAGTTTTTAACAACGTCCATCTGATACCATCAGCAGATTGGCCAAGATGGTGAAGTAGAAAGACCCTGGGCTCACCTCCTCTTGTAAGCAAACCAAAGCCATGACTATCTGCAGAACAACCATGGATAAGAAAGACCGAAACCCACACCTACCAGAAAAAATCTTCTACAACTCAAGACATAAAGAAGAAACTACAGAGAGACAGGTAGGAGGGGTGGACTCACAACTCACCCTTAGGCCAGAGATACTGGCAGCAGCCATATTTGGGAAGCTGGCAGGCACCATCATGGGACCCACTCTCTAGCTCATTAGCACCAAGGCCTTGCCCCACCCTACTGCCTATAGGCACCAGTGCTGGGATGCCTCAGGCCAAACAACTAACTGGGAGGGGACAGAGCCCCATTCATCAGCAGACAGGCTGCCTAAAGACTTCCTGAGCTCACAGCTGCCCCTAGACGGGCCTCTACCTATGGCTCTGCCCACGATATGGCCAAGACCCAGCTCCACCCACCCGTGGGCAGGCACCAGCCCTGCCGTCTGGGGAGCCTGCCGTAGCCTCTAGACCCACCTCACTCACCAGAAGGCAGACATCAGACACAAGAAAACTACAATCTTGCAGCCTGCAGGTCCAGCCTGCCTACAGCCAGACCCTAACCTGATACCAGCTGGGCCCTGAGACCAGCTGGGCCCTGGCCCTGCCCACTAGCAGGCCAACACAAGCTTTGGAACACCCCAGACCCCATACTCAACTGTGTCAGGAGCCAGGACCCTCCACCAGCAATCTGTCATCAGCTCTGGGAACCCTGGGCCCTACAGCCAGACTCCAGGACCCGGCTCTGCCTGCCAATAGTCCAGCCCTACCTCAGGGCCTGGCTTTACTTGTCAGTGGGTGGACAGCAGCCCCAGAGTCTTCCTGACGTTGACTCTGCCCATCAGTGAGCCAGCACAAGCCCTGGGCCCCCAGGGTTCTGCATTTAGCCGCCTTGTGACCAGGCCCCACTAACCAGCAGCCAGCAGCATCCACACAAGGCAGGGCCTGGCAACCAGCTGAGCCAGGGACCAACCAAGCCTACCAGACTGCCCACATAGCCAGCCTGCCACAACAGAAGGACCCATGCAGCCCGCTTAGGGGGAATCCCTAGAACACATAGCTTGGGTGGTGAGAGGGGAGTGCATTGCTGGCACCCATAGGACATCTCCTACAGAAGGTCACTTCTCCAAGGTCGAGAAACGTAACTAACCTACCACATACATAAAAATACGAATAGCAACTTAGACAAAATGAGGTGGCAGAGGGACATGTTCCAGACAAAGGAACAAGATAAAACCCAAGAAGAAAGAACTAAGTGAAGCAGAGACAGGCAATCTCCCTGAGAAAGAATTCAGAGCAATGACTGCAAAGATGATGAAAGAACTTGGGAGAAGAATGAATGCACAGAACAAGAAGCTAGAAGTTTTCAATAAAGAGTTAGAAAATATAAAGAACAACCAGAGATGAAGAATACAATAAGTGAAATGGAAAAAACACTAGAAGAAATCAATAGTAGACTAAATGATATAGAGGAACAGATAAGTGAGCTGGAAGACAGAGTAGTGGAAATCATTGCCACGAAACAGAAAAAGGAAAAAAGAAAAAAGAATAAAAAGAAATGAGGGCAGGTTAAGAGACCTTCGATACAACACCAACTGCACTACTATTTCCATTATAGGGTCCCAGAAGGAGAAGAGACAGAGAAAGGGGCTGAGAATATATATGAAAATCTAATAGCTGAAAACGTCCCTAACCTGGGAAAGGAAACACACCAAAATCCAGGAAATGCAGAGAGTCCCATATAGGATTAACCAACAAAGGGACACACTAAGGCACATTGTAATTAAAATGGCAAAAATTAAAAATAAAGAGAATATTAAAAGCAGCAAGGGAAAAGCAACAAAGGACACACAAGAGAACACTCATAAGTCTATCAGCTGATTTTTCAGCAGAAACTCTGCAGGCTAGAAGGGAGTGGCACAATATGTTGAAGTCATGAAAGGGGGAAAACTTACAACCAAGAATACCCTACGCAGCAAGGCCCTCCTTCAGACTTGATAGAGAAATCAAAAGCTTTACAGGCAAGCAAAAGCTAAAAGAATTCAGCACCACCAAACCAGCTTTATAACAAATGTTAAAGGAACTTGTGTGGGCGAAAAAAGAAAAGGCCACAACTAGAAACAAGAAAATTATGAAATGAAAGAGCTCACCAGCAAAGGCAAACATGCAGTAAAGGTAGGAAACCATCCATACACGAAGCTAGTAGGGAGGTTAAAAGACAAACGTATTCTATATCCATGATAAGCAGTTAAGGGGTACACAAAACAATTAGAGGTAAAATATGATCTCAAAAACAATAATCGTCACGGGAAGAGAGTACAGACACAGGTTTTTTGTTTTGTTTTTTCAAATGGTGGTACTGGGGATTGAACCCAGGACCTCGTGCATGCTGAGCAAGCCCTCTACCACTGAGCTATGCCCTGAGCTCCAATGCAGGTTTTTAAAATGCATTTGAAATTAAGTGATCAGCAACTTAAAGGAATCATATAGAGAAAGAGAGACTGCTATACAAAAACCTCATGGTAACTGCAAACCAGAAGTCTGTAATAGGTATACAAACAAAAAGAAAAAAGAAAAAGGAATCCAAACAACACTAAAGATAGTGACCAAATCACAAGGGAAGAGAACAAAAAAAATAAGAAAGGAACTGTGTCCTTCTTTTTGCCAGGGTCAATCCTCATGCCTCTTCTTAGATTTCAGAAATAAGATTTGCAAAAAGAAAAACGTGCTATTGATCTTGGACATAAACTTATACCTTATCTTATATTGGTATATAATTAATTCCTGAATTTTAAACCTATATGTAATAGCTATGATTATCATTTTTTTCTGGATAGTTTTTCAAAATGGAAAAAAAGTAAGTTCAGCTTTGTACTTTGTTCGTGTCTCCTATTTTTATTTTTTGAGTATCCTTTCCTTCCTCTTTCCTTCTCTCCTCTTGCTTCATTATCTTGCCGATGACTTTTTTTCTGCTGTTGTTAGTATCAGACAGTGACCAAGACATTGTCTTGACTCTGAAAATGCAGTTGCTTTACTCAACTCCCCTCACTGTTTCTTGACCTTTAGGGTTAAAAGAGCTCTTCAGATACAACATCAACTGTCTCTCTTTCTACAGTGTCTGTGAGATTGTTTGTTTTGTTTGTGTTTTTTTTTTGTTGTTGTTGTTGTTGTTGTTACCACTTAGTAGAAAATGTTAGCTTTAACTAGGACCAGTTCAGTGATAAAGAAACTTAGGTTTTTAGGAGGCTCCACCACCGCGTCCCCCGACCTGATTTCTATGTTCCATATAATCTAATGAGACGAGTACACCTCCTTCCTGTTCAGACTACTGGGGAAGGGATCCAAATCAAGCTGCTTTGAAGCCAATACGTAGAAGGGAAACCCTGTACCTCGGGCCCTGGAACTGGGGACTCTTGCTAGAAAAACACAAAGGATCTTTTGGTATTGAGGTGAGGATCAGTGAAAAAGCTGACTTCTCTTTGTGCAATCATCTCTAGGTGTTCAGCTGTGCCTTCCTGCAGTTGAGATGCTTGCTCAGTCAACTTCTCATCTGTGCCACACTCCTTACCGGAAGGGAGATCTAACTTGGCCTCATATTTATCATACTTCATGGCCACGTTCCAGATGTCTATGTTTTTCTATCTGTATATCTTGGCAAAAATCTGCCCTACCCATCTCACGGGATTTTCTTCAGAACCCAATGTTAGAATATACATGAAATCCCTTTCAAGCTATAAAGTATGATAAAAATGTGAGATGGTTTTACTGGAGACAATGTGACACTAGAAACTGATGTATTATAGCTCTATCAGCCAGGGACACAGTGGTTGATTCAGAGCCTTCATTGTTTGTGCAGATATGCTTTTTCAGTTCACCGGAAACCAGATCATCAGGTAGGATCAACAAGCTGCTCCTTGAGATGTTTTGCCATGCATTCAGGAGGAAATATTGAGAGAATTTTTCAGCACTGAACCATTTGGACATGGAGAGTCTTAGGAGAAAAAAAAAATCCTGTCTTCTCAGAAGATATGTGAAAAATGTCTAAGGACAAGCCATTCAGACGATAGCTTTAACAAGCTCTATCCTCTATTAACTTTCCATACACCCGCTCTCCTGGAAACTTAAAGACTCTCCTTTTTCTCTCATTGATCCATTAACATAAAGTCATTTTTTGAAATCACTGTAATAACTAATTATAATGGGTTTATTAATTAATGGCTATTATAATCATTATTAATTACTCTTTACTATTATCATTTCATATAATCCATTCCTTAACTCTTCATCTTTAGAAAGATAGCATTCAGAATCACCCCTAAGGACAATGGAACTCACAAAATCAGTTTTAAAAGAAATAAAAATATTTAGCATTTCAGAATGAAAAGCGAAACAGACCTTGCAGATCTCCATGTTTATTTTGCCTTCATTAGGTTAAATTTCATAAAATTGAAAAAATCAATACAATTTCCAAATTCTGCTTTGTTCATTGCTTTTATTTATCAACTATTCAAGGAATATGATCTCAAATTTTTAATTATATAGATCTTTAACATTTGGATAGACAATAAATAATTTTATCTACTTTCACTAAAATTTTTACAAAATACAAAATTAAGAGAAGGTAATTTTTTTTAAACCCAGAGCATGTAAACTATTTGCAAGGAATTGATGTTGATTGGAAAACAAAATATTATTTTAATCTACATCCAAGGAAAGTTATTGGAGTATTTTAGAATATTCCAAGTTCCATATATTTATTTTAGCTAAAATGATATCCTTTGCTATACATTATTTATCTGTAATTAATCATTTTTACAGCTTATTTACTGTTCTATCCAAAGGTCAACATATCATGTCAACACTTTCTCTAATACCATTGTAAGGGGCAAGAACAAATTGTACAGAATCCTGCTTCAAAGTAAGCAAAATTATACTATGGAGAAGCCTGATGTAGTCTAAGCAGGTATTATGAGCAGAGACAGAGGGATATGGGTTAAAGGCAGTTCTTTGAATTAAGGGATCCTAGAATGAAGTTGAGGAAGGGAAGATGCAAAAGACATACAATTAGACATAAATATTACCTTTACCCCAAATAACTAACTCAGTCATTCCCTTTTTTAACCATTGGCTCAATTCAGTAATCTCCTACTTTGATACACAGCTGTAATGTTTTACCCCCACTTCTTGAGACCATGTATCTCAAGAAAGATGCTACATGACATCTTTTAAGATGCCATTGTGCAAGTAGCAGCAAGTATACACCTGGTCCATTAAAAATGGCCTGTGTAAGAAATAAGATATTCTGTAGAATCCTATGAATCCTGCTACTGCCACTTGGTTTGTTTCAATAGTTGCCAATCCTTGGTTCTTGTTCTTACCTCAGTCTTTGGCATTTCCTGTATGATTCTTGGTAATCATTTTTAGCTGCCCTCCATCATCCCCCTGAACATAACACCTGCTTGTTCTTTATTGGTTCCTCTCACTGCCTTCTTCCTGCAGTCTTGCTGAACCTGCCCCATGTTCTGCATGGTCTGAGAGCTATGTCAAGCATCCTCTTTTATCTATGTTAGCATGTGTATTTGGCCAATTCAGGAAAACAAACAGTTTATGTTAGTATGTAGTTGTCCATCTGGAAGGCCAATTAGGAAACTGCTGCATAAAATAGTCAAAATATTATGAGATTCAGAACTGAAATGGTAGCAGGAGGTTGGAAACATGATGGGTTTAAGAGCTACTGAAGAGACAGAATTAACAGGATTTGATGACTGGCTGGATAATAGAACTAAAGGAGAGAGAAAAGCCATGAATCATGCCTTAATTCTGCCTCAAGAAATGGAGGTAATCATGAACACATTTATTGAAATGGGAAACACAGGAGGAAGAGCAAATTTTAGGGGAGTGAGATGTGATGAATTCAGTTTCAAATAACTGAATTATAGGTGTGTCCATAAGACATCTAAGTTGTGATGTCCAGGGTGCAAATAAATTCAGGGTCTACAGATCAGGCAAGAAATCTGGCATGAGGATACATATTTGAGAATAGAATATTTTAAAAAGACTAAATGATCAAAAGTGTTACAAAGAAAAAAGTCAAGAAGTCACACAGGATAAGAACTGAAACCCATTGGGTTTACCACAAGAGGCTGTTGATGAACATGACTGATAAGAGTTTTAATGCAATGGTGGAGCATAAGCCAGAATTCAGAGGATGCAGAAGTTAATGGAAAGTGAGGGGTGGGAATGTCTTATCTTTACAGTGAGGACAGTGGATTTTTATCTCATCTCAGGATTAAGAACCAGAATTACTTACATATTTTCTAAAAATTTAAAATGAAGTCTTCTACCTCTCTTCCACATCCATTCTCTATTCTTTCTCCTAGGTACCTCTGTTGAGGCAGTTTATTTTATTTATTTATTTTTAAAATATATTTTTACTGAAGCATAGTCAGTTTACAATGTTGTGTCAATTTCTGGTGTACAGCACTGTGCTTCAGTCACATAGGAACATACATATATTCATTCTCATATTCTTCTTCACCATAGGTTATTACAAGATATTGAATATGGTTCCCTATGTTATACAGTATAAACTTGCTGTTTATCTATTTTAAGGCAGTTTATTTTAAAGAGAGAATGTATGTGAAATACTTAACACAAAGCCTAACATAGTAAATGCTCAAGGAATATAATTATAGGCATTCCTAGTTATCTGAATGTAATCCACTTCTGAAAACATATGGGAAGGCAAATTTTTGTGTAGCAAAGCAAATATGTTATTATTTTAAATGGGAAGAACAATAATTCATTCTTAGTACATGTAAAAAACCCAACCAGTTCCCCTAAACATCATTAAAACACTCTTAGACATCTATATAATAATATACTAAGGATTTATGGATAGTAAAAAACACATAATACTTCCTTATTTAACATTTAATGAACACATTAGTGAATATGTTGGTGTGGTTTGCAGACAGTATCAGGTACAGGTTGCATTTTCCTTCTCCGCTGCAATATGTGTTCTAATGTAAATAAGCAAGAAGATAATATGCAAAAAAATACATATTGAATGCAATTAACATAACAAAATAAAATAAACAAGTGAGGCCATTTTTTAAAAAATGGTTACTTTCTAGAGTGAGTTTAGTGATGCGGGAGACGTTTTCACTTAATAATGCAGAACACCTTCAAACCAGACAAACACAAAACCTTGTGTAATTCAGGGAATATCTGAGATGTGAATGCAACATATTCTGCATCCTCTTATACAACTCTCTGGAAACTGGAGATTCATTGTAACAATTAGATTCAAACACTAAATTGGGGGTAAATGTTTTTTAAAGTTGCCAATACTATTACTAGTATTATGTCGCCACATGGTGTAACTGGAGGGGGTTATTATTACGGGACATGAGAAAAGTGGAGCAGTGATTTTCAACTGGGAGTGATTTTGCCTCCCCAGGGACATTTGGCAATGTCTAGGGACGTTTTTGGTCATCACAAAATATGTGGTCCAGGACATAGGATGCTACTAAACATCCTACAATGCACAGGACAGACCCCCACGACAAAAAAAGCCCAGCCCAAAATGCCAGTAGTGCTGAGGTTTAGAAAAAGAGTGAAATCAAACCAGTATTTCAGTGGAAACCTCAGCTGGAACAAGGAACAGACTGAATATTGCAAAATCAGAAGTCGGAATGAATTGATGTTATTAGTGTAGGGAACTATAAAGTGGACCTTTTTCATCAACAGTACTAATAAATAAAAGAAAAGGAGCTACTTTGGGAAGGGACTATGTGGAAAAATATTAAGTTTTAGTTTTTACCATGTTATATTTCAGGTATGGATGGAACATCCAAATGCATGAGATAATTTTAATTAGTGTAGAAGCTTTGGTCTAAATTTTCTGGTTAATCTTTTAAAAAAATATTTAGATACTCTTCAGGTTATAAGTCAACTGATACAGCTGAGCTCTAACTCGTACCATAGATCATACGTTTTTCAAATCAATCTCACTTAATCTTCAAGGACTCACTGGAGAATGGTAATACTACCCCATTTTATGGATGAGAGAAATGAGGCTTAGCTATATTAAGTGACTAAGGTCATACAGCTACTAAATGGTTGTGCTAGGATTTAAATCAATGTCTTTAACTCTAAGTCCTGAGCTTTTTGCTAAAATAGTTTTCTTTTGTTATTCATGCATGCTCTGGTCATTTCAGACAATCTTCTACAACCGTACCTTTAACTGAGCTTAATACATAAATTCCCCTGGCTACAAAACACACACACACACACACACTTTTTAAAGTACATTTTTTTCTTCTTATAAAAATAATACATGTTAATGTAGAAGTTTGGAAAACAAAAAAAAGCATACGTGAAGAAGGTAAAAATTATCACGTAATTTCACCACTTAAGGAATATTTACTACTTTCAGCTAGTGATTTGAATTTTTACTGTTTTACTTTTGCTCTTTTGCTTTGTTGATGGTTATGCTGATGTACAGTGACATTTCTAAACTGAATCATGAAGAATTAGAAAGAGGAGACGAAAGGAAAGAGGGTATAAAAATTAGAGAATTAGCTCTCAAATTCATAAAGAAGAAACTTGAGTGAGTTGGGGGGGGGGGGAGAGGAGGGAGAGAGGATAATTTCCAGAACCTCTTTTTGCCCAAGGAGTACAAGGAACTTGATAAATCTTAGTTCATCTGTCATCGCTGTTCTCCGCTAATGACAAGATTAAATGGAAGCTACACTCTCCTGAGTGCTTATCATTTGCAAAGCAGTACTAAGAGCTTTACTCACATTATCTCATCTTATCCCCGCAGCAACCTTGGGTAGGATATTATTATTTCTAACTTAGAGAAGAAACTTAGGCTTCAAGAGGTTTTAAAAACTTGCCAGGTTCCACATCTGGCTAGTGGAGAAGTGAGCATTCAAAACCAAATCTGTCTGGCTACGGAGGCAGTGTTCTTCCTCTTTGCTAGGCTGCCTCCTCTCTCGGAAGGGAATTTGGTGTAGAAAGTACGTAATTCAGGAAAGTGAGGGCGGAACTGAAGGAGGTCTTGGGATCACTGGCATGGAACACTTTTTCCTGGTTACTAGCTCTGACTTCCTTTTCTTTTCCATTTGTAGGAGCGAGTTGATATTTGGCCTCTGAAATGTGGTCCCAAGCTTGGGTCACTGGATGCCTTAGTGTGTGATGAGGAATGCATGTCGGAAGACTACTATGTGCCTGACACACAGTAGGCTCTCACTGGTGTGCTGAATGAATGACCCGAGGGAGGGGACTCCAGCAAACCGAAGGTCATTTCTCTGGAGCAACTTTCATAATAAGCTGGGCCAAACTCCTACTGAAGTTTACCACTTACTTATTTAGGATAGCCGAATTTCAACAGATGGGGGCTAACCGAAATTACCTTTCCCTGCTAGCTTGCTTAAAATTAGACCACTGCTCTTGGAAAAAAGAACACTAGCATTTAAAATTGTATGATGACAAATTATCACATTTTGGCTCAAATTTAAAATAAATAAATGTATTCTTTTGCTTTTGACAAAGTGTTTGGAAAACATAGTCTTTGGCTTTGAGTTTTAGGTTGTAGAATGAAGCTGTTGTGGACAAATAAATAATAGTAGAGCTATTTTCCCAGCTAGGCTTCTAGGTTAGGAATATTCCACATATCTGTGGAAACATGCTCTCCTGATAAAACTCCAGACAATCACTGGTTTTCTACAAGAAGATCTATATTCATCTAGTCACAGACATTTATAAGCATAATTGTTGGGTAATTGTCTGTGTTTATTTTTATGATAAATGTTTCAAAGCTGCTGTTCTCTGGGGTTTTCACATAAAGGAAGATACTTGTTGGAATTTTAACCACACTACAATTAAAATGAAATGTAATCAATAAAATATTAATGCAGGTATGTTTGAAGATCAATTACCTAATGGTTAGGTCCATACCCATCATTCTTTAGCTTTCTGAAGGTCAATATATAGCAGAGTCAATGAGTTAACCAGCAAATCAAAAACATAGTATCTGTCTAGTTGTGAGTCTATTATTAATTCCTTAATAAAGTGCATGACTTGATATGAGTTTAAGCTGCCTATTCTTTTTTAAAACCTTCTGCCAGAGTGGGTTGCTACTTTAAAGTCTGGGATTAGTGAATAATATTTTTAATGCTAGGTATCATTATAATACCATAGGAAGTAGACAGAATCAAAGGATGTTAAAGTAAGAAATGACTAGGAAGATCCCTTCCCCACCCTTTCCCACTAAAAATCAGTGAAGACAAGAGGGTTGCTCAATGTCTCACAGTTAGTTGGGACCTGGCACTCAGGTCTCCTGGTTCCTCGGCTCTTGCTCGCAAAACACCAAGCCACTGAATTTCTAGATCCTAACCCGGGGTCTGGTTCTGCAGATACTGTGGGTAATTTGCCTTGCAACTTGTAGGACTGGCCTGTGTTCTTTGTTTTCTAAGCAGAGTGCAGTAAGAATTAAGTAGGTGAAAGCAGAAGGGAGCAGCTTGCACTAACTGAAAATGCAGTCTCACAGTGGCAGGTGCCCTGGGCACTTTGTAAGGCTGCTTTCGGTGAGGGTGATCCGCCTATCTCCCACTCAGAAGTGAGTGTCTGAAGTGACTAGCACCAGCTTTAATCTTATGAAAAGTATCACCTCTAAGTCCCAGGCAGATGGATGGAACTCCTTGGAGTTCCTGCCAAGTAAAATGGATTATTGAAAAATAGTGATATCTCAATCGTCAGTATGTTCACAGTTTTATGTTCACAGTAGAAGTCAAAAAATAACAATGAATTTCCCTGCTCATTTTCCATCACTACTTTCTATGCGAGTCAGCTTTAGTTACTCATTTTACTCCATGCTAGGTAACAGAAAGATTCTAAGCTTTGGTCATTTGTGTAACTCTAGCAGCCCTACAAAGGAGAAAGTAGTCTTTTTTTTTTTTTAATAGTCAGTTACAATGTGTCAGTTTCTGATGTACAGCACAACGTCCTAGTCATGCATATACATACATATATTCATTTTCATATTCTTTTTCATTAAAGGTTATTACAGGATATTGAATGTAGTTCCCTGTGCTATACAGAAGAAATTTATTTTTGAAATATTTTTATATATACTGGCTAGCTTTTGCAAATCTCAAATTCCCAAATTTATCCCTTCCCACCTCCTTTCCCCTGGTAACCATAAGATTGTTTACTATGTCTGAGAGTCTGTTTTTGTTTTGTAAATGAGTTCATTAGTATCTTCTTTTTTTCTTTTTTTAGATTCCACATACGAGTGGTATCATATGGTATTTTTCTTACTCTTTCTGGCTTACTCCACTTAGAATGATAATCTCTAGGTCCATCCATGTTGCTTCAAATGGCATTATTTTATTCTTTTTTTATGACTGAGTAGTATTCCATTATAAAAATATACCACAGCTTCTTTATCCAGTCACCTGTTGATGGACATTTAGGTTGCTTCCATGTCTTAGCTATTGTAAATAGTGCTGCTATGAATACTGAGGAGTATGTATCTTTTTGAATTAGAGTTCCCTCCAGATATATGCCCAGGAGTAGAATTGCTGGATCATAAGATAAGCCTATTTTTAATTTTTTGAGCAATCTCCGTACTATTTTCCATAATGGCTGCACCAAACTACATTCCCACCAGCAGTGTAGGAGGGTTCCCTTTTCTCTACACCCTTTCCAGCAGAGCTACAGTAATCAAAACAGCATGGTACTGGCATAAAAACAGACATATGGATCAATGAAACAGAAGAGAGAGCCCAGAAATAAATCTACAGACTTATGGTCAATTAATCTCGACAAAGGAGGCAAGAATATACAATGGAGAAAAGACAAGTCTCTTCAGCAAGTGGTGTTGGGAAAACTGGGCAGCTGCATGGAAGTCAATGAAGTTAGAACACTCCTTCACACCAGACACAAAAAAAACCCCTCAAAATGGCTTAAAGACTTAAATATAAGACAAGACACAGTAAACCTCCTAGAAGAAAACAAAGGAAAATCATTCTCAGACATAAATCTTAGCAATGTTCTCTTAAGACAGTCTACCCAGGCAATAGCAATAACAGCAAAAATTAACAAATGGGACCTAATTAAACTTATAAGCTTTTGCACAGCAGAGGAAATCATAAGCAAAACAAAAAAATCTACAGAATTGGAGAAAATATTTGCAAATGATGTGACTGACAAAGGTTTAATTTCCAGAACATAAAAACAGCTCATACAACTTCATAAGAAAAAAACAAACAGCCCAATCCAAAAATAGACATAAGAGCTAAACAAGCAGTTCTGCAGTGAAGACATACAAATGGCCAATAGGCACATGAAAAAATGCTCAATATCAGTAATTATCAGAGAAACGCAAATCAAAACTACAGTGAGGTATCACCTCACACCAGTCAGAATGGTCATCCTTCAGAAGTCCACGAACGAGAAAGTAAAGTTCTTGAACCGAGGTTTCACTCTGTGTCTAACTGTACAAGCTTATAGCAAGAAACAAACACAAAGTTATAAGCAGAAATAGCTATTCATTTCAGTTTTTAAAACAATCACTTTCATCATGTAAATGGTCACTGGGCCATTAGAGCAAGCTGAAGTTGAGTAAGTTTGGCAATATTACCAAAACTGCATCAATTCTTTATCAAAATACAGCTACTTTGTTAAACTGATCACAGCATTTGCCTTTCGGCGCCACTAAAAATCGTTTTGACTGATTTAATGACATTTTCCAATTTGATTGTTAGATAAAGGTCTTCTGCAACAACCAGATCACATTGACCAGCTGAATCCTCACTCCTGCTCTTATTCACACTTCCTCATTATCTTTTCATGTCTGAACAAGTTACCCAGAGTCACGGAGGAGAGAGAAGAGTCAGCTTCTCCTACCAGATGTCTGTGTCTCAGCTTTTCAAACACCAGCAGAGTAACGTACCTCTGTGTCTCCGGCGTGTCTGTAAATTGCAATCCCTGACTTCCAGCATAATAAACTGTGATAGCTGGCAGAGGCCTTGGACAACATACAACCCAGTGTTTCCCAGGTTGAGGGATGTGTACCATTAGTGTGTACAAGATAATTTTAGGAGGCATGTCGATGTTGAACAATACAATGAAAAACTCACTACATTTCAGGTTTTTTGAGACTTCTAATTGTATCAAGAAGAAAGTCAGGCTGGTGCTGACAAAGAACTATCCAACAGTTTTCCTTTTTAAGAAATAGAAGGCAAGCCTCAGGCTCAGTCTTTAGCAGGCAACAGTGTGGAGCTAGAACTTAACAGGACTATACGGTTTTCATGAAATTAATTTTTTCCTGGTTATTGTCTGTTTACGGCAGGGTCACAAAACTTCCTTTTAAAACACAATTGTTTAAGTTAAAAATAAGTTAATTTAAAGATAAAAATTCAGTAAAAATTACTGCAGTGGTATTTGCACAGTAGTTCGAATATTAAATAAAGGCTGTAGTCACTTATATGTTAAAAACCACGATGTCTGTGTGAGTGACTACAGCTGGGGCAGCTGGAGACCACCTGTTTCACTGGACAGAGAGGAAACCCCAAGCCTCAAGAGGACAGAGCATCCCAAAGTCAGGGCTGCAGTCTATGGGCCACTCAGCAAGTACATATCACCCCTTCATTTGAATCATTTCCAAAAAATGACAAGTATAAATAACTTTCCTCAAAGTGGCCTTTTCCTCCTCACTTTGTGAACAATATACATTAAGTCTGACCTTGAAAAACAAACAAGCAAAAAATTTCTTCATTCTCATGGCTAGATAAGGTTATTGAAGAGGAACTCAGTTTAGCTATTAGGAAAATTAAACTAGATTTGTGAGACATGAGTTAGTTAAAAAGACAAGTGGGGAAAAAATTCCCCAGTATGAAACTTTAAGTTTAAATTCAAAGCTTAACAAGTATTTTTTTTTCTCTTTTGAGGTTAGTTTTCCTAAGTAAATCAAACTGTTTTATTTTGTTTTAAATTTATAAGTCTTGAATACTTGGAAACATAGCAAGACTAATTTTCTAACCAATGAATTTTTTTTAAAACATGTACAGGAGTTCATTGAAATACAAAGCTAAAATGCTACTAGGGAAAAGTTCACGTTAAGGGGAAATTATGTGTCTTGCAAATCTTAAAAATATTATAATTAAACTTATGATCTGAGAAAAGAAACCTAGAGGTTTTCATGAAACCCAAAGATTCTTGACAGAAACTATCTCTGCAAGATGTGAGAGGAATGTAAACACAATTTCCTTCCACTAAAAGAGACTCTGGGCCTCAGAGGTACTGGCCACTCAGCTAAGGAGATATTCCGGAGGACAAGGAACAAAATTTCAGAATGATAGAATGGTCACTGGACTACTGGCTTTTTAAAGAAATTCAATAAAAGATTTCCGCTTATTATCTTGTCCACTTATTTTCTGTTAACTGAAGCCTGTCCCTCGTTGCAGGAATGGAGGAGGAGAAAAGGTGGGCAGCAGGGTCAAACTGGTTAATCAATCCGTTGGGTGTTCCGGTCTGCACTGTATGTGGAAAGAGGTGGACCAGCATAAGCATTTAATATGTTTAAAGTTCCAGGCTGGTGGGAACTAATTCCTTAACTCTGCTCTGTCTCAGTTTCTTTTACTCGAACCATGGGACTAATAGGCATCTGTGTCACTGAGTGGTCTAAAGGAAGAACTAACAGCTACTAACGAAGTATGAAGTCCAAGTGTTGAAATGGGAAATAATTAGGCTGCTTCTCTTAATGCCTAAGTAACAACCAGGTTGTAAACTAGGGACAGAGGAAATTTACTACTTTTTTCAAGTAACTAATACCCTCCCGTATTAAGGACTCCCATTTTCAGACCCTGTGACATTTCATTCCTGATTCTGAGAGCTCAGGTGAATAGCCATGAGAGGAGGTTCAGTCTCTGGCATATTCAAAGGCGCCGTATTGCCTGACACTACGGAATCAGTGACGGGAGGCTGCTGGACATAGCTCATCAGGGGAGAAAGATATTGCTCTGTTCTCTCAGATTTTCTTCTAAGAATTCATGAGTAGACTTCTTTCTGATGTAGCGTATCTGACCAAGCAGATGTGGCAACCTTGTGAAACTGGGGATCACCTGTGAACCATTCTCACAAGGGCCAGAACTCATCTTGACAGCATCCTGACTCACTCGTGAGACTGCCGTCATCCATGCACCATAGTGATGCAGGATTCCATCTCAGCGCCCAACCTTTATAAACGTCTCTCCTGTAACCTCCCTTGAAAAGAAAGAGGGGCTAGACTAGAAAGCAACACGCCTTGTGTGTGAAGACTCCACAATGCTTCTCTAGCAACCTGTGTCAGCGTGAGCCGGTTTAGTTTCTGTGACCCACAAGTGACTTTTAAGTCTTTGCTTTTGCTTAGAAGTTTTAACGGCTTTATATGTGCTGAAAACCTCTCCTGGTCCATCAGCGAGGAATCAGACACAAAGAGCTATTTACTTATTTATCAATACCACGTCATCCTATAGTTGTATTGTCATTGGAATAGACCCCAATACTCAGCCTTCCATTCAGATGTTTCTTCTACAATTCAGCACCCAGTAGCATCCTCTGTCTTAGCTTTCACCCTTTCATCTCCGGTCCGCCTCTGCTCATTTGTGAAGGATGTTACGGGGGCCCCACTTACAGATTAGGGAACTGAGCCTCGAGGTGTACTTTACTCAAAGTATGTGCAAGCATCTCTCATTTTATCGCAATTTGCTTTATTGTGCTTCACAGATACTGTGTGGTTTCTTTTTTTTTCCCCCCACAAATTGAAGGTTTGTGGTGACCTTGCATCGAGCAAGTCTATCAGCGTTATTTTTCCAACAGCATTTGTTCACTTTATGTCTCTGTCACATTTTGGCAATTCTCACAGTATTTCAAAATTTAATCATTATTTTATTTTTTTATAGTGACCTGTGATCAGTGATCTTTGATGTTACTATTATAATCCTTTCAGGGCACCACAAACCATGCCCATATAAGACAGTGAACTTAACTAATGTTCTGACTGCTCGCTCCACTGACCAGCCGTTCCCCATCTCCCTCTCTTTCCTCGGGTCTCCCATTGTCTGAGACACAACAATATTGACAATAGGCCAATTAATAACCCTTTCATGGCCTCTAAGTATTCAACTGAAAGGAAGGGTCACACATCTCTCAGTTTAAGTCAAAAGGTAGAAATAATTAAGCTTAGTGAGGAAGGCATGTTGAAAGCCGAGACAGGCCAAAAGCTAGGTCTCTAGTGCCAAACAGCCAGCCAAGTTTTAAATGCAAAAGAAAAGTTCTTGAAGGAAATTAAAAGTGCTACTTCAGTGAACACATGAATGATAAGAAAGTAAAATAGCCTTATGGCTGATATGGAGAAAGTTTTAATGGTCTGGATAGAAAGTCAAACCAGCTACAACATTCCCTTAAGCCAAAACCTAATCCAGAGCAAGGCCCTAACTCTGCAATTCTGTGAAGGCTGAGAGAGGTGAGGAAGCTGCAGAAGGAAAGTTTCAAGTTAACAGAGGTTGGTTCATGAGGTTGAAGGAAAGACACCACCTCCAAAATCAGAGGTGAAGCAGCAATTGCTGATGCAGAAGCTGCAGCAAGTTATCCAGAAGACCTAGGTGAGACCATCAATGAAGGTGATTACACCACAACTGATTTTCAAGGTAGATGAAACAGCCTTCTTTCAGAAGAAAATGCCATCTAGGACTTTAATTGCTAGAGAGGAGAAGTCAATACCTGGCTTCAAAGCTTCAAAGGACAGACTGAATCTAATTTTGGGCTAATGCAGCTTGTGACTTTAAATTGAAGTGCTCGTTTACCATTTTGAAAAGCCCAAGACCCTTAAGAATGACGCTGAACCTCCTCTGCCTGTGCTCTCTAAATGGTACCAGAAAGCCTGGGCGACAGCACATCTGCTTACAACGTGGCTCGCTGAATATTTTAAGCCCATTGTTGAGACCTAAAGCTCAGGAAAAAAATATTCATTTCAAAATATTACTGCTCATTGACAATGTACCCGGTCACCCCAGATTAATGATGTTTTCATGGCTGCCAACAAAACACCCATTCTACAGCCTATGGATCAAGGAGTACTTTCAACTTTCAAGTCTTATTAATTAAGAAACACATTTTGTAAGGCCATAGCTGCCACACACAGTGATTCCTCTGATGGATCTGGACAAAGCAAATTGAAAAATTTCTGGAAAAAATTCACCATTCTAGATGCCATTAAAAATATTTGTGATTCATGGGAAGAGGTCAAAAAATCAGCATTGACAGGAATTGGAAAGAATTGATTCTAACCCTCATGGATGACCTCAAGGGGGTCAAGACTTCAGTGGAGGAAGAGCTGCAGCTGTGGCGGAAATAACTACAGAACTTGAAATAGAAGTGTAGCCTGAAGATGTGACTGAACGGCTACAATCTCATGATCAAATGTTAACAGGTGAGGGGTTGCTTCTTATGGATGAGCAAAGAAAATAGAAGAAATCTACTCCTGATGAAGTTGCTGTGCAGATTACTGCAATGACAACAAAAGATTTAGAATATTACATAAACTTAGTTGATAAGGCAGTGACTGGGTTTGAGAGGTTGACTCCAACTTTGAAAGAAGTTCTACCATTGGTAAAGTGCTATCAAACAGTGTTTCATGCTACAGAGAAATTGCTTGTGAAAGAGTCAGCAAGGCAAGCTTCATCACTGTCTTATTTTAAGAAATTGCTACAGCCACCCCAACTTTCTGCAACCACCACCTGATCAGCAGCCATCAGCATCAAGGCAAGGGCCTCCACCAGCAAAAAGATGGTGATTCGCAGAAGGCTCACATAATGGTTAGCATTTTTTAGCAATAAAGTAGTTTTTAATTAAGGCTCGTACATTGTTTTTGGTGCATGATGCTATTGCACACTGCATAGACTACAGAACAGTGTAAACATATTATGGACTGGGAAACCAAAAAAATTGTGACTTACCTTATTGAAATATTCACTTTCCTGTGGTGGTCTGGAACCGAACCGGCAAGATCTTCAAGGTTTGCCTGTACCTAGCTGACAGAGGAGAAGTCACCTTAGTTAGCTATATAAAGCATTCATTCTTTTCAGTAAAAAAAAACCAAAAAAACAAAAAAACACTAATTTTGTTGCCAGGGCTTCTGACTCAGTAATCATTCATCTTTCATGTCAGTCTTCCTAAACTGACCTACTGCTTAGCTCTTCTGCTCAGCAAATACGGGCCACGCTATTTAGTTGAATGGAAGTCACCTGGAATTTTCCCCACCACCACCCTCCCCGCCCCTCTGTCAATAGCACACATACCTTTGCCCTTTAACCAGTCATGTAAGAATTTTCTTATTCTCTGTTATCCATAAGTACTTAAAGAGAGGCTTTAAATAATTCTCTAAAGGAAACTAGTGTTATTTGCAACCTTAATAATTCACTTGTGCAAAATTTAAATTTTCTAATGAGATATTATAAATTAAAAATATTATTGGATCTTTTGGTTTCATCATATTTGCTTGAGGAAATGACCAGAGCTTGACCCCTCAGATATATAATCATCACAGAAAAAGTGAAGACCTTCGGATTGTTTGGAACTTAGTTTTGTCAGGGCAGATGCCTTTACCTTTTATATGGTTTCCTCTTCTTTGGTAGTGCTACAGCAGATAATTATAATCAAGCAGCCCAGGACCATGAGAATTAAATTGTCCTGAATGATAATGTTTGATTTTTGCCCACTCTGAAAGGACAAGGATGTAAGGCCAAAGGGGAAATTTTTCTTTCTTTCATCCATCCTTGATGAGTGGATTTTTTAAATAATAATTTAAACATAACAAATTTTAAGGTGACTTTCTTTTTCGTGGCTTAATTCTACATTCTATTTTAGGGAGAAGGAGCTGAAATCTCTGAGAGGTGTTGCACTCAATTATTTACATTGAACATAATGTTGGCTGAGTATCTAATATACACTAATCAGACACTCAATGTTATGGAGACATGTAGATAAATGTCGATGAACACGACACAGGCCTTAGAATTTGACCAAGGAGAAATGTGTGTAAGAAATTAATTACAAGCACATGTTTTAATGACACAATTGGGAAAGATTTCACAGAGGAGTCATACTGAAGATGATCCCAGAAGACTGAATTTGGAGGGAGCAAGAACATTTCACATAGAAGGAATAATTATGCGGAAGTACAGCAAGATGCAAGTTGGAAATGTTAAGTTCTGAGGTAGATATCTCAAAAACTCAAATTTGAAGTCAAAGTTCATCCATTTTTTTTCTCTCCTCCAGTCCTTTAAGAAGTCTAATTTATTAGGTTAGTGATATCACTTTAATCTGATGCATTGTTTAATTGCTTCAGTGATCAGACATAAATAGTCTTTTCACAGTATTTCTCCTCCACAACCTCTGGTGGCCGGAAAGGTACTAGCAGAGAAGTGACCTGACATTAGGAGCCCTGAATGGTGACAAACGGGTCGTTTTCTCCAAAACATGGGTGTTCATGAAAGAGCATGTTGTAAGATGCTTGAGCCCTATGGTCTAGGTGCTATTTCAAAACAGCATGGAATTGGTAATGACACCTAAGCTTCAGGGGACTAAAGCTTGGGGTTGAGAGAGGGGTTTTAATATAGCATCATATACCTGAGGCAGGGAGACAATGACGTGAAAGTTCCCTTGCAAATGATGATGCAGAGTAGTGAGGTTGTCATGGAGCCGCCCTTTATACAAGGAGACATTTTGGCATGGTGTGAGGTGGCTGACATTTCTAAAAAGCATTAGGATTATGTTTTTTACTTTCCTTATGATAGTAATTTTACATGTAGGTAATCAAGGATCACTGAACAGCAAAGCATCTACTTCAGGTATCTGCATGCATTCATTCAAGATGATTCTATGGAGCAGACTCAGGCACTCAGGATACAAAAAAAGAAAAATGAAAAGGGGAAAAGGCCATAATTATTTCCCTTAAGGTGCTACCATTGTGAGATTGGGAAGAATATGTTAATGTGCCAAAGGGCCGGCTGAAGACTTTATGAACCATGCTCACTTTGGGGAGGTACCACAGTGGTGGGGATGGTTAAAGCTCAAGAGTAAGAGAAGTCATTCCAATTACACCCCGAATAGTCATTTGAAACCTCCCTCCTTTAGCATGGGTAAACCTTTTTTCTGGTAGAATACAGTTGTCTGGAAATCTTCAGTAGTCTGGAAGTCTCAGGATGCCATAGAAATCAGTGTCCACGAATAAGACTACAAAAATATTTCAATCTTTGGGACACTCAGATAGAGCCAAGAATCCACTGCCTACTCCTCCTATTTCAGCTGTACCCATTAAAGTAAGTCATCAGCATTAGTGTTCTCTTTAACGAGGCATTAATGAGCTGACATCTAATTTTACTATGTATCATAAGTAAATTATTCACTTGTACCAGAACGAAAAGGATGACCACGGCCACTGATCAGCCTCCATCCACAGGCTATGTGGAGGATTTTCACGGGAACTCCCGTTCTGGAATCACATTTTGAGAACCACTGCCCCATTCTACTTCATGCTGGTATCTTCTTGGAGGGTATATGCCTGGGATGGAGATATATATATATATATATATATATATATATATATATATATATATATATATATATATATATATATACACATACACATACATACACACACATACAGATGGAAATTTCATGCTTCTAGTAAGGCCACAGATGGAAACTTGAATGTGCAACTTTCAGAAAAACTTCAGAAAAGCTTCAGGCTGATACGTTCACACTTTACTCACTAGATCGTCTGGAAATGATTTTTGGTCAGAATAGGTTTGGGATTTGTTTTTGTTGTATTTTGAAGCGTAGGAAGTTTCTTTTCTTTTTCATCTGTGATGTTTAGAATTCCAGCCACATCTGCACACTTTTATCGGAGATGTTTAATCATTTTTTGGTTTACTTCTCAATAAGCCTGAAATGAGGTTGGGTTTTATATGACTTTGACTGGTTAAATAAATATGCAATTGAGGGAAAGTCCACCTCATTTTTAATTTGCGTTTTCCTCAGAGAATGTATATTTACCAGTCTCTAGTCCCAAATTTTTGTCATCATTGCAGTGGTCTCTGGTTGGGCACATGCATAAACCATGCACACATACCCACACACACTCCCATCACACCCTTCCACACTATTACATAAAGTTTAGGAGTTTGTCATTCTAATTGCCACTGGTTGAAATTGTAATATCAAAAAAAGAATGAAACAAATTGAGAAATCCTTACATCTTACTTCATCTAAGTACTCAGCAAGGGAGTTGCGCTAAAGTTGAAAAATGGTGGTGATATGGACTAGATTTCCTATCCAGCAGGGAGATTTATAGCATGAATAAGATGCCAAGAATTGAACCAGTAGGGTTCTGTGTATGATTGTTTTAAAAGGGGAAAAATGTTCTACAGGACTCATGAGCCATTATTTCAAATGCTTGTGTAAATATACTTTAGTTCATCATTACTTTTTCCAATTATGTTTATGTTCAGGTTGGAAGTACAGCCTCTGCTTCCTTGTTTGAAATGCCACCAACTGAACCAGCATTTTCATTAATACAAACAATGTTTACAGTGCCAGAAATGATGGTAGAAGTATAGGAGTCTCTTGAGTAATAATTATTATAATTTTGTATATAAAATTACATTCTTTTTATTTCTAAAAATATAATTTGCACACCTAAGTAGATTAGGAATTAAATCATAGTTTCTGAATAAAACACTATTTTATTTTTCAGCTCAGTTATACAATCACTAAATATTTGGACACATACCTATAGCTTTGTTTGTAACTAAAGTTTTATTCTTAAAAGATGATAAAGTATTTTAACTGCATTAAATATTTTAACTGCTTTAAATATGGTGTAGTGGTTAAGAGTAAGGACTTGGAGAAAACAGCCTGAGTTTGAATCGTAGCTTCACTGGTTAATTATCTCCATGACCTTGGAGAGCTGCCAGCTCTCTCTATGCCAGTTTCCTCATCTATAAAATGGGGGTAGGAATAGATCTTGTTTCAGAGGTGTGTTGCAAAGATTAAATTAGTAAACATTCGTTAGAACAGTGAAATTAAAGTGCTTCCTCCTGCTAATATGGCATTTCACAATTGTAAACAGGGTTTCAAGAAGGAATAAAATGAGAAATATGCAAGGTATGGCACAACCAAACAGAAAGAAGCCTTTACAAGCACTAGGCTGTAAAGGACACCTTTACATCTTTGGCTCATTCCAGGAACCAGGATAGGATCTGTAAATATTATTGAGTCTTCCAGACCCAGGCATCCTTCCTTAATAATACCTGAAGACAATGTTTTAAAATATTTAAAGATCATCAAAAAGCTAATCAAGAATAATTGAGTGTGGAATTAACTGACTTTCTGCTTTACTGTCCCAGGTTCTCTAGTTTTCAAAGTTGATATATTGGGCATGTGACTCTCCTTCCTACGTTTAGCTTGTGACTCATTTCATCATTCTTTCTGATCTAATGTAGTTCAAACTTGGCTCATTATTATCTTCCTTCTTTGTCAACTATTCCTTGCTGCTCTTTCTGCTGCTCACCCTAATTCCACCTTTCCCAAACTCAAATTGAATTTTTAAAAGGAATATATGTTATCCCACTTCACTTGGTTGCTTACATCCAGCTGTCTCACTTCTAGACAGCATAAGACACATACTGTGTGTCAGTGGAATGAATGATGGTTACCGCCCTGCTAGTTCTCAGTGCTAACAATGCTAGTTGATTTCTCACCAGTACCTCTAAATCAAAGCAGGTAAGAATGGTTTTGTGGTACAATAAACTACTTTAAAGATATTGGTCTGTTCCTACTGCTTGAAGTCACAGGTTTGAAGAACAGAGAACCATATATCTTTGGATCTGAACTGGTGACCTAGACATGAGTTCCAGCACCTGTTAAATACCCCAGGGCTATTCTAGCTTGTAAAGTGATTACTCACTACTCGCTTGAGAGCAGACATTAAGGAAGAGAAAAAGGACACGCTGAAAACCAAGCTTGAACTAAGGACCTTTAGAAAATCACTCTAATACTTGACCAACTATGCTCAGTGGGAAGACTTGCTTTATTGAATCCATGCTTTATCAGAATCCCTTCTCAGAAGACACCTTGTTTGAAAAAGAAAAAATCTTTGTTCACCAGAAAGCACTTTAGATAGTGGAAGGAAGAAGGACTAGAGATGGTAATTATTCCATGTCCTCATCCCTACCTTTGTCCTTTTTCACTGAAATTTAAGCACAGCAGCATGGAGAGCAGAATGTGGCAACGTGGTAGAAGGAACTCGACTAGGCGATGGGGTCAGGGTGTGAGTCTAAGGTCTGTTACTTGGGAAAAACCATTTCTCTGCTTAACTTTCAACATCTATTTTTATAAGAAGGTCATAATATGTACCTCACAGAAATGGGGTGAAAATTAAATGAGATCTTTATATGCTGCAATGGTAATATTAGACATTATTATTGTTTTTTACTAGGAATAAATAATGTTGATGTTATAGATCTGAATAATTAAGTTCCCAAAACCAAACTAGAGATATGATTTTCTCGACTTTTGGGTCCCAGAAATTCATAATCTGCTCGTCTTCTGGGATGCAGTATGTGGAACGCACAGAGCTCAAACATTAGAATCTGAGAGATCTGAAGGCAAACTTCAGTTAAGGCACTTTGAATTCACTTATTCATCAATGCCAGTCAAGTCTCTGACCCTTGGCTTTCCTTTCTGTAATACGGGGCTTATAACCCTCATTTTGCAGAGTTGTGGAGAGGATTAGCAACGATGTATGATGGCGCCCAGCACAGGGAATCGTTCACAGTAAACAACCGTTATATTAGAGGATATTTTTTGTTTTCTGCTTTTTTTACACCTTCATATTATCATCCATAAATGGGGTGCTTTGGCTCACAATTGCTTTATAGGTCCTCAAGCATTGTGCATAATGAATAGTAAATACTGACAAGATTGTACCTTAAAAAGATGAGTCATTTGAACTGATAAATCATTACATTTTAATACAGTGGGTTCAGAAATTCTTTTCTGTTCAGATATCCTGGAAAATCTTTAGCAACTCAAGTTTCTGAGGAATATAAACCCTGATAAGACACGGTTACTGTCTTCAGAAAGCTTGTCTTAGGTAGGAGGCATTTCTTTCGTTAATATCTGTGTCCAACCAAATGTTGTCTTTGTAGGTGATGGGACTATGAAATAAGAAAAAGAAGAGTGCTTTCAAAGATTAGACAGCAGTCTTTGAAGTCATCCTTCCGTCAAAGGGGTTGAGTGATGGGGAAGTGGGTTGTGGGGGGGAGGGGATTAAAGTCTGTTAACTGCATTCTATATGTCAGGCACAGTACTAGGCAATTCACATTCTTTGTTTTGATTAATCCTAAAAGCAATCCTATGAGATGGGTTGCAAAATGTTGACTTTATGGTTGAACACAATTGGTAATCTCAGAGAGGTGAAACAGCCTTATCTAAGATCACACCCACAGTGAGCACTGAAGATGGGATTTCAGTCTTTAACACAGGGAGTGGAATTAGAAAGTGGGTTTTGTTCAACTTAATAGAAAAAATTTAACCTGAGTATCTTATCTTCTCCAAAAATTTCTTATTTTCCCTCCTGAATTTTCTCCTCCCCTTCTCTGCCAGGCCCAACAATGAATTCAGTTCTGGATTTTGGAGCCCTCTGATCAGGGCTAGAGCCATCTTTCTGTGCACATAAGCCAGAGGGCTTATCCTATTTTTTAACCTGCATTCTTATAGCAAGAAGAACTGAGAGCTATTTCAGATGTGCTAGTATTTAGCATCCATATGAAAGGAAACTCACCCGACATTAATTTCATTGTAGAAATATGGTACAGCATACCCCACAATTAAGATATATGACTCAATCATTTATCCTTTTATTTGACAAATACTACTGATTATTGCTCCCACTCCCTCAATAAGTCATAAAACTTTAAAAAGCAGTTTTAGGTAATCAGTATAGCCAGCCACAAGTATCAAATTAACGTGGCTTAGCAGAAAGGATTTTTCCCCCTTATGTATCAACAAATCTGAGGATGGATAACCTGGGATAGGTAAAGAAGAAGGATGAAAGCGTGAAGAGATCAGGAGTCTTTTTCCTTTTTCTCTTCTTTCCATTTTTCCTTCCTTCCTTCCTGTCTCTCTTTCTCTCTTTCTTTTTCCCTTTCTTTCTTTTTCCCTTTCTTTCTTTCTTTCTTTCTTTCTTTCTTTCTTTCTTTCTTTCTTTCTTTCTTTCTTTCTTTCTTTCTTTCTTTCTTTCTTTTTTTCTTGTGGTTAGAACACTTAACATGAAATCTACCCTCATAACTAGAGATCTGCTGTACAACTGAGTCTATCTCTTAAAAAAAAATTCTGCTAAGCCCCAGCTACCAATTTCATCTTACATCTCCTTGGTCAGAATCTATCACATGGTTACTCCTAGGAGCAAGGAGAGTTGTGTTGTGGTCTGGATTATAAAAATTGGAAGAAAAATTAAAATTTTACCAGTGAGACAGAAAGAAGTCTTTTTAGAATATCAAGAATTTTAGTTTTCCAGCCTCCATAATTAAGACAAGCAATGCAAAAAAAGGGCTGTGAATGGCTTTGACAAGGAAGCCATCAGCTCATCCATGATGTTAGCCATAGGGAGCTACCGGTCCTGCCTGCACTGTGTTTGATGCCACAAAGGACATCCTGGTTTTACTACTTATTATGAATCACGTTTAATTTTCTTGACGTCTGTCAAGCTTAGTTTCTCTATTTATAAAACAGAAATAATTATAGTGCTTATTTTAAAGTATTCTAATGACCATTTTGTAAGGTGGTTAATTTTTAAAAAGTGCTTAACAGTGTGCCTGGCACATAGTAAACTTTAATAAATACGTGTAACTATAACATATAATCATTGATGTTCACAAAGCATAACACTCATCCTTCGCCTTGACCAGAGTGAGCCTTTTTACATTGTCTGCATATTGCCTTTAGTTTTTCACTTTGTTTTCTTATTTTTTTGTCCTAGGAATACCCTTCCTGAGCTCTGGATGTGTCCTCCGAGAAGGTACCCATGACATGGACCACACTGGGCACCAACTCAGATATTGGGGGGAGAGTCCATGACTGCTGAGTGCGGACCTGCTGATCACCAAGCCCCTTGAAGCAGAGCTGCTGGGCTGGGGGCTGGTGCTGCCTGGAAGCGCTGAGAGATGCCACGCCAATCCACAGCAAGGTCTTTATTGTTGGAACTCTTGTGTAATGACATCTTTATTCATGTGAAAATACAGGATGAATTTCAACTATATGATATTGTTTATGCTCATCAGAAATGTTATTTGTCTTTACAAAGCCTGGTTTCAATGAACCGGCTATGTAATGGATATTAAATAAACATGGAATTTTACATGTTCATAATATTTGGTTTCTTGTTGTGATTTTGATGAACTATACTTTCAAGCACTGTCAGTTCATCCTTATTTACAAACGAAATGTTTGCTTGTAGCAGAGTGATGTAGTGACTTGCTTTATTTTAAGATAAGTCAACTTTTCTATTCAATGTTTAATGTGAAACTGACTCAAAATGTTCTTTTAGGCCATATTTACATTTCTCTCTGTATAACATGCATTATACTATTTTAACGTAATGCTGTGAGCTATATAAACCAAAGACACTCTAATTCTGTTTTTAATGTATTTTTTCAAGATAAATAATTTATAATGCACTAATAAAAGTAAGGAGCTCATATTAAAAGACTTATATTATATGACCTACTGAAAATGATCTATGGAAACTGACTCTCTTAAAAGTAATTTTATGAAATTATTTTGTATAAAATTGACTTCCTTATATGAATTCTTGAAAACAAATATGAAACAAAAAGAACTTGAAATCTCCCTCTTCATCCTATGCACTGAAGAGAAAAGTAATCAAATACTTCCTAACTTTATGATTTTGGGGTTTCTTAGAAAAAGAAACCAGATGAATAGTAACCATTTTAGTTGCACATATCAGCTCTGGCCACCAATTTAAAATAAAAATCCTTTTCAAAGTAAATCTATTCTTTTCACATCTTTAAAGTAATATAGTTGTATTTGTGAAATGTTTTTATCTTGCCATCCAGGGGAAGAAATGTCATTGATTTTTATTTTTTTAATTCAGAAGGCTGAAAATAAATAACCCTAAGCCCGTGTTCCTTCATCCTGCAGCCTCTCTTCGTAACAGGCACCATGTAAGTACTCATATGCATCACATGAGGTAAGAAAAGCTATGGAAGGGCAAATAAATATTCCAAGCATTAAGGTTCCTTTAACCTTGAAAGAGCTTATTTAAAATGGGTACCCATGGCATTCCATGACCAGCTGACGGTTATCGTGTACATATCCGTGTATTCAACACTCTGCCGCTTTGGGGAGGTACCAGGAATATTGTGGGGAAGGGAAAGCTGACCAGCGTTCGGAGAGGGTTTCAAATAACAAGGTGATGGTGTCTTTATACCTAGTGTCTGGTCTTTAGTTTTGAAAGTGAGGTGGTGGTGGAAAGAGGGGAAGAGAAACGAGGAGAGAATTTGGGAACGTGAAAAGAAGAGATGAAGGAGTCGAGGAAGTCTAGGAATTTTAGTGTTGAAGTGCTAATTGCTATGATCATGCTTCAGAGCATCCTAGCACCAGCCTGCAAAGAGCTGCAAGATTATTTAAGAGAGTTAGAGCTTTGGGTTCATTAAAAAATGATTTTCTATGCCATTTCTTGGATTGGGCTACTTTTGTGGGTGACTAACCTCACCCATTCCTAGGATTCTTTCCTTTTGACTAGTTTCATTTTTCAGGCAGTGCCCTTTCCCTGACCTCGGCCCCAAACTCCGGGTCACCTTGCCGTAGCCTTGGTGTAGTGCTGAATAGAAGGCTTACCAGATTGTTGGCACCGGATAAGTGGTACTGAGCACAATCGTCCTCTTTCATGAGCGGGAGGGAAGTTGCCTTTCCTAGGGTTCAGAGATCTGGGCTGACTTACGCCTCCTTTTCATTTTGTTGTCCAGTGTTTTTCCCTCTGGCCAGATCTGCAAACTGGTTGCCTTGCAGGAAGGTGACATGCACCACTGATGCAAAAAGGAAAAAAAAATAGACTTGGCATCGGCACAACATTCAACGGTACTTCCAGTTTCATTTTATGATGAAATAGGTCAATTATTTGCCCCAAATGATTAAAAAGTTTCACTGCTTAATCTCATATCTTTACATTCCTATGTTGTTACTTAATTATACTCCCCTTCTGAGTGGAATCATTATCTGAACACCTAGCTTTGCCAGTTTTCCAATCTACCCCCCAGATTATCTTCAGAAAGAACTCCCTCGTCCTCAAAATGAAAACAACCTGTATCTCCCAAGTTTTTAAATAGTGAAAAAATAACTGTTTGAGTGTACCTCAGTCAGAGACTCTAAATAACCTCAATCATCAGCCGCCATGTCGCCAGATAGCTGTGGCCACACCGGCAGGATGGTCACTTCTGATGTTCTAGACTGTTCTGCTCCTCTTCTTCTTTTGTTTTTTTTTTTAGGAAGAAACCTAATGGATCCTAGTGCTGAGATTCAAGGGCTACAGTGGATGGCAAATTCTGACATGTCACATTGAAATGCAAGGCCAGTGCACCAGCCTGTCTCTTTTGAATAAATCAACATGGCAATATTGACAATTTTCCAGACTGCCTGTCTATATTCTGTATTTTCTCTCATTCTAAGGATGTCAGCACTAAAGAAGGACAAAAAAGAAGAAAAAGAAAAAAGAAGGCTCTCAACAGCTAATGGGAAACATCAAGCTAATCTCTCATCACGGCATCCAACTACGTCAGTTCTTGGAAAACTAGTGCTTCAAATTATTTTTTAAATGAATAGACTCATGTCTTATGTTTGGACATTTAATTAGGCTTCAGGGGGAAAGAAGACGGAAGTTTTTAATACCATTTTGCTATGTAAAATACTCATGAATGTTTCCACCGTAGTAGGTAATTCTCTATCAAATGTACTTGTGATTCCAAGTGGCCTGACCGTGGTGCCTCAGGACGCAACCATCAGTCAACGCTCGCTCTGTGCGCAGGACGCATTGTGCCCTGCACACTCTAAAGCAATCAAACGAGTCTGCAAATGTTCTTCAAAGAATACATCTAGAATGTTACTTCGTTAAACATCTCCTCGGCATTCATTCTATTTTCCACTTTGAATTGCTGCATTTAGTTTTGTAATGACCTTCTATAGCAAGGAGGTTTTATTAACTCTTTGATCTTCTAGCTTTGGGATGAAAACAAAGAAAATATAAATGAGCACTTTGTACACTGTCTCATAGAGGAGGCCAGAAGAAAAAAGGAAATATGTTTTCATCTAACAGATTGGTCTGTGTGGAGACTTTCAGCCCTTCCTGTTCTTTTCTCCCTTTAAGCAAAAAGCTTATCAGTGTTGTACATGTGTTTGTTTTAATGTCTGAATAACTAGATCTTTGTATCTCTCTTCTCTCTAGTGCCCAGAGCCGAGGGGAGGGTCACATATTTCTTTGTGGATTTTCTTTTTTAAGGCATCCTTCATCCTCGGTTTTCTCTAACACTAAGTGCAATTCTTGGGAAATCTACCATTGTCTTTATGGGACGAAGGCAGTCCTGCTCTGTTTCCAAGTGCTCCTTTGTGTGGGTCTCCCTGAGTGGGGAAGGGGAGGGGATTGGTGGTCAGGTAGCTGCCTAATACTGTGATGGGGAAAAGATTGGGAACCTGGCCTCTGAATCCCAGTTCTGTACTTCAGTGTAACTGTGTCTGTATATTACAGAGTGAAACCTCAGAATGTATTTATCTTGCTCCTAAAGTCCTAAACCCATGGCATTATTAATATATAGATAAGGCACTGCCTTTCACATTGGCTGGCTGTATTTTTATTTTTCGTCATTATACTTTTTTGTATTTTTATTAAGCAAGCCTTCGGTTTGCTTCCTTTTACATACTCATACTCATCTGAGTCTATGTTTTTGGTCTTTATCACAAGTTTGGAGGCAAACTTTAGGTAAAATATTATAGATGTCAGCATTTTATGGTCAAAATTAAATCCTAAGAGTGGAAATAGTTACTAATCAGAACAATTTTTCTTTTCCCAATCTAATAATCAGCCATTTATTATATCACACACACTTACACACTTTCTTTAGCATCTTGAAATTTGAAACTCTTATTTGTTGTTAAATTTAAAGCCACCTAAACTAAGAGCCTGGGGACTTTCTGGATTTGCTCAATCTAGACTCTAGAATAACAGATGATCTAGTTGGGTGCTGATAAGGTTAACTGGTCCTTTTGTAATGCCTTACATTTATTGGAAGTGAAAAGCCCTTTTTTAAAAATCTCAAAAATGTTTCATTTTGTTTTGGCTAGGTTTTTCTTATTTACCTGCCTCATGTACCATTAATCGTTATATAACTGATGTGTTGAAAGCGATAAATTGTATCATTCACCAGCCTTTACTTTAGAGATTAAAAAAAAAAAAAAAGAGTGATAGTTTACCTAGGTGATTTGCCCAAGTAAAACAGGTCCATCATTAGAACCCACGCTTTTTATTTTCCTGTCTGTTTTAAGTTGCTTTTCTGGGTCAGACAAAGGATGGAGAAAATGATCAACTATTGAAATGGGAGACATTCAGCTTTTCATCCTTGATGTTCTCTCAAGCAAAAGTCTCACCTGTAAGAGGAGTGCCAACCAGCTTGCTCAATCCCTTTTTGCATCCTCACTTGGTGCCTTTTAATTGTTTCCCTTTTTGGAGAACATTCCTTCCTCACCTTAGCAATCCTTTATATTGTTTTCTGTTTATTTGTCTTATCATACTTTAAATTATAACTTCCCTAAGAAGAAGCTTGCTTATGCTCTAGAATATGTTCTAAAAATACTTTGCAATGGTACTAATAACAATAAATTGCTGAAAACTCTGAGACTGCTTCTATTGGGAAATTTGTATTTATAGATAAATTACTGACTTTGAAAGGTTGTCATTCTGGCAGTTGTGATCAGAAAATAGTGTAAATTTACATACACATTAGGAATATTTCTAAACATTCTATTGAAATACCTTTCTATAACAAAACAAGTAACAGAGCAATCAATACGTGAGATGCTTTAACCCTGGGTACAGAGCAAGATGACAAGCGAAGGGAATATAGCAATTACTGAATGAAAATTATATATAGTTATTTATATATATATATATGAAATGCTGAAATTTGAAACCTTGAAATACTAATTGTTTTAAATGGTTCCAGAGAGGTCAGAAGAGATTTGGAGTAAATAATCAAATTACTTACAAAATTCTTTTCTATTTTTACTTTTTGGTGGCCAATTAAAAAAATAGTTCAAAATGGTAAGGCATTTATTCAGAGGCTGATAGCGTTTTAAACCTATTTGATACTGTCTTACACTTCTTCCAAAAATCTTAAAGTAGGTAATCACACAATGATATTGTGGTGGGTGTACATAAGATATGCTATTAAACAGCCGAAGAGAAAAGTACTTTATCATAGACAATTACTTATTTAGATTGTTCATCCATGTTACTACATCCAAGAGTCAATTTGTTTTTCTACTTTGCAGAATGGTGGGAAGAAAAGGATTTCAGGATCAAGGGCTCTTGAAGATGGAGGGCATTGTTAGCTATCTCTGGCTGTGTAACAAATTTCTCCAAACTTAGCAGGAGTTCAGACATGGTGTAGATGGTGGTTCTGACTCCAGGTCTGTCAAGCCTGAGGAGCTCCTTGGAATGTGGATCTCATCATAGGACTGCTTGAGTGTCCACACAATGTAAGAGCTAACTTTTTCCACAGCAAGTGATACAAAAGAATGGGATAGAAGCTTCAGTGTCTCTGACCTAGACTTAGAACTTACATTCTGTCATCTCCACAATATAGGCAGACCTCATTTTATTATCCTTCACTTTATTGCTTTTTTTTTTCCCCCACAAATTGAAGGTTTGTGCAATCCTGCATTGTTGGATGATGGTTAGCATTTTTTAGCAATTAAGTATTTGTAAATTAAGGTATATACATTGGTTTTTTAGACACAATGCTATTGCACACTTAATAGACTACAGTATAGCATACATATAACTTTTACATGCCCTAGGAAACCAAAAAAAGCCATGTGACTCACTTTATTGATGTGTTCACTTTATTGCGGTCATCTGGAACCAAACCTGCAATATCCCTGAGGTATGCCTGTATCCTATTTGCTATACAGGTAAACTCTATTCGTCATATGAGGAACTAACATAAGGGCGTAAATACCAGGAGACAAGGATCATTGGAGGCCATCTTGGAGGCTGGCTACCACAGTGGAAGAGCCCTTGTCAAGGTGTAACTCAGGGATTGTAACTCCAAAGGCTATTCTGCTATAATGGATTTGCTGTCGGTTGATTTAGTGTTCCCATTTCAGAAACACAATCTAATGCATCCTATCTGCATCTACTCAATGGGATATAGTGAATAAACATATTTCAGTAATACACAAAAAATGATTGAGACAGCTCATGAGCTACTATTGGCTTACAAAAGATATTCTACCCCAATATTCCATAGTGTTTTATTATTATCTGCAAAAAATTAGAAATAATTGAAAAGATTAAATTTCTGACATCTCAATAAATCTTTTTTTAAGTATACTATTTTTATATCAGGTAAATGTCAAGATATTATAACCCAAAAAAGTTAAATTATAATTTTTCTAAAAGTAAAATCTGAAAAAAATTAAGAACAACAATTTCCCTTGTATAGCACTCACCATCAGCTGTAACTGTACACTTTTAGAATAATTATTTCCTTAGATTATTCTGCAAAGATTGATAATCATTATTTTGATTTTATTCCTTTTCTCATGTCTTTAAAATTGGAAATATTTCTTGATTTTCATTATAATGCCAAATGTACTATATACTATAAGAATTCTAATTTGAAGAAAATTTAAAGTTTTTATTATCCCGTTAGAAAGACAAATATAATGAAGTATTTCAATTACAAAGTTTAGTGAAGACATTACTTCCTCTCTCACTTGAAATTGAATTAACATTTTAAAATTCATGTTGAATTCAAGCTGAAGAAAACATCTAGCATGATGGTGGCAAGACCATAACCATCTAAATGGTACCTACCTTCCTTTCTTCTCCTCCAGAAATGTACCCAACTGGCTGTCCTAGTTTGCTGATGGGTCTCATTTCAAAAGTGTTTTTCTAGTTTGGTTTGTTTATATTCTGCAATATATTTCCCCATAGAAATAATGTTAAGCATAGTAATGAGTTAACTAAATTAGTCCTCAGAAGCTTTCTTAACCATAGAATTCCTCAAATTAGTATTCTCCAGCTACAGAATTTAATCCTTGTGTGTGGGAAAACCCAAAGATGGGGCTTGCTGGAAGGCCAGGCTGCAGCCTCTTGTGATTTGATTGGAAGAAAAAAAAAAAATGTGGTCTTAAGCTTTTTCCTTTTGTTTGCTTCCTGGTGACCTAGATTTTCTACTTTTTCTACTACTGTTCTCTTAGCTTCTGTCTAGGGTTTATCTTCTTCTTTGTTTCATAATAGACCTAGAACTTACTTCTTAATATTAATAAGTAACAATAATCACAATAACTACAACAGTCATAATAAATAGCTAACACTTAATGAGTGCTACTACAAATTAGATGCTGATCCCAGCATTTTGTGTGTATCATCTCTTTTAATCCTACAACAACCCTAGATGTAAGGCATTAATATTATCCCCATTTTATAGATGAGATTACTGAGAAATATAGAAGTTGAATAACCTGCTTAGAATCATGTAGCTGGGATAAGAATTTAAGCTTAGGAAGTTTGACTCTGGATCTTATCTCTTGTTAACCATGAGACGATAGATAGATAGATAGATAAACAGACACACCCTGATGCAGCTGTCAACCATCGCTGGAGAGGGTGAAAAGGAGGCTTTGGGGTTCTGAGTTTGGGTTCTAGGTGGGGAGGGAGACCAGCATTAGGATACTGGTGGGCAGTGTGAGGAGCAAAGAAGAGGTTAGGAAGACAGAAAAACACCAAGTGGCACATATTTGCTTCTGTCCTTTCAAAAAATAATTGACACAACGTATAAAGTGAAATATGTTGCCGTGATGTTTTACATAGGATTTAACTCAGTGAAAATTCCTGAAGTCATTTAATGCTAATGTGTTGCTTCACTTCTGTAACCCATTGCTGATAGCTGGGAACAGAATCAAACATCGCCCACATCTCTCGAGCTAGTCACGAGTGTCTAGGAGACTAAGCTGTTCTCAGTCCCAGAAATTAGAAATCCTTTCTCCATTGTGCATTCTTACATCCTTGCCAAGAAAACAGATACATTTCCCCACTAGGAACTGAACACGGTCACCTCGGCCTGGGTTGTCAGGATCTAAAAAGGTAACAGACACTTGTCTACAGCAAGATGACAATAATGCTATTAAAGATTTCTAACATTTCTTTAAAAAGAAAAGACATAGTAACATGTGGAGACTTAATGAATATTTAACAAATATGAGATGGCAGCAGTTTGGTTTGCTAGTGCCAGCTAAATACATTTATTGAAAGAAAAAAATGAATGAATGAGGAAATAAATAATCATTCTGACAGTCAAGCAGTCAATTGGCTTCCTTTGCTAGACAGAAAAGCAGAAAGTTGCAACTGGGATAAAATCCAGAAGGCAGCCTGCTGGGGCACAGATAGGGGCTGGGCATGTCTTCATAGAAGGAGGCACTGAGGTTGGCCATCGCGGGGCAAGCTAGATATCTGTAACAAAGGTGAACGTTTTCGTAAAGACAAACATTGCAGTGAGAGTCTGGAATTCGGCGATTCGCTGCCGATTCTGAAATAAACTTGTGACGTTGGGAAAATTCTTTTTCTTCCTTGGGTCTGGTTTCCTCTACAAAATTAGGGAGTTGGAAAAAAAATCAACAATGGAGGGCCCACAATGCCTGAAATATTTACTATTTGGCTCTTTACAGGAAAAAGTTTGCCAACCCCAAATGTAAAATGTCTTATGGGATTAGGGCTCCTTGAAACACAAGTAAGGAAATAACAGGCCAGATGATTACTCTGGTTCCTTTCCCTGTGTCATTTACTCCTGCGCCCATTTGTGATGGGTGCTATCCTAGGCCCTGGGACATAAAAATATGAATCAGTCATAGCCTCTGCCCTCGAACTGGTCACAGCCCATGAGAAAGATAGATTTTTAAAAATAAGTGCAAAAAAGTGCTTCAGGCTACAGGATAGTGGCCCAGGTAGGGTTCAGAGGCAAGTACCTTCTGATTTAAGTGCTTAGCCCACGCGCTTTTCTGAGAACTGCTCACTCCCGGCCTTGTGTTAGGACTTGAGCTCACTAGATACGATCCCGGATTTTATGGAGCTTAAAACCTAGTGAGGAAGACGGACATCCTTTTAATTACAATAAAATCTGACAAGCATCTATGATAGAAACATATCAATAACCAATTTCTGACAAAACACTTAAGAGAAGTACTTTTCTACACAGATTTTGAGGATCAGGGAGGTTTTCCAGAACGAGGGTTACATCTAAATTAGAAACCTCAGGATTAGTAGGAATGAACTGAGCAAAAATGGCCGAGTGGCAGGGGTTGGGGCGCAGAGAAAGGAGTCCAGGTGAAAGCAGCAGACTGTGCAGAGGTTCTGAATTCTGTTCCTTCTGCTTAGGACACCTAGGCTGGTGTCTTCTCTAATGTCTACGTGGGCCTGTTCATTAAACCAGGAATCCAACAGGAAGAGTAGCTGCAGTGGGGAAAGATGATGGTTCGATCTTGAACATGTTAGGTTTAAACTGTGGACGTTGAACTGGTTTTGTCAAGAAGACAGTTAACTATTTGGGTGTGAAACCCCAAAGGCTGGTCTGGACTGGAGAAGAAATTTGAGCTTAACCAACATAGATCATAAGTAAGAGTCTAAAAGTGCATGAGACAGCCCAGGTAGTGAACGTACAGAGAGAAAAAGAAAAGCCCAGGACAGAACCCCAAGAGAAAATTGATACAGAAAAGGAATCGGGGGAAATTTTTTTTTTTAATGTGAAGGAAAATCAGGAGAGGGCAATGTCACAGGTGCCAAACGAAGCAAAATTTCAGTGAGGAGGGTTGGTCGACTGTGTCAGATGCTGCCAAGTTGGTCAAATAAGGTGAGGGCTCAAGGTGTCGACTGGATTCAGCAGAAAGGAAGCTTTGGTCACCTTGATGAGAACAATTTTGAGAATCTGTGGGAACAAAAGCCAGATGGCAATAGTTCCAGTCAGCAGCAGCACAGAGGTGAGAACAGAAGCCACAAGTTCACGTGGCATCCAGGGAAACGACGGAGCAGAGGTGAGCACGGTTTTCAACCTCAGGATGAATTCAGGAAACAGAGTTGTTAAAAGGTCATCATTTTTTGATTCAAGATGAAAGTAACTTAACTGAATTCCATGAAAAATAATATGAATTCCTCCCATTTAGGTTATCCACTTTATTGAACCAAAAATTATCATTGAGAAAACTGAAGATTTTCTTTCATTCATTAAATTATTATGCTCCAGGCACATTTGTGAAGGAACAACACAGAGACAACTTCCTAATCTTTTAACCTTTACATTTGTCCAGCACTTCAAAGTTCAAAAATACTTGTTCATTCTCAAAATCACATCCCCAGGAAAGCACTGTTATCATTATTTTGGAGATGAATGGGATGCCCCTTGTCACCACCAGCTCTCCGCATACTATGGCCATAGGACGTCCTCTAGGTCAGTGCTGGGCAGAGTAGGACAAGGGAGGTGGGGGGAACCACGTAAATGGGCGTGATACCAATTCTTGCTTTCAGAGCACACTAACTCTCCCACCAATGGCTGGGTTTGGGTGATTCCTCACATCCAAAGATGACAGTCTGCTACAGAACTTAGCCCAAACCCAATATAGTGCCACATTTTGGGTAGCTCATTATTGGTGTGGAGTGAGAAACAAGTGGCTCAAGACAGAGAGAACCTAGAAGCAGCTAGAAGAAAAAGAGCCTGTGAAGGGGACTAAGAAACTGCCAGAGCTTTAGGAGGAAAATCAGGAAACACTGGTATCAGCTTCACTTGGAAGGGAGATTGGTTCCAAGAGGGAATTCTCCACTTAAGAACTTAAGTAAGGATGAAAGAACTTAAGTAAGATGAAGTTTGAAACATGTCCACTGGATTTTGCCAATAAAAGGTCATTGATGAACTTACCAAAGCATGTTCATTGGCCAAGGATAGTTGTTCAAGTTGTTGACTGAACAAGGATGGCAGGTTTCATTCTGCTCATACAATCATCCCCCAGAGGAGGGGATGCACTTTTCCTAATTGGGGCAAAGACATCAAAAGTGTTTGTGAAGAAACTGGTGGTCCAGTGAAGTGGAGGGGGCAAAGCCCTGTTACACTGAGTTGAAGATTAAAAAGGGTGAGAGAAAGAGGGTACATTCTAGGGTCCAAGCTCAGTACTCCTGTTGGGCAACTTTAAATTGCCAGAAAGAAGGAATTTCACCATAGAGAGAAGAGGTGAATCAGAGGAGAGATATTAAAAGAACAAATGGAAAAAGAGGAAAGGGAGAAGGAACTGCTGTGAAATATGGGTTGTGGTTTTTATTGCTAATAAAACCTAGCTATTTATTCTGTTCATTCCTGTTTTTTGTAAAGCTCCACATAGTTTTGAAAGCTGTTTCACATTGCATTCAATCCTTAACATACCTTGGGAGATAGTTAATGCAGCACTGCAAGCCCTCTTCCACTCTTGAGGAAACTAAATATGCAAAAAGGTCGATTTTTAAGTATATTGTAATGGACCAAAGAATGGACCTTGCCTGCAAATTCAGGTGCCCATCATAATACTGCCACTTAGCAGCAGATTGCACCAAATCACTGAGCCTCCGTTTGCACAGCTGCTAAATGGAACACGCAATCTCTGCCTTGTAGAGCCATTAGATGAGACATACAAACACCTAAGACAGACTAGAGCACAGACTAGCAACATCCATAAACTCCCTTTTCTCCTCTTCTTCACCCAGAACACATATTTAGGTTATCTGACTCCAGGTGGACAGTTAAAAAGTACATGGCTACTATGCTTATTCACTTGTTTGTTCATTTTCAAATCTGTGTAAGTTTTCATTTAATGATTATTCAAGAGACTTAACTTTGTAGAAATTAAGTTCCTCCTTGCTGTTTTTCATACAGAATCCCTCCATTATGTTATTATAATTTCAGAATACTTCTTTAAAATGATCAACCTTGTTTCCTGCAGATGTACTGAGAGGGCTAATGGAGTTTTGTGGTTTTCAGGGAATGGAGAAGGAAGAATGCGTTACTTTTGTGTTAAACTACAGTAATATCAAGATGTAAGAATTGTTTCAGATTTTATGGCTAATATTTTATTGTGCATCGAATGCAATTCTGCTTGTATGATTGGAGAACATAAAGATCGGGAACAGGCCCAGGAAAAAAATCACCATGCATGTAATTCAGGAAATTGTCATTATAAGTTACAAATCCTTTGCAAAAGCAGTATGAATTTAACTTATATCATGATATCTATAGCATGTAACTCTCTCTATATAAATATATAACATATATATACAAATATACATATATATATATATATGCTGATCTGATGTTTTAGTGTTTTAAACAATGGTTGCTTATGGAGATGTATGCTGGTAACAAATACAGCAATTTAAAATGGATACTAGCATTGTATCTCCAAAATGAGAACAAATGCAATGAGAATATTTTCTCATTTTTTAATATTGCAGTGCTGCTGACATCATTATCCACTGGTCATGTTAATCTCAAAATGCACAGAGTATTTGTATGATCTGTATAATGCAAAAAGTATTGAAAGATGGGATAATGTACAGCTCCGTTTGGGTACTCAGTATCAGATTATTGTCCTGTGCATCTGCTTTAAAAAATCTGGTCTCGAAAACAGTACGCACTCTTCTTCCAATATTGTACCACACGGTGGACTACATGTGGCTGTGGAGAATTCTCTCTGAATCGCTGGCTCTGTGTAAAAATCCACTTGCAGCTACCCAATAAAACAAAACGGGAAACTTGTAAACAGCTGGTTTATATAGATTGTTCAAAAAAGCTTATGTTCTGATCCATAATATGTGTGGAATTTGTATTAGGTTTGGTGAAAGAAAAATGGAAGTTACTACAGCTGTGAGTTAAGAAATTAATTCCAGGGGAAAGAAATAATGTTTCCTTTCTTAAAAGATAGCAACAAAATGTGTTCTTGGTTTGGATGCATTTCTTGATTTTGCGTTATTGGCTATGAAATACATCTGCTTGGAAGAGCAAGAGCGTTTACTAGGAAATTATGAACCTATTTCATAATGCTAATATGGAACTTCCCTATTAGTAATATTCTAGTTTATAAAGATAATTGACTACAGTGGAACTCATCAAGGTAGTAAAGAAAGATTTTACAGATTTGCAGAAATTCAGTGTTTGTGTGTGTGTGTGTTTAGTTCATATAGGTTAAGTGTCCATGAAAACTGGGTAATAATGTGAGAAGTCAGTCTTGTTTGGGGGGGATAGAATATTGTAGTTTTATATACAATAAACTCAGAAAGAATCTTGCTTGCTAACAAAATCAGTTATCCTATGGTTAAAATCATTATATTTCAGAAAATGTATTTGATTGGGTTTTATCTTTTGTCCATAAATTTCATCTTTGAATGGAGTTCCAGTACATCACGGTGTTTAACCACTGTTAACAGCTATTGTAGTTGAGCAGTCTCGATCCCTTTTCCTGTTAAAATTTTCTAACTCCTTCCTCTTTACTAAAAACTGAAATATTTTTAAAATACATGGTTTGATACAAGACTGGCATCAAAATATGGTTCCTAATAGTTCCCTTTGTTATTAGGAGATCATAGGAGTCTGTAACATTTTGCCAATTTCTCTTAAATTTAAAGCCCAACCCCAGTGCTTCTGCATTTAATATGCTGCTAGAGAAGGTTCTTGTACAAACTTTACATTTATTACTGAAAATGAAAACTTTAGCAGAAATATTTGTGCTGATTTTTCTATTATGATTACATGGTAGAACCATAACTTAGAGTCTAAAAAATCCAGTCCAGACTCTTTAAGGAAACTAGAACTAATTTAATGATTACTTCAATATTATATCAAGCTGTGCCAAACTGACAAAAGACACTTTTCATAACTTCTGTAATCCTTCATTCCAATAAGTGCATTTATTCATAAAAATAGAATAGATGTTCCTTCCTTAATTATTATTCCTTTACTTGGTATCTCTATTTGGAAAAAAAGTTAGAATACCAAAGAATAAAAATTCACGTGCTGACATTTTTAATAATATCCAAAAGTAAAATTCCAGACCTCTAATTATTGGAGACTGGTTAAGTAAGTTACAGCATATCCACATAATGGAATAGCATACAGCCACTTAAGGGGTATTGTGGAAGAATATTTATTGAAATGTGAAATTGGTTATAGCATAATTGATAAGAAAAGTGAAAGTAGAATATATGGTACGACTTGACGGTAATGATATACCAAGATTTTAACAGGGATTATAGCTGGGTAGTCAGATTGACGATGACTTCTGTTTTTTAAATTTCGCTTTCCCTTTGTGCTTTTCTTCATTTTTAAAGTTATCTGCGTTGACTGTTCAGTAGTTTTGAAACTGAAAGTTATTAAGATCACCTCATTAAAGAGAAGAGGGAAAAATGAATGCAGAGGCAACAGCCAGTACTTTGTCAAAAATCTGCCCTCTTCTGCCACCAAGCTTCCTTGGTGACAAGAAAGAGGGACTGGCTTCGAGCTTCTCCCCGAAACATTCTCAGGTTTGATTAAGATTGCTCAACTGAGTGGAAGAAATTCATTATCTGATTATCCTTATTTAGTTTCCCCCAAAATGGTGGGCTTAAATATCCCCTTTTACTATTAAACGTGTACCAGTCCTTACCTGTGTGACAGCCAGGTGCGTACTAGTGTGTACTAGCTTTTGCAGGACATAGATAAAAATCACTATATTCATTTTAAAGCCCTGCTTTGTAAAGTATTTTGCAAAGGTAAAAGGTACTTTTACCTTATTTTGCAAACTAAGAGGAAAAGATCATTTCTGTTAACCTTTATCTTTGCTCGATATTAAATCATCTGGCACATTTGTCATTTCCCCTGCATTTGGCATTTTCTGCACGTTGTTAACGCTGATTCTCTCTGGTCATCTGCCAGAAGGAAATCAGGTGTTAGCAGTGGTTTCTGTGTCTCAGAGTTCCTAAAAGAAATAAAGACATAGACTTTTGGCTCAAAAAACAAATCCATGAAAAAGTAACAAATTCTTATGGTCCATATTTAAGACGTGCTTCTTTAAGGATGCTGAACTTGCAGTATAACTTTGTTAAGTACACAAGTTCTTCCATAGTTTGGTGGGCCAGAGAATAAGGAGAGGTCTGGAACTTAAGAATACTCCCTTCAAATATTATGGGTTTTATTAAATTATTGTAACTAGAGTATTGAGAAAAATGACTCAAACCTCCTGCTTTTTTTTTCTAATAGGTGCTTTTAGAAGACAATGAAAAGGTAACTCAAATAGTAATAAAAATAATCACTTGATAGAGAAATAATCTATTCAAATAGTTCTAACTAAATTGTTTGAATTATCGAATAATTGATATGATGTACTTTTCTTAGGAAACTGGTACCCTGGGAGTCAAGCGCCATGCGAGCTCCACCCTAAACCAGTAGTGCGACCTTGAGCAAAACCCACAACCTCTCTGGGTGAAGTTTCCTCAGTCACACTTTACACAGTAATTCTGATCACAGGTTTGAGTACGTGTTTAATGGCAAAATGGAATATTTAAGCCCACAATGATGAAGGACTGGACAGATAATCTATCAGGTGCATTCCAGCCTGAAAGTCATTTGATTTTATATATGTGCATATACATTTATAAATTTTAAAACATAGCTGTCCTAGAGATGAGAGCTTATACATCGTACTGCCTCATCTTTCTGTTTTGCAGCCAATTACCACCCGATCTAATGTTTCACTGTATATAAATTCATTTATTTCATTCATTTCAAATATGTGATGATATAGCCATAAAATCAACATTTGGTTATTCTGAATAACCCAAAATAGCAAATAATTTAAAAATCACTTCTACTTGACTTTAGAATCTATTACATGCATTGTTTTTCCAGAAAATTTACCTCATAATTATGTTGTGTGAGAGCGAAATGAGTTTCTATTCCAAACTCACACACTGAGTTCTGACTGCTGGGTGATGCAGAGAAGCACTGGCCATGTTGCCACAGATAATTTGGACTGATCGTGTCCATCTTTAACTCTAAATTTGGTATCAACTTTTATGTGTCCAGGTCACCACCTACTGTTTTAGATCCTCTTTGGACCTGGTCAGGATCTCACCTTTCCTGTCAAATGGTATATGCTGTGTGTATTGCTTTTGGAGGCTTTGTTTTTCATACTTTGTAAGAATATTATCTCTCTGCTTCTGTGAGAGTTACCTATCGTGATAAAAAGTGAGAGACCCTTTAAAAAAGAGAACTCTTTCTAATGCTTACTCTATTTACAAGACATTATAACATAAGAATAATTCTTCATCTTCCCCCTAAACCTCCATTATCATCTCCACTCAACTCAGGTCAACCTCGGTGAAGACCCTCTCGAAGGCTGCTCCTCTCACCCGGTGAATTTCTGCTTCCCCAGTTGTCATGCACCATCAGAACTTGGAAGAGCCCTCCCTCCATCCCCTCTGTGTATTTGCTCCTTTGCCAGCCTCTTTTACCCCGCCCCTAGATTTTTGATTCTAACAAGTTCATCTCAACTAACAACCTCAAAAGTTTTGACTTTGTGTAGCCTGATGCCTCAAGGGCCCATTTCCCAGAGCAAGGACAATGTATTTTGCCCACTGAAAGACTGTCACCCGGATTTATTAGGCCCTTGGCAGTTGAAGCATTAATTATTCCAGAAGGGCTCAGCCTGATGTTACTTTTAGTATAGTGTTATTCATTGCTAAAATTTTAAATGCGCTTACTTAAAACGTCTGGGGCTGCAGTCATTTATTTGTATATTCAACAAATATTGACGAGTGTTTACTATGGGACAAGCTGTGCCGGCCACTGTGGATACCATGGTTAGCATGGCAGATCAAATTCTTGTTTCCTGGAGGGTATTTTTTTCAGTTAAGAGAGTTGTACATAAAGAGAAAAAAGAAAACATCAGATTGTGATAAAGCTGAGAAGGAAAACAGCAGCAATAGGGTAATGGACAAAAAGTTCTCAGGTGAAGGTTTAGATTAGGTGGTCAGGGAAGACATCCGAGGAGGTGACATTGAGTTCACCCCCAAATGACCAACCCCCTGTACCCTCCTCCCCCCAAAAAACCCCAGCCAGATGTGGAGATCTGGGGCACTAGAGAGAATTCAACTGCCTTAAGGAGGTGAGAGCTTGCCGTGTGCACAGGCGGGCCCTCTGGTTGGAAGGCAGTGAGTGAGGGGAAGAGTGGAATGAACTGGGGTCTGGGAGGCAGCGAGCGTCACGTCACATGGAGCACCATGGGCTATGGAAGGAGACGGCAGTGGGAAGCCATTCAAGGGGTTTATTTAATGAACGTCCACTCTGATTTCTATTTATAAAAGACTATTCAGTGAGTGGAGAAGAGACTGTAGAGCAGCAAAGGTGGAAACCAGAAGATCAGTTTTAGGAGGTCTTTGCCATCATGCAGGTGAGAGCTGATGGTGGTTTAGACCGAGGTGATAGCTGTGGGGGTGCTGACGAGTGGACATAGGACATGTTTTGAAGGTACCACTAATAAGATTTCTGGAGGCGTGACTGCACATAAAGGAATTCCTAAGCGAGGGAAAATCCCTAGATTTTCTGCCTGGACACCTGAGAGGATGGTGCAGTGCGCTACGAGGGAGACGGCTACAGGAAAGGAAGCTGTTGGAAGGGGCAGGACCAAGCATCGAGCTTTGGACTGCTAAGTCTGAGATGCCCGTGACACTTCCGGCGGAGCTGTCATGCAGGCAGTTGGCCTTTGACTTGGAGGTAAGGTGAGGTCAAGGCTAGATGTATAAATACGGAAGGATAACAGACAAAATAAAGCAGTATATTCAGATCTTCGTTTCACTATGATGTTTTCTCTTTTGTGGGTGGGAGGACTAGGGAGGGTGTCTAATCATTTTGCTCTGAAAGTAGAGGCGAATGCAGAAAGCCATCCCCTTGAGGTAACTCTTTTCCAAGTACTTTAATTTTAAGGACAGAAAATTCATCGCAGCAGCTTCATTTTGATGTGCTTAGGTGATCACGGGAAAGAGAACCTTCCCCTGACTCTCAGATTCTAACTAAAGAACCTCTGTACGAAAAGCTGTTCAAATATTATTGACATCACAGTATATCGTCCAAGAACAAGGGTCAGAAATTCCACAAGCAAACTTATCCTTGTAAGATTTCCTGGCAGATGTTGTGGACAGAAAAGTTCACTCAGAATTCCAATAGGCAGACAAATATTTGCATGGTTTTCTATAGAAAAAAAAACCCCCACATTTTAAATCTTTAAATTGCTTCTTGGCTTATTATCACTAGAGGAGTGAGATCAGGGCCTGATACTCGATAGATGTATAATGACATAATAAATGAAAGACCGCTGTCACTCCTTGACACTTTTTAGTAAACTCTTAGAAGCACGGCAGAGATGTGTAATTCTACATAATCATGCCAAAGCCATCGTTCCATATTTTAAAATTCCACAAGAATTTCTGGGTGCATATCATACAATTTTTGGTTTTTTAACATTAACCAAGTGCGTCTTGCTATAAGTTTTTTAGACTGAAAAAGAGGTTTCGTATTTCCATGCATCATTGCTAATTATAACTAGATCACAATCACCTTGAAAATTCTCTCTGTTCCTTTCATTCGGACTAAAGATAGAGTTGGACAAATAAATAAGTGCCCAATTCAGTGAATTCACCCAGTGGTGTGTTTGTGTCTTGCTCTTTGTTGAATTATGTTTTGTTTTAGTGTAGTAGTAAGACCTTCCTGAGGGGGTCCACTTGTGGTCCCCGAGGAGGTAGGAAGCTGTAAAAGCGTAGCTATTGCAACCAAAGAAAACTGTCCTTATTCTCAGTCCCAGGATACGCATTCCAATCACTCTTGTAAAATGTCAAATAGCAAGCTTTGAAGTCACAGAGTCTTCGGTCAGTAGAACTAATTCTACCAATTCACTGTTCTTTCTTTTAATGCACATAACTATTAATCTGCATCAGGCTCCTTTTTAGCCTGAAAAAGTTCTAATGCCATAACAATCTCACTCATCAGTGTTTCAAATTCTAGGAAAAGCATTCTTGCTATTACTTGACATATGTGCAACATTTAATGTCTGTTATTTAACTGCTGTTTATTTGCTCTTTGCATTTCAAATGAATTGTGACATTTTCTTTTCCATTGTCTTATTAATAACGATTCAAATGCATTATGGGAAAAATAGTCATCTCTAAAACAACAGAAAAATTCCAATTCTTATTGCACAAATGGAAATTCAAAATGAGACTAATAGATACATTTGGGTAAATAATACAAAATCATTCATTCGATCGATGCATTTATTAAGCCCCAATTATTGCACTAGCGATTGGGGATATAAAGATGACAAGATACAGTACTTGCTCCCAAGAGGCTTAAGATGTAGTAGAGGGAAATGGACACAGAGAAGCATAAGCACACCAAAGGATTTCATGAACTGTGATGGTAATACGTGGGGGGAAGGGAGGGAAGAATTTTCAACTCTGTCACAATCAACTTCAGACAAAAAGTGTCTCTTTAAAGCCTTGTATTATCAAGAAAAACCCACCCCATTTCCAACATAATCCTCATCCCTCTTACTGAATAGTTTTATTTTTAAAAACCTATCTTTAACAATGTTCTGCCTCTATGATGCCAAAGCAATCTTTTGAAAATTAAAAATTTAAATAGCTCATTCTTTGGTTTACCAGGATGATCTCCTCAAACAATTTGGCTGATCATCAAAATAACTAGTTTGGGCATGATTTAGACATAGTCTCAATTCTGCAAACCTCAGATTCTGAATTTACAGAGTTTCTTGCCGCTGTCTAGCCGGGAGAGTCCCTCAGTATAACCGAATCCAACTATCACTTGAGTGCGATCTTGTAGCTATCGAAGTATCCATCTGTAAGTCTGTTTTTAGGACCAATGCCAACTCTGCTGCTTTTGGTTCCTATGTAGGCCTAAGGACAAGGTTTGGCTTGCAGATTTTTTTCTCTGACTTTTCTTTTAGAGAGGAAACAGAGTGTCACTAAATAATAAGGGGAAATAGGCAGGATTTCCAAGAAAAATGAAAAGAGAATGACTACAAGAAAGGTGGAAAATTGATTTACCAATTTTGAAAAAGACAAAATCAGTCCTGGTTATTAATCTTGGAATTAGCTAAACTCTTTCCTAAAGCTTGAGAGTCCCCTTTCTCACCACTCATTTGCCCTTCAATGGAAAGAATTCTGCTCCTACCAGTTCCTTTTAAGTCACTCTTGACAAGGTCAGAATAACTACCTTGACGATAACTACCATGGACCCTTTCCATCCTCCTTTTATTTGAGCTTTTGGCAATATTTTACCTCCCTGGCAACACCTGTATTCCTGAAACACTGTCACTCTTTGACTTGTAAGATCCTAGATTTCCTTCCACCAGCTTGGCCACTCCTTTGAAATATCTTTGTATGACTATTCCTTTAAAACATGTGTGTTTCAGGGTTTGGTCCCAGGCCCTCCTCTCTTCTCACTTTATACCAGGAAGTCTCAACTTTTTAAGAGTCACTAATGTCTTTGAGAATCTGAAAAAAAGCTATGCATTCACCATCCAGAAAAATGATCATGGATACACACAAATAGGCTTTGTGCATTATATAAGCTGGTTTACAAGCTAAGACACCCTCCCCGGATCCACACAATTTGGTGGTATAATCTTCACTCAACATCAGTGTGCCTACTCCAAAATTTACTTTTTTATAATTTATTTATATATTTATAAATATATTTTTTATTCATTTTCAGCAAAGATCTGTTGTCCTCTGTGCCAGACTCACATATCAAACTGCTTGCTGGACTTCCAGCACGTGCCCTCAGATACCTAGAGCCCAACATGTCCAAACTGTAACTCATTGCCTGCTTTTTCTAAACCATAGGACGTGGTACCACCAACCATCCAATTGTTATCCTGAAACCTCTCCTTTCTCTTCCCTCTCCTTACCCATCACAAGAACTGTGATTTCTACCTTCAAAAAGTTTCCTCAGCACCTCCATTTCTCTGATGACCAATGTCTAACAGCCTCACCCAAGCCCACCGTTTTCTCTCTCTTGACCTGCTGCAACCACCTACTAACTGGTTCTGCGGCCACGAGCTTTTTCCCTCTGTAACGTATCCTCTGTATCTTTGCAAATGCAAATTGAATTATGTCACTTCCCTCATGGCTTCACAGCATCCTTCTTCCATTCGTAAACAGAGCTATCACCAAACCTGTTTGATAGTTAGAAGAGTGCTGATACAAAGAATGTTTAACTGGCTCTCGGTGATACCCAGATCATTCACTAAAAGGACACAGAGCTAACATCTTCTGATCTTTTGCCAATTTCTTCCTTATACAATGAGGGTTATATTAACACCTGCCTTTCCTAGGATTTTATGAGAAAAAAAAAAAAACGAGGCAGTAACAATCCTAACAACTTCCATTTGCATAGTGCTTTACAATTTACAAGATGCTCTCATATATGTTTTGCTGCAATAAATGTGAGAGTCTTTTGAAACACTGAAATGACAAAATAAATAGAACGTTTAAAAATGTTTTCATACAGTATTTCATATATGAAAGTCAATGGGAATCAACGTGACAGGTCAGGGAAGAAAACTAATGTTTCTGAAGTTCGACCCTCAGTAAGCACTTTCTGACTATCAGCCCACCGCCCTAGGTACAGCCAGAGGTCTTCCCAGAGAGCCGTGGCCCCTCTCATCCACACACAGGCTAGGTAATTTTAGTTTCTAGACTGCCTACACTGGCCCTTGACAAGTCACATTTAGTGGAATCTTTAAAAAGCATCCTCTTTGTTCTGAAACTATTCAATCTGGAATATGATCTCTCTGTGACTTCGCACTACTTGTGGCAGTAATTTTATCTTTTAGTAGAAAGCCTGCAATAATATTATGTCCTTGGAGGAAAGTGGGAAGGGAAAAAACTTCCACATCACAGTGAGTGACTCAAAAAATACAAAAAATTAATATAACAAAACCTTTAGAAAAGGCATAGAAACGTATGTACAAAACTACTCTTTTCCTTTTTTTTTTTTTTGAAGAAAGGAATTTACTTGTCATTTACAGGAGATTTTGAAAAGACTGAGAGGAAAGTCTTTCTTTCTGCTTCTCTCTATAGAAGCTACTTCAAGCTGGCTGTTTGGAGGAGACTGACTTTGTAGTGGGAAAATACAGGCCTGGGGTAGTTTAATCCTCCCCTCTCTCCACAAAGTGTGACCATATCTTTCTACTTGACCCAAAAATCTGAGCATAGGAAGAAGCATTAGGAAAGGAAAGCATGAAAAGTTCTTGAGGATGGTATGTCTGTATGTCTAAATGCAAAGAGATTCGTGTCAAACCAAGAAAGAACCACAGGGCCTTTGCACTGGAAACAGCAGTGCTGTGAGTAGAATAACTGAGTGTTGTCATACAGCGAGGCCAGGCTCCACTGGTGTCTACAAAACAGTCGTGGGATGGAGATAGAGGTACGACCACGTCTATGAGGCAAATATGGCCAGTTCCAGGGTCTTCTGGAGGGTGAGAATTAGGTCCTTTCAACCCTGAACTCCCAGTCACAAAGATCTCAGATTTAGACTTTTGACATTATTTCCAAATGAGGTCACACATGCAGCTGCAGAGCTGTACTGCCAGGACTGAAAGAAGTCCATTGTGTTATTCTAAACTTGTGTCTTGCCACGGAGACAACACTGAGACAGCTCAAATCAGAGTCCCTGCATTTCCCACCTGAATTATTGCAGCAGCTGCTGGAACTGTCTCCCCTGCTTCTTTCCTTGCACCCCCACTGCCTACTTTCCAAAAAGCAGCCTGAGTGATTTTTTAAAATGCAAATGTCATAACCCAGATGGCAACCTTCCCATGTCTTCCCTTCAAACACAGAATAAATCTGAAGTCTTGAGTACAGCCTCTACAGCCCAGCATTATCTGAACTTGAACCACCTCCCCTAGCTCATTTCAGTCAACTTCACTGCCCTCTAAGCAGACTGACCTCCTTTGCTATTTCTGGAACACGGCAGGGATGTGCCCACCTCAGGGCCTTTGCGCTTGCTATTCTCTTGCTTGAAAACTCTTTCCCTAGGTCTTGTATTGCTTTTTCCTTTCCTTTAGGTCTTTCTTCAAAAGTGATTTATTCAAAAAGGTGTTCTCTGAACAACCTACTTAATACTCTGTTGCCACTCTGTCTCTTGGCAGGATGCCTGGATTTTCTTACACGCACACACACACATCCACATTTATTTTGTTTCTTTGCTTTTTGTCTTCCTCACAAGACTATAAGCCCTGTGAAAGCCAAAGACTTTGCTTTGTTCACTGCTGTAACTCTTGTGCCTAGAGCAAGGGCCTGGAACACAGTAGGTGCTCAATAAATATTCTGGTCACTGAACAAATGAATGGTCATTGGATCATACTGCCTATGATGTACTAAAGGTTAATTTTTTTAAATTGAAGTATAGTCAGTTACAATGTGTCAATTTCTGGTGTACAGCATAATGCTTCTGTCATATATACACATACATATATTCGTTTTCATATTCTTTTTCATTAACGGTTACTACAAGACATTGTTCTATACAGAAGAAATTTGTTTTTTTAATCTGTCTTTATATATAGTAGTTAATATTTGCAAATCTTGAACTCCCAATTATCCCTTCCCACCCTTTTCCCCCAGTAACCATAAGATTGTTTACTATGTCTGCAAGTCCATTTCTGTTTTGTAGATGAGTTCATTAGTGTCCTCTTTTTTTCTTTTTTTAGATCCCACATATGAGTGATATCATATGATATTTTTCTTTCTCTTTTTGGCTTACTTCACTTAAGATGAATATCTGTAGGTCCATCCATGTTGCTACAAAACGTATTATTTTATTCTTTTTATGGCTGAGTAGTATTCCATTGTATAAATATACCACAGCTTCTTTATCCAGTCATCTGTCAATGGACATTTAGGTTGTTTCCATGTCTTGGCTATTGTAAATAGTGCTGCTATGAACATTGGCGTGTATGTATCTTTTTGAATTAAAGTTCCCTATGGATATATGCCCAGGAGTGGGATTGCTGGATCATATATAAATCTATTTTTGTTTTTTGAAGAGTCTCCATACTCTTTTCCATAATGGCTGCACCAAACTGCACTCCCAGCAACAGTGTAGGAGGGTTCTAAGGGTTAACTTATTTCTTGCTTATGTTTTGTAATAAAACCACCAGACTGCTAAGCACGCATGCTGGAACATGGTAGCTTAAGGAGAGCGGCACCTTCTCCTGCCTCCTCCCTTGCTTCCTGTCCCAGCCTCTCACACTGTCAGGGGCTGCATGCATGTGTATAGGACAGGCCAGCTGCTTGTCTGAGCCCTAGTCACATTGCCTCCTCCCAGCCACTCCCTTGCAGCAAACTGCCACCCTCTGGAAACTCCTTCTGTCCAGGGAGTGAACACCAGGAGCAGGTCTGCCCTGGGGAGGATGCACCAGGGAGGAGGCCATGCAGGCCTGGAAATGAGCACAGACTGCTTGGGTGGGGAACTCTGGAGTTCTGGGCATCTGAAGCAGGGTCTCTAAGGGAGGGCACAGTCTACAGTGGACATGTCCTCTGGCAGGGGGAGGGGCATGAAGGACAGGAGGATTGGCACCCTTTAAAGCTGTCTAGCCACTCGTCACTTGTGGCTATTTAAATTAAATTCTGAATTAATAAAAGTTTAGTGAAATTAACCAGTCAGTTCCTCAGTCGATGTTCAGTAGCCACGTGTGGCTGGTGATGACCATATTACTCATCACGCAGACACAGCGCATTCCCATCATCGCGGACATTTCTAATGGACAGCACTGCTCTCAAGCACGGGCCCTTGAAACCTCTTGCCCTGGTTTAAGTAAAGTCCTCTATAAGCTTTGTTAAACCTATTTGATACATTCAGAAAACACTTACTGAGCATCTGCTGTGTTCCCTGGGCCATGTGAGTTTTTGGGAAATCGGAAATGGACAAGGCCACAATTTCAAAAAGCATGGCCCCTGGAGAAGTCCTGCAGCTGAATCACTGCTGGCAGGAAGTACAGCAAGCATGCCAATCACACAATGGAATCTTGGCTGCAGTTCCGTTTAAGCAGCCTCTAGCGGAATACAGGTGTTCTCCTCCGAGAAGTGTTTGCAGGGAAAATGGGGATAAGGAAGGACAAAAACCAATCCAGCAATATATAAATCAAAAGAACACTGGACCCAGCATGTCTTGTGTAACAGAAACTTCTGCCTTCTAAATTAGACTAGATGTCAGAAGACGCAAATGACAGAAACTGGCTCATCTTATTTTATGAGGTTTGTTTTGTCTTGCTTTTTAAAATAAGTGAAGGGAGAAAACACAACGGCTTTTTAAAAAGCCTCATCTTCAAAGTTTTATGTCTCCATGGTTTAATGTTTCTCTAGAAAAAAAATTACCTGTATGTATCTATAATCCCAAATTTTCCCAAATATGTATCTATTTTTCATAGTTTCTTTCTTCACTTTTTTCCCCCTAGTACAGAACACATAGAAAATTACAAGGTAGGTAATCACTCATGTTCCTCCTTAAACTGTCCCAAGGAACGCTGCTTTGAATAAAAATTACCTTACAAAGTTAAGCCTGGATTCATTTCTCCAAATTCGGCCCATTTTATTCTGGCAATTTTGTTCTGTTCTCACAAATGTATTAGACAGTCTTATATAGATGCTGTGTGAGAATAAAGGCAAGGTTTGTGTAAAAGTGCTTTCCTGACTTCAAAAATAGGTTCAAGTCTTCCGTCTTAGTATTGCTTGGTCATCAAATTGAACATCTGAAAGAATCCTCTCAGAGGCTTTTGAGAAACTAAAAGTCAAGGATATGTTCCTTAGCACCTCCAGGGCTTTGGGACTTGATTAAACTCACTTGATCATTAGTTTTGTTTATGCTCCTAATTAGTGTTAAATTGTTAATTGGTTCTTCATTTCACAGAAACTTTTGATAATTGGCAGCTGTCAGTCAGGCAAGTTTGAAACATGTTATTCTGAAAGTGTGAGGACATGTTCAGATACACATTCTCTCTTGGGGATGAATGCCCAGACCAACAGAACACCACGCCTATTTTTGTAAATTTCCCCATGTTATCATAAATGTGATATTTCATCCAAAGATACTGTCTAAATAAACTAAACTTCCATTTATAATCTATTAGCAATTCCACACACACTACCCAAAATAGAGTTTTGCCTTTGGTCTAGATTCTATACTCAAGAATTTCCATATGCTTTCTAGGGGTACCTATTATATATTGTAGTGTTGTGTGTCCATATCACCTTAAAAATTAGATTAAGTCCACATTTCACATTTCTATTATTGCAGAATATTTATTCAATTTCAAAATGTTTATTTTCATAAATTTTAAGCATATTTAATATGCACAGGCAATTAAATCCTTTAATATCATTTTCTAATAGACCAATGTTAATGAGTTTATTCTGCAAGAAAATAAATGGAAACATTACAAACTAGCTTAATTCTATTTATATGGCCTGGAAGGAAGATTTATTTGAGGTGAAGAGAAATTGCCTTTGGAGAATTGGTAAATGTGTAGAATACCAGAAAGGTAATAGTAATAATTCTATGATGAGATCTTTTTTTTTTTTTTTTGGAGATTCATAAACCTCTCCAGTTGGATCCCTCTTTCTTCACAAATGACATAGATCTGTATGGAGTATCATTACTATTGTCACATTCTATTAAGCACATATTTTAATTTCCTTTCAGCATAGTATCCTAGGTTGAATTGACAGTCCAAACTATCATTTTTCCTGAGCTCCAGTTAGTGTGGTCCGGAAAAAGTAACTATTCACAAAGACATATTTCATTGCAACATTAGCTCTTCTAGAGTAGAAACAAAACTTTTCATTTAAAAATAAACGATTGGGAATATACTATTATCTTAGCCCATATCTAAACATACCGGCTAGACCAGTTTTTTTTAATTCATTTCCCAAACCTCATGTTCTAATAATTTAACACACCTCTGCATTTTTAAGAGGGGTTTAATATGTTGTTGGAAGAATATGTCTTACCAGAAAACATCATAACCATTTTTTTCAAGAAATAAATTCTCCCCTCGTCTACCTGACTGAAACAGCCAATGCACTTATTTATGTGTAAAAGTCAATGTACTCATTTCCACTACTCTCTCTTTCATTGTGCCTAGAATTGTAGGGTTCTAGCTTGACAATCCAGAACTCCTGATTCCAAGGAATCCATGTTCAAAAAGTATAATGCACTTGCTTTCCTATTACAGTTATTCTGGTTAGCAAGTCTGCAAGAATTACCGTTAGAAATGAATGCAACAAGAATAGTCCTAACCACCACTCCTTTCTCTGTGTTACACTGATGACGCCAATTTTCACCCTTCAGTACTCTAGGATACCAGGTATTATTACATTGTTTGATTTTGGAGAAAGGGGCCTTGGAGGAAACAAAGGTCCAATAATGACAGGAAAATATGAATGAAATAGAGAATTTCTTAGATCTAATAGAGTGGAACAGGCCTGCCTGGTACATGAAGATGCTTATCATAGCTCAAAGAAGGCGAATATAGGAGGCAGTGTTTTCCAAACTTGTTTGACAACAGGGCCCATCTTTTGTGATTCCTCTATTAATATCTCACAATCAGTGCTTAGCACATAGCAGATTCTCAATAAATGTTTGGATAAATATGCAAATGAACAAATAAACGAATGAACAAATAAACAAATTGAGTTTGAGAAGTGGAATTTTTTCTACTTCGTGGATTTTTTTTTAAGGTCAGAGAGCATTTCTAATTTCTATTTTTCAGATACCTGCAGCATCCAATCATTTCACGTAACCTACGAACACAAAATAAATATTTGCTATTGTTATTGAAAAAAAGAAATAAAGAAATTTGGCTTTTGAACAATAATATTTTTTTTAAGTGGCTATGAGATCCCCACTGCCATTTACACTTGTTCACTCATAAAGGGCAGTGGGGATCTCATTTTTCAAGGGAATATAAAGATACCTTCAGAGTTACCATAGTTGGACGTGAGTTGGGTTAATGATATAAGAATGAAAGTGACCGTTGCACCTAGATAACCCATTATCTATGGCTAATATTTTAACTCTCCAGAATATTAGAGGAACATATTATGACACATGGGCTGCAAGAAGGTTATGATATTCTGGAGCATTCTTGTGGAGGCTCTTTTTGACGAAAATAGACAGAAACATTCTTGAAATTTCATATCCATCCTCTTTCTTTGGTAACAAACCTAGTGCCAGTTTCAGCACCCCAAGTCACTGCTCTGAAAAGACCACAGATTGGACCCAAGTGGATATTGCCTGACCACCTCTGTCTCACCAGGAAAATGCCCCCGAGTGCACAGGGCTCATTATGACCTTGGCAAAACACCAGCACACACCAGCTGCGCATCGGACTGCTCAGCCTCCTGCCCCAGCGGAGAGGAATAGAAGTCATCTTCCTCTGCAGGCTTTCATCAGCTCTCTGCTAACCTAGAGCATTAATTCTTGGACTTCTGGTAAAACAGAGTTGTTGAATCCTGAGATCTTAAAGACAAACATCTTTCTTTTCAAATATACTTCTGGAATTTGCAAACTTTTAAAAGTAACATCAAAACAGCAGATTTGAAATATCCACTCTCTGCAAAGGACAAGTTAGGGGTGTGAGTTCCATCTACTACCTGTTATCTGAAAGCACTGAATTAGGAGGAGAAATAGGGGGCTAGCTTGAGGGGCAGGGTGGGAATCTGTTAGCTCAGCTAGATTTACGAGGAGTCCTTGTAAACAGGGTGCTAAAAAGTGTGTTGGATTTTTTTTTAACCTTTTGTGACACACAACAGAGCTGTGAAATCAGTGAATTAAATAGTTCCAGTCCCCTGGGCACACATGAGCAATAGCATAAAAATGGACAGCACCCATTATAACATAACTGTTATGGAGCAGATGGACAGCTTTGGTTTTAGTCTTTTGTCCTTACTTCAGAATGGGGCAGAACTGGGAAACGACTGTAAATTTTCTCAAAAGAGATGAATAGGAAAGCTGTTAACTTTTTTCTTCCTAAAAAAAGAAACCTGGACAAATTCCAAATTACACATTTTGCAGCTCTTTGACTGCAATTCTTTAGCTTTTGCTGCAAAACATCTGTAGGTGGTTAAGCATTTCCCACCCTCATTCCCCAAAATGGAATATCTCATTCCTGGCAAGACGTCCAACGCCCAAGAAGACATATGTTTACCAAACCAGTTCACTGCCATATGCGTCCCACGGTTTCTCCAGAGCACGATGCACATGAGTTGATTGGCTTAGCTTAAGAGACTTGGAAAAGAGAAACAAGCAGTAAACAGACTGAGAAAGAAACCAAAGATGGGGAGAGAGTGAGAGAGAGGAGAAGAAGAGAAAGGGGACGGGAAAGAGAATTATTTTTCATTGTCCTTTTAAAACTTAATTTCTTCCTTTTGTAGTGAACATTAGTCAGAAAATTTCCAGTCACACTGTTGTAGTTTTTCCACTACTACTTAATTTCCGAAGATACTGAGTGTCAAAATAACGAAGTCACCATACAGATGAGCCGTTAAGACTTGAGGTATTTTGATATCTAGTCATGGCCAACTATTTCTATGATGTGTGATAAAATTATCAAATGAAACAAACATTAATCACCACTTGAGTTTAGGTTTTGATTTTGGACTTAGAAAAAGTTAGCATATTTTGAGAATTCCAAAATAGAACCTCAAAAGCAATATCTTGCTAGATACAGTGGGTAATTCTAGCCATCAAAGGGGGGATAAAAAGGCTGCTTACATAGAACTTAGATTCACTGAACTACCTATAAATTGTAAAATAATTCTGCAGAATAATAAAAACATCCTTTTATCAAGCAAAAACAAAAACAAGGCTGTCAAAGGAACATTTACACTTTTTAAAAAAGGTTTCTATTCTGTACATTCATTAAAATATTCTAATAAAAATGTAACATATCAAAGGGGGCAAACTGTTGGTAGTTCTAAATGTTAGTAAAAACATTCCCCTGGAATATATAACAGTTTTAATTCAAATGATTTTACATATGAAAAATAATTTGAAGTATTCAAAAGGACAAAAGTCTAATATAAGCATCAGATGTAAAAACTAGTATTGTTAATTACTCAATCTTAACACAGCCAAATCACATTACTTGTATTATGAAAAAAATCTAAGAGAATTTACAAAATTTTATCTATTCTAATTTTTCTACTGGTTAGACTAATTATCATCAATAGATAGACTAGGGTAGAGCTTTGGAAAAGCAGAAATGCGTCATCACCACAAGCAACTCTTACATGTTCCTGTCACGTTTATGTTTAATCTTTTGAAAAGCTCTTGCTATTTAATAAAATTTAGTATCTTACTTTTAATCTCATATTTCAGTTGTAAAAAAGAAAAATGGAAGGAAGGAAGGAGAGTTGGAAGGAAGGATACTCTGCTATGTTGAGGTGTTGTCATGGATACACAAGTATGGGACATCACTTCCACCAGCAGGTAAACAAGAGTTTCAAAGAGCACTTGGTAGGACATACTAACCTTGTAGTAGTATTGATAGCTACGGAGAGCTTTAGATAAGCAAATGGTCTGTGGTTTTAATGTAGCACATGCTAGTAGAAAAAAAGAAAGTTCGACTAATAGCCACTTCTTATATGTGTTCATTCCATGATTTTAGAGGAATTTAAAATCGCATAACTCTTTTTCATCTCTGCTTTCACACTGCATAGCAATTATTCTGATATCATTACAGAAATTGCCTTTAGAATGATCACTTCCTGTTTTCTATGGCTATTACAGTACTTCATAAGTACTAGTTATTTATAAAGAGAACAATAAATGTTCTTTATGTTATATGGGGGGTCTCTCAGTAGATACTTGGAAGATTACGCTTAACATCCCAGCCTTTAGTGATATTTCATTTTTGGGTGGGTTTTTTTTTTTTTTTTTGCTTTGTTTTGTTTTATTTTTTGTTTGCATTTTATTTCCTTGAAAGCAAAGTTTACTATGCATTTCAGACTAAAAGTTAAAATTTCATTACAACAGTGAAAACAGGTGTGATTGATTATAGCAAATTAGTGTCTTATAAGGATGAGAAATGGTTGAAATTTTTAAGCCTGTTTTTCAAAAGAGGAAAAATACATAGATTATTCAAAATGGACTACTTAGTTCTGTATATTAAATTTAGAAATAAAACTCTGTCCTTTAATTAATTTTTCCAACTTACATGTGATGAAAAAAATTCTGATAATGGAGATAGCTTAAATTTTAAATACTTTTATCAGACAGAGAGAATAATGTGCAATTATGTCTGTGGAGCATCCTGTGAAAAAAACATGCACACCATTCTTTAATGGGAAAGTTTCTCCTCTATGTAGTTGTAGAAAGGTCCCAAAGCAAGACATTTTACACATTTCACTGGTTTGTTTGTTCGTTTGGTTGAATGAATGTATCAATAATTGGCAAAATTACCAAAAAATTATCTACTGAGTTACATAAACTTTGTTTAATATAATGCATAAAGCCATGACAGTTAGGGGGAGGGGGGAATCTATATTCCATTACAGTGAAGAATTAAAATTGACATATTAGTTTAAAATAGTAAAGCTATTGTACAACTTTATATAAATTACTTTACTCTAAGTTTTATGGCAAAGAGTAATTAACCTGGGGGTGGGGGAGAGAATGAACTTCATACCCTTGACGAAAGTAAAAACGCAGTTGAAATACAGAGGTACCAATGAAAAGATTTTGCAGTAAATTTGGATCTACAAAAATCACACAGCAAAATTCAGATTTGTTTCTCGTCATTCCAAATAGATCTTTCTCAATTTAATCCGTAAAAGACTGCTCCATTGCAGGCCTACATGGGCACCACTGCAGTTCCTTGCGGGGACAAACTTATTTTCATTCTCCAGATACATGTTTTCTCCTTTCTCAACTATTTTAAGAATTGCAAGGAAGCAGGACTCTAAAATTCAAGTCCAGTGTGCAGAGAGTTAATTTAAATTTGATAACAAATGGCTCAGCTTTTGAAATGAATGTAGCCTGGCAACTTCCACTGGGAACCCTTCGAGGGCCTCAATTATGTATGCAGCTTCTTTGAGAAATAGTTTCACACGTCTGACCCAAGGCCCACTATGTTGTTGCCATGAAATAAAACTGTACGTGGGCATTGTTTCATTTCTGTACCCTCCACTCCCTGCCAGACGCCACTCCCTTCCCCCACCCTGCGCACGCATGTACACACACACACACACACACACACACACACTCACACAAACTCCTTTATTGTCATTCCGATTCTATTTTTCTAGTAGAGTGAATGTATCAATATAATTATCATAAGCATAATGGCCCCTGATTACTTTTTTTGTTATAGAAATATTCTGATTCTAACTGCCAAACTGTTCCGGTCAAAATCAGGAGTGGGAAAACCTAAAAGATGAGGAAAGGGTTAAACCACCCACACCATTTCATTTTTTTTTCAAAATGGCTGCTTTGTCTGTGTGCATACACCAACCGCAAATGTCCTTCTGTTATTGTACAGCCAATTTGATGTGTCAAGTATTCATATGCTAATAACGGTACAGTTTCTCACTTTTTCACAGATAAATGGTAAAGATTGTTACAGACAGTGAAACACAAGAATAAACAGCCTTTATTTCAGATGCGATAAATTACTTTCCATTCAAATACCATGCGACACACGCTGCTGACCATTTTGTTTCTATTCACTGTGAGTTTGCCTTCTGGGTGTGTTTTTTTAGAATAGTTTGAAAATATTTAACAGATATGGACAGAGTTGTTACTAAAGACTTGATTGCATTAATTTGCTTTGTAGTCATTTCATCCCTGGAAGTTCATTTTTATGCTCAGTTATTACGGTGGGAGAAAGTTTGATGGAAAAATCTGACACTGTTTCCCTAACACGGTACAATCAAGTCTTTTTAAAGCTGGGTAATGACGGTATTTGAAGAATGGATATCTTCCTTTCCAGGTTAGCAGAAATGTCATTTAGTAAATAAAATCCCTTGCTAAGAATATCACCTAAAAAGAGACACTTGAATGAAACGTAAGTTGTTCTGTCAGAACAAAGTGGAATTATTTGGTTTTCTGATGCATAAACATGTCCTTTAAAAAAGGCTGAGTAGGTTAAAAGTATATGATTAAAACATACATATATTGTTAGAATGGACAAATTAATGCAAAGATAGGGAGCAGAGGGGTGGGGGATGAGAGACACTTAACTAGTTCTTAAAGAAATATTTTAAAAATAATGTACTCATAAACATGCTTGCATTGATGACAGAGTTGTAAATCAAAAGAAACATTTCTGATTCCTTTTCTCCCAACTTAATAAAAATGTGCTTATATATTCTTGACTTGTAATACTTTCCTTTAGGCACAAAAATTAGAAAACTAAAAAATAAAGCTGATGATTCTTCCGGCTACTTCGTAAATTCACTTTCTTGTGCCTGGATCGTTTGTATGAGCTTTCCATCTGACCACTGTTTAGTTTATATGGGTTCTCTGCAATTCTTACCTATGCTTGATTTGGTTGCATTTTTTTCAAGGGAAACCATACAAAAAAAAAAAAAAAAAAAAAGAACACAAAGAAAAGTAGCTGGATTCACCGCTAGGCTGAAAGATCCTGGCTTTTAAAAGTTGGTCATACAGAAATGTTTTTTGTTTTCCTAATTCCTCAAACATAAATACTTGCATGCATATGTGTGCACACATAGATCCAGATAAAACTAAATTAGAGCATTTTCAGAAGCATGACTCTTGATCATGTGAAAGTCAGCCTGGAGACATTAAGGATTCCAAAGGTAACTATGACAGCAGGTCAATGAGGCTGCAGCTCCCTAATACTGTAATCAGCAGATTGTAAATTTTTACATAATTCTAGTACAAAAGCTAGCCATTTAAAGACAGTCCTATAATCTCAGGCCTTTTCTCCAAACTCCAAAATACCAGAGATGACTATTATATCCTATCAATGAAGAATAATGAATGCAAGTGACCAATTTTATATAAAACATGGACAATCAAGGGGGTTTTCTACAAGAGGGCTAAAGAAGGAAGCTCATGAAACTTGTCCCCCCTTCCTTCCCCTCCAATGCCATTGTTAAACCTACAAATGAACAGGATCAACTTTCAGTATCTATTTTAAGTCTTTCCCTTTACACACGTTAACATTATTTTGCTACAAGAAGAGTGGTTAATGGCAGATGAGATACTAATTTTTACTTTATGGGACACCCATCAGAAAGTGACTGTAAGCTAATTTACCAAAATTGAAATAAAGTAGGACACCAGTAACTATTTCAAGAATTAATTTAAAATGTGATATATGCCACACATGCTGCATTGCTCAGATTGTGTTATTAATTTCAATGTTTCTTAACTAATTATAAAGACTAAATGGAGAAGTTTTTACCCATGGTTTCTTTTCTTCTCCCATGGAGTCTCTCTTTATCTTTGTAAATACAAATTAGGCCTCACTCAGAGCTCTGAATCTTCTATTCTCTCCCCGTTAGTTCTTGTCTTTAGAGTCATTAACACATTGGTCACAAACACAGGAATACAACAACAGAATTTCAGCGCCTTTTCTGGTGCTGCTCCTACCATTTCGCCCTCAGATTCCACTTCCACTCGCTTTGGGAGCTGCCTTTCTAAGGACGGAGATTTAAATTGTAGCTCAAGCTTTAAGTGTTGGGCACATGGTTGCTAAGGGCTAGCACAGAACGCGTCCGCTGCCTGTGATGTCTGATCTGTCGCAATGTACTTCCCGCACACACACTCCAGGCCCACTGGGCAGGGTTCGGGTAGCGGTATTCTACCCACGGTTCCATTCTAACTGAGGGTTCCATCAAAAACCAGTAGAATGGGGTGCCAGAGCACCGCCGGGCTGCTGACGCCTAGAGGAAACAGGGCTTTGTCGTCCTGCCTCAAAAGGTAGCAGTTTTAAGTGTGTATTATAAAACATCCTGGCTGACTAATTTTAAAGTAAGAATTCCAGTTTTCTTTTTTCAGGAAACATGCGAATTGTGTTTTGAAGTTTTGAGTTTGCCTGTACAAACTTTTCTAATTCATTTATCCTCTCTGCCAAAAGTTTGCAGCCTGTCATTGAAAAGGAAAAGTACGATCCAGGCAGGGAGAGCCAAAAAATCAAGGGAGGGCGCAGCGCCCTCAAAGGCAGTTGCTTCTCAGCTCCCCGAGTAAAAGCGATGCGCTCCACCTCGAACCGCCTACATCTGTGGGCGGCTCCCAGCTGAAGGAAATAGTGCGGCACGCTTACTTCTTTTTCTTGTCATCAGATCAACCACGAAGTGTTTCGTGATATTTTGGCACAAATGACACTCTGCAAAAATAAATTATCTATGCTCATGTGGTCTAAAAGTCTATTTCTGGCATCTCTGTAGACGTAGCGGTGTTTCTGAGTATCGTGCCAGTTTAGAGTTTAGGTTATTACACATACAAAGGAAAAGGGAGACTCAAGGCAATAATCATAAATCATGTGGGAAAAAGAAAAATCTTATACCTGGGCTTAAATATCTGCATATTTTAAGCAAGAAACTTATTTTACCATTATCTATACAAGCGGATTTAATTTTGGATTTTATTTCTCCACAGGCTCTTTGTTACTAAAATATTATGAGTTTGTAGATGTGTAATTATATAGGATGTCTCAAATAAATGAACTGCAGTGTGACTTTAAGTCCATGACTGTTAGGGTAAGAAAACATTCCCATTAAGGCCAAATCTACAAATATTACATGAAATGAAGAATTGAGGCATTATCTGAATAATGAAAGCTCCAAACAGTTACTCTTGAAATATGCACTGGTGCCCAAGCTACCTGCATAATTATCTTAATTATTCACTTTCTTTATGTAGACCTAACCTGACTGACTGTATCTGAGTTGACTCACCAGTGATTTACGGACCATTAACATGGCGAATGAAACAAACAAGCTTATTCCTAAACTTTCGGGTTGGTATTTTCTGCGTCCATTTCTGAAGTAGCAAAAGCCCTACTAGGAGAGGCTCATAGGCAGAGAGGCAAGAGATCAGATTCCTGTGTCCTGTTTACCACATGGAAAAGCTGATGGTTTTGGTGGTTTGGGCCCTAAAATGAAAGTCATGTGTTTTTCTTCCATTCGGCTAGGGGAATGAGGAGTCCTGTGAGTCACCAACAAACAGAGCGACAAAGGAGAGCAGGACTAATGAAGAGAGGGTAACAGGCCTTCTCTGCCTGCTCCCACACTGATGCGCCACCCTGGATAGCTCATTAGGGTACTCAGCAGAATACAAAGAGTTCTGCAAATAAAGCTTCCTTGTTCCGAAAGAGTGTATTCATCACCTCACGCATATCCAGGGTAGGAGGGCTTTCTCCTTGGAGTCTGAATGAAACAACCTGTAATCATTTCTATGGAGATGTTGCTAAACATGTTTGTGACCTCAGAGAAGTCCTCATTCATTGCAACAGGAACCACCTCAGAAGCAATGGATTTTCCCAAGGGGACCACTTCTATTTAGTGCGTTAGTACCTTTGTAACCTATTGGACTGAGGACACTGTGGGAACAGTCTAGAGAGACCCTGCCCTTTACACAGAGAAAAGGAATCTAAAGGGACAGGAGCCTCGTGACAAAGAAAGGAAAGAACAGAAGTGACTCATGTATGTCTAATGGAGCGGGCACCTAACTCAGCAATAATTACAACTTCGCCACGATTCTGTCAGAGGGCCAGTCCCAGGCTGGATTTTGGCCGGGGCTTTTAGTGTGTGAGAACAGAAGTTGCTCTAAATAGAAGGGAAGCCCATGAATGCATGGTAGCATTCGTGACTGGATTACACTAACGTCAGCAGAGCCCTTTGAGTTAGACGGGCCACATTCACGTGTGTCTTGGCTAGGCTGCTCTCCTCTTTTAGGGTTTGCGGTTAAAAGCTACAGGATTAGTTTTACCTGCCAGAGAGAACAATGTGGCTGAAGTGACACAAGCCAGGAGAGCTCTCCTGAATAAAGGATGCTGTGCTCCATTCACCATAGCTTGAAAGTAACAGTGATTATGAGAGGTGCTGGAGGAGGGGGAGACATCCTGTAGCCTTGCGCGGAAAAGTCACAGACCTTCTGGGGCACGTGAAAATTCCTGCAGAGGTCCTCCAGCTAAAGTGAGAGTGGAGGACTTCAGTCATGAGCGTAATCTCACGTGGGTGAACTCCCCAGTGATAAAGTAGGTCCTCTAGGAAAAACACCCTTTAAATTTGAGACTGAGTTTAGCAAGTGCTTTTGGGGGCTGGCTGCCCCCAATGCACACTGTGCTCAATTCCTGTTTCTTCCTTGTTGAAGCCAGTAGTGAGTGGAAAATGCTGGAGGAGGATAAGAATGCAGATACCTACTTTATATTTTAAAACATTTAAGACATTTTTAGATTGAAAAAGCCTTAAAATACTATTGCTAAAAATATTTATTTAGGCCAGAGTGGCTCAATTGTTCTCATTTTTGGATAAGCTCTAGAGCACGTCTATCGGGAAGGGGAAGCCCCCTCTGCCAGGAGCGTCCTCCTGCCGCCTGGGCCGGGCGGCTCCTGCAGGAATTCCACCTGCCCAGCCTGCAGGTGCATCTTTACCTTCAGGAAGGAGAGGTTGGCAACTGAGCAGATGCTTTACATTTGCAAGTGGACAAGCTATTGGCTGGCTAATCCTTGGCACCTATTCATCGACATTCTTATAACAGCTCGGCACACACACTCTTGAGGAAACATGAAACATGGCAGAATGAAATATTTCGTTGTTATTTTGCGATTTACATTTTATATTTTGCAATTTACACTTTACAGTAATTTAAAAAAGACACATCAGTGAGGACTCTAGATGTAACTCCAATTTTAAACTTCAGTTGAATTTTTAGTTTTCATCACGATCCAACCTTCAAAATACGTTGCTGCCTGAACATTGGGAAGACTGGAAGAATAAATACAGTGCTGATAAATTAAATGTGATATATGTGCATGTATAACTTGGATAAAAATAAAGAATAAATTTTAAAATATAAACAATGTGATCTTATGGACACACACACATATTTAGCAGATATAGACCTAGATGGTTGTATATATATAGATATGTAGAAATAGATATATAGAGAGTAGAGACAGAGATAGTGTTGTTATATGTAAACTTCAAATAACTAGATATTCTACTTCAATTATGTATTTTAAAATCTGTCCAAGTATGTAAAAAGGAAGAAACTCAGCAACCACTGATTATTTTTATTTCGTTTTTGTGAGCATTGGTGAAAAATCCTAACCTGACTAATGCCTGAACAACTGAAATGTATTAGCTTTTAGATGTGCAGGTGTTTATTACAATACTGGTATTGGGATAACAAGAATGCTAGGGACTATAAATGTAAGCTTCCTGACACTGAGGGACATGTATAACTTTAAAGAATCATGATTTTAAAGGATGAGGTGACTTTGAGAACCCAAATAAATTTTTGCTTGGACCTTTCTCTTAGCTTGATGACAAAGAAAGATAGAAGGTTTTTTTGTTTTTGTTTTGTTTTGTTTTTAAGGAATTCTATAATTAGACTCAGAAGAACTGTGCCTAACTGTCTGGTAGGTCCTGGATGTCTGAAAGGGGAACACACCAACTGAGAGGAGGTACCTTTCTTGGTGATCCAAGAACCTACCTGGAGGAGGCACTAAGAGGAAACCAGGGAGAGTAAGGAGATGACCATGGGAGCTTCATACGTGAAAAGCAGAAGGGAGAAAGGAGCCCATATTCTCAGTTATCTTCCATCACACAAACACACGGTCCCAAGGTCGTCACACATAACCTTCTAAAGTGCGTACCACGAGAGTGAGATACAACAGGATCTCATCAGGGAAAAGCCACAAACCCAGAGCTCCATTTTTGTCAGGGAAGAAGAAATCCTGATTGCTTGATAAACTGACAAAGTGGCTGGAAATAGCTGAATGTTTTTAACATAAAGAATTATCTCAAGCTGTATTTTTATTAAAATCAATTCCAAGATTAGTGAAAGACATTTTAAATGCCTAAAATTCTAAATTTCTCTTTGGATGTGTTCTCTTTTAGGGGTGATTTTCCTAACTAACCATAAAGTTTTCAAGTAGAAAACTGAATTTTCACCCAGCTGATTAGAATAGTGGCTAGAAGCACATATACTCCGGAAGCTACCTCTTATTACTAATACATTCAAATATAAGAACATTATAACATGCAAGGTCTTCCAACTAAAAGAGCTTTCCTGTAGGTATCTAATTTAGACACAGTATTGTTAACAATGTTGACATTTAAGTGGCCATAGCTAAAGCTTCGCAAAGAACATTCCATTACAATAAATGTGAAAACCTACAGCTTTTCTTGGTGTTCAGCTGAACAGAATGTAAGTGTGTTGGTTGACAGTGTGAAGGTGGAAACAACTTTCATCACTAGAAAGTTTACCTGATAATTTGAATAAAAGGGCCTCTTAGACAAAAGCCTTGGATACAATGGGACTACAGTACTAATGGAAGATTATGGACACGAGTCTACTTCTCCTGAGCTCTGTACTGAGACCAGGGTCAGCTCTGCAAGCCCACACTTTCTCCTGCACACAACTAGCCCACTTTCAAGACTCCAGCCTTAGTCCGCTACAAGACTAGGCTAACTGGATGCCCCAGCAGATTAAACATAACATTCCTATACCTGAGTGACCATACCATCCACACTGTCCCTCTCCCACCTCCCCAAGAGAAAGAAAATCCAAACTCCTTCCCTTTCTGACTTCCCTATATTCTAGTTGGGTCAGCTAACAAGTACAATCAGTTTTTAATTTCTTGTAATGACTCACTTCCTAACTTTGCATTCATGACTGTCATTATCCTCAAGTTATACCCAAATTATTGATATTCTTTTAAGAAGTTTTTCTGCCTCTCTCTCTCCACCCAGTTCAGCTCTACATTCCACCGACAAGTTAATCCCCAGAACGTTACTTTTAGTGGGCAACTCTTCGGCTAAAAGTCCTCAATGTCTGTTCACTCTCTCCTAAGGCCTGAGCCTCTGAAAATGCCTGGCCGCTCCCAGCTCCCCTTCATTACAGAAGAGTGGCTTCTCCTTTCCCATCCTCTTTGCCTTCAGTCTCTCCCTCGAACACCAGTTCCTCCAGATATTTCACTGACATGGTCAATTTCGTCCGTCTTCTATCTTACTTCGCGCATAAGCTTCATCAGGGCAGGGACCTTGCAATTCAGAGATTACCTGTGGGGCTTCAGCCACAGGAATTAATCAATATTTCTAATTTGTTCATTTAATGACAGGAAAACATTTTACACTATCATGATTTCAAAAGGCAGTGAGACCCTAAAATGTAACGTAAAATGGGATTTTACTGATTAAATCACACATTTAACATAGAGTGGTGCTCACTGATTAAAGGAAGCTTGTAAAAAATCATTTTTAAAATGAAAATTAAATTGTAATGTTAGTAATCATCAGCAGATAGGTTTTGTTTGCTAGAAATTTAAATATTCACCAGTAAGTTTTTTTTATATTGGGTCATGATTTATAATATTCAACAACTTCGTGGTTTGATTAAATTTGGGAGTTAAGCAAATACTTTATAGGATAAAGTATTATTCACCAGAAATAAATTATAATATTTAAATTATATCTTAATTTTATGACTTTAATTATATTATCATATTTAGTAATTTTAATAACAAAAAAATTAACATTTGTATAATATTTACCAGATTTGTAAAAAATTTACCTTCAAACACATTATCTAAGTTGGCCTTCATAACAACGTTTTAAAATAAGTAATGACTAGGATTCCCATTTTAGTGATGAAAAAAATAAAATCGAAGAACCACAAAAACTCATGTGAGTCTTAACACTGAAGGATAGTTGTTCTTTTTCCACTTTAGAGAAGAAACAGTTGAAGCTGTGAGAGGTTAAATAACAAATCCATAGTCACCAGGTTGGTAAATAGCACATCTGTTATTCATAAATCCCAGTGTGTCCAACTCCAGAGTCTCTGTCTTTCAATATTTCTTCTAATATGTCATAATATACACAAAGGGCAGGGACCATGACTGGGAACAACAATATTTTTGTTGAGTGTCTACTTAGTATATCAGACTGTCATTTATCTTAACTAAAATCCTTTAACGCAGTCTTATTTAGAATAAGACTCTTTATACCTAATGTCTGTCAGGCGTTACATTAGCAGATGGGGACAAAAGTCTGAGGATACTTTGCAGAAGACAAAATAGGTTGAGTAAATAAAACGTACAATCATACCATGAATGAGTGGGAGACAGGATTTGAAACAAGGTCTATAAGAGTCCAAAGAAATAATTCATACAAAATCTTCCTTCTAACTCTAATTTTTGCCACAAGCAAATATAAAATTCACATCTATTCCATAACTGTGCTAAAATTTTCTCACAAGTATAATTTTCATAATTTTTTTGCATGGGACAATTATAAATTATGAGCCTATAAAGCTTTGATTCCTCAATAAATACTATGTTGAGAAAGTAATGATTGGATTCTCTTTTCTCCCTTGACTATTCCAGGACCACCCACCTAGTCTGGTGTTGAAAAGTATTCTTTGTTGGTGAAACTTTTTTACATATCAGTTAAATTAGGTTATCATCCAAAATTATGATGATTTAACCATACTTGGATTTTATATTAGTATATTAGACATAGAAAGGAACATCATTCTGTGTGTAAAATCTTTGAATTGCAAAACACATTATGTAAAGGGGAAAAATAATTCTTTTTGAGCTTTGCCAACTTTCTTTGCACACAGTTTGAATATGAGAAGGTCAAATTATGTTACAGTGCCTCTACCTCCAGTAAACTATATTTTATGGTAGCAAACTCTGTGATTAGGTCCCATTATATACATATCTTTGAAATAACCAGAAAACGGTTGTATTTGTGTAAAAAGAACACAAATAAGAGGGAAAAAAATCTTGGATTATAATTCTGCTTCTGTCAAAAACTTGCTGCATGACATTAAGCAAGAAAACTCTCTAAAACTACTTCTTTTTTAAAAAATAAGATACAGGTGGCATTAAGCTTTACCTAAGTGAAAATGCAGGGTTCTACCTTAAAAAATAAACCTTAAAACTAAGACATCTACCATGCCTTTTAAGGAAGAGTACCATATAACAACTGGGTTTATGTTAGTCTTCTAGATAAGTCAGACACAGCTGAATAGCCAAAGCAGCAGAGAAGAGGCCAAGAGAGGAAATGCTCTTTCCAGTTCTTTCTAAACGACATTGAGTGACCAGGGACAGGTTATTGAGATTCTCTCTGTCCAAGTTTGTCCTGGGATCTCAGGGAGCTATCAGAATTTCTTTTTATTTTTTAATTCTCACAAGTCGGAAAAAATGAAGTCCCTTGAAAACTCCAAATAGCCTCATCAGTAATTTTACAACAATTAAAATCAGGTAAAAGAAGAATTTTTTTTGACATTTCAGTAGCCAGAAAGTTTTAGCCTAGAGTGAAATAAATCAACTCAACTGAGTGCAAAATTTAAAAAATCAAATTGGCCATTTCGTACCGTACAGACCTCCTGACATAATTGATTTACCAACTCGTACGTGGTTTTGCATTTATTCATTTCCTTCTTCTCCCTGACTTCCCTAAAGCCAGCCCTCCCACTAAGGCAGATGCCTGTGGTGCCCATGCCCTCAGTCTTGACCATTTCTGTGCACATTGCCCGACTTACCCCTGCCGGCATCTCTTCACCCATGGGCTTTCCTGGCCCCTGAGGCCCGTTCCTCCGCGTCTGGTAGCAGATTGGGAATGCCTAAGAATTAATGACCTTCCTGAGTAGCCCTCAACCAAGGCCATACAAACACCTGAGCCCCCTCGGAGGCATGGATTCTACACATTTCCCAGGTTCTCTGGTGGATTGAGCTCCGGTGACCCACACCCCTTACCGAACGCCTTCCCTGCCCTGTTCCACTTTGCTACCTTCCTAGGGTGTGTTCTGGGATCTCCTACCAAATAAACTATTTAGACACGAATCTCTGTTTCAGGCTCTATTTCTGGGGAAACCCAAAGCAGGCAATGTAAGCTAGTTAAGAGCCAATGACAGGCTATGTTATGGTTTGACTTATGTCCCCCACTCTGCCCCCAAAATATACTGAAATCCTAATTCCATGTGTTACAGGAAAAAAGGAAAGTAAGAATTACCTTGGTTCTTAGTCCCCTGAAAAAAAGATTTTTGACGAGAGACAGAAAGTATGATATAAGCAAGATTTTCATTAGTGAATTAAAAAAATAAAAGATAGTACACTCCTGAGAACTGGGAGCAGGTTAATCCGAGAGAGGAAAAATGGCACAGTTCCCTTGTTTTTCCTATTTTTATATCCTGGTTTCATGATTGATTGATTAATCGATTGATTGATTGACAACTCAGGTCCCTGCACTCTGGTTGATTGACAGCTCAGGCTCCATGTGTTCTGGATTGTTCCTTTCCCCTTCCTCTCCCCCTACCCAGTGCTCATTTCTATCTAAACTACCTAACACACGTGCCTAGGGATGTGACCATGTTGAAGTCTGGACCCCTAGTACTTCAGAATGTGACCTTATTTGGAAATAAGGATGTTGCAGATGTAATTATTTAAGATGGGGTCATTATGGTGGGCCCTAATACAATATGATGGGAATCCTTATAAGGAGAAGGAGAAGGGACACCCAGGGAGAAGGCCATGTGATGATAGAGGCAAAGTTGGAGTGTTGCAGCTGCAAGTCAAGGAACACCAAGGGTGGATGTCCACCACCAGAAGCTAGAAGGGGGCAAGGAAGGATTCTACCCAGAGCCTCAGATGGAGCCTGGCCCTGCACACCCCTTGATTTCTGACCTCTAGCCTCTAAAAGCATAAGACAATAAATTTCTGTTGTTTAAGCCACCCAGTTTGGGGCTTTGTTATGGCAGCCCTAAGAAACTAAAATCAGCCCCCATAACTAATCTAGGTGTTTTCCAGAGACCACCTAAACTGCTTATTTTCTCAGTTAGAGGTTCTCCCTTCTTACCTCCCTGGCACCCCAGGTCCCACACTTTATACTTTGACTTCAGTGACTCCCTCTGTTTCTCCTTTAGTTTGATGACAGAACCATTACTGTTCTCTGATTCACTGACCTTGACCTGCCACTTAAGTTTTAGCTCTGCAGTGGCTATCAAACTTTGGTGTATCTCAGGATCTTTTAGCAGACTGGTTAAAACACAGATTGTTGGACCCTCACCCCCAGAGTTTCTGATCTGGTAGGTCTACTTAGGGCTGAGAATTTACAGTTCTAGTAAATTCAAGTTCTCAGATGTTGGTAATCTGGGACTGCTCTTTGAGAATTTGATTCTTAGGGAGTTGTCAGTTTCCCCTGCTAAATCACCACCTGTGACCCATCTCCACTCCAAAAGACTGGTAGCTTCCCCCACCCCCACTTTCAAATGTCAGAAGAGGATGAGTCTTATACAGAAAGATGAGGATCTCCACGCTTCCTGGTGCCAGAGGTCACCAGGAGCTCCTGGATGACTCACTGCCCTGACACACATTTTAAATGCTGCTGCCAGAATTGTATTTCTAAAGCACAAATGCAGCTGGACAACTTCTCTGCTTAATTATTTTTTTCAGGCTGAAATTCAAACTCCTAAGCATGATACAAAAGACATAAGGTAATCTCAGACTTGTCTAATCCTCCAGCCTCAACCCCCTTTTGTGTCCCATGGTAGGAGTAGACATGGGGAAACAATATTCTGGGGGGAGCCCATTAACGGCCAGTATTGTATTAGTCGCATTATGTGTGTTACCTCATTCACACAAAACCATGATGAAGAAATTATTAATTTCCATTTTACAAAACAGGAAATTAAGGCCTAGTCAGCCAATAACTGACTAGTCATAGTCACTCTGCCTCTGACCATCCAAGCCTTGATTCAAATCCAAGTCTACGTGATTCCTAAACGCTTTCCAATCTGTGGCCTTCTCACTTGGGGTGACCAGACATCCTAGTTCACCTGGGACAGTGCCTCTTTGTTCCTGTTATCCCAAAGTAATTATGAAAAGAACCCCCTTTCATACACCGAAGTATCGACCTGGTTTTGTTGGTGAATTACACGGCACCCCTGCCCGCACTCTAAATCCGCCGCGCTATCAGCTGTTTCTGGAACGCACTGTACTCACTCAGGATTCCATTTCTTTCCGTGTGCTGTTCCTTCTGCCTAGAATGGGAAAGTGATGCCCAGTTTTGGGGACCTTGCTCTTCTCCTTTGTCTCTGGGATGCCTCCTCAGTCCTTTAGCTGCAGGCAAGGGGGTTGATAGACCCCTCTGTGCTCCTCATACCCCATGCTTCCTCTTATTCTGTTCTAATTTTTTGAGTACTTGGAGTCTTCTCTACCAGTTTGTGAATTCCTTAATGTTTGGACTGTACCTTAATTATTTCTGAATATCCACAGCATCTACAATTTTGCATGGCCCAGGGTAGATGTTTATTAAATATCTGCTGATTAGATAAATGAAACAATAAAATCACAAAGGTCTAGGGATCTTTAGGAATTGTTATAAAAAGTAGAAACAGGCTCTCTCTAAAGGAGTAGGTTTAAACCAGCTAGCTCTGATTTACTATCTTTGGAGGCTGCTTCCATTCAGTGCAGAGCAGTGGTTGAATGGGCCTCAGACCCTGCGTTCAACGGTCATCCCTAGGTGGTTCTACTTGACCAAGTGGACCTGAGATATTGTTCCTGGTTCTTGGGAATGCACTCTATTTTTATCATGTGACTTGTTCTCCACTGAAATATTTACTGGCCCTCTCTTACTGTGATTAGTAGTCAAACTGTCTGTGTTGGAATCTTCTCCATTTCCTAGCTGGGTGACTACTGGAAAACCTCTGAAGTTTCCTAAGCCTCAGTTTCTTCATCTGAAAATTGGTAACATTAACAGTGCCTAGCTCAGAGGGTTGTTATAACAGTTAAATAAATGTTGTAAAGTGCTTAACATAGTTGCTGAAACATGGTAAGAATCACTAAATGTTGGTTATTATTTTTAGGAATAGTGTTATTACTCCTTCTTTATGCTCTGCTTTCCTATCAGACTAGAAACCTTGTTTTCTACAGTGATCTATTTTTTCATCTCTGTCCTTCAGGACTTATATTAATTTTAGATGTCTCAATATGTGTTGTATTCCCTAGATAAGCCCTACAAACTGTAAATCACTGTAGATATTCCACCACGCCTCTGGGCCTGAATCCCTCCTTGCCTGACACTAAGACTCTTCCAAAGAAGCTTTTAAAATAAACCTCTGTGTAACTGGCTCACCCGATTAATTGACTGTCTTTGTGTGTTTCCCCTAGAAGGCAGAGCCTGAGGCAGAGATTAAAGTGGTGACACTAGGGAAGTAGAAGCCCGGGGTGATGAAGAGGAGCAGAAAGGGAGAAATGAGGCAATGAAAAACTGTGGCGTAATGCAAATCATCATCATGATGATCACCACTTCATATTGGGCTCCAAAGAGATGCGCAGTTCACAGAACATACCTGTTTACTCAGCACAAAGGACTTTCTCCTGAGAGGTTGCTAGGAGAAGCTCACTTGGCTGCGTTTATGGAGGGAAGAAGGGAGGGGGATTCACCAGCTGACTCCTCCCAGCTCTCATTTCCTGTCGGTCATGATTCACTGTTCCAGGAGATGTCTTCCCAGAACTTCCAAGCTGCATTATCAGGCCCCTTGGTAACCCCTGCAGAAGCCAGATCCCACGCCTGCAGTATGGCCTTTCATTTACTGCAAGGTGGAAAGATGACTTGCTGTGAGTGGGAGCCGCGCAAGAGAAAGAAGGAGGAAGGTCATCTAGGGAACCTGAGAAGATGCAAGAGGTTTGTGTCCACTACACTGATATTCTAGTCACTTGTGTAAAAGGCTGGACTGATGCCCTCTGCATCAAAAGCCGTGACCATGAGTCTATTGTCTAGTATTCTTCAAGCTTCTACTCCAACCAGGTGAATTATATGCTTGTTAAGAATCTATTAGGTTTATTCCTACATTTTTCTGCCATTTGTGCCTGTTATTAAAACCACACAACTTAATTAAATACCACATCAGCTGATAAAATATGAATGTAAAAAAGAATGAGCAATGTTTCTGTGAAAAATTAGGAGAGTGTTTTGGGAAGACTTAATAAAGATAAATCTCTATGAAAAAAATCCTGTCAGAGTAGGTTTATTAGGGGAGACAACTGTAAAATGTTTGCAAGGGGGCAACATAAAAAGCCAGAAGAATCTGCACTCAGATTGCTTCACCCATGTCTTCACATTCTTGCTCCGAGGAAAACCATATATAAACCATGAGCTATGTGGTAATGCACAAAAGACAATATGGAGCTCCAGTCAGCAAATTCATAATCAAAGAAAAGCCTTTGGCTTGTAACTAAAGTACTGGTTAGTTTATATATACCTACTGTTTATAAATTTAAAAGAACTTTTAGAGTTATTTACGTACTATGTTTTAAGGTTCTTTAACCAACATTTTTGATTTACCCACTGTGATAGGATGGTCTTAGTTATGCTATGGTAACAAACAGCCCCCAGGTCTCAGTGAATAACACAACAAATGTTATTTCTTGTTCACTCTAAGATTTAAGCTCCTGGGAGCCTGCCCTCTATGGACAACCAGCTGAAGCACTTTCCATAGGAACACAGGAAGGAAAACACAGAAGAGGAAGAGAAAGCAGGAGAAGTCCTCCACAGGCTCCTAACGCCACCTGGAAATGGTGCACTTCACCACTGGATCTTGGCCAAAGAAAGCCACACCGGCTGCACCTACATGCAAGGAGGTGGGAAAGGGTTATCTCAGATGCTGGAAGGCAAGGAGAGTTGACAATACTGGTAAGCAGCAGTGATGGTCACCATGCCAACCTGCTGCTGTAAGTACCATATGGAATAGGAGGACATCTCCTTGATTCAGTGAAGGAATTGGAGGCAGAGAAATATACTAGGTTCTCCTTAAATAATTAAAATAAATATTTTTAATTGATAGACTCTTGACTGTATTTTCAAGACTATTTCTTATCTCTGAGAGCTCATAACCAAATAAAGCAATTCCAGAAAAGACATTTAAAGAATTCCTAAATCATGAACTCCCCAAAAGTTTAATTTGGCACACATCATTTATTCTATCATCAAAATATAAAACATATTTTCCTAACCCTGCATTCTGCTTTTATAGGGGAAAAAAAAGAATACTACTGATACATTAAAACCCTTATACCAAAAAAAAAAAATTGATTTATTATCAGTTGACTGCCAATATGGTGGAGTCTTTAAATGACTACTATTCAGAAAATTCAACCAGAAAATATTTTGGATTTGAAAAATGATTCAAAAATTATCCAGTAACATTCTTTGATACGTTTCTCTTCTCCTTCTTCTCTGTCTCCTCTTCCTCTTCCTCCTCTTCCTTCTTCTTTACTAACTCCAATTTTCAATATCCCTTGTTAAGTTAAACTTTTTTAAACTAAATAATCTTTGAACTGCAAAAGAGGTGTCTATTTAACCTACTTACATTTTTAGCTGTATGTCAACTTTTATGCTTCTCTTTTCTAGATTTTGTTTCTTTCATTTGCTTATAAACCAGCTCTTTGGCAAATGAAATATTTATTGAATGTGCCTCATATTGCAGCTTATGTCCATACACAGTCTACAAATGAATAGACTCTTTTGTGTGCATTCATTCACCTGTCTACTCCATATACCCTATCCCAGGCCCAGTTTCGTTGACTTGAGCCTGCTTACAATAAACAACAGGTCCCATCCAACAACTGGGTCACTAGGGAATGAGAAGGGGGTGTCTCTTGTTGGTCATTGTACTCTCAGTATAATGACTTGCTTTCCTTATGAATGGCTTCTTTATTAGAAGCAGTAATACCTCCGAGTTTTAATTTTATCTTTAGAAATGTTGATAAATTGTGTTTTTATTTAATTTTTTAGATTTTCACAATTAATTGGTATACCTTTCAAGCTGCCTATGATGTGTACTGAGTCACTAGGGAAAAGTTACCTAACAAACCATTATGATATAGAAATGTCAACTTGGGGAGGTGTCGAGGTGAGGTCTATTTGGAGTATTAAAGCTAAATCAGCCACCTTTCCTTTTCCTTTAGTCTAAGCAGCTGTCAGGTGTGGCATGGAGTTTGGGAGGATGGGGACGGAGAAAGTATGATTGGAAAAATCTCCCCTGGTGATTCTGATAGGCCCCTGCCACTTCACACACAAACACCCTCCTCTGCCCAGTCCTGGCCCTTGCTGAGCCTCAGATAAGGACCTGTGGACTAGAGGGCAAGTCACAGCACTGGAGATCTCGGCTCAACTACTTACTAAGTCTACCGTGATCTGAAGCAAATTGCCTGGCTGTTACTCACAGCTTCCTCATCTGATAAACCATTTATCTATCTGCCAGTGTTATTTGTACGTTAAATAAGATAATAGCCATAAAGTGCCTTAATGCTGTGTTTACTCACAAACTGGTTTGAAACCTCATGTTGCAGTCAGTATAACAAGTTATCACCAATATGTTTAAAGATAATAATCAGCAATTAAATTCAATACTTAAAATAACAAGAACAAAATGCCTACTGTGTGTTTAGAATTTAGACCCATAAGACTACTACTTAATTTCCATTAAATTGAATTTTTTTCTTATCCTTCATGCTTATGCTCCTCAAAATTATAGAAAAGGCATTTACAAATTGTGTGTCACTACCCATTGGTGGATAATGAAACAAATGTAGTAGGTCATAACTAGCATTTTTTAATGAAATAAACAAATGGGATAGAATAGAAACAATCAGATCACTTGGTTTCTTAACAAGAACTGTGTACACTGCAATAAATGCATCATAATGTCAAATGTATTTCTTACTAAATATTTTTTTAAAGTTTGTAAAATACTCCTCTAGCACAAACCCAAAGGAAACCTGGTGTGTTTGTCTACTATCAAATAAATCTAATTGTCTCTCACCACATTGTTAGTTAAGAACAATAAAATGTAAAATGTTTTAGCTATTCTTCAAGCCAAGTTTGGTTTTTTTTAAGTAATTCTTGTATCATTATATATCCTTCAGAAGGATTCTTATGCAGCTGGCATCTCAAATAAAGCAAATATCCAGGATGAAGGGCAGGGAGCCATCCGCATATACCCCCAGTTTCTGCTGCTGAGAGGAAGCTCAGTGGGGCTACACAGGCAGTGCCACCCACTGAGCAAATGGTGGGTCCAGTTAGGGGTACACCCTTCAACAGAGGGACTTGTCCCATGTAGGTGGTTTTTAAATGTTTCTATGTCATTTCAAGGACAGAATACAGCACCAGAGGAGAGAAAACAAAGGCACAGAGACTGTGAGCAGCTGAGTGAGTCAGAGGCAGTAAAACCTTGCTGGTTTGCCTGCCCATTTAGGACAAGGTCATTCAACCAGGGTCCAACAGAGAAACGCTGCCCTAGAAGACACAGAAGCAGAGTCAGGGCACAGGGTCATTATATAACCTTTCTAACACATTGACATTATTGCTCAGAGTCAGCCATACAGAGTTCTTATTCCAGAGTTTAGTTGTTCTCAAGAAGTCCAAAAATGCCATTTTTTTTTGTACAGAATCTCCCCCTGGGGGAAATAAGTGATCCGCACTGATGAAATCAGAATCCCGCTGCCCACTGTGGACTAACACCAGTTAGCAGCCCCCTTTCAGACACTGCCTCAGTGAGGCTAATGTCTGCATGGCCGCGCTGCCCATTGAACACGCATATAAAGGTGCCACCAGACGAGAAGCCTTTCTGGTTCATCACCACACCGCAGGGTGCCGGGGAGGAAGTCACAGGCTGTGGCTTCCACGAAGCCCGTGACAAATTGAATGCCCTATTACTCGCATTTTCTGCACCAGGATTTCATGTGGTGACCTCACCAGACACAACAACTGGAGCTGAAATTTGTGTGACATTTTCGCAGGTGTTGCTTTCCCCTCCAAACGTTATTTTACATGGTTTAGCCACAGCGCAGTGCTTTAGGTCTAGAACTAAAGCTTGAGAAATCTAATGAGGTTGAAGAGAAAAGTGAAAAGTTAACAAAGGCTCGTCCTCCCTCAGGCTCTGAAGAGTCAGTAACTGAGTTCAGTAACTGAAAATTACATTAGAAGAAAATGCCACCTCTGCAGCTCCCGCTACCTTTAGCATTAATGGTAATAAAGAATGGGGTGGGGGTGGGGGATTCTGCTCGACAGAGCCATCGAGAAACTCTCAGCCCCACACTTCTGGGCATGTGATAAGCTGCCACTGGGTGATATTTCCCCTTTCTCTCCTCTTTCCGCATAGCCATATCCTTGTAATGCATTGCTCTTCCTTCTGTTGGTTTAGTCCTGTTACTCAGTCTTAATTTCCATGTTCCCCTCTCCCTCACTTCCTCATTTCTTTCCTCAACAATTTGGTTGTTTTTCCTCCCCTCCCATGTTGACATCTTTACAATAAGAATTTAACTAATGTCAAGGTTTTTGTGCTTTGCCCTGTTCGGAATCTGGAGAAAACAGCTCAAGATTCTCCCGCGCTGGGAAAGCACAGGGCTTTTGACTTTATCTGGTCATATCAAATGAACAGGAACCACTTTCTCAGGATGGTATTATCAGGATAAGTGATAAGGGTGAGCAGGAAGAACTCTAGAGCAATGGCCCACATTTTTTAAAAAGGCAGGGGTAGGGGCAAAGAAAGAAAAACAAATTAGACCTTATCAGGATCCTTCCCTTTCCTCAAACAAGCATCTCTAAAGAACAATCAAGCAAGGTTGTCAATTTGGCCAAAAATCAGCGATGCTTTAATATAATAAGATAGTACTGCCACTCCTTAACTTCCAAACAAATTACTAAAGAACTTAACTATATTATATAGCTATAAAGAAATAAAGGCTATTTTGTCATAATATGATTATGCTACAAAGCACTATGCATAGCAATTCGTGGATCTAATTTTAGTTGTAATAATCTCTTGCCCTGTTATGTAAATGGGAGGAGACTTTCCACGGGCTTCAGATAGAGATAAGCTTAGGATGCAAAGCATGTGAAAGCCACGGTTCAATTACTCTAAAGTGATCTGCATCATATGTTACAGTACATCTTTCTGCCTTTGCACAAAAGCTAGTATCTGCTGCAAATTAACCATCCTTTTCTAAATGCTTACAGACGCCCTCTGAGAGTTTACCAATTCAAACTCAACCCATCTCACAACTACAAAATAGGAGGCATTTAAAAATTTCTCAAAACACTTTCTTCTTCCATAACTTTTCCCCAGTTTTTGCCCTTCCATTCCAAGAAAAAACTTCACAGCAAGTACACACTAGTTCTCACCTCCAGTTCTCATGGTCCCGCCCATTCTGCGTAAGGATTAACCAGCAGGGGGATCCCAGTCCTCCAAAGTCTCTTCAGGCTACGACATGCAAGTTCTCGCCTGGCCCCTGAGCAGATGGACTCCTGACCCAAAACTTCCCATCCTGGAATGCAAAGGGGAGACGGAGAAAGAGAGACCCCTATTCCCCAGAGCCCTTTAGTTTTCTTTGAAATGCAATTTATAGTAATCTAAAAATTAGCTCCCCTCAGAGGGGGCAGGGCTTCAAGTTCAGCTGGAACCACCCACTGGAACTACTAGGCACCTCTATTCACTGGTCCTTTTCCTTCATCTCTTTACAGAGTAGCTTTATTTGCTTCTATGGCAGACTTTCCCCCACCCTCTGGAAGACATGATGTGAACCATGACACCTCCCAGAGCTTCACCATGTGGGAGGGAATGGTCCTTAGCCCTAGGGGCAGGAATAAGATGTCCTGGAGAGGACCTTCCTTGGCCCTGCTTAATTCAGATGCTCTCTCCTCGTGGTCCCTGCTCCCACAACACCCACCACGGCCATAGTGAGTGTATTGCAGCATAGCTCCACTCTACATGGGCTGTGGGCTTTCTCAGTTTGCATGAAGGCCAGAAGAGAAGAAAAACAATGGAGAGTTAGATATTGATGCCAAGCACATCTTTTCCAACCTTTTCCCCTTCCATTTAAAAATTACTGTTATTTCCAAAATTGTCCCTTTATTTTAGGATTCTGTTCCTATTGTTGCTCACAGGGGAAGAATATTTGTCTAGATGTAGACTTTTCAACATTGACTTTCATTGATTAAGAGGTTAAATATTTTTAGAGCGTGGCCAGGCTGGAACATGACACCTACTGTTGATTAATTTAAATTAGAACAGTTAAATTCAAAATGGCTTAAAGACTTAAACATAAAAGAAGACACTATAAACCTCCTAGAAGAAAACAAAGGCAAAACATTCTCGGACATAAATCTTAGCAATGTTCTCCTAGGGGAGTCTACCAAGGCAATAAAAATAAAAGCAAAAATAAACAAATGGGACTTAATTAAACTTATAAGCTTTTGCACAGCAAAGGAAACTATAAACAAAACAAAAAGACAACCTACAGAATGGGAGAAAATATTTGCAAATGATGTGACTGACAAGGGCTTAATTTGCAGAATATACAAACAGTTCATACAACTCAATAACAAAAAAAAAAGCCAAACAACTCAATACAAAAATGGGCAGAAGATTTAAACAAACATTTTTCCAATGAAGACACACAAATGGCCAATAGATAAATGAAAAATGCTCAATATAGCTAACTATCAGAGAAACGCAAGTCAAAACTACAATGAGGTATCGCCTCATACCAGTCAGTATGGCCATCATTAAAAAGTAAACTAATGATAAATTCTGGAGAGGGTGTGGAGAAAAGGGAACCCTCCTACATTGTTGAGAATGTAAATTGGTGCAGCCATTATGGAGAACAATATGGAGATTCCTTAAAAAACTGAAAATAGAGTTGCATATGATCCAACAATCTCACTCCTGGTCATAAATCTGGAGGAAATGCTAACTCAAAAAGATACATGCACCTCAATGTTCACAGCAGCACTATTTACAATAGCCAAGACATGGAAGCAACCTAAATGTCCATCAACAGATGATTAGATAAAGAAGTTGTGGTATGTTTATACAATGGAATACTACTCATCTATAAAAAATAAAATAAAATTATACCACTTGTAGTAACGTGGATGGACCTGGAGATTGTTATACTAAGTGAAGTAAGCCAGAAAGAGAAAGAAAAATACCATATGATACAACTTGTATGTGGAATCTTTAAAAAATGACACAAATGAACTTATTTACAAAAGAGAAACAGACTTACAAACACAGAAAACAAACATGGTTACCAAGGGGAAGCGGGTGTGGAGGGATAAATTGGGATTTCAGGATTTGCAGATACACACTACTATATATAAAATAGGTAAACCCAAAGTACACAGGCAGGCAGGCATGAAGATCACAAACAGGCTGGAACCAAACAACAATAGACTAAAACATGTCTATTCTTGTAGTATCTGACCTTGGTGACAAGGATATCTTGCAGAATTGGGGGCCCCTCACTGGAGCTGAACACAGGCAGCTGGCTCAGCAAATCAGAAACTGAACGAAGATCTAGGGAGAGGCAGGGCCATCTGTCATAGACTTGGCTGGCGCTTCATCCCAAGGAAGTGAATGTAGACTGTTTTAGAGTTTTCCTTTCTGCCTGGAGTCTCCACACCTCAGGAATGGTCTGCTCCCTCTTTAGAGGACTTAACCCTGATTAGGTCAGGACCACCTGGGCTATTTTGATTAACTCAGAATCAATTGATTGGGGGCTTGATTACATCTGGAAAATTCCTTCACTGAAGCTCCTAAACTCCTAATTGAGCAAGTACCTGGGGGGAGGTGTGTGCTACAAAGTGGCTGTTGCCTCCTTTCCACTCTCCAGCTCATGTGGGAGAACCTCTCTCAAAGCCCACATGAACCAGAAGCCTAAAGAGGGAATTCTGGGCAAGGGAGTTCAACCAGGACCATACGTCACAAAGCCATCCCATGATCAGGAAGAATAATTTCTATCGTGGAAGACAGATAGAAGCAATCTACCACACAAATGCCAGAGACAGCCCAGGGGGTCACTCTGTGTTCCTGCTCTTCCCTCTTCCCCGGCCCACCCCAGCCCCGGCCTCATGCACCTGCTCTCCCTGACGACAGCCCAGCTCTGAGGTCACTTGATCCCGAGGGGAAGGTGCAAGTCAAGGGGACTTGCTCTTGCTCGCCCTGCTCCAGGCCTGTCCTGAGCTCTACATTAGAAGTGCAGTCGGAGAGTAATGACCCAGTTTGAACGTAAAACAAAGCCGCCACATCACTATGTTTGCTGTCGTTCCTCCTCCTTGAGAAGTCAGCCTGACCCTTCTCCTACCTCCTGCGGTGCTTCTCTCCCCTCAGGCTTGGCTTGGAGGGGCAGGTAAAACTTGCTTCTTCGCTCTTCTGAATTGTACGGAATACACAGGTCAAAGCACAGTCAGGACGCGGCTATTTGAGGAATTGGTTTTCAATGCAGTCAAAAAGCAAATTCGTCCACCAGACCTTTTGGTATTTCTTGATAGTTCATCATTACTAGTGGGAGAAACTTTTGACACCGTAGGTCCCCTGGATCTTGACTGAAATGAAGTTTGATTTATTGTACAGTATCTCTCCAGGACTGAGGGTCATTCTCACAAGCTATGGCTTCAAGCCTTTGCCAAACAGCTTCCATACCTACACCAGAGGAGACAGCAGAGGCCACATTTAGTCTGTCTACACGGAGTCAACTCCTGCCAGCCCCGCCAAGACGCTGCCTCTGCTTTCCGTGCTGGGTGCTCACCCTGGCCGCAGTGGCCAAACCTCTGCCACACAGCCCTATCCTAACGGCCTGCATCTCCGGCTTGCTGTACTCATTTTCCTCTTTATTCTCTGCTTCAATCCTGGCACCTAAAAAGCTAGCACTTTGTTGGCCAGGCCTTCCAAGGGTTGTCAACTGCCTCTGAATACAAGTTGCTGTGAACGGGTGTCCATTACTTGTGGCTGGATCTCCTGGAGGGAACCTTCATTCCCTCTGCCTGAATCACTCCTCCACCACCAGCAGTCATGAATCAGCCCTCGTCTGCTCCCTCCCCACTGCTCTACTCTAGTCACCTGCTGATATGTACATTTCTTGCCTGTTTGTGGGTCAGTCTCCCACTGACTGCCCAACTGTCCCAAAGGCCTCTCAAGATCCACTGCCAACACTCCTCGAGGGAGCTCACCCTCAGGGTCTGTTTGGGTTCTCAGTTCTGGGCCCTACCAGGCAGTTTCATTTTACCACTGGCTAAATTGTTGTGGCTGATAACTATGAATATGTGATTTTTTTTCACAGAGATGCAAAAATCACACAGAGGCTAAACGAGATCAAGAATAAATTTCACAAAATCTTAATGCTTCCTCTTGGCAAAATAATTCAACATAGAGCTCATGAAAACCTCAATGAAGTAATTATAGGTGTTGACTAGAACACAGTTTATAGTTAGTATAGAAAGGGACTTCTTTCTTTCTTTCTTTCTTTCTTTTTTACTCCTTTCTTTTTCTTTATTATTCTAAAATGTACAGTTTTGAGCCAGAAATTGTGCTAAGCACAGGGAATACAAGAAGAATTTATATATCTATAATATATATGCACAAACACATGTTACTGGCCTTTTGAGTTTTCACATCACAGAGACTGAGACAAATAAAAAACAAAAAATTATATAGCTCGTGACAAGAGCCTGCAGAAGTGAAAGGGCTTGACTTTGTCAAGAAATGCTGGGGGAAGTATTTTAAGGAAACAAACTTGAGCTTACTCTTGAGAAATGATTAGGATGAATTTAGCAGACAAATAAGGTGAAAAATGGACTTCCCAGGTAAATGGAATAGAAGGGCAGAAACGTAAGGAAGAATGGGGAACAGTTAGGGAACCACAGGAAATTCCATATTGCTGGCACTCAGGATTGATCCAGGAACAGTTGTAAGCAATGAGTCTGAAAAGGTAGACAGGTCTGAACTCCTAAAGGTCCTTGTAAGTAATGCTATGAAGTCAGGACTTTATTCTGCAGGTGAGGAGTAACTGGAAGATTGCAAGCAACAGAGTGACATGAATTTGTTTTATATTGAAAGGGAAGCTACATAGAAGAAGGGAAGGAGAAGAGTTAGAAAATTTCTGGAAAAGTTCAAGCAAAACTTTTGAAAGCCTAAAATAAAGTGGTTGAAAGGAAACAGAAAGGCAGGTGTAACAGACCTGGAGATGCACAGCCCAGAAGCTCTTTAAGGATGAAGCCTTTGACATTTCTATGTGGGACAACTCAAAAGCCACTTTGGTTTCCAAGATCCTTGTGGCTGGGGCTATGGGGTCAGCATCACAGCTCAACCTTCCCCCCTGCCCAGTCATACTTTCTTCCCTTCCCTTCCACAGATGTTGATTTAAAGCAGAATCTGTGTCCCAGAGAATCCAACTTGTATCAGAGGAGGAGTCAAGAGGCAGGTAGACACAACTGAACTTAGAGGCCAGTTAGATATGGAATTGAGAGAAATGAAGGTATTTCAGAGAACTCCAAGTGTTCGGGTTGATGCTGGGTGAAAGATGGTGCAGGCAACTCAAGTGGGTCCCATCCAAAGATGGTAGGAGAATGGGTTCTGGTCAAAGTTCCTATGGGAAATTTCTGTAAAAAATATTCATTATGCATTTGGCTGGTGAGCATGGGTGAAGGAAAAGGGCAGAGAGAAAAACTTTGGTACCCAGAGAACATAAGCCATAGCTATAGGTGCAGATGAGTACGAGGAGATGAATATGTAGAATAAGGCAAGAAAATGAAAGAAGACAGATTTCTACGTGAGTCCAAATCCTTCCATTATTTCAGGTACAATTGTAATCTACAAGTCACTATGTAATGATGCCTGCTCATCTTTTTCTTGGTGATATTCTTCTCTTATTTGATGTGGTCATCTTTCTGGAATGTAAAGTCATTAAAGGAAAGAACTGACTTTGTTCATCTTTCTAGCCCAAAATAACTTAAATGAAGTAGGGGCTTAATATTGAATGGGATATGGTACAAATATCAAAACGAAGCAAGTCCCAGTTGTAGGTTGGAGTCTTCAATTCTCTCTAGGCTGAAGATGCTTGCTCTGAAAACTTCCAAGCCTGTGCAACACATATTTTGCTGCTTTCTCTGTCTCAGGATTTCTTTAATCAAAAGATCAGATAATGGAGAACTCTGTGTCAAATTTGTGCTTGCTGTCCAAAGACTGCCTTTATTTTGTGCTGGCTCTTTAGAAAGTCCTCTTTCCTTTTCGTGTATGTCTTCCAGTTCAGTCATCAGCATACAGCAGTCCCAAATGACTCTCTCAACAGCTTTTAAGGATCCTCACAGCCAAAAGAACCTCTCAGAGGATCAGAAACAGCTAATACCAGCTTACGGATTCCTTATTACATCCTTACGCATGAATAAAACAAGCTAGACCTATTATGCAGCTGTTTTCTCTCCATTGGTGACTGGGAACTGATCTAAAAAAATTCATGCACACCCAACACTCCCTCCACCCTTTATAACCCTCCCTTGGCAGCTGAATTCATCAAGTCTTAGTAACTATGCCATAATTTTGCCCCAACCCCCCTTGCAATTCCAGGACGACACAGTGGGCAAAATTAGAATGTAGTCAATCCACAACGTCCCTGACAAGTACTGTGCCAGAGCAATTCAATGTCTAGACTAGTTGTTTCAGTCAGGAGATTAACTGGCTTATCTCAACCCCAAGGGCAACCTTTGGCTCACATCCAGGCAGTCGGCAGTTTTCAGGTTAGCCCCTGACTGATCAAGCCATCAGCTGCTTGCCTGATCCCAGCATCATACAAAGAATTACAGGACGGGACCTTTCCCCATACAATTTTTAGTTTGAGCTGGTAATTCTGTTAAGGTGTAATATGCCATCTTAAAAAGAATTTTTCCCCAATAAAAATTGTTAGGAAACATAATAAAAATGGTATACCCTTAGATAACATCACAATAATTCTTTAGCTAGAAAGGAAAACAATATATCTGAATTAATATTAAAATATATAATAATTTATATATTGAATTCATAATACCAATTATTATTTGGTTATTATGTTATTATTATATTGATAATAATCAATAATATAGTGAATAAATATTTATATATAATTGTGTTTACATATAATATCTTCTGAATATGACGGTAGGAACACTGCTTACAAAATATTGATTCTAGAAAACCACAATATGTCCCTATTCCTTCATCATTTACAGTATTTTTCTTCAAGGTCATTTCCTTAATGTCCTTTCTTAAATGGGCCACGGTGATCTCAAACAGTGCTGAGCCCTCTCAGTTTTGAGAACCAGTATAATAGAATGGAATAAATGTAAGAAGCAGAGTTTAAATTCAGACTCAGTTGAACTTGAGCAAATCACTGACCTGCTCTGGGCTTTTGTTTCCTCCTTGTAAAATGTGCTGAGGTTGGTGAGGACGGCTGGCAGATGAGCTCCGCACTTGGGTTCTAAACATTCCATCCTCTCACGGGCGTGGGGAGGAGAACACATCTCAGGGCAGAGAATATGTTGAGAAAATTCACAAGAATAAAGACTAAGATGGATGCAGTTCGTACAGCCCTTGTTATTGAGACAGCAGGGAAGGGGGCAGGGCACAGCCCCTCAAGGAATGACAGCAATTTAACACCAAAATGGTGGAAGATTCACAAAAATGGTGGAAGATTCATCTCCTAGTTGGCCTTGAGGATTAAGAGTTTTGACTTCTAGCAGAACTTGAGCTTCATTATATGCTCATTGTAACAGCGTGATCAAATAACATGCCCACAGGTGCCATGACAGCCCCAAGGCTAAGGGCAAAAGGCCGAAGAATGGGCGGTGGCCCAATTCCGGGGAATGTCAGCCCTTTCCCCCGGGCAATTGGAATGGTCCCACCTGCAGGCCTGTGAAGCTACTGAGACCATTGAAACCTGACAACACCATGCCTAGAGGCCCTGCTCGCTCCCTCCCCTTCGGAGAGGTCCTGCACTCTGTTTATGCAGTGTGTACGTACTTTTACTTTAACCTGAGCACCCAATTCCCACACCTCTTTCCTTGCCTTTCTCTTGCCTTACACTCTGTTGTGGTATGTATCTCTCTAAATAAAGCCACCTTTACTCGATGGTGGCTCGCACTTGAATTCTTTCCTGCATAAAGCCAAGGACCCACACCTGGCGGGGCACACCCCAGGGGCTCACCTGAGACCTGGGACACGGCCCTCCTCACGCCCCACATTCGTTTTCCTGCATCATCTTGGGTGTTGAAAAATCAAAATTTTCAGGAAAAAGGTAAAAATTCTTACTTTTACTTCTTTTACTCTTATTTTCATTGCGCCAAACATTTGCATGTTTGAAAACATCAAGAGATACTTTTTAAACATGTGTTTAACCTGAATGTTTGTGTTCTATAAACAAAGCTATTAAATCAAAAGTCAGCGCTGAATAAAGCTGCAGCTATGATTATTCACTGCAGTTAATATGTTTGACCCCTCACTCTTTGCCAGGTATTGCGTAAGAGCTTATTTAAATTATTTTGTTTAATGCACCCAACAAGAATTAATTCATTAATGCTACCTGTGTGATAGATATTATTCGTATCCTATTTTATAGAAAAAAGGATCTGGAATTTAGAGAGTCTAAATAACTTGCCCAAAGTCGCTCTGTAGCAGATGAGAAATTTTATCTCAAATCTGTCCACCTCTGAAGTACAAGCTCTTAACCATGGTATTCAATGTTAGTGATATTCAATATTACTAAATTCAAAAATTTGTAAAATTATATACAATGGTTCTTTCTAAAAACAAAGTGAAACCTATAAAATGTTCATCAAATTGTAATGCTACTTTATGGGACTTCTATTGGGGCTAGCTGAGGGAATTTATAGACTCAAAAACTGGAAACTGACTACTGCAATTCATTGTTCAGAATAAAAGCTGAGCTTGAAAGTCCTTCTTTGCATTGCATTTCAAATGTTCCACTTTGAAACAGATGTTGAACTTTAGATTAGCTCAATCTGCATTAGATTTATCCTGTGCACACAGTAAGATAGTACTAACATGGGCACTTACGTTACCGTCTCTTTAGGGACACCTTTCCCCAGACCAGCTTCATCTGCAATTTAAAAGAGGTCTTTTCAAAGAAATAGAGGATTTTTACTTAAAAGCACAAGAATTAGTCTAGTGGGTCTGAGCCCTGGTCCATCCAATACTCTGTCTCTTCTAGGGGTGTAAAGGGCCACGTCACATGATCGTGGTCATCCATCATGACCACGATCCATCAAAAACACAAAAGGTTAGCGATATTTTTCCAACATCTGTAAATTTAGATCAGCCTTTCTTGAAGCCTGTATTTTAGGTTTTCGTGGTATTAAGTTCCACACAGACACTGCTTTTTGAGTAAACTAACAGGGAAAGCACCTTGGATTTGTGGATTCCCCATCTACTCTTGCAAACATCTCCGGTCTTCTCCAGCGCCTGTTCAAATGACTCCCGTTCTGTTGTTGTTGTTGTTGTTGTTGTTGTTGTTGTTGTTGTTGTTTGACTTTTTGGGGGGCAAAGGGAGGTAATTAGGTTTATTTATTTATCTACTTATTTTAATGGAGGAACTAGGGATTGAACCCAAGACCTCAGGCATGCAAAGCACATACTCTACCACTGAGCTATACCCTCTCTCCCCACCCCCACCCCACCCCGGTTCTGTTGTTGAGGCTTGTCAGACCCACCCCCAGATTCATCAGAGGCTGGGTTGTTTACTGAACTCCTATTCTCTGTTAAAGGGGATATTAGCAAGTGTTAGGCATTAAAGACACATTAACAGCAAACTGAGACTTTCTTCTTGACCTAATCAGAAGAAGTGAGCAAGAATTTTAAAGGGGTTAGCTTTGGAAGTCAGCAGCTATTTGGATGCATTTTACGTAGGGTGCGATGCCTCTCCAAATGACCGAGCAGAGTGTGGTACAGTGTACAGCAACAGGACTCGTGTGTTCTCAAATTCTCAACAAAATCATTCTTATTGTCCAGGTACATTGAATCACCTGTGCTAACTGGGGGATTCAAATCACAACTCTGTTTGTTCAGTGAGTATAAATCAGAGACACTCAGATAAAAGTAGAAAATCGGTATGTAACACTACTTCACAAAACTTGAGCACCTTCTCAAAATGTTTTGGTCAAACTACAACCAGGAAAGGTGTATTTGTTTTACCTTGATCAATCTTAAATTCTTTTGGTTCAGGCTTGAAGAGTTTCTCTCATTTGGATCAGCGTACAATCTATGTTCACTTGGTCTATAGCCTTCACGATTTTATGAGCTTCAGTCATACCATCTCTTAGCTTTTGCCTCTCCAGTCTGAATAGACATTTACTATTTTAGCCTGTCTTTATTTTTTTTTTTCATTATAAAAAGTAACCTGAATTGGAAATTTGGTTGTCCTAAAATTTATATGTTGAATACATTTTCTTGGTAGGCTCTAGCTAGTTCTAACCTGGGAGTACTAAGAAATCTATATTGAACTGAGTTCCTTCTCTCAACCTAGAAATCAATGAGCGCTATGGCAGTAGTTCCCCCAAGAGAACCCTGCTCCGAGTTCTTTAACTGCCCTCCAGAACCTTCTCTTTTTAGACACCATCTCACCTCTATGCTCATCATCTGGGGTTTGATGCAAATACTGAAAGCCATCCTGTGGACAATAAAGTTTCCTGAACTGCTAGGTGATGCTAAGGTACAGGCTGTGAATTTCCTCTTGTCCAAGTACACAGCCTTAGAGGCCATTTTTGGATGGATATTTTAATGCTTCAGGTGCTTCCTCTCCCCATCAGGTATTTCAGATAAGGGATTCCTCAGGTAATCTGGCATAATACAAAGGCCATTACCCTTGGAGTTCACTGGGTTCTCCCACCAACCACTTTCATGACTAGAAAACTCAGGCTTTGGGGTTCAGTTTTTTTGACTGAATAGAAGAGAATTGTGAACTAGTTTTCAAATCCTTCCGGAAACCCACTGAGCTTTCTTTGGTGACTTTCACAGGCTGTTAAGGGATGAGGGCAAAGAGGAGTGACTGAGCTGGCGAAGTTCTGGGTACCAGGCCTCCCCACAACCCACAGAACCTCTGCTTTCACCTATTTAAGGCATTTGGCTTCCTCCCAAGATTTTTTAAAACAAGAATTTCTGGATGTGAGGCTGATCTGACTGCAACATCTGTCACTCCATTGATCACCGGGGTTGATTCGGCTAATCTGGCCGGTTAGTCAGTGCTCCATGGGCATGCCTCCCGAAGCTACACTCGGTGGATGAGGACGACCTTCCCTGATGAAGGACAGTTGTTCTTCAGTCAAAGGTGTATGAGTAGCTGTGGTCCCCTGCTAAAACCTCCAAACAAGCTCTCAAGGTCTATTTGTATGAAAACATAGGGTAGTCAAGTATCCAAGACTCCAGACACATCCAAATGACGCACTGCATGTGGCAGTCTGCCTCTCCTCAAAACATAGGATAAAGTAAAACAAGAACTTCTAAGAGGTTAACAAAAGAGAAGGGAGTGGGTAAGGAAAGAGAGGGAGGGTGGGAAAGAGAGAGGGAGAGAGAGGAAGACAGAGAGAGAAAGAGAGAAAAAGAGAGAAAAGAAAGAATAGAAAAGAAAAGAAAGAAAGAAAGAAAAAAGGGACCAGGCATTGGTCTATCCAATATTTAATGGCCTTAAGATGTGTAAACCTCTATCATTGTGGGCTCAATAAAACAGCAGTCATTGAAACTTTTATTACACGTAAACTGTGCATGTTATAGAGAATTAATATTCATTCTCCATATAATTCTCACAAAATTCATAATTCTAATACTTCCTATCCTTTCTTGGAGGTTTGCTATATGCCAGACACTTTGCAAAGAGCTTTTCTTATATATCACTTTTTATTTAACCTTCACAACATCCTTTGGGTTGAATAGTATTGTCCCCATTTTACAAATGAGCAAACTAAGGCTTAGGGCGGTCAAACAGTTTGCCCAAGGTTACAACCCTGGTAAGTGACTTCTCTAACGTCCAGACTTAAATCTGTATGACTCCACAGATTAAGTTCTTAAACATTAATTTGCCTAAAATGTTTCTCTGAACAGAAACCACTCACCAGGACAAATAAATACAACATAAGTAAATATGACCCAAACGGCCACATTACAAAAGCACAAAAATCTTATTTTGGAAATTGTAATTTACAAAGAAATAAGGAAAGAAAATAAAAGGCAGCTGTACAATGAAAACTTCACTTTGCAATAACTCAGTTTATAATAACAAGTCCAGGGTCCTTGACATATATTGGTAGATATAGATAAATTTGCAAAGAAACAACAAATTGAGTCATCTACTTTACACAGGTGAAATTTCAATTGCTCCCCACCCCTCCTTAAATCACTTTTTTTAGTATATACAAGGGGTTAACACAAGTAGCTAACCACGATTCTGTAACTGTTTTGTATATACAGAAAGCTATAAGTGAGTAAAGGATTAAGGCTATAAAGTTCCCTAGTAAGACTCACACTGAGTGCATAATTTTGGTATGGATATATTTTGTATGGATATAAAGTAAACTCTTATAATTTCACCAACAATTGAGCTATTGTAGCTCAGTCCCATGTGCTTCAAAATGATTGCTTTGACTTCAGATGACCAATTGGAATGAAAGCTAATTGATTGCTGCTTATGTAATCCTCGTCACATCCCTTTACTCTCCGATGACTCCACTCCTGTAAAGGTTAGTGAACTCTTACAACTTCAAGGATATCCTTAGGCTGTTCTCCAAAATACAGCACCATCTTCCCATCTATGGCCAGCTGCCTTTTCTCCACTCCTCTTCTACAAAACTCCTCAAACACACCATTTTCCATTCAGATTTAATTATTTCAAAATTACATTCATCTCTTTTTTTGCCAGCCCAGTTGTACAATATAAACCATTTTAAAAGTATACATACAGTATTCCCTTTTTGTACCATAATTTCTTACATTGTGTTGACGTCAGTCTTTTCTGTTGTTAACTTCTTGGTGTGGCAGAGACAGGTTAACAGTTCCTCGAGCACATCTTGCTTTCTTTGGTCCTTGATCTTGCCGTGCAGTTAGATGTGGCCATTGATGGGGTTCTAGCCAGTGGAATGTGATTGGTGCATGTGACCTTCCAGAAACGGTCCATAGAAACATTTCAAGTCCCATCTTCCATGTTTTTTCATTCTGCTGGATTTATTCAGATGAGCATGATATTCTCACAGCCTTGAAGATGGTGGGGTCCACAAGATAAAAGGAGCCCAGACCCCCGAATCACTCATCCCATCAGCAGGAATTAGTTTGAAGTGTGATTTTAACTTTTGTTATAGCTTTGGTGCAGAGAGTAGTTAAAACAATTATTAGTAATCTGGAATAATCATTTTATATTCCACTACTAATGTAGAAGAAATCTAACTACCTTTTCATATCTTTCCATTTCCTCTCTCCATTCTCCAGTAGTGCATACACACCCACTTCACCCACCCAGAGATCTTTGTGGCTTAGGAATAATGCTAAAATCTCAACTTCTTTTTTAAAAATTAATTTCCAAAAGACAGCTCTCATTTAACAATTTGTCTTTTTCCCCTCAATTTTTCACTAAGAATAGAAGTAATCATAGCAGAGAACTCCCAGATTTCCTGCTGTGCTATTTTATGTCTGGTTGACTTCTCTTGCTCATAGAAAATATTTTATATCTTAGGCAACTAAAATTTTGCCCTCTTATCCTGAAAATTACACAAAACTGAAAATTTTTAATCAGTAGCATTAAGTTAGGGTCACTAAAAGTATTGAAATAAAAGTACTAAAATAATAGGCCATTCCAGAACACCTTGTAGATAATATTTGTAACTGCAGTATTTCTTAACCAGAAATATATTTGGAATGTCATTCCCCATTTTGTAAGAAACCAATAAATCTTGAGGGCTATCATCAAAATCTACTGATGTTTTAAGAAGGATATAGTTGATCTTTTTGGTATTTCTTACATAAATTTTCTAATGGCTTCCAAAGTAATCCTATAGCTACAACTGGGTATTCTTCAGGAAATGAAAGGACCACTCTCATTTATAAATTTTATCCTCCTTAAATACATAGACCAAAAAAAAAAAAAATGCAGGTCTCCTAGGACAGCTAATTGATTGAAGGTGGTTCTGCAAAATAATAATATTCATGTCCATTCAGATTTCAGTAGTCTTTCAAAAGAGTGAAGAGTGAACTATATTTTACCGAAGTGATTGGGCATGAAAATTTTTACAAAGGGTTGGTGGATATCGAGATGATCTAGGCAATATCCTCAATGTATGTGAGATTTTTTCTAGATGTCCATGTCTCTTAGACTCACCTCATCATTGCCACTACATCTCTGATTTCTTTGTGGATTAGTGACAAGATAGCTGGTATAAACATATTCTTACAGCTATGTCTGTTTGTTTCAGGAGTACTCAAATTGTAAAACAACAGAGCTCAATAGTGGAAAAATCTACACCGCCAGACAGTGGTGTTACGTTTGCCTCTACAACATCGATTCTCCCATCTTTTAATATCCGCTTATGTGGATATTCTCGCAACCCCTACTTCACTTCCTTGTGGACTGGAAGACACTTGTCCCTTCTGACTGTGTGACCAAAGTCACATGGCCCAGGTTCAGTCAAGTATTTCCCTGACGCCCATTTTGATTCAGTAATGAGCATCGCAATTAAGCCAGCCCCGTCAGAGCAAAGGCTGAAGTTCTGAAAGGAAATAGGATAGTGGCTGCCTGTGAAAACAGCTGAAAGAAGATAAAAATCTGGGAAAGAGAAACAATATCTTAATGAAATCATTTTGATCCCTAAATCCCGTTGGGCCTGCAGCCAGAGTGCTTCTGGAATTTTGTGTTATATGACTCAAGTTGAAGACAAGTTTTCGATCCCAACATGTGCTGCACAAATGGTCTCAACTGCCGCCCTACCATAGCCTTTGTTTATTTTCTTACTTTTTTTAAAATGACAGCTCGGGAAAAATTTAAATGGCCTCCCCCTATCCAATCCAAATGGTCAGAACGACAACAATAATAAATCCAGTAGCTCAAATGATTTCCACCACTCCTTCATGCTGGCACTTTTGTGGTTGGTGGCTTCCCCTGGGTCAAAGGTTAAAGGCCCTTTCCACCAGAACATGCTGGGTAGAGGACCAGCAAAACATTCCCAAGACACTGCTCCTTCAAGTCGACAATTAAGATGGTTTGAAATGTGGTGTGACTGATCCCATGTGTACTGAAAGTCAGGAATGATTGTGCTTCCACCTTTAAAACACTACTCTTAATTTGGGTATGAAACATTAAAACAAAAATAAGAACAAAAGCAACCCCCAAAGGTGGCACACACAGAAGAGACATCACTCAGTTTATGCATGAAAATGTTGTGGTTAAAGAAATTCAATGTGATTGTCTGCTTGTAGGAAAAATGAAAAAGTATGTCATTTTTTTTCAAATTCTTGATTAAAAGTCATTTTCCTCCTTGAAAATGAAAATTGGTTTTATGGTCCTCTACTTGTCAAAGCCATTTAAGTAGTTCGGGTTAGAGGTCCTAATTACTAGTTGTTGGCAGCCTGTGTTTATTCTGACACACAGTCTGACCGGTATACTGTTTGTTTGTTTTAATTTAAAGATAATTTACTACCCACAAAAGGTAGGAGATTAATGGCCCTAGAAATTGAAATCAGTTCCCTATTCACCAACTAGCATCTAATCTAAGGAAGTCTATGTTTCCATACCAGTTTGTCTTGTAGGTGAAAATGTACTTTATACTCCACAATCACTCAATCCTTAGCTTTTCTCTTAAGATTGCCCACAAGGGTGCTAATTGCATTGGTGACTTTTGTTCCACTCACATTAAGAATAATTCTGAGTTCTCAACATCACTTTGTATAATCTAACAGCTGGCAGATAGCAATGACTATTTCTCATGGCCAATACTACCACTTTTGAACCTGGAGACTATCTATAACCCATTAGCAATTCAACATCCACTGAAGGCCCATTCCTTCTGTCTTTCAACATGTTATATTTGTTTTATATTTACCTCTAAATAAGCATTTGACCTATTCCTAGATTGGCGCCTTATATTGAGTCCTCCAGTATAAGAATATCTACGCAGATACTGTTGAACGATTTAGGAAAATATTCAAATTGAATCATTATTATTCTTGTAGATAGACTTCAAATTTAAGGGTTTACAATTATTTACTTAGCAAAAAGTTTTTAATATTTTTACACATATGACCTCTACTTGTAACCACTGTTGTGTTGCATTGTTTAAATTTAAAAAAACAATTGTAAAGGATGAGAAATCAGACACCTCGATGAGAAAAAAATGTGCAAAGAACATTACAATTCATAAAAGAAGAAATACAAAGATTCAATAAGCATATGAACAAGTAGTTACAATCACTAGTAATAATTGAAATACTACATAAAACAGCCGTGACAAATCATTTTTCATCTATCAGATTATCAAAGATTGAACAGAGCAATGATACCTGGTCTTAACATATAGTTATATGACATAGTGCAAGTGAAAATGTAAAATGTCACAATAATTTTGTAGGAGAACTTGACAGGATTTCTAAAAATTACTTTTTAAAAGTGTTTTTCATTTTTAGGAATATATTCAAAAGAAACAATTAAAATGGTGCAAAAATATTTGAACAAAAATGTTCATGACTACATTAAGCCATATATCAGACAGGAACCTGCACTGTGTGTGTGTATGTGTCTGTGTCTGTGTGTCTGTGTGTGTCTGTGTATGTGTGTTTTTTTAACTTTGTTTCTTCAGTGCCAAATATAGTGTCTGGCATACCATAGGGATTCAATATTTGTTTAATTAATAATTTATGTAGTTAAAAGATTTCACTCCATCTAATACCTAGCATTAAGGCATTGTGCAAAATAAATTATGACATAGTTTTTTAATGGAATATTATGCACCTTTAGAAAATAATAACATAAGTCAATATTTATCAACATGGAATGACATTTACAATAAATTAAGTATCAAATTACAAAATAATATGGTTTAATTTTGTAAAAATTAAAATAAATTTTAAACTATTTCCAGAATATATTTTGCACTATAATGTTGAGAGTGATATGTATGAGTTATAAGATTCAACTCTTTTTATTTATTTGTATTTTCAATACTTTCTATAAAGTCTATGTATTAAAACCCTGGAGCAAAATAAGTGAATTTTTTATATATTCATAAAGTATGAAAAGTTTCTCTCAAAATAATAAAAGCAGAAACCATAAAGAAAAAGATTAAAATTACATAAAAATTGAAAATTTCCTCTGTTTTACACTATAAACTATTATTTTACTATTGAGGCTATGTTAAAAAGGGAGAGTCTTTTTCTTTTAAAGATACATATTAAAATATTTACAGATTAAATGATACAATATATGAGATTTTCAACATAATCAGAAGTTGGGAAGCAATAAGATAGGGAAATTGAGTGCAGGGAGGTAAAACAAGATTAGGCAGAGTTGATAGTTGTTGAATCTGGGTGATAAATGGATTTTAATGTGTGTTATCTCTAATTCTTGTGTATCTTTTAAAGTCTACATATAAAACTGTAATACAATAATAAAAGTGATAGGGAGCCAAGAATTGTGGGAAATAGTTGACAAATGAATAACAAGAAATTAAATAAATTCTTAGTATATAATGAACTCATAAATCAATTAAAATATTAAATTGGCAACTACATGAATAGACAATTCACCAAAGGAAAAGAAGAAATGACAATGACCAACAAGCATATGAAAATAATTATATGCTTATCATCACTGAAGAAAAAGTATGAAGCTGAAGGAATAACCTTCCCAGGCTTCAGACAATACTACAGAGCTACAGTAATTAAAATAGTATGGTATTGGTACAAAAACAGACATATGGGTCAATGGAAAAGAATCAAGAGCCCAGAAATAAATCTATAAAGGTTTGGTCAATTAATTTTTGGCAAAGGAAGCAAGAACATACAATAGAGTAAAGACAGTCTCTTCAGCAAATGGTGTTGGGAAAACTGGACAGCTGCATGTAAATCAATGAAGTTAGAATACTCCCTCACATTATACACAAAAATAAACTCAAAATGGCTTGAAGACTTAAATATAAGATAAGATACAATAAACCTCTTAGAAGAAAACATAGGCAAAACATTATCCAACATAAATCTCAGCAATGTTCTCTAGGGCAGTCTACCCAAGCAATAGAAATAAAAGCAAAAATAAACAAACAGGACCTAATTAAACTCATAAGCTTTTGCACAGCAAAGGAAACCATAAGCAAAATAAAAAGGCAACCTAAGGAATGGGAAAAAATATTTGCAAGAGATTGACAAGGGCTTAATTTCCAGAATATATAAATAGCTCATACAATTTAATAAGAAAAAAACAAACAACCCAATCAAAAAATGGGCAGAAGATCTAAATAAGCAATTCTTCAATGAAGACATACAAATGGCCAACAGGCATATGAAAAAATACTCAATATTGCAAATTATCAGAGAAATGCAAATCAAAACTACAAGGAGGTATCACCTCACACTAGTCAGAATGGCCATCATTCAAAAGTCCACAAACAATAAATGCTGGAGAGGATGTTGAAAAAAGGGAACCCTCCTGCACTGTTGGTGGCAATGTAGTTTGATGCAGCCATTATGGAGAACAGTATGGTGAGTCCTCAAAAAATTAAAAACAGACTTACCATACAATCCAGCAATCCCACTCCTGAGTATATATCTGGGGGAAATTCTAATTTGAAAAGATACATGCACCCCAGCATTCACAGCAGCACTATTTACAATAGCCAAGACATGGAAGCAAACTAAATGTCCATTGACAGTTGAATGGATAAAGAAGGTGTGGGGGGTGTATATAAATACATATATAAAAATAACATAAATATAATATATATAAATATAAATATATATAACGGAATACTACTCAGCCATAAAAAAGAATAAAATAATGTCACTTGCAGTAACATGGATGGACCTGGAGATTGTCATACTAAGTGAAGTAAGCCAGAAAGAGAAAGAAAAATACCATATGATATCACTTATATGCAGAATCTAAAAAAGAATAAGACAAATGAACTTATTTACAAAATAGAAACAGACTCAGAAAACAAAATTATGGTTACCAGGGCAGGGAAAGGAGTTAGGGGGGCAGTGATAAGTTAGGAGTTTGGGATTTGCAGATACACATTACTATATATATGTAAAATAGAAACAAGAAAGGCCTACTGTATATCACAGGGAACTATATTCAATATCTTATATAGCCTATAATGAAAAAGAATACAAAAAGGAATTTATATCATATGTATGTATAACTGAATCACTATGCTGTACACCAGAAATTAGCACAGCATTGTAAACCGACTATACTTCAATAAAAAATTTTTAATAAAAAAGATCCTAACATTTTACTTATCCTTAGACCCAGCAATTTTACTTCTAGTAATGTAAATTAAGAAAATAATCATAAATGTGTGCAAAAATTTATCCAAAGAAACGTATGAAAGCAATGTCATAATAATAAAAGGGATGTATATGCCCTGCATGTATACAAATAGGGGCATTAAGTCACTATGGTGGACTCATCAATAGAATTTTCTTCATCCTTTCAATCCTTCACTTTTTCAAAAATACTTAAGCAGCGGTCAGACACTGATTAGGCACTGGGAATGTAATAATGAATAAAGACACGTTCCATGCTTCGAGAAAGGTCATAGGATAGGGAAAACCTGGGGGTGGGGAGTGGCGGCCACTGACTGAAGTAATCAAGGAAGCCTCACTCAGGAGACGAAGAAGGTGAGATCTATAGAATAAGAACAAATCAGGCATGCAATGACCTGGGGAAAGAGGATTCCAGATCATTAAAATAATTCCATGAAGAATATTTAAAGCACAGGAAAACGTTTATGTTAAATCTGTTCGGGAATGAGCAAGTGTCAAAATCACATGTAATGTAGTAGTAATATCTATAAATACATACATCGCACATATAATTGGAAGGATAAATATCAAAATTTTAACAGTAGCTATTCTGAGTGTTGAAAATGTGAATTTTCTTTTCTTTTTATTTATCACTGATTTGTAAGCTTCCAATAATAAGAAAATAATTAATTTTTCATAATATGTGTTACTTTAAAATAAAAAAATAACGAATTAAAAAAGATGAATTAAGAGCCTTTGCACTTATGAAATTATGGTTTCAAACTTAGATACTCTGGACTTAAGGTATGCCAAATATTGCAGCCACCGGACACATGTTGTACACCTTTCCTTAAATATTGAATACACTGAAATATTTGGAGAAACAGGGACAGTGATTCAGACAACTGACCACGCAAATTGCTAGGGGGCCCCCACTAAGACTGGCAGACATGCTTTACCTGGGTGATGTCTATTGGAATATTGGACAAGAGTCATTTATTGAGCACACGCCATATTGCCAAGGCACTGTGTTAAGCAAGAGGCATCAGTTGACAATATAGACAGGGCTTCTCTATTCATGAAACTTGTATTCCAATTTTTATCATCAGAGGATGATAAATTTATTCAGTCTGTTAGTCATTAATTTTATTAATATTCATTCAACAAGTATTTATGAAGTGCCTACTATGTCAGGTCACAGGGATACAGCAGTGAATAAATACTCCACATTTATCTCAGTTTAGACAAGTTCCAAATAAGGAAAAAAGACAACTTACACATAGCTAATAGTACTATTATCTACCTGAATTTTAAAACTTGAAAGTCCATAAAGGCACAATATATATGAAAATGATTTCCATACTTCTTTATATGTAGTAAACCTGAGTCAAATATTAGTGAAAATATTCTCCATCTTCCTAATTTCTAAAATATTAGTGTTGACCAGTATAGAATAAAAGGATAATAATATTCTTTTCCACAGAAGAGACACTGGAAGAACATTCAAGTTGAAATGTTAAAAGAAAACCAAAATCAACTGTTGCACGGTTTTCTTACTGTAATTCCCTGGGGAAGCCTCGTTCTCCCAAGGGCTGCCAGGGAAGATAACTTATAAAGCTAAGCGACTTGCAGAATGTTGCAAATGCTAGATGGTGATCGACTGGAGAAGCCATGATGTATAATTTTTCCAAGTGGCAAACAGCTTGAGCAAGCTCTAATGTAATTTTGGGCTTAATTATTTGGAAAAATGGTAAATGGCACATGAATGAAATCCATAAATGATACAAACCTGGGAGTTACAAATGCCAATGAGAAGAGGAAATAGTGGAAAGGTGTAAGGAAGTCGCACATATCAGGAGGCAATAGCCCAGAGAAGCTCCGCTTGGAAATGTGCAGGAGACATGGAGGACGAGTGCGGTCTGCTGGGCCCATCAACTGGAAAACTATTTCCAAAGGCAAACCCCATACTCAGTCTTGTACACACATAACTGCACTGCGTATACTTTCATGGTCAAGATTTGTAATCTTCTGATAGGGTTCTTATTTAAAGAGTCTAGAGATGAATGAATTTTAACAGTGCAACAGATATGTTTATTCAAGTAGGAACCTGGAACAGAGAAAATAGTTGATGGGGAATCAATTAAAATGGATTTGCAGAGCCATAGAGCCGGTATCACTGTATTTTACATTTAAAAATGCAAACATGGTGGTTACTGCAGGTGCTTAACTCTGATCGTGGTTCAAACCCGTTTCTCAAATTTATCACTATCCTAGGGAAAGGCTCGCACAGCAACAGTACTCCCCAGTCCTTCATTTCCTTTCCGTCTAATTCTCCTGCAAAGCTGTGACACTGAATTGTATAAGCACGCCACCTTACATTCTCTCTCTATACACGTGGGTCTGGGTTGACTCCTGAGGCCACTATTTTCGGGTCGGCAGTATGAGAACCCTCACCAGCTGGTGGAAATTGCTTCTCCAATCATGGCCTACCACGCAGTGATGTGAGGATTCACAGTCCATTTTTTTTCCTGCAGTTTCCTCTATTACAAAAGCACCTTTTTTACTAAAGCAGTGATAGATGTAAACATTGATGTCTATTAATGTGCACACTATACTTTAAAAAGCTATTAAACAAAATGAAAATACAAAAAATGTATTGTCCCCTAGTTACAATGAATGTTCTTCTGTAGCCTGCAACTCTTAGCTTCAGTATTTAACCCTTACTTGTCTTATCATCAGACCAACTCCCTGGAGCTTTTCCTGGTGTTCAAACCTCCTGAGACAGACTTTTGGGATCTTGGTGGCCAAGCCTCTCATCTGCACATCGCTTCCCACTCCGAAGCATTCAGCTTCCCCCTGTTGTGCTTCTGGAGCTGCTGGTGGTGAGGACTCTCACTGCCTCACTGGCCCTTTTTTCCCTCTTTCCTCTCTTGGAGAAGTTAAGAAATCACCCTTATGTTGCACAAGGATTGGTAGAAGCTGGCGAAGAAGAACACATATATACATGGATTTATCTCTATGACAAATATGATCTTGAAAACTGATTACCTGCTTCTTTTCTGTCCTGGGAAGTCATTCTTACCCTCTCTCTTTTGGCCTTGGCCTCATCTACAATACAGCTCATCACCTTTCAAATCAGTCCCAACTCAGAGAAACCTACTGAAATTGATTTGTATCCAAAGACTTGAAGTTCAGCTAGGGTTGTATTAATAAATGTTTAACAATCTATTCTGGGGTGGGAGGAGCAGGGGTAGGGGCAGGTCTGACTTGTAGCAGTTCCCATTTTCGTGGTGTAAATACTCCCACCCTGGCTGGTTTCAAGCTTCCAATGAGATGTCAGCGTATGTAGAATTGGAAAGAGATGATGACAGTTGGCCCAAGAGAGACAGTGTAGACAGGGTTCCATACACTGGAAGGCTCAGCTTACTTGACTCAACTTAAAAATGCATTACACAGCACATAACAGGGTTCAAAATGGAGAATTTACTTACTTCATTTGGCCACCCAGACATAAATTTGGGGGCCCTCAATTTTGTTCGTGGCCCTTACTTCTTGCAATGACTAGGGATTACTTGAGTACAAAGTGAGATTCATTTCTATTATATAAACTCTGAATGCAAAAACACTGGAAATCATTTCCTAGACCTAATATAGGTTAACACTATTAGCTACTATTTATACAAAATCCATCACCTCTCAGCATGAATGCATTAAGCAGCACCTCTGTTCATCCTCACATTAGCTAGATTACAATTGTCCCATTGCTAAGATTATTTCAAATTAAAGCAGACAACGTGTTTGAAAAATATACACTCAGGAATAATCTTGCATTGAAGGAAGTGCATTAACTGTGGGATGGAAATTGCCTGATTAGCAAATAAGGGTCCTCAGGTTGTGTTTTCTGATGTTCAGTATTAATAGGATAATCATGCACAATAAATTTTCCTTTGAGACAAAAGGAGGTAATTCAAAATTGTTCAAACAACTTTGTTATTCCTAACCTACCACTTATAGCTCAAATTCTTTCTCTTCCATGAAGACATTTCACCTCATCCTACTGCAAACAGGCCTTATTTCAACATCCAGATGAAAACCCCTGGACGACAGGGCAGGCCAGATATGTTTTGTATTTTGTGATTTTTTATTGATGGCATTTATCCTATGACGTGACATGTGAATTATACTGTAATAAACATGGCTTTAACATTAAACTTTTTCTTATAATCCAAAGTCACCACAGTTGATTTCAGTAAATATAAAAATATATGCTTAATACTTTGTACAATACTGGTTTTTGGTGCAAACAAAACGATCAGAGAAATATCTTTTGTATCCTCCACAAAACCACCATTCAGTAGTTTATTGGCTGATTGATTGTATGATAGATTTAAGCTAAATTGGAAGGTTTTAGACTAAAACCAGTGATTCTCTTATTTATTTATTTATTTTTATTTTTTACTTAATTTTTTAAAATTTATTTATTTTAATGGAGGTACGGAGGATTGAACCCAGGACCTTGTGCATGCTAAGCATGCACTCTACCACCAAGCTATTACCCTCCCACCTTAGACAATGAGTTTTTATTTTTTTTTTTTAACAGAAGTACTGGGGATTAAACCCAGGGAAACCAGTGATTCTCTTATTCTAAAGATAGGCTCTCCCTATTTTTTCCTAAACCAAAAGCTTGGACATATATGATGTCAAATAATTTTTTCTGATTTACAAATTTCTTAATACGGAAAGTCATAAAAAAAAACATAAATCACATTTAGCCATTTGTTAACACAGTCTTTCCTAAAAAGAAAGGAAGTTATACTATTACCATGGAAACTCTGGACTGGGTAGCATTCTACTCATTGCTGTGTAACGAATCATCCTCTGACTTTAGGGGGTAAAGCAACAACTGTTTATTTTATCTCTGTGTTCAGCTGGATGGCTCTGGTTGGGGTCTCTCTCATGAAGCTGCAATTAGATGATGGCTGGAGTTCAGGCAACTTGTCAGATGGAGGCTGGCTGAGCAGCTCTCTCTCTGCTTGTAGTCTCGGGACCTCTCCATGTGGTCTCACTACAAGGTCTTTCCAGAAGAGGGGACTCAGAGTAGCCATACTTGTTTCACGGTGTCTCAGTAAGTATGTAGGTGAGTGTCCTAAAATAGACTGGGAGACGCTGCATGGATTTTCCTTACTTAATCTCAGAGACCACACAGCTTCAAGGCCGCCATGCTCACTTAGTTAAGGCAGTCTCACAGGGGAAGGAAATCGACTCCACCTCTACAGTTTTACTGAGTTAACCTAAAAATTAACTGATATGCAATAAACTGACGTGAACTATCTGATGTTTTGACAAATGTATAAACCCATGAAACAATCACCACAACCAAGGTAATGAACTTACCTATCACTCCTAAAAGTTTTCTCACATCCTTTAGTAATGACCCTCCCTGATTTTCCCCCCAAATCCCAGGCAACTACTTTCTACCTGCTTTCTGGACTATTGATTATTTTGCAATTTCTGGATTTTATATAAATCGAATCTGACAAGATGTACTCTTGCCTGGCTTCTTTCCCTCAGAGTAATTATTCTGAGGTTCATTCATGTTTTTGTGCATCTTAACAGTTCTCAACAATGTTGTTGTGAATACGAATGCATATCCCTTCATATGGCTATTCCACAATTTGTTTAGCCCTTCAGATGTTATAGATATTTGGGATGTTTCCAGCTTGGGGCTATTACAAACAAAGCTACTCTGAACATTTGTGCACAGGTTTTGACGTGGATGTGAGTTTTACTTCTCTGGGATAAATGCCTAGGAATGTGATTGCTGGGTTGTATGGTAAGTGTATGTTTAGTTTTTTAAAAACTGCCACACAAGGTACGGCACCCTAGAAAATATTCCAGGGTGGCTGTACAATTTTACATTCTCACCAGCAGCGTATGAATAATCTAGTTTCTCTGTATCTTCACCAGTATTTAGTGCTATCACTATTTTTTTTATTTTAGCCATTCTGATAGATGTGCTCATTGCAGTTTTAATTTGCATTTCCTTAATGACGTTAAACATCTTTTCATGTGCCTGTTTGCCATCTGTCTATCTTCTTCAATGAAATGTCTATTTATATCTTTTTGCACATTTTCGAATTGGATTTTTTTTCACTGTTGAGTTTTGAGAGTTCTTTATATAACATATACAATCAATTGTCAGGTCAATTATCTTTAAAAGAGACCTAACTAAAAGAGACCTCAGTAGAAGAAAATTATTCATGAAATAGCCATTTTAGTGTTTTTATTTCCATGTGGTCTCACTTTCTTTCTTTCTTATGAAATTTTTTTTTAGCAATTTTGGGGTGCCGGTCTGTGAGCCATTTTGTTTGTCTGAAACACCTTTATCTTTGAAAGGTAATTTTACTGGGTATGGAATTTTAAGTTGACAGATTTTTGGGGGGGTCTTTCAAAGAGAAAAGATGATGCTTGTTGCTGTACTGTCTTCTCACTTGCATTGTTTCCAAAGAGGAATCTATAGTCATCCTTACCTTTTTTCCTCTGTACAACATGCCTTTTTCAATATGGCTGCTTTAAAGATTTTTTACCATTGGTTTTGATCAGTTTGATTATGATATGCCCTAGTATAGGGAGTCACATGCCCATCACTAATCTAATCCCTGGCAAAGGAGAACAGAACTATGATGAAAAACTTAAACTAACTGTGGTTCATCTCCTAGGGATATGCTCACCTTCCGTGAGCCTAGTTTTGCATGCTACCTGGAAAAGAAAACAGAGTTTTGTTAACAAGTAAAAAGAGGTAAGAAACATTTGAGAAAGCAGAGTAAAGAGCTGAAAAGCTTGAGTACATCAAGGAACAGGACAGAAATCAATGAAGAGATCTTATACTTCTAAACGTACACACTCTGGGACGAAATATAATCACCCTGGGTATGACGCATTTGTTTGGCTGGTTTGAGATTAGAGTCAGGAGAGGGGACATACATAAAGTAAATATCTTAGTAATCCAGGAAGAATTAGGCCTATGTAGGAAAGGAGTTAGTGCTTTTTGATTCATGACAAAGGGCCTCAGTTTACAATGATTTGTATGAAAAATTTCTTCTATGGTAAGAAAAGTGCTTTATGGCGTTCTGGAGATGATCAAGAGCTATGGAGTGGGTGAAGAGAATGAGAAAGCAAGGGGCAGTGTTATAATCGCAAACCAGAGACTTAAAGAGGCACCCTGACCTTCTTCAGTATCCTTGGGTCCACCCTTCTGATTGTCCCTAGCAATTCATCAAAGAACCCCAGAGTTGAAGAAGCAGCTTATCTGAGAGTCCCAAGCATCATTGCATTTACACATCTTATCTTAGCCAGCAAGAAGATGAATTCTTCATGAATGTAGGAGTTCCATAGCCAGACTCATCACCATAATCTAACAAGACTGATGGCTCATATCAAAGTCTTAATTATACTTCTTCACAGTAGTAACATTACAAGAAAATGAGAGCATAAGAGTACATTACAAAACACTATTCATGTACTCCACTCATCTCATTTCTGAAAGAAGTATCTGAAAGGGGGCTAACACACACTAATAAAGATTAGATAAGATAAACAACAAGTTTACACTGTAAAGCACAAGGAACTATATTCAATATCTTGTAGTAACTTACGGTGAAAAAGAATATGAAAATGAATATATGTATGTTCATGTATGACTGAAGCATTATGCTGTACACCAGAAATGGATACAACATTGTAAACTGACTATACCTCAATAAATATATGTGTGTGTGTATATATATATACACACACACAAACAAACAAAGATTGGATAGGCTGCAGTTGGGCTAAGAATGATGGAATCACCAAGTGGCTGTGCTTCTGTAAAGGAGCTCAGAACGGAGTCACAATTCTTACGTCCACGTCCTTCCAGTATTTGAATATGGGCTATGGTTTGATAGAAAGTGGGAAATCTGATGGTTTTGCTAAAATTACTCAGAACCTAGCATATAGGAGTCCATTTACTCCTTATACTTTCAGGAAGAAACAACATATATCAACCTCTTCAGTGGCCCCGTCAAGGGGGCCTCTCCACCTACAGATGACATGACACATCTCTTAGTTCACTCTGAAATCCAGATGCAAAATCCAGCCTTTAAGGACATCGCCATATGGGTTTGTAACATTCCCTGAGACACTTCTTTTGTATAACCTAAAGACTAGAATGCACTCACCTGTGAGATTTTTGTCTAAACTGTACAATGTAGATATATGACGCCACTCTCATGTTGCTTTTTTATGAGAAGATATAAGAACTAGAGTGGAAATGATGAACAGAATTCCTCCAATCAGTTTGACATAGTCTTCATTTAACCATTTGAAGACACCAAAGCAAAAGAAAGGTCATTATCGAATACATGGCATAGTATTTTTATCTGACCAGTGAAGTGTGTTGCTCTGGTTCACAGTGAGAACCGTGACCCAGCCGAAGGAGAGTGTCACACTTAAAATCTGGTTGGCAATGTGTCTTTCATTTCAGCAGATGACCTCCTTTCTGCCACATATCAAAGAAGCTGCAAAGGGTCAGCTGACCTCTTAAAAGTGGGCGAGACAAAAGTCGGTGCGGCTGCATCGGCAGCAGGGTTTCCAAGTCAGAATCCTTTCCAGAAACTGCAAGCCACAGCCACCTGGGTAAGAGACAACCCATCTATTTGGTTTGCAGAAGTCATTTGCGACAGTTTTAATAGCAAAAAGGTATGGGTTTTGCAAATTGCTCAAATCAATTGAGAGTGAAAGACAGCACTATTAATAATTACATAACAAAAATAGAAATACATGAGGTGTGTCCTAAGTAAACAGGGGCATCTGGTGCCCCCTACTCATATATAAAAATGAGGGCAGGATTGTAGGAAACGTAAACAAATATGCAAAGTATAGCTACAAAAACTCCGCACTTGATGGCCATTATACTGTCATAGAAACACAAATGAGTTTGCATGTGGAAATCCCCTTCCAAGAAGGCACTGCTTGATGTCATTTTTGTCGTTATCACAGGAGGTGGAAAGTCCTGATGGGAGAGAGCACTTCTACAAATAGCGCAGGAGCTTCTGCTAATAATTATAATGCACAATTGCTACCGGGTAAAATGATACCTAAGGAGAGAGCCGGTGAGGAGTGTTTCATTTGCTGCCTTCCGTTTGGTCACTTGTTCCTTTTTGATGGCTACCAGCACAGAGGAGAAAAAAGAATCTGTCCAGAGCAAGAGACTCTGTCCTCCTTCCAGCTGTGAGTCTCTCATGGGAATAAGAGCTGCTCAGACTCCCCCAAAGAACCAGGGCATCCTTGGGAGGCTCCCCTCAGAGTTACTTCAGTGAGCTTATACTTTTTATAACTAAAATCGTTTCCAAGGACGGAGGAATCCAGGAGTTAATTTTTTTTGTCTTAAACCCTTTAAATGTAAAGCACAAACGATTACTAATTGAGAAATCTATTTAGCAAATATTTGGGGAAGGAAAAACACACTGGTTTTTATTGTTGTTGTTGTTGTTGTTGTTGAAATGTTTCCCACTCCTCACCCCCTCAAAAAAAAGAGGGGTGCGGGTGTGGGGGCAGAACAGAGAAAGGGAGAAAAGTGGCTTCAGCTCAGTGAGACACTAAAAAATGCACATGAATCAATTATGAAAAAGAGAAGGTCCCTTTGAATGAGGAAAAGCTGATTGGAATTAAGATAGGCTTTGTTCCTATCTGCAAGGTACAAGGAGGGGACTTTTCAGCGGAACAGAAAAGGGGGATTTGGGACTGTTTGGCTGCTTAATGCCATAGTGCTTCAGAGCCCATGTGAAAATTTGCTGCTGGCTATTAATCATCATTGTGCCCCTGCAAAGAAGCTGTTACAATGATGACTATATGTCATTATATTCCCACTGTAAGTAACGAATCAGAGAGCTGGGAAAGTTGGATAAGAGCGGCTGGCAAACTTTTAAGCGGTCGAATCTATTTAAATAAATTTACATCACATTTGCTACTTTCTCTGGTATGGGAATCATACTTTAAAATGAAACAATATGCTGTGTTCATGGGGCCTGGTCTTTTATTCCCCTGTCTCTGAGCCTACTTTCCAGGTCAGCCTTTGCCAGGGCTGACAGCACGCTTTTCTCATAGCCTCTCCTTCTCATAGCCTTTGGTTGCTTTCAAGTTCAATTTAGCACAATAAAGTTGTTATGCATGACAGTTTGGAGAGCAGAATAGGTGGTGTCTGAGCCCGCTGTGTCGCTACAAAGTGGGTCCATTCTCTGTGGGCCAGCTCAGTTACTGGAGCCTTACTGGTGGGATACAGCCATGGACTTCCAGACGTTCCCATCCTGACGAAAACAATTAGCTTCAAACCGCACGAAGCCGCGGGGTCAGCCTCTCTTTGACTGAGCCTGCGCCGTTTAATATGCTGCAGTGGATTTCAAATTTATGTTGATTTATCCTGTTCTGCTCCTCTTTAATGCGCTTTATTTACAGATGTGTAAAGAACAGGGAAAGTTGGAGTCCCACATGCTTCAAGAGTTTTATTAGAAATCTAAACCATTGTTTTATGTTTATTTTATGGAGAAATAGAGTTGAAATGTGTCAGGCTTAATTCCATTAGGCTGAACTGCCCAGAACAGAGCCCTGGGGTTTGGAAGACAGAATCTGAAAGGAAGTGTCTCCTTGGCTAAGCATCACCAACAAGCCAAACAACAAACAGCCCTAACACACCGCCAGTTGTCAGCAAAGCTTTCTCCTGCAGGAGCTCACCCCTCCAAAATCCCGCTCTGACCTAAAAGCGACAGATCTTTTAATAGAAGCAAAATGTAATTTTCGACCACTACCGGCCACCATGTGTATTTTTGTGTATGCATATGGATGGATCAGATCAATTAGTGTTCAGTATTCATTGACGTCCACCCATGTGCTTACTGTCCTTAGAAGTATGATACATTCTGCTGCCAGAAAACAAATATTATTCGATTTTGACCCTGCAGAATTGTCCTCCTGCAGAGAAGATAACCTCTTGTCCCTCTAAAGAGAATCATGTAACAAAGCAAATTTAGGTGTATTTTTAATTTTAGCATCAGAGTCGTCTAGGCCAGATGTCTTCAGTCTCTGAGCAACCCCAGTAAAATAAATCACAGTTGTCTTGATTACTGATCTTACTAATTATAGGGTACAACCATCAAATAAGCCTCCTTCGAGATTAGAAATTAACTGAAGACATATCTTAAAAGAATATTTCACTTTTTTAAAAGTTGATTATTTTCCTGTAAGCGACTGTGTAACACTTAAAAATTTTCTTTTCACCAAAAAGGTGAAATGCAAACAGTAACTTTGCCACATAATGTTTGCTTTACCTGTGCACCAACAGAGAACAGTCAAAATTAAAATTTCACGTGTGGCAAGTTTCTGGAAAGTAATCCTGTTTTCTAACATATCATTTAATATTAATTTCAAAATATTTGTGACCAAGTTACATGATTAAAAATAAAAATATATATTTTATTTCAGCAAAATTTGAGAAGGAAAGTCAACTTTTTGCTCTGGTCATCCTCCTCCTGCTAATGTTTGAATATTATTTAGTGGCATTTTTAATACATTATATTTTGAAGTCCCCATTTAGAATGGTTTTGGGAAATAGAGCTGGACAGACAAAGAAAAATTGCATTACCAGAGAAAGTAAATGTGCTTATGACAAAAGCACTACACCCTTTCTAATTTTCAAATGGGGTAATTTCTTTCCATTCAAATGAGTGACTACTCCAAAAATTGACCAAGATATGTAAGTGATAATTTTGCATTTAGACAGTCTTTTTTTTTTTCTTGAAGAAATATGTCATAAACCTTCATACAAAAGTAGTGAGAACAGAAGAAGGATAGACAGGAAGGGGACGCCTGGAAGTTTTACACACACACACACACACACACACACACACGAACACAACGTACAGAAGTATACAGTAGAATAGTAAAAAAAAAAAAAAAAAAAAACTTAATATATATCTCCTCATCTAGAATCTATAAATATAGAGTAACTTCCTGTAAAAGTTTGTTTCCTTATCTCAGAAGAAATTTCTGAGGAAAAAAACCTGCTAAATTAATATAAAAAAATAAAAGATAGTTTTGGAGGGAAGTTTGAAGGATTATAATTCACCATAATGATTTTATGTAATATTTACAGACCTAGAATTTCAGACTGACAGACAGATATTCATAGTCTTTATCTGAGAAAAGGTGACCAGTAGAAACAGTTTCACACAGGTAGAGTGCGCATCTTCACTTGTTAGTGAAGCTGCTTCTATTAAGCAGGTATGGTAAGTGTCTGATGTGGAAGATGACTGACCTTCAGTGTTCTCACCGATCAAAGGAAAGAAGGGAAGAGAAAAAAGGCAAATGAAAAGCTCTTTATAGGGAAGTGAATTTGAAGGGAAGCAACATAAAGGAGAAAGAGAAGGCAGTGTTCACCACAAATGGCAGCAGCAACATTAGCCAAATTTCACCAAAGTCCTTTGGCTGAACTGGATATTCAAGACAGCATAAGCTTCAGGAGAATATAATCTTGAGTTAAATTTGCAGCCTTACCACTTACTTGCTATGTAGCCTCAGGTAAGGTTTTAAAATTCCTGGAGCTTCTTTCTTTCCATTTACAAAACAAAATAATAACAATCCCAAAATATAGATGGTGGTTGTGGAGAATAACTAGCAAAGGCGAGACACCCGATACCGCATCTGGAATGTAGTATCTGTAAACATTGATTCCCCTTTACCTCCCCAATTTTTTGATATAGCTCTCACAATTCTCATCCTCAAATTCAACAATAAGTCAAAATTCTGACATAAAATCTTAGAGAAATAGAGACATTCTTGTTAACAGATCTTATAATGGATTTCTGATGGTTTGGACTTGAGAAAAACTACATCCATATAACTAGTTTTTATTTGGTTATTGTGAGCCTTTGCTTATGCTAGTTTGAACACTGAAGCAAATCAATAAAGACCTGAAGAAAGGGTGCTAATACCATGGCAATGGCATCTTCCCTTATGGAGACATGGGTTTAAAGAGACAATGTCATGATCCCTACAAGGTCATCTCCACAAAAGTTAATTAGAAATCTGAGATGCCCAAAGTAGAGACCTTTTGCTTAGTGGTTACTCCTGTTGCCCCCAAATAGTATGCTTCGGAGGAATAATGCTTTAGTGCTCATGAAAAAAATGAGTGAACTCATTGACCTGACACTTATTTATTTATAAAAACAACTTCTCAGAAGCAAAGAATCATGCTTCCCAAGTAACAAACTCCATTCTCGTGAAAAAGTCATGAAACCATGGATGAGTTTGATGGTGGGGGAAGGTGGGGGAGGGGGAGGGTCTCTTCTCATTCAGCATTTGAACGCTGCTTCACCAATAAAACACTTAAAAGTATTTGGCAAAACTTGAGGCAAAACTGTAGAAAGAATATATTCTATTTCTACCTATTATGCAATATAAGTTTCCCAGGTACTAGCAATGATCTTAACCAAGTGACTAGCCACAATTATTTTTTCGAGTATATTGCTGCTTAATTGAATACTTACATTAATGACAGTCTTATTTTAGACAGTGCAAGTATATCATAAAGTTAGGCTTATGTAATTAAATATTTTATCGAACTGCAAAACGGACTCAGTTCTAGGTTGGAAATGCCACATATTCTGGAAGCATGATAAACATTTTTTACTGAATGCAGTACATGGACATATTGGTCCTATTTTCCAAAATCTATGATTTTTTTTATGTCAGTTGATCACATTCCTTGATAAAGTGGGTTTTGCACCTTTAAAATATGCAAAGCATGAATCAGCCTTCAAACTTGACTTTTAAACCTATTCTTTAATACAAATATTGGTAGAAAACCAAGAGGAGATCAGCTACACTATACTTCTGGCTATTTTGCTGTCTTTTAACGATTCAATAGGATATATTTTCTTACATCTCCTCATCATTGAGGTGATTATTTTCAAGACCTGTGAATACGGAATTAAACACACACATGTTAAGTAGGCTATTTGTGCAACATACAGTCTTTAAACAATTTTTTTTTGTTTTTATAGGCAAGCTGTTAATCAAGAGACATATGTGCGGTTTTATATATCCACATGCTTTACTACCATTTTTTAGATAAGCACCATAACTTAAGTTGTCTTCCACACAAAGTTCTGGCAAGCTTCAATAGATTCATTAGTGGGTTTTTCTTTACAACCAACGAAGCTCAAAGAGCTTCTAACAATGGGGCTAATCACTGCCTCTTCCCTGACCCAAGCTTAGGTTTTCCCTCCTTTCACTTCAGACTCTTATTTCATTTCTGAGCAATTGGATTTCCGTGGCACTCCCAGAACAAATAAATATCTCCCTTTTCCCCCTGCTTACATCTTTTGTGTATATTTTTTCTATACGACTGCCCGTATTTAAACTAGTGTGGTAATGGCAGGGTTCTTCAGGTAATCTTTCACTGGACATAAATGGTGTAGCATTAAAATGCAGATAATGTTACCTCAATTAGAGAATGCTGTGCAAAACTTGAAAAAGACGTAGCTAAATGTTTGGACTAAACAAGTAAGTCTATGTTGTTAAGAGTGGGGCTGGGCAAGTTGCATTTTCAATAGATCCCTTAATGAATAAATGTTAGACTGTATCAACAGTCCTGAACAGGCTTGTGGTTTGTGTGTGCATGAAGTGTAATGGTATCAATTGACTGGCTCTTTGTGGTTGCTATAAAGTACACTTGAATGTGTCAATGGAGAGAAGGCCTGCAGACAATGAAGCCATGACAGCTGAATGTCAGCAGCGACCTTGAACCTAAACTGGTTTCACCATTCCAGTGACTCCAGCTACAGTGAAGACATGCACTGGAGCCGGACCTTCGGCATTGCCTGTCATTTTCTGTGTTCAGATTCCAAGCACTTAAGTGACAATTTCACCACATTGCTAGACCCTGCTAATATGCATCAGTGAACGTTCACTTATTAGTGATGGGGCTAACGATATGTTCAGCATTTTAATCAGACTTGCATTGGCATTTAAAAATACAAAACACAGAGCAAAACAAAGCATCATTCTAGACTAAATGTTTCATAGAAGCATCGTCCAGAGAAGATACTCAAAACATGTCTTTCCTACAGCAATGGATTCTTTGATATCGATCTTGCATTACATAGCATTACTGTACATACATTACTACATTCTTCATTGCTGCAAATAGCACATGATTAGTTAATTAAAATATGGCATCAAGGAATAATTAATATTTGTAATGCAGTGTTTCTTTAATGAAAAACAAGAGAATTCTTCTAAAGGTCACATTTACAGATTAAATGTGTCTTTAACATAAATGGAATGTTATTAAGCTAGGCTCAATATTCAGGAGAGAACTACAAAGCCTTTTGTGGCAAAACACTATTAATGAATTCAAGAAACTGAATCCCTTTGCTAATGCTGGAGTTGAGCAAGGTTAGAAGCCCAGCCACAACTGACTGTTCCTAATATGTTCACTGTACTCTGCAGTGGAGAACCGAGGGCAGGGAACGAAGGGAACTGGTGGGAGAGGGGGAAGGACTGCAGGAAATCCAGGAAGAAATGGAAGAGAGAGAAGGGCAGAGAGAGAAAGAGGGCTACAGACAGAAAGAGAAGATTTTGACTGGTGAGAAACACACAATCATGCGTATGCAGCAGAGAGCAGTAAAACCGAAAACTGGCATTCTTATATTGTAGGAAGCATAGCGAATATGTTTTTTCAGCATTAAACTATGTTATTTATATGATACTACCATAAGCTGATTGGAATTCATTCTAAAGAACATGTAGCTTTTGCTAAAAAGAAACAATATACAGAAAAATATTAACTTCATAATTATGAAGATTTATAAATGCAAATTTGTTATTAGGGTGTCGTGGACTGATACGAGCAAGGCAGGGCACACCCAATTCATTTAACCAGCACATCTGTGAGTCCTGCTCACCAGTGCAAACTGTTGTGTGATGCATGATTTTTCAAAGTAAATAAAAGTGGGACACAACTATCCTCTTGCTTCTCTGTGCTTATCTCAAGTTCTTAAATTATATAAATAATGAGCTTACCGATTAAATTTGTCTTTCTAAGTCCTGTGCAACACACACGGGGAAAAGGAAACCCCTGAAAGATAAATCTGTGCCTTTTACTTGAAAAGGCTCAATGTTGGCAAAGATTTTTCAATAATTTCTTAAAAAGAGAAGGTCACATATGTTTTAAATATAATTAGAAAATATCTTAAAAATAAACATGCTACTCTGAGAAGTGTTTATCATCCAAAAACCACTTGTGTATGAAGTTTATTATTTATTTATTTAGTGGGACAATTTCTGTAAGTGTACTTTACCAGATCATATAATACTATACAAACAAAAGTAAATACATCATCTTGATTTTACTATTTTAGTTAAAATACTCATTACACGAAAAATCATGTTATAAAGATTATCAAGCTACCAAAAAGTAATCAGTGAATATTTTTAAGACATATTCAAACAATGACTTTGAATCATCATCAATTTTCCTAGGATAAAACAATGGGCAAAATTAAACTTCGTGTATAAAAAGTTTCTTTAGGGCCTGAAATTCAAAGAATTATGAGGAAAACAAATAGTGAAACAGAATTTTTTGGAATGACATTTTATGTATACTTCTTAAAAAGAAAGCTAATTCTCTTTCTAATCTAATCTTTACAGATACACTTGCAAAGTTGAACATTCAATGTACACTTTTTTACAATTAGTATTACTGCTTACAAGTGGGCTAATACTGTCAGTTGGCAGCTGTAAAAAGTTAATCTGCTTCATTTACTTATTGTCTGTTTGAGGTGACTCTGTATTTTTATAATTTTTCCAATATATAAGTTTTATACCAGAAAGAAAGTATTAGCATCACCCAGTTTTATTCTGAATCATTGAGATTTATGTAAATTAAAGGCACTAGGGGAAAATATCACTTAGAAAGTTTTTGTATTTATATTGGCACTTAAAATGCATATAGATGTGGTATAATTTTTATGAATGCCAGAAAATAAAAAGGAACTCCACAGATGCCACCACCCATTATGAAGGGACATCTCTGCAAACTACTCTAAGTTGGTATCACTTTAAGTTGCCTCTCTTCACTCTGTTGCTCGGAGGAACTCTTGAGAAGACGAGCTCCAAGTCTTGAAAAAAAGTTGATGGTTGAAATGAACATCTATTTTTGCTGTTACAGTTATTTTAAAGTAGGATGATAGTTCTCAAATGAGAATTAATCCCTCGTGCGTATATAGGTTATGGAATTTAAGTTTAAATACAAAAGTAGTCAAATGAAATTCAGGTTAACAGGTCAACACAATGCCTACAGCTGAGGCACTGATTTTTGTTGGCCTACATACATCGGCAGTCCTGACTCAGCCCAAAGTCATGTGGATGTCTGAAAATAGATCCTTCTTCATAAAATGGTGAAAGGGCATATTTGGTAAACACCTAACTATGAAATTTAAGAAAATCTTCTAAATAAATGCTTGTACTATGAAGAAATGATAGATTATTCCATGAATAAGTATGTGACTGTGCTATACTTTGCTTGAAAAAAATTGTACAAGGAACATATTAATGTGGGCTTATTCTTGTACTTTAAGCTACATGCCATAAAGGTGTCTGTCAAGTATATTCTTCTTCAACATATATGTGCACATAAAGGTGGATCACTTAGCGTGCCCTTCATCCTCTTAAAGTCCCTTGAACTTTTTATTCTCAAAAGAAAAAAAAAAAGGATGGGGGTGGGGTAATCTTGGAATTACTTATTTTCAAATTTGGTGGTTTGCATGTTTAAAATCCACCTTTATTTATTTGTGTATTTATTCAGCAAATGTTTATTTAGTCTATCATACACCAGATTCTATGTTTTAAAAAATTAGGTTTCTATGCCAACTTTTATTCTTTTTGTTTGCCTCTAAGCATCCAATTTTTCAGCTCTTGCCTGAGTTGCAGCTATGAGAAAAGACCCAGAAGTTTCACATGGTTTGGTGAAATGTGGGATTCTGGCGTGAGACTCAAGCAAGAGCCCCACACAGGGCCTCGTCGCTTTTCCCAGATGATGGAGGGAACCTCTGGCCTGCCACGCACCGCTCAAGATACACAACCATTCTTAACAAAACCACGCAGCTCTCAATTTATCCTGGACTGTATCTACACATTCACATTTTGATTCAACCAGCATTCTGGGGCATCTCTTCTGTTCCAGACACAGTACTAGTTATTTTATCAGATGATATTTTATGTAATCTTTAGAGTCACCGTGTAAGGAGGAAACTCCTGAGGCTAAGACAATGCTCCACATAAGGACAAGCTGCATTTCTTACCCAGTTCTCCTCACTCCAAAGCCAGCCCTCTTACAGATAAAATTCCTATATGCCAAAAGAACCACCTGATTCACTCAAGACCAGCAGCATCCGTACTGAGTGCAAACACTAGGCAAAGCAGAATTTGGATGAACGGATTTATTTTTAAGCTCCTAGGTATAGAAACTTATAGACAACAGAGTGAACAAAGATACACTTATCCAGTACATACAAGCATGAGCAGGTTAAAAGCAAGTTAAGAGAACTCTGATTACATACCAACCTGCCCACCCACCCCTTTAGTCCATTCTCCCTCCAAGAAAACTATGCTTTTCTTCTCTACAACAGCGGTGGAGACCAGAAAGAATTTTCAGTGGGATTGTGCCTCTAATTTTAGCAAGTTTGACGTTAGGATGCTATGGCAGAAATTAGGTTGCTACGAGGCCCAGACACGATTTTATTCTTATCCGTGTCCCCTTTGCTGCTACACAGTCCCACTCCCCTAAGGTGAAGGGGTCGGTGAGAGCACTGTTGCTAGTTCATTCTATTAGAGCCCTGATCAGGGATGACATCTTTCAAAATAGAGAACAACTCAAAACAAGTTTATCCAGTGCCCAAATATTCAATATTCCTATACAATTAATTTCTTTAGTTACATCTGAATTGTTCTATTCTTACCAATTTTTTTCCAACACTTTCAAGGGGAAAGCAGATTCTTCATGTTGTATGGAAAATAATATAAAACTCATTTTAAAGGAAAGTTTAATTAAATTCATGGTGTATACTTTCTGATCTAAATAGAAGTACAATTTCTTCTTTAATTTTTGTTCACCTAAGTTGTAAATCTATGCAAATTTAACATTAAACTTTATAAAAATACAAACTTCTTTAAATAATGTTTTGCGATCTAAAATGGAGTCAGATCACTGCAATCAAATATATGTGATATTAATAGTCATAGCCCTGTTGACTCTCACCTAAAGCTTCCAACGTCAGTCCAGCTTCATACATTTTCAAACAGAAAACCTCCATGTATTCATTTTGTCAGTAAAATACTTAAATACATGTAATATACACAGGTGATGATTATGGGACAATAAACATAAATTTTTTGTCAAATTTTGCTTCAGGGATCATGAGCTATTTTATTCTATTAAGCTGTTGTCTTCAAGTAACCCGAATAAACACATACATATTTTAGAATGTTATACTTAAGATGCAGTGAATTCCAGAGGTAAACATTGTCTACTTGCATGTCCTGTTGATACATAACTGATTCATAAAACTGCTTAGACAGTGTTAGAAATGAATATAAAGTGTAGTCACATTAATGCTGAAGTCATTATTAATAAAATCCTAAAGAGGAGTTCTATTGATCAGAAAGAAAAATGTAGTCTCATTTTACTTGTTATCACAAAAAGTTATGTTAATACTGTTGTGTCGCTAAGCACATTTGGAGACATCATGCAAATCTACCTGTCATGTTTAATTATAAACTACTGAGGTGGCTGCTAATAAAATTAACAAATAAAAATAGCAATATTCAGTATTTAACTGCTCTTGGTCTGAAAGCATAGGAGAATTGCCACTTAAAAATACCAAGTGCCATTTAAATGATTAATCAATGAATTCATCGTAACAAATTCTCTGAGAAGTGTTTGTGAGGTTAGGTCCTTACAACAGGACCTCACATTTTGAGATGCAGTCACTTTAAAATGGTGACATCCATAGTTCAGAGTACTAAGAAGTACGAGCACCAGGAAATATGAGATACTTCTGAGTATTTCAAGGCTTACTTTTGTCTGGATATTTTATATACCATGGACAAAAATCCTGTCAAGCATACTATAATAGCTACCAACAGTAAACGTTCAGGGGAACTCAGCACATCACACTACTTTGGTGGTATTTCCAGACACCAACAGAATAAAAGGGATCCGTTCCCACTACACTGAAAACATTGATTTTCTTTAGGACATATTCTACATGCCTTTCTCACAAGAAATGACTTTTTCAGTAATTAGGCTACATTGCGTTTGGATATTGCCTTTTCATACGTCTACAGAAAGTTACTTTCTGAAAGAACACCTAGCTGTCCGTATTCCTATGTTTTCCATCATAAGCAAGGCAAAGCCCAGGAAGTGTCTCCTCATTGAGTTTGCCTCTAAAATATGTGAGAATTTGTCAAAATCAAGTATCTCCAGCCCCAACCCAGGAATTACATACTCCTCTTTTCAAAGTCTCCAACAAATTGCCCAACTTCTTTCAAGATATCTCCAAAGTTTAAGAGCCACAGATACATCATGAACCTTTCTCAGGTAGGCTCTACACACAAAGTGTAGAACAGAAAGTACATTTTTCCTTTAAAGTGCTCTGTTTCCCTTGGAATAATATCACTTAGAATGCACCTTAGCCATATTAAGTGGTTGACAGATAGCATAAACAAAAATAGGTTTTACATTGCAGCTGTACACAATACACCTTTGTACAGTTGACTGATTGCTTACAACAATAAAAAATAATTGTAGCATTCTGCTGTCAAACTTTCCAGCTAGTTTATAGTGAACTTTAAAAATACGATTCCCTTTTCTCAAGTGCAATTAATTTGAAAATAAAAGTAATGTGTAATGTGGTGCCATGAAACATAAATGTTTTCACTCCAAAGAGGAGATGGTTTGTTATCTAATAACAATAGACAAAGTTTCACATCCCAATTTTTCAAAAGAATGCAATGATACCACTTACGACGTATGCAAGGAAATGCTTCATGTGGCAAGAAATATAATACGATTAATAAAAAAATGAAAAGTATTTATTTACCAATTTTGACAGTTGTCATGGACATCACAGTTTCAAGTGGCATCTTTGACAAAACAATTTGCTGGCTGATCGTTACGGGGGAACTGAAAGATTCTTTTTTTTTTTTTTCTATGTATTTACAATATAAAAAAATGCATACTCAATGTAACTTTTCTGCTGAAGAGAAAAAAAGAATGAGTTCTATAAAACAACCCATCCAGTGCAGTTTCTATAAGAACAAATGAATGCAAGTGTTAACAAGGCCTAATCTTCCCTTTTGTATTTGTTTCTTCATTAAGCTCTAACTAGGCTCTAGCTCTTGTATCCTGAAGATTTGATGTGAAGATGGTATGACAGGCTTGGCTTCTCCCGATGCAGCTGGCACTCCTGATGCCAAAAGCCAGAGTTTGTGGTAGTGGGATCAGAAGAGAGTCGTTCGGAGCACAGTTTGCCTGTCAGTTTCCCATCCGCCTCGCAGTGCAGCGCTCCCTCCCCGAGTCCCCTTAATGAGAAGTGGAGGACAATACCAGTATTGTTGTTTCTACTCGCAATCTTGTGGAAAGAACAATCGCTGTTTACCCAAGCATTTGTATTACCCAAACTCTGCCGATAATTACTTCTAGAGTCCCTGATTAACTCTGCTCTCTGCCTCAGCACAAAAAAGCCATTAAGATAGACACCAGACAACTTTCTATCCCTTAGAGCCTTTTAACAGTTTACCAAATATGATTCAGTCCTCATATTTATCAGAAGAAATGTACCTACATGATTTGCACTCAGCTCATCAAGAGCTTTCCAGCCGTATGAGAAACCCCTGTACAACTTCGGAAGGCTTGAAAATTCTCCATCACCCCAGCCCTCCCCTCCCCCATCTCAAAAAAAAGTTAAAAATCATCCTCTCCTTTCAGTTGACATAGTCCTGTACTTAGAATCTCTGACAAATACAAGCGCATTTCAAGTAACAGTAATGTTTCCAGTCAGTTTATCGCTGTTAACTTTTTATGGTGAAATACGTAGGAGAAAAATTTCGAGTTATTTAATTAGTATCCAATTTTATGATATGCTTTTGTTTTCTAAGACCTAACAAAATGGAACTGTTGCTATGTCTATTTCCATGATACTGGTAATAATTTTAATCTGTCACATCCCTCCTACCCCCCTTCACGCCCCACCCCACATGCAGTCTGCTGTTAGCGCTATGCAAAACAGCATCATGAATATGCGTAATTATGGAGATTCATGGTAATTTTTCAGGGTTATCCGATGTGACGTTTATAGGACAGCAGCATACATCAATTTAAACGAGAGTGACAAATATCTTATCCTTTATATTTCTATAGTATTTTTAATATTTTCTTGGCCCCTCTCTAGGGAGTAGTGTGAAATGGTAAGAACTTGAATAATAAAAATGTTAAACAATCAAATGCTTTACTAGAATGTTTTTTAAAGGCAAGTTTAAAAATGATTCTCTACCTGTTGAAGTTTAAAAAGTATAATATGCTGAATTTTTCTTAGGCAATACTTTTAATCAAGCATTCCCAAACCAACAAAAGCATGGACATTCGCATGTGCCATTTTAAGAAGAGGCTGAATTGCTTAATTACTTTTAAACTATGACTGCTTGCCTGACACAATTATTTGGCAAACAGGGTCCACCAACTTTATTAAGCATAGGCATTTGAAACAATAATCTAACTGTGGCGTATTTGAATTTTGTTCTAAGTCTGTTGCACCTCTTGGAGACTTGCATATTATCTTTATCTCAGTGACTAATTAAGACTAGGTTGACAATTTCATATTTACAATGATTACCAAGTAGGAATCCTTTTCCTTGTTCCTTATGTTTGTCATGAATATTGTACAATACTAATTACACTGAAGATATAAAGAGCCCCACAATTTGATTGAGAGACATCTTGAGTTTAAAGTGAGTAAATGTGAATTGTATCAAGAATTTTAAATGGCGGGGCAATTAATATCTATTTCTTATGCAGTCACTAGAAAGGACAAAATAGCTGTGTGAGTTCAAGTCATTATATCAGCCATATTTTTAAGTGTATCAACAATAAAGTCATTAAAAATTGGCTTGATTGCAAATGAGTCTCCCCATTCCAAACAACTGGATTCAGAATTCCTTTTTCTCAAGCATATACTTTCAGGATTTCAGGTGGAGGGTCAAACTTTCACAATTAAATGTTCCTCAGTACTATATTTGTAATACACCATCATGAATACTCTCCGTACAATTATCAGGGCCTACTGTGGAAGTAGACTGCTAATAGAAATCATAATGAAGGAGACTGGGGCATTAGTATGCCAGAGAAGGCTGGAGGAACCTAGTTTGCATGATGCATATATAATTGTATGTTACAGCTAAACATCACTGTAAGCTGCTTTAGAAATAATTATTTAAGAAAATATATTTAACCCCTCCCCTTTTTTAAGAATCCAGTTTCATTAACAAGTAAGTCCAGCAGGGTATTAATCCTATAAGGTAGCAGTGTCGTAAATGAATGTGTTTTGTATTTGCATGTTTTTTAAAGTGGCAATTTCTGAAGACACACGACTGCTGTCTATACATTCGTATAAAGCAAAGTGAAGAATTGATGCAATCATCCAGATAATTCAAGGGAAAAACACTTTTGCCTCAATTATCTATTGCAAGTGAAAGTGAAGGGTTTAGCCTGAATTGTTCAAATAAGTGCCTTGATTCTCTTCACTTTGCATGTGTAGACACATTTTGCAATAATATTTATGTTAACATTTGTAATTTACATACATATAAAAGCAAAATATTTCTACACTAAAGATGACCAAAATCTTTTCACAGTGATACTTCTTTCTCTTTGGTTTTACCTAATTTTTAGTCGAGTCTGATTATTCGTGTGCATGTTATGTACGGTAATTGAATTAAGGCAAAACTAGATGGACTCATTTGTTCATTTATTAAATGCTTGGTTAATAATCTGATTTGTGTATAAGATACTGATATCACACTGTAAACAGTTCATTGATATATTCTGTCTAAAACTTTAATCATATATGCTTCTTACTGAGTATAATCAGAAATTAATTTGAAGAAGTAAATGTGATTCATATGTACATTTATAATAAAATGCAACATTAAAGCAAACAAACAAAAATTTCCAAAGAATACCTCTTATATTGTCCATATTTAAGATCTGTTATGAATGAGTTAATATCCATAAAGAAATTAAACACTGGAACACATTTTCAAAAGTTCCACTGACACATTAAAAATTCAAGTATATAGCAGATTTTACAGTGTTGTCTCCATATGCCCTGACAGAAACAATAATATATTTAATTGCTGACATTTGTATTATTTTATCATACATTTATTAAACATATAAAGTGGGTTTTCAATGCATTTGAAAAGTCTGTTGTGTTTATTAATACATGAGGAATTCTAAATTTCTTCTAGGCCTGCTTAATCACTATTTGTAGTCTTTACTCTGGCCCACATAGAAAATGAATTCCAGAAAATGTAAAGCAACTCTACCATGTTTCTTCATATTGTGTCAAAATATGTTTTGTTGGATCATTGGAAATTGAACCTTGGTTTAGTTAAAATATTGTCAAAGTATTGGATTAAAAGTGTTTGTCTAGACAGTTAATACCTAAATGTTAAAAGACCCTGGAATATTTTATGGATCTATTTGGCAGTGAAAATAAACTATCTACCTTATAAATTTGGTAGATGGGGCTCATGTGTAGCATTCATGTATAATTTTCATGTTTTATACAAAAGTGTGTTAAGTGATGCTTACAGTTAACCAAAATCTTCTCTGTCTCATAAAAACACAGGAAGCATATATAAAATTAAGCATTTCAGAGTATTTGACTAATCGAATATTATTTTAATTTGTTTAAAAAATCAAGTATCTGTGTCTAAATTGTATTTATGAAAAAATCAAGTTCCAGAATTCCATGGATATGTTTTATAAAGACTGAGAGGGGCCTTGATCAATATTTTTCCTTAGGATTGCTAAGGAGAAAAATATAGTAATTTGGTGGCCAACATCTGTCTAGTAATCATATATGATAAATTCATAAGAAATACAGGAAAGATATTTATTTATTGTTACTGCTAAGCCAGTCTTTATTTATCTTAGAAGATTTTTCATCTATGAGTGGAAAACAAACTTTCCTTCAAGAGGTCTGTGAACCGAATAATAAATGTCAGGCCTAAATCCTGTATGAAAGTCAGTCTGGTTTAATCCTGGAGATTCTTCAGCATGCAAATGAAGACTAGAGGTTTCCCTGGGCCCGCTGTCACACAGGCAGCCAATTTACAGACCCTGGCACCGTGTATGTGTTACGGGCTCGCCGGCTGCCCCTCCCCCCCAGCCTAAGACTTGGTCTCAGCTGCCTGCCTTTCACAGAAAACCACAAGCCAAGGAAACATATCAGTAATAGCGCCCTGTAAATTAACTTGACATTTGATGCAGAAAAAACCCTAAAAGCTTACAAAAGACATTGAAAACAAAAGCCACTCAGGACCCACACTACATATATTGTGGATTTAAGAGATCTGGAAGGTGGTTATTCTATTGTAACCAACACATACAGCCTTCATCTTCTTTGTTAAGACAATTCAGTCATTCTTTGTTACAGGCATAGTATCCGTCAAACAAGGAAGTCTTTTCCACCAAAAATCAACAACAACAACAACCACCGAAAAGTCCAACTGATATTATAATAATAATTCAATCTACGGGGTTCTATTACATTAAAAAGTAAAGCTATACATTCCTAGTGTGAAAAAAAGAGACACTGAGAACATGACTTTACGTTTCCTTGGTAAATAAGACATGTTGACATTGCTAAGATGTAAATAATGTAAGATGCAATGGTGAATGGTGGGAATCTTGCTGAACATGAGGTATTCACAAACCACGTTGTGTCTTAAAATTTTGCCATTTAAGAGATTAAATTTTTTTTCATGCTTGGAAGCCTCTGAATCCTTTCTATGGAAAAAAAATTTTTTTGGTTCAAAGAAGGACGATTGATAAAATATTAAATGGTTCTTTGACATCAGCTGCCGTGTGGGGCTAGAGTGAGGCTCACAGCATATTTAAGCCATTAGACATGCAGGAATGTTAACATTATTATGCGTTATTGTGTCTGGCTATCTGCCCCCTCCCTTCTTCTCAATCTCTCTCTCTCTCTCTCTCTCTCTCTCTCTCTCTCTCTCTCTCTCTCTCTCTCTCTCTCTCTCTCGCTTTCCCTCCCTTCTTCCCTCCTCCCCACCCTTCTCAGTGTCTCTCCTTCCTCTCCCTCCTTCTGCAGGGCCTGCTACACTGCATCTTACAAATGTCTGGCCTTATAGTTTACAAGCACAGAACTGTACTGGTGAAAATGCATAATCTCTGCATCTGTGCTTCTTGATATTCATGGATTTATTTACAAGTCCCTGTGTTCTACTTTTTTTTGCCTGTTTCTGTGGTTTATATTACTGTCATGCCTATATTCTTGTGGGAATTTCAAATAAGAGTCAAGATATAACTGGCAAATATTCTGTAATGCAGTCTGCATTTCCATAATTTAGTTGTTTTTTAAAAGAGACAATTTAAAGAGGTTTATGGACGTAAGGATATATGAAGAGTATTTTGATTGGCTTTTTTTTTTTAGTACTTCAACTGCTTAAGGTTCAGTTTGTGTAAAATGGATGTAATAAAATAAATTTATGTACATATATGTGCTTGTGTATATGTAAATGCATTTAGAATGAAAAACTTCATAAATCTCAGTCAAATTTACTGATTAAGTTCACTATATCCACATTTGGCCACATTAAGTTATTTCACCAAAGGGTTCAAAGGGAAAAGGCCAGCATTTTATTCCTTCTTTAGATTCTAGCCTGCAAAAAGCTTAAATATTTACAAAGCAAGTATTCAGGTTCCTGTGCGGCCCCAACCCTCAACACACACCCCTCCTCTGCGTGGAACTAGTTTAACCGAAGCCTTTTTTCATACATCACCAGTGCCCAAGAAATCTCTTCTCCCTTTTTTTAAGCTGTAAAGATACAAATCCTCTTCAATAATTTAACTCATGCTAAAACTAGAAATTTAACTTAATTTACGATAATTTCCAATTCATTTTCCATCTATCTCCCCCCACCCCCAAAAAATTTTATTTTCATATTATCAATGCACTTATTTTAGGGATTAATATTCCTTAGTTTAATGTAATATTGAAATCTGAGAAGTCCATGTATATGCATTGCTGTTTACAGCTCCAGTTTAATTACTGTGTGTTAAACTGCCTAGACAGCGAAATGAATTTATGAGTATCTTTTAAGACAGCCATAGTTTGGAACTGCACATGAGAGAAAATGGGATGGTGGGGGACAATGCATTAAATGATCTTCATGTCAGTCTTCCTAAAATTCACACTCTATGTAGGAAAATGTTAAATATGAGGACATTAAGATAAAGGCTTGTCATAGCCCTAAAGTGTGGGATACGTAAAATACGAAGATTTTCAGATGTACAGTTATAACACATGCTAAGCGGCATAGATTATTAAGCAAGATTCATTCCTTCATTGGAGAGGGAGGGGAGTAATTTACAGACAAGAGCTAAGCAATTCTGTTTTAACACAACTCTGTGTAGTTGATTGTAAGGCATGTGTAGTATTTTTCCAAAGCCCGACATCACTAGTGAAGCAATTTACAGCTCAGGATATTTTTTTTAGAGGATACTCATTTTATTAAGAGTTAATAAGATAGGTTATGCAGAAAGATATACATGGGTTTGCAATTCATATTGTTGCTGTGTTCCTATTGTGTTCTGAGCTTCCATCATGGCTGGGAAATGGGAAGCTGGCATGTAGTGCGGGAGGGTAAGGGAGGAAGTCCCAAATAAACACAGCGTTTTCTAATCATCTCTAATTATAACCAGGTTTCTTTCTTTCTTTTTTTTTTCCCCTGTAGTGGGTGAGGGGTGTGGTAAAAAGAAGATGATCAGGAGTGCAGACCGTATCTGTGCTATTAAATAATATTAATAATTCTTTCGGTCCAGGGGATGATGTTTTCATTCTGGACCTTCAAGCACCTCAGTCTACCCGTTTAAAGCGATGACAGAAAAATGAATCTGAATGTGTAGGCATTAAACATTTAAATTCTCTACTCCCTGGTCATTATACGGACTGTCATATTTTACACCTCCCCCTCCCCCACTATGCTTTTGCTGATTTGACTTCATTTACATTGGCTCATTATGCATCCAGTCTTTGTTCTACTGAACGGAATACAGTACAGTGACAAAGCAAAACTTACACGTCGGCTGGAATATTTTTCTGATTTAAAAATTAGGTTTCACTACTTAAATTTACATTTAACTTCCCAACATTGTTTAAATTGGAAGCAAGTCTTTTCTTATACAATAACTATAATCTATATGGAATTATTTTAAAAGTGGTTAAAATTACTTCAAAATGTCATTAGGAAATGACATTTAAGACCTTTTATAACAAATATTCTACAGCTACCTAGGCAATATTATCATATTAGAAGTATTAAGTTGTTCTTTCCAAGCCTCTGTCTGAATTTCTATGTAGGCCCAAGGAGCAAGCTTTTATCTATTTTATATGAAGTTCATTGTTTAGAGCTGTCCCTTATGGGTCTCATTTTAATGTATCAAACAACAAAGGTAATGTCAATCCTTAAAAAAAAAAATTCCTGCTTTGCATTTCTTGCAATTAAAAGGTTTTCTGATTTACAAACCAAATTTTCATCAAATTAAAAGAAAGTCCTAGCTGACCGATCACATGGAAAAATATGAAAGTTACATTGAGCTTTAAATGTCTATCCCCATGACGCTGCATACTATCTTTTCATTTGTTACAACCAGTGGAGACATGGGATTAATCTAATACAACCTAATTAAACACCCATTCACACATGAGAGTTTTTAATGCTACTAGTGGCACAAATGCTACTTTGTATCACAGTTATATTTGCATTTATTTGAAGTTAAACAATAGAGATTTTTGAATACAAAGAAAATGGGAAAAAATATTGGGGAACATGCTTTTTAAAATGGAAGCAATTTCTTGCTTCCTGCAAAGATAATTGTATGTACAGTTCAGGTTTCATTCCAGACATTCTGACCAAGATGCTTTTTGAATTTCTCTTATTTATCAACATGTATAATCATGGTTACAGTAGCCACGTGTCCAGGGCACCATATTGGAAGTAAAAAGCATCATCATGGCTTCTTGGCTTTGCTAATGACTCATTGTGCAACTTCTGGCTTCTCCCCTAACCTGACTGTGCCTTGATTGTTTTCCTCTCTGAAAAGGGATTATCTTTGGGCTATTGCAAAGCTTAACTGGAATAACATATTGTTCTTAGGAAGAAAGTATCTTATGAATGCAAGCGTTTATTTTATTCATTGATTAATTTTACTATGCTGTGGGAAAATGAAGTTTTGTATATTTCTTTATATTCAGTCAATCTCTTTTCCTTAAGTTTGGCACTTTTGGGTTCTAGAGTTAATGAGAATAAAACATAGATGCTTAATTGGATTTCTTGGAGGTGGGAGCAACCACCCACAACTTGGCGATTGATGTTATATAACTTTGTTATCATCTGCAAGATATTTCTATGAGCATAATTGGTTTTAGAAAATAGCTTTTGCAATAGAAGTAGTCAACACAGTAAGCATTGAGACTTAGTTCAAGCTTGTATGAGAACTAGAAATTCAGCAAAGAATTCTTATTCCAGTGGTACCTCAAGTGCAGTAAATACAAGTTTTTAAGCCACAGTTGCTATAAAACTGTCTTAATTTTTCGAGTACTAGAAATTTTTGATTTTGGAAGATATACAACTCTGATGCAGAAATCTGTAAGATGATGTCATTTGAGTATTTATCAGGACTTATCTAGAAGCCCTCCTAAATTCGACACCATTTTCAAAATATATGCCAAACACAATTAAGTCTTTCCATTTCCAGGATTAAAATGGTGTGATTCAATGTCTTTACACTTCAGTTGAATCATTTGTTAAATGACATGGTTGAGTTAGATTATCAATAAGACTCCTCCCAGATCCAAAATTAACCTAGGCAGTATTTGGATATATCATTCTTGGAATGTTAGACACCTAAGTGTCACATGCTATACATACAGTATTACATAAATGATACTCTATCAGGTATTTGTCCATTTATATGATAAATGTTTATAAACATGAAATACATGTCAGGCATTTGTTAAATTCTAGAAACCTAGAAAAGGAGCAGGTTTGAAGGCAAATATAAAGATTACCTTACTAAACTCTGACCAAGATCAAAGTCTATGAGCATCTAATCACTCGACACAACAGATGAGATGCAACAGCAGTGGGTAGGGTAGACAGTACTACCATTCACAAATAGACTGTGTCTGCTACTGTAGGAGGGTTGTACAGCCCTACCTTCGTGAAGTCAGGCTAGGAGACGTGAAATGCTTTGGCTAATGGTATGTGAGCAGAAGGAACAGGTGTCATTTGCAGGCAGAAGCTTGAATAATCAGTTCAGATTTCTCCATGCTTTCTTTGCCCTTTGCCACAGTTACCAACAATGTTCTGAAGAGTTTCTGTTCCACCAGAATGGATCCCAGAGTGAAAGCTACTATGACATACAGCAAAATGTTCAACTGATCCACAATGGATATTAAAATAAGAAAGAAGAAAAAAAGGAACTTTACAGCTAAGCCACTAGGATTTGTGGATTGTAGATTATCATAGTATAATTTAGCCCAGCAGTTCTCAAAGTATGGTTTGGAGACCACTGGGATTCCTGAAGCTCTTTCAAGGAATCCATGAGGTCAGAATTATTTTCTTAATACTATGAAGACATTATTTTTCCTTTTGTTCTTATTCCCTCACAAGTACAGAGTAGAGTTTTCCAAAGTTTACATGATGTGTAATATTGCAACCAACTGATGCAGAAGCTGATAAAAGAATCTAATGGTTAAAGAGATTTGAAGAAAATGTATGATGTTGGGAGCCTCCTTCTGAATTTTTTTTGTTTTGAAAAGTCTATAAATTTTACATGAAAATGTGTTTATATTACCATGTAGTGGATTTATTGCTGATATTTTAAATTATAAATATGTTTAAATTTTTTAATTTTCTTGTTTTTAATTTCTAATAAGGAAACATATCAGTGGACAGAAACCACTTTGACAAATGCTCTTTGGGAGTCTTCAATAATGTTTAAAGAGACCAGAGAACAAAAATTGGGGACCGAGCCCGTCCTGACTGAGGTGGCAGGCTCTGCTAGGTGTAGCTTATTAGAACTAATTAAGCCCTGTCATGTGGCGCTCTGTGGAGAGACAAACTGTAACTTTTAAAGTATGGTTAGAGTCAATCACATTATTTAGTTATTTAACAGAATCAAATGAAACTTTTTCATGTTGTATAACAAAAGAACAGTTGCTGCCTAATGCGACTCCTATAATAATTAGTCTCGACATAATAAACCATCTCTTTGGTAGGATTTGACAGTGGATTTTCCTCTGTATTTTGCAGAAAAGAACAAACGTACTCTCTTGCAGTAAGTATGAAAATATACAAGCTAAACTATAAATCACCCTTTAAATGTACAATTTGTCCAATTTATAGGGCAAGGGTAACAGGAAAAAGAATAGAAGAGAGATGAATTGTGAGATGTGAAAGTTTCAAATCATGCTTTTGACAACCATTCAGACACATCATGACCGACGGCTGCAGACCATATCCAAGCAGAAAACAATCTGAATTAAAAGTGTTTGGGTCCATCATCTCTCCTTCAGGCCAGCAGAGCTTCTGTATTAATTATCTCTCACTGGCACATTGGTCCATGAATGTGTTTTCCCTTGTTTCAAATGCTCATGTGCATCCCTTCACCTGAATCATAAGCTCCTACAGGGTAGTGATGATGTCTTCTACTGAATTTGCCTCCATCCTCACCCAGGGGCCCTGCCTTGTGCTCCAGCATGACTGAGACTCCATACGTGCTAGTGGGCTAAATAAAACAAGAGACAATCTCTAACTTCATAGCTATGGTCAGGCAATGAAGTGAATAAATAACTTGGGCTGGAGGGGGAGGATAAGGTTGACAACTACATTCTATGAATTTAAATATACCTATCAATATGAACTCAATATTGTGTGAAGTATTAAAGGGTTATCTAAGAATAAAAAGATCAAATGTAGCACCCATGTCCCACTGAAGAAATATTCCTCCTGTCAGCATAAGTCCTGGATGGGCTGGGCTCTGTACGAACTCAGTACAGAGACATGTCCATCTCCGTACGTTCTCCTTCCTTGTGTCACTGAGTTGTAGAAATCCCTAAAGGAGTTCGCTATCTCAAAACAAAACATTTCTTCTTTAATTATCAATTGACTGGATATTTTCCTACCAATCCAGTTAACCAATCTAAAAAAATGTTTTATGAGTGTGTTTGCGTATATAATGTGTGTAGGATTTCCTAGTTTATATACATTATCCACACCGTATACATTTTCTCATCTGATCTTCTCTGCAAGTTTGTGCAACACTTTTTATGCTTACTGTCATTTTATAAATAAGAAAGCAAGAGCTCTGCCAGATTAAGAGATTTGTCCAAGAACATATACCTAACAAGTACTAGAGAACAAGTTAAAATCCAGAATCAATTCCCGAGTTATATTGCTTTTTAAACTGTTAAGACATGAACATAACAGAAAAGTTGACTTCTTTAGTCAAGAAGAGAGCATTGTTTCTTTCAAATGATTTCAAAATTGTATTATACAAACTAATTGTTTTTCAACAGCTTGAGTGAATGAGAGCATAGGTGAGTATTTTTAATGTAAATACAAGTGATTGGAATTTTTGCATATATTCCTGAGAAAAATCACTTTTTCTGAAGTTCAAAATGTTTCCTTTTTATTTCTTTAATTAAATTTTCTTCTTTAAAAACATTCTATTTATTAATTTGAACAAAATATGAATGTTAAATAACTCTAATAGACTCTTGAAAATAACCTAGAGATAATTATACCTCAAAAATTTTTTAAAGGAATATTATGGTAGCACTTATCTTAAGATTTCTAGTAGGTTGGCTGATGGTAATTCTTAACACAACAGTTAACCCATTTGTATTTTTAGTAGGTATTACCATAAAAATAATGAATGGGCCTTTCATTCAGATTTTTCTGGTGAATTATTAAAAATAGTTTGGGGTCTCACGGTAATTCTCTAAGAAATCAGTTAAAACACATACCCAAAGTCTGGAATACAGAGTAATTTAAAGTTACAAGCAAACAATAAGATCTATACCATGATTAATAAAATCAATGGAATAGAAAATTACTCTTTACTTGGCTCCTAATGGCAGTGATCATGAAAGCATTGAGTTCTCATCCTTCTTTATCTGCAGAGTTTGACGTAAAAAGTTGTGGAGCCCCAAACTCTTCAGATGAGTGAGAGGCCATTCCGGAAGGCCTGAATGGTGTCGGAAGACCAGCACAGACTAGGTAGGTGGGAGCACAGTCTAAAATAAACTGCTATTACTCTACCTCTTCCTCTGGAAGTTTGAAGTTCTACCTCAGGTCAGTACAGAAATGTCCACTGACCGTCTAACTCTTATCTGACAGGAATATGCAGAACACAGAAACTCAGCCATCCAGATGTTATTTTCCTAGTATCTCAAAATTCACAGCATAACACCTCCTTGACACGACTTCTTCCTTTCTTCCCAACGAGCAGCATTTTCCCTTGGTGCTTCCATCTGATTAAGTTGGTTGCCCACCGTCAGCCCTTTCCCAATGGAAGTCCCTTAGCCTTTAACAATCTCTTACATTCATCTCTTCTCACATCCTAAAAGATGCCACCTTTGTTTGAGTGACTTCTGCAAACTCAACAACATTTACATGGAAACCACAAAGTAACCTACTAAACCCTTGATGTTTACAGATGTATCATCCCTGATCAGCTAATGAACTCAGTGGTTTATAATAATCACTAGTAATCTACAGTGATGCTAGGGACAGACGACCACGTGGAGTGGGTGATGAGGCTATAGGAGAACCAGCAAGGGCTTGAATGAGTTTAGGAAGCCATCCACTGTTCCTAGGATAAACGGTCTCTTGTGGTGGCACTGTGAATCTCAGGATTCTCAAAGGCCTCTTCTACAGCTTTGATGAAATTCAGGGCTTTATTTTATAGAATGCTTCTATCTGGAGGCAATAAAATTCAGGAGTAAAGACAGACTTTGCAGCCAGATTCTTTGGGTTCCAGTCTCAGTTTTGGCACTTGCCAGCTATATGATCTTTGGAAAATAAGTATCATTTACTTTCCAAAACTGTGAGGATTAAAGGGCATGTAAAGAACTTAACATTATGTCACACATAGTAGGTGCTCAATAATTGTGATTCATTTTTATTATCATAAAATTTCTAAGCAATCTCTGAGAATTTGGGCCTCTAATTTAAAGTAAATACATTAATTAATAGAAGAATGGAAGAATAGTTAAAAGAATTAATTAGGTTTAGAATTCGGTTCAGAAGAAACATTTTATGTTACTAAGAAGAAATTAGAGCTGTTGGAGGTTACAGTACAGACATCTATAATTCAGAATAAGTGGAGATTTTAACACTACTTTTTATTAGTCAGCTCTGTGCTGAGACTCAATCCTGGTAAAATCCAGCAGCAGTCAGGCATGTACATTTCAGCATGTTGAAAAGAAAAGATATCACTTACTATTGGTGCCTGAATAGCCAGCACAACTTCAAAGCAGAATCTGTTTATTTTGATTTCGAAAGCATTAAATTCTCCAAAACAATGAATTATCCACCTCCAGCTTAAACTCCCGATTGTGAGAATTTTGTTTGCCTACATTTAAAAAGAGGCACAGGATTTTTCTTAAATCATAGTTCAAGTCTTCTCTTCAAGTTCAAATATTGTGGGTGATAGAATCCTCAGTATAAAGAGACTGCCGCTTGTGCAGCACTTTATTGAAACAAATAATCTCTGCATATTTAACAGGTCAAATCCTGGAGCATATTTGTGAATTGGTAAGAAATTTAGATGAGTCTGCCCTTGATAGCTATGCTGTGGCTGAAGTTCAGTGCCTACACAGGTAGGCAATAGAGAAATGACTTTCCAAAGACTATTTGGTAACTGCTTTTATGAGACAGGGAGAACTATAGGGGAAATGGAAATTCCTCTAGGCCTGCTTCCACGCAGCATGAACAACTAGAAGCAGGAGCTCTTCTGAAGCGGGAACCGTGGCTTTGGAGGAAAAGATCTCAGCCTTATCAGTGAACTGATGATTACATCTGCTGGGCACTTTCTAGCCCTTACCCAGCTTGCCTTGCCTGTTGCATGTCCTATCACTGATCTTTCTTCAAAGTCTCTCCTTTCCCATATTAACACTCTCTTGAAGTTTACCTCCTACTTCTCCAGACATTTCTTCCCATTTTCATAGATTCTTCTGCCCTAAAGGACCAACCTCAGACCTCTTTTCATTCTCTAGTTACTCCAAATAGATTCAGGGAAGCATCAGCAACAACACAATGTCTTGAGGCCTGTTAACATTCAGATTCCTAGGCCCATTTCCACTCTCCTGAACTAACTAACTCTCTGGGTGTGGGAGAGAGTAAAGGGTTTTCTAGTGTGACATGGCAATTCTCAGAACTATCAAATTCTCATTATACGTCCTCTGTGAAATCTGAGGATCTGTTTTGTATGGGGCTTCTGTCTGGCAGCAACACAGTGTGGCAGGAAGGGCAGGGACTTTACAGACAGAGGTAACCTTGGGAATATAAATTCCACTACTTTCCAAGTCTGTGAGGTTTAAGAGATAATATATATAAAGAAGATACCTATGTAAAGGACTTAACGCAATGCTACACACAGTAGGTGCATTTTGACAAGTTCCTTGGTTGATTCTAGCACAGACCAAAGCTAGAGAACCACTGGGTGATAGCAGCCATTTCTAAGGTTTTAGGACAATTATTTAAAACTCTCCAGTGGCTTCCCTTTGTAGAAGATCTGCATTCTCTCTCCCTTCTTTGCCTTTCCAGCCTCCTCTCCTGCCTTGCTCCCTTCTAAGAGCTAGTCGTACAGAAATTCCTACTGCTATTCTCTCTTGGTTCTAAGCTTTCCTACCAGCTCTTCATTCTTTCTCAAATAACTTCCCTGTTGAGGCCACTTTGCTGACTCGTCCAGTTCATCCCATCTCAGCTTAGATGTCAGGACCTTCCCTGATCACTTGGGTCTGAGGTTGGTGCCTCTCCTATGAGTTCTCAGGTCCTCCAGATATCTCACACCATTGGACTTATCACATTTTATTGTACTAGCTTAATTATTTGTTTCTATAACCTATAAGATATTTTTAGTTCCATATCCTGGCATATCCTAAGGAGGGGTTTAATATATGCAAGTTGATGAATGAATGAATGATCACAGATATATGCTTCAGATCAGACCTCCTCCCTAGGCCTTCATATCAAGCTGGACATGTGAACAACTAAATTCATTACCTTTCCCCAGCAAAATGGTTTCTCCCCGTCACCATCCTTCTTTTCAGTAAAACACATAAAAACTTGCCCAGTTGCTAAAACCAGCCAGTTGGGGATTATCCAAGACTCCTCCATCTCCCTTACCCCACATCCAGTCTGTCACATTGCACAGAAGCAATAGCCTAGCTCAGGAGATTATTTCCAGAGTGTGATTATTGAGGTTCGATTTAAGAGGGTATTTTGAGTGCACATGTTTACCTTCTCTCTTTACTAAAAACCCACTGAAGAAACAGGAAGGAAGCTAAAAAGGGAATAAATTTAGAACAGGAAGACTAGGGAGTTCGATGATGCACTGCAATTTGGGAAGCAGGTGGAAGCTATCATAGTAATAGGCAAACAAAAGTGGGAGCCTCCACTTCAAATAAAATGTGAGAAAGCTCTAGCAGAAGCAGAAGCAGAAGCACTGTTCCTAGCTGTGGAGACACAGGAGACTCCAGAGAGTGGGAGCGGTGCTGGGCTGGGAGGTGGCTGTGACTGCCTGAAGGGTGTCTGAAGGTGCTGTTACAACCTTGTCTGATTGTAAGATTACTCGGAGTTCTTATGAAACATAGAGAATCTCAGGACCCTTCTCTGGGGACTGTGGTTCAGTGTGTCTGGCTTTAGGATTCAGGATTCTGGAGTTTTGAAAGGGTCCATGTGATTTTTAAGTAAAATTAGTTGAGGCAATATTGGACTACGGACCATTCTTTGTTCAGGAATCCTCTTCCACCACCCACCAGAGATCCCTACAGCATGCAGGGCTAGCATTTATCCCCAGGCTTAAAGCCAGATAATTTCTAAAGAAAAGCTCAAGTTGTCTGGGACACCCGGCAGAGATAACACCCCAGGATACGGCTGTCCTCGTTCTGCCACGGGGACTGCTGGGTAGTTTCCTGCATGCACATCTTACAGTGAGCCCTGCCAGTCCCTTGCCCCAGCCACATGCACAGGGCCCTCTGTTAGTGCCGTCACTCGGGGAAGAACCTCACTGTGCACACAGCTTGAGAGTCAGCAGACCCACTGCCTAGATTTTCATTCATACCTATTCATGAAAATCTAAACTCACCAAACATTTGAGGGGGAAACAACAGCAGAAAAGAGAAAGAAAAAAAATTAAACAAGTAGAACTTAACAGTCCAGCCTAGAAAACAGAACAGATGGGGTGGATGTTGACATGAACCAGGGAGATCCCCTCTCAGTGGCTGGGAGGAGAGCTCTGAGGGAATCGCACGGGGTGGAAAGCGCCTTCTCACCCATGCCCGTGCCCTGCCTCACGTGGCCCAGACCCCGGGACCGGTCAACACGGGGGTAAGGATAAAATCCTGGCACTGTTTCTGCTGTAACAAATTATCACAAACTTAGAGGTTTAAAAAAATGTATTGTCTCGTCATTGTGGAGGTCTGAAGTCTAAAATCTAGGTGTTGGCAGGGATGTTTCTTTCCAGAGGCTTTCGAGGAGGATTCCTCCTCTTGCCTTTTTCAGCCCCAAGAGGCCACCCGTATCCGTGAGCTTGCACTCCCATCCTTGCCTTGCTCCACACTCCTGCCCTCACTGTCTGCTCCGCCTACTGCCAACTCTGGTCCTCCTGCTCACCTCTTAAAACACGCTTGTCATTACCTAGGGCCCACCCAAGTAATCTAGGATAATTTCAAAATCATACCTGCAAAGTTCCCTTTACCATATAAAATAACATTCACAGGCTGCAGGGAATGGGACACTAGCCTCCTTGGGGGCCCGACTACAGTCCCACTTTAACACCCTTTTATTCAAGTGTTGGTTTTATTTTTTAAATGTTTAATGTGATTATTATTAATCTGTCACTAAATTTTATTAATTTTACTCCACTAAACGGCTCAGTCTGCTCAACTCCTTCTTACTGCCACTGTTCTCAGCTCAGTCTTTTATCACTTTTATGCCTGGATGACATCAAGGGTGAACCGTTCTGGTCTCTTACCTCTAGTCCATGTCCTTCCCTTCTCCATGGTCACTGGAGTGAGTTTACAAAAGAGCGATCCAATCCGTATTCCCCTATGTAAAATAAAGTGTGTACCTGTGGCCTTCGGAATAAATTATAAATCTACTTATGTTTGGTCCCCTGGCCGCCTCTCTCCTGCTTCAACCAGTACCGATGTTCCCAAGGTCCTCTCACGTGCAGTTACGTAAATGTCACACATTTTCCTGAATGGACCACGTTCCCTCTTCTCTTCCTGCACTTTTCCCTCTGTCCAGAAGCCCCACCCACTTCCTCCACCTAACTTACTGCTACATGTCCCTCAAGACTCGGTTCACACTTAATATCTTCTCCTGTGCTTTCCTGACCACGTTCTCGTGCCCTCCACTTCTGTTTACAGACTTCGTCAGGATGCTGAGAAGTTTTCAATTGCTGCATTCATGACTCTGTTTACAAGTGTTGGTTTACTTGTCTGTCACCGTCAATTGCCTGTGAATTCCTTGAGGGCATTGACAATGTCACCTATTTCTATGTCTGAGCAGAGGGACTGGCACCTATTTATCCCTCAAAAGAGTATTTTTTGGATGAATGAATAAACTAGGACAAGCTTTGGCCAATTGCCTTTTTATATGTTTATCACTGTCTACTCTTTAAATCTATCAAGAGAGTTTTTCCTCAGACATCTACGTGAACAAACTTGTACACACACACACACACACACACACACTTATACACAAATCAGCATTTCTCACTGTCAGTCGTTAACCACTGAGTTGACAGAAATCAGTTAGCAGACATTATACATAAGTACACAATATACAAGTAAAAACAGACTGAAGTTTTATCGAGGTACAAAATCAAAGACTGGAAATGGGAGGAAAAAGTTTTCCCAAGGTTTCTTCAAATTTAACTTTTAAATGACAAGAAAGCTAACATGATCATCCCTGTGTCTCATGCTTGTACAGCCTGTCCCAGTTTTCACAAGTTTTAAAATCATCTCTCCATTTGATCTTCACAACTGTATGAGACAAACAGGCTAGGTATGTGTTGCCCCAATTTTAGAGATGCGAAAATAGAAGCTTATTGGGGCTTGAGTTCTTGCAAGGAATTCACAAAAAGCAAATATTATAAAATGGAAAGTGTAAGAGTGAACTCCCCTGAGGAATGTGTAAACTACTGATGCTGGAACCTCACCCCAAATCAATTGAATTAGACTCTTGGTAGTGGGGCGGGGAGAGGTGTCTATAGCATCCATGGGCTTGAAAACTCACCCTCTGTTTCTCATGGGCAGCCAGCATTGAGAAGCACTGGATTGAAAGCCAGGTGCTCTGACTTAAGTTCAGTGGTTTTTATACTGCTTTTATAATGGTTATTATAATGGTGTTATAATACCAAATCAAAGTAGGTGGTCTATATTATACCACAGCTGGTGTTGGCATTAGGTTATTCTTGTTAGGTTGCCTTAGGGAGAGCAGGAGTGAGGATTTGTGTTTGATGCCACTGATTTAACTAATATTTTCTGATGGTTTTTAAGGAGAGGGTAGGATTGCCAACAATTAAGTAGCATTCAAGACTGAGGATCTTAGCACGTTTTCTCCTGGCACCTTGATGACTAATAACAAGGCTGACTCGAAAGAGAAGGGAGTGAGATGGAAGGATGGAGAGGCGGGCACAGTACACGGCACCAAATGTGTCCCTCATCTCTTAGATAACACAACAGAGCGATTCCTTACGAAATTCAATCCCAGTGCTGCCACTCAAGTATTTGAGGAAAGTTCTAAACCCCGTTAACTCTCCGTTTTCTCATTTGCACAGGGGCGTACTGACAGTAGCTTAGTTGATCACTTAAAATATTAGATCCTAGAAGCTGAATGATAAATGCATCTCCATGTCACTGTCACATAAGGCTGATGGGTAGGAAACGCACATCTCACAAGGACATTCTGAGGGATAAACAACAGTTACACCGCTCTTGGAAATATAAATAGCTCTCATAAAAAATGTTTCCATGCACATGCTTTCTGCCAAGGTAAACTGTAATCTACACTTTTACCCTGGGCAAAATTGTTAGTTTATCCTTTTTTTCTGTTCACACCCATCTATTCCTCCTCTGAGCCTCAAAGCCACGAGAGTTTTCACAAAGATAATCTTTAAAACATATATTTACCCTCTTATTGACCCCTTAAACTAGCTCTTTGTTACTCCAGGGCATTTGAAATTGTTCTAAATTTGTTTTGGAAGCTGGGGTCTACTCATTCCTCTGTAGGTATTCCTAACCTCCATTAACATCTGTGGGACTCAGACACACACGGATCAGAGTGAAATCAGACCCTTACATGTTTAAATAACGATTAAAATCTATTTTTCATAAAATAATAAAAAACTAAGCACTAAAATCTGGGGAAAAGCATATGAAAAAAAATGAGACCATGTTGTGCTTAATTAAAGAAGCTTACATTTATGGATGATTAAATGGCATGCCAGCCCCCTGGGCACTATTTCCAATATGTCCTTGGTCTCAGGTTATTTACTGTAAAGTGTCCACATTATAAAATGTATGTGAGTGACTTCTCATAAACTGTACTTGGCCATGTGTGTCTTGGCTCTGCTATAAATATCGAAGAGCAAAGGCACTGTTTTGACCAATATTAAGTCATCTGTGGGTAGAATCTGATCTTATGTATTTATTGTCAAATTTTAAAGTTACGTCATAAACACTTGCAAAATTTGCATATATAAGTCTGCCTACATGTTTGCCCATGAAAATTGGGTAATGGAGTTCCAAGCAGTCCAATTTTTTCTTATAAATCCAGATCTGTGTAGTGCACATCCTCTCGATGAACATTACTAGAAGGCAAATACAAACTTTACATACATATTTTGGTGCTCCTTTGAAATGTTTGCTTTGAAATACAGATATATCATACATGCAAATAAATACACTAATTCATCCATGCATTTAATGATATGAAGCCAACTCTAAACCCCACAGCAGTAAGAAGTACAATATTAAAATTCATTTCCATTTTACGAATAAACATTGTGCATTTCTCTGATAAAATGTGAGAAAATACGAACCTAGGTGAGTTTCAAATCTAGTTTAAAATAAATGGATCTTCCCTGAAATATGTACATGGTCGTTCTGAGAAGGTTTGGTAAGGTATTTCTTCAACTGCTCTAAGATAGTATTTAGTCATTTGCTAAGTAAATAATACTTTATTAAGCAATAGGCTGATGAAAAGAAGGCATCAAATGCAGCTTTCAGAAGCATCCAAGGAACATCTAGGACGTCTGTAAATTGCGAGAATATTTTTTCTTTTCCTTATATACAAAATTACAGTGGAACTAGATTTGAAACAGGCATTGCAAAATTAACAGATAGGTGTGATGACATATAGATGTTTCAGAGACATGCTACTTTAAGCATACGATGAACTTCCACCCCAAGCCTGTTTGAACGGAGCGGAGGGAGGCTACTGAAGAGTCCTGGAGACCCTTCCTTCTCCTGGGTTCCTGCTTCGCGTCCTCCTCTGGCGCCGATTTAGCCCCTCTCCTCAAATGAGCTAAGCCACTCAAACTTGAATCCAGAGCATTTAATCAAAGGGGCTAACCAACGACTACCGCTTAATGGAGAATTACGATGACTCTTCCTAACATTTTGGCAATAAAACACATTCGTGTCGAGTAAACACATTTACTCAGCTCCTGGAACAACCCAAGAACTGGGCTAAACCCTTTATGAACAGACGTGTTGTTAGTCCTCAAAATGAGTTGACGAAATGGGTACTTTACAGGTTTAAGAAAACAAAAACCAAAGTAAGATGCAGTGTGTGAGAGCTGGAGCGGGAATCACCTTCAGGGCCATCAGCCTCCACCCTTGGAGGCTGCCCCTTCTACCTCCTGCTGACTCCCTCAGCGGCTGAACCCTGTGAACCTCACAAAGTGGATACCTGACGCTCAGTTCCTGCCCCTGTTTAGAAAAATCCCACAGAGTGAGGCCAACTCAGCATATATGTTTTTAAATTTTATTTTACTGTGGTAAGAATACTTAACATGAGCTCTACCCTCTAAACAGATGTGTAAACATGTAATGCAGCACGTTCGACTGTAGGTACAATGTTGTACAGCAGAAATCTAGAATTTATTCATCTTGCCTAATGGAGGCTTTATTCCTATTAATTGGTAACTCCCCATTTCTCTCTCCTCCCAGTCCCTGGGAAGTACCACTTTAATTATATAAATTTGACTCCTGGATTCCATCTATAAGTGGAATCATGCAGTATTTGTTTTGTGAACTGTCATTTCATTTAGCACAATATCCTCAAGGTTCATCCATGTTGTTGCAAATGGCAGGATTTCCTTCTTTCGGGGGACTGAGTAATGTTCCACAGTAGGTATACACCACAGTCTCTTTATCCGTTCCCCTGTCAGGGGACATCTATGTTGCTTCCACACCTTGGCTATTATGCATAGTGCTGCAATGAACATGGGAATACTAATATCTTTTCAAGATCTTTATTTCAATTCTTTTGGATAAATACCCAGAAGTAAGAATGCTATCTCATATGGTAGTTCTATTTTTAATTTTTTGAGAAACCATGTTTTTCATAATGTCTGCACTATTTCATATTCTCACCAACAGTATGCAAAGGTTTCACTTTCTCCACATTCTTGCCTTTGACTCTCTTTGGTTTTTTCTATAATAGCCATCCTGACAGGTGTTAAGTAATATTTCATTGTAGCTTTAAGATGAGTAGTGACTTTGAGCGGTTTTTTTTTGTTTTTTTTTTTTTTTACATACCTGTTGGCCATTTGTATGGCTTCTTTGAAGAAATGTCTATTCAGGTTCACAGTCCAATTTTAATCAAGTTGTTAGTTTTTTGCTATTGAGTTGTAGGAGTTTCTTATATATTTTGGAGATTTAACCCTTTATTAGATATATGGTTTACAAATATTTTTTCCCATTTCATAGGTTGCCATCTTACACTGTTGATTGTTTTCTTCGCTGTACAGAAACTTTTTAGTTTGATATAACCCCACTTGGTTATGTTTGCTTTCATTGGAACCACAGAAGACCACAAAAAGCCAAATCAACCTTGAGAAAGAACAAAGCTGGAGGCATCACACTTTCTAATTTCAAAACATTGTAATTGACTGTACTTCAACAAAAAAAAATATTACAAAGCTACAGTAATCAAAACAGTGATTGGTACTAGCAAAATGACAGACAAATAGAGCAATAGAACAGAAACAAAGAGCTCAGAAATAAATCCATTTGAATATAGTCGGCTGACCTTCAACAAGGGTATCAAGAACACACAATGGGGAAAGGATAGTGTCTTTGACAAATGCTGTTGGGAAGACTGGCTATCCACATGCAAAAGAATAAAACTGGATGCTTTTCTCACACTACACGCAAAATGGATTAAAGACTTAAAGACCTGAAACTGTAAAACTCCTAAAAGAAAACATAGGGAAAGCCTCAGGACATTAAATTTGGCAGTGATTTCACGGATACAACATCAAAAGCACAAGCAACAAAAGCAAATGTAGACAAGGAAGACTACACCAAACATAATTTTCAAATTTAGCTCAAGCTAGAGAGCCAGTTAAAAGCTACCGACCAGCAACCGATGGATAAGACTGAAAGTCATATGATATAATACCTGAAACTAGACTCAGAATACCCCAAAACTAAATTCAAAATGTTCACAACTCCTCTTTCTTCAAAATGTTCATATAAACATTTGGGTATAAAGAATACACAAGATCTATAGTGAAGACCAGCGATATATTGGAATCCCCAATTCATGGAATGACATCCCGGGGGGAAAAACTGATTATGATCTAAGAGCCATTTATGAAAAACATAACAATTCACACCTTTAAATTATTGGTGTATCTATAAATATAAGGATATTTATAAATTATTGCTTATCCTTAAATTATACTTAATAAATTATTTTCAAACATAGATCTTAACATCGAACTTTATAAAACGGAGTCAGAAATAATTTTGAGCTAAAAGGGACCTTAGAGAATCACTTTGTCCAATCCTCTCATTTAAACAGAGGAAAAAACAATTATTGGTACTTTGTTTGGTTATAACAGATTACCCTGACACCTAACTATAAGTGTTCCTGTGTCATCTCAAGCTAAGAAGATTGAGTTGGAGAGTACCTTTTTAAAAAGCATTACACTGAAAGGGTAACTCCTGTGTCCTGTGACGTCTCCCTGGTCAGCTGTGTCTGATATAAGCACAGTATAATGACTACTCTGGGTCCAATGCATAATAAGCCAGTGTCCTTTTTACAAACTTTTCTGTTTACTCATTCATGAATTATAAGCATGTGCACATACCTGAATTTCAGTTCATCCTCATTTCCTTGCTAACTACAGTCCCTGAAAGGGTGCAGTCCTGTCTTTCTTATTCACGCTGTCACCAGAATTTAGGACAGTGCCTGACACTCAGTGGATAATCAATAAATAGTCCTTGGATGAATAAAATACCAACTTTTCTGCCAAAAACAAAAGATGAAACTTAGAACTGACACCTGCCTCTCTCCCTCACCTGGGTAACTGTTCCATCACCAAGTCCTCTCAACTTTACCTCCTAAACAGTTCTTCCCTAACTCCTTCACTATCTATTTCTCTATCCTCCCCCTGAGCCAAGCAAATTACCATCAGATTTTGCCTCAAATAAAGCAAAAACCTACTCCTTGGTCCACCCCAATCTCCTCTGACTTGATTTGGATCAGGTCTCCACGCATCGCAGCTGAACCACCCATGACAAAGTGAAAATCAGACGAGGTCACCACCCCAGATCAGTTCCCTGGAGCTGCTATAACCAGTTACCACGAATTTGGTGGCTCAAAACAACAAAAATTCATTTTCTTACAGTTCCAGAGGCCAGAGTCTGAAATCAAGGCGTCCACAGGGCTGTGCTTCTTCCAGAGGCTCTGTTCCAAGCACCTGACAACGATCAGCATTCCCTGGCTTGTAGCTCCTCACCCCACTCTCTGCCTCCCTCTCCACCCGGCTCTCTGCCTTGTGGTGTTTCTCCTCTTGTGTTTAAAAAGACTTGTCTTTGGATTTAGATCCCACTGGGATAATCCAGGATGACCTCATCTCAAGATCTTTAACTTAATTACATCTGCAAAGGCCCTTTTCAAATAAGATTACATTCACAGGTTTTGGGGATGAGGTCTTGGACATATTTTTCTGGGGGCTGCAATGAAACTCACAACATTCCTGTCTCAAAACACTCTCACAATTTCCACTTGCTCTTAGGATAAAGACCAAAGTTTATAAATGGCCAGAGAGGCCCTGAGTGGTTTGGCGCCGGATTCACCTTTCTCCTTTGCTACCTAAACACATGCAGGGATGGCCTTCCTTCAGTTCTCCTGCTCATCACCCTCCTTCCACTTGGGGTCATTGTAAATGTTTTTCCTCCTCTCAGTATAAAACTCCCTCGTACTCCACCCTATTCAAGCTTCAGCAGAGCCTTTCTTTCACCCCCAACTCACCCCAGACAGATTGGTTGCTTTGTTCTGCTAAGTGCGGAGTTGCCGTCCATAAATTAACATACCTGTTTGTAATTATCCTTTCATTAGTATGGTGATGTGATTAGTGTAAGTGTAAGCACTTGTCTGAAGCTTCCTGTGAACAAGGATCACACCTTTTACTTAGTCTTTTTGTACATTTTTCCACTTACAAATGTGTTCTAAGGACTAGCATAAGGCCTAACACATACTAGGAAGGCAACAAAAGTTTGTTGAGTGAATTAATGAAAGAATAGATGAGTGGATGATTGACTTTGTTTAAATACAATCCTTCTCTGACCCTTTGGGGTCATCCCCGTAAAACGGATTAATTAGTAATGATGGACTATTGCTATAAACTCCTATTTTTAAAGAAACAAGATTCCAATACACTGAACTGATAACACCAACTAATGTAAATGGAGAATTGAGTCATTAACTCAGAAAAAAAAAAGAAACACCTGTATTGATCAAATCTCCAAATAACCTTCTTGACTTTGTTTCTTAGTGCAGACATGGGCCACCATTCAAGTCTATCACTAATCTTCCGGTCTGTCACTAATCACTAAACTTGAGTTGGTGGGACCTAATCCATCTCACTCTCTTGGAATCCACTATGAAAGAACAAGCCTCCATTGTAGAAACAGTAACAGACTTCATACAAAATACAGCTCTCAGCTTTTGTGATTCCATGGGAACTCCGTTCTCACAACGGTGTTAGCTGAGAGAAGACTGGCTCACGTTAAATTCAAATGCATGCGATAGCCATGCTATAGCAGGGGTACATTTTATTTTACAACTTAAATAAAAACATTTCTAAAATCACATATCCTATGATAACAAGATTCAAAAAAGAGCCTAGGGTTATTGGAACATAGGAAATTTGAGCTTGAAAAGAATTTAGTTGGTTTAAAATTATTTGAAGATCATATGAAAGTAAGGAATTTCCTTCTAGCTTCAGTTTAATGCCTCCTATCACTACGGGGATACACGTGGCTAGCAAAAAAATCCCCCTGCTAGATGATTCATATTCCTACACAGAAAGTTGTCTAAAATCTATGTTCAAGGGATGAAAGACTAAAGGATATTTCATTATTCATTAGTTCGTATATAATAAAAATCCCAAAGAATTTTCAAAGTTATGATAAAGTAAAGCTGTCTGTGTTACAGTCCTTCTTATAATGAGGAAATAAATCTACTTGTATAATTATATAATTACTTTTGCACCCTGCAAATGATTAGAATGGGCTATCTTGTCACTACATATATGTTACCGGTTATCCTATATAATTAATTCTGAATACCTTTAAATCAAAGCCACTTAAAATGCTAACATCAAAGAGTTAATCAATAAAAGTTATTTTCATGTTAAAAGTTTATTAGAAATTTCAGAGTATTGAAAGCCTGGGGAAATTTTATCACCATAAACAAACATGCTAAGTGATGCATCATGTTTCAGATCCTGTGAATTTAAAGAAGGTTACAGTGATTTTAAAATGAATAGTCACATCTGGATCTCTGTTTGGCTGATCACTAAAGTAATATTGCAAAAATTAATTTTGAAAATGGAAAGATTTCCAAATCTAAGTAATATAATGAATGGGAAGAAGATGACCCAATAGTAGAGCATAGTAAGTATGAACTGCCTGTTACTTAAGTAATTCACTTGAAAACTTTATTTCCGCTACACACTAATATTAAGGAGAACTCTTCTTATCAAAAATTCTGTTTGTCACTGGAGGCCATGACAGAAGTCAGACACTTGGACATGACTTCTGACCCCAGTGTCTAAAATTCTTTTTCAAATGTTGGCATTTGCCATGCCCCTAAGAGAGATGGGATTCCAGGCTCAGCCACTCCCTGATTCTCTGGATTTCAGGCACTGGTACTTTGGCTGGGGACACAGTCAACAAAGAGTCACATGGACATACGCCATGGCAATTTTCTCCACTTCAGCAGTGTCACCATGACTTTGTAGAAAGGACTTCCTGCTCTAATTTCTAGGATTATTCCCAACCATTGTTTTGGTAATTTTTTCCTAGAAGATAAGTTGATAAGCAGTTTTTTCTAAAACACACAGTTTTAAATATTATTTAAAAAGAGTTGCCTACTATCCCATAAATTGGCTCATTTGTTGAGCACTAAACAGTTTTACAAGGAAAGCTTCTTTCACTCCTATGGCAACCCTCTAACGCAGAATGATATGCATTGATTAAGGGATCCCAATATTTCTATATTTGTAAAAAGATGATGCATGCAATACTCTAAGTTTAGTGATACTGTTTTCAAATAGGATCAGGAGCAGATTCTATTTCAACAATATTTGAGCTAAATTCAAATATTCTTCTGTGCTTTTAGTGAGTGAGGACACACATATCCATGCCCCAAGTATGAGCCGATTCAATAGACACATAGCAAGCAAAAGGACTCTAACGGTCTCTGTGAAGCACAATTATTATTTAATACAAAGAATAAGTTTATTATCCCAGTCCATAGCATCTTAGCTTTTAAAACAAATTGGGGAGGGAGGTATGAAATATATTTTAGTCTTTATACAGCCCAAACTAATTTTGATTGTTTAATTTGTCATCATCAAAATTATTATGTAAAAAAGATATAGTTTTTAAGAAAACAAATTAAAACTAAAGGAGCAGCATGCTAGTGGTTAAGAACATGGACTCTGGGGTTAGATGGCTGGAATCTGAACCCTGACGCTGTCACTTAATAACTGTGTGACCTTGCGCACATTACTTAAGCTCTCTGTGTTCAGTTTTCTCATCTGCAAAAGGAAGATGATAAAAAATGCCTATCTCATGAGGCTTTTATGAGAATTAAATGAGCTGAAACACAAAATATACTTCAAACGACAATACTGACATATATCAAGCACCATGTATTTATTACTACTAACAATTAGCTGATTACAGATGTAGCCATTCAGGAGATAGTAAGAGAATAACAAGAAAATATTATAGGTGAGTCCCCTTCTTCCATTGACCTATTTGTTTTCAGTTTCACAGTTTCAAGATTTTAAAAAGCAGAAAATAAAGAAACATGGTAGGAGAAAGCTCATAGAATGTCTGGTGCCTGGAGAGTAGTTAAAAGCTCTGGCTATAAACTCAGAGATGCATGTTTAAATCCTCCTCTGCTACTTACTAGCTGTGTCACCTTGGACGGGTTACATAACCACTCTATGTCTCAGTTTCTTATTCTGCAAATAAAGAATAATGGTACCTAACTCATATGGCTGCTGTGAGGATCAAATAAAATAATAAGTGTAAAGCACTTAGGGCATAGTAGGAGCTCAATAAATGTTACCTATTTATATTAGGTCACAATGTAGCACATTAGAGAAGACATGGCCTGTGTGACACATACCACATTACCATGAAAATCTGTAAAAGTAACCAAGTAACATACTTAATAAAATTGTCACACAATACACATAAAATTACAACTACATTTTATATCTTTCTCATTACATTCTTGCAGATAAGCAAGGATGTATAGTTGTTTTCCATACAATAAATCCAGAATGATTTAAAAGTGGAAGAAAAGGGGGAAGTCAGTGATACCAAGAAACAACACAAGACAAAAATATTTAATTTCACTTTTGACCAAACTCCTCGCCTCCACATTTTTCTCTCAAAGCAGAGGACTGAGTAAAAGTAATACATTCCAAGTGATCTCTGTGATGTATCCCATCCCCTCTGGCTGAAGTGTGAGAGGGCTCTTCAGCCACCCACAGTGTTTGGTCTGATTGTCACATCAGCTGTACACGCCACCTAAGGCCTACCTGGGTAACTCAGCACAACAGGACAGTGCTTCTGTACAGAAATGCCCCGACGCTTCCTCGGGGAATTCCCGAGCACTCTTCCTCAATCAACAATTCTCATTTACGTGTGCGAAAGAGCCTTAGAAAACTATTAACTGCCTCTAAAAATTGACTTTACTTGGCCAGGGGACACCAAGAAGATATTTCTGCACCATATTTTTAATCTCTTGTGCTTGCATTGATAGCCTTAATATCAAGTCCATTCCATAAAAGAAAATTAACTCATTATAGAAACTAAGTTTTTATACAATTTTGTTAGTTTCCAAAAGCAGGGCACCTGAAAGGTTAATAAAATTTAATTAATAGAATTAATTAATAAAAGCTTAATTCTACCAAGCTCTAGCATTAACTTTAGTTTTAATGCAATGATTCCACCTATGTGAGAACCATGAGGAAGTCAAAGATACTAGCTATTATTAATAAATACATATTCTTCAGTCAACAACTTAAAGCAGTAGAGGTACTTCACAGTAAAAGTTGCTGAAATAAAAACAAATTATTTCTCAAACTCCACCCAAAGACATGTGCAAATAAGAGTCAAATTCAACTGGACATACGAGAATTCTAACAGGTCACAAACTGTGAGAAGAATGTTTGGTATCTTTGGCTCCTAATCTGGCTCCTCCCAATTTCTAACTGCCAGCATAGCTCACAGTTCATTGATCCAACCTCTGTCTCAGAACTCACCCAGTCCCAAAGCTTTAACTGTCTCTTTTCTACATGTGACTCCAGACTTTGACCCTCAGCCCTTAGCTTATGTCCTTTTTCCAATACATGTTCTTTGTTCATCTAGTAGACACTTTCATCATCGCAAACTTTCCAGCATGGCTATGTTTCTTACTTTGCGAATCTAGAACATCATGGGTCCAATCATTATTTGCAAAAAAAAAAAAAAAAAAAAAAAAAAAAAGAAAGAGGAGAAGAGAAGGAGGAGAGAGAAAAGGAGGGACACTAAGAAAGGAAGAAAAGAAATGAGTCAAGTTACACTGAGCAAAAATGAACACGAGGCCGTCAGCAAAGGGCCAGGCAGCAGTGTCCCGACATCTTGGCACATTGGGCAAGGACCAAAGAACAATTCTGCAGAGCGAAGAATGAAATCCAGGTCAGTGTAAATGCTTGGGACATTGTCTAATTTGTCTATAAGGTGATGGGCTGTAAAACAAAGGATTGTCTTAGAGAAAACTTGCTATTGTGTGTGGACATCACTTCTTTTTCAGCACGTGCTTTCGTAAGTGAGGAGAATGGGAGCATCATCGATGTGTTTCCACATGTATCTCACATGCCCTCTGGATTAAAGGAGCCGAGTTTGCGTTGAAGAGAAGCTACCAACAAAGCCTCACGTTAGGGAGCTGGTGAGTGATGATAATTGATGACGGCCTTAGCGCTGTAGTAATGAGAACAAGGCAGATTTTCACCATTTCCCACTCCTATCTTTATCACTAAAACAGATCCACGGTGTGCCGTTTTCTCTTATTAGTCTTCGTCGTAAGAATATGGCCTCGGAATGTTAATGCCTGAGAACACCTAAGGAAAACAAAGTGCTGTAGTTTCAAGTCTCTGGTGTGTAGTAGCTTTGCTGTCTAAGAAAAGTAATCCAAGTATTTCTTCATAAATTTTAGTGAAAATTGTCATGAGTAAGATTTCTAGAAGTTGTTTTTAGAACAAGTGTCTGATTTTTTAGGAGGGGTTATATGATAAATATTAAAATATTGCAATTTTCAATAAATACTCTTGAATTTCTCCTTTCATTTGCAAGGTTTCTTTAATAGCAATCTGAGCCAGATAAACCCCACTTGCAATGCTATTATCTGCCTCTGATTATATTAAACAAAAGGGAAAGTGACTGGATTATATTTATGGCAGGTCTGTGTGAGAATAAAAATAAATTTCCACCCAGTTAGCTTGTCTAGAAACCATCTTGGTTACACAGATTAATTAAGTTGAAACAGAGTAGAAGATGTAAGTTCCTCATATTCCCTTGGGGTTTCTTTGTTTATCTGTCAAATTCATGAAGTCTTCACAATTGATCTACTGGCGCACTATTTTTAAAAATTCAATACCATATAGAGGCTTCTTACGGCAGTACCAAAAGCACTGATTAAGACCCAGACTTGTGTCTAAGCAGTTTTTCCACTCACTCCATCTGTGGTCTGAGGAAGGCTGATCAAGTTTGTCAAGCCTCAGTTTCCTCATCAACAAAATGGGCATAGTAGTGGGTTATGGGAATGTGAGCATTAAGATAGATAATGTGAGAAAACGCTCTGTAAACTCTATGGTATTGCTTCTCAGAGGGTGGTTCCTGGAACAGCAGCATCAACATCCTTTAGGAACTTGTTGGAAATGAAAATTCTTGGGCCTCACCCCAGATCTACTGAATCACAAACACAGGGTGGGGGCAACAACCTCTGTTTTAACAAGCCCCTCAGTGATTCTCTGACATCGGAGAAGCACTGCTCTAAGGCCTGTCCACTTACTAGCAGAGGCAGGGCCTTCATTACCTAAGCACCTCGGTTTTCTCACCCATCAGTGGAGGTTTTATCTGTGCCTACCTCACAGAATTGATGAGAAAATGAAACACGTTAATATCTGTATATTGTTGAGAACAGGGCCGGGCCAATGGCAAACAACACGAGCTTTAGCCATCATCTCCTAACCCACGCATTGCCCTCGGCCCTGGGAATCCTGAATAGAGCTGAGACCTGATGGAGGAGAAGCGCCAGCCACACGGAAATCTGGGGCAGGGGTACCTAGGAGGCACAGCAGTGCGGAGGCTGTGACGCAGGGACATGCTGCCTTGTTGAAGGAACAGAAAGAAGGATGATAATTTTAGTGATCTTTACAATAGCTGAGAGTCATAAAATTTATTGACATTACAAGGCACATTTTCAGTTTTCCATAGGTTTCACACTCTGATTGGAGAAATTATAAAATTAGTGAAATTCTGTGAATTAGAGACATTTGTCCAATGTGAATGACAAATAAATTTCAATATGATATTTGGGAAAAAATTTTTTTGCATGTCTCCAATATTTTTATAAAATAAATTAATAGTGAAAAAAACGTTTTCTGAGAACATTGACTGTGGGACTATAACTGTCAGTGTCATAAATTTTACTTGGTTAAGTTCACTTAATGCTTATTCCTTTTCAACAGCACCATCCAAGAATTTGGCTTCTAAATGATAAAACAAAAAAGAAGAAGGAAAAAGCTGTCAGTGCCCTTCTTGCTCCTTATCCACTGCAATGCTACTTTCAGACTCAGATTAGGACTCACACCATCGGATGTCAAATCTGCCGGTGCCCTGTGAGCTTGGGCCTCCAGAACTGTGATAAATCAATTTCTGTTGTCTATTGACTAGTAGCAAAGCCTTGGGGGTGGGATCACCCAGAGCTGTGAGGGCCCAACCTGGACTCCGGTATGTCCAGAGGGTGAGGCATTGATCCAAGAAGGATTGTTCTCAAGCCTTGAGACTTAGTGTCATTTATCCCATTGGATTGGCTGGCCTTGGACCTGTTACTCCTTTCTGCTTTCTCTTCTCCCTTTCGGAATGGGAATGTGCATCTTATCCCTGCCCCATCGTTGTATTTTAGAAATACACGACATGTTTGATCTCACAGGTTCTCAGCTACAGGCCATATACAGCCTTCAGTACATCCTAGGCACTGTGTCTCTTACTTGGTTGTAGGCAGAGCCAGATGCAACAACTTGTCCTTCACCTTAGAGGGATATCTCAACATACTCCACTGTCAGTACCCAAATCTGTGTTAGCCAGGGTCCTCCAGAGAAACAGAATCAACAGGATATATAGAGAAAAGATATAAGCCATTTATTATAGGAATTGGTTTGCACAATTATGGAGGCCAAGAAGTCCCATGACCTGCTACCTATAAGCTGGAGAATTTGGAGAGACGGTGATGCAGTTCAGTACAAGTCCAAAGGCCTAAGGTTTGGGGGTTGATGGTGTGAGCCCCCATCTGAGTCCAAAAGCCAAGGGCAGGAGAAGGTCAGTATCTTAACTCAAGCAGAGAAAGCATATCTGCCCTTCCTCCACCCTTTTGTTCTCTTCGGGCCCTGGATGGACCGCACGATACACACCCACACTGAGGAGGGCCGTCTGCTTTACTTGGTTCACAAGTTCAAATGCTCATCTCTCCTGGGAACACCTTCACAGACACCCCTAGAAATAAGTTTTACCAGCTATTTAGGCATCCCTTAGCCCAGTCAAGTTGACACATAAGATCAACCATCACTACCTCCTTCCACCTTTCCAGCCTCTGGATATGGAACTTCAGCGATTCCAAACTATCTGCAACTCCTGAAATAAACCATGTTATTTCTCATTGTCATTTTGAGTACATGCTGTTCCCTGCCTAAAATACCCTGCTCCCTTGTCTGCCTGAGCCTACCTTAATTGGCCATCGAATACCAGCTCAACATCATCTGTCTGTAGGCCTCCCTTAACAGCCATCCCTTAACATACATTGCTAGGCAAAGCAAAGTGGCCACTGATGCCTCCCAGCAGAACCATGGCTGCCCCTCTGCTCTTCTCAATGCATTACTCATGTAAATATGTTATCCTCTCTGCATCAGTTCATAAGGTTTGAGCAGGGCAGGGAAGGTGTTTCCTCTCTCCCTCCCCAACATTCAGAACAGTCCATGGTGGTGCTTAAGAGTCATTCATTCAATAAATACTTCTTGAATGCCTTATGTTCACATCATTGAATAACACAGACAAAGAGCCCTAACCCCATGGAGCTTACATTCTAGTATGTGTATGGGGGATGAGGGAGGGTAGAGAAAATGTTAAAATAAACATAGCAAGTAAAGTATCTCATGCCTGGTTAGAATGTGAGAAGTGCCATGAAAGGTAGAGCAAAGGAAAAGAGGAGGGCCTTGGGCTGGGGGTGGGGGACAAGTTGCAGTGTTGAATGACAATAGATACAGGTGCTATTCGTGATTAGCGAGGTTAAGCTGCAGCACAAACAACTCCCGAATCTCAGCAGCTTAAAACAGCAAAGGTGCATTTCTGGCTCATGCAACATACCCATCACAGGTTGGGGGCAGCACTGCCCACGTCATCCGCACTCAGGGACCCAGGCTGATAGCAACCCCATCATCTGAAGGGCTGCCAATGGCAGGGACATGGGGAAGGGAGCATGGAGAACTGTACACAGGACTTTAAAACATGCACCTGCAAGTGTCACAAGTCCCCTCCGCTCATATTTCTTTGGCCAGAGCAAGTCGTATGTCCTTGTCTAACTTCAAGGGAGAAAGGACGTGTGATCTGCCCAATGGTAGAGGGGAACTGGAGACTGGTGAATGGTAGTGATGTCTGCAGAGTGTAGGCTGAGAAGACAAGAGATGGGGGAGTTTAAGCAGATAGCCGCGGGAAGAAGGATTCAGGCAGAAGAAACAGCTAGTGAGAAAGCCCTAATGTGGAACATACCTGAAGTGTTAAAACAGCAAGGAGGCCAGTGTAGCCGGGGTGGAGCAAGACGGGCAGTCGTAGGAGGTGAGATCAGAAAGGCAGTGGGAGAGGGAGGAGGTCCTGATCACAGGGGGGGGGGGGCTGGCATGGCTACCAACATATGGGTCTGCCTCCTCTGAGACTCAACAACAGTCTACCCTGGGGTTAATTTGAACTGATCTTAGTCTGAGCTCTCATCTCAGACCAGCAGACCCTAGAAGAAAGACAAAATTAATTTTACCATTTCAAAAGTGGGGCAATAATCACACATGCAGAATGAGGTTAAAAAAAAAAACCTGACACAATATGTATAAAATTGCTTCAAATATATAAAATGTTATTATGTATTTATCCATTTAAAATCCATTTATGGAGCACCTACTATGCATCAGGCAAAATGATCTGGATTTTGAAATGAATAATAAACTGATGAATAATTACTGACCATTCACCATGTGAGAGAGTCTTGAGCAAAATGATTTAACAAGGCAATGAGCTACAATGCAATAAAATTTTAAAATGACCTTAGAATAAGCAAAATTTCCCACACCTCACCTAGGAAGTAAGTAATTTATTTAAGAGATTTTTCCTACTTTTCTACTTCCTTTTAATTTTTCCAAACTGTATATTTTAAACAGAATCCATTTTTGAGGAGGGTAAAGTTAAAATAAATGTATGGGAAAACATATTGCTTATTGCTTAAGCACTCATGGCCCAGCTGGCTAGGGGGACATTTCTATAGATAAAGAAATTGTTTCTTGACAAAACAGCAAAGACTGAAGATCAGAGTTCCCTGATTCTCTATTTGTATTTATCACCTATATCATCTTGCTATTTTTCATTTCTCTGGAACTGTCCAGTGTACTGAAGTTTAAATAATGTCTTTTCCATGATATTCTGTAATTCTGCAATCTCCCCAAATCGGCTATTTCCAAAATAATTTGTTTTAAAATTAACATTAGAAATATTATGAACTCTACAGTACATAAATAATTAAAATCATCTGGACGTTCATAAAAGACTGACTTCATTAACATAAAAATCCATTCACTTTTCATATCCTCTAACAAGTACATTGTGTGGGGGGGGAGCATGTGTACATCATGGTTCTCTTTAATATCTTTCTTTAATCATATACTTTCTCCCCTAAAACTGAAAAACAGCACAATATACACTCTGCTAGACATACCACTTAATATATTAGATTTCACCGTTGGTTTTGCATGAACAGTCTTGAAAGGTAACCTACATAACATCTTTCTTTAAATGTACTGGTTTGAAATACTAATAATAAAGCTAGGTGGAGGTAAAAGCACCCTTCTGTTAATTTGGGGTTTTCCTACTCTGATGGTTTACACTTTTAAATGGCTTAGTTTACAACCTAAATAATCTGTATACATTAATTTTTTAAAAAGAAAACTATCTAATTACTTTCTTTGTCCTTTGATCATAGGGCCATCTCAGGGTGAAGATGTGTTCTGTGGCTTCCTGCCTGGTCTCCCTGGGTCCTCACCACCAATCCTTGTCTGTCCCACTGTCAGTCTCACCCACCTGCCCACCAAGCCCCACCCGTGTGCATGGCTCTGCAAGGTTAGACTACAGAGATATCCTCTTCAGATGGCTATTGCTAAAATGCCCCAAAGGCACACCCTAAGCACCTCTTGATTGTAACAACATTGTGTTATTGCATTTCCTAGTTGTCATCTTAAAGCACACAGAGACACAAGTAGAAGTATTAAATTACGGTGCTACAGGTGATGCCTCGAATAAATTAAAAAAAACAGTCCTTACAGCTATATAATTTCCTAGGATTCACAGATAATTTTTCTGTGCATTATGTATGTGATCTTTATAAGCATCTAGATCTATTATCCCTCTTCAAAGATGAGGAAACTGTGACTCACATAATTGCACAGACTTCCTAGCCCACGCTATCGCTAAGATAAAACCATTTTAGGAGGGAAAGAGGGACTAAGGAGGGCCAGATACGGCATGATCAGAGCAGTAGGGAGGGAGGGAAAGAGTAAAGACGAAGTTGCCAAAAGGCAAATGTCACCCTCTGGCTTCAGACTTCCCTACTGTCAAGTTGGTGGAAAATATTTTAGAATTTATTTTACTTACAGGATTTCTGCCTTCCCTCTGATTACCAACATCTACTAAGAGGGAAGAAAAGCAAGTAAGTCAGAAATCAAATGCCTATGTTGATGACAAGCTGTAATAAAATAAATCAAATGATTTCATCATTATCTTGACCAACCCTAATTTTTGCCTTTTTGTAGCAGTTCAGTTGGGACTTTCCAGTGGAGACAAACATAAAATGAAGTTTCCTTAGTGCTTTACTAATGCATGGATTATTCAAGTTGAATTTAAGGGGAAATAAGAATTTAGGACTACTTATTTAGCTTGAAGACCACATTTCCACTTAATAAATATAAAAGCATAGTAACCATGAAAACAAACAAAAAAAATGCCATAAACACAGCAAGAAATTATTGGGCAGAGAGAAAACAAAAATACACACTATCATTCACTTATTTACCCATTCATTATTTCTTTTAGTCTTTCCACAAATGTTTATTACATATTTACCAAGGGTCAGGAACTATGCTAGAGAAAAGATAAACGGCCTCTGAAAAGCTCTAGTAAGCTTCTACAGCAGCAAGTTAATACATGACTAGAGAACACAGTAAACGTTACAATAAACTTGTAAACCAAGTTCCATGACTGTACAAGACAATAGAGCTGCTAACTCCTTCCGAGGAATTTGAGGAAGACTTCTTGGAGACAAGAATATTTCAGTTGCATCTGGAAGTTTGTAGAAGTAACCATTTTAAGTGAATATGTTGGGCGAATATGAGTGAACATGTCTAGAGTCAAGGAGAGAAGGACAGGGTAGGAGATCATCTTTTGCTTTTAGAAGAGACGTGCCTTGGAAGAAGTTTGTCATAGAATTCCTGTTGAGATAAGAGCCAAAACCAGTAAGGAGAACAACTAAGGGGCAAGAACAGGCAGCTGGGTGGATTAGGTCAGAGAAAAGTTCTGGATCAGGATTCATCCGAACGTTGGGTTTCATTTTGAGGAAGGAAGTGTCAATATCACATGTCTACAAAAGTGAAAAAGTACAGAGCAGTTACGTGAACCATGGAATTGTGGGGCCCAAAGCTACACATTAATGTCTCAAGAGTTGTTATAAATTTAAGCTAAAATTCATTGCCCATAAGAAGCTATGGAGTTCTTGAGATTTTCTGAGTTGGCATCAAGCTTCTAGGAAGCTTCTCCCAAGGGAGGCCTGTAGGAAGTCTAAAAGGTGCTGGCAGAAAACAACAGTGAAGTCTTCACTCTCCCACATTTGGCCCTCTCCTTTTAATCCATGAATGCATAACCTTTAAAGAAAATCATTTCATGCTTTCATTTAAAAAAAGCACCACTGATTTGTTATTGACTTTAACCACTGAAAAACATATCACTTCATCAGTCCCTAAATGTTCCAAAATTGATCTTGTAAAACCCTGGGACCCCAATACAGGCGGTATTACAATTGTGGCAGATATAAAATGAGCCTGAAGGGTTACCGATGCAGGAAAAGGAAATTTCTAAATATTTGGTGGAAAGGTACAGAAGATATTTTCAAATTTCTGAGACTTAAAAAATAGAATGTTTCTTTTTCAACTTTACTTTTACTGATAAGTTTTCAGAATAATGATTTAGTTTCCAAGAATGATCAATGAAATATGCTTTCAAAGTATCATTATTAACTCAAATTTTTTAACTTAGTGGATATTTTTATCCATTGCAGTAATTTACATACATATGTGTAGATATTAGTTACTGTTGACATAGCAATAATATTCAAGAATATTCTGGAAATAATCACCTATATCATCCTCTACCTTAATATAGTTTTTTTTTTTAACATTTTTTACTTATTGCCTTTTACAAGCATAGTTGCAAAAAATAGAATTTTAAGTTACTTTAATGATTTTAATGTTCAAAGTAATTAGACAAATGCTGACAGAGTTACTTGAAAGAGAAAGTTGGGTCACTACTGATATGAAGTGAACCAAAAAAATACAAGGTAGTCTTAAAACTGAATAACAAGGCCTGAATAATCAGAAGTAGCCAAGGGCCATGTTGGTGATTGTGCTATTATAAAGGCTAGTTCTTTATAGTGGTTATATTTTAATACTTTGGAAATGGATCAAAAGCAGAGGTCAAAGTTGAAAGATCAGAGGTGAAGTAACAGGGAAAACATAATAATGAGCTTTTACTTTAATCACTTAATACACAAGTTTAAGTCTGATTTTCTTTAAACAAAGGACTATTATTTGAAGAACACCAAAAGACCTTGACAAAGAGAAGATTATTTGAAGTTTAAGTTCTAAACTCTTTTAAGGGTTTAAAGTATTGTGAGGAGACCCTTTAAAATACTTCACCACTGTTGGGGACTCTGCAAAAGTGAAATGAGGAGGACCCTTATTTTTAATATCTTTGAAAAGGAGATTCTGCCTTTAGAAGACTTCTCCAGAGTTCACAGGTTGGAAAACCGGCCTATTATAACTGGTTTTGCATCTGGAAATTTTAATAATCTTTAGGATGACATGATGAACCAGATGAACCCTTCTGGGCACTTCCAGACCTGCACGCCTATGATGTCCATTCCAGAATAAACCCTTGATGTGCCACAAAGATCAGTTTCAAGTATCTGAAAATAGCTGCAATCTATGCCTTCTTTTCAATATCTTTTGGAACATTCTTGGCTAAAATAAGTTTCAGCTATAGGCTTTATGAATGTGATGACAGTCTGTCCAGTTGAATTTGGGGGTAGTTGAGAGATAAATATATATTAACCAACCTATAATGCAAAATAATTTCTGGGTAATTCCTTACTGTTCCAACATCATATAATGGAAAGTTCATTTTCACTTAAATATTTTGAAAACATTGCTGACCTAGAAGTTTCTCTGGATCATTTGAAACCTCTTGCTTTCTTAAATAGCAGATTAAAATATTTTTAATCCCCCAGGAAATTCCTCAGTTTAGTCCATTTGCAGACACAGGCTGAGCTGTATTTCAAGTAGCTGGGCAGTAGCTATGCTTTCTAAAAAAGGCATCTAACATATGTTTACACAAATACTCCTAGAAAACTCAAATACTTCACAGAAGATTGAATGAGAAAAAGGAAATGTTTTATTTTAATATGTGTAGTGTAATTTCACTAAATAATTTTTATTTAATGTTATTATGGTCAGTTTGATGAGAGGAATTCTTAAGAGTTTTTCAAGGATCTCTTACACCTGCCCATCCACAGATAAGGCCTTGAATGTGGTAGTATATGTACACTGTCATTGGAACTGGAATTAGAAGCTATAGCTAGACAGGTAAGTGGATAAAACATATTCTTCAGATATAAATATTTTTACAGAAGTATTTATGAGTGAAAAGATGTGCTATCTGGGATGTGCTTTAAAATCATACAATAAAAATGAATGTCATTAAACCCATTAATATTTAACTGATTCTCGTATTCCTATCTGACCATTAACAAGTGTACCTTTTTAAATTTTTCTTGGCATTTTGGGTAAAAAGATGACCTGGATTTGCATAAAGTACAAATCCTTTAATTTAAATGTAAAATACTGAATATTGTAAAGAAAGGCTTACTAAACCCTTTGTTATATTTTCTAGATAAAAAATATAAAAGCTTCTGATGGGTGTTTTGGCCAAAACTGATATGAAGTTAATTTATTTCAAGTGCCTAAGATTGTTGTTTTTTTATATAACCATACACACAGCAAATCTCAAGTCAACATGAGCAAAAAGCAGTTAGCCATGCTCAAAACCAAACTTCTAGTCTTCCAGTCTTCCAGTCTTCCAGTCTTCCACCCTACCCCAAACTGCTCCTGCCAATGCCCCTCCATCTCAGCAAGTGGCCATTCCAACCTTACAATTAGTTTAAGGCAAAAATCTTAGAGTCATTCTGTGACACTCTATTTTTCTCAGTTCTCCTAATTAATCCAAAATGGATCAATTCTACTTACAGGATATATCCAGATTTCTGACCACTGCTTACCACTACCATTGCCACCAGTTTGCTTCAAGCACCATCACCTCTTACCTTACTGCAATAGCCTCATAACTGATCTTCTGCTCCAGCAGATGTAGGATATTCTCAACACAGGACCCACAGGGTTCTTTTTAAAGTATATACCAGACCACATCACTCTCCTGCTCATAACCCTCCAATCTTGTCTCCAGCAAAGTAAAAGCCAAAGTCCTCAAATAATTCACAAGGCCCTACATGATACGACTTTTTATTTTACACTTGATGTTATCTCCTACTATTCTCCCCTCACTCATTCTACTCATACTATAGTGACCTCTTCAAACATATTAAGCACGCTTCTACCTCAGGGCCTTTGCACTTGCTGTTTCCATTACCTGGAATACTCTTCCTCCAGATTAGCTGTTTCCCAAGAGAATTATACAGCTTGCTTCCTCATCTCCTTTGATTTTCCTTAAATGTCATTTCAGTGACACCTTCATGTACTATTTAAAATAGCAATCCCACCCCCAAAGCTCTGACCCCCTTCATTTCACAGCTCTTGTTACCATTATTTTTATCTTCTTTATCATGTCTCTCACAGCAACTAAAATATAAGCTTCATTCACAGCTGTGTTCTTGGCATCTAGAAAAATACCTGGCCTAAACAAATATTTGTAAATGAATGAATGAATAAGTGAACAAAAAAAAATCCTGGATTTTCAAAGCATTTCAAGTTTTCTCACATGTAAAAACTTTGTATAAATTACTGACTTTTCCCTTCACAAAACAAAGATCTCTTCTCTGTCCTCAGGTGTACCTTCAAATGACCTCTCTTCCTACATTCTTATTTTAAAAATTTACTAGCCATAAACAAACATATTTCCTGTCACTATGATATCTCCAAGTCACTAAGATATCTCCAATAAGATATCCAATAAGATATCTCCAAGTCACAATGTTTCTCAAGCAAAAGCCAAGTTCCAATTTGAAAATTCCAATTGGGAGACTGGTTTAGGGTGGATTCTGTGTTCCAAAAATCCATAAGGAAAGAAAAAAAAATATTTAAACATTCAAAATGCCAAATATATCTATCAATATCCAACACTTTGAGGGTAACTCAATTCTATTCCTATACACAGTTTAGAGAGAATTGTAAAGAACACTTTTTACATTTAGAGGCTACGGATAATTTCATAATGGTCTCACCCTCAATTTGCCTTTCCCTCAATTTTAGAGGCATGAGTGCAAACTTAAGATGAACACATATGTTTGTCCTGACAAAAGTCAAGCTTGGTTTCAATTCCATAAGGACAGGAAAGGTGGCATGAACATTTGCTTTTTTTAATAGCTCACAGGGACAAGCACTGAACCTACACTGGGTATATTTTGATCAGCTTTCCAGTCTAGCTGAGCGATCTTAAATACGTCATCCAACATATCTGGACTTGTTCTCTCCTTCTCTCCAAATAAAGAACAGAGTCGAACTGATTGTCCTCTGGTACTAAATCCAGCTCTAATATTCGAAAATGTACACATCTAAATGCTCAAGTTTTGTTTAGTCTATCAAGTGTATGAAACTTGTCATACATGCCTAGTTTGATGCTTCTATTTTTAAAGTTATAGTTTATTTTCATTATAATTTACAAGTGGTGTTTAACTTATAGCCATTCTTCTCTGTTGGCATAAAATGGAGTCTGTTGGTAGTAATGAGCTGATGAATTTTGCTGCTCCTTACTCTGGAACTCTGAGATTTATTGGGGATCTTTTGAGAAGCACCCTTTAAATGTTTCCATCTGTCTTGCAGCTATCATTCTCTGATGGCTAAGGTCCTAACTGGGTTTTGTTTTTTTAATTTTTAACACTTTATTTTTCTTTCTTTTGTGTGTGTGTAGGGGGGCAATTAGGTTTGTTTGTTTGTTTGTTTGTTTTAATGGAGGTACTAGGGATTGAACCCAGGACCTCATGCATGCTAAGCACATGTTCTACCACTGAGCTACACCCTCCCGCACAACTGGCTCTTAAGATTTCTGACACTCATGGACACTGGCGATGCTGCTCAAGAGTCTGTGTCGCAGCTACAGCAGCTCCTGTCTCTGTGTTATATAACCCCTACATGATCAGGCATTAGCAATCCCACCCATCTTGATTCTCTTCTTTTTTCTTTCTCTAACCTCTTTTCTTACTGTTCTTATTCCTGTTTGCACAAATTTCTACTGCTTTCTTGTTTTAAAATGTCTGATTCTCCCCTTTTTCTAGCTCAGTTATTCAGTTACCTTCACTATGACTAGGTAATGCTTATACACACTGGCTTTTCAGTCTTTACAGTCTTTTGACAATAAGAGCTCAATAACTCTTAATTCTTTGAAGGAACATAGATGCCTGTGTAGTATCTAGTGTTACTCTTTGTGAGACCATACTTCAGAGGATTTGCTGCAAAATCATCTCTATTCAAATTGTGTATACACAATATCTAAGAAATTCAGTTGAAAGGAAATGAAACAAAGTATCAGTAGGTATTGAGGCAAGTAATGTCTTACTAAAACACTGAGGCTCTGAATTATAACTATTCTTCAATCAGGTTGACTTCTTCTGTTCACCTCTACTGGTCGGCTGTGCTTAGAACCTCAGCTGCCTGGAGGGTTGATTGCTTTGGCTCAGGGTGTGTCCCTCTACATGTCCCCTCCAAGGGATTACCTTGGGACACAGGTAGCCGCCTCACCCCAGGTTAGACCCCTCCATGATGACAGCTTGCACGCAGCTTGCATCATGGATAAAAATCTTGGCCCCTTGCCCCAATTTGGGACAACGCTGAGGGCAACCCAAGCTCTGGAGCTTCCAGTGAGATTCCCTCTTTCCAATCCTGCTTCCCTCACTCCCTTAGAGGTGTTCTTATCCAGAGTATCCCCAAAAAACTTTCACTCCCTGAATGCACATCTTCATTTCACAGTCTTATTTTGAAGAAGCCAACTTAAGGCAACAGGTGTTAAAGCCCAATAAACCAAATGTTAATACTAATGGCTGTGTTTATTTCTTTGCCTAAACCAGGTATGGCAATTCGGTTTCATTTGAGTGCCAGCTTAAATCCCACTGGTTGAATTTGCTTGAAGTATGCTGAAAAAGATTCTGAGACTAATTCTGCTCATCTGGAAAGAGTACCATTTAGGATGGCACCCAAGGACAAGGAAGAAAGAAATGACAGCAGACATGCCCCTGGCCACTCCTGGCTACGGCAGAGTCTGTTGGTTTTCCGGCCCAGAATATCCTTTATCTGATAGCTAAGCCCGGATTTTACCTTAGGGAAACACCCCTTTCCACTACGCCCACCCCCTACTCCCTCTCCTACTCTGAAGATGAAAACTGGACCTGGCTGATCAACCTACTTAACCCAGCCACTGGCCATAGCGAATTTTCAGAGATAGCTATACAATGTATGTCAGTCTGCTGAAAGTAAATCCTTTGAGTGAACTTTCAGAAGAACTTTTTACTATGATTTTTCAACTGTGAGAATGTAAGCCTAAAAAGCCTTTTTCACAACTCCAGGGGAATCTACTTGAGAATGAAGAATCTATATAAAGAAAAGAAGAGTTGAGAGATAGCATGCGTTAACCATACCTGAATCCAGTCCTGTGGATTTCTGAGTTGCATGAGTGAATAAATAATTTCTTTTTGGATAAGGCCATTATAACTTGTGTTTTGGTTGCTGTCAACCAAAAGCATCCTAACTCATATATTTAAATCCATATTTAAGCAACCAGTTACATCTGAGGCAAGAAACTCAGGAAGATGAAACTATATTAAATATTTTGACTCATGAAATGAATGATTGTGCCCAAATATATATTTATGAATGTTTTTACTTTTATCTACAATTTTTTTAGTCTAGAAATATTGAGGGTGGCCTTCTTTTGCATAATATGATTTCAGACATTTATTTCTATAATTCATAGGGGAAATTTATGCCAAAATTTATTCCTGCAAATAGATTATTTTTAAATTATTTGTAACAACTTTTTACAATTATAACCCAGATTCTCACCCTATATTTCAATTCCATAAGCATAATTTGGAAAACCATAATCAAATGCCTAACCAACATTTATAATGTGAATAATACCTAATTTGGGTCAAGTTTAAAACTGCTTCTAAATTGACTGCAACGTAGCCAGAACAAATGGATGAATTAGACTTGAGGCTATCCACATAAAAAATCCAGACATATTTCACTGATACTTATCATGTAAAAATAATAGCTAATACTTATTAAATGTTCACCAAAGGCCAGGAACTGTTCTATGTACTTGACATGTATTACCTTATTGAAGTGAAGACAATAATATTTTGAGACAAGTGCTGTTATTATATCAATTTTATAGACGAGGTAACATGTTCAGAGCAGCGAAGTAACTTTCCCAATGTTATATGGCAAGTGAACGGTCTACTCCAGATTCAAATCCAGGCAGTTAGATCTCAGAACCAGGTCACTGTACTCACAGTTTGCTGAGAGAGAGCTCATTACAACCCCTAGAGTCAAGTCTCCAATTCCCTTTATGCTGTAGTGTTATCACATGTGAACCTGGTGTAAGCAGAAAAAGCCAGTCTGGGAACGGCAGACCTGGAACAGTCTAAACACCACTGTTTTTAAATATCATGGGTAAAATTTAAGACAATCCAAATTACCTCTCCCATTAATAATAATTTGGTATCATTCATTGTTTCACACGAAGGCTCCTATTAAAATAAAAATTAGTTTCCCGTATTTGTAATACAAACATCAACATCTAGTTGAAGCTTAAAAAATTAACAGGTAAGAAGGGAACAAACGGGAAAGTTCTGGGTTCCGCAGAAGGTCAAGAAGATGGACAATGCACATTTGTCATACAATTTCACATTTATACTTCAAAGCCTGTATCTCCTATTTTATGAGTCCGAAACTTTTCAAATCATTAATGAAGTCCCACTGTGAAGGGTTCATAAGAAAGGGCTGATTGACCGTGTGCGAGAATCTGTCAGACTTGGTGGTAGGTGTTTCTCACACACAGTCCACACCCTCTCGGCCCTTCTCAAAACATTTTCTAGCTTCCAACTCCATGCCACTGAGAGTATCACTTAAAACTACTCTTTAAATCAGCCTAAAACATACTTAATGCTACAATCGTGATATCCCATAGTTCTCATGTTATCAATAAACTAGGGAGGTTTTGAAGCACTGAGGGTTAAAAAGTCTTTTAATCAACTATGGATTACTTGTATGTGGGAAACAGTGGCCAGTGTCAGAAACCGCCTCCAAAACTTTCTCTGGCCAATTACAGTATTTATTGTATAATAAGCACCAGCCCAAAACTGTAATAATCAAACTTTTAATTAGGGAGGGGGGGAGGAGAGGACTAGATTAAGAAAAATTACCTAAAATTCCATGACCCTATTTAGTTACAGGGCTTCTTTTTATTTCATCTCACGTTTTATACATAGTCAATGACTCAATAGATTTTTAAACTGTAAGAGAAAACAGAATAAACAACAACAAAATCCCAAGAGATTAGAGGACATGGAGAAAAAGTGGGAAAAGGAAGAAAGGTAGAGAGAGAAACTAGAGTAGGGAGATGAGAGAAGAGAAAGATCTGGGTATATACACGCATCTTTCCAGTCCTCAGGCATCCACTACATTCAAATGCACATTTCCCACTGCTTTTCTCTAAAATCTAATCAAATCCAATACATTTCCCACCACACTCACTCACCACTGCTCTTCCTAATTTGGGATTGAGTTTCTCAGTAGATGAAATTATGTAAATAGTTAAATAATTTCAATTATTAACAACTTCATTCATTTATACAACTAAGATGTACTTGGTGCCTATAATGTGTCAAACTCTGTGCTGGCCACCAAAGGCTCAGTTGTGAAAAAATCAAAAAAATATAAAGCAAGCCTCATATGTCATTTTTAATTTTCTGAAAGCCACATTTTAAAAAAGTAAAACAAAACATTGTTTTGAATTTCGCTGTTTTCAAAAGAAAAGGATGTAGAGGAAAAATATGAGAAATAAAAATATACACATGATATGGAAGACAGAGTCCTACCTGTTGGGCCAACCAACGTCCTTCAGAGTCCGAAGACCCCCATTCCTGGGCTCTCAGATGTCTAACATTCTTTGCTGGCGTGGTTCCCCTAGCACATTGATAGCCCCAGGTAAAGCCTACCTTATCAGAGTCAAACTCCACTGCCCTTCACGGACCCTAAACCTCTTCCCTCACCTACAACCAGACTTGTGCACAAGCCAGTCAGGCACCTTGTGCCTGACTTTACAAAACACCCCAACAACCGGCCCTCGGTGCTCACACAGGCACCCCTCTCCTGTGTGGCCTGCTGTTGTCTATGACAGCATACCTAATAAACTCCTTTCTATTCTTATACTTAATCTCTGGTAAATTCTTTTACCAACCCACGTGTCACTGGCTCACCAGCTGGCCGCCCCATTGTGTCACACAATACAACCTAAGAATAAGAAGTGTTGAGACAATAACACACGTGAAAAATACGAAGATGGAAATCGGGAATGGAAAATAAAGATACAACATAAAAATAACACATGCTTCTGAGGAAGGAAACACAATATTTAAAACAGACACAAGAACCAAAACTATAATTGCAGAAAAATATATTTCTTGAATAAATTTTTTAAAGCCAGAATATGCAGATAAAAGAGGTTCGTGATATTTCAGAAAGAATTGATTGAAATACAAGATCTATCGAGATCACAGAAGAAAGTTTTTTAAAACACAGGCAAAAAGAAAAATTCTTATAAGCCTTCAGACAGAGAAAATTACTTAAAAAGAAGCAATGAATTTATTTTGATTGGTTGTATATTGTCTTTTTTCTTCATTAATTTCCAGGAGCCAATGGAGCAATGTCTGTATGATTTTGAAGCAAAACATCTCTGATCCATAAATTTTATTCTCAGCTGTATTACTTTTCATGTGTGAAATGTGAAGATACTCTTATCTGAAAATACCTGCATATCTCCAAAAACGCCTTTGAAAATATTCTCTAGATGACTAAAAGTCACTTCAAAATAAAGAACTCGAGAACTACAGAAAACATGTATAGCATTCACTTTTCACTGTAAATACAACTATCATTCCCACTTCTCTCTCGCCAACAAAACCCTGATACTAATCAAAACAGACTCTGAGCCAGTCACTTGGGACAATTCACACAAGTCTAAGCCAATCATGGTAACACCATTCCCCTTTGCCAGAGAGGGACTCAAATCTAGATAATGAGATATAAGAAAAGTCATACTGGGGGGCTTCTGAGAAAATTCTCCTTATTGATAAAAACTGACAAGTAAGAGAACTGTTCTCTACTTCTAATGGCTTTTGGGGTCTAGCACGACACCTGGAACTGTAACAAGCACTTTGCAACAATGAGGGGATAAAGCCTGAAACAAAGACCAAGATGCTGGAGATGATAAAGCTGAAAGAACACAAGGATTCTTGACTATGTTGTTGTGTCAGTAAATGAAGCAACTCTGAATTTTAACTCTGGCCTTCTTTTTTACATGATGTAAATAAATTACTTACTGTTTAAGTCTTTTTAGTGCAGGGTATTCTCACAGCTGAAAGTAATCCCAACTGACAAAAGATTGGGCTTTATTTTTCCTCTTAGGAATCTTTATAAAGAAAATTAATTGAAGTCTACAGAAAAAATTTATTTACAAAGGTGTTTGTTACAGTATTACCACATAATTACTTACAACAGTGTAATAGGAAACATAAGAATACAATGGAATATCCAAACAATGAAATGTTATGCAGCCATTAAATTTGTGCTAATAAACAGTTTCAAAAAACACAGAATATTATAATGTTAAAGAAAATTAAAATGTACAAAATGTTACATTGTCTCTTTTTATTGGGGGTAGGTAATAAGGGTTTGGGGTTTTTTTTAACTTTTTTTTAAACTGGAGATACTGGGGATTGAACCCAGGACCTCGTGCATGCTAAGCACACACTCTACCACTGAGAAATACCCTCCCCACAGAAATGTTAAAATCCACTTAGAGATTGAAAGTATAGTAAAATATTGCCTTTGCAGATGATTAATGGGATTACAACCTTTTAATTTTTTCATGCTTTTCTGTATTTATCTATAGTTGACATGTATAATTATTTTTCCAGCTTTACTGATGTTCAATGGAAAAATTTAGATTAACATGTATAATTTTTATAAACATAAAAATAAATTTAAAGCATTTGTAAGATTATAATTGTGAAATGTATATGATAACATGAAAAATGTTCCAGTACTATTATCAAGTAAAATAATACAAAATTCTACTAATAATGCTTGCAAAAATGTATGCATGTATACTTCAAATCTATACATCAAAATGAATACACCTTCTGTGTTAAGATGGTGAGAATGTGTGTGTGTGACATCGTCTTTACAAAGAAAACTATTAAAATAAAAAAACCAACCCAAGTTTTTCCTTCTCTATGAAGCTTTTCCTTGTCTACCTCAATAGAGCGAACAACATCCTCTACCAGCACTGTGCTCTGTCCTCACTTCTATTACTACAGCTAGGTATACTAATTCCAACACAATTAAAATCATAAATAGTGAAATAACTATATTCTACTATCTTACTTGATTAAAAAGTAACTAATGCCATGCAAAGATGTGGATGAACCTTAAATGCACATTGCTAAGTGAAAAAAGCCAGTCCAAAAAACCTATATACCATAGGATTCTATTTATATGACATTTCCAAAAAAAAAGCAAAATTATAGAGATGGTAAGTAGATCAATGGTTGCCAAGGGTTTGGGGACAACAAGGAGAGCTGATAAGATGAAGAATAGAGGATATTTTTAGGGTGGTGATGCTACCATATGATACTGTAATTGTGAATACATGATACTACGCACTTGTCAAAACCCATAGAACTTTAGAACACAAAGAGTGAGCCTTAATTTTTGCAAGTTAAAAAAAAATCATTTAGAAGAACTGCAACTCTGAGAAAATAATGTAATCGGACTGCAAATGTATGAAACAACCTCACTGAAGCAGATAGGAGGAACAGGTGCTGACCTAAGCAACCAGCAATGGGTGGAGTCTGTAGGACTGAAGGCAGAAGCAACGGTACATAAGCGCTGTGCCCTAGTCGATAAACTTGTTGAAACCACTATACGTGTATACTGGCATTGGAAAGTTAAACAAACGGGTGGCAAACAGTAAAAGCCAGGTTTCTTGTAGTTAGAGTGGGAGGTGCCATATAAGCAAAGAGAGAAGGCTAGAGTGATCCATGTGCTAATGGATTAAAGTTAGAGACATCAGTATGGATTTCTGTTTAACTTAACACATATACAAATAAATATATATATATGGAAATATTTATAGATATGTGCATATACATGAGTTAACATACACACATATATTTGCTTGCTTTTTCAGCTGAGAGGACCTAGAAGCAAAGATATCTCAGTAGGAGCAAGCACACCTAGTACCCAGAACTTAGTTTCTAATATCATTTTCAATAAAAGGAACCAGGCATCCTTGGAGAAATGGCTGATTCTAGAACTCAGGCAGAAAATAAATACGATGAGCCTGGGGCATCTTGCAGGGTCAGAAAGTAAGAAACATTTTACATACACACACTGATGGTGTTATGTCAAAGGGACACAGGAGCTCCCAAAGGCCAAAGATGGGACAATCTGAGCAACAAATGAAGTACTACTGAATTAAACCTCATACAGATATAAATTAGTGAATAAATGTAAATGAGGGATAATAGACAAATCTCCCACGTAGAAAATTTCCAAAAAAGTTACGTAGAGTTCCACCCTCAAAGAGGAGAAGCATAATTCCCTAGTCCTTAAGTGTGAGGTACACATGGTAATTTTCTTGCAAATACGACAGCATGGAAAGGGGAGAGAAAAATTAACTCTATAGTTAACAAACACAACCTCAGCTAGGTTATCAGGGTTACCATCAATGTCAATGGTGACAAGTCACATTGACAGTAGGTAGTCTCGCTATGATGTGATGAGAAGGGTCATTCAACTCTGTGGTCTCCTTCCCCAGTATCCATAACAACAGTTCATTCTTGAGAAGAACATCAGACCAATCCCAATTGAGGAATATTCTACAAAACACTTCTCAAAGCTATTAAGGTCCTCAAAACCAAGAAGAATCTGAAAAACTGTCACAGACAAGGAGAGCCTAAGGAAACGTGGTGACTAAATGTAACGTGGTTTCCTGGATGGGGTCCTGGAACAGAAAAAGGACATCAGGTAAAAACTAAAGAAATCTAAATATAATATGGGCTTTAGTTAATAATGTATCAACATTAGTTCATTAATTTGGGCAAATGTACTGTAATAAAGTAAGATGTTAATAATAGAGGGAGTGTGGAGGGTGTGTGGGAAACCTCTGTACTATTTTCATAAATTTCCCTTAAATCTTTATCTATTCTAAATTTTAAAGTTTTTTTTTTTCAAAGTAATTGATAATTTCATCCAAACACTCGGTCCATGAGACAGATAATACAGTGTGAGGGGAAAGTCCTGAACTCAGAGTCGACACTAAGGTTTATCATCAAGAATATTGCTTGGCATAAAGAATATTCAGCTACACATCCTGATTGTGTCGCAAAGCAGCCATGTGGCTTTGGGACCTGGGTCAGTAACCTCAAGTGTAAAATGAGTTCAACAGATGATCTCTAAGGTCCCCCACTAAAATTCTAACATTTTTATCCAGAGCTGAATTCAAGGTCTGTCTGTACCACTACCTAGTCCCATGATTGAAAAGTCCTTTGACCTTCCTTAATCTCACTCTTATCAGCTTTCAAATAAGAAGACTAAAGTCAACATCTTTAAGGGCTCTTCCAGATCCAAAAGCCTGCAGCAACCAAGTATCACTGAAGTTCCTTTCAATTTCAAGTTCACTTTGGCAACCCAAGTAACCTCATAAAGCTACCACTTATTTCAGGCCATAATTCAGGCTGAAAGCTTCATGAGGACAAGGACCAGTTCTAGTTTTCTCACAGTGGTGTCCCTAGGGCCTAGGACAGTGCTTCTCCTGTAGTGGACACTGAATTAGCATTGTGCTATGAACAGTGAATTTTCAGAAATCATCCTTGGACTAAACAGGAGACAGACAACTACAGCCCTGCAAAGAAAGACACTCAGAAGGGACGAGATAAGATGGTATGTCCCCCAAACCAGAGAGCCCTTATCATAGTAACAGTATCGTCCCACTTAAAAATTCTATTCATTTTGAAAACCAGCTCTCTATAAGGCAGCATTATTAACAGGGTTATTAATTCCTCATCAGTTTTTCACAAAGGTGAAAAAAAAAATTGAGAGAAGACATTTGGGAGCAAAACGCAATCTGCAAAGCCCCAGCTCTAGTCATGAAGACTATCCCTTGTGTCTGCACACTTTACTAGAGGAACATAAAATCGTATTTTCCATGGGATAAACACAGTCTGTTAGGAAGAGACCAGAGTTATTGCTTAATTGTGTGTTTAAGGGCAAAATGGGTGATGGGGGGACTTCTACACGAAGTTTAGAGCAACAAGGAGAAAAGGAATGAAAGACAGTAGGAGAGAAAGAAAGGAAATATTTATGTTTTACTCCAAATATTTCATCAAGTCTCCTTTGACTTTGGCCCCTGGGAGTATTTTGAAAGTGCAAGGCTCGGATGGACTTCTTGCATCAGAATGGAGAGGGATGGCTGAGAAAAATAAAGATTCCTGAACTTCGCCCCTGACCTACTGAATCAGTCGTAGGGGAAAGGCCTGGCAATCTGAATTCTTAAGCTTCCCAGGTGATTTTTATGTAAAATATTACAGAACTGCTGCCAAAGTGAGTCGTGATAATCCATCAAGGGGGAAAAAATTGCTTGTTTACATCAGACATTTAACTATCTCGAACAATCAAGATGTAATTCTGCGTCCTGGAAGAGATAAATAGCCAAATATTTTCTGTGATTTTGCCAGCATAGAAAAATAATTTAAAATAATAATAAAGGTTAATTTGAGGTTAATTTAAGCTCACAGAGACAATGGAGGACATTTTACTTCAAGCTCACAACAGAACTAAACCATTTTGATAAAAGAAGAAGTAATTTTTACTCAGTCTAAAACATAAGCCTTCAAATATTGAGTTCTAGTTTCGGTACACTGAAATTAAAACCACAAATCTGATTTGAATTCATCCATTCTTTCATCGTAACCAAACAAATTTTTATTCCTTGAATGGTTTAATTCTAATGGTTTAATGGTTTAATTTTAGGGCACAGAGTCAGGTTGAGAAAAAAGTAGGATGTGGGTGACATGTCTGAGTGTGAGTTTTATTGAGCATGGCACTCAGGGAACACACCTAGAAAGGCAAAGTGCTTTGAGGGAAAGTTCTAGTTAGTCCTGAACTTTGTTTCACCTTATCCTTTTCATATGCTTTTGGCAGGTAATGATATTATCACAAATAGTACTTGGGACATTTAATTCACAAAATGAAGCCTTTATGAATTAGAGTATGTTTAATTCATGAAAGCTTATTCTCTGACAGCGTGATCACTGAGTCTATTTACAACAGGAGTCGTTGAAGGACTGAAGTTTATCTAAAGAGCAGCAATTTTGGAGACCTGTTTTTTCCTTCTGTTTTTATTTTGAAACCAACCCTCACATGATTTCTGTCAGCAAGTGAGGATGAATATACCTGTTTTAACCATGAAAGACTATAAATCATAAACTCTAAATTTCATAGCAATTCATTCAGCCATCTATCTGATAATTCACCAGAATGTGCATAGTCTCCTTCCCCATGTTTTGTCTCATTGTACACACTCTCCTTGTAATCAGGAAGGACTGAAATCCGTAATGGAGTTATTTAGTGAACAGCCTGGTTTAGTCTGGACCTTCGGCTACCCTGAAAGAAAAGCTTCTTGATTCTCACTTTCAATAGAAGGCTCCCGTTGGAAAGAAAGGATGAGATGGGAGCCATAAGTAGTTAATTTTCATCTAGTATTAAGCATTGATTCTATTAACTGCATAACTTTTTATCTTCGTTAGAAAAGTGCAGAGAATGTACAACTATTACCAACTTAGAATAGAGACTGAAATCTATCTTTTGGCTGAAGTGTAAGCTCCTTGAATTGTGGGGGCCATGTCTCATTTACGGTTGCATTCATTGAACAATACCTAACATAGCACTGTGCACACAGCAGAGCTCAATAAACGTTCACTGATTTGAGGTCATAATTCATTTAACAAATTCTTATCCTTTCTATTTTTTCTTGAAAATAATTCAAGAAGAGTCTAAAATTAAGTTCTTTATAAATAGGCCCCCTTAATTTTAAAAGACTCCTAGGGTCCTTAAATGAAATTTGTAAATGGTTATTTTTGTTTTATGTACTTTCTTAATGTGACAAAGAGTGATACAAAGTTAATTTTCAGAACATTCCTGAGTAAGCAAAATTTATTTTAAAATTAAAAATTTGAAATTTGATTCTAATTTGCTGAGTTTGAAATACAGATTTGTAACTCTGATTAAATTCAACATTTCTAAGTGATTAGGTAAATGAAATAGAAGCTGGAATTCCTAGAAAAAGGAATTACAACCAAGGAAAAGATTTTTTTCACTCAGTTTCTGAAGTTTAAAAGGCAATATTGGAATTATTCCAATTATAATACTTCAGGAAAGGATCCTGATTGATATCTCTTTTATTGGGTGGTAAATATCACAGAAAAGTACTTCAGACCGTGGAAAAACAATAGTAGGGGCAAACAGAGTATGTAAATACAAACTATAGGTATCAAGCCTTTGGAATAATTTTATTGCTCTTTGCAGAAATACTTTAATCTTTATTTAAAAAAAATCTGAACCTATGCTCAAGCAGACATCAGCCTGAAGCACTGAGAGATAATAAAGTTAATAAAAGTACAACAGCTTAATATTTCAGAGTTTGATAATATAATTTTAGAAGTTTAATTTTATTTTTCTAAAAATTGTTCTTCCATGTTAAAATCTGTATTTTTATTCATTATTATGTACGTGTACCGTTTCAAGTAAGGGATCGTACATGCATCTGTTGCACATGGGAGTGTAAGCACAACCATTTTTGTAGGACGATTTTGCTGGATCTTTCAAATTTTCAAATGCACATGCCCTTTGTTCCAACCACTCCATTTCTAGGCATCAATCTTTCATAACTAGCTTGCACATGTGCATAATGATAAGCGTGCAAAGAAATTATCCTTTTGTTTGAACACTAGCAATCTAGCAATAGCATGTATTCCCATCAATAGAGATCTTGTTAAACATATGATGGAGTTATGTGCTATGGACACAAGTGTTTATTGTTTTTATTATCTTATTCTCTACTTTTGTCTGGATATTTTATAATACAAACAATCTTAAGAAGAAAAAAATAATACATTATGATGTATTGAGTCTATGGAATTCCATGCCATCCTAAGAGAATGGTATAAATCTGTGTATTAACTTGAAAATTCAGTGATAGTCTGCTAACCAACTCACAAAACATGTAGAGTATGATTTATTCATACAAACAGAAAATTAAGCAAACCCTGTGTGAAGAGAGGAGAGGAGTGGGTATAGAAAAAGATCTGCAAGATACACACCAAATTATTAATGGTGACAGTCTCCAGTTTGGCATTGGAGCGGGGGAGGGGCAGTCTATCAGGATTTTGACTTTTTATTCTATAAATCTCTATAATATTTATTTTTTCTTTATAATGAGAATTCATTACTTTAATTTTTTTTAATAATTTAATAAATTTAAATAATTCAAGTAAAGAGGAAAAATAAGGGGCTCTGGTAATTTGTCAACCTGTATTTGTCCTAAAACTAATCAGTTTTAGAAATTCAGATGAAAATTTAGAATAAAATAATTGCAGTTAGATTTAAAGAAATAAAATACATATATTGCAATCAATAGGATATGTGGAAATAGTTTGAAGATGTGGATTAAAAATTCTGCATTATTTTTCTATTCTGATTACAGCATAGATGTAGTTATTGTTGATATAAATTGCATATATTGAATCTTTCAAATGTTGTTAATAAAACTAATAAATGAATCAATAGTTAATAAGCACTCAGTATGTATAACTCATTTTGCTTAAGTTTAAACTTGACTTCAATCAAACACAGTGGACACCGGAGAAGAAGCTCCACTGTAACTGAGAAGGTACGTAAGTGCAGTTTCAGCCATGAGGGATAACATTTGAAGTTGGCTGATTTTTCAAACATCTGACTGGTAGGTAATAATTGTAACCTGCATTTTACCTCTCAGGGACCTCCTTAATGGCAGGATCATGTCTTATTCATATACCTGCCTTCACCTAGCTCAGAGTCTGATACATAAAAGTGCTCAATACTTCATTAAATGGATTTTTTTCCTGCTATTTTTAGTTGAATTTTATATCTTACTCTCACATGAATTCTTTTAAAAGGACATACGATCTAAAATCTTATGCCATTATAAGTGAACACTGATCTTGACCTAAAAGTTTTAAATTCTGAATCCTGAAGTTACATCTTTGTAGCCAAGTTACAAGCTTGGTTAATCCAGGATAAAGGACCTGATCTCACACTAATGATGCTGCCATCCTGTGCTCTGGTCTCTGCCCCCACTCACCTTCTTCTTGTCCCTTGCACACACCAAGCTCATCACCATACTAGGACCATTTCACTTGCCTTCCCTGCTCCCAGACCTCCACATGGCTAGCTTCCTTGTATCATGCAGGCCTGTGACCAAAGTTCACTTCCTCAGAGAAATCATCAGTCAACCTAAAGCAGCTCTCATCACTTCCAGCCCGAGCCCATGCTTTGCAGTCCCACTTTCTGCATCGCCCTGACTCACCATCTTCAAAGCCTTCACCCTTTACCTGCAATTACCTTGTTCATTTATTTGTTTCTTTTTGTATTGACCGTCTCACATTCTCCCTGATTAGATGTGAATTCTGTAAAAGCAGGGACCTTTCCTGTCTAGTTCACCCTGGAATCCTCCACGCCTAGAATAGTGCTCTACTCGTCAAAGACATTCAAGATTTCAAAATTCTGAGTTCAAAACCTCAACACCGAGGATGCATACTGTAAATAAGAAACAACTGCATGTCTGCATTTAGCCCCTCCCTGATTCCTTGAATCATTTCTGTCGTAGTAGATGTTTGACTTTTCCAAAGGAAATACCTCAGTTCTTCTAGACTCACTGAATTAACAATCCAACCATAACGTACAATTTCTTCCCTTTCCTCATTTGTAAAACCGGTATACTAATCCGCACCTACTTCAGAAGAGAACTGCAAATCCATGGTGAGACGTGGATTCAGGGGGCTCAGTTTTCTCACTCACTGGCAAACTGCACAATTTAAACGTATACCCAAAAAGGTACCCACTGCTACTTCAAACTACATGTCCCTGGGGGTGGCTAGTAGAGTCAAAACTACGCCAGTACCAAGAAGTATAACACAAAATAAGAAGCGAACTTTCTTCCATACACGACCTCTGGTATGCACACCTGGTGTGATGAGAGGTGCAGTCTTGAGGAAGAGCTAGGAATCTCCCTCAACCAGGAAAACAGAATTAGTTCATGAAGGACGAGACTGGAAGGTACACCAGAATTACTTACATAATGCTACTTCCAGCTGTGGGAATCTCATTACCTATGTCACGGACTACGTTTCTACCAACAAATGAATCTGAACATTGAGCAAAGCCAGTATGCTTTGCCTTCTAAAATAACTGAATTTCCTGGATAATTCAAATGACAGAATAATCAGGTAAGATCTCATTTTATGTGCATTATGTAGGTAAACCTGTAACTTGGTAGCTTAAAAATTAAATCAGAAAAAAATTTTGATCTTGGCAATGTCAAATATGTCATCAAAACCAAGTGGCAAATAGGGAGTGGTACTTAGAGGAAAATGGCATGCCAAGTCAAAGAGGTGCTTTGGTATCATATGCCCTGGACAAGATGAATGTCAAAATAGTGTATCCTGGTAGGGTCTAACAGAAAAAAAAAATTAATATTCATGCTCTGAAGACTCCACAGCCAAAATGGAGTAGTCCATTTTAATTTTCAGAGGAATTTGGTGAACAAATGACTAGATATCCACCAAACCTTGGTACTAATGAAAAATACAGTGCATTCTGAGAAAATCAATATATAGTTTGCCTGAAGGTATCCCAAAGGAAACATTCAGTTATTGAGGTTTAAAATACGTTAGCCCCAGAATAATAAAATTCTTGAATTGCAGGCGTTTGCAAGAACAGCAAAGGGGTTAAAGACATTTTATATTTTATCAAAGCTCTAAAACTGCTGTGCAGAGTTTTTATGCATTTCATTTTTTCTTTTTCCTTGCTGCTTCTTCATGCAAAAGCCTTTGCCAGTTCCTTAGAGCACTGCTTTACTGTTTGGACCTTCTTAATTTGTTCTTCAAATAAGATATCCTCAGTCCCAATCCTACCTGGCCTCTACAGGTTCACACAGTCACTGAAGATTGGGTTGGGGGAACTGGGAGCATATCTTGAGGAACAGACCTGTGTCTTGTAGTTAGTTACCAAACCATCAAGTGTTTTGTTTGTTTTTGTTTGTTTTGTTTTTGGAAAATAAGTAATTTTTTAGCCAACCCACATTTGGCTTTCATTTTAATTGTGAATTTTATTTTGCTTAATGACATAAAGATAAATGGGAATTCTCAGTTTTAAAAAATGCAATGAAAATGTCAAGATATGAATATAAAAGCTAAGACCGTCTCTGCAGGGAAAGAAAACTGAAGTATAGGTTGGAAAATCAGCAACTCAGTTTGGACTAAAGCATGAGTCCATTCAGGTAATAATCTAATTTGACCCTAGCAGTCCACATTTATTAGTTACTTCTTCAGTATTTGTTTAATAATCATGAACTGATGTCCTCCTAGGGGAAACAACTACTCTGGAGACAAATCTGACAGGTGGTTTAGTAGACGCAACATTTCCCTTCTGTTCCCAAGTTTGAAACTATAAGTAATCAGAGGGTTGACTGAAGACTAGCATTTGTCAAAAAAATAATTTCACAGAATCAATACTATACTGTACAAATTCAGTTGAGAAGTTTCAATTAATAAAATAATTTTTCTTCTAATTAAAAAAAGTATTTGAGCATACTAACAAATACATTTTTGTCTTCCTCTGCAATTACTACTATACTTGCTCTGGTATTAGTCATGAAAAAGAACTTTTAAAAAAGACGTTTACAAGGTTAGCTTTGAAATCATCTTTTAGTAATCACTTAAGGTCTTAGGAGCTATAGGGGTGCAAACAGAAACAGGACTGTCATATTTAGAACTTATCACTAAGAAACAACTCATTATAATCTGTGTTGTCACTGTAGCTCTAAGGCACTTATTTCGATCTCTTATTTTTGAATTCTTTAGACTGTGCCAAAGCTAAGTGGTATTATGAAAATTCCTTACACTTTCCAAGCAAAATTTTAGTTCATTTTAAGTAAATTTTTTTAAAAATACAGCACATTTAGCCATGGACTGTGACCAAAAAGAATGCTGTAACTCTAAAGAGACTGATTTCAACTGTTCCAAATATTGTTTGCATTATACCAAGCTAGACTAATGAGGATTTCTGAATGTCAGTTCTTTGTGTTCGTCATTCAGCTTTGACTCACAGAGTTGAAAGTACATCTAATAATCTGTTCATCAAATTTCACTGAAAATGAAAATGCTGCTTACCTTGGTCTCATCATGAAGACACAGCTAAAGTAGCCTAGTCTATCCTCCAAGGTTCTATTAGAACAATATTCTCAGAAAAATTACAGAATTTTTTTTTAGACCACAAATTCTTAGTAGTGTCCTGCAGCTGGGTTGAAATATTGAATCTCAGCGAGTGCGCCAAACAAAAGTAGTAAGAAACTACTTGCTATCTCCTGGAAGGTTTGACCAGTGAATCCCCTATGACGACATGAAGAGTGAACTCCTAAGGTATACACCCCTGATGTGAATTTTATACTGCTCATTAGAAACTATGATAGTAAAAAATAGCCCAAGATTTCCAATCTTAAAACCATTACAGTTCATTTGAAAATCTTACTTGACTTTGAGTCCATCCACTATGACTTAATTTATTATTATTAGTGAATGAAACAAAATATGATGATTTTTTTTGGTATTTTCAAAAAGAACTTCACTAAATACTTAAGATTATAAAAAGTTAATTTATAAGAGACTACAATAACCATCAAAATCTTCAAGTTTTTATAGACTATTCAGTTCCTGAATGAATTCTTTATTGCATAAGAACTTGTTACAGGCATACCCTGGAGATAGTGTGGGTTCAGATCGTGGGGTGGGTATAGCTTAATGGTAGAGTGCATGCTTAGTATTCACAATCCCCAGTATCGCCATTAAAATAAATAAATAAACCTAATTACCTCCCTCACCAAAAAATTTTTAAATAAAACAAGTATCGCAATAAAGTCACACAAATTTTTTTTGTTTCCCAGTGCATATAAAAGTTATTTTACACTATACTATGTCTATCAAGTGCGTAACAGCATTATTTCTAAAAAGACAAAATTATTGTTAAAAAATTATTGTTTAAAAAATGCTAACCATCATCTGAGTTATAATGCTTTTGCTAGTGGAGGGGCTTGCCTTGATGTTGATGGCTGCTGACTGATCAGACTGGTGGTTGCTGAAGGCTGGGATGGCTGTGGCAACTTCTTAAAATAAGACAACAAAAGTTTGCCACATCAGTTGAAAATTCCTTTCACAAATGATTTCCCTGTAGCATGCAATGATGTTCGATAGCATTTCACCCACAACAGAACTTCTTTCAAAATTGGAGTCAATCCTTTCAAATTTTATTGTTGGTTTATCAACTAAGTTTATGTAATATTCTAAATCCTTCATGGTTATATCAACAATCTTCACAGCATCCTCACCAGGAGTCGATTCCAACTCAGAAAATCACTTTCTTTGCTTATCCATAAGAAGCAACCCCTCATCTTTTAAAGTTCCATCAAGAGATTACAGCAATTCAATCACACTTTCAGTCTCCACTCCTAATTCTAGTTCTCTTGCTATTTTCACCACAGCTACAGTTCCTCCTCCACTGATGCCTTGACACCCTTAAAGTCATCTGTGAGGGTTGGAATCAACTTCTTCCCAATTCCTGTCAATGTTGATATTTTGACCTCTTTCCATAAATCATGAATATTACTAATGGCATCTAGAATGGTGAATCCTTTCCAGAAGGTTTTCAATTTACTTTGTCCAGATCCATCAGAGGAATCACTATCTATGGCAGCTATAGTCTAATGAAATCTATTTCTTAGAAAATAAGACTTTCAAGCTGAAATGACTCCTTGATCCCTGGGCTGCAGAATGGATGTTGTGTTAGCAGGCATGAAAACAACACTCATTTGATAATTTCCATCAGAGTTCTTGGGCAACCAGTTACATTGTCAATAGGCAGTAATACTTTGGAGAAAAAAAAAAAAGCTTTTTGTCTGAGCAGTAGGTCTCAACAATGGACTTTAAATATTCAGTAAACCATATTGTCAAGTGATGTGCTGTCATCCAGGCTCTTGTTCCATTTATACAGCACAGACAGAGAAGATTTTTGGAATGATAAAAATGAGCATTAGCTTCAACTTAAAGTCACCAGCTGCAGGTAATGTGATGGAATGGGGCTCCCTAGCAAGACAGGCATTTTATTTTTTGAAACTTTGAAGCCAAACATTGACTTCTCTTCTCCAGCTATGAAAATCCTAGATGGCATCTTATTCCAATATAAGGCTGTTTCATCCACATTGAAAATTTGTTTTGTGTAGCCACCACCATTAAAGATCTCAGCTAGATGTTCTGAATAACTTGCTGCAGTTTCTACATCAGTACTTTCTGCCTCACCCCACACTTTTATGTTATAAAGATGGCTCCTCTCCTTCAACCTCATGAACCACCCTCTGCTAGCTTCAAACTTTTTTTTCTGCAGCTTCCTTACCTCTCTTAGCCTTGATAGAATCAGATAGCATTAGGGCCTTGCTCTGGATTAGGTTTTGGCTTTTGAATGTTGTGGTTGGTTTGATCTTCTATCCAGACCACTAAAACTTTCTCCATATCAGCAACAAGGCTGTTGTTCTGCTTTCTAATCATTCCTGTGTTCACTGGACTGGCACTTTTAGTTTCCTTCATGAACTTTTCCTTTGCATTCAAAACTTGGATAGCTGTTTGACACAAAAGGTCTAGCTTTTGGCCCATCTCTGCTTTTGACATGCCTTCCTCGTTAAGCTTAATCATTTCTAGCTTTTGATCTAAAGTGAGCATCTTCTAACCCTTTCACTTGAACACCTAGGGGCCATTGTAGGGTTATTAATTGGCCTTATTTTAATATTATGTCTCAGGAAATAGAGAGACCTGAGGAGAAATGAGAGAGTCAGAGGAACTGCCCATTGATGGGGCAGTCAGAATCCACACAAATGTATGGATTAAGTTCAAGGTCTTACATGAGCACCCTTCGTGGTGTCCCAAAACTATTACATTAGTAATGTCAGAGATCACTGACCACAGATCACCATAACAAATATAATAATAATAAAAAAGTTTGAAATATGACAAGAATTACCAGAATGTGACAGAGACATGAAGTAAGCAAATGCTATTGGAAAATGGAACCTATAGACTTGATTGACACTGAATTGCCACAAACCTTCAATTTGTAAAAAATTCTGTCTGTGAAGCACAACAAAGTGAAATGCAATAAAAAGAGGCATGCCTGTTTCATTTTTTTAGTCATTTGGACTACATTAATCCATTTTCTCCCAGAAAAACCTATGATAAATTAAAGTTTATCAATATGGCAATATCACCACTGAAAATTATAAAAATAAAGCCAAAAACAAACTTTAAGACAGAAATTGGAATTTTTAAAAGTCTACTACTGACATATTTAAAAACATAGTATGAAATCTACATTTTTAATAGAATATATAAAAGTTAATAATAAAGATGTAACTTTTCATGAGTATTTAATATATTTCATAGTATTAGATGGAACACTATTTAGGTATAAATTTGTTGCTTCCCACCAAATTAAAGAATGGTACATATTTAATAGGTAGTTCTGTGTAGTGAAGAAAAAGCAGGCTCTGAGAGCAAACACATCAGTGCTGGATGTGACACTTCAGTTGTATGATAATGGGGAAACTGCTTTATCCTTAATGAGGTTACTGTGAGGACTGAACAAGATAATACGTGTAAAACACTTGGTTTAGAGTTGGCTTTCAGTAATCAATAGTGTCCCTCCTTTTAGTAATTCTCTTTCTTTATGCTATAGAGATATTTGTTCTATATTTTAGGTATTCACAGCTGACCCACATAGTTGGTGATTTTGGCAGCTACTTGTATTTTTTAGAACACAGTCCTGCAATCCTCAGTGAATGTCACAATCCATGCATGTACCTGGCCATATCTGTCAAGACAAGCATCCTTTTCAGAGCATATGTGTTTGCTCATTAGACAAATCAAAAGATACAACAAGATGGATGGATCTAGAGGGTATTCGGCTAAGTGAAATAAGTCAGAGAGAGAAAGACAAATACCATACATGTGGAACCTAAAAACACAAAGCAAAAGAACAAATATAACAAAACAGAAACAGAATCACAGATAGGGAACGGCAGTTACCAGAGGGGAAGGGAGTGTGGGGGTGGGCAAAACAGGTGAAAAGAATTAAGAGGTACAAAGTACCAGTTATAAAATAAACAAATCACAGGGATGTAACGTACAGCACTGGGAACACAGTCAATAACACTGTACTAACTGTGTATGGTATATAATGTATAAAAATATCAAATCACTATGCTGTACAGCTGAAAATAATATAATATTGTATGTCAACTATACTTTAATTTTTTCTAATAAATTTAGCTTTGACACAATAATATTATCTAATACATAACATATTAAAATTTTTTCCTATTATCCTCAAAGAAAAAGATATGAAGACTAACTTGACAGTTCCTTTTTTGACTAGTGCTTTGATTTCCGTCATTTTTACTTTTTCTAAACTGCTAATTCATTATTTTAAAAAATCCTATAAACAAAATTCAATGAGAAAAAATAAAATATTGAGATTTTAATAATTTCTAAAAATTATCTTCATATAATTTAATATTTTCAAGTTGTTATGAAAGCATACATAAGTAAAGTGTATTGAACAATTCCATTGTCTAAATTAAAATCACTTTTGAATTCAATATTTGACTTAAAACCAAAATATAAGTAATATTATTATAGAAAAGTAGGTAAAGTTTCGAGTAAAACAATCTAAAAGAAAGTAGCACTCAGATCCAAAAACACAGTGAACCCTAGGTCAGTCTTATTTATTTACTACGAAAGTCTCTGGCTGGAACACTGAATTCAGAATAACTTTGTGGATGAAGTTCTCAGTGTCTGCTTATTTAAAAAAAAAATAATGATAGATTTCTTCTGATCTTTCAGAGCCCCAATCACTTTTGCTCCAGCAATATTTTTCTAGTCTTTAAAATACTCTGTGGAATATAGAATAAGGTTAAAGGCAGCATTCAGTCTTTGAGGCCTTCCTTGGGCAGAAGAAATATAAAAATGTTAGTTTTATCTCTTAAGGCCTGAAGAAAGCCTAACAGCCAAAACATCACCTTTAACATGGTTTCTATTTCTGAGTAGTTTATCAACCAACCCCCTCCTTTATTCTTTGGTCTAAAAACTGGTATTCGATTTTCTCTCAGTACTTTAAATGTATTCTGGCTCTTCTGGGCCTCATTAGAAAGTCTTTCAATATTACGAATGTTTTTTCCTCCTCATTGTACAACAGCAAACGAATGCTTGGTCAAGTTGCAGAAGAAACAGCACAATTGGCCATTTTATGTATGTGTGAAATTTAAGAATCACATTTGTGGTATGTGTATTTTCAAACCATTAACTTAAAAAGAGTAGTGTTTCTCATTAAATAACAGACTTGGTCCTAACTTTCTAGATACTCATTAATTCACAACATGCCCTAAGCCTGGGGTTGTGGGAAAGGAGACACACGGGCTGCAGCTGGTTCAAAAGCACAAACTATGCTTTATGATCTCCACGTTTTGCTTCCTACCAGGATCCAAAATCTGGTTCAAGGGTCAAGATTCTAATGACGAGGAACTTCCCACCCTTGATTCCAAAATTGTTATGCCTTCACTTTTATCGCTATTCTGTTTGTATTATGGCCTAAAAATAGTTGAAAAGAAAAATGATAAAATGAGTGGTTACATCACCATGAAGGTACAAAACATTTCATTTTCAACATGCCTTACTTCACTGATTCCGTTGTTTTGATTTTGGATTTGGGCATCAATTTGTTTATTTTTTAGTTGGCTGGTTGGTTGTTGGATTGGTGGGCTGATTTTATCCAACCCAAATTATCCATCCAGTCAGCCCAAATACCCAAGAAATGTGTAAGAAAAACAAATTGATAGTCATTTATCTTTTTAATACTTGCCTTAAGTATTGTATTAACATTTATTATAATACGCAGCCCATTGAAACCCTTGGATGTGCTCAGATCCAATGGTTAACATGTAGGAGCACTGACTTGGAAACCACTCACTTTCTCCTAAAATATTTTATCACCATGTATTAGGTAACCAGAACTTTTAAATTATTTACAACAAAGGAACATTACTACCTACATGTTTGTCTGAAAGGTATCATTTTGACACTCTTTATGCATTAGGCTGTGACAACATAGACAAAACTATTAATTGAAATACTTTAGAAATCCAGACCACAATTCAAGAGATAGCCAGGTTGTGTCAGTCAGAATCCAGCCAGGAATCAGAAATCGTACTAGTTATATGAAAAAAGAAAAATTAATATGAAGAACTGTTAACTATCAACAAATGGCCCTAGAACTACTGGATATCCACATACAAAGAAAGATAACCTTCAATTCATGCCTCGTACCACGTACAAATATTAAAGCAAAGTGGATCACAGACCTAAATGTTAAACTTAAAACTACCACAATTCTAGAAGAAAACATAGGAGAAAATATTTGTGACATTGGGTTAGGCAAAGATTTCTTAGCTACAAAAACATGATCCATAAAAGGAAAAAACTGATAAACTGGACTTCCCCAAAATAAAAGACCTCTACTATTCAATACTGTTAAATGAATGACAATAAATGCCACAAACTAGAAGAAAATATTTGCAAATTATATATCTGATAAAGGACTTGTATTCAGAATAAACAAGTCAAAAATCAAAACTTACTAATAATTTTTAAAAACTATGCAGAAGATTTGAATAGTCACCTTAAAAAGCTAGGCAGAAGATTTGAATAATTACCTTTACCAAAGAAAATATATGAATGGCAAACAAGAACACAGAAAGGAAATTGTGATGATTTCACAAATAATTAGGGAAACATAAATGGAAACCACAATGACACTACTATAATGTCTAAAATTAAAAAGAATAGCTATACGAAGTGTTGCTGAGGATGTGGATCTAGAACTCTCACACAGTCATTGTGGGAATAAATAATACTGTAACTTTTTAAAAAAGGCTTGGCAATTTCTTAAAAAGTTAAACACACAACTACATTTAACTCAGTCATTCCACTCTTAGGTATTTACTCAAGAGAAATCAAAGTATATGTCCACACAAAGAGTTGATACAAAGGTTCACAATGGTTTTATTTTAATTGTCAAAAACTGGAAATAATGCAAATATCCATCAATAAGAATGGAGAAACAAATAATGATACATCCATATACTGCAATACTCAGGAATAAAAAGGACTGAAGTATTGACGCGATCAACAACAGGGATGAATTGCAAGATGATTATGCTGAGTGAAAGAAGCCAGGCCAAAAAACAAAAAAAGGAATCTATTCTATGTGATCAAATTTATATAAAATTCAGAGGATACCTGAGTATGTGCAGGTTGAGGGAGACAAAGAGGGCCAGGAGGGAGAAACTGTAAACAGAAAGGAGGGAACAGTTTTGGGTATTAGATGGGTTCATTGTCTTGACTGTGACAGCACTGACATCACCCAACAGGGCAAGGAGCCCGTGTCTGAAATTCTCCACGCACTTTCTTAGTACCTCCATGTCCAACAGTAAAAGTTAATGAAAAACATAAATCAACTGAAAAAGAGCAGGATTCAGGCCCATCACAAATTGAAAGTTTAGGTGGGTCACTCTGCCAGATAAAGGACTGAACAGCTCAAGTCCTGCTTGAGAGAAGACAAAGGAAACAGAATATGGGTAATGAAAGGACTTTTAAAATATCAAACTATAGTCTCATGACCAGTTATAGAAATTAAGACGGTATCAGCTCTATGCATTTTCCCCTTTGCTTGTTCTATGCAAGCGTGAGTACACACACAAACTCGCACACACACACATCTCCAACAAGTAATTGGTAATTTGAGATTAATCACTTTAGCCTCTTGGTTCAGTGGAATGAGAAGCCCAAAATATCCAGGTGACATTCTAATTTAATGGAACCATGCAGGTCCCCAGGTGGAAAAATTCCTACCTTGGGAAGCAGCGATGACAAGTGTTTGTTAAAGAAGAGATTAGGATGCAGAAGTGCAAAGAAGAAAGACTATGTGAAGACACAGGGGAAATATGGCTCTTTACAAGCTAAGGAAGAAATCAACCTCACTGACTCTTAATCTCAGACTCTAGCCTCTAGAACTGTAAGGAAATAAATTTCTGTTGTTTAAGTCACACAATCTGCAGTACTTTGTCATGACAGCCCTAGCAAACTAATACAATGTACTTCTACCCATATCTCAAATCAGTCAAATGGACAACTTGAAATCCTGCTCACTGAGAGGAACGCCACTCATTAAATGTCCCTGTAGGTCCAAACATCCTAATGACCACTCTTTCCTTGCTATCCATTATAATGAATGTGTCCAGTTTATTAGTACTTTTTCCTCTTTGTTGCAGTCACTGTTTATGTAATTTTTCTTAGTGATTCTTCCATATACTTTAAAAAAGGTGGGTAAAAATTCAATTAAAATGAGTATTGTGTGAGTTATAATCCTTTAAGTCTTTAATATATTTAGAAGGGGTTTTTAGAGATTCCTGATAGAGTATTATTATTTAGCAGTTAAAATGGCAATGTATTTCACAGTTAAATATTGTCACACATTAAAGAGGGTTAAATAAAATTAAAAAAAATTATGATATTCTTGAAACATTTATACCTCTGTATAACACTGTTACAAAGAAGAAATACAATTCATTCTTTTTCTTATGAAGAAGGGCTTCTCTCAGAAGAGGTATGTTTTTAAAAACTGAAAGCAACTATTGTTTACAGATAACTCATTTTAAAATGGGAATCACACTAGGATACTCCAAAAGTCAAAAAATAAACTTTTAACATATTATAATATTAGATATAAAAGGTTTGTAATATGACTTATAAGAAAAAAATCGAGTTACATTTCAATTATAATAGTAAAAATTAAAGAATTAGCAAATCTCTGTAAAACTTTAAAACTTAGATGTGAATGTTTCTACTTGTAGTATGAGCCAGTAAAATCCCTGTTGTGAGGGTCTAATTGAACCTTATCATAACTACTCCCCAGAGAACCAGGCTGACCATAAGATACTGTGCTAGATTTGCCTTGGTTCATGATTACTATCATGGGAGTAACAAATGAGGCTAGCCACACAAACAGAATTTCATTTCATGAAGTGATTTCAAAGATGAAAGGATCAACCCTTTCCCCAGCTTTCTCCTACTGATTATCTGAAATTCCACCATTTAAAACCTATCTAATTGAGTCTTGTGAGAATTAAGTGAATTAACATTTATAAAACACACAGAACAGTGTGAGAATGTTTGCTGAACAATTTTCATTCCTTTGACCTATACTATGTTTTAAGAAAAAAAAAAGTTAAACCATTTAAGTCATTTTCACCTCAGGAATTAGTTTCTTCCAGTACTGTCCCTAGATCAAAAATTACCAAGGTAAAATATGAGAAGACACTAAAGAACTGGGTATCTGCAAGGAGGAATAGGGGTGTGAGAAGAGAAAACAACTATGAAGGTAAAAGGCTCAGAACGAAGGCAATCCGTTACTAAAATACAAGTTACAAACAACCCTTACGTCACAATTTTGCCCAGGGTCAGCTTGCCTTCCATGCAGTTAGGCAATGTCAAATTACAGCAACATAGACTGCTCACTGCTTCTGCAGAGCAAGGAGAACCACTAATTTAAGTGTGTTTAAATCCATAGGCTTAAAGCAGAAAAAAAAATAGTATATATTTGATTGATGCAATGCTTGAGTGCCAAATGTGGGTTATGTTAATTTCAACTTTCTTTTGATCATCAAAGACACTTCTCCTCACATACTCAGACATAAGGCAGAGCAAATTGTCACTTAACATTAGGGTTAGTATGTTTGTACAGTCACAATATCACATATGATAAACAAAAATCCAATGCACATGAAACTTCTTTCCAAATTAAAGATAAGATTTCACACATACACAGGCAACAAAAGCAAAAATAAGTAAATGGGACTACATGAAATTAAAAAGCTTCTGTGAAGGAAAGGTAACAATCCACAAAATGAAAGGCAACCTACAGAATGGGAGAAAATATTTGCAAACCATCCATCTGATAAGGGGTTAAAATCCAAACTATATAAGGGACTCATAACACTCAATAGCAACAAACTAATAAAATAATAAATTTAAAAACTGGCAAAGGATTTGAACAGACTTTTTTCCAAAGACATACAAGTAGCCAGCAGGTATAGTCGGTCGTCTGTATCCACAGGCTCCACAGTCAAATTCTAACTTAATCCAAAGTTGACTGAATCTAAGGATAGGGAGCCCACAGATACAAAGGACTGACTGTACCTTCCATTTTACATACGGAGTTTGAGCATCCTTAGATTTTGGTATCCATAGTGGGGTCCTGTAACCAATTCCCCAAGGATGCCAAAAAACTGTACATGAAAAGGTGCTCAACGCTACTAATCATCAGGGAAATGCAAGTCAAAACCACAAAGATATATCACCTCATACTTGTTAGGATGGCAATAAAAAAAGGTGGGGGGTAACAAGTATTGGTAAAGATGTGGAGAAAAGAGAACCCTCGTGCACTGTTGATGGGAAAGTAAACTGGTACAGCCACTATGGAAAACAGTATGGAGGTTCCTAGAAAAACTAAAAATAGAACTACATATGATCCAGTAATCCCACTTCTGGGTATAGATCCACAGGAGATGAAAACACTAACTCAAAAAGATGTATGCACCCCCATGTTTACTGCAGTGTTGTTCACAACAGCCATGACATGAAAACAGCCTAAGTCTCCATCAACGGATGAATAGATAAAGAAAATCCAGTATATATATTTAATGGGCTATTATTCAGCATAAAAAGGAAGAAAATCTTGCCAATTATAACAACATGGATGAAACCTGAGGATGTTATGCTAAGTGAAATAAGGCAGGCACAGAAAGACAAATACTGTATGATCTCACTTATATATATGGAATCTAAAAAAGTCAAATTCATAGAACCAGAGAATATAGGTTGCCACGGGCTAGGGAGTGAGAGAAATCGGAGGATGTCGGTCAAAGGATACAAACTTTCAGCTATAAAATGAATAAGTTCTGAATATACTATATGTTGATTATAGTTAATAATGCTTTACTGTATACTTGAAGTTTTCTAAGAGAATATATCTTAAGTGTTCTCACCACACACACAAAGAAATGGTAACTATGTGAAGTTATAGATACAGTAATTAACTTGATGGTGGTAATTATTTCACAGCATATATGTATATTACATCACCACATTGTACACCTTAAATATATCTAATTTTTATTTATCAATAATATTTCAATAAAGCTGGAAAAACATCACACATAAAAATGGGTATTTTTGGTTAAGAAATTCAAGTACTGAAATAATCATGAATGTGGATTTAATTTCTAAATATTTAAAATTTGAAGCAGTAGGTGTTTATAAATTATATCTCTATGGTACCTTAGCAACTGAATGCAAAAAAAATATTCAATTCATTTTGTAGATGCTATGTTTTTCTCCATCATAGGGTCTGTCCCCCCCCACCGCCTTAAATGACCAGATATTTTTTGATAATTTATAAATTCGAAGTGCTGAGGTTTTACTGACTTGAGGCTTTTCTTAAACTATTGAGATAGTTTCAAATATTGACAGATATTCAAATCATAATATCCTCTAATGAGTTTTTGTTTGTTTAAATATAAGTATTTCCTAACCTGATTCTATGATATCTATACAGTCCTCCTTTTGTCCCTTCTTTTTTTCGTTTTTTCTCCCAGCTTTATTGAGATATAATTCACATACAGCACTGTACAAATTTAAGGTATACAGCATAATTATTTGACCCACATATATCATGAAGTGACCATCACAAGTCCAGTGAACATATACCATCTTATATAGTTACAAAATTAAAGAAATAAAAAAATTTTTTACTGTGATGAGAATTCCCAGGACCCACTCTCCCAACAGCCTGCACATATAACATACATCAGGTATCTACTTATAACTGGAAGTTTGTACCTTTTTAAAAATACATATTTTAACACCTTTACTGTGCTATGGTTCCTGTACAGTAAACTACCTATATTTCAGATGTACAATTTGAGGGATTTTGATAGATGTGTACATCCCTTCTTTTCTTTACTTGCTTTAAGTAATTTCCTCAAGCCTCAGTTCCTGGCTCAGTTCCTAGCTCTGAAAATGAAGCTAACATAAACCATAAAGTTTTCAGGAGGATTCAGTGAGGGCAGGTATGTAAAGCACCTCACACAGTGTCTAATACAATAATAAGGATTTTTTTCTCCTTGCCGAACTTTTTCTTGTGAGTTCTAGAACAGTCAGAGCAAGTGTAATGAATGAGAAAGCAATGTTTGCTCACAGTCTTGGTTTGTTCCCCAGTTTAGGTACTAGTTAACAATATACTTGATGTCCAGAGTTCTCTTTATAATATGCTGTTGAGAAAAATCAAAGACATCTATTTACTGACTTACCTAACTGCATAAAAATGCCCCATCTTCATTCTACCAGGGGGTGCTTCGGGGTAGCACTGCTGTAAAACTTCCCCTTGGCAGCCACTGTTGCTCCAAGACCCATGATCTGAACTGAGAGGCTAGCTTTGGAACTAGACAAGAACGTGACAGCTTCACAGAACGTCTGCTTTAACTTCAACTCTGAGAGAAGGATAAACAGTAAGAATTGAGGGGATTCGGGCAGAACAGACACATGAATTACTAATCTGTCTGCTAACAGAGTCGGACTGGACATTCGGCCACTGCTGTTGCTATTCTTTCCATGGTTACAGGACAGAGGTTAGGAAATGACAAGCCTCCTTCCTCAGTGAGAACACTATGTCCTGAAACTTTTTAACTGATTTGTAAGTGTCCAGAAGTTGAAGAGAAGGTTACTGCTTCAGGCCAAAGTTTAGAGATTAGCTAACTCACTGTGAGAGGAGAACCCCTAATTATCTCGGCATTTTGAAAGTTGGTCAAGTATTTGGGGTTGTGAGGAAAACAGTTTACAAACTAAATCTGATTGGGAACTCCCTGTGTTCACAACAATGTTCGTGAAATCCCTGAAGGCATAAATAAATACCTTTTGGAGGAACACTGCTCGTAACTTTCCTGTAAGTGTCTGAAATATGAATTTCAAAAAGAATAAACAATATAAATTCACTGAAGCCTAGCCTTCTCCAAAGATAATCTCAACAGTTCTGAGATACTTGGTGATTTATGTTTAAATCCAATCTTGATATTGTATTTTAGAGAAAGTTGTAAAACAGCAGAAAAATGTTCCCAAGTCCAATATAATTATAATTTGAGGAACTTTCACATAAGCAAAGTAACTTCAATTTAAATTTTAAAACGGTTTCCAAACCTCAGCAAACTGCTAGTTACTTCTGAGGAGTGAAACTCAAAGTACTGGGAAACTACTTTTTACCGTATAGCTCCGAGCAAATTTGAATTTTTTCAAAACACGTGCATGTATGCCTATTTTTAAAAATTGATTAATTAAAATTGTTAAACAATAGATCAAGTCTGAACGTGAATTCCCAAAACTACATTAAGCACACATGATTAGAGAACTCCAGTATTTCTCAAATCTATGTTTTGGCAATTAAGTAATGTCCTGAAAAGAAAAATTGATAACTTCAGTAAGTTAAAAAAACTGTGTAATACATTGAAATAGTACAGTTACGTGAGGTTGGGCAAGAATTGGATTTGGCTCACTACTGTTCTCCCAGTATTTGGCCCAGTACTTTGCATATAGTAGATGCTCAATAAATATTTGTTAAATGTACCAAAGAAGAAACTCAGAGTAACTAGCCATAATTTCCATCATCGTGTCTATCTCTAATGACCAAGTTTCAAGAATATAATCTGGCCTTATCCCACCTATCCACAAATATTAATAATTATTACTAAGTATGAAGTTCGTCTTCCTTTTCATTCTCAAAAACATGCTGTTCATTCATGCATCCAGGTCATCGTCAATCATTTTGTTTTTCTAGTCCAGAATGCTCTCCCCTCTATCTGTCTTAATTCTACAGCTCTTTCAAAGCTCAAATTCAAAGCTGCAAATAATACTTTCTCTACTAATCCTTCCTTAGCTGTTCATCCTGATTGATCTTTACTGTACATTCCTATTATTAATAGGTATTCCACAATTCAATATTATCTTACATTATTCACTATTTTTTAAATATTTATTAATCTAGTCTCCTCAACCAGATTTACATTTCTTAAAGTTAGCATTATTTCTTTTTTTATCTTCATATTCTTTTTCACCATAAGTTACTACAAGATATTGAATATAGTTCCCTGTGCTATACATTATGACCTTGTTGTTTATCTATTTTATATATAGTAGTCAGTATCTGCAAATCTCAAACTCCCAATTTATCATTTCCCCCACCTGGTAACCTTAAGTTTGTTTTCTATGTCTGTGAGTCTGTTTCTGTTTTGTAAATAAGTTCATTTGCTTTTTTTTCAGATTCCACATATAAGTGATATCATATGCTATTTTTCTTTCTCTTTCTGACTTACTTCACTTAGAATGACAATCTCCAGGTCCATCCATGTTGCTGCAAATGGCATTATTTTATTAATTTCTATGGCTGAGTAATATTCCTGTATAAATATACCACAACTTCTTTATCCTGTCATCTGTTGATGGACATTTAGGTTGTTTCCATGTCTTGGCTATTGTAAATAGTGCTGCTATGAACATCGGGGTGCATGTATCTTTTTGAATTAATGTTCCCTCTGGATATATGCCCAGGAGTGGGACTGCATTATTTCTTATACTTTAATATCATTTCTTATACTTTTTCTAGGCCCTCTTCCAAAGCTTTCCATTTGAACATCTCCCATGTCAACACACCCCAAAATATAAATAGCTCCTAGTACTGTATACCCTTATAAGGTACTCAATAAATATGATCTGGTTAATAGACTTTTCTACTAACCCAGAAATTCTTAATTATTTCCTCATATTTAGCTCTATCTTTAATGTAGTAGATAGTATGACCACTTGAATAGTGGAGACTTCTTTTCTCATTAAAAGCCAAAAGCAAAGAAATGTAACACAGATAAAATATATAATCTGAATTCTTTGCTTTGCTTCAAGATAATGTCTGTTGACAGTATCTGTTCGGATCTGATTTTACCAGATTCCAGAGTCAGTCATGATGTTCAAGGCAGATGACTTGAGAAGCTTATTATATTTCCCAGGGTACCATTTGGTGCCTTTTTGCACCAACACAGAGTTCACTATAGCTTCCAAAATGTGTTCACAGACTAAACTAGTACCTTAATAATCTCAAAGAGTTAGTGGGGTTAATTAAATGCGGTTAACCCAACTCCCAAATCAAGAACATTCTTTCTCAGTGGTACATAAATAGGAAAGAGCTGCACTTTTCTGATGACTCACTTTTCTAACTACCTGGTCTTGTGAATATATTGGCTTGTTGCTTATGAACTCAAAAATCTACGGTTGGTTATTTTCTAAGAACTTTAGAGCCTTACCAGTAGGAACATAGTAAGAGCCCAATAAATATCTAATTGATTTGAGTTTCTCATCTGACATTTGTTATTTTGAACCCATGTTGTGTGAAATGTAAAAAGACAAAATTTCAGTGTTCATACCAAATCATAAATTCCAGTGTCAGCTCGAAAATATAATCAACGATTTAAATTCTCCATGTAACTCTTGAATTGCATGTTAGATACTTAGAGAGGTTAATTTTTAAGTCACAGGAGCATAGTTTAGTAACATAAACCTGTCTTTATTCATAATTACTTAGTATTCTAAGGAAACTAATGGAGCTTTCAAAAACGGTCCTAACTTAGTCAAGAAGGTTAGGCCCCAGAGAGACTCTGACTCAAATTTATTTCTTCTATCATTAGGTTAAATTGCAAGCATTTCAGACCATTTACAAGCAACATGCTTCTGTGAATTAGATATTTTAATCAAAGTTCGTCTGGGTTACATTTTTATTTCTAAAAATATTTATATTACTCACAAAATATTTTTGTTTGGAATATGTTGGTAATAATTCTGTGTTCTAAGATTCAGTTCCCACGTGTCCGGTTAACTTCTATAAACCAGTGACTATTCCCTATATCAAGGATATGATCTCAAATATATATACAATTCTCTTACAAATAGCCTTTAAAATCTAGCTTAGAAGTTGCTTGTGGTCATCACTCATCCCCATACCAAAGGTCTTACTCTATCTAGGAAGGAAATCTCAACATAGCTGAGCAGCTTCAAAAGGCTCCAGGGTTGGGGGAACCAATCTATCTATCTGAATCAATCTTTTAGATCCACAAGGCAACAGCTATCTCAGAAAGATCAGTCTCATTTAAATTTACTCATTCTTTTATCAACAAATAATCATTGAGCATCTACTATGTGTCCAACACTGTTTTAGGTACAGGATATTAAGAAGTATAAAACAGGTATGTTCCCTACTCTACAAACCTTATATTCTGAGTTTCTAAGCAGGGGGAAGAAGGGGTGAGCATATTAAACAAAGAATAATATTGGTTACAAGAAGGATCAAATAAGAAAATAAGCAAAAAAATTCTCAAATTAAAAAACATGTCACACAAAAGGCATATCAGGAGCACACTTTTCTTACACAGTGGACTATATATATATATACGGCATTAGTTAACTAGATATATAGATAGATAAGCCACACAGATATAGATTTAGGTCTACCTAACCTTTCTGAGACCTAACATCCCATGGTACTCACTGGCCCAAGGTGAACAAAGGAAATAGTATCACATTTTCAAAATAATAGATTACTTATAAAAGTAAAATTTTATATGCTTAGTAAGTAGACAGCTTTATTACACATGCTTTATAGGCCAATTACTAAATATAATTAACAAACAGAATCAGTAAAATGTTCTAAATGAACTTTTAAAATATTAATCAACTTCACTTGATAATATATATACACTAATCACTCATCTGCCCTGAATTTTAACTATGAAAATTTTATTCCAACTAAATTCCCTGTATAAAAGTATATTAAGCAAAATAGTCCAATGAGTATAATTACTTATAATAAACAACAAATTTTACATGTGGCCTGTTACTATTTTCAATATGGTTTATACTCCTAAAATGTATTTAGAATAACCTGTTCTTTGAGCCAATTCTCTACTCACACAAATATGGTAGATAATATAAACTTCTAAAAGATAATTTATTACTGTCATATTAAATATCAATTCCCATTCCAAAAAACAATGTTATATTTCAAAATGCACTGGTAAAGCTCACTTCTATTGTTAATGCATCCATACATATCTGTATACATGACTTCATAAATACGCCACTGTATTCGAAAAATACACCCTCTTAAACACATTTAAATTGGCAGAAACGCTTTTTAAGAAGCATACAATTAATCTGTGATTATGACAGGTATGTGTAGACTAAAGAATTAATGAAAAGCAAAGCATCTTAAACTAACAGGTTTTTAATGTTATAAATTTGATTTTTCAAGAAATACATGTCATTTATTTCAAAATGGAATGATAGCAATACTTTCTAGAGTCTATCAATTGTATTTAAAATAAGATACTCATAAATTTCAAATACTGCTTTTACTAGTCATCACTTGTCATTAAATGTAACTGTATATTTGAGAGCTTTCTAATAATAGCCTTTAATTAAACCAAGGACTGTTAGAGGGTTTCCGTTGCCCTTTGAAGTTCTTAATTATTACTTGTATCCAGTCTTTTATGGTACACTTAAGGTTAAATTAAATAATTAAAATATACCTTGAAAAGAAATATGAAGACTTTTGCCTGTTTTAATTAAATCTCTGAATTTCAGGATTTGAAAATAATAACATGTGTTTTGATTTTTTTTTCATGGCCGAATGGTAAAATGCTCGCTATATTAAACAACAACAAAAAAATGGTAGCTTTTTATGGGACTAATCGCTAAGCAGATGCATGTAAATGAGCTATTTTCTATGCATGGCTTCCAAAAGTGCTAATTAAATAGTTGGTATTCAAGGCTATGCTTGCTCATTGTTTAGTGACACACAAATCCAGCGATGTGTGCCAGCAGACATTTTAAGTTGAATGTTTTCTCCTCTACGGCCTTTGTCATGAAATGGTGGCACCATGATGAGAACACTAGTGTAAGCAAAACATTGAAATATGCTTTAATAATGTTTTAACCATGTAGTGACACTAGTCTAGTTTTCTAATGAATTTTTAATTTCTTTTTTCTTATAAGGGTGGTATGAGTTATCGCTGATGCATATTAAATCATATACATGAGTCATTTTCTCTAAATTTGCATAAAATGGCTAAATGCTAATGCACCAAATGGAGCTTACTATATGTGGTACAGCAAATATTCCCTTGAAGATTTTGTGCAATCAATCTCCCGTATTTCATTAGCAACCAGATAAGGTGTGGTCTGCAGAATAAAAAAGAAAAGTGTGTAGCTCATGAACTTATGAGGCTTCAAATGATTTCTACATGGTGATTAGAGTGGATTCTGCAATTAGAATTTATGTAGGTAAAATACACATGCGTGCTTCTTTTAAAGGCACAGTGCCACAAGAGTTCTCAATACAGCCTAGCAATGTTAAACAATGAAAAGGCACCATTTGGTTATTGTGATTTTCTATAGCTATGATTAAATGAAGGAAAGTCATACTTTAAATCTAGTATCACTTGATTGTATAACCCTTAGTCAAATTTCATAACTCAAGATTACAATTTCCTTATTACGTTTATAAGAGAAATTTTAAAAATACCCATGCGTGAAATGTTTCTGTTTGCTAAACTTTTCCCTTTTCCCTTGTCCAGGAATGCTGAGGGATTTTCTGCACTAATGTTTAACATTTAAACATGGTTTCCTCTATCAACAAAATACCCCTACTGAACTGCTATGAAGATCACATACCACAAAAATTGCATCAGGGTGCTATTATTATCGGGCAAACCATAGATATTTCCTTGAAGGATAAACTTGCTACTTAGTTTACTCATCAACCTTTTTCTCATCTCTCCATATTTTCACCATCTGGAATATTTTTTAATCTGCTACAGAAAAAATTGGGGAAGGGGACAGCCATTTAAAAATAAATGTATGCTTTACCCTACAGTTATTTTGAATTAGTCTTGATAAATAATTAAGGAATGCATAATATATTATTTAGATGCCATGGTCTTAAGAATTTGAGTGGTATTTCAAGTACAATTATAGTCATTTATTTATCAGTAGAAAATTTACATAATCACACTTCAAAATCCAGTGGACTGGAGAGATATCAGAAAGACACCCATGAATGTGGTAATGACTCTGAGCATTAGATTAAGTTAATAATGTATTGATGCACATGATAGTCCAATATCCACCACTGCAGTATCTGATCACTTAAAACGATAAAAGCATAAATGTTTTTCTCTTTTCAAACTGCACTTTATGCAGAAGGGCTCTTTATAGTATAAAATGCAGTCTGAAAAACCAAAATTGAACTAGACAATCTCTAGTAAAATGGAGCTAAACTTAAGTTAAATACAGCCAAATTTCTATTTCTATCGGCTAAGAAAATAATTTTATCTTAATAATAACTATTGGTCAATAAAAAATATTGTCCACATTATAGATTTTGAACTGCCAGTATAGACCTTAAGGCTGAAGACCAGAAAAATAACAGAAATTCAAGTTCTCTCTCTTGTCAGGAAGCATGCAAAGAGAGGATTACCTATCGGAAAGGTAACACACTTCCTGTTAACTCAGTCATGCTGAGGATTCTTCCTTAGCAGCTAGTCCATCTGAGACAAATTTGGCAGAAATATATGCAGTATTTGTACTGTGCTGTTCGAATCACTGGAATCCCATGTCATATCTGCAAACTCAGATTTTAGACTATAATTGAGCATGAATCTTCAGTGTGAAAATCTAAGCCACTCAGCAATTTCTAACCTTATTTAGAGATACCTGAACTTTTTATTTTTTACACTAATCTAAGTACTAACAAATTGTCATAAAGGTTACTTTATAAAACAGGGCAAAGTCATCGATTAATTCCTACTTCCTTGCTGTCTAGGTATTTTCACTCCCAGAATCACTCAAGAGGCATATACTAGCAACTCTAAAGATGAAGGCCTATCAAACTATTTTTCTTCCATTCTTTTCAAACTCACTTGCCATGAATTAGTTGTGATGATAACTTTATATTGAACCTCCCAAACAGTTTTCAAGCTATTCCATAGTCTGTTCAACATCCTCAAATTCAGACTCCTGTCAGTCAATGCTAATTTAACCTTGTCTATAGCTCATACATTTCAAAGATAATTTAATACATTAAAATAATATATATTGAGCAGCTATTATGTACAAACTTTGTGCTTTTTAAAAATAAAGCCTAAAATCCATTATTTGAGTTTCTCCCAAAAACTATTAAATTCATGCAACAGTTTCAGATACATTATTAATTCTCACTGAATTAAAAATAAGAACTAAGTACACTTCTATTATCACTATACAAGAGTTCTAGCCCTGACAGGAAGTAAGTCCATGGATTCTGAATTTCAATTATATTCAGTCTATTATTGTCTTCATGAAGGCATTACCCCCAAAGAAATTATAGTTTTTTCATTAGAGCAGTTTCAGTAAACACATAAATTAATTATAATTGAGATATTTATTCAATGAAAATATTTCTGTCATACTTATTAGAAAATCTTCCATTCCAGTAAATCTCACTCATATCTAGAAATGTGTATGTATGGGTATATATGTATATAGATTTTTTTCCCTAAAAGACAAAGATTTAAGAGACATCCTGCGTAATATTCTGTAAGGCATTTTTTGTGGACTGATTCAGAGAAAGTGTTTACCTTTTTTTTTTTGGCCCACATCCTTTTTCCCAAGTGGTTTATTTATAGGTTCTCACCAATTATTAAAGTGATTAGCATCTATAGTTATTTTGAAATCTCCCACTAGCAACTAATGATATAAGACAAACATTTTAACCTTGCCCTGTATGAATTTTAAACTTAAAAAAAAAAACCACTTCAAAGCCAGGTTGCAGTTAAAATTCCCCTGTAGCTTGTTTTCCCAGGGCCCGTGACTATTTAAAAGAAACTCAGAGAACACAAGAAATTCGTCAGACAGCTACTTAGTGACAGAACCAAATGAATATTGTTATGTGAGTGTTTTAATAACGCAGCATTTTAGAAGCATTTTTCCCAAGATTATTCCTAATTGGCCCTGTCATAAAGTAGTCGCAAACTGCCTTACAACAGTAATCAGTTTGAAACTAGTTGTGCAAGCTTATGACAGAAAGTTGTTAATAATATGCTTCAAAATTTACCTGTGAAATACTGAGCTTGACTACTTTTGAAAAAGAACTGAAAGTAAACGGCCTTTGTAATGCAAATCGATTGGAATCCCACAACCTCACCTGAGCCTGCAACAGATCTTGGTGCACCCTTTGGTCAATGGAATCAAACTTGTTTTAACATATAGGCAAGTGCCCTTCAGTGTCACAGAAGCACAGCTCACGGGCTGTGGCGCGTCCGTATACACCAGAAAGCCTGGGCCCTCGTCCGAGTGTTCGTGCCCACCCAGCAGCAGGACCACTCTCAGCCTCCTAGGACGAGTGGCCGTCACCTGTAGGGAAGGCCAGAGTGGCTCCTCTTGTTTCCACCCTCCTTGCGCTCCTCCAAGAGCCTTCTCTTTCCCAGCCTCACCAGAGGGCCGAAGAGCCAGACCTGCGCGGGGCGAGGTGGATTTAGTCCGGTTAGAGTTAAGATGGTATCATTAGCTGCGCACAGCGTGACTTCCCACTAATCCTCTCTGCAACTTACAACAAGTTTAAATGTCCATGCATGATGTTATTAACTGGCTTTAGTAAGTGCTTAAGACCCAGATCTCTTTTTAAAGTAATCTCTGAACAAGTTCTACTGTATCCACCCAACAAGGAGATTAATATTTTCAGCAAATCTGATAGGGGGAAGATGCGCTCTGAGTCCCTAATGGGCAATGGGGTGGAGGTGGAAGTTGATGTAAGCAAAGGCCCAGAGGGCAATGCGCTCACCAAACCCCCTCTTTGGATTCACAAAACTTCCCCTCTCCCCCAAGATCTTCCCCGCGGGGTAAGTTAAAAAATTGGGGGGGGGCACACAATATCTTTATCTCTGATATGATCACACGCAGGGAAGATGTCTGGGCATAATAAGAGAAATCGAGTGTCAGCAAAAGAAAGCCCCTTAATCACAAGTTGCCTACTAGCCTGAAGAAGGATCTCTGGGAAGGCGGAAGCCTGCCTACAACCGACGTCCTGGCATGGCTAACCTCCGACGCCACCCCCATCCGCAAGCCCAACTCCCTGGATGCCTGAGCACCAGCAGTCCCGAACTGGTTCAGAGGCAGGACGGAGGTCGCTGGTGAGGGGCCGAAGGGCGGGCAAATTAAAAAACACAGAACAGCCCTCACGGACGCAACTGAGCAAACCAGGCATTGGAACGCTGGCGGCCCCACTCAGTGGGGTCCTGCGACGCCCGAGTCCGGCGGTCTGCAAGCTGTGGAGAGCAGGCACCAGAATCTGAGCTCGCGCGAACTTGAGAGGCCTCCCAGCCGGCTACCCGGGCCGCAGCGCGCCCCCGGCCTCCCCGCCGCGCGCCAGCCTGGGGCGCGCGCCAGCCCCAGGAGCGCGCGCGCCGGCGCACCAGCTCGGGCAGCTCGGGCAGCCGGTCTCCCGGGAAACACCAATCAGACGCCCGCTTTCCGCAATGGGCCGCGAGCAGCCGCAGCTGCGGGAGGACTCGGGCTGTTGGCGGTCACTGGGAGGCGTCGCGCTGCCTGGCGGCGGCCCGGCCGCCTTCGCCGCTGCCACTGCCTAGCCTAGCCACTTTCGCAGCCAGTCACAGAGTCGACTGTCTCTTCTGTGCACCGCCCACGCCAAGCCCCTTGCGAGGCGGCAGCTAAGCCTGGCTATTTTTAGATCTCAAGAATACGCTGTGGCAGAGCTCAACTAAAACCCAGTCAAACAGCCAAGCACAGTGATGTGCTTCTCTTTGAACAAATATGGCTCAGAACTCCATATTTCCCTGAATAAAGTCGATTATCTTCACTTTTTAAAGTCCTACCCGCTGTGGTCTGGCAGTTGGCTGCAAAGCAGAAAGCCACATACTCACACCTCAAAGATGGTCAGCACCCGTCTAAGTGCACTAACTCTCGCGATCCTGACTGAAGGCAGGCAAATATTCCTTAGCAATCATAACTATATACTTTTCTTTTTCATTCACCATCCTTAGAATTAATTCCACAATAAAATCGAACAATTCCCAAATGGGGTGACATGGATTCTCAAAGCAGATGAAAACAGAGGTTTCTGCTATTTCTGTATTAAGTTAACTTGTGCTAAGAAACATGAACACAAAAACAGGATAACAAAGCCATCCATTAAAATCTGAAGACACTGAAGAACTACCTTATATGCCCTATGACTCTAGGACCTGTTATGACTGTCTCCAAGTACTAATGTTAAAAACAATTGATCCAGTTTTATAGATGTCTTTTTACTCACTAACTTCTAAAGGACACCTTGTCTCCTGTTGCCCAAGACACCACCTCCACTCTCAGCACATATCCAAATGCAACATCATATTATGGTGTGTCTTACTCTAATCAGGGAAAAGCTAAGTTATATCAAGACAGAGTGGGGAAAGTCTACCAATATTCTTAAACCACAGTGGTATTTCCAGAGGTACAGATCTATAGAAAAAAACTGGATATATACATAGTTATACACTTCCTTCCCACATTTTCTAGCCACATTGGAAAATAAAACCTTTGGCTTCATCTCTCCATTTTAAAAAAGTCAAATTTCTTAAAATGCTAAACTGTCTTGAACTGATTATACGAAGTCTATGAATATAAAGAACGTTTATGAACTTGAAATGTGCTTATCCTTATCTCTTACTATTTAAGTGGTTTCTTAATTTTCATCAAAGACTACACAAAATCAAATTAACATTTCATATTTTTCCAAATAAGAAAATGATTTTAATTTAAAAAATAAATATAGAGCACTAATGGCAGAAATGTAGTGTTTAAGAAGACTTAAAGAAAGGCCACTTGGGGAAAACAATTCATTTTAACTGTAAATAATGCATTTATCTCATTACCATGCACATTAATGATAACTGCACTAGGGGGGCTGATACTGGTGAATACATTCGTTCATATCCTGCAAGGATATTGCAGAAGTCTTCCTATATATCTTTTTTTTACCTCTATCTAATTTCTATTTCTGTTGCTGTTTTGGATTTTTCTGTATGCCTGTTTTTATGTTATATCCTCTATAATTCCATTATTGGGTGACTTTTCATTGTCAATTTTCTGGTATAAAGTAGGACAAGGAAAATAAGTTGGTTATATCTTTATATTTACTTTTACACATGGCATTTTATTGGCTTATTTCTAAGTATTTCATGAAAAGATTCTAGATGTCAAAACCTGCAGTTAACGTTCGTGTTTAGAAATACACAAAATAATACCTTTGACGTTGGCAACTCAGATGTATTATTCAGCAAAACAGCAATTACTCATTGTTTTGCACTTACATGTTAAGAACTATGCGACACTTGGTGACACAATAACAAAATTGCAAAGTCAATTATATTTAAAATAGACATCCTAATAAAACATACACAACCAACTCCTTTTACTCTTTTTGAACTGTTTTGCTTCCTTTTTCTGACTGTTTACAGTCAAATAGATTGTGTGAACCTTAAACCCAAGTATAATAACTGATTCACACACACCCTGAGAACAGAAAAGTTAGGAAATGGGAAGGGGATGGAACATAAAGGGAGATGTATTCCTGAGGGCACCAGATTCCACCTAGGGAGGTGCCAGAATGTTGTCTATTTTTGGAAATGTACATCTACAATGTTCTTTTGCAATGCCAATCACAGTGGCAAACTTTGAAAGAGCAGTGTCTGCCAAAATTTAAAGCACAATTCAAGCTAGATCCATACCAATAATTCTCAGCAGTACTGTAAGAAATAAACCCCAAGAAGAGTCTCTTTATATTTAAGAAGATGGGTGTTCAGGTGGGACTTGTTGTTTGTTCTATTCTATTTTAATTGCACAAGAAGCATTTTTGTAACTTGAACTTCCCAGTAATGAATTCCACTTCTCTACCCAGCCTACAGCCTGAATTGAAGTTCCCATCAGAAAATTAAAATGTTTGTCTGGATAAAATAACTTCTAAATGAACTCTCTATTTCCTTTCGTTTCTTTTTGTATTTTCTGCAATGTAGCCCCTCGCAATGATATTAGTTCTAGTGTGGGAAAATATTATAATTGAGATCTGGTAAGTTATTTGCAGACTTCAAGTTTTTCTTTACACTGTGCTGACATTTAGTACAGCCCTGGTGAGGAAAACAATACTACCATTCATAGCTCTAGACGTAGATTTCAATCGACTTAAGCGGGCACAATGAAACTTGGTCATTCACTGGTTACCCATATTGTGTTCTCAAATTTTCTCTCAGCAAAAGTATAATGACTCAGTATTGTATGGTTGCATAGACAAGGGCTCGGAACAAGAGACACTAGTTTTGTCTGACGGTGTGAGAAAGTCGTGAAGGGATCTTTTCTTCCAGATGGTGTTAAATTCAGCTGCCTTTTTAACATTGGCCTTGCACAGCAATCTGCTGCTCCCCTTTCACAAAGACTGTGCTCGGTTCCCACTAGTTAACATGCATACTCACGCAACCTGCAACTTCACTCCAACTGTTTTACAATGCAGTGGTATGCTAAATAAACTTGATCCGGTTTCTGCCAATGTTCCAACTAGCTTTCAAAGAACTACTTAACTGATATTTACACTTCTTTTGACTTAAATCTACATGCCTTTGGAATATTTCAGATTTCAAAGAAATATCACCTTATTATAAGGTCACTGTAGAGATGACCTCGGACACCCTTCAGACGCATGCTCAGATACAGTACCTCTCTTCAACACACACAAATAAAACAAAATGTCAGAAGTTTGATGTGTAATAGAAAAAAGAAAAATTGGGACATGTTGCAGCAAGAGCAGTGGAACAGCAAAAAATAAAATGAAAATAATAACATTGAAATGTATTTTTATTGATCGATAAGTCATGTAACATTAGTATGATACAAAGCAAGTTTGATATGACAATGGCAGACACATAATTATAATATTGTTTATTTTTCTTAAATGTTATATTTAACACATTTACATAAAAGACCAAGATGTAGGCAAAAGCTTCAGTAATTTGACTCCATTGAGTGCTTGCAGTAAACAATAGGTTTCCCCCAGCAAACGTCTTATTGCCTTAATTGAACCTCCTTGAGAAAGAAAACCACACACTTTGTAATGTAAATGTTAATTGTAGTAGACAATGGTTCTAGGTAAATAGCACCCCTGGACATGAAGTAAATGAAAGGAATACAGGCACTTAACAATGAAAGGTTGTTTGCACAAACAGTGCTTCACACGTAAATAAACAAGGGTCTTCTCAACGGTCACTACAGTAGTAAAACTTTGGCACGTGTTCAGCAGCCAAATTGAGAATTTATGTTCATAAAGTCTCTCAGAGTTTCCAACTGAATGTAACAGTAGTTTTACAGGCTTCTCCAGTCTGCAGTCTTACAAGGAGTTGAAACTACAAAGGAAAGTGTAACGCTTCTGAAGAAAAACTGTATGTTTGGAATTTGGGATTGTCTGTAATCTAGGCCATGTGGACAATAACAAGCCATTTTGGGCATTCTTGAATGCATGTTTGTATTTATATTTAAATGCCTATACGAATGTTTGCTGGGTGACGTGTGGAAAAGATGTCACGGGGGACCTCTAAAGTGCCAAAGTTTCTCCTAAATACAGTCATTTTTAGATTACATAAAAATGGCTGTTTAGAAGGCATCTAGCTGGGACTATACCAGAATAACCTTTTATCATACTGGAATCAACACTCTTTAGGTTGATGTTTATAGTTTTACTTCCAGTGTGTGTCTGCTGGCATAATTAGGCCAAGTTCCTAGATATACCATGTTAAGAGGTAAATAGCCTGAGGAGGTGATCATAATGTCTGTTATTATAGAGATAGTATTTCTAAATATAACCCACCCAAAACAAAAGTCAAAAATGTGGTCACAAGGCCAAAAGTATGCACTGAGAATTTGATATGAGGGTCAGGTGGGAATGGGACTTTTGGGGGAACTTTTTTTTTTTTTTACTAGTTTTCCTTAAATATTGAAAATCTCAACCAAAGAAAGAAGCCAAACTTAATTATGGACAGATTAAACAGCGGTTATAAAATTAACAGACAGTATGCAGCAGCTACAGACCAGTTGGAGGCTGCAGATGGCTGTGGGTGGGAAATGCCTCTACTTTCTTAAGCGATGGAGATGAGTATGGTTTGTGCACTTGATGTTTTTTTCATACCCCCACCCCCCAACAGGGCTGTCTGTCATAGGCTGCCGGGCCCCGCTTTACCACTTGCCCCCGAGCGTGGGAATCGGAGCGTCCTGCCGTTCACATCTCCTGCATTCCGTTTAGCGGAATCAATTAGGCAAGACAGACCCTCCGATTCCCCACCCCCTTTCCATTTTTGTCAGGTCTATATACGTCCTAATTATTTCAGTTTGGGATGCCAGAGCTGTTTCCTGGATAGACCTGATCATCCTTAAACAAAAAGAGAGGAGGCGCACACGTGGGTTGTGGCGTAAATGTCACTTTCATTTCCAATGCTAGGCGCAGAGTAAGACAGAACATTTTTTTAACACTTTGACAAGAGGGGAGGCGATCTCGTCTCCATCATGTCTTTCTGCTTCAGTAGCTTCCTCAAGGAAACCCTCTTGGAACAGAGAAGCATCTGTCCTTGTATTTTGAATAGAAGAATAAAAATCAGCCTTTGCTTTTTTTCTCTTTTTTTGCACTTTCCCTGCTAGCTCAATGTCCTCAGTAGCTACAAATTATTAACCTTCCAGTATTAACTTTTCTGAATGTCTAATTTCATATAATTTGACATACAACACAAATACATGCAGTTTCCAAGCATAATCTTCCAATTTTTCAGGGGAGGGGCTTCAGAAGGGAACGGCGCCTCAGTCTATGTATATGGAATCATTCTCAAACTAGGTACTAGACATCCCTACAACAGCTTTCTAAGAAAAAGAAAATAAGTCCATATGTAAACTTTCGCTTTTAAGTAGGACAAACTGTAGTTTGTGTCTCTTTACTCATTAGCACTCTACAATTCTCCTTCGCAGCTATAACAACCTCTTTCAAAATATCTGCACCTTTATGTTTTGGCATACGTGTGTCAATTTCCTTTAATCCCACCTTTAATCATAAGGAAAGCACAAAACCCCAAACAAAGTTAGATTCAATAAGTATTCCTGACCTTTCTGGTTTTTACTGTCTCTTGGTTGGAGTTCATTCTCACACGCTCCCCGGCGATCTTGAAGGAGTTTTTACTTTCGGTTATCTAGCTTTATGAAGACCAATACACTCATACAGCTAGATAACCAAAGATAACAACTCACTTCCCTCACAGCCTCTGTCTTCTTCGGGCCAGACTCCAGATCCGGATCTTTCTGGCAGAGCAGAAGAGTAGTCCTCCAGGAGACTTGACGCGCATAAGATTCCTCCTTGCACGAAAAGACGACCTGGTTTCTGTCTGTGTGTGCGGCTAAAACATCCAAATGAGAGCTGTTGCTTTCAAAGTTTATTCCGAACTTTTTTTTTTCCTTTCAGCAAGTAATCTCCGGCAGCGTTAGCCAACAATTCATCTATTAATATCAGAAAATAAAACCAGCTATTAAAGTGCAGCAAGCGGTTAGGAGTGAGCAGCAGCATCCATCCCTTCACAGGCCTCTATTTGCATTGTAAATTGCTTCATTCTCACGCAAGACTCTTTAGCCTCCCTCTATAGAGATGTATAAAGCCAACGGCAATTTCCAGCGCAGGTTAAGGAGGAAGGAAAAAAAAAACATCCCATTCTATAGAAGAAGTGACAGCTGATTCAAGGATCTGCTCCGGATCCTTTTGGGTTAGGCACCATGAGCTTTTTACCAAGCGGTGGCAGCTTGATTGCACATATCTTGTGTGTGTGTGTTTTGGGGGGAAGATCCTCGATTTCACAAGGCTTCTAGGCTGGGGAGGAGAAGATGCCGTCTTGCTGGTGTGCTGCTGCCCCGGGTCTGAAAGAAGGAGAAAAGGGCCATCATTGGAGGGGCTTTCACCGCCAAAACGTGGACCAGCCCGACGGGGTCAAAGGTTCGAGACCGCGGGAGACCAAGGTAATGATGATGTCATGAGAAATCTCAAGTACACGGTTATTGATATGCATCAGTGATCATCCAACTGCCCCACGCCTGCTGCCCGAGCAGCGGCAGCGGCGGCAGCAGCGGCGGCAGCATTGCAACAGTCCTATTTTCTCAATCAACATCTCTTCCGCTAGCACTACCGCCTGCTCCTGGAAAAGCAACCCGCGGCCTTTTACCTCCTCGGTGCTAGTGTAGATCGCTCTAATATCCAAAGACTGGAAGAAATCTCTCTCTAAGGACAGATAAAAGCATTTCAGATCTGGGGAACGTCTTTACCTGCATTTCTCTTCTGGCAGATTGCACGGGCAGAGAGATGGAAGGCACTTTGGTATTGCTTAAAGCAGGGCCTTGCTTTCTGGGGCTGGGAATCAGATCTGTATTACGCAGTGAGTCGATGTGTGATTACATTGACAATTTGCTCTGGTGGTGTATTTTTAATGGCTTCACAGCTCAGGCACGTTTTGTATCTATGTACCGTGGCGACAGGGCAGCATATTTTGTTCTGTAAGTTCAAACTGAATGCTCTTAAGCAAGCCGACTTAATCCTGTTTTTCTTTTTTTTTTAAATGACTCTATATAGGGTGTGCCTTAGAATGTGGCACAGGTAAATACTGCAGCAATAGTTTCTAATGTTGTACGCAACTCTGCTGTAATAAAAATGCTGAGCCTTTGTCTGTAGTTTCAAACATCAATTTTCACCCAGAAGGGCAAAATGTACTGGTCTTCCTTATGAAATTGTATAAAGAAGGATTGTTACCTTGTTCAAAAGACAGATATACACCTGGATGTTAAGAGCATACATAACTCTACCCCCGCCTTCCCCTTCCTCACCCCCACCTTTCTTCTATCTAGAAAGGGATATTGTTTTATTAATTAATTAGCTTCATTTCTTTTTTTTTTTTTTTAGGACTTTTTAAACTGTGAATATGACCACTTAAAAGATGACTTTTCTTTTTCTCTCTCCTTTATAATGGGTAATCTGTGTCCAATGCATCTATGATGTGTACAGTTCTAATAGTCAGAGGCCCCTCAACAGAACATCTAAGGTACAGTCCACATAAGATGCATATTCAGTCTGCATGAACTTTATGGACTTTTTTCCAAAATTATGAGTTATGTTTGGTGGTATTTCTATTCTTTAAATATATGCCACATGCGAATGTCATAAATCTTCATATTCATTTCACACATCACTAGTTTATCACAATACTCTCATTTTTATAGGTTGACTATTTTCCCCAGTGACTAAAACACTTTCAAAATTAATATACACTCTTTCATTAATTCAGTAATTTATTCATTTAAGACATGAGTGTGAATATGGTTGCCAAATTACATACAGAGCACATATATGTAAATCCTATAGAACAGACTGACAAGTAAAGAAAACCAGAATTGCTAAGAAAAGCCCCAATTAAGAATTCAACAGCAATATTACACCAACTAAATATATAATTTAGTAGCATGATGCCAACTTTTCCCTAGATTTTTTTGTAATTTACTTTTTTAGTGAGCATTCTTGTCCTGATCATTTAGAAAAGACTAAGCTATGGAAATCACTCATCTATTTTTCCTATCAAATCTTGGCCAAGAAGTACAATCAGAAATGGCTGCATTGGGTTATATATAAAACATACATGCAAACTACAAACAAAATCAGAGAAACACATTCCCACAGAGTTACTGTTCCTTCTTGAACTATGAGCCATGACATAAACTATTGGGTAAGAACTGAACACATCACTGAGGCACATGCCATTTTGACATTATCTAAAACCCTAATGAGCTTTGCTGCCTTGGAATACTGAGAGTATTTTGGCCTTGCTTTCCAAGACCTAGAAGCAGAATAATTAGTGATTTGGCATGTACTGCAAAAAGCAAGCATATGATCAGATGAATTCAATTCCTTAAGTCAAAATCCCAAGAAATGTCAGACATTTTTAGAACATCTTTTTTGCTTTATATATGTATGGGTGGGGGTTGGTGAAAGTAGAAAGATATGATGCATGCATGTCTGTATGTGTATCACCACTATATTTGTGTAAATTAATGTGACTATATTTCTACATTTAACAATTATATGCATTTTTAGAACCCAAGTAACTATCATGAAAGCCAAGATACTGAAGATTTGAGATGCTTCTACAATTAGAAGCTACAGAAAATACTGTCTTAAAATAGCATCTTCTCTGGCAATGCCACACAGTCTGACTCCGGGACTAGCCTCTTGCCTGTCACATATACTGTAGATTCATTATGAGAGCACCAAAAAGTGGATTTAGCCAACATAACGATTATGGGCAGTCTGTTCATTAACCGTAGATAGCCAACTAAATATTTTACCTCTCCATCAGCTTTCAAGGTGTGAAGAAATAAAAGATACATAGCAAGGCTTAACACTGAGCACCTTGGTATTCTGAATACCGCCAAGGTTTTATCATATACATTTCAAGGACTATATTATTATCTAGGATATGAGACAAATTAAAACAATTGTGCTGCTCTGAAGATTCCTAGCCATGTCTGCCATACACTGTTATGAGCAACTATTAACACCTAGATGTTTTTATTTCAGTTATTTTTGCTTTACAAAAAGCTATTTAGCTGAGCTACAGAATACCCTTTCTGAAATCTGCATATTGACAGATATACTGAATTCATATGGCTAGCCTACTCATCCTCTAATAAATTCCCATTAATGGCCAGTAGATTAGGACGTGATTGTCATGCTTGTTTTCTAATCTTTTTATAGGTCTCCAGATGGCTAAAACATGATTTGAAACATCCTGGTTTTCTTGGGAATAAACAATCTCTGCTTAAGTTAAGAGTGAAAAGTTATGATTTTCCACAATTTAGATCAGAATTATGCTATTCCATACATGCAAATACATCAGGTTGTCACTAATATTTAGAACACTTTTCTGAATCCTATGCAGACTACTGCAGAGTATATAAAGAAATTGGCCTATCACTGAAATCCCCTTTTTAATATTGAGTTTGTATGATTCTCATGCATGCAAACCACAGTCCACTAATACAGTCAAGACTACCATTTTCCATATTAAAAAGCCATTTAATTTATAGTGATTTGAATAGTTCAGGCAAGGTACTTGACTAACTTACTTTCTAATAAAAGTGTCCTATTATTTCTTCTATACCTCAGGTTCCTTTTTTATAAGCAGTTACAGGCTATATTTGCATTCTTCTTGATATATAGTATACATAGGCTACCTATGGGGGTGAAACTGCACATATGGAAACTTAGGTTTTTCTGGAATTGTTTCTATTGCATGAACTGGGAGAGATGTTATATGCTGTAGGTCTGCCACCCAGTAAATAATATTCTATTTTCTTGTACATCACTTTGATTTTATCAAATGTAAATTTTAAAATTACCTTTGGTTGGTTGGATTGTCTATTCATTTTATGCTGCTTTGTAGTCTCATCTGAAAAACAGTCAAGAAAACAAATGATCACAGTTTTAATATGTATATATAAAATCATGCCTAGATGTGGCTTCATTTAAAGGATTGCAATTACCATGATTCCTTAAAATGCCAAATGTCCAGAAAACCCCAATACAATGTATCCTGTGCTTCAGCACCCACAGGGTTAAATATGCTAATTTGCATTTAAATGGAGACATGCATGATAATAGGAATGCAAAATATGCAGAATCTGGAGGGGTTTGGAAATTAATTTTTTCTTTCTTCTTTTATTTTTAGCTTAGAAGAAAGAGGGACTCTTAAGAAACATTAGGGATTTGAACACTGTAACCTGCCATACAAAAGAGGAGAGGGAGTTCTTCCCTGTAAGAATTTCAAGACTGAAACAAAGTCATATTTTTTTTAATGTTAAAGGCACTGAATTTCCAGGTCTTTCAAACAATGGGAATCCCTGGGTAAATATCTAATCCATTAGAAAGATGCAAATAGTTTACTGTAAGGGCAGCACTGTGAGATGTGCATTCATATCTATGGCTCCTGATTGGCTATTTCCTCCAGTAAATCAATGAATAATGTAAAACCTGATTGCTGTAAAGTGGTGGATTTTTTTTATTCCCTCCCCCATCCCCCACGACTCAATATTCAAGAAGTCTTATGAAAATAGGTTGCTTTTCTTTTATGATTTTCTTAGAGTTTATTGTTACTTTGGAGTGGTGGGGTGGGGCTACTGGTTTTGCAAAATGAAAGTACTGCACTGGTTCAATTATGCTGACTATGACAGCTCATTTCTCCAGACAGCACCCTAATTACTGGTGCAAAGAGGGGGAAGGAGGGTGGACGGCAGAGGTAGGCACTAGGATAGAGAGGAAACTGGACCCCCGCCGTTCTGGGCCCAAGGCAGCCTCAGCTCCCAGAGAGCCCCCGGCCATGGCCGTGACTTGACAGAGCCTCCGGACTAACTTCTGATCGATTCCACTGCTGCCCTGACCCCTCAAGACAGTTCCCCATTCAAACACCACTGGTACATTTGTAAGATAAAACGCCGAAGACACTAATGCAAATACATTGTCTGGGTTCCCACCGCTCTGGGTTCCCTCAGACAGTTCCAGGCCAAGGAAGGAAGGTCTTGCCTCCCTCAGCTGAGTCTGGGCTCCTAGCAAACAGAGAGACCGGATTCCGCTCGGATACCAGAAGAGTCAGAAGCTGAAATGGCTCCAAGTCCCAATAAGTAACAGAGATGGTTGCATCTTGACGAATCCGAACTTGGGTTAACCCTGTAAAGCCGCCTCTTGTTTCCCAGAATCCAAAAGGGAAAGAGAAAAGGGAAGCGGAAATCCTCCAGATCTAGTTAGCTACTATACATAAGTTGCCACCAGAATCCAATTAGATCCTCACTTCATTGACAGGTAATTGCAACTTTGAGGTGGTTAAAGAATTATTCAAAATGCGAATCCTGACTCCGGGAACGCAAAATACAATTGCATTTGCTCTAAGTTTAAGAGGGAAAAGTCCCATTCCCAACAACACAAAATTATATACAAAATTCCCCTTTCCAAAGCGAAAATTTCCTGGCATCTTTCTACAGTTGGGGGTCAGGCCGCTGGAATAATTAACCGTCCTGGCTCAGAAAACTCACGAGATCAACAGGTTTAGCATCCGAGACACACAATCAATTAGCTGAAGCAAAGCCCCGGACTGGCCCTCGGAGTGGTCCTCAGCGGGGCTCTGCGGGCACGGCTTGCTGGCGAGGTGAGGAGCGCGGGCGCCGGGCCGCGGCAGGCACTGCTGGCCCCGCGCCGCCGGTCGAGCTGCAGCCTGCGGGCCGCCACGATACTCACTTGCTCTCCTCTCTGCTACAGGCAGTATTGCCCCGCAATCCAGCTGGACAGGAATCGAGGTGCCGGCCAGAAGACAAGATCCAGAGTCACAGGGCGGCCGCAGTACACAGTCTCCTTTCGGCGTCTCAAAAAAGAGAAAAAAAATTTCAGATCATCCCTCTCCTTGGCACATTTAAAACTGCCGCTCAATTCCAAACGGTGATTCTTGCTTGATTGCGTCTAAAATAGTTTAAACGGATCTTCTCTTCTAGGGAGAGAGAGAAAAGCGCCAAAGACGAAGGAGGAAAAAAAGATAACTTTTCCCCCCCACGCCAGGCACTTGCTCCCTGAGCCTCGGAGTGGAGAGTGAAGTGGTGTGTGCGAGGCTCGGCAAGTTTTTGGGGGGGCTGTCCAAGGTCTAGTCCAGCCCCCTCTGCCGAGGAGGACGTGCTCTGAAACTCAACCAATTTCCCCACTGCTTTTGTTACTGATGAACTGAAGCCCTATTGTTCATCCATTGCCACGGTCTTTTTCAGTCCCCACACTACGTTCTGCGTTGCCAGAGATAATGAATTTGCACCCAAACCTCTCATAGTCCCCTCCTGACAGACGGAACAAATTAGAAATGTCTCGTCTGAAGGAGGGCAATGGCTACATTTTCCTATTGTAGGATGCAAAGCACACATTTCTTTGGAAACTTCTTTTGCCTTTTCTACCTTTTATTTTCTTCTCCCTCTTTTTCTTTTTTCCTTCAGTTTTTCCCCCTCTTGATTTCTTTAGGCTACCCTCCCCCCTCCCCTTTAAAAAAAATAGCCCTGTCTTGTTTTTCCAGTGCATCATTTAATGTAACTTGTGGATCTTTTCTACCTTTCTTCCTTCTTTCCTCTCCTTTCTTTTTTAAGGACTCCTTTGCAATTTTATTTACAAACTTGGAGAATGACCTTTTGACTTGCAGACTTAAAAAAAGAAAAAAGGTCTTTTGGTTCAAGTCCCCCTTCCTCACTCCTCCCCCTCTTTTTGTTGTGTCGTTAAATGTGTTTGGCTAAAGACAGCAATACATTATAAGGATTTTTATTCTGTAAAGTCCAGAGCTATTCAAAAGGTACCAGGGACGCCCCATAGGGGTTGGTTAGCTATTTGAGGGGGAAGAAAAAGCGTGTGTGTGTGTGTGTGTGTGTGTGTGTGTGTGTGTGTGTGTGTGTGTGTGTGTGTTCCAAGGAAAGAGGCAGAGACATGTGGGAGGGTGTGGGTGGGAGTGTGCAGGGAGAGAAGGGTGGGAGCCTTGAGGGGAAGGTGGGCTTCCTGGAACACTATCAGGGAGGCTGTCAGGGGTGTAGGCGCGAGAGGGCGGTGCAAGAATCCGTCTCGCCGAGGGCAGCTTGCACCCTAGGGCCTGTTCGCGCTCCCGGCCGGCCGCAGCCTGAGGGCGGGTGTCTGCGCGCGCGGGCGCCTGTTCCGAGCCTGCGCGTGTGCGGCCGGGGCGGGAGGGGGGACGTTGTAAAAATTCTGACGAGTGGCCCGTATGTAAATGTGGCCCGGGGGGAGCAGGGAGGAGGTAATGAGAGCCGCGGGCTCGCAGCCCCGCCGGCGGCCCCCAGCTTTCCCGCCAAGTGCAGCCGGAGGACATACAGCCATGCGTGTCCTTGGCGGGAGGGCCCCCCGCCTGCCGCGCGCGCCCGCCCCCCGCGCACACGCACACGCTCCCATCGCCGGCGTGGGGCCCAGTGGCCACGAGCATGTCAGGAAAACAAAGCTAAGGCTGCGAGGTGGAAAGACGAAACCGCAGCCTTGGCGGCCAAGAGTAGGACTGGGAAGCCGAGACCGCGGCCTCCTGCGTCCCTTCCTTGCCAGCTCGCAGCCAGCCCTCTGCCCCCGTCTCTGCACCGCCCTGGCCCAGAAGAGGCCGAAGACCATTTCTTAGCTGCCCAGGAGAGGGTAGCGAGCAGAGGCAGGGGCGGATGTGCGCAGGGAGGTGCCAGCGGCCCCCCGCCTAGTGCGCGGGCACGCACACGCTGGCGCGCGGGGCCGGCAGTGGGGGGAGTCTGAAGACCTCCCTGCCGTGTAGCCGAGAGCGGCTACCCCCTGGCCGAGGCTGCGGAGCTTCAAGTGAAAAAGCGCACCAGGCTAAATCCGGCAAGACAGCGCCCAGGCCTGCGGCCACGGAATCTCTCGCACCTTAAGCACCCTAGACAATGTAATCGAAAGGGCCTGGCAGTTCAGAGACTGCCTTCTCTGACCCCCTCCCCGCCTTCAGATGGATGAAATTCAAATTCCAGTCCAGGAGATGTGGCCTAGATGGTCCCGAACATAAGTCCCAGAGGTGGCCGTGTAGAGACACTAATCCCTCGCTCGTCTCGCTCACAGCGCCTGCCTCAGTGCTCACTAGCTCAAGCACCTTCCCAACACACACACACACACACACACACACACACACACATTGACAGTCCCATCACATTAAAGCACACGCTCTTGGCATAGCTGTTAATGAAGCCGACGCGCTTAATGAGTGCACAGGTAAATAGGTACCGAAACGAGAAGCCCCCACCAGTCGGCTGGGCGATTTACCTCTCCCTACTGGAAACACGTGTAGCTTATCGTGTTTTAGGAGTGATTTGCGGTGGTCTGAGGTCTCCCCCTCCTCTTCTTGTGGAGAGAAGCCAAAAAAAAAAAAAAAAAAATCAAGTTCCATTGTCAGAGTCTTCTTTCTGATAAGCTATCAGAGCATTGGTCTAAAGCATTTGGGGATTTGATTTGGTTCGTTATCTGTTGTTTTTGGTTTGTTGTTTTGGGGTGTGATGTTTTTCTGAAGGAAGCAAGGGAACGTGTGTTTCGTGGGGCTGGAGGCGCAGGACAAGAGCCTGCTGTGCGGCCTGAAGGCTGTCGAGGCTGGAAGCCGGGCAGTGGAGAAAGAAGGCGGCGATTCGTCCTCCCCCGGGGTCGACATACAGGCTCCCTTGGCCCCCTTGGGCCTGGGATCTGCCACTGCCGTTGCCGCCGCGCGAACTAGCGGGCTCCGCCGGCTGCCGCTCCGTGTTTTCCCCCATCCCGGCTTCACGTTCAAGGTTTAGCTGCGAGGTCACGTCCATTGACGTCAGCTCCCTGTCTCCCTCTACGTCCGGCTACATTTACATACATCAAGGAAATTAGGGCATTAAAAAAATATGCAAATCCTGCGCGAAGAGGAGCCTGTGCATTCCTGGCGCGATCGCCTTTTATTGAAGCTTTTAATTAAAGGGGCCAGTTGGCAAGCCCCTGAAACAACCGCCAAAACCCCCAAAAGAGAAAAATAAACGCTGTAGCCTTCGGAAACGGTTGTTTCGGCTCCTGTTCTGTGGGCGGCTGAGGACCGCCGGCTGCCCGGCTCGGAGAAGAACAGGTTAGAGGAGGCAGCTCCAGCCCATGCATAATCAGGGCTCCGCGGCGCCTCCATTCTTTCCTCCTCCTCCTCCACCTCTCCTCCTCCTCCACCTCTCCTCCTCCTCCCGCTCCCGCTCCTGTTGGTTCCAGCGTGTATTATTTTTAATACTGATGCATATGTAAAGGTATATTTGCATTTTTTAATTCGCGAAAAGCTCAGGATTATCGTTTTATTGATTCTCTCCACCTTTTTTTTTTCTCGCTATCTTATTATGTCTGTCTCTCTTCTCCCTTTCTGTCTGTCTTTATTTTTTGGCAAGTGTCTGCTGCTGTCTCTTGCTCGATAATATACACAGTTGCCTCCCTGCTTCTGTTTATCGAAGGCTCCAAATATGCACATCTGTCATATATGTAATGCCCTGTATAACCTCCTGGTTTGGTCATTAAAGAAAAGACACATTTTGTTTATCTCTCCTTACATACCCCTTGATCGGCTGTAATGCCCATCGCTCAAGGCTCAAAGTTTGATTGTCTAATTAACTTCATATTAGCAAAACACAGTTCGGGCCGGTGCTTTTGAGATCATGTATGTATAAAGGGAAGTGATTCCAAAGATTTCTAAAGAATTTTTCTGCTGATTAACTGAAAGGTGTGGCATTCACCTCCCTATTGCTTTCTAGCATTTCTTATTGCAAAAAAAAAATCTATTTAAAAATCTGTAGAAACAGCAACGGACAGCCTTCTGCAAGGAAGACATTTTCAACCATGTTGTATTTGTACCTATCTGCCTCATTCAAAATTTACTGAGTTTCATTTTTCTCTTAATATGACTGGAAACAAGGTGTGTTATCTTGATTGAAAAGTGTCCTTAATTCGTGACTTCGGAGTGAAAAAAAATAAACATAACAGTTTACTATTTTAAGCCAGTTGATTTGCCCTAAAATATACAGGCCTTGAGTTAGATTTCAAGCAATGGAAATCTTGCTTATAGGGTCGGATTTTTCTTCCTGGCAATGTATTTATTCAGCACAATGGCTTCTGGAAAATATATATGTATAAAGTCCACTTTAAAATTTTCCCCAAAACTATTATTTTAAGAAGACTGAATCCATAATAGCATAGCCACAAAGAACAGCAAAGAGGTACACATGCAGCTTATTCAATTAAACAAGTCCAAGTACATGCACAGGTAATTAGTTTTCTTATGAATGACTTACCTGCACAGATACTCGGGGCAAGACTCACCCTCCCCAGTTGCTTTCATGTATAAATATTCACATGTATTTTTCCCCCATTTTAAACCTACAGCTCTATGCCATCTTTCATACTGGACTATCCAGCATCCATTTTTAGCACCCCTAATTCTTATGGCATTTCCTCTGGCTGTAGTTTTTCCAAGCTTACACCAAAGTGCTCACATGATATGTCACCCAATAAAAAGTGGTCAGATGCCAACATGTAAAACATTAAAAAACGGAAATACACTTATCCTTTAGATTTGCCCTTACCTTGCCATATATAGCAAGATTACGTTTCCTAAAGTACATTTTCAGCACATTTTATGAATAGTTGCAGATTCCACAACGACTTGCAGAACTGCCAGTTTCTGGGGGGCACCCGGCTGAGTGAAACAATTCGGCAGGTTAAATGTCTCCGAGTTTGGCTGCAATTCAATCGTGCGTGACTGTTCCTGCCTGGACTCAGGCACATACCTGCCCGCCTTTATGCAGGGATCAGGACAAACACACCGGCCACGACGCAAGGCATACAGTGTCGGTGCATATATTTAGAGGGTAGTAGTAAGGAATGTGTGCATGTAGGGATGTCTGGGCATGCATGTGTGTACAGACGCATGTGTGTGTGCGCGCGCCTGCGCGCGCTGTGTGACAAGGGACACAGAGAGGTACACCTCTTATCTCTGATCTCTCTGTAATCTCCTTTTCTGTTTCTAATCTCCCTTATTGGCGCATGGTAGTAATCTGAAGCCTCTGAACCGTCACCGTCACTGCCGTTTGCGCGCTATGGCTTACCCCGGGGGCCGGTGGCTCGGTGGCTCGCTGGTTCGGTGGATGTTGTGATGGAGGGTGGGTAGCGCCGTTGCCGCCGCCACCGCGGGTCCGGGTGCTCTGTCCCAGCCCCGCAGCCGAGCGCGCGGTGCCGGAGCCCCCTCCCACCCCGCCCTCACCCCCATCTTCCCCCCCCCTCCCCTCTGCGCCTCCTCTCCACCCTCCCCCCCCACCCCGCCCCATATTACCATATGGAGGCCGAGTCCCTGCGAATCACAGCGGCAGCGGGCGGTATTTGAATAAGCCCCGCAACCCGCTCAGACCCCTACTCTCCCGCAGGCGGCTTGCCCTGCACCAAGGGCCAACACTCTGGCCGGTAACATGTCAGCGGCCGACACCTCCCCCAAAGTGCCCTGGGCCCGCAGGAGGGAGGGAACTGGACCTCCCACTTGCTACTTTTATATTAACTTGGCTGATAGGATCAGACAATAAATAGGGGAGGGGGAGACAGAAATACAGACACACAGAGAGATGGGGGAGAAGAGGGGAAGAGGAGAAGGGAGAGGAAAGAGAGGCGCTGTGGGTGGTGGGGGGGGAGGGGGAGAGAGACAAGCCGAGGAAAGGGGCAAAATCGGGGAAAGGAGCCCAAAGGGTTGAGTGAAAGAGAAAGTAAAATACGGAGGGAGTAGGGAAACGATGGAAGGGGGCGAAATGGCCAAATATCTGAATTTGGACTTTCCAAGCTAAAAATACCACCTCACTGAACTTCACAACCTCCAATTAGACACGTGTTTCTCCCCTCTCCCACGTCACCAAATGATTAATATGCCATCTCAATCAAAAATAATTATTTAGAATTGTGTAACAGATACAGGATTTAACTAAAGGAGCCGATTTTGTGAAATACAGCAAAAGAGATAACATTTAAAGATGATGTTGGCCACCTCACGTTAAGAATGTTAAGACTTGCCTTGAAGACTCAGGCACTTGCCCAGCCTTGTCTTCTGAGACAGCGAGACCGAGGCCCACAGTCAGGAATAGGAACAGTGCTCCGAAATATTTTGGAATTTCAGTAAGAATTTTTCTTTCCTTTTTGATATTTGTTACAGTTTTCTTCTTCACGAGTTGATTACGTTTACCAAAAAAAAAAAAAGTAGATAAAGTGTGGGTCTTTTAAAAATTTGACTGCAAAGTGTCCCCACATCTGAACTGAGCATATGGTTTTTAAACAGTAATTTAAATACATACCCAGTTCCATTTTGCATACTTTCAATAACTCTTCCGAATTTAGCGTTTCAACAGTGTTCCCCTCCCTATCGTCAAATTGGAAAAATGATTTCCCCGTACGAAACAAATCAGAATCGTAATAAAATCTTCAGTCACCTAGACCATGTACCCATTGTAAATATCCCTCTTGGTATTCAGAAACCAAACCCCTCTCCTTTTGAGACACACAAAAAGAACGCTTCTGATTAATAATCTCTAACGCGGCACACCGAGGCCGAAGGCAGGGGGCCTCAGGACGCCAAAGAAGGGCGCAGAATTCTCAATACCTAGAATTTAAATACAGACTCCAAAGATGTGCTAACTGCTAGTTTCCGAAGGGGAATAATACTTGGCAAGCAGTGCTTTCAGGGAGGACAACCACATCCAAATACTGACTCCTTCCTGTGTCGGGGGATGGGGGAAGTCGCGGTTACCCGGCATTTCTGGGTACAGACGTGTGTACAAGATGGTAGGTAGCTCACGCGTGTGGCCAGGCCCAGATTTCTTTCTTTTCTTTTTTTCTTTTTTCCTTCTTTTTTCCTTTTTTCTGTCTTTTTTTTTTTTTTTTAAGGCAAGAAATTGAAAAGACTCCCCTTATTCTATGGCTAGTTCCCACGAAGCTGGGATTTCAACCTCTTGTTTATTTTTAAAGCCAATGTGGACCCCAGGCGAATTCCCCGGCTCGAGATTTTACCAGGATGGTCCCAGTGCCCAGTCGCTGCCCCACAGCACGTGAAGAGAAAAGAGGGAGAGTTGGTGGCTTCAAGCCGCTTCCGTCGGGGCCCAGCGTTTGCCCCAACAGACCCCTCCCTTCTTTCTCTCCCCGAAGGCGCTCCCTTAGGCCGGCCAATGTCGCTGCGGTTTTGGCCAGGTGAGCGAGGGGACGGTCCCCGAGGGCAGTAGCCCTCTCTCCCGAGCACTGGTGGGTTTGTGAACCCGCTCGGCGCGGAAGGCTGAGTGGCGCGGGGGCCAGCGCGGGGCTCCCGGCTCCGGCCAGCAGGGGAACAGCGACACCTACTGGCCGCGTGGGCACCGCTTCGGGGCCGTCGGGGCGCCCCTGGACTAGGGGTGCACCGCAGCATGCATTTGGGAGGCGGCGGCAACCCGTGCCCAACGCTCGGCCCACCCCTCCAGGCATCGCTTGCCCAAGGGAAGGCAAAGTCTTCGCTTCTAGAGACCCCTAGGGGGACTGCAGGATGGGCCTGAACACTCGCGCCGGCACACAAGGCCTCCAGCCAGAGTCTCTTTCTTCTGGGGAACCGAGGGATCTGCAGACGCAGTTGGCCACCTTCTCCTGGTTTTAAGAGAGATACAGGCAGAAGCTGGAGCCCTGACCTCTCCAGGTTCACGACCCAGGCCTCTTCTCCACGACCCCCATTTTGGTGCCTCCTAAAGATGATATCTTTACAAATTAGAATCAGAGGAGAGTTCATTATCCTCCCTTAAGAAGGGACATGTAAGAGTCAAGGACACACTCATACGTAGTGGCCGGCGCCAGGCAAGCGGACCGATCGAACCCTCCTACTCGCCAGCCTCCCGCACCTTGAGCGTGCCCTCACCGCCGCTTTGGTAGCTTTTCTTTAAAGATTATGATCTTCTTACTTACACCGAAAGTAAAGGCAAATTTGGGGTGGTGGTGATATTTTCGAGACCTGATGATTGATAGATATATCGATCGATCGATCGATCGATCCTGCTAAATGTGAATGTGAATCCTTGGACTGTTGGCCTCAGTTGGGAAAAGGAAGGTGATGCCAAAGGAAGGCGAGGCCCCACAAAAACGTAGCAAGGATGAGGATGAAAAGAAACCAACTCGTTTATTCCACATTTCCTTTCTCTCCTCAGTCCATTCTGCTCAAGCAAATAGCCACTTCTGTGAAAAGGAGATGCAGGTGGTTCCAGCACTGGGTGGAGAAAGAAAGGAGGGAGCTCAGGCTTTTCCTCCCCAGATGCCTCCGTTTTCAGTGATGGATTTTGAGACTCACCTGGGCTTGAGAAACCCAACTGAATGTGATTCAGGTGTTAACACGCTTAAACATTAAAATATATTCCTTCTCCTACAAAGATGGGGCTATTTGAACTAATTTGAATCCTTGAGATTTTCTCTTTAAAATACTACTCATTTAAAACCCCAGAATTAAGAAGAAAGAAAAAACTTTTCATTTAAAGTTTAAGTTCATCCCAGGAGTTATTTCCCTTAGCCTTAGATAGTGGTTGGAACTAGGGTCTAAAGGGTTTTGAGGAAAAGGGGAGGAAGGTCTTGTTAGGGCTTAATTTTTGTCTGCATTCTCTACAATAACAAAAGTTTTGCTAATTCTGTTTTGGTTAAATAATTTTGGACTCTGAGTGCCCTGAAGTCAAGAGTTTTAGATCAAGTCTCTTCCATTTTTTTTTTTTTAGTTAAAAATTCTCTAAAATGCTCAAGAAGGCAGCTCTTCAACTCAGTTTTGCAAGAATTTTTTCTTCAAGTGTATCTGAATGTGTTCTGATAATGTATGAATTCATATCCCAGAGCAGGACCTTAGCAGTTTGTATGATGTATGAATAAACCTGTATTACTAATGATGAATAAAACAGAGCTATATCCTAATGACATTGCTGTCAATGAAACCTGCACCCCTCTGCATATCAAAGTCAGCTTTCTCCTGGTGTAATGGAAATCTTCATAGAAAAGAAAATTATTACAGAAAAATTAAATTATACTGGACACCGAGCAAGCACCCATTAACCAAACCCAATTCAGAGGTATCTTTGGGTACTGAAGGCAACTTGGAAAATGCAAGGGTTGAAATTCTCTCCTTTCTTAAGAAGCACTACTAGAATGTAGCTTTATTTATGACTTGAAAATCTCAGCTAGAGTGGATTCTCACTGTTGTTTAATATTCTTTGGTTTTATTGACTCTAAATATTTTTGATTTACCATTAAACAAAATAGAAAACTAGAATTTAAGTATCAAAAATAGTGCAATTTCTCTATATACCTAATGACTCCTAAAGCATAAACATATTAAACCACAATTAAAGGATTGTTTGTTTACTTTGGACAGAAAATTAAACAATTGAAATTGTTTCTTATTCACAAGAAATATGCATATGTGCATGTTTTATATTATATGCCATGTTATATACAATGGATATATATAAAGCATATAAACCATGAATATCCATGGTTGCTACAGTGGCATGTGTGGGTGTGTGGGTGTGAAGTAAGGGTGGAGGCAAGGCTTCTTGTTCTGTTTAGGTCTTTAATATATTTCCCTTCTTTAATTTATTTCTCTTTAAATTCCTCTTATTTGGCAAGTAAATTAAGAAAGGAAGACAAGCTAAACTGTCATTAGACTGTGTCTGTGTTCCTTTGTCACACCTGCCCTCTCTCTGGGCTCTCCCGGGAGGGTGTGTGTGTGAGTGCATGTGTGTACTTCCTTTCCTGCTTGTTGAGAAGCATGAAGGAAGGAAGGGATGTGAGGATGGGATTATTGATCAAAAAGGCACATCATTGCATGTAAAATGAGATGAACCTATCTGAAACCTTGTTATATCCCAACAGGATGGTTATATGGGGTGAGAGCCTTGTGTGTGGTAGCTGGCAGGCTGATGGCACAGATCACTTTGGGAGAAGGGAGAGGCTCCCAGAGCTTGGAGGTGGCCTCCTTTCAGCTGCGGTGAAATCCGCAGGGGCTCAATGACGTTTGGCTTCAGGGAGTAGAGCTCCAAGGACACCTGTGTGCATCTGGTTGGAGACAGGTGTGTGTGTGTGTGTGTGTGTGTGTGTGTGTGTGTCTGTCTGTCTGTCTGTCTGTCTGTCTGTCTGTCTGTCTGTCTGTGTCTGTGTAGGGAGGAGTAGGTGCTTCATTTAAAAAAAAAAAAGTCATTTGAAAAAATACTGCTCCTAAAATTCTACCGTGTCATCAATTGGAGTCAGGCACCAAGGTCACTAACATGTTCCAGGTTCACTCACGGACCGTGGCAACATTATTGCTTTTGCTAGTAGGAATATAGCTTCTTTCATGTCTTTGGTTCTTTATCGTGCTTCCCTAGGGTGGGGCGAGGCTCTAGCCTCTCCCTCCTCCCTTCTTGATCCCTGCAAACAAAACCATTCTACCACTTGAGCCATCTGCTGCAGGTGTAATGGATGGCAGGGGGCCGACCTAACCACACTTAAGTCTCTTCTAGGTCGTCACCGCTCTGCACCAAACAAATGAGTCCTGTTTCGCCACTAGGGTGCCGAGGTGGATGGTGGATGCCGGCCCCCGCCCCTGGCAGCGTTCAGCGCTTAGAAACCAGAGCCAGCTGACAACACACGAAACACACAGGCACAGAGAAAAAGCCGAGCCAACGTTTGCTCCCTCTGTCCCCTCCCTCTGCTCTCTGTACACATGGAGGACATGTACACAGCTTTTACACATTTAAAAGCTCTCTCGACTCCCTCTGAATTCTTGGTTACTTATGACGGCCTTTCTCACTGCACATAGCCCCCCTTGTGTGTGTGTGTGTGTGTGTGTGTGTGTGTGCGCGCGCGCGCGAATATGAGTGTGTGTTTAAACGCTTATTGGTAGGTCATCAGCAGCTGATCAGACATAGTAATCCAATAATCTTTTTGAATGCACACAATTTTTCATTAAAGGTAATTGAAAAAAAAAAAAAAGAGAGAAAAGGAAAACTGTCGATTTCCTCTGCAAGTCTTGGGTTCCCAGTTTAGGTTCCAGGGAACCACAGAGCTGCGCAGCCAAACTTTCCCTTTCCAAGGTTTGAGCGAGGCGCAAATTGTCACTTCATGACAGAGCAGGGGGTCATTTGCACGCGGGTGTGTAAAAGAGGGGAGCTGTGAGGACGCGCAGCATAGGGAGAGAAATAGGGTACTGGGAAGCCCCCCTGAAGTGGCTTGGAACCCTGGCAGGACGTATAGGGCGCCTCAGGGCAGTAGCCTGGAGTCCAGTCTTCCCAGGTTCACAGCATCTTCTTGATCCTGACCCGCGGTACGGCCAGATCCCAGCCCGCTGTCGCAGCCCACCCCGCCCGCCCGCTCGCACCCCATCTCCATTTTTATCATTATTTGAGTAGCCCCAGGAAATGGTGCCCATCTCTTGGGCCTGGGCTATGGGTGGAGGCTGGACCCTGCCAGGAATCGAACTCCGCTGTCCCCAGGGTACTTACCTCGATTGAGGCCCTGGCAAATGGTGGCCCTGAAGCGTCAAGTTTCCTCTCCCAGCCGTTGTGCCAGATTCCCCTCCTGCCTGCTGCTCCTCTCGGCGGGCTCGCCTGCCTCTCTCTCTCTCTCTCCCTCTCTCTCTCTCTCTCTCCCTCTCTCTCTCTCTCTCTCTCCCCCCTCCCTCATCTCTCTCTCCCCCCCCTTCCTCTCTCTCTCCCTCTGTCACACACGAGGATTACTTGAGACTTTTAGAGGCAAAAGCTTGCTTATTCAGAGATGAGAGGGAGGGGAGAGGGAAGGGAGGAGGGCGGGAGGAGAGAGGGGGAGAGAGAAGTCCAAGGGGGATGGAGGATGAAGAGGAGGTGGAGAATCTGAGGTAGTGAAGGCGTAGGTAGAGGAGGAGGAGGGAAGGGAGGGGTAGGGTGGAGTAACCGAAGATGGGCTGGGATGGGACGGCGAGGAATAAATTGCTCCCCACCCAGCTGCAGTGCGACGCCCCCAGCGTCCCGGGGGAGCCGGTGCGTCAGATCGCGGCTGGCCCAGGCGGGGCAGTACAAAAGCGCCGCGGGACCCCCTTCGCAGGCTTCTGCCCCGCCAGAGCGAGCGCCGGAGGCCGCTCCACGCTCGAGCTGGACAGCGGAGAGGTCTCCTCCGCCCGGACAGGGGTGGCTATCTAGGGGCTCCAAGCTCCACGGAACTTAGATTTCATTCCTGGGCTCCTGGCCACCCTCGCCCGCGTCTCAGACCAGAGCTGGAAGCCCGCGCAGACCCAGCGCGTCCTCACCCTGGCCGCCGGCGCCCACCTTAGCCATAGCCCCTGGGCCCCGCGCCGCTCATCCGGGCGGCATCCATATGCCCTGCATCTCTGTTCACATTTTGGGCACCCCCTCAACTTGTTATTACGGGGAAGAGAGAGAGAGAGAGTGTGTGTGTGTGTGTGTGCGCGCGCGTGCAGCGCGCACGCTCCAGGCTAGAAAGAAGGTGCAATCTCGGCACGAAAAAGTAGCTTCGGTCTCCTGCAGCTTGGAGCCCGCGACCAAGTCCGATCATATCCAGTATTTGAGATTATAGTTCTCAGCAAGGACCAAAGTGAGAGCTCACCGGATCATTTCAACTGAGTTTCTGTACAGCCAGAATTGTTCATTATTATTGTTAAATACGAAAATAGGCTTTAAAAAATAAAGAATAGTTGCAGAGAAAGAAGGGGGGTCATTTTAGCAATGATCAGGAACCAAAAGTGGTTGAAATGGTTTTCTTGGACAAGAGCATCCACGATGGATAAAGGTGGAAGCCTCAGACTGGTACAAAACCAATTAGTTACGTGACGGGATTAAAAAACAGATGCATGCTTCTGACATAGACGACCCATTAGTTCTCTGTTAACTGCATTAAGCCAGCGCCATGTAACGATTACATGGCCGCCTTCAATGTACAATCACGGGGATATTACAGAGGATGCGCACAAGCGTTTATAGAACTCTCCGTTTACTCAAAGACACACAAACACACACACAGTCACATTTATAAAGAGAAAAAGTTTGAACATCAGCACCCTAAACTCATAGATATGTATATTTTCTCAAACAACAATCTCTTGAACACAGTAATTTTCCTCTGCATTTCCTTGCTGACCTGTAGATGCGACATTTTGGTTATACAGCAGGCTACTCGGATCGACATAATTCTGCTTACATTTATCGCGGGTGACACGTCATAAAATGCCAGAGGAGGAGGGGAAACTCTGAGGGTTGGGGGCTTTTACTAACAATTATACTCTCTCCTAGCAGTTTCATTTAAATAATAGCAATGATGTCACGGTAACCATCCTCTTTCTCCCACTTCAGTGAAACTACTGGATGTCTTGGTGAACAATGCATTGTATATTTAGTTAAGGAATTATTATTGCTATAGAGTTATAGACCCATCCTGTGACATAAACAAATCTCTGAACATTAAATTATTGGAAAATTTGACATGTTTTAGAACTCGTTTACTTGCCAAATCTTGTTTCAGAATAAGGAAGATAACATTGCTAGTTTGCGCCCACCGTAGTTTTGAAGGAAAATGAAACAAACGAAGTTGTTCTTTAAAAATTATGTTAGTTGTAGGCAAATAAAAATATTGCCCTTCATCACAATAAGCCGGTGGGCAATCTATTAAAAGAGGATCATATTTTACCAGTCTGAAGGGGAGTTTAAGAATTATTTCCTCCAGCGGCCATAGGAGAGGAAGTAGGAAGCATGCAGACCCCAGCCCAGCCTGCACTCTTGGGTCGCTGTGCCAGGAGCGCATACTCTGCGTCCATCTGCATCCCAGCCCTCGAACATCCACGCTGTCTGGAGCTCGGTTTTTGAGAATGAGTGCAGTCTCTGTGGATCAGCCACACACTTAGAAATGGGTATTTGTATCAGGGCAATGTTCAGGCTATAGGGCAGAGGCAAGAAGGAGACAGAACTCATTTTTTCATTATTTAGGAATTGCTTAATAAGTAAACTGCTCTGCTTATTGCATACTATTTTAGAGAATTTTCCTCTCTCTTTGAAATTATTAGCCAGTGTTTGCTTCTAATGAGGCCTCAAGTTTGGGTTCTCCGGAAGAGGGGAAAGGCTCAACAAGATGCAGATGTGAGGTACAGAACAATTAGTGTAAAGGAAAGTAATTGATTATCTAATAGGTAAAGGAGGAAAAAAGAAACTTTGGGTTACATTTAAATAGGGCTTAGCAGTTTGCAAAAACTTTTCTTTTTTATATTTTAAGCAGTAAACTTCATAAAGTGTATTTCTTTTATTTCTCTTTTAAATCATCCACAACCTCAGAAATTTCATCTTCCTTGCTAAGAAAATGCCCCCCAAAGGCTTGACGTGGACACCAAGTAGCCCCACGATGTCTGGCTTGTCCCTTTCGCGAAAGGATTTATGAGGACTCAAGAGAAATCCGAAGTCCAAAACTGGTTCAGTGGTGACTACACTTAGGAGTTTGCTTTCAGTTTATGTCTTTTAAGCACCACGTGACTAGACAGGAATGGTAACTTGAAAACACAACCTGATTCTGGGCAAAATCATTTTGTCCTTTTGGCATGAAAATGTAGTTATATCTCCAAGTTCCACCCAGAAGCAGACTGCTGCAAGTCAGGGCTGATCCCTCCCCAGATCACGACAGGATCTTCAGCTGGCAGATGAGATCCAGCAAATGGGATTCATGAAGAAATTCTTGGGCATTTAAAAAAAAAAAAAAAAAAAAAAAAGGAAGAGGGGTAGGGGGTGCAGCTTCCTGATTCTTTTTGCGGAGAGCTTCTGTGATAACAATCAATGGCTTTCAAAGCACCATGGAAAGCAGGAGTTCACTACTAAACAGTTTTGAACATGATGTATTTAATGGGCCTAGCTTAAACTTTGTTTTAAAAATCCCTCCGCAGATACTACTCTTCTCCCTGCTTATCTTTTACAAGATTTTCTAAAATCTCATTTGTAGGTAGTCATTGCTGGGGATGTGCTACATTTAACAAGACAGATACAGAGGCACTTTGGGGCCATGTAAATATCTGTGTAAAGAGTCTGCCAGCCTTACCTGGTAACTTCATCTAATAAATGGGAGCTACTTCAAAAAAAAAAAAAAGACATGTTTTTATTTATGTAGTTGCAATTCAAGTCTTTATGAGTGTAAGTTTCCAGCTGAAATCCTCAGTCTGAATTAAGGAGTCGGGATACACACTCAGATCTCCTGTAACTAACCATTCGGACACCCAGCCTCTGGCCGCTGTCTTCACAGTTACTGTTATAATTCTCCAAGCCTTTGCTTTTAACGTTATCACCTTTAATGATATTAGTCCTGTCAGGCTAAATGCACAGGTTCAAATTTAGCCTAAAAGTTGGTCACTTAAACATTATTCCCTATTTTATCATTCAAAATAGAGCCCACTCCCCAAAATTGAACAAAGGTTCCTTAACTGTCCAATCCTTCCTTAGGTCTCAGGGGGTTCAAACTAGCCCTTAGCACTGAATTTCCTGAAAGCAACTATTTGGTGTCCACAAGTAACTGAAGGTTTAGGGAGGGAGAGGCCACCATTCCTTAATTTTCTTTCGTTTCTGTCTTACAAAATGGAGCCTGACAGTATATGAAATCCCCCCTACAGCTTACCAAAATTGGTTAAATGTTTTAAAAACTAATTAAGCAAGAGTCCCATGGTCTTGTATTTTCAAAAGGGTCCCAAGCTGGCTCTTTTTGGATGGTTTTGAGACCTGCGCCCGCCCAAGTAGCTCTCAGGTAAAGCTATCCAGATGAAGGCGGGGCTCCCTGTCACCTGCGAAGGAATTTTACCTAGGATCTCCTGATTTTGCGCCCTAAGTCACATTCAGCCATATTTGCAAGGGGGTCGGTAGGCTAATAACAGTCAAATAGTCATGGGGTAGAACCCCACAGTTTCTACCGGAGAGGCTTTGGCCAGAAAACAGAGAGCCAGCTGGGCCAACCAGCTCCACGCCCCTCGCGCCTGGACTTCAGGCCACCTGAGGCTGCGGCGGGCTGCCGCAGGTGAGCAGCTGGGGAAGGGGACGTTGAAGGCTCGTCCCTGGGCCCCCAGCCCTGCCTTGGGCCCCTCTTTGGGAACGCCTTGACCTGGGCCGCCATTCCTTTTGGTCTTTTCCTGCGGAAAAAAACGCACCTGCTGCCGCGGATCAAGTACACCTGATACCAGATGTAGTCAAGAGAAAAAGGAAAAGAGGAAAAACCCACCTTCCTTAATTCCGTTTGCTTAGAGTCCGGGCTGCCAAATCCGTTACATAATGCCAGCTCCAGCTGACACCTGTGCGGGTGCTGGAGCTGGATCGGGTTCTGGCGGCGACTCGGGCCTGGAACGTTGGCTCGGCAGCGCCCAGGCCAGAGGTCAAGGGGAAGAGGAACGAATTTCGGGTTGAAAGGCGGCGCCTCGGTCTGGGGGAAAGGTAGGGACTGGATCCTGGAGAGCAGGCCTCAAGGTGGCTCCCAGGTACAACAGGAAAGCGAAAAACCAAAGCTGCGGTTTTGAGGATTCAGAGTCCTCAGCGGACAACCGACGCCCCTCGCTGCCCCAGGCTGGGGTGGGCTCGCGGGGGCGCCCCTCCGGCCTCATTGAAGGCGGGCTACTCACCTGCTGCAGGGCCTCTGGGAGTCCTGGCTCCCGGTCAGAACCCTACTTCTGGGAGCTACTGATGCCCACCTTGGAGGTACCCACTGCGTGGCCTGATAGGATTCCCCTTTCCCTTGAAGGCGGACAGTGGCTTTATGAATCGGCCATCATTAAACCAACCCAAGCAAAAGAAGCCCTATATGCCACAATGAGGGCACGGCAGGTATCTTTTGCCCAATAAATGAGCACTTTGGGCAAACGGTGGTTACAGCATTGAATCTCTCTCTCCCAACAACCTGAATGTTCAGATCTTTGGGTTCTGCACCAATGACTCCGTGAGAAAAAGTCAGTACCCAAACTGCTAGGTATCCACATCCTTCTGCACAAACCTCCTGCTCCCCGGCTAAGGCGAAAGACCTCGGATAGTGTAAACTCTGCAAGAAGTCGTATTAATGTTTCCGAGATTCATTCCTTCCTTCCTTCCTTCCTTCCTTCCTTTCTTTCTTTCTTTCTTTCTTTCTTTCTTTCTTTCTTTCTTTCTTTCTTTCTTTCTTTCTTTCTTTCTTTCTTACAAAAGAAATGCAAGCTCCTCAGGTGAGCCTTCTACCTACCAGGACACAGTGTCAAAGGAACTTGTTGTGGTGGTTTATAAATATCAAGAACTTGGACAGTGCTATTGGAATAAATCCGGACTCCTTTCATGCAGTTCTTAGGGATTTAGTTGAGGCCCTGGAGACGTGACTCAGTCTCCCCAGTCCACAGTGTTAAATGCTTTGGGGGCTTTGGCTGAAAAAAAAATAATAAAAAGCTAGACCTCAAGTTCCGTGTGGATCTCTCAAAAACAAAACCACGCGCACTCAGCAAGAAGCAGGGACCTTCCCTGCACATCTGCAGGCTTCCACTTCCTCGCGTGTTAAAATCACCAACGTTGGTTTCCTGGCGTCCTTCTCAATGCGCCCCCTCCCCACCCCCAATTCCCCCGACCGAATCAATAGCCATGAGAAACGCCGTCGTTTCTCTTTCTTTTCTCTACCAATTTCAAAGACATCTAGATATTTTTCGTGTACTCCACACCCTAAATAAATATTCTTTTACATCCGTGTGCACTTACGACGGTATGGACCTGGGCCCCTCTCCCCGGTGGCTACCGAGTTGGAGAAATCCGACCCGAGGATCAGTGGGCTGGAGAGGCTAGAACGCGCGCTGCCCAGCCTCCGAAAGCTGGCGCGCACAACCTGCCCCGCCGAACCTGCGCTCGCGGAGAATGATCTTCACAGCAATTTAGCAAGCCCCACCGAACAAAAGTTAAAGCGTGATGGCACTATACCTTGGCCCGGGTTACTCAGGCGCCTGTCTCCCATTTTGGACATGCTGGAAGTGTTCGGTTTGGGGAGGTTGCTTTGGCTGGGTTTGGATTGCCTATATAAACCCTGCTGGAGTACTGTACCGAGGAACGCGCCTTGATGGACTCGGGTGTTAATTAACGCGCGGCTAATTTGAGCTGGAGGAGCAGGAGGCGGCCGGCCGCGCTGCTAGCCGCGAGGGGCCAGTGACCTCTAGTGGACATGAGGGGATATGCAGCTCGGGCGAGTCTGCTTGCGGGGCTCGGTAGCCGAGAAAACTTCTGCCTGCCGGGATGCCTGGAGACTCCTCCGAATCCAGCGGCAAGGATGGACATTGGTCCTCGAATTAAAGGAGAAAAGGCCGTTGGCAAGTGATGTCGAGAGAGCGCCTTAGCTCTTCTGGTATATCTGAAATCTAATCCCAAGGCAGTTGAAAACACACACGCTCACACACACACACCCACCCACCCACACACAAATAGTTATTTACCGTTCTTTTCGGTGGGGGAGGGAGAGCCCGTGTAAGGAATTTGAGAAGTGGGCTCCAAGTGGTTTCTGAACCTAGAGGAAAGCAGGGCTTTCAAAGCTCTGGGGGTCCTCAGCCAGTCAGGAAAAGGAGTCAGAATGCGCTTCTGTAAACAAAGTTCATCAGTACTCCTATGACCTATTTTTGCTTTCAAGAATAAAAATAAAAGAAGACGCTCAGTTGGCTTAACAAGAAAAAAGCAAGAGAACAAATGATGTGTTGAACAGCCCATATTTCTCCGAGTTCACACCCCTCAGGCAAATAAGACAACACCACAAAAATACTAATAACAATAACACACTCGAGCCTTTTCACATAATAAAATAAAGAAAAGGTCCAGCAGGATAAAATGACCTGTTCCCCCCACCCCCTCCATTTATTTTACCAGTTAACTAAACTGGTGCATTAGCTGTTTTGGAAAAGATCATCCCCAAACTGCATGCGTCAAAAGCAAAACATGGGCCATAGAAATTCAGACCGAATGCCCTTTTCTGAATAAATAGAATTCTGCATATTCTGTTTTCCCACTCTGCACACACCGTAGCAGAACACAGAAGCTGCAGAGGCCCCAGTAAAACCCCTCCGCCTCGGAGCTCATGGTCCCGCCATTTCGCAGTGACTAAGCTCAAGTCGCCGACCACGGTGCCTGCGTGGGCCCTTCCTCCTGGGTCCTGTCCTCAAGGCATTTGAGGTTTTCTTAGTCTCCTTTCCCCCGAGGTCCTCTTCCCCCGAATTCGGAGTCACTCTGAGCGGGAGCGTGGAGATGATCTCCTCCCCCGGTCACTGGTCCTCCCTCCCTCTGCCCCAGGCTGTTCATCGGATATCCCAGTCTGTCCTTAAGGGCTGGAGGGCGGATGTGGGGAACCCCAGCCATTTCCTCTCTCCAAACCGTGAGCACAATCCGCTTGGGGCTGGTTTCACACCGCCCGGGACTGAGGATCCGCGCCTGGAGCGCAGTAGTCGGGTTGCGCGGGCACGTACCGCAGGAAGCGCGTCTATGTCTGGCACCCTATGTCAGCGGACAGCAGCGTCGGGGAGGGACAGCGAGCCCAGAGAGACAATCGTTCCTGGATAAAGTTTGGACCGAGGGGGAAGAAAGAGGAAAACTGGGCACTAGGTGGGGAAAGGGACAGTGTTTATTTCTCTGAACTTTCCCCTCTCCCGTTTGCGCCTTCGGAAATGTCCTGAAAGTAAGTCGCAGAGGCCAGGAAGCTATGGAAGGACCAAGGCCTCATCCCGCAGGGCTGTGGCCGGCTTTCCGAGTGGACTTTGGTAATTGTGGGTTTCAGCTCCGCAGAGAGAGGGAGCTCCCATCCCCTCCTTTCTCGGTCAGAGACGTTGAGGGTCTCCTGTGAATTTGTCCTTATGAGTGGGACCGGCCAGAGTCGGAGGTCAGTCACAGGGTGCAGGAGTGGCTACCTTCGGAGCAAAGCTGTCAGATTGCAGTGCGGAGGGGTGAGTGTGATGTCCGGGGGAACTGTACCCTAGGAGGGAGAGAAATGCGCGATGAAAGTGAACCGTTGGGGGCCGAAGAATTCATTGCAGAACAGGGAGGAAGGATTGAGAGTTGCTTAAGTGAAATACAGTCATGTTAATCCCAAATATAACATATATGTTATAACAAAAATAACACAATAAATTAATAGATTTTAATAGATTAAAAACGAATTGTAATCGTTTAAGAAATGATCTCTTCAGTGCGGTAACCAGGAAACAAAACAATTCTCAACTTCAAAACGCCCAGACGTGACCCACACAGCAACGGTGCGTCGGCTGCTAGGCATTTTCTCGACCTCCTCTCCACCATGCTGCAGGAGTTCCCTGTAACTCGGGGCGAAGGGTAGGGGGTGGTAGAAAAAAACATCAAATTCGGAACCAAATTAGAACAAAACTTGTATCGCCCCAAGCAAGGACTGAATCGGGTTCCTGCCCCACCCGCCTAATCTCTGTGCCCCCGGGAAGTGGCGCGAATCACTCTTAGCACCACTTGGGGCGCACAGAGCCGAGGTACCGTCTGCTGGCCAGGCGACCGCACACCTGGCACCGAAGTTGGAGGGCTATACCTAGCTTCGAGCCGTCTCCAAAACAGTCTTGCCTGGTTTGGGCTCTTGTAAATTTGGGGACTTAGCTTTGGCCACCTAGCAGCCCTTTTCTACCTGTCATCAGAAGTAAAGTGAGTGCTCCCCGTCTCACTGTAAGCTGGGACCCGAGCACATACCAGAACTCACTAGGCCCCCAGGAACCCCGTCTCAGGCCCAAGCGTACCAGATTCACCTTGGTTAGTGGTGCTCGCGGGAGCCTTCCTCAGCCAACTTCTAAGTAGGCGCTGATGAGGAACAGCCTCACGTTGTCTTACAGAGTCAAAACAGCGAGGTTCGGGCGCTCGGCGTGGCCCTGGCACCCCAGGCCAATATCCCAGACCCTACCCCAGGGATACATCACCAGAGCAGCGGCAACAGGGTTTATTTCCCGGTTTAAAATACCCAGGAGCCTAGCACTGCTGTTGAAGGAGTCGCCCTCTTCTCAAAGAGTTCATGTTCAGGATCTTTTCCCAATAAGATTTAGGAAAGAATGGACTTCAATGGTTGGCCCCTGGAACCTCTGAGAATCTGACCAGAGAGTGGCCATCATCTTACCCTTCACCCTTCACCCCGAACCACCTCCGTCGGCCCCGACCGCTGGTGGGGGGAGAAAGACTCAAAGGCCGGGCAATTCCCTCCTCCGCAACTCCTCACGCCATCCTGCTGGGAACCGGAGCGACAATCTCCCCCAAACAGGTTATCTGGGAAATTTGAGGCGGGGATGTGAAGTCTGGAGTCCGGGATAATAGGTGGAGACGGTTTTTGCAGGTTCATGGCGCCCAAGGCCTGGCGAGCCCCAGGGTCAAAGAGCCGGCGTGCGACCCGGGGCCCTGAGCAGCAGCCCCACCGGGGCTTTACGCAGGGGTGGTGCTGGATTTTCCTCCCCAATCCCGGCCATTGACGTTTCTTTCTTGGCTGGAGTTACAGGTTTTTGTGTGGAGTTATTTAAAAAATAAATTTGAACTATTTAAGCTATTCTCTATATTTAAAAGAGCCTTAAAGCCTTGCGGTCTATTTTCTCTCTCTGTGGTTTTTGTTTTTGTTTTTCCTATTTTTTTTTCTTTTTCTCAAATTGCAATTTTAGTGCCTGGGTGGAGTAGGGACGAGGACCGGCCAGGAGACTGAGGCGTGGGACCCGAGGTATGAAAGTGAATTTTTCACTACCTACTTTACCCTCATCGTCTCATTCCATTCTGAATGACGGCGAGGGCGATGATAATCTGCGTAGTAATACGATCTGTTTTGCTGATCCTCCGTGCAGTTCGAGGAAAAGTTGAGACAAACCACAGGAACTTAGATTCCTGTCCCGGAACTCTTAAATGAGCTTGGATACCGAGTGGCCGCTCAGACTGGGAGAAGGGCACCTTAGGAACCCGTGGGAGCCGCCTCGAAACTTCCTGCGCGCAGTTCACCCCCTTCCTGACGCTGCCACCCGCACTCCCTGGTCCTGTTCCATTTCCTCTGCGTGCTCTGGTCAGCCCATCCCTGGAGCTGCTCCGGTAGAGCATCCGGAGTGGAGCTCCACAGTGCAGTTCCAAGACACTTTTAGGACGCCCCGGGGTCGGGGACGCTGAGCTTTGGGCTCAGCCTCGGGGCAGATCTGACTTTGGAGCTTGGGCGGGGCGCTGAGGACTTCGTGCTCTTCCGGACGGGGACACCTGGGTGGAGAAAGGCGGGGCGGGTCTCCAGCCACAGGCTAGGCAGGCCCTGAAGAGCGCCGTTCTGCCGCTACCGTGAGCGTGGGCCAGTGATAAACTTCCGGCCTCGGTTTCCCCATCTGCTGCCGATGAAATTAAGGATCTTATTCTTCTAAAAAGTGATTTCCTGTGCTCCATTTATCTCGTTTCCTCGCACCTGTCCCCCCAAAATCATAAATCTTTTTTTTTAAGGTTAAGTTGAACTACGAATCTATACATAAGACAGGATCTACCTGCCCATCTATTTCTGCTGATGGAAAACCTTTATTTTTACTTAATTTTTATTTCTGTTTTTTTTTTCAAAAACATATGTGGAAAGTATTTGGCTTCTGAGCTAAATACTATATTTACCATTTATTTAATAAATTGAAAGCACTAGGATTTGAGCAAAATGCTTTATCTTTTTTTCTCTCATGAAGTCTCACAACAACCACGTCACATAGTTTTTCCTCCTCGCTCTATCTCCCTTCCTTCCAATTTGAAAACTGCAGTGCAGAGACCCTGAATGACTATTACAAAGGTACAGAGCTCAAGAGCGGCAGAGGCAGAGTCTGAACACATGTACTAGATCTCTAAGTGGAAGTTGTCAGCAGATGTCAGCAGGCCATGTTCCCCCAGTACTCTCCAGTAGTCTCCAGTACCCTCCCACGTATGGTTCTCGGTGCCCACTAAGAGGGAAAGCTGTGATTTAGAAAGAGTAGAAGCTGTGGGCAGCTAAGTGGATCTGACTTCAGTGCAGAAAGCTTGAAACAGGCTGGTGTTCCCACCCCATTCAGTGCTCTTCTCATGGACAGAGTCAAATCCTGTGTGATGTTAATCCTGGTACTATCTCTTCTTCCACGTTCCTCAGACTTCTGCAAGGAACACCAAAAAATATTTTGCTACTCTCTTTGGTGCTTTATTTTTAAAACGTGAGGTTAGAATTGTGGAAGATTAAACAAAATGACACAAAGAGGGAAACCAAGTACCAGAAATAAAGGTTATAAAGGAGTTAGTCCTTCAAAGGTTGTTAGTGATAATACCAACACAGAGAGAAAATCAAGACATAGTTTAATGAAATGTTGTTAAAAAATTACTTTTAATTTTATTAGTTCTGATATGGAGAATCTTTGTATTCAAAGATTTTTTAATTTAATATATCTTTGTATTTTATGTATCTCATTTAAGACAAATGAGATAAAAATTACAGAGATTCAGACTATACATTATGACATGTGATAATAAAGTAAATTTTAAAATAAATGTGTCAAAATATGCATGCAAAGCATTCCTCTGGGGGAGAATATGTACTTGTTTGAATAAAGTCACTTCCTACAATATATTTGGATTCTTTTTCTTCTCTTCTTTTCCTTCTCCTTCTCTATCTCTTTCTCATCCTTTTTTCCTTCTCCTTATCCTTTTCCCCCTCCACTTCTTCCTATATGTCTACCTTTGGAATCTATTTCTGAGACACAAGAAAATGAGCTTTATTAGTTTATTGTTACTTCCAGTGGTATTTTTGAAAAAAAAATTGAAAAAAAAGTCAAAGAAATATCATCTTCTGATATGCCAATTTAAATACTATTTCCAGCTACTGCAGATATTCAGAACAATATGTGCAATTTTAAAGAAAGCCTACAATGGGAATTATTTTTTAAGATGTCGCTTCACAGTTACAATAGATTTACTATTAAGTTAACATTAAGCTAAAATAGATGATACCCTAATATTAAAAATTAACATTTTAAAGATACCATTGTAATGTATGTAGTACTGCAACCACTTTTAAAATTAAGGAAATCACAAAGTCTTGTAAGACACAATCAGCAGTGAACACACAGCACACACCCAAGGACAATGCAATTTATTATAGCTCTAGGGAAAAATGTTCATTTGTTTTGTCATCTTACATATGCTCTTGTAACATTAATACTTTCTTGAGAAAAATACTCTAGAACCACTATTTAGAATGGCTGAAATTTTGAATGTAAAAGAACTTTGTCATCATGTATTGAGACTGTCCAGTTTTTCTCCATCAACTAAACTTAGTTCTCCTTTCTTCTAATCTTTTAGGTTACTACTCTTTGCTTTCCAAGGCAATGATTGGGTCACATGATAAAATGAATTCATGCTGATGCACTGACGATTATAAATGTGGTAATGTCCAAATCATAGGCCACAGTCCCTTCAAGCTTCCCAGTTCAGATGTAAATTCTAATGAACGTATTTGCAGGGAACAGGCTTGCTTTTGCCATCGAACTTCAAGTGATGGCTGCGTAGTCATACCTCATAGGCTCACCTTTCTAAGTCTGGCTGTCTTTATGCTTAAACTCCTCACTTATGGAGAAAGCCCAGTAGAAAAAGAATTGGAACAGACATCTCTGGAACTTAAGACTGCTGAAACAAAAAATGGCCAAGACATTTAGAAATTAGACACTTCGGAAGACCAGTTTCTAACTCTTAGACACTAATTTTAAAAGAGCATTCAATGACAATTTAAATTATGAGGCTTGTGTGAGAAAGAAGACTGCTTTCCTCATGTTGAAACCACATTCACCTTTCTGTCCCCAGAACACTTTGCTCATTGTCTTCACAATTGCTGTTCCCTAAGCCTGGAACCAGTTGCCCAGAAATGAAGATGGCTCCGATCTCCTCACTGCATTCTCAGGAAACACTCCCAGGCCAGACCTGCCCTATCAGTCTTTCTCTGCCACATTCATACTTTTAAAACAGAGTCTGAAACATTCTGAAAGAGCTTTGTTTCTGTAATTGTTCACCAACACTCCTCCTCCCCTTTTTGGTCTACTTCACTTTACTAGACTATACACTCCAAGAGGTCAAGAGAATTTGACTCCTTTACTTGCCACATAACAGATAACTCAATAGATACTGAATAAACGATTAAATGTTTTTCTGTAATGTGGATCATCTTTTGGACATCTCTATCATTGGCCATTCTTCACTATAATATCCACAAAAAAGTGCCTGTTCTGGTTTGCTTTTCAAATAACAGTACATTTCAATGCTCACCAGAAATGGTGAGGGGGAAGGCAGAACCTGGTTTAGAAGTTAGTGTAGAGGAGTAGCTAATTGGAAAGAATACTTGCTCTATATGCAACGTCTCCGGAAGTCAATTTCATGTTGTGTATAGACTACACCAAATATCAAGAATATTATTAACCTTTAGCTGCCTGCATTTCATTTATTCATTGTTTCAGCAACCATCCATAGAATGGCTATTCCAAGCTTGGTGCTATGCTATCAAAGACAATTGATATGGTTCCTTCCCTGGCAGGTAAACTGGTACCTTGATAGTTACCATCCTTTTAGGCAAAACTACAAAACTGCAGGGAAAACTAACTGCAGTGCATCCTGTCCTTTCTCCTTTTGCTTTCACTTCTCCCTTCTTTAGACATCCTTTGTATCAGGCTTTCCATGTTCTTCAATCATTTGTAGAAAAATTATCTGAGTCAGTTTCATACTAAAGTGTGAAAGATTTCAATTTGCTATCATCTAGAGATATTTACATTATATCCAATTAGGAAGTAAAGGAAAAGCTGCCTAATATGGATTTTCCAAACCAGAAAGGAAAAAGTTGTTTTTAAAGCTAGTGTCCTTGAAACCATGCTGCCTGGGATACTGCTTACTTTGCTTATTTGTAAACTTTGAGAACTTAGCATTGAACAACAAAAGGATTTTTCTGTAAGATCTAACAGGTAAGACTACATACATTTTTAAAAACCAAGTAAAAGTTTCCACTATGCTTTTAAGATTTGAAGAGAGGATACTTTCAGTACGTTCCTTTCTTATTTTCTTCCTTTTCCTTTTCCACCCTCTCTTCCTTCCTTCCTCCCTTCTTTCCTTCCTTTCCCCTTCCTCCTCATCATCCTCTTTCTGACTTTCCTCCTCTTCTTCCTTTTAATTTTTGCTTTTTTTCTTCTGGAAATCCAGAAGATACAGGAAATGTTGTAAAAAAAAAAATTGCTTCTCCTGAAACAAACCAAAAAAAACCCATCACAAAACAGATAAACAAAAGGAAATCCTATCTAAAAATTTCTACAACTTACCTTTAATAAAGATATACTATGGAGAATTAATAGCTGACTTTTACTAACTCGATTTGTGATTGTGTGTATTTAATTAAAAATGTCATATAAACTCTTCATCAAGGACAATAAGAAGGGCGGAAACTTACCAAACATATTTAAAGTCATAACCTTGAGCCTTGTCTTGGGCACTTCAGGCTGTTATAACAAAATACCATAGACTGAGTGGCTTATACACGACAGAAACTTATTTCTCACTGTTCTGGAGGCTGGGAAGTCGAAGATCAAGGCAGATCAGTGTCAGGTGAAGGATCACATTATGATTCACGGGCTGTGGTCTTTTCGCGATAACCTTACAAGGCCAAGGGGTGGGGGATCTCTCTGGGCTTTGGGTGCTAATCCCATTCTTGAGAGTTCTGTCCTCATGGCCTAATCACCTCCTGAAGGCAACATCTCCAAATTCCATCACATTGAGGATTAGGTTCCAACATATAAACTTCCAGTCTATAGCAGGCCTAGTTCCCTTTCTTTAATAATAGCTCTTTTCTTTGGAGGGTGATACCATGACACTTCTCATTTGGGAAGATGGATGATAGTAACTTCTCTGTTCCATTAATGCCTTTTTTAACCTTAAAATAGTATCTCTAACAGTGCTCCTGATGCATTTTATTGTTCAGAATGTGAGTTTGCAGAGAAACAGAATGAAACATCTTTCTGAATACTGTGGTCACCATTTAGACAATGTCTCCCTCTGATCTGCCAAGCAGATTATTCCTTTGTGTGTTTTCTTTCAAAGTCTCACACGTTATGTGCACTAAAGTGTCTAGACATTTGGGGGTTATAAGCCATTTGATTATTCAGTCTCTGAAGGTGAACAAGGTGAACAAACTGGGGTGGGAAAGGGGTTGGAGAGAGAGAGAAAGAGACGTTGGGGCCTCAGTCAGCATGACCAGGCAGTGAGTGGCAATGAAGGAATTGCTTGTGAGTGGGGGTATTTCTGGGGGTCTGATCAGTTGCAGCCCTCTCCCCTTGGCCCCACTAGGAAACTAGTTAGCAGCAACAGCAGTCTGTCCTAAGCCCAGGGACTTGAATTATTCATTAGTCAAACATAAATTACCATTTAGAGGCAGGTGACACACATGTTTTCTCGAACAATTATTATCACTAATCATCATTTTCCACAGTAATTTGTATACCCTCATTATTAGCCCTTGATTTCTATGTAAATCCTTTTCATAAAACTGCCACAAGATGGAAGTTTTTTTATTGGCTCTCTTTACCTCTTGATATGTTTCTTGGCATTTTTGCATTCCTCATCTGGCACTTGATGGTTGGGTTTTCAGATTAGGCTGACTGTTGACATGCCCAGATAAAACATTCTTTCATTGAGCATATTGCATTTGTAGGGGAAGCCACCTTCTTTCACCTTCTGCCATATTGTACCCATATTTTTTTATATCAATTGTCCAAACATTGACTCTCGCATTTTCCCCTTTTTGATTTTCATTGTGCACCATATTTGACACTTTAACTACTTTTACTAGTTGTCCATGCCTTGTCACAAAGACCGAAGCTGACACAGGCTTTGCCTAAACAGTTGCCTTGAATAAGTACATTTGCCATACGGATTTCCCCTTCAAGTCCTGTAGAGTATCTTGGATAGTTTCCTGTTTCTCTTTTATTCCAGTTATACGGGTTCCGGGACTTAACTACTTGAAAAGAACTATATTTGTAACATTTATTTTGTATCTCCTAGATTCAATTTTTAAATGAACTTCAGAAAGTGTTCTTAGAATTACCTAGTTCACGGCAGCATGGGTCTCTGTCTGGTTCATGAAGGAATGACAGGGATTTGCTTATAATTCCACTGGCTTATAAAGCTCCACCCTGATCCAATATAATACCTACGAGCCTTCCCTTTAGTATAAACCTCATTCCCCGGGTCAGGGGAGGGGCAGGCGCTCTAGAATGGGTCAGTGCTTTAACTCCCAGCATTTACAGGTGAAGACTCATAGACTCAGATCATCTCGTTCCAGTCCTGGTTTCCTGATTTATCAACTGGGTGACTTTGTGGCAAGTTACACTCTGTGCCTCAGTTTTTCTCATCTGTGAAAAAGGTTTAATGACAATGCCTACCTCACAAAGTTGCTGTGAGGATTCACTGGGTCAGTGCATGTAAAGCACTTCAAGTCTGGCATGTAGTAAGCACTCGGATAGTGTCAGCTCTTATTAAAATTATTATTATTATTGTGGCATGAATTTGTTTCCTGGAATAGCAGAGGGGAGAATCTTGGTGAAAGGGATACAGATGTATAGGTTTTTATCCCCAGAGGTCAGATGAGAGGTCAGTAAAGGCATCTCCTGTAGAGAGCAGAAATGGGGGGGGGGGCCAGGAATCTCCAAGAGAAAGAGCTGGTGGCCCCAACATGGTGACATCATCGCTGCCAAGTGCTTTGCACGTGGCCCTTCTCAAGTGTCCAGGACAAGTGTTCTGACTAAGTTCTCCCTTGAAGCGTTGCTGATTAAAGACTTGGAGGAGATGGAGATTTAGTGAAGGGTTGAGTGTTTTTACCTATAGACATTCTGTAGGCTTAACAGAGCTATGTTTTTCAGCACTCCTTTTCTGCTACCAATGCTATGGTTACACATTATGTAGGAACATCTCCACTTGGTTTCCTACATTAAAAAAAATGCTGTCTCAGTTTTGAGATGCCCAGGATCTCGCCTGCCACATGTATAATGCATTAGGCCTCTGTTCTGGCTCATTGTTGAGTCTTGTCATTTGGGCCAGGGAGGTAACTGCAGCGCTCCTGCGTGGTCTGAATGGTGTCTTCACACAAAATACAATCTTCTTAAACAGGGGAGAAAAGCAGCTGCAAGATCAGTGATACCAATACAGTAAAGTGAGGGTTTGCGCTTTGAGACCTATCCAAACAGTTATCTGTGTCAGCACACACGTGCGAGTGTACATGTCCAGGCAGAGACTCAGGCGGACGAAAACACAGGGTAACGTTCCACATTGTTACAGAGCTTCCAGAAACACAGAGCCGAGGGCCTCAATGTTACATCAGCTTAGAGCAGTGTCACAATATCCAGCGTGCCCCTCCTCCTTTTGACATTTCTGAGGAAGAAAAGGAGCTCTTGCTGTTCACCCGGGCGCTGAAAGAGAGGAACGTGTACGCTGGGTGGGCCCCAAGGGGTAGCCGTTCTAAGCTGCCCTAAAATAACTTTTCTGCAAATTAATTTTTTCTAAGAAAACAAAATGGAAAGATCTGTCATCCCAGGAAGGCAGTGTTTCACTGACTCCTAAATCATCGCCATCACAATTTAAAATTCAATTCAGGCATGCTGAACTGAAGAAAGAAAGAAAGAAAGAAAGAAAGAAAGAACGAAAGAAAGAAAGAAAGAAAGAAACCAACAACTGGAAATGACAGAAAAGTTATATTGACACAAAATTTAAACCTAAGAAATAACAACAATATAGTCAATAATACACAGCAAGTAAGTTTTCCTTAATCTGATGCCTTTGTCTTGCAAAAAATTTAATTGAAGTAAAAGAAAATAACTTGTAATATTTTGCACTCTAAAAAGCCTTGACTTTTGTGGTTACCATGCTTCCTTTCTTGCTTAACTTTGTAGTATATGTTTTATCTTTACCTAGGGATCCACTTTAATGATATTTCTTACGATGTAACCCATGTGTTAGTACTACTGCCATCACACAAACATCTTGGCTCAGTTGGCAGAGGATGGGAGGAAACAAGCCAAAATGTTTGGTTGGATTCTTGTCCAGTGGGGACTGGTTGGCTTGGCTCTTTGCCACAGCAACAGACGATATTTCTAACTCTTCGTGACATTCGAGTTTCAAACTGCCTTGACAACAAGGGCTATACTTTAGAAAAATTATTTTATTTTCCAAAGCACCTCAGCCACCATTGTTCTGCACCCAGGAGTTAGTATCTATTTGCTTAGTGAAGAAAAGAAACAAGGAGAGCATCCTGGCCATCTCCCAGTCGTGTCCTTTGGTCACAAATGACTGAACAGACGGTCTTCTCTGGCTCAGGTCATCATCTTCCTCAATAAAGACAAAAATACATGGTCAGAGTCTAAATGAAGTTACACACTCAGTTACCTGAGAACTTTGTAAAAGTTATGTCAAGCTTTTTGGTATGTTGGCTCTATTTCGTGTATATTTGTATTTTGTAAAGGAAGAATAAGAACTTAATCAGTCCCCTATTGCAAAATCCATAGAATCCACCATTGGAGCATGCTGATCTGTAGGGAAAACTGCAAACGAGCACATGATGCTACATGATTGCTTTTTTGGCCTATCCTTATTTAAACTTCACGTTTATGTGTACTCATAATGAACAAAATGGTAAGTTATCTAGATTGTGTCTGGTCTCTCAACTGAAGATGATTGAATATTCTAACTTGCTTTGATCACATTTTTTTAGCCAACTTAAAGAACTCTGTCTTCTCTCTTCTTGTAGATAGGAGTTCTTGCTGGTATGGCTGACATACATTAGTAAATTAGCTCGAATTCTCTCAGAAAATCTCCCCAGGGTCCTGCATAAAATAAAATGCAACATGCAGGAGACTAGATCTATAAGTTGAATAAAACTCATGATATTTAAATGATTTGTGTTAAGCATAAAGTGTTAGAAAGGATGAACATGTGTCCATGGAATTATTCATCATTATGAATAGAAGTACCGTCTCTCACAGAACTAGGTAATCCTTAAATATCTGTGTATAATTAAGTTTATTTGGAAATTCTGCATAAATTAACTAGAAATGAGACATTATTAGCTACTCAGATAAGGTTTTTGTTTTCATCTTCAAAGTAATTTATTGTTCATCTGCACATACATGAGTCATGAGGACGGGAGAGTCCAACCTGGGAAATGAGATATGATACTAACATAATATAGCTATAAGACTACAGGACTACAAAAAAAAAAAGGGAAAATGTGATAGTATTTCTCCTTTAAAAAATTCAACTTAATCTTATTCTATTTCCATGCATATGAAAATAAACACTATTGTATAAGAAATCATTTGTTTTGAGTATAAATGAAAATATTGTTAGTGTTCTCTTCCTTGGCTGAGTTTATTCTTATGTTTCAAAAAGCTTGTTAAAGCTAGACGACATGATCATATTTTTAAAATTATGTATTTTTAATTTTTGAGTATAAAATATTTTAAACATAGAAAATGCAAATAGAATAACAGAAATCTTTATAACCACCATCCACATCGGAAAGTGCTTATTTTTTTGCTTGAGCTCTCTTTTTTTTAAGAAAAGAAATAAGACATTATAAATAAGCTATCCTTCCACCTTCTCATCCCTTTTTCTGTCCTTTCTTTCCAGAGGTAACCATTATCCAGAAGTTAGTATATATTTCCCTTGTGCATTAAAAAAATCTTTTATGACATATTTACATCTACAAATTTGCTCTTTCTCCAAAAATTATGCTTTTAAGATTTTTTCCTGTTATTACAGGCAAACTAACTGTCCATTAGGAGAAGAAATGAAAAACTGATTTATTCTCACTGGGAATAGTATTAGAAACTAAAATGAATAAACTAAATTCGGATGTATCAACATATTAAGCTATTTTTAACCAACTTAAAGAACTCAAAAGTTATGCAGTACTTTATATTACTCACACCTTTAATTTCCTAATTCCATGAATATTTGTTAAGAGTTGATTCTATGCCAGGTACCATTCAAGCAGCTGAGGATGCCGTGGTCTACAAAACCTTTGAAACCCTGTTTTGGCTCAGTTGCCAGTTAGGTCAGCCTATGGTTGCTGTTAGGGAAAACAAAGAAGTCTCATACCTGCTAATGGCCAGAGTAGAATCCTAAATTTCAAAAAAATTTCAAATCCTTACACCATCTCTAAATGTAGATATTATTATTTTTACTTACAGGTGAGAAAACCAGGCCAGAGAAGTTAAACAGTTTTCCACCCAGCTCATAGTTAAACCAAGAGGGCATTCAAACAGATTTTTTTGTTTCAAAGTTTGTAATCTTTTGACCGTATCATGCTGCTGCTTTACCAATGTCCACCACACTGTAATAAGTGAAATCATAAAGATTTAAGATGTTTCTTAGTCTGTAATAAATTATATCTTATTCTTGAGGACCTAAGATACTACTTGTTACACAGTAAAAAAGCACAAGATCAAGAATAGAGACTATTTTCATCCATACGAGAAATTACAATGAAAGGAATGAGGGTGGGTTTGTATTTCTGTGGGACGCCTGCTCCCCTTTTTTCACTATGTGCATCTTCACATCCTGTTCTTCAGTGTGAGGAGACCTGGAGAGGTAACACAAGACTCACTCTTCGATGTTACTCAGGGGAAATAGAGGCCTTAGCCAGTGACCTTAGAATTTAGCCTCAAATACCTGCTTTGCAGAATGAGGATTTCTTATGCTCTTTCTGCTTAGCTGTACTCAGCCTTATGGTGGTGACCAACAAAGGAGGCTGAGCAAAAGCCAAGGTGGGAAATACTGGAAATATCTGGTCTCATTGAGCTTATATTCTGGGACAGATATCTATGGAGACCAACTCAGAACCTCTTTTCTGCTGCTTTATTGTATCAATCTGATGTATGTTCATGAACTATAGACACATTATTTGTGTGTGTGTATATGTGTGTATGCATAGGCACACGTAAGTGCTGAATCTTAATTGGTTATATACATGTATTTGGTTAATTGCATAAAAACAGAGAGTCCCTAATAATTCATGAAAAATATTTATGTTTTAATGGCTTGGGATCCTTTCTCTTACTAATTAAGAGAAGAATGCAGTGTCCTCCCACTGGTAGCTCCAGAGTACTTAAGCAGATAGGTCCTGCGCTTAATTTCACTAAGTGCACCTCAAAATGCATCTGGGCCTTTTATTTTCATTTGTGTTGTCCTTCATTTAACCCTTAAGGAATGAGGAGATGGATGGTCAATTTTATAGAAAAGTGGTTTAATATTACTGGTTGCATTGACTATCGCTTTGTGTCATACACAAAGTGCAGCTTCAAATAGTTTCCCTAGGGGAAAAACAAATGAAGTCTCTTTTTGGACAGTCTAGAGACAGAAGATTAACATTCTAGCTATCTTATCCTCATTTATTTTCTGAGGTTTGACATTATATTGAGCAAGACTTGGTAAGAATATGGTAAAAGACCCTCAATAGCAAAATAGTCAAGTTATTTAATATTCTGGAACACATAATGCCTTCATCCTTGAAGCAGTTAATTTATTTTTACATTGTTATGTTCATCATCAGTCTCAATATAACCACATTCATCTGCCTCCACTACTTTGGCATTTGCGATCATTTGATCATGATTGAACTGAAAGTTACCTCCATTTACCTATGAATATTGTTAATATTTGTCAATAATTATTGTGGGAAAGTATGTTCAAAATATTTATGAGAAAGAATAATCTTGAGCAGCTTATCTTGATTTGACTTGAGGCTGGAGGGAACTATGATTTTCTGTATTAAAGCAGGCTTTATTCCACCTCAACAGGAAGCACCGTGGAGTGATAGCTCCTACTACTATTTTTTTCCTTTTTTTTTTTTTTAATGGAGGTACTGGGGATTGAACCAGGACCTCATGCATGCTAAGTATGTGCTCTACCACTGAGCTATACCCACCCCTCTTGTGAATATGAGATCTTTTCACGTAAGCATTTTAACTGAGGTGAAATTTACATGAAGTGAAATGCACAGATCTTAAATGTGCAGGTAGGTGTATCCCAATCACCCCAGAAAGTCCCTCCGTGTTCCCTTCTAGCCAATCCCCAGCCCCCGCAGTCAACCACTGCTCTGATTTCTGTTACCGCAGATGAGTTCTGTCTGTTCTTGGTCTGCATATAAATAGAATTATACAATATGATCTCTTTTGTGCTCAGCTTCTTTCTTTCAACATAGTCCTTGCATATGTTTTAATGAGTGACGTTCTAATCATTATGATCGCAATTAGCACTCACGTTAGCTACATTCTGGTTTACCTAACAACTAACTACTTGTATATAATTTTCTAAATACAGAAGTTCAATGCATCCTGCCTCATAATTCTAGATTCTACATTTCGCAGTAACTTTTCTATTCTCAGATTTGCATAATGCATTATTAAAGGCAGAAGAAAACTGGACTTTAGCAAAGTAGGTGAGCGCTCAAGGGCTGTTATATATGTTCTTATATTGTTGTCAGTACCTTTGAAAAGGATTCTGGAGAGGATGCACTGTTTAGGAAAAATAAACTGTTTTTCTGAGTTCTTTCTTAATAAACGAACACAAAGGAAAAATACCATCATTAATGGAGAGTTTAGGAGGAGAGGTATTGATAAAATTGAACAGGTAACATTTATGTACGTGCAAAGAACATAAACCATGATAATTAAGAGAGTAGGAAGTTGGGGAAGCGTGAAAAAGTTAGATGACTTTCAGCCTTCTAACTCTGAGTTGGAAACTCAGCTGATGAATTAGAAGTAAGAGAAAGTGGTATATTTTCCACGCCATTCCAGCTGACTGTTACGGGACAGAGACGGTGGTAAGGGTGGCATGTTTCCTGTGTCCTAATACTATCTAGTTGGGTTGGTCACATGTGGGAGCAGCTTGAGATGACAATGGGCCGGGCAGCTGGAAGTTCAACAGAAATCCAGCCAAGATCCCTCGAATTTGCAGTCTTAAAATTAGAAGCCACGATAAGAAAAATCAGATGGCTCAATAGGGTACATAGATTCTCGATTAGGCAGAGAAAATTAAATCTGATGGGATAAATTCTCAAGTCAGGTAAAGAAAATGCAGGTAGGCAGCTGATAAAGAACACTCAAATATTCTTAGGAAATAATATTTTTGATTTAATTATGGGGAACATCTTGCTTTAGTAAGGCTTTTTGGTCGGCTAGTGTAGTCAACAGAGAAGCAGACGATTCATCACAAGTTTTCCCCCGGGCACTGAGCTGAAGATGAGAGCTGAAAGCATTTACTAATTAAGCTCTATGATTAAGAGGGAAGGTCAGTCAGGTGAGTTAGGGTATAGGTGAAGGGGGGACTGGTGGAGCCAGGGATGGACAGAGAGCAAGAGAAAAGCCATCGTGAGCAGCCTGATCCTACACTGCATAGTGTTCCGTTGTGTTGAGGTACCACAATTTATTTACACACTCCTTTATGGATGGGCATCTTCCCAATATCTTAATCATAAATACTACATGTAAACTTTTGCTTGCACTTGTAAACAAGCTTGCACTTCCAAGCAGGGCTCATGTGAAGAGAAACAAGCATGTCATGTGGAATATTTATGGAACAGATGCTTGAAGGAGGTAGTTCTCTTCCTGTAACAATTGCTTGTAGAAAAGTCTGTGTGTTAATAGATTTAGCACCGCTAGTGGGAAGCCTCAGGATGAACACCTGCAAAGCACTGCTTTCTCCATAGGTGGAATGTGTGCTCTGGGCCTCAGCAAAGCAGGGACGTACCAAATTGTCTTTTGGGAAAGAACGTGCTATTGCCAAGAAGTAAAAAAGCACGTTGTTGGTATCATAGGGAAAATCAGAACTTTGTTGACTTCTTTTTACTATGATTTTACAGAATAGGTATCATGTATTTTGAGTAACTGTTAGTGGGAGTAAGGATCCAGATCTATGCAGTGATCAGCACCTACAAGATCTTAGCTGGGCCTCAGAGAAACCCTGTGAGTTAATGATAAGTAAGAAAATTGATGCTTAGAGAGAATAAATAACTTGACAAATGCTACTTAGCTTGTGAGGAGAAAGCTGGTCTGATTCTCAACCAGGAGACTGCATGACCTCTGGAAAAAGTGCATCCAGTGTCACTGAGCAGGTAAAATAAAATAATGAAGGTCAAGTTGGTGGCGAGAAGGTACTCAGTGTCCATATAGTGGGTCATGCCCTCACTCACACACCAGCTTAGGTTCCTGTTTCCTGGGCCACCTCACCCTTGCAACTTCGCGGGCACTGGGGCTCTTTGTGGAGAGGAGAGGGCAGCAAGGGAGCTGCCACGGACCCTGCATGTCTGGCCCTGGAGTCTTCTGGTGAAGTGCTTTCTGTTCAGTGAGGAATTGGCCCCCAGGTGGTGCATGTTTCCTCCCTCACAGCCTGGCCCTTTTACCAGTTACCAGATTTAAAGGGGATGAACATCTCTTTTTGGCCTCGAGCAGAGGTAGGCTGCTAGAGCTGGGTCCTTTAGGGCTGGAGTTCTTCCACAAGTGTGAGCCGACCAAGACTGGAGTTTGATAGAGGTGATGATCGGGCGAGGCTGCCTCCAAAACCAGAAACCACTTTAGGGCCGGAAACTATGAACATTTTCCTACCTGTTTTCCTACTTATAACCCTCAGGCAAAAGCCCCCCAGGAAAAAGGATGTGCCCGGAGGAAGGGAGGTTAAAGGAATAGCCTCATTTTTGGTGATGGAGACATCTGCTCTCTGGAAATGGGGACAGTGGGAATTCAAGGGAGAGACACAGTGGGGCAGTGAACCTGGCTCTCCTCTTTCATCCCTGGATGATGCTTAAAATTCTGCCTGTAAGGATAACGCATCAGGAAAGATACCGTAAAAATATGCAAACAATGGAAAAAAGACTTTTTCAGTTCATAAAATGAAATGCTCTGTCTGGGTCGTTTTCCTTTATCAAATTCAGTAACTCTATTTAATCCCGAATCCCAAACATCATTGCAATACAAGAACCACATCCAAATGGGGCCTCTGGGGCACGAAGTAGAATCCTCTAGCCCTTGGTTAGGACGGTTCGCATCTGAGGTCTCCCCCAGTCCATAAACGTGCTCAGTCTCCACCTGGCCTTTTAACAACCCTTCCCCTGATCCTTGGCCCTGCTATCCCCCCAAGCCAGCTCTCCTCTGCTAATCCCAAACCCTGTAAAAGGCGAGTTCATACCCGCTGCCTGGAATTTCACATCTGCTGCTAGACAGCCTCTTGTGGTCTCTCCTCTCTCTCACACCATTTTAGTGAGATGATTCTCAGATCTCATCCTTCCTCAGTCTTCCTGCTCTGGGACCCCAATAAAGCACTGGACACTTTGGATGCTTCTTTTTTTTTTTTTTTCCCTTGAAACCCTTCCTTGCCTCGACAGCACTCTGGTTTTCCCTCTGTCTGATTTCTGGACTTCGTCCTTGCTCCTCCCTAGGTCTCCCCTCTGCACCTTCCTGCTCCCAGCCCATTTCTCCCCCTCCTTCCCCTTTCCCTTGACAAGCTCGTTCCCTAATACCTCCCTGTTAGGAACACCCAAAACTTTTATCTTCAGATTAACTGGTAACCTGGGTTCAAGACTATACTTACAAAATTCTCATATTCTTCTTGGATTTGACTCAAACTTCACACCCCACCCTGAAAATGGAGTTAATGATCTTCCTGACAAAACAGTGACCTCTCTAGATCCAATGTGGACATTACTGTGATCCTAATCATTTACGTATGAAGCTATAAACTATGAACAGTTCCTTATCTATTATCATTCCTACCATACACCTAATCATTTGCTGTATTTTGACAATTCCACCTCCTGTAATCTTTCATTTAATTTCTTAAACCCTAGACTTCTTAAATTGCAACTACTCAGACCCCAGCCAGCTCTTCCAGCCTTGTCTCTCACTGCGCCCTCTGGGAGTTTCCCAGGTCTCTGTACAAGGGGGCAAGGAGAGACCGCAGTAAGAGCCAGGCCCCTCCAGACTGGTAGGTGGCTGGGGCTTAGTAAGCATGGAAACCTGCTTAGAAGGCTTGTCTGGGGCAGCCACCATATGACTGGATCTCTGCATCCACCTGCCAAAATCTTAAAAGTTTATATAGAGTTCCGTCTCATACACCAGCCAGATGGTCTCAACAAACTTTCTCTCTCAAGACTGTGTCCTGGAAAACAGCTCCCACTGTGGGAATGGTGGGCAGAATGTACATTCCAGAGACGGGGTGGGGTGAGGGCCTCTGATCGCCCGAGTCCAGCTCTCAGGTCAGCCGTTGGTCACGTCCTCTCCACGACTTCCTCCAACACTTACGCTTACTGTACTTTACACAGGACGGGCCACTATCCCTGCAGATTTGTCTCCCGCTTTCCCATCCCTGTGCCTTGCTACCTACTACTTCCTACGTGGAGCTTGCTCTCATCCAGGACTGGAGTCATAATTTGTGGGGCTCACTGCAAAGTAAAAACTTCCTTTTTCAAAGACAGGAAAAAAAGTGCCTGTGAAGGTACCAACACGCAAGCTCTCCACTGATTTTCTGTGAATCACCTCCGTTCACATGCATGCTCTACTGTCCTCTCCAATTTCACTCACAAAACATAAGCTCAAGGATGAAATTAAGAATATCAAGATGGAGACAGCAGAACACGAAACTACGTGCAGGGCCACTGCGACTCCGGGGGTTGTGTGCCTGCAGATCAGCTCTGTTCTCATCCACGTGGGCCTTTCTCAATCCTACCCACCTCCAAAGTCAAACAGGCTGCCTCTGCTGGGCAGATCCTGCAGTGCCCCTGCCCGGGGCCTCTGCTCCGCCCCGCTCCAAGCACAGCCAGCGTGCTTCCCTCCCGGCACTTGGCAGAAGTCTCTGAGAACACTTTCTACTTCCTATTAGTCTGTGAACCTCTTATTAGTTTATAACTTTCTTAATTTATCCTAGAATTCACCCTGTGAGTTACACATAATAATTGCTTAATAAATGTCTGCTGAAAATGAATAAAAAGAACAAAGAGAAGAGCACTGCTATTTTGAGGCCACATGCAGCATTTCCCCGCATGGCAGTCCTTTCTCCATCAGAGCAGGAATCACAGCTAATGCAGAAGTCCCAGCTCTCCAGCTGGCTGGCCTGCGCCGTCTCCTTGTTTTCCTTCTCAGTGCCTAAGTTAGTCTCTTTGTTGATCTATCTAAGGAAATTTCTTTTAGAAATCATAATTAAATTTTGGTAAAGGATATATTTGATAGTTTCTAAAAATGGATGAATTCACTAATTTTCTCAGATATTTAGATACAAGCCTATACTTTCAACCTCTTTTGGTTAAAGAAACTATTGATGCAGAAAAAAAATCTGCAAGTGCTTTTGACACAACTTAGGTTCAAAAATATTTAACTTACTGCATGAGAGTCCCTTGAACAATGACTTTTGGAAAATTCTGTGCATTTAAGCAAGTTATCAAAGATCTTCAGGGAATTGCTTTGATAACAAAGTTGAATCACTTGATGAGAGCCTTGAACTTCCCACACTGGCTGGATACACACATCACCCCAAAGGCAGCGATTCAGTTTATGCCCTCCCTCCCTCAAAACACAGATATCCTTCTTTTTGAGTATTCTGAGTTGAAAACAGAAAGCTCACTTACGCTTGTGGAAAAAGCTTCTTTAAAAAAACCAAACAAGATAAAGTGGAATAAACTTAAGCAGCAAAACATTAATTAAAAAAATGCACCACAGACACTGCATCACTAAGAAAGCCAGTAACTTTACTGAATTGTCTGCAAAATACAAATTATACCTTATTTCCAGCAGGAGAAACTTTTGAAAATTCCCCACTTTTATTCACTACAGACAGCTGAATTAAGTCCCTTGAGATACACAGATGTGGTTTAACTTAGTTATAACATCTTGTCATCTAGTGGCGACAAAGTCCAGCTTATGCCGCTGTGAGCCTCTATTTGAGTATTTGTTGCAAATGCTTGTATGCCCTCATTTACAAGCTATTTTAATTACTGTCATTTAATGGAAACAAGTCCCCAGAAAAAGAAAAAGAAGAAAAATGATACAGCAAACCATCTGAAGCAATCCAAGTCCTATGCCTACAGTGACCCAGGTCTCCGTCGCTCTGAGAGAACACTGGTACTGCATTCAAACCACAACAGAATCCGTCACTTAGCTGACCTCTCTGAATTCAACTGAGGTATGGATCAATCTGAGGTATGAACAGGGAAGGCAAAATGCAATACCCGATTATGAAAAGAACCAAAATGGACAAATTTGATGTAGAAGATAATGTGGCTTGGATTGCTCCACATCTTTGGTTAAAACATATGAAGAAAAGCCTTTAATTACATCTGTAGTCTGAAGCGTTCTCACAGACACCAGTATTCCATCAATCTTCAAAAGATGTGTAGTGGCAGGAAATTAACGCCATGTTAAGTGACGACATCACAGCAGATGGCACAAACGGGAACAGATGAAGGGTGCCGTGCTCAGGCAACAGCCTTTATGGAGGGTTTGAGTGGCTGCTGCTTCTTTAAAAAAAAAATTTTTTTTTTAAAGGAAGAAATACAAAGCATTTACTCTCTGGAAAAACAAACATAAGGATAAAGGGGGCAAAAAATGCTCTCCCTAAACGATGGGTATGTAAGAAAAATAAATACATAAAAATGTGAGAGGGCAGACATTCTTTTAAAAAGTGTATTGGAATTTTAAAAAATTTTCACTTTAGTTAACCTTAAAATGATCTGAGGATGATAGGTATTTTTGTATTCATTGTTACAAAATGCTAAGTTCCACCTTTGGGAAAAAATAAGCCATTTTACTAAAAACACAATTTTAAAAAAGATTGAAATGAACAGCCTTCCACACACCAATGCATACAACATACAGTTTGTGCAGCTCGCGTGTATTGCATCAGTGTTACCAGTATTTAAACTTCACATCACCAAAAAATCTTCTAAAATAGGATTAGATACAACAATACTCGTAGCTGTGTAAAAACGCCACTTACGGTTCTTTTACTTGCAATGAAGAATGTTGCCTAAAATGTTACTCTAGGATGGGTTATGTCAAATAATACCTCCTCAGGGCTCTGCCCTAAACTCCTGAATACAAAGGATTTATTGTGATAAAAACCCAAAACCACACTAGCTTTGCAAATACAATAAATGGTAAATTACAGAGAAGGTATAAGGGGAAAGATTGATGTCAATCGTTTACAGAAAGTGACTCATCACAATCAAAATTGTGCTTCTTCTCATTAAATCACCTTTAAAAAAATCTCAGATTATCCCTTTGTGTCTTGCCACCACTTTATCTGGATTCAACAGTGGAAACAAGAGATGACTGGCATCCATTTTCAAGTGATTCTGTTCTTTTCATGTTCTTATAAAACTATTGTCAGAACTGCTATAAATAGCCAAGGCTTCTGCTGGTACTTTAGGTTACTTTATCTTCAGCATTAGAAATTCCCTTTTTCTTTGTTGCTGAGGCAAATTGCAGGTAAAAAATTAATATGGCTATTTTTTTTCATATTTTCACATAATGACCCTTTCCCACCCATTGGTTAGTTTCTCCTGATATTGATAAAGTGTTTTGAAATGACAAAGAACATTTGTGACATGTTTGCATATTTTATACACATCAAGTTATAAGGATGGGTTGTAAGAATGGGATCAAGTCCATGGTGAGGAAAATGATTTTCTTAGTTTCCTCCCCCCCATGTATGAAGATGTGTGTGTGTTTTCAGGGATGATTTTCTGTTTTTCCTCTGCATAAATGTTTTTCTTTCATGTTCCATGGATACCTCGAGTAGTGGGATACATGAAATGGCTGACAGATTTTTTTGTTTGATTTCGTGTATAAAACGTTAGCACAAGGCAGGCTGGCATCCTATACGGACACAACCAAAGGTGCACTGTGGTCTAACTGTGGATTTCAGATCGAGTTAAGAAAAATATAGCCTAGTTCATAAGATCTCTTGGCTTTTGCCACCCAGCGGCAGCCTTTTACAAGGAGAAACACATAGTAACTAAGCAAGTGAAAGCAAAAAAAGGGATAAGAAAAGTCCTACACAAGACATAGCAGTGTTGATCTTACTGTCTGTCTTTTCTGCTGTGTATGTCAGCGTGTGTGATGGGAGCTGGATCGACAGATCTTCACATGCCTAGAGAAGGAATATCAGTCCTAGACTGAAATCTCTTTAAACAATATATATCAACTCTTTTTTTTTTTTATGGCACTCACTTTTTAAAGGGTCTGAAAAGTAATCCCTTATAGACGAATATTAGACAAGAGTCATCATTATTTCCTGAAAAATTAAAAAAAAAAGGGACATAGAGAGGTGCTTTAATGGGATTTTTTGAAATGGCTATTAAATCTCTTTATTGAAGAAAAAAAAATAGATGACATACATGCTTTATGCAGAAGTGACATTTGGGGGTCCTGACACACCGGGATTGTTCAACAGTCCTATATTGCTGACAAGATTGTTGAGGGTCAGTTAAAATAATTAAGAACGGATGACGAAGCAACTATCCCTTTACCTGCTTCCTTCTTATCTAGCACCCAGACTTTCACATTTTTCTTCTGTGGGAATTTATAACTCATGCATCGAGTAAACTCCATATCACTTATTTCTAGGGCAGTATTTGCAGGACATGTGACCCAACACAGTTCTCTACTCTGGGCATATTTCTTCAAAGCATTATCGAGTTCTAGGCTGAAAACCAACCGATAATTTAGGATACGGGCAAGATGAAGGTATGCACTTACTGAATTCCAAGATGCATGGTGAAATGGTGAGATCAGAAAGGGGCCCTGCATTTGATAAAAATGCAAAACAAAAACAAAAAATAGCATGAAAGAAACTAATTAGTATATACAATGGATGTCAGTTGACCCAGTAGATTGCCAATGGATTAAAAACAATTTAGGGTGTTGCAATGTGATATGTTCTAATCCCACAGGTTATCCTTTTGACAGCTGACCTTGAACTTATAAAATGTATGCAGAGTAAAAGAAAACAGAAAGAAAATAGTTACTCAAATGTGCAACTGCACAAATATACCCCCCTCCCGCTATTAAGATAACAAAACTTCTGCTATTACCATAATATTATATATATTAGAAAGCTATACACAAGCATGTTAATTTCACAGATTTTTTAAAAGATTCTTAATATTTTATATAATTAGAAATACACATTTCAAAAACAAAACTTCTACAAAGAGAAAACAGTTATCTTGGTTAGCAAAGCATGGAGTTCTTCATGGCTTAGGGTAGTGCTTTCTATACAAAAAGTCCTTTTTGGTTTTTTACAGGACTGTTTAAAATATTAGCGAAGCTATCAAGGGGGAAAAACACATTTTGGCTTAAGTAAACTACAAAAAGCCACAAATGCTTTGCAAACTCTGTCTTACCTTTTATATGAAAATAAGCAAAATGTAATGTACATATTTTTATATTTTTATTTAATAAGAGATGCAGACCCAGATTTATTTATTTATTTAATTAAATACGTTAGCCCTCAAACTCTACATTTTTAAAAAATAGGTATGGTCCTCTTTTAATGGTCATTGATCCTTTTTCATGAGTGCCATACGCCAATGATGTGCCTGCAGGTTTGTGAGCGTTCTCGGGGTGGGTGTTAGGTGACCTGGTGTGTTCCTAACGTGTAACCGTGGCCACCCTTTGCCGGGTCTGTCCAAAACATCTATACACTTTTCTATATGTTGCATAACAGCTGCTCTCTCTTTCAGTAAAGATCTGCCGCTTTTGGCAAATGTTTCCTTTTGTCTATTTACATGTAAATAACGTTGAACCTGCAACATGACACTATCTATTGTAACATACATTTTGCAAAGGAGCACAACAGTGAAAAGAAGTTAGCCTTAAATCTATTTTGTACAAGTGTTCTGTTGTACAACTCAAGTGCTAAGCTTATCTCAGCATTTCTGTTTATCTTTATACTGTATCACTGAGGCAATTTAAAAGTACTTTTACAAAACAGAGTACCTGACTTTTTTTTTTTCCACACACAGCACATATAATGCATATCGACCCCCCTTCCCCATTAAGGTATAGCACACACACACACTGCAAGAAAAAAAACTACTAAGTAATAATCTGATCATGTTGCCCATCCTTCAGAGAGTCGCATGCGCTTGACTGAGGGACTTTCCCTTTCATCCGGCGAAGGTCTGGTGAGTCCAATGGGGGAGTGGAATTCGTTCCGGTGATCCTCTCGGTCGCTCCCGTCGTACGAACTGCTGCAGCTGCTCAAGCTGTCAACAGGAGATCTCCCCGCCTCGTGGCGCGTGTGTTGTGGGTATCTCGAAGGGGTGGTGGTACGGTCTCTAGGAGGAGAAACAGGTTCTGACTTGATGTTGAGGCTTTGAGTAGAAGGCAGGGAGAGATTTGAACTCTGAGATAAATGAGTGCTAGTGCAAGCTCTGTAGGAGGAAAGGAAACCCAGTTACAGATGGAGGAGGCCTGGAGCCCCCAGGAACTCACAATTACATCAAACATCAGCTTAAAGACTTGCATCGACACCAGAGCATGCCCAGAGGGAGCAGAGCGTGCTTGGCAGCACTTGGGGGCATCGCCTTCTTACAGTGACTTGGGATGCCTTTGTTCATCTGCCCGGTAGCGATCACAGCATTTAACTGACCCAGGCCTCACGAGTCACACCTCCAAGTCTCTGACAGGCTCCCTTAATGTATAGGTTACCGGCTCAGGGAGGTTTTAACAAGACATGCGGGAAAAAGCATTTTCTGTGTCCATGGAATTTCTCCCTACACCAGTTCCAAAATACAATCTAAGACTTAGGATACAGGGCTTAGCTTCTGAATTAAGACTTCTTTGATTTACTAATGCCTGTGTTTGAAAATTACTATAAAGAGCTTATTATGGATACAAATATTTCCCTAAATTTAATAAGCACATGCATACTAAGTTGCACAGTCTTCAGAGAAAGTGAAGAGAGTCAAAATTTCAAATGAATAGAACTGAGAAAATGCTACATGTAACCATATCTGGTGAAAAGCTTGGGATACGGGAAAGATGGGGGAGGAGGCTGAAAATTATCTGCAGAAACTTTAAGGAGGGGCTTAAAAACACTTAGACTTCCTACCCAACTAAAACTGATAGTCTGACTTTCTTCATTCTTTCTCAGTTGTTTTTCCCCACAATGACCTCAATATTACTACTGCTAGTCTCTCCCTGCTGGGATACGAAGGAGACCACTCCTCTCATCTATCATTGTCATTAGTTGATGAATCTGGATTTGCCTAAAGGAAAGGTTGTTGTAGAAAAGGATCGAGTGTGATTTTATTATGTTTATAACCCTTAATCCTCATTTATTCCAGGACAGCGTAACTTGCCCTTCTTTCAAAATGTGGCTGAATTTAGATACTTGGAATTCTGGAGGGAAAGGCATTAAGCCCTTAAGTGTAGACCAGCCTTCACGATGGCTTTGTTCAGGATCAACCACAGTAACACTGCTGACATTGATGTGAAGATGCCTGCACTGTCCTTACATTCTGAGTGCACTGACAGCCACGGCTAGACTCAGTGTTATCTGTCCACATTGCGAGACAGAACAGGACTCTCTTCTACTGAGGAGAGTCACAGTAAAGAATTATCCATACAGACACACCCATTTTCAACAAAGGAAAGCAAGCTCACCTACTCCTGTGTGTGACTGTGTTACTTTCTAATGGAGAGAATTAGAGGGCATTAAAAATGTCATTATGAGCAGTGAGAAAATGGGTATATATTTTGCAGGAAAAAGTGGAGCAACTTGGGGCTGGGTTTTTGGGAGATGCAGTTCAGGCTCGAGATGTACAGAGATATAAAATCAGTCAGAAATGAGTCTATCTTTGAGTGATGTTTTATACAAAAGCACCACCTACTGGCAAAGAATTACTTTCCTTCTCTTATTAATAAATGAGCTAATGTGGAGAATAACATGAAGGAGAATTATCTGTTTCCCTAACAAGTCTTTCTCTCTATGGCTTTTCTGATCTTACAGAATTCAAGCAGTCTTAGCATTTTTATCAAAATACTACATCGAGTGTATATAATTTTCAATCACCTGCTTATACTTTTTGTTATTTGTTGTTTTTATTTTATAGTCTATATTAGCATACTAATTTTCTAAGATTTTTAATTAAATAATATTTAAATCAAGAAGATACTAAAATAGGGGGAACACCTGCATTTCAAAGAGATTCATAGTGGTGGACTATTTTATCTTGGTTCAGAGTTACTTAATGATTCATTTTGATGTCAGAGGAAATCATCTTTTGATTTCTGGAAGGAAGAATTTCCCTGGCTCTGGATAAGAAAGACTATTTCACTAAAATTTAATTAAATGCTTCCACTATAAATCACACAACCGTTTAATAATGAACGTCAATTAAGAGTCTGAAAATAAAGTGGCATATCAATAAATACATTCATCTGCCTTCTGATATTTAGATGGTGTCCTCACAGACAGGGGTGATGTGGAAAATCAGAAAAAAAAATATTTGGTGAGTTGGACCAATATAAACAGTCAATATGGATAAACTGAGCAAAAAATAAGAGAATCCAAATGCTGTTTCTTTTATACAGCTTTTGGAAGCCATATTATCTGCTTATCACTGTCTCCTAATGTCAGCTGGCTTGTATGGATTTTGCTGCATCTTTTCCCTATAAAAGGTGTAACAATAACACGTATTGTTTACCCCTTCCTATAAACAAATAGGCTAGTCCCTAAGATAAGATAAACTTAGTTAGTGGCATTTCATTTGACACTGAAAGCATTTATGAAGCATTTTGAGTAGTTCTGGGGACACTAAATCCACAGTAATGAATGGTAAGTGATATCTTGGTTTCAGCTTCATTATACTGTGGTATAGGATTCAAAACAGAATGAGGTTTAATTGGCTAGTCTCCATTATCAAAGAAAGTATTTTATTGAAAAGAAGAAGGGATCATTAAAAATCACTTAGTCGTCTACGTGCTCAACTCAGATATAAGCATGTTGGTCTACTTGTTCCTGAGAACAGAATTTTTATAGACACAGATCATTGTGAGATGCTTCTTACTGTGGGTGATAAAGAGGTGGGTGGGGAGACAGAAGCCACATGTGCAAGTTCCCATATCATGTCCTGCTGCAAACTGCCATCCCCTGCAGATGCCTTCCTTCCAACTGGGAAGACACCTACCTTCCTCCTATTGTTCAGAAATGAAACATTTCTTACTGCCTCTGCCTGGAAATTAGACTATCAAACTGTATTCAAATCAATCTTTTAAATGTCGTCTTTACTAAAAGTTCTCTCTCAGTATGTACTGAATACCTGCATCCACCAAAATGATGTACAGAAATGCTTCCAGAAAACAGGTTGCCCTTTTTTTTAGATGATAGGAGAAAAACACCAAAAAATTGAGGGTCATTTTCTCAAATACTAGTATTCAAATGACTTTCGCTAACCCTGGGTGGCAGCTCCTTCTGCCAGTCTTCCCTGCTCCCTACATCAGGTCAGTTTAGGCCGTTGATCTAACTTTGTTAGAGAAAATCAGATACTAGATAGTACAGCTTTGAAGATTTAAAGGTATTTCCACAAAAAAATACGAGAAGCTCTTTCTTGCTTTTTTTTTTTAATTTTGAGAAAGAATTATGGTGACCCTCTTGGGCTGCTGGGAGTATCTACACTGGGGGGCTGACAGATACTTCATTCTGCTTTGATGCTGTATCTGTCCCAAAGAAGGTGACTTGACTCCACCACACAAGTAGGTGGGACTACTTTGGCCTGGAAAATATCAATTTTTAAAAATTGATATCCATCATGAGGAAGAAGGGTAAGCTCATGTATTTTACATAAATACTATAATTTGAGACTTTTTTTTAAGTTTAAGATTTAATTGTGTGAGCATAGGCTACTCCATTTGACGGAATCTCTTCCTGAAAACTACTGTGTGTGTGTGTGTGTGTGTGTGTGTGTGTGTGTGTGTGTGTGTTTGTAAGAGAGAGGAAGAGGAAGGATGGGAGGGAGAGAGGGAGGAGAGAAGAAGCAGTGAAGGCAGGCAAAAAGGCAGGCAGGCATTTGGGCCAAAACTAGGACTGGAAAGGGTATCTGTTTGAGGGATAAGGGAAGTGATTAAGTGCAATAGGAACCCATAGACTGGATTCAGAGTCAAATCATGCACCACGAGAATTGGTGTTGAAAGAAACTGGAACTAAACAAAATGCTTCATCCTTGGCTGTTGTAATTCAGTTCCTCTCTAGTCCGGGCCAGTCACTTCTTTCTCATTTACTGCAGCCACTATTAAGGGCAGCAGAGAATTAAGATTCTTCCCATGGAATAGAAGAGAATTTTAAAATGGTAATGTAGTTCAAATACAAGTGTTTTCTATGTAAAAATGCAAATTATCAGGTGTTATTGGGAACAAAAGAAAGCCACATTCAGAGAAACTAAGATGGCTTTTGACATTGTTAATTTCTAAGGAAATCTAATCCTAAAAAATGAGAAGTAAACAGCTACCTTTATTTTTGACAAGAAGCACAAACAGGGGATTCACTGCTGAATCACCCAAGTACAAGGCCACTTGAATGTATTTTAACAATGCCTGGTTGGTATGATGTACTTAGTGATAATTACTTGAAAAAGTTATTGCCATAAATGTCTATTTGGACAGTTAATCTATCTGGGAAAATTTAGATGTTATTCTAAAAACAGAAGTTCTGCTGCTGATCAATATGTAATATATCTTCAAAGTTCATCTTCCAAGAAAACACATCAACAGTGTCAAATGAATTTATTTCATTATTTACACGAGATGGTCGATTTTCAACAATAGGGGTTAGTGAGTAAAAAGCATAGTAGCAAATAGGGACAGGGTGAGAACTCCATGACCAGAGCACTAATCTACGTGAAGTCACTTCCACGTGGAAGCGAGCGGGGCTGGCGAGGGTGAGAGAGCAGCGGTGGTATCCATCAGTGACTTTTATTCTAATCAGTGTTTTCTCCTCATTATCTCCTTAGAATATGAACACAGAACTAGCTAACTATTCTAACTAAATGGCTCAGCGGAAAAGTAAAAGTGGGGGAAGGCATATAGAATGGTTCTAAAATATAAAGATGTGTTATCTTTAAATATTTCGTATCGTCCTAGTATTTTCTTTTGAAGATTAAAGTTTTAAAATTATTAATTAAACTGAAAGTCAGATCTTTGTTTCATGTTTTAAATTTTAAAATATCTATTTGTTTTACAAGTTGTATTGATGAACTCAGGGCTTTTGAAGATTTGAATCTTTCCATTGATAAATGACAGGAGTTATTTCTATAATAAAGACATATCTCAAAACTACCACAAGGGGGCAGAAATACACATCTGATTTCAGAAAACAACAATTTTTATACCCAAATTTAGGTAATTAGTATATGTCTGTCCATATATATACATATTTATATTCATGTAATATCTGTGAATATGCAACTATACTGTGAGTACATTATAAATACATGAAGTCTGTGTATCCATGGAATAGCTGACCCTATGAGTATCAGGTTAACAGTAGCAGGAACTATGCAGTTTATGCCAAGTGAAAAGGATTCTCAAATATCTCAAAATCTTAAAGAGCTAATAACTATAAATGTTTTCTTATGTCCCACATGCGCTATGTGAAAACTTAACTAAATAGAAATTTATTATTGATAGAAGTGGAAACAAATATAGCCTAAACCAAAGGGAAATAACATACCTCCTTATCAGCGTTCCCCTCCTCTTAAAGAAGGAAAGTAATATTTAAGCTACTTGAAAGGTATTGGTTTGATAACTACTTTCAGATTTTCATAAAGCAGAATTCTACATCCTCTAATGGGACATTACAGCACATATTTAGAGACTGCCATTTGTCATTTAAAGATGCATTCTAGAAGTATGTTATAAAAGAAGTAATGGTGCTTACCCCAGTTGACTGAGGGCGGATGGCGGCATGTTATGTAGGTGTTGCTGTTGCCAGCCAGTTACTGACCCAAGATGAAGAGCGCTGGCCGTGTTAAACCCAGACAGAGATGACAGGTCTGCACTACTCAGAGAGTATTCTAGATCAAAGGATACAATAGAAGGGGAAATATTTAATTTGGTCATCATCAAATGGTGACTAGAATAAACAGTTTCAGTTTTTAAAATATTCTACTAGTGTTATTTAATGATGGTTAGTATACACTTTTTTTTATTTAAGGGGAAAGGGAGATGAAACATTAGGGACAATTTTAATTTAAAAGAGAAATATTATATACCAAAAAATAAGTATTCCATGAAAGCTTCAAAGTAGTACACCCTGCAATTCTAGTTTATTAAAACTACAATATGATATCACAAGTATGTTCCTAGTATTGATGATTTAGAAATGACTTTTAAACAATTCTGAGAAAAAGTAAGCTTTCTATTACATCAAAGAAATAACAGCTCATTTTCCTGGAAATTATTCTTCTATTTTGAATTCAGGTTGGGTTAATAAAACTTTCAGTCACTTAAGCAAGAAAAATGTGCAAATTCATTTTGTCTTCATTATGGATAGGCAATGGTATAGTGCTCTGGATACTACAGGTATTAAATAAAGCTTTCTAACAGACTAAAAGGTAATACCTTTTCATCTTGCTTTTTAATAAAAAGTATTTAATGTACTATTTAAACATAGCAAAGCTACTCACCGGTACCATATGTTGTTGAAATGGCTGATGGATATCCTCCCATCCCTTGTCCTGGTAAAGTAGGAGTTGCTACGGAAACCACTGGGGTAGCCAATGACTGAGCAGACTGGGAGTTATTTATCCTTTGATTCTTTTAAAGTAAATAAAAAGACATTTATTGATAGCATTTTTTTAAAAGTTAAACATATTAGATTACAGTATTAGTTTTGCATATAAAGAGATAACTTGGTACAAATCTCATGAAATTAATCATTTAACATGTGTCTCTATGAACTCTGCCAACCCTATCATTTACAATCCTTCAAGAGACCAGTTGTTGCCATAGTAACCCATTACATCAGTATCTCCTAGGCAACTGAACTAGTAACAAGTACCATAGCTTTATTATGGGTAAAAACAGACTGTTGAAGACTGATGAAATATGTACACTGTACTTCCATTGTTTCAGTTTTTATTCAAATGCAAATTAAAAAAAATTAAAATCAGCCATGATGGTTTTTATGCTCAGTTCTATATACAGCAGAGCAGATGGGTAGAGGGGTCATGCTATACTCTGGCCAGCAGGTGGTGCTCTGACCACTTTTTTCAGATTCTTCTAAACTTCCCTCAAAACTAGATGGCAAAGCAGCTAACGTGTATATTTAATTCCTTAAGGAGATTAAAGACTCATATAAATTTAAATATTTTGAGACTTTAGTTCTTAGAAAAATAAGTGTCTTCATGGTGTTAAATAACTAAGGATATTTTTTGTTTGTTACATTTTTACTGTAAGTCCTAAAATAAATCAAAAACATGGCCTGCACTTACAGAGGTTGAGACAGAAAAATAGATAACCTGACATTTCACCTGTGAGTGATACTTGAAATTAATGGTATTTAAATGCAACTAATGCTGACACACTATAGCAACTCCCGAAATCTTTCCATCTTACTAGCACTACCACTCCACCTAAAGTCGCCTGGATTTCTCCTTGCAGGTGCCATTGAAGGGGAGCACTCTCACCACTTACCAAAAGCAGGTCGACATCCTCAGACTGAGAGCATGGGGAAGGAGTTTTATTAATTAGTGTCTGTAAATATTTGTAATTGGGCACAATCTTTTCAACAAAAGGAAAAGCATCTTCTGATAGACACAATAGTTTAAACAGTTTTAAAACCCAGACTCTAGAGATAACTCCTTACAAAGACATTCTTTGTTTCCTTTAATGAGCTGTTTGTCTCAAATGGGAAGACAATCTATCCAGTTTTCAGTACAGGTCAGTGTCTCAACATTCGTTATTTCACCACCACATTTTAAAAGAAAAAAAAAAAAAAGACTGTACGTTGAAACCCCACTTGCTGGAGGAGGGGGGAAACTGCACCTGGCTGCCAGGGAGACCTGACCTGGTGCTCACAGACTCCCTGGGAAAGCAGCAGTTTTAAGGGACTTGGAATAAATCTGCTGATAGAGACAGCCTGCCACGCATGGCCCACACTGCTTGGCTTTGGCCCTGTGGGAGGTTTTATTTATTAGACCCAGCCTTCTCCGAAGGGAACGTTGCATATTATGTGATTTTTTTTTTTTGGTTGATATTCAAAATTAATCTGCACTGTGCCATAATAAACTAATCAGCTTGCAGGACTGTTTTACCCTGAAGCTTGCCACAGAGCACAGAAAGAAAAAAAATGTGTTCACAGAATGATCTAAATTTGTCTACTGAGTCTTGGTTTTAAAGTATTCTCACTCTTAAGCAAAGCTAATTTGGAGAATATGGATGTAAGTCTCTTTGTTGCTGAATTTGGCCCCACAATATTATCTTCACCTTAGCCCTGCAGACCCAGGAGAAAGAAAAATGGTAGTGCCCAGGGACATTATTTATATTTCATAGTTATTTACTTATTTATTCTTACAAGTGCCACAACTTTTTTTTAATGTAAAATATAACCTTTGTTCTCAAAATGCCTAGAATTTTAAAACAAGTAGCTTCTGAGAGCTCACTATGCATGAAGCACATCTATGGAAAGAGGAATTGAGGCAGTTGGTGTACAGGCATGTGATGTAGTAAACACTGTCACTGCAATATACCTAAGAAAAGAATTGCCAATTAACGGGAGAAAGCTCATTTAGAAATTATGGAAAAGCTGTTTCATTGTCAGCACCTCAAAGACATATTTATTTAGTTCAATACTGTAAAAATCTGTTATGAAATAACTCATCTGTGAGTCTGATTCTACCATTGGTCAAACCGAATGTCCCATAAGCAAAGTATTATGTAATGATTTTTTTCTAATTATAAGTTGGGAGCCTTAAAAGGACATGTTTTCTTTACCCCAGAACACCAGTCCTATAGAGCAGTTTATTGGATGTTGGTTTTTTTTTTTTTTATCCCCCCATGGAAAAGGGAAATGCAAGCCAGTTACTAGAAATAATAGCTAAATCCAAACAGAGCCCCGGCAATAGCACTGACATGTTACTTTTCTGGGAGCATGTAAGTAGTTCATAAAGTAAGACAAGTATAAGAACAGCAAAACATAAACAAACATTATCAACATTTATTTAAAATACAATTTTGCATTACCACTGATGGCATCGTATTCTTGCTGCCTGGTGGAATAAGAACTCGGAGATCTGGTTTACGGTTATTCATCCCTAAATTCATGGGAGGAGGAGATTTTGCTTGCATATTCTTGTTCAAGTTACCAGGTGAGACCAGCAGACCTGGTGAGTTTCGGGGATTGCCATACCCGTTCCCTGTTAACACAAAACAATGAAAGCACTCAGGAAAAAAATCTAGACTCAAAAATGTTTCTAGAGAATACAGTACATGAGGTTAAGAATAAAGGATCACCAGGGTGAGACTTAACAACATATACTGAAAGTCCACAGGACCACTGACTTCACCTCCACGTGAAGAGCAATTCAATCAGTTAGCTATTGAATATTCCTCTGAAGGAAGCCTAAAAACTCTTACAGCGAAGAGACCTAGCAAACTCACCTTGTCTGGAAAACAGCATATTTTTTTTTGCTATTACAAAAATCTGGGAAGAGAAAAACAGTATGAAAAGGAATATATATATATATATATATATATATATATATATATATATATATATATATACACACATATATAAACTAAATCACTATGCTGTACGCCAGAAATTAACACAAGGTTGTAAACTGAGTATACTTCAGTTAAAAAATTTTTTTTAATTGGGAAGAAACTGAGACAGTCGCTCAGGGTCTAAGAAAAGCACTGAATTGGTCCCGCACTTTAAATGACTGGCTCGGCAGACGCCGGCTGGCGTGACTCACTCTTTCGGTTCAATGGTTTGGGCTTTATTCAGTTTGTCTGTGTGTCCTGAAATGAAGAAAGGGCACACCAGCAAGACTATAAATCCTAGGACATGCAGGAGGAGCAGCAGCCTCTTACACGTTTTGCTGTTCACTTCCCCTTTCCTTTGAGCGGTTTCTCCCTATGGTTTTCTTCCGTCTGGTTTGCTCTCCTCACTAAGTTCAATGCGTGAACCTGAAGCCCTGCTTTCTCATTCACGCAGAATTTCAAAAAGCAGGACTCCTTCTCAGGAGCTGAAATGAGGGGATGATGTCCCCACTAAAGCGCCGACTCACGAGGCACCGGGACAGCCATCTAATGAGAGAGAACAGTACCGAAGCGGTTTTCCTCCGGTCTCTGATGTTTAGCCCCCTACTAACAGACAAATGTTATCTGGTGGTTTCTGTGTCTCAATCCAAAATATTCTGATCTGTGTGACAGGCGGAGCTGCAGAGGGAGCTGATACAGCCCGAACTGACACGGACGTCCTCCGCTGGCTTCCTCCACAGTCTCTCCTTGGAGAGTAGGAGAAACCAGCGAGCTGATTCAACAACCCTTGCTGGAAAACTGGCTAGCTGTTTTCTGAAGCTCTCTAAAGGAGACAGTCAAACCTCGTTATCGTCATCATTATCATTACTGTAAAACACAGGTACCTATTACCCTGGGATGAATGATACTGTGTGCTACCTAGAGGGGGTGCAGAGACCAGCCCTGCAGGCCCTTTGTGGCAACCCAGCACAGACATGTGTGAAACGTACAATCCAACACAAGACAGCCCAGGGTGAGGTGCCACAGAGCAATCCAGGTGAAGTGCTACTGGGTTCCCAGGAGGGAAGAGGTAATCCAGACAAGATTCACGGAAAAGGAAAGAACTGACGTGGGTCTTGAAAAAAAGAGAGGAGACAGTAAGATCTCTGGGCATGTGGCTGGGCACTGGGAAAGGGCTGAGAGGTGGCAGTTTACGCAGGACAGTCAGGGGCACTATGAAGATCTTGGGGAGAAGGGAACCCAGGAGAAGAGAGGAGTGTCGGAGACCCTGAAGGAATAGGCAGGTTGTGCTCTGGAGACGACAAGAGGTTATTTCAGGGAATTGCAGGCTTAACCTGTCTTGGGTTTAAATGGTGGACACGCAGCCGCTGAAGGCTGCAGAGCAGAGGCAACACAGGCTCTAAGTGGGCAGACAGATCTACTAGTGTTGGGATGTTCTGGCATTAGGAAAGCCTGGGAGTATGATCCAGCCTGGAAACGTCTGTGATGACAAGCTATGATGAGGAGCTGGGAAGGCAAAGCACAGGTATATTTCAGCAACTCTTTATGGGAACATCTTTTCAGTTAGAATCTATTGAGGCACTACTCCATAGAACACACTGGGGTTCCTCACATCCCATCCATTTACCTGTCTCATTTTATGCATGAATAAACAGGATGAAGACATAATAAGTAACGACAAGATTAAATCTGTCAATTGGATTATGAGTAAAACTCTCCACTGTGGGGGGAACCCCACAAACTAAAACAAACAACTCCCCCCCCCCAAAATATGGCAAATACAAAGTAGGTACTTAAAAAATGTTGGTTGAATGTGGATATAAACCACTCTTTTATAATAAAATGTCAAGAAAATTAGCTAAATTCTCTAAAGCCAGCTAAGTATGTCAAAAGCCAAACTTTCTTTTTTTCAGTTAATTTGGACAGTTTTCCTGTGGCAAAAGTTATTATATGAAATGAATACATTTACCTTTTTTCACTAGGAGAAACACAAACAATATGTTCACTTAGAAAAAGGGTTCCTCAAACGGAATGCTCAGAGCAGTTTTATATTTAATGTCTTCCTGAATCACTATTGTGACTCTGTTAGGGCTTTCGTTTTAATTAATAGGTTCCATCTGGGTAAAAAGGGAGTGAAAAACCATGGCTAAGTTCGCACCTTACTTTCCTGTCAGCCGGAGTTCAGACCAACAGACACGTTGAAGTGTATGTCACTTATCTGTAAAGGCTGCGTGAGAGCTGGTTTAAATAAACAATCAAATGGAAAATTAGCTGGGTAATTTCAAAAGAATGGGGGGAAGAAAAGTCAGTTAAGCAGTGCAGTGAAGCTTGAACAGATCAGAAGAAACTAAAACCCCGGCTTGGTAGATGCCGATACTGGTTTGCATGGAGGAGTTATTTTGCTAAAAGGAAGTAAAACCGCTTCATGAAATGTGCTGTCCTGTGATATGACCAGCCCTGGGCCAGTGTGCGAAAATGGAAGTGCCACGCTCAGGCAGAGAAGAGTGGTTTTTTTTTTTTTTTCTTTTTTAAAAAAAATATTTTCTACAATCAACTCTGAGAAATTCCAACAAAGCCTACCTCTTTTGGCTCACATTTTAAACAATGAACTGGGGCAACAGCAGGGGGGAAGAAAGCCAACATACATTACAGTTTTTCATCCAATAAATGCCTCAAAACTAAGAAAAAAATTGATTTGAAAAAGCACTCTATTTTCCTCTTGGAATATTTCCTGTTATTTGAAAATCATGCCGTTTTAGAAGATCAGTCACATATTTTAAGGTGTTTACATATTGAATGTAAAATATTTTGAACCACGATGACACTTCTTAAGTTCGTATTTTTAGAGCATCAAGTTATTTTTGAGAACAAATAAATTCTGCCTTTTACTGGTGGATTTCTGCTGTTTTTAGCATATTGTGCCAGCTAGCATTTTGGAGCCGTATAATAACCATTTCTGTTTCCAGCCACCAAGTTGTTATTCTTTTGGCATAATATAGATTCAGGAATGCAAGGCTGTGGATCCTAAACCAGTGATATAGAAACCTATCATTTGAAAATCAATGATGAATACATTCGTGTGGTTTACTGCTAAGAAGAGCCTGCATTTAAATGGGCTCGGAAACCGCGGCCTCCTCCTCACTCAGGACGCTGTGGCCTTGCGTTGGGGCTGCTGTCCTACCTTAAGATAAATTCACCCTAGAGAACGGTCTCTTTCAAAGTCCAGGGTCGGGAGGTGGGAAATGCCACCCGTCGATAAGTTTCTAAGATAGATTCCACCTTCCGTCATGCCCTGCTTTAAAACTGCCCTCCGCCTGGGACAATGATCGATTTGGATGTGACTGCATGCAGATGTCACAGTCCCCTCACCACTTAAAAGCACAAAAATTATAAAGCATGAGGGAATGGACTTCCTGTGATTACAGATGGTAAGAAAATGAAGACCAGATCAACTTTGGCGTTTGTGTGTTTTATAGTTTCATTTGATTAAAAATATTGTTTCACATCAAACAATGCAAGCATTCACGGTATAATTCATGTAAAGGATAATAGAATCTACCTCGCGTGGTTACAAGTTTCTAAACACTCGTATTAAAACTCGTGTAAATATACAGAACTTCAAATGTGGTGTTAGGAGAAAAAAATCTTTTTCTATCCAGTTAACTTGAAAATACTTGCTTTTTTTTTTTTATTGACTCCTATTTTAAGAAGTTGTAAATTCAAAGAACATATTCCTGGCTTAAGACGTTGTGAGGAGGACATTTTGCCTTGTCTCACAGAGCTCAATTGAGCATGTAGCTCTCTTTGAGCCCGAAGTTCTGAAACTTTCTCTTATTTGGATGTTTAGACACTATGAGTCTTTTCACTTTGCTTTTCTTCCTCTGGACTTTCAATCATAACTACAAGCATATAAAACAAATAAGCACAAAACAAAGTGGTGCTTGGTATACCAAGGCTAAGCTTTTCATTGGCACAATATTTTTTCAGTCTCCCAAATCATCATCTTTGACGACTCTCACTCCCTCTTCCAACTCCATTTCCAATTAGTTACCCAGTCTTGTTAACTTTTCTTCAGAAATGCCTGTCTCCATTTCCACTGCTCCCATCCTACTTCAGGCTCTCCGTGCCCTCTGACTAGGTCTTTCTCTAGCCCCTGAGCTGGGTCCCTGGTCTCTAGTTGAAGGGTTCTTCCCCATGCCTTAAGACGGGCTGTAGGAGGGCTGGGAGCAAACTTCTATGCTTATGTCTGATAATAAACCTATTGTGCAATCCAAGGATTTTCTTCAAAAATCTTTCTAAAGTGCTGCGTCCCTCATGTTCCTTTTCCACATTACACTTAACACTTCAGGGTCAGTGCCCTGGCTTCGGTCTCAGAACTATGCATAGTTTGACCCGCTCTGTCTATGGAACCCAACTTCCAGTGGTCACAGCCAAGCTCACGGTCCTCTGAAGATGCTGGAGCCTTTGCTCTAACAGTTAAATACCTGGTTGTGTTTGATTTCCTGTTTAATTCAAATTCATCTTTCAGGGCCAGCTAAGGCCCAGTGCTCTCATGATTCCTTTCCGACAACCTCAGTCCACTTTGAACTCACTCTCCTCCAAAATCCTGAGCAATCAGAGCGGTGATACCACGCAGAGCACTAGTTCTCCAAGTGCTTCTAATGCTCACAAAACAGAGACACAGACTATGCTGGAAAAATTAGAATTATTCAGCAATGGCCCTAAAAGTCAAGTTCCCGAGGGAACGTAAGATGCGAACTGAAAATGTAATGTGTAACTTGCTAATTTCAAACATTGAGGGTCTCTCCTCTTTATGCTACTTGAGAAAAATTTCTATTTTAGATAATGATTACACACTGATGACCAAGACAAACTGCTTATCAATCATATAATATGAAAGTCAGAAAATCATGCAAGTGCCCACCTACGAAATTTGTTGATAGAGAGTTAATTAAAGCTTTTTTTTTTTCATCTATTGCATCTGTTAATCATTTCATAGCACATTACCTTAGCTAACTGCAAGGGGTAGAAGCAAATAAAGTAGAAATTTTCCCTAATGAAAAAGAAAACTCTGAGACACTGGATGTTTTCTTCTACACTTTACTGCCATAGATGTCTATCAAGATGAATTTCAACAATAATTTACTCATACAGAACTTTCTACCAAAAGATGGGTTGTAAAATATCCTAGGAAAAAGCATGGTAGAAGGGTGGCAATTAAGAGTGAACAGGATTTTATTAGATGGCTCAGAGGAAGACTTCCTGGAGAGAGGGAATTCATTGACGGAGAGATCTCAGAGGCTGGGCTGTATTTGAGAAGGATGAGTATTCCTGGGAAGATGAAATATAGGTCACGTCAGAGGACGCAGTTCTCAAAAGCTGGAAAAGTAGTCCTGGCTAACACAAGCCTCTGAGATCACGTTAACTTTACACTGCAGACTTTATATTATAGAAAATGAACAGCCAAAGTTGTTTGTGAGTAGTAGGTGACATCATTATCTGTGTGATGGGGAAATAACAATAGTGGCAGTGGAAAGGCTAGATGAAAGGGTTAGGCTGTTCAGGGAAGCTAGTTAGGACACACCTGCCGTGGAACACACGAGGAATGAGGTCTGAACGAGGCAGCTGGGAAGGGAAGGTTTACAAGGCAGATGAGCGTCGAGGACAAAGGAGAATAAAGTAGGTAAATCTGGTTCCTAGGCATGAGGTCTCCATTAGAGTCCCTTCAGCTATACTGAGCCTTGCTTTTCTCACGCTCAGCACTGATTCTGTTAATGTGAGAGAGGCAGAAAAGTCATCTGAATCAGAGACTCCCACATACTCTCCGGAGGCAGCCATCGCCAGTGTGACTGTGCAGTACTGACAACAGCAAACGTTTTATACAGTGTTAATCACCAACAACATTAACACCACCAAGCACGCACCTCAAGTACCCAGAACAGCACAGCACCTATGCTCTGTAACTGTTTGCTATTATGCCTGCTTAGAAGACACCTTTAATCCTTACCACGGCCACCCTGTGTGGTACTAAGAGAATCCCTGTGTTACATGTGAGAAAACAGAAGGACAGACAGATCCAGGAACTTGCCCAGCGGCCAACAGCTATCACCAGGCTGAGCCATGACTTGAACCCAGCAGTGTGTCCAGAGTCCATGCTCCTTGAGAATTGGTCATACTCTGAGATTTTGAAACCCTTCTCTGTCAGATCTCATTCTAAAATGACAGGAATACACAGGAAGGGAGGAAACAAAGTGTGAGACCAGGGGTATGAAGCTCACAGGACCTCCTGAGTCAGAGGTGATGTGGAACCTTGAGGAACATGGTCAACATGGGCGTCATAAATAGCAGTTCTGGTTCAAGAGACACTGGACTTACATAAGGGTCAGGGAATGGTGATGTTCCAAACCGTATTGCTGGTCTCCTTCTGGATAAATAAATATTTACAAATAGAAAATATTGGGTTTAGCTACACTAAATGCCAGAGCAGCTGTTTAACTTTCAGTGTGCTATTTTGAGTGGATGATTAAATATGCTTTTAAAGGTAGATTTTCAAATATTTTAGTTAATAATCTTCTCCCCTGTAATAGAGGGTAAAGATGTTTACCTACCTAATGTCAATTTAAGAGACCAGCTCCCATCAGAAACACTCAACATGACAGTGAAATGCCGAGTATTTTATAGTATCCACTATTAGTTGTCTACAATATAACTTTTAATATATAAGTGTATAAAAATTACTTGTTTAGTACTTTGTTAGCAGTATCTTATTTTGGGGAATTTGGAGCAAACTGCCACAGGAAAACATTAAGTTGAACATACAGCTGAACCTCTGATGTATTGATTTTCTGCTTTTACTTCAGCAAAATGTTTTTTGCCTACTTAGGTTTTTTTTTTTTTTTTCTTTCAACAGAACAATTTTGAAAACACTTAACAGCATCCTGTCTTGGTAAACTAGAGATGTCACATAATAATAATGTTCACTACTAACAATTAATTTTACATTTGACTTCTAAAAAGTTTTAAGGTAAGTTAGTTTTCAATATCAGGACACTGTTTTGTGTCTCATACAGTCATCTTTTCACGTAATTTTAATTTTAATTGTACATAGTAATTGTCCACTGCTCTATTGGAACAATACACCTAAGACAGTTTTTGGTGGAAAAATATTATGACCTTCTGAACTTCAGTCCTATATTCACTTTGCCCTGGACGCCTGAAACTCTGCTAAAAGCGCTAGCAACTGTAAGTTACTCAGCTGTTGTAAATCACAATCAGGTTTTTTTTTTTTTGAGGGAAAAGGAGATTTTTTCATGGGATGGCTCTAAGGGAAAAGGCAACCACAAAACATTTGGAGGTCAGAAATCTGGGAATGATGAAAATTTCAATATGCCTACTGCAGAAGGAGGGCAAATCAGATTTCGGATTCCTATCCAGCTAGTCTCATGATTACAGATTCTTCAATGTAAAATCAAGTCTCCACGCTATCTGGGGGTTTCTTAGGGAAATAATATAATAATGCATAATTTTAGACTAAGACAAAACTCCTGTGAAACCTCAGTGCCTTTTGTGGTGTATTCTTAGAAAAATACCCAAAGAACACACCAGAGCCAAGGCTATTCTTGGCTGTACCAGTTAGAGGGCAGCAGACGTTCTAAAAAGAGACCTGTGTCTTCTCCTTGACCATGTCACCCTGACGCTGAACCATGCCTTCGTGGATTCCCTACTACCCCGCTTATCCTTCATGTTTCTTGGATGTGTTTTGTTTAGTATCTTTGGTGAAATTAACAGTCTATCTGCCAACTAGAACTGTAAACATTCAGCACATACAGTGGGCTCTGGATTGTGGGGCAGAAGTAAAGAACTGCTATTTATTACTGAGCTGTTTTTCCGAAGCTTGGAGCCTGTGTCATAAAGCAGGTTTCTGTTGGCACACCACCCTCTCATTTGCCCTGAAAGTCACGGGGGTCAGGCATTATCATCCCAGTTTTTGACAGATGAGGAAACTGAGGTTCTGGGAGCTTCTGTGACTTGTTAGTCAGTGGGAGAGCTTTGATTTGAATCCAAAGCCCAAGCTGCTCCCACTACATTATTACAAAAGCCAGATGTTTCAGATTTAGAATGCATCCTTGAATTTCTCCTTCTCTTGGAATAAAGGCTCCATTTACAAATAAGAAACTGACAATCTGATGCCTCCAGTGCCTAAAGGCACTCAAAATACCATTCTGCTCTGAGTACTGATTTACTGAAGGGATAGTTCTCCATCGCACCATAAAAGTGATCTGGAATCTTGCTGTCTTAAAAAAAGTCCCACTTAACAGTGAATGATAGATAGATTTATGACTCACTTAATTGTTCACTTCTTGCAATTTGGGGGCTGTCTCTTTTCTAAAAATGAGGGGGTGTCTTCATTATTGACACAATTACTCATTCTTTCAGTCATTTTATAAACAAAAATATTGAGACAGTTCAGATTAGAGAGAACGTGACAGAAGAGAAAGAATAATTACTTGCGGTTTTAACATTTACACAACTGCTGCAAATACATCAGAAGAGGATAATGTTCAAATGAGATGTGATGCACTGCACCGCACTCTCATTCTGCCTAGGATTTATTAATATCTCCCGTTTACTCCCACCCTGGAGGGCAGGGGCCGTGGCAGGTATCTCTGTAAAGCCTACTAGTGTACTTCTCACTCACTGCACATTTAATAAGTATTACTGGGACTGGATTAAACTAAGCTTTATTTTTTTGCCTAGGAAATCAAGAATATAGGATAATTATACTTCTAACAATAGCCATCAGTCATTAACAAGCACTTACTCTAGGGCAGAAACTGCTAGGTGATGCCACATAGCGATGATCTCATTTAATTTTCACAACAATCCTGCAGAATGGGAATTCACAGACTTTCCAAAGGCAATAATGTCATCTCTAAAGTAACCTGTGTATCATGTATTTTCCTTGGTTATTTTATTTTTCCAAACATATGCCTCCAGAATATTTTCCCACGTTACTGCTTGAGTGAAAATTTCACTCCATGATTTTACAGTTGTCTCTGAGTTGCTTAATATTAAAGGTTTCTTTTTCATGATTGTTATGTAAATTAATGTTATCACATTTGAATATGTAAACTGACCATAGATATAGACTTGCTATTATTACTCTACTATAATAACCTATGTTAATACAGCAGGGATTTCCTCCCCCCATACTACAGATGCGACGTAACCAGTTCTTTGCCATAACCGGAGTAAGTGGAAACTAAGGTCAAAAATTGTGAAAAGTGGGCTTAGTGTTTAGCAAAACAGTTACCAAGTAAGTGTTAAGTTCAGTTAAAACAACTGAAAACGAGCAATGATAAATAAACCTAGTGAATACTTAGCACTTATGGACACATCTATAGATGATAAATTGAAACTGCTTAGCCAAGGTTTTGGTACAATATAGTTTCCTTTGGTATAAAGTAAACAAAAGGAATGTATCTGATCTGATCTTTTAAACATGAGACTGTTTCATGACTAAATACTCTTTGAAGTGAAATTCAGGTGAAACATACTAAGTCTAACTGTAAAATTTAAGACTGGCAAAGGTTTGTCTAAAAACAGCAAATTATACTCTTGGCCAATAGCCTTGAAGCGCCAAAAAGTCCCTGGTAGGTAAAAAATTGATTTCCCAAAGAGGGGATTTTTAACCACAACCCTCCATCAGGATCTGCTGTCTACTGATGCACAGTTTCATATCACTGATGATTTTGAAAAGAGCTTTTTTTTCTGTGTTATCACCAAGCAAAATCTTACAGTGATGCCAAAAACAGGGCAGAGAGAAACGAATACTGTTCGAGGAAAAAAAGCGCTAAGAGAGAAAAAGAAATGTTGAGTAAAACCACTATTTTAGGAGGAAATGTTAACCATCTGATTTAGCATTAAAATGACCAGAGTTTTATTATCAGTCACACTCTTCAGTGAAATCAGTGGGATATGGGTGCCAAGACCGATTTTCATATATTGCTTTACTGAATACAATAGAAAGACGGGGATACAAAGGATGCAATTTGTGAGGTTAGAAATCACAATATATGAAAGGCTCGAAAATCTGGTAAAACATACTCTAGGAAGTTATAATTTGAAATTCTATTCTTCCCCCTGGACATCAAACTCCTTAAGACTTGAGCCAGACTAAAGGGGTTGAAAAGAGACCATGATATCCTGACTTAGCCTGTAACATTTTTCGACCAGCCTCTCTCACTTCAACACCGGCCCCTAGAGAATGGTGCCAAGGTACTGCTTTATCTACAATTTTCCAGGTCTCATATACAGGAAGTGGACACTGATTTTCTTGGCAGTGGCTGAATCCCACGTGCTGTACATCATCCAACTAGAGCACTGAGTATTTTCTTTTTCCTTTAATAAATCTAGATAACCTTGGTTTGGGTTAAAAATATCATTGTTACTGAATTTCATAGATAATAATAAAGCAATGCTGTTGGATCCTTATTTATGTTTGGATGAGCTCCCAAGGTAATTCGGCAAATGAGTTCAGAATTTTTTCCAAACAACTGAAACTAACAGAATAATACTTTTTAAAGACTGTAACTTAGATTCTTTTCGCTTGCCGCTTAATAGTTTTTTTTAGAAGTAATACAAAATCATATTTTTATACTAACAAAAATAGTTTTCTTAGAGTAGCTTTATACATGGCAGTACTCTCCCTTTCTTGAATACTGCAACCTGAATTTGTGTTTTGTTAAGCGACAAAAATCTTAAAAACTTGTTAAAGCCAATTCTTTTAAACTGAAGTTTTAATCACTTCACTGGTATTTTAAATCATTGAGTAAGACCTGCAGAGAAGTCTGTTTGATAAGAAAGTCAGCCAAGAAATTTTTGATAAGTATTCTCAAAACAAATACTTGCAAAGCAATGGTACTGGTACAGAATAGCTGAACACTGATTTTTCCCCTCTTCTCATTTACTTCAATTTTATAATATGCTAAATTTTTCTTTTTCAATGCTAAATGAATTACAAAAAATCATGTTAGTAAAGTTTTATGATTATATGATCATAAAACATTGCATGTAAACGGGCTCTAAAGATTTCTGTGTCTTATTCCTAATGTGAGTCCTTTGTTCAGAGGTTCAAAGTCAAGGTCCAAGGTCTTGCTGGATGGAGTCTTTTCAGAGTCTGGAAGCCTGGTTTCCTTGTTCAGCCACTGTGCAGTGGTCCCCAGTACACTGCCACTACCAAGTCTCTGAATTTAGCTGATATAAATTAAGCATTCTGGAAATGACAATGCTTGACAACCAAATGCATAAAATAGTAAACAGCTGTCAGTTTCTTTTTATATAAAATTATATCTAATTTACAATAAATGCCAATTAAAATTATCAACCAATATGCGTAAATCTTCTTTGCCTTATTGTCAAATAGCCATGTAGATTATAAATTCTCCTAAATTTTTCAAAGAGATTCCTAAAGAGTTTTCTTTTCTCTCTCCTACTTTTTTTTTTTTGGTCTCAATTATGAAATAGTATATCCTTGAGCATACTGGTACTTTGTCCTCAACAGAAAGCAACTATGTTATCAAAGAGAAAACAAAGGGTACTAGCAGAAAAGTGAATAGTCCAACACAAGGCATTGCCGTGCTAATGGTTATTTCTATAAATCTCATGATTACAAAAACTCAACTGAACTTGATCCTACAAGCATCAACAACCGCTAAGATTAGCATGTTAAAGGCTTCAATGTACGGAGACATGACCAATGTAGTTTTAAAAGCAGTGCCTTATCATTTTAGTTGCTGAGAGGAAAGGTTTAAAGAGTGGATGAATAAGTGTCAACTGAAACCTACAAATGCCACTGTTACTAATGTTCTATAACGACTTGGTGTGTATTTCCCTTATACCAAGAGTACAACCCCATCCTCTTTCTTCTTTATTACCACTTGCCTTCATCTTTGAAGTGACTTCACCTTCAGTGATAAGAGGTTCATTATTTTAAGAAAGGATTTGTGATGGTCTAAGGGACCAACCCACATTGCATTTACTGCTATTTATCAGCTCTTTAGATCTTCCACTAAGTACATTAGAAAAGTTAGTAAAACTTTACTTTATTGGTCAATAGTGCTCAGCCATTTAATCAAATAATTAATTTGCTATTCACTGTTTACAGTAATAGAATACATTATTTTTTTGTGAATTACAGATCAACAGTATATCTTTGTGAATTTAAAATTACATTATTTCTTTGTAGTATTCTTTCTTTTTACATCAACAGTATTAAAAATTTATGTCTAGAAAATCAACTTTTCCTTTATTCAGCTAACAAAAATTTACTGAGTATCTGCTGTGTCCTCTCTTACATCTTGATCTGGGAATACAACTGAATAAGACACAGTTTGGCCCCAGAGGGCTGAGAGTTCAGGAGAGAGATGTGTGCCTAAGCATTGCAATTGCAATGGATTGAGATAAACAATATAGACAACAAGCTGCCATAAGAGAACTAGGAGAGGTGCATAATTCCTTCTAGAAGAGTCAGAATGTCAGAACTGAGTGGTTGAACTGAATTCTGAGGGATGACAAGGAGTGTTCAGTAGCATGAAGCAGGAGATCGCTAGGAACTCATGAACAAAGGCAAGCAGCCCTGACCCTCCCTGTTTGGAAAGTGGCGTCACAAAGCAGTTGAGAGCTCAGACTCTGGAGACAGACTGCCTGGGTTACACCTTGTGCAGTTACTTAAACTTTCTGTGCCTCAGTGCCCCCAGCTATAGAAAGGGCAAACTATCAATATCTACTTTAAAGGACTGCTATGCAAATAAATGAATTAGTTGTTGTAAATCACAAAGTCAGAGCCATTTATAATGTTTGCTTTTTTTAGAGTTGGAATGCAGGGTCCTTGACGGCACTGGCGGAAGGTAAGAAGGTTGAAGACCAGAGAGTAGGGATGGGCCAGAGATGAGGCTCATGGTTAATTCTGAAAGAGTTGGGAAGCCATTGCTGGATTTTAAACATGTGAATGATGACCTATGAGTAGTGTAAGGCTTTGAGAAAGACTAATGAGTCATGGGGAGACTGGAGTGGGACACTGGAGTGTGAAGCTGGGAGAAGAATTAGGGCTCTGGAAATAATCCCAGGGTGTTGCTATGAGCCTGAACCAGGGCAGTGGGAGAGGAATGGAGAGAAAGGGGTAGGTTTAGGAAATACCTTGGAGGCAGAGTTGGCAAGACTCAATGATTCAATTCACTGGATGATGGGATGAGGGAGAGGGAGAGAGCAGGGAATGGATGGGAGAGATGTTACACTTTATCAAGCTGAGTGAAAAAGAGGTGGCTTACCTCTTTGGTCTCCTGGTATTTCTAAGAACATAATAAATGTCAAACTGACATCCTTCCCTCATGAGACTATACCTGTTTTACAAGTTGTGATGATTAGATTTTGAGGAAAATTACAGACTGAAAAGTATTTAATTTAATTGCAGACTCTTGCTACTTGACCTCAGGGTTTCTAACTTTCTCTCAGACCTTGAATTTCAGTGACAATATTCAAAATTTGGAAGATATCTTTTGGCTATTTTGCTTCAGTTTTCTTTCCTGAAAATGGAGAGACATTCTGGCTGGCCTTGCTTCCCCTGGTATTATGTGACTCTCTGACATCAGCACCGATATATTCAGCTTCGACATATGATACTGGCTGGCATGAGAAGGAGGGGGAGGACGGCTGGGCCTGTGAGCAGGACACAACAGCTCAGCTCAAGACTCAGTGGCATCTGCAACAGGTGTTCTGAGGAACCAGAGTTAGAAAGGACTTCTTCTTCTATTTTTAAAAAGTGGGGAAGCAACTCTTTCACAACTGTCTAGAAACTGTGAAAATGATACACTCTCCTGGATACAAGATATAATCAAGAGATAATGTTTATTATCATCAGGATGGAGCAACTGAGTGTCTTTCTTTTCATTTGTTTCTACTTTTGAAGTACAAGATTCTCATGCCTATGGCAGAGGTCTTGAAGTAGGGGGATGAATTTGCTAAGCTCAGAAGATTTTTTTTTTTTTAGTTCAATGACGCTGTAGCCTATATGCGGCTAACTTTGATACTTACAAGATTGTCTTTGTCCCTGGAGGGCCATTTAACCTTAGCAGACTGTCAGGGAATTGACAATGACATCATAATTGAACACCACCACTTATTTTCAGTATAGAATTCTAAAGCATTCCAGCTATTTAGTAGTAACAAGAAGCCACTTTGATCAAAGAGGAATAACCCTTTCCCACCCCCAACTCCATGTGTTTTTTCTTTTTACTACTTCCAATAACTTTCACCACCACTACTGGAAGTTCCCATGAGAGCAAACAAACTGATACATCGAGATACTGGATAAAGTATCGTAACATCTAAACCATTTTTCTTATTTATCTTTTTTCTTGGTCTTTGTGACAATCCAACTGTCAGTCCCCAACATCCTCTCTAACCATAGTGTTTGGCAGAGACTTGAATCCAAGACCTATTGGTCTAGCTTTGATCTGGTTCTGTAATTTTCAGGCTACAAAGCACAAAGTATTTTTTGAGGGAAAAAAACCAAACACTTTGTTTCAATGTCCAGCAAAAGAGTATATTCAGTTTAGTCATTAATTTGACTCTACCTAATTTTCAAAAGCTATATAAAATAAGCAGCTGGTGCCATTGATTCTGTTTGTTAATTCACCGTGATGTTCTAATACTTCTTCACTGAATTAGTGAGAGCCAACATCAGAAGTAAGAAACACTACCCCCAAATGGATATATTTATAAAAATGTTTTTATACGCCAATTTTTTATCTTCTTTCTTTTAATTAGCAGGCCATTATATTTGAACCTGGCAAAATATTTTAATTAGGCTGTCCATAGATATTTCAATAAACTTGAATTTTTTTGACATTTAAAACATAACCTTGTGTTAGTCATGCCTGCCTGCTACTATTTTAAATGTATAGCATGTTCCAGCTGCAGGAATTACCATGGTTACTTGTTATGCCAATAGTGAACTGCAGTTAGCAATAAAAAGTACTGTGCTGTCTTACCTCTGCACTGAAAATGACATAAATATCTCAATAATCACAATAATATGAATTCATATGGAACCCCAGAGAAGTGTGGCTATGACATACTGGAATGGAAGAAGTTCTTAAGAGTTGGAATATATGTAAGGGGCTATTTGGCAGGTACACTGGATTCATATTCTCTAAGAGCTCATCTTAATGCCAAATGTGGTTTTATTCATTAACAGTATCGTTGAATGGTTATATCCTCACTCCTTCCTTTTCTGTATGTATTCTTCTTTAGAAATGTACAGGAGGTCAGTCTTCCTTCGTGTAGAATGTGATTCACATTCAATGTGAAATGATTAACAAAGAACATGACTGGCAAGGCTTACTAAAGGTACTTTTGTCTTCAGAGGTAGCATCCAGGATTCAATTGATCAGAACCCCCAATTTTGATTATGTTGTCTAGTTGAAGTTTTATTAAGGGATGGTCTAGTTAATAAACAGTTGTCTTCGAAGTTACTATCCAATCACTCCTGCTTCATAAAAGTACCTTAGAAATTCTTGGGGTCATTTTCCCATGCCTCACAGATCTCTCAAATTCACTTTGTTTGAAAGACTGACTGATTGCAAATTACCCAGTAAAGGAACCTTAAACAGTGATGCATGTTGCAGTATGAAGTCTCCACTCACCTGCACTGGTGCCTGCACCGGATGTGAGGTCTCCACCCATCAGACCACCTGTGGATGAAAGAGGAAGGTCAACAGGAGAAAGGCCAAAGGCTCACAGAACAACGCACTTTACCTTTAGCAACCTCAGTATTTTGTCCTTGCCTAAGAGTCCTAAATTTGTAAAATATCACCTAAGTGGGATGGCTGACATTTGTTTCACTGTGACATGCTGTGCGCAAACATTAAAAATACATTCCGTCACTGACATTTTGCAGAATCTTTTTTTTTTTCTAAGAAAGGGTACATTTAAAAAACCTAGTCTTTGAATGGTCTCTAAATTTTTATTATTTTCAAGTGAGTGTTTCAAAAGAGGGTATTTCCTTAAAAGTAAAATAATAAGGTTTACTATGTGCTCAAATAACAATATATTTGATGTTTAATTCTTTGTAAATGTATTTTATTACACTAATGTGCAATGCTAACTGTTCAGGACTTTGGTCATTTCATGAATCTTCCTACAGTGAATGATCTCGTTTACTACCCAAATTTTATTTACTGATTTTATTTACAGGTTTTACTGCCTACAAATTTAGAAACATATACTTATTCATGGCTAACTTTAGAAAGTACATCAAAATTTGGCAATGTTTATTTATGAAAGTTGGGATATTACAAAAAGATACTGAATATAATCATTATTTTTTTTTAGGAACAAAATTTAGCCAAAAGAACAGAATATCGTGTAGATTATTTTCTAATTGAAATAAGTGATATTTTATAATTATTATTTGTTTCTGGGTTTAGAATGAGAAGAAAATGTTCATTACATTTTAAGAAAATGTTTATTATTGCCAATCAAATAGTATTTTGGAAATAAAGTATGAGATTTTAAAAAGATAAATGAGCATAAATTCATTAAATAGGACATTTAACAGCATTTGTATATGATCTGAAAGGAATATGTATGGTTCTTGAGAATGCTTATGAAAATTTCCAATCACATTCAAAAGTAGAGAGAATGACATAATGAAGTCCTTTATACACATCTCTCAGATTCATCAGGATTTTTTTGCAATGTGGCTTATTTTGATTGTATTTTCTCCGTGAAGTTCCTGTACTAAAAAGTAATACATGTTGAGTTCTACTTCTAAGACAGATATGTAAGTATTCTGAAGGAAAAATTCTTCTGTGAATAAACTGTTTTTAATATAGTTAAGTGTGTCTAAGAGATATTAAAATTTTCCTATGAAGTGCTTTTTTAAAAAATAAAACTTGAATATATAATGATGGGCTGCATACGATTTAGAAATACAATGATTTGGGGTGCTTTTTTAGAAAAATGAAGGAATTGTTTAGTTACATTCAATATACATTTACTTAGTTCCTACTGTGAGCCTGGCAAATCAAGAGACATTCTTCCCTTCAAGATTCTTTAAGTTCAGTGGGGAAATGACACATAGTCAGTGCAGCACATCATAATTATGTTTTGCTTGATTTGAGTTCTAAGAATGGTTAAACTTCCCCTGAGGAACAATATCTTTTCTCTGGGACACTGTACATTGTATAACCATAAGGATGTCCAAAAAGTGTAGACACAAATTTGTGGCAGGTCTATATGTCCTTATGATGTGTTCTTAACTTCATTTCTGACTTAGTTTTGTTTTTAGTTCACACTTATAAATTATGCTATCCCATCACATTTCCTCTGTGCCTTAAATCCTCTGTGCAATGTCACTGTAAAAAACAAATAAAAATGGACCAAAATAATAAGTAACTAAATGAGATAAATGCTATCAAAGAACACAAGGGCAGGTTTCATGGAAGAGGTGATGTATGGCTAGGAGGAAGAGGGAAAATGGCATTTTAGGCAGAAGAAGAGCAGAAGCAAAGGCATGGAGACAGAGTATGTGACGTTCTGTTTGAGAAAGGATGTGGTTAAAATGTAACCACATGAGGACCGGTGACAGATAGGCTGAACAGATAAACTGCAGATTATGAAAGATTTCAAAAGATATACTAGCAGGGTTAGGCTTTATCTCTAGAAGACCTAGTCGGGGTGGGCATTAAGCAATGAAGAAACATAACAAAAGGAAAACTGGAAAACTCAACTTCTCGTAGGTAAAACCACCTCTTTGCCAAGACTGGCTCTTTCCGAGGATCTGTTAGCATTGCATTCTGATAAGGACGTACCTGTGTTACCTGCACTTGGAGGTCGATGTGTTACACCAGGAGACATACTATTCCTCTGCAGAGAAGGGTGGGCCAGTGGCAAAAGGTTGGGGTTTCCCAGTGAGCTGACAGGGTTGCTGTATACCAAACTGTTGTGGCTGGACACTGGGATGGAGACTGGCATCTCAAAGTTGGGAGGTGGAACAGCCTGTAGGAGCAGGTAAAAAAAAAAAGCAAGGGTGAAAAAAAAAAAAAAAAAAAAAGAATAGAAGCAGAGCCCTTCAGGTACAGACAGCCTTTACATTTCCAAGAGAAATTTCAAATTCCAAACTGCTTGGTATCTAGAAGACCATTAAGAAGAGCTCTCAAGATGTTCAGATCATAAATTGATTTCTTTAATGTGCTTAGAACTCTCTCTTTGCAACTATTAGGAAACGTTTCACTTTTGTTTAAAACAAAGCCCCATTTCATTAGACTCCATTGTCTCCGAATTCCATTCTATTAAGTAGTAATTGTTCATTTGTGATATCTGAATCTGGTGCCAGAAATGACTGCAAGATCAAAGGTACGTGATTGTGATGACTTCGCAGAGAAAAAGGATTAAAATGCAAACCGGAGCCTTCGGTTTAATTGCTTATTGAAGCATATTTATGCAGAAGTTTAATGATATAAAATCATCTCCAGGCATATGAATAGCACATATACTTTAATTATTATTTTTTAAAAATCTGTCTTTCGAAAGTAGCTCTAAAGATAATAGACATTTTAAGATACAGGATTCAACAGAGCATGTATCATTCAGTAATTCATATTTTAAAATGATAGTTCAGAATATATGTTACACTTCACAGTTTGGGATATACTGACACTGACAGATGGTAAGACCTCAATCTCAAATGAGAGAGTGGGCAGACAGCTAGTGAACTGGGTCTGTGTGGATGTCTAATTAGAGTAATTCAGGTCTCAATGATTGATTTTCAGTATTATTTTGGCCATTTAAGCCAAATAATGTTTATTTTTCTCCTTGCACTAGCTAGATAATCACAGTTGTAATTCTCTCTCCCCCTTTTTTTGTTTTTAACATTATAAATGAAAATACTGTTGGAATATATTGCCAGAGGATTCATAGGGTGTCAGAGGATACAGCATTCTTAATATAAAGTGGATATGTGCATGAGTGTAAATATGTATGTGTGTGAATCTAATATATATATTAGACACGGGGTTGATACAGAATATTCCCTCGGGGATTGTCTAATAAGCCATCGTGCAAATTTAAATGCATCTGTGCATGTGGCTCAAAGTTTTCTCCTTTATTGTTTTTCTCCTGTCATCCTAACATCAAGTTTCTTGTACTGGTTGATCGGCTGACCTATGTCATATGTCGTGATTTGCAAGATTCCCATGTTTATCCTGGGGATAATTAAAATACTATCTCTGTTTATGCCTCTGCTCCCTTATTCTTTTATTCTTCCTATTTTTTCTTGTCTTCCATGACCTGGGCGTGGTGATACTGACAAGAGCAAATGTGTCAGAACTCTTTTCATTGACATGTCTTTGATTCTTCATTGTTTTAGAGGGGGAAAAAAAAACGTTCAAGTGCTGTATGAACAGAGTCATACTTTATTAGGCTTTATCTTTTGTAAATAGGGTAACAAAAATAATTTTGGACAAACACCATGATATAATGAAAAACAATGTTTGATAAGAAATCGAAGAATGACTATATCCCCAGATTCTCAGAGCCTTTTAAACAACAAAAGATATTAGTGTATGCTGTATAATAAATGTCTACAGAATCAATAAAATACTGTATTCCTTTATTAAAAGGCCAAATAAGAATTATTCCAGCATACCTAAGAAAACAAAGTAAAGCATTTGCCCCTCATTTGCCCCTCCAGATCCTCTCTCCACCCTCTCCACTGCTTGGGCCAGGAGGCTGACCCTCCAGACTGCATCCACCAGGCTCCCCTGCCCTCTGGCTTTACTGGGGCCAGTGGAGGCACTTGTGGAAGCACAGAGAGTACAAAAGAGAGGTCAGGGTATTTTCCTACTGTAGCATCCTTCTTGCTGGATCACAGGATGACAGAGGCTGCATTCCCTTACTGAGGGTCACACCCCTTTGGGGGTTGGTCCTCTCTCCTGCAGACATAGATTTTGCTGTGCTCCGGTAACTTCTCCCTCCTCTTCTTGCTCCTTCAGACCTGGATGTGGTAACAGCTTCCAGGCTGTACGCCCAAATGTGCTTCACTACTCCTTCAGGTTTCCCTGAACTCTGTTCATCTGTAAAAAGTCCCTTTACTGAACTCTGTTTGATTGCCCTTTTGAGTTTCCCATCTGTTTCCCACTGGAGCCCTGACAGTGACTCTCTTAATCTAGAATAGTGGTACCCTATATGGGTGGACTATCTCTCCTATAGGGAGCATTTTGGAAATCTGGGGGTGTCACAATGATTAGGGAGTATGGCTGGCATTTTCCAGGTGGATGGGTAGGTGTGCTGTATTATCTGTGGGACGCTTCCACACAACAAAGAATTGTCTCTTACACCATCTGACTTTCAAATGCTTCACTGGACATTCGTGTGTGTGAAAAAAACCTGTTTAATAATGATCTGACTCATAACTAACTTTGTTCTGCAAACACAAGGTATTTTTTATACTCTGAAACATAGATTTTACTATTCAATGAAACTCCCAGAATGCAGGTTGAGGGAATGTTCTACTTTGTTTGGTAAGGAACTTTATTAAAAATTATTCACCACTTTGGAAAATCACATCACCAATGACACTTCTGCTCTTGTGACTTGGGATGTAAATACAACACACTGCTTTCTCTCAACTCACTCCATTAAAAAGTTAGTCCTCACCACTTCACTAAAAATGCTCGTGTCTTAGTTGTTGATAACCTTCAGGTTGCTAAATCCAATGGTAACTTCTCAGTCCTCAACTGGGACACAGCTGATCTCTCCTTGATAAACTTCCTTCCTTTCCGTGGCCATGAACTTCACTCCTATTTCGATGGCTGCTCCTCCTCAGCCTTCGCTGCTGGTTCTTCCTCTTCACTCCGCTCTCTGAAGGTCAGAGAACCACAGACCCTTTCTGCCTCCAGCTCAGATCTCTGTCCTGATTCCACTTTTGCACATCCAGCTAAACCCCTCAGTACTTCTACTTAAATGTCTGACATCTCAAAACAACTCCAGTCTAGTCCACTCACACCTCTCCCATCTCCAGCTGATGACAGCTCAATGCTTTCGTCTACAAGAATGAAGTCCTTGGAGTCACCCCTGTATCGTCTCTTTCTCCCACACCCCACATCCAGTCTACTGGGAAATCCTTTTGGCTCAACTTCCAAACATGGTCTACAAACACCTCTTACCCTTTACCGGCTACCACCCTGATTTGAACACCGACATCTCCTGCCTTGACCCCTGCAGTCACCTCTAATAGTCACGTGATTCTATCCCAGATCCCCTTTTTATTTTCAATGCAGCAATCAGACAGGTCCTCTAAAAGCATAAGTCAGATGATGGTAATTCTCTATTCCAAACCCTGTGAGAGCTCCCATTTCACTTGTATTAAAGTCCAACTTTTTCCAATGTTCCACAAGGCCCTATAAATTTCAGTTTCCGCCAGGCTCCATGATCTGATTTCCTATCATCCTCCTCCTCCCGCCCTCATTCTTGTCTCATTTCTATGGTTAACTCCATCACTTTCATCAAGTTTCTGCTCAAAATCTGGCCTTCTCAAGGAGGCCCACCTTGACCGCTCTATTTAATCCTGCTCCTGCTCCCCACCCATCCCCTGACCTCTTCCCCTTGCTCTTCTTCTCCTACTTTTGTAAAATCAGTTATAATGCTGGCCAAATAATGTCCCCTTTCATCAAAGTGCTAAAGCTCTTCTGCTATGAGGTAAATATGCAGCCTAGTCTACTTTTTAATTATAGTGATTCAATATTTTTCTTCGAAGAAGAATTTTTAGGAAGATACTATACTAACACAAAAATACAAGCTTACAACTTACTATTTACTGAGCAGGCACTGTTCTATATAATTTACACACATATCATCGAACCCTTTCAACATCCCTTCACTAGAGATGTAATTCTTCCTTTTTAAATCGGTAAGATTAATTAAGCAGCCCAAGGTCATCTAACCAGTGACCGAGCCTGTTGGTTTTACTACTAAATCACCGAACAACACAGTGTAACTTTTTGTATGGAAATAAAACATTTAAGTCAGAAATCATACTGTGAAGTGAGTATGGGCTGCATGTTGGTAGCTTATTATTTGTGAACCACAAACATAATGAATTAAGTGGGTTCTCATGGAATGTGGCTGAGCACTGATGTTAAAATGCATGTTTATGCCTACTAACTGGGACTGAGGGCTTGGGAAAAAAATAAGCCTTAAAGACCCCTCTCATTCCTATTTACTCACATTTGGTATTTTAAAGCTATCTTTTGGTTATGTTTTATTTGTATTCACTATTACTACTTATAAATGTTTGACTATTACAGGGAATCTAAAGATCTGTTATAAAACTACTTTTCCCCTGAATATTCTACAGAATATTGATTGTCTCAGTGGAGAGCAAAGTCTATACCACCCCTCATCCCCTATGATTATATGCACATCAGAAAGAAAGAGGACTACTAATAATTATTTAATAAATTCTGAACCAATCTACTAATTAATTCAGCAAAAGTGTCTCTACTCCTCCCTTCTTCAGACCATCATCCCCAAGAGTTATTCAGTTTCCAGCATTCTGGACTGTAAACAATTTGATGGTGATTACCATAAAACTCTCTTGTGATTGGCTAAATGGCAATCAGATAGAATTCTGAATCACAGCATACTTCAAAAATTCATAATTCATAAACCATGGTAATATCCTTTGCAGTCTATCTTTTGTTTCCTTATCTGTATCAGGAACTGATTAAATAATTTTGAAATCAAGTTATAAGCTTAAAAATGACCACACATAGTGAGAAGATATCTCAGAGAATCAGAAAGAACATTAGCCTTTATATCAGAAATCTCAGTTGCAGTCCAGGATAGGGAATAAATTGCAAGTTAAACAGGCAAGTCCTATAATCTCCCTTGACCTCATGTGGGTCCTGAAGTGGCTGCATCCCTTAAGAGACCAACCAGCTCTGGACGCTTTAGGGAATGCCAATGTTTGTAAGAAAATGGCAATTTTCTTTTTCTTTTTCTTCTTGACTTTTTAAAATTAAGGAACTTGAAAGCATCTAAGTTTTTAACATTTTTGTCTAAAAAGGAAAGCCAAAAAGTCATTAAAAACTCCAAACTTGCAAATATCTCCAGGGCCAGGCTCCAAAATTTAGAACCCTCAAGACAGGAAGGAAGAAGGAATTTAGGGTGATTAAATAAAATGCTGTAGCTACGACTGACTATATAATTTGCAGAGCTCAGGGCAAAATGAAAATGTGGGGCTCCTTGTAAAAAAAATTATTAAGAATTTCAAAATGGTGACAGCAGAGCATTTAACCTAGTGTGGTCCAGGACAGCAGAGCCCTGTGTGACTGCACAGGTCACATGCCCACGACACTGGCTCTGGCTTTAAGAGATACAGACATGAGAGCTAAAAAGCTTTTAGTTTCTATTCCTGAACAAATTGATCATGGTTACTGAAGTGAGTCATCGTGGTCAGAAAGGTATCTGAACTCTTATCCAAAACCCACGATTTTCCCAAACTTACCACAAGGAAAAGTCCAATAAAAAGTCAAATAAAAATATTTTTAATAAAATATTTTTAGTTAATAGGGCTTCTTTTATTTAATGTGAATGACTGAACTGAATCCCTTTTTTTGGGCCACTAATGACAGCCTTAATTTTTGATCAACCCGGCTGCTGAAAACTAGCAGAGAAAAAGGAATCACACGTCCCTGATGACTCGTGACCACCGGTTGCTGATATCCAAATCCCCTCCCGTGCTTGCCCACTGCCCCTGCATCCCCGGTTCCTCACAATGTCTACACTAGAGCCATTCTCAGTCCGCTCGGGAGCACCTGCTCCCCCACCTCAACATCTACAGAAGCTGAATTCGGTATAAAGAGAGCGCTCATGAGGTGGCCACCCACTCAACTTCACTCTACCCACCTGCCGTCTTCACTACATCTGCAAGTCCTTCTGGTCCTGGTCCCATCCAGCCTCCTTCCCTTCCCTGAGGAGCCTCACCATTCCATATCCATGGCACCTAAGTGTTCCACCTTTTCCTTCCTTCAAGCATTCCTCCTCTGCACATAAATCATCTCAAGTGCTTTCCCTTTTAACTCCCTCCTTGATCCTGGTTACGTACTCTTTCCCCAGTCACAGTCCATTATTTGAAGAAAACACCCATGTACTCTCTATTTCCACTTCCTCCCTACCCACTCACTCTCAGCCGGTCCTGCATTCACCCCTCCTTCCTGCAGCCCATTTCCTAATTCCTGGTTCCTCAAATGAAGCTGTTTTTTCTTGCTGTGAAGCCCAGCATGAACCGTGGCAAACCTCACATGAGGAAATGCTGGTTGACGAGATTCCAAATCATCCATGAATTATTTCACGTAATTGAGGAATATGGGCATAAATTCGATTGTACCAACAGGTGACTGCAATATTAAATTTTCTGTTTTAAAGGGGGGAAACTCTTCAACCTGGGCCTTTGAAATAGAAAAAGTCTTGTAATGTTTTTCAAGAGGTGGAGACACTCTCTCCACACAAAGGGCAGAGTGTCCTTGCCCCGCTGTAAATGTTTTAGCAGCTGTGGAAACTTTCAACAAAATTTACTTCCAGCAACTGAAAGCAATGTGCGAAAACTGGGCTTTTCATCGTGGAGACTGAAGCACTTACTGAAGAAATGAAGACTTGGAGGCACCGCTTGGAGCTGTGTGGCTCCTTCTCACGGCTCTGCCTGCAAACTCTAATGTGGTTTTCCATCCCCTGCCGCACACCACTGCACCTCTTAAGAAATCATGTATCCTGATTTTGAACTCTTTACACGACAGGATGAAATATGGTGAGGGAATCCAGGTACGCATCACACCTCTTTCCCCCTAAAGCATGGGGAAAATGACCCAATGTGCAAATATGGCATTCTCCCAGAACTCTGGGGGTTAAAGCTCCACACGCACACGGTGTACGGTGGGGGGTGGGGTGAGCAGCAGTCTTACACAAACCGCCCTTTCCCTAACTGTGCTGTGGATTCCTCATGAGACACCTAACATACATCACCTTAAAATCTTACGTTCACAAACGTGCCAGCAGCTCTAAACTAGTGTACTACATAGCAAGAGAAACTCAGGCCGTAAGAACTAAAAAATCAGCCCAAAGGAGCTGTTTCTTTCCTTCTTCTGGGGGGGATAAAATCCCAATGGATTCCATTTAAGAATTCTGGTATAACAAGAATGCATCACTGCATCTGGGAGGAAATGTTTCATGTGATTCAGTGCCCACTGTGGAAGTGCTGTATGTAGTACTCGGTTTTATAAAACCTTTAAGCATTTATAGCAGTTAGCGTTCCTTCATGACACAGTGAATCAATAATTCTGATTCAACAAAAGTGTTCCCACTGACATTATTTCATTTAACAAAAGAAGCAGATTTGTATTAATGAGGATAGGAAGTTTAATATGCACATATTTTATAAGAAAGTTTTAAAGTGTTCAGTTTAGCTCAGCACAGGCTGACTGTGCACCCACTTTGCGTAAAGCATTAATTCATCTTGCGGGTGCCCTTGTGGCTCTGGCTTGGAGTTTTTGTCCTCAGGTATCTGCACTTGTAATTGCTGAGGCCCTGTTTTCAGGGCAGAGTCTTCTCTGAATCTCCAGGTTTAGGCTGTTTTGCTAACTTATTAAAAATAGACTTTTTTGAGAAAGGAATTAATTACCTACCGAGGAGCCTGTATACAGCGAGGGCTCAGACACTAACATTCGTTATTCAGAAAGCGTGTGAACCTTGTGTTGCATCACTTTATGTCACAAAATGAACATCACTCAACTGATGACAGAATAGAATAAAAACTCCGTACCCATCCCCCTTTACATGTGGGCAAACAAAATAATACATGCACAGTTATTTCTCTTAAATATCTGGCAAGGCATATGATTGATTGTTAGGAATTTTTTGACTTGGTTAAGACAAAATTTAGCCAAATGTTAAAGCATGGAAAATGTTGGTGTAGGCAAAGCGAATATTCTGATGAAGCTTTAAAATCACCCCAGCACACAAACATGTTGAAATCTTACCATTAGGTTGTCATGCAGTCTGTTTCCCTGCAGTGAGCATTAGCTTTAACCCTTCAGTGCTGCTGCTGAATCTCATGTTTAGGGAGAGGGCTGAGGCTTCACTCAGGAATACGCTTTTTCCTGGGTGATGAGCGTCAGCTTACATGAGAGAACTGCGGTTCCACTCGTGTATCTGATCTCAGTGAAAATAGATCCATATATTTTACAGTCAATCCTTGTTCAGAAGGAGATTCCTGTGTTTGAGGAGTGCTTGGTGATTCGTGTGAATTGCATGCTTAAGAGACTGTGTAAATTCAGGGTGTGTCTCGTAGATCTTTCTCTTCCTCCTGTGAATCTGCTACGTCCGAATGAACTTCGGATGGTGACTCCCTCGGGTGATGCAACTGCAGCAGCCCTCAGGTTTGCTTTCTGAAGGGACTGCCCGTGGGTGAGATGGCTCTTTTCTGGGTTTGGCTTTGCACTGTTTCTTAGGGAAAGCCCTCACTGAAAGGGTTAAGGTATGTTACTGCAGCAGTTATCAGCAGACCAGCCATCTACCTTTGGTACTTACAGGAATTTTATGGCTCTTGATCATATTATCAAATTCTTCATTAATTTTTTTGTATTTTTCTTCAGTGCGTGGGGTGAGTGCATAAGAGGAGTCGGGATCGGGGCTTTCACAGCCTTTGTTTTCTTTCTTGTTCAAGGCCTGCCAGGTTCAGAGAAATATCAAGAGTAAAAAAAATGAAGGGTGTTTGGAGTACTTACACACAATCTTTGCCTGCTGATCATTAGATCAATATCTTCGTTAATTTTCCTGTACTTGTCCTCAGACTCAGGGCTGTGACCTACTGAATCGTCCGCATCGGGATCTGGGCTGTCACAGCCATTAAGGCCCTTCTTTCTCAACGTCTGAAATACATAATTTGGAAAGTTCAAACCTAGACAAAGGCTGTAAAAGACATTCAGGGGTGTTACAGAGGTTCAAACTGTCCAGTGTTTCAGGTTATTACATGAGCTATAATACATTAGGTTTAAGAAGCTGTAGAGAGAAACCGAGAGTCATTTCAACAGTGCACTCATTACTAGTTAGAAAAAAGTAAAAAGGAAAATACTCCTTTTGCAACTTAATTCAGTCAACAAACAAAGATCGTATGAGGGTTGAAGTTTCATGATCTGGAATTCATATGTGCTCCAAATGTCTAGTGAGAGATAATCACAGATGCCTACAAACGAGGTGGCAAATTGCAACAGTATTTTCCCACAGAAAAATTAGAAGTTAGGACATTACACAATGATTTCAGAAAATGTGATCATGACAAAAGCAGAAATGATGGAAACATACTCTTAGTTTGCGTTTAGGATAACGGTCAGCACTAACAGTGTCCCGCCAGCCCTTTGGGTATGCACTCGACACAGGAGGCTGTAAGAGAACCCCACTCATACTCTCAGGAAGCCCCCATAAAGAAGGTTCAGACACTGATCACAAGGAGAAACACCTTTGTTTAGTCTGGTTAGAGTCATATATATGTGAAAATGTGCACTGAAATTGATAATACTGAGAAGTTATCCGCCTAAATATAGGGTGAAAGAAAAGTCAATAGCTGAGCTTAGGGCTTCATTATCATGAGCTGAGTAAGGAAGCCAGTGAACACTGAAAAGAGGTCACCAGGTCAGTACCAAACTAGCAAAAGTTCCTCCTGGTTCCACCCAAGGAGGCTCACCAGAGACTGTCTCTGGCCACATGAAACTGTAAGTCAGTGCCTCATCTGGAACCTCCTGTCTCCTGAATGTGTGGCTGGTCTAGTCTCAGCTGTCACAGAAGGATAAATGCTCATGTAACACTAACAGAAAAAGTATGAGTCCAGAGTCTTACTATATTTTTTTTCACCCGATGACTGTCAATTCAATTGTACATGATCCAACTTTCAGAGATAGTGTTATGTTTTTAGAGATTATAGAACTTCTGATAAATCAACCACACAGCTTGCTATGTTAATTATTAATTGACTAGCAACATCTCTGAATTTTCCTGGTACCACCAAATCGTTTATAAAGAGATGTGTACCTAAGTGTCTCTCATTAACGGAGAGTAGAGCTCATCTTTATTAAAGACCGAATTCACATACAAATAAAGCAAAAGCTGCGACATCGGGCTAAGGAATTCAAAGCTGAGATAACACTCTATCTTTAATTCATGCAATTGGGGAAAATAAATAAAACAACACGAGTTAAAAAGGGGGTGTCAGTCTTAAAAATTTTAACTCCTTGGCTCTTATCAATGTGTAACAAACATAACATTATTTAACATCAGTTTCAGAGGCACTAAAGATTTCCAATGAAAATCAAACTGAGAGCTACCAAATTTGAATGCATCTACGATACACTGTGGCTCTGTAAATATTTATTAATGTTATAGTAATATAATATAACAATAAACATATGGTTACAGCTTATTATGTGGTAAAATGTTTGAATATTAAAATGAATATTTTGACATGAGATGATAAAAAATATACATTTACAATCTTGGGGAATTTATAATTGGTGGGGCCACCTGTCCCTTTATCATGGATTTGCAGCTATCATTTTCACCCAGAATAAGTATTCCTAGAGGGTTCTGATAATAATGATGTCACAAAACATCAGGCTACTAATTTTATTTGCTACCTTAATTTCCTATGTTTTAAAATTTTTTGTTACTGTTATCTCAAGTACTAGAACATTCTTCCAGGTGATGATTATTTGTATTATGATGTGTTTCTGCTTTCATCTTCACATATCCTTGAGCTTTTAAGAATAATTTCTGAGTGTCTTGCATCATACTCCACATATTTTTCATAAAAATTCACTTATGTAGAGAAAAATATGTAGGATCAAGGAAATGTTATATTTTTTCAAAATTTATCTACTGATATTTCTCTAAGGCATGCTAAGAATATTCTTACATAAACCCCTAATTAAGTCTTATCTTATATAACATTAATTTACAGTCTTATCTGGATAGTAGATTTTTCAACATGTACCCGAATCTTTTATCCAATAAATCTTGTAAAAATTAGAGTTGTTTTGATGTGCAGATTTTTGACAACAGAACTCAAGGGTTAGGAGAGGCCTATCAACTGTCATTACAATCCATCTGGCACATACATGTGTGCTAAATATTCTTACTAAGCTTTCAGGGGTAGATATTGTGTTTGGTGTATAAAAATTCAAACATCAATTACACTTTAGCAAAAGAGCTCTGCAAATATTAACTCATTATCTCTCACAAATCTTCCATGAAGACTTTAGGAAAACCTTATGGCTCAGTGTGATGGTTCAAGCCTTGTGCCTCCTGCAGGGGCCGTGTGCGGTCCCCTCGCCCTGCAGTGGGGGGTGTCAAATAGATCTCTCCCACTCATATGCAACTATAGCAGTGGACTGAACACTGAAATAAATTAGGCAGAAAATTTTAAAAATTAGTCTGTGGGAAAATTTTAAGTCTAAAATGATGGCTAAAATATTGATACTTCTTAAATGTCAAATTTTAGACCAGGAGGGAGAGTCTGCTGTTCAATAAAACACTTCTCCGTTTATGAATTAAAAAATCAATTAGATCAATAGCTCACTTTTTACCTGAAGAATCATATAAACTATTAAGAACATGAAGCAAGCGGCACGAAGTCACAAAGGAAATGACAGGGACGGGGACAAAAGGGAACCAGTGGCTCATTCTCTCCAGTAAATTCTTCCTCTTTCTGACTATGTCATCCTACTGTGAATATCACCTGTATTTAAGTAATGAAATATCTCTACCATTTTAAGGCATTTATAACTTTATTTCAAGTTAAATTGTGTTATTTTTTAAAGAGGAGCATTTTGAGATATACAAACACAAAACCCCAGAGCAAATTAATACTGAGTTCCAAATCCTCATAATCACTTAACCAGAACATTGAAAAAATTGTTCAAAAATATTATTCTCAGCTGAGAGCTCGTAGAACACATTTCTGCCAAGAACGAATGATTACGGTGGAATTACAAAGCTCTGAAAATGGAAGTGATGGCACAAACTTTACCAGAGTTTGAATGTGGAACTACAAGAGTAGTGTTATCTTTATTGTATTAAAAATCTACAGCTGTTTAGTGATAACAAAAGAATTACTATTAGATTCAGCCAAGTCTGTCTTTATCACAGTAGTAAATAGATGACATTAACTAAAAGGATTACTAAATGGATAAACAAGCATTGTTCCTTAAGGTCTTTTTCTAGTAAAATCAAAATCTGTCACTGACCTTTGAAAGCTTCTCTGATCTTTTACAGATGTTATTGGTCAGGTAATGCAGTCACTTAAATCATTATTCTTTTATAGGGGCTAGATGTCCTGGATGTATATATGGTAAGTGTCTCTCAGCTGACTATTGAAAAGATTTATTCTGTATGTCAAGATAAGGCACAAGATCTATTGAAACCACCAGCTTCTCTTGCTATGTTATCTCAAGAAACTCCTTCCTCAGAGAACTCTGTGACTCTGGAGTCAGCCTTCCATGTGAGAGTGACACTTGTTGGGTACATCAGTTGACTGCAGAGGCTTCTGGGATGTTTTCACAAGGCAGTGATCATCACGCAGTGAGCTGAGAACAGCCATTTCTCAGAGAAGTAGATTAACAGAAGGTGACATACTCCGAACAATAAATGGAAAAAGGAGTGCAGGCAGGTAATCCAAAAACCACGTGGACTCTCTTTGCTCAGACATGTGGACATTGGACCCCACATTATTACATTTGTTCACCAGGAAAACTTGAAATGCATATAAACTGACGATGATAGGTGACAGGTGCTTCAAAGATTCTAATGAAATAGATGTAGGGAACAGATTCTACTTCATTACTGAAAGGAATGTAAATGAAAAAGCACGCTGTCTGGAGCTCTCATTTCTTGCCAGGCACCATATTATCAACTAGAAAAGCCCTCTGTATACAATGGTTAAAGCTGGTTTCCCCTTCTGTACTATTTCTTGCTAGTAAAAAAGAAATAACTAAGTTATTGGCCTTTTTCAATTATATGGAACTTCATATTTTATGTTAACGCTATTTAAGTAAAATCCAGCTTCTTTCAGAGACCCACCATCACAGATGAAAAGCCTCTAATCATTCAATTTCTTTCCATGTCTGTGGTCCTAGTCCTCAAGGGTGTATTATTTTCATCGTCTTTCTTTTTCTGTGCCTCCTCATTTTACAGAGGCAAATTCAAATCCCCTAGTGAAAAATCCCAAAATATTAATTAATTTTTGTTAAAATTCAAATAATCACCCTTTCTTGCATCGTTAGCATGACCCTCACTTCAGAGGGTTGATGTGTCAAGAACACACGCAGGAATTACTCTTGGTTGCGTGAATGTCCTATTCACACAAAAGCCAAGGGAAAAAAAAAGACATCAACTTAGAAAAGGTAGCTTCCGTTTCTCTGATACTAGATCATTTTTGTGCTTGTCTATCCCAGCTTTATGAAGATAACCTTCTGCTCCTAACAAGCTGTGTTATCTTTAGAAAGTGGTGAATCCACACTGGCACAGGAGGTATGGTTGAAATGGAGACTGACTGTACATGAAATTTTTGAGCAGATTTCATAAACAGCCTCCCACTATGGTGCTTGCTGGTACCCACGACGGCTGTTTCCAGTCTCCTCAGTATCTGCAGAGCTGGGCTCAATGTCTTACTTGATTTAAAACACATTCAGGGCATGTGTCTGGAAGAAATTCTAATTCAAAAAGATACATGAACCCCCCATGTTCATAGCAGCACTGTTTACAATAGCCAAGGCATGGAAACAACCTAAATGTCCATTGACGGATGACTGGATAAAGAAGTTGTGATATATTTATACATGGAATACTACTCAGCCATAAAAAATAATAAAATAATGCCATTTGCAGCAACATGGATGGACCTGGAAATTGTCATTCTAAGTGAAGTAAGCCAAAGAGAAAGAAAAATACCGTATGATATCATTTATATGTGGAATCTAAAAAAAAAAAAAAGATGAACTTATTTACAAAACAGAAACAGACTCACAGACATAGAAAACAAACATGGTTACCAGAGGGGGAAGGGATAAATTGGGAGTTCAAGATTTACAGATACTAACTACTATATATAAAATAGATAAGCAACAAGTTCATAATGTATAGCACAGAGAACTATATTCAATATCTTGTAGTAAACTAATAAAGAAAAAGAATATATGTATGTATATGTATATTATGCTGTATACCAGAAAACGACACAACACTGTAAACTGAGTATTCTTCGACTGAAAAAAAAAAAAACCACATTCAGCAAATAATTACTGAAAACCTGCTCTCCACCGGACACTGTGTGGTGTACTTGTTTTTTAGAGAAGCAAGCAAAACAAATTCCAACCAAAAAGCTCTGAATGGACCTATAACATTGTATTTTTTTTTCCCTTTGGTGATTTCTAGCACAGATGACTTAGGCTGGAGGAATATCAGGTGTAAAGAAATTTCTCCATAGGTTTTAACAATCAAAACTGTACTCATTGTCTGTACTCCTCCCCTTGTTCCATAGTTCTTCTTTGTTCTTAATATAGAAATGAAAAGGCACATTAAAATACTGTGAATTTAGTACAATCAGTAGGTAGACTTTAATTAGACAAGCAAATCATAGCTAGTACAGAGTATGAAAAAAAATTTTACCTCAAATTATTCATTTGTGGTGAAAATTTTAATAAAAACCTGAAAGTATAAACCTTAGCAACACTACATTTCTCTAGGTTATTCATGCTCCTTCTAACCAGATATTAACTCTTACTGGGGAAAGGCTGGAAAGAGCTGAAGATTTTCATTGTTTTTGTTTTTATTCCTTTCCTCAAAAGATAATCTTAATACTGGACTTGAAATTTTTTCCACTGAATTAGTTTTCATCTTTAAATAATGGAAATAAAAGACTCTGATTAAAGATTTGAAGGCTCTTAACATATAGAACATAAAGGAATATCCATCCACCCCTCCTAATGGGCACAAATTATTTCACATAAACATTTAGAGGGTGGCAGCTCCTAGAATTACGGGTACTCTAATACTGGATGAGGCTACCAAGGGCCACCCAGCCTTTCTTCATGCCTTCCAGAAGGGAGGGGTAATGGTGCATCAGCACTGGGCTTGCTCAAGCTGGGCTCTCCAGCTGGAATGGCTGCACCAGTATCTGTCCTCTGGATTTGGATGCTCCTCCTCCAAGGCAGAGCTGATGTATCACTTCCTTGCTGCAGACCATTCTGATGACCAGAACTGCATTAAATTCTCCCTCATCCATGCACTCATTTATGGTATACGTTTTTCTACTAGAGCGTTTATCACAAATTATTTGATTGATGTGTTTATCTCTTGTGCTAAATCACTAGGTAATGAAAGCATCTTCCTTCATTCACTTTTGAAGTTTCAGTATAGAACAGAGCCTGACACCTGACATACTGTAGGTGCTCAGTAAATGCTTGCTGAATGAACAGAACAGAACACACATTTCCACTTCAATGTTAATACGCAGAGGTTTTGCGACTGGACAGAGTCAGTCTGGTAGGTTGGAGGCGAAGACGGTAGTGGGTTCCCTCTTGACACACGTTTACTAAGTGCTACCCTGTCAGGTGACATCTGTGGTCCTTTGGATGCAAAGATGCTTTTTCTGAATGTGTGATTAGATCATTTGTTTACATGATTTACACGTTTTCCTTCCCAGGAGTGAGCTCCTGGAGGTTAGGGACTGTTTATGAGTCATCTTGTATCACCAGGACTTAGCACAGGGCCTGCCATGTGGTAGAAGCTTTGTAAATGTTTGCAGTATTAATGACAGACTGAATAGACAGATGAACAGAACAGGAAAAAGAGTTCAGATGCTAGAGGGAGAAAGTGTAGTCTCCATGCAGGATTTCTGCCACGGCAGCTTCTTTTTCCACACTTTACATTATTATTTCACACTGTGCTGAAACTCAGTTACTATTTTAGTCTTTTAAAGTAACTGTTATAAATTTACCATTTTCTGAAATGTATAGTTTTTAACTCAGAAAGCAATGCAGTATTGGCATACTTGGTACTAGGCATGAAATTGATTATAACTCAGGAGATTTATATCATTGAACATTTAAAAGTTGGGGTACTGGTCTACATATGGAATGTCAGGAAAACTGAGCCTTCATGAAACCTTTAAGGGAAAAAAATTCATAAGCATATAATCTCAGTGATGAAACAGGTAACAGGGAAGAGGGCACAGAATTCAGCACAAAAGGAGAAAAAGGGAGTGGTATTTTAGGCAGCATGTGTAAGGCTGGGAAAGGAAAAGCAGAAAGCTTAAAGAAAAAAACACAGGGAAATTTCTGGGAATGTGAGTCAGATACTATAAATCTGAAATAAGTACGTTTCAAAATTCTTGGGTAAAGTTCATCATTTTCCCCCATTCTTGGATACTGGTCTCCTGCTCCAGTGTTCTCTGGGGCTTTGACACTGGTCTTATTCTGGGCCAATCTTAGCCTGGAGGATTCATGGAAAATCAGGGTGATTCTAGGGCCAATCAGATGATTCAGGCTTCCTCAGGATAGGTCAGTGGTTTAGCGTTTTTATGAAGGTTCCTTCCACAACAGCTCTTTTGGAACCTGAACAAGGCACACATCAGAAGGCTGGCCTAGAACGGGACTGAGATGGGGAAGTTTGGCCTGAAATGTTTCCTGACATTCTGAATCCAGGAGAGATCTGAAGTAAAATACTAAATAGGGAATATTTTAATATCCAGTGACTAAAATGCATGCTAAAATATGCAGTTAATCCTAGTAATCTCTATAAAGCAAGTGAAGAAAATAAAAGCTGGAATACACAACAAGAAGCTGAAATACAAAAGGATCAAACTGTAGGCAAGTTTAAAAAATCTGATGTTAGTGATTTCTTAAATAAGGAAGGAAAAGATAAGACAGAACTACAAAGGTTAAAAAAGAGAGGAGAGGAGTAAATTAACACAGATCAGGGAGCAGGATTTTTGAAAGTATAAAATATGAATGTAACTTCATCTACTAGTCTTTTTGGACTATGGCATTTTACTTGCAAATAGGTCATAGGGACAAAAAAGCAGATATTGGGGGCACTGATTCTTTAAAAATAACACATTGAAGCATCTTTTACAAAACATTAATGACTTATTTTAACAAAAGAAAATGTGTATGTTATCTTGAGTAACCAGAGTAAGGTCAAATCATTATTTTTGTTTCCCTGTAGGCTTTTATCTAATTGTAAATGCCTTTTTATTCATGTTGGGCCAATGTGTGATTAGTCACTTGAAGTGGGAGTAGCCTTCACCGCCTTATTTACCCGTCAGCTCAGGGCTATCCTTAGTCACTATACTTCCTCCTTTCTGTAGGATTCCCAGGATCTTTTCTTCTACATCATTTATTTTCCCACTTATACTTTTGATTCCAGTCTCTTCCTTCATCCACCTCCCTCCCAATTCTCCTTTCCCAGCAAATATCACAACCTAGGTTGTCCAAATTGCAGACCCAGAAATCACCCTTCATTCCACCATCTCTTACTCACTTATCACTGTTTTTTCTACTTGGTCCCCCATCCTTACTCTGTTTTTCCCCTGACCCTCTCCCCCACCTCCCACCTTCCAGTCAATCATCCTTCCTTCTTTTGGCAAGGTCTTATTAAAATGAAAAACTAACTGTATCGCTGCTCTCCTCCTGCACCATGGCGGCTCTCCTAGTTTTCTCAGCAAGCCCTTTGCCGGCCTCTTCAGCCCCAATTTCTGTTTTCCCCACTAGCAGTCTAGGTTTTGCCAGGGGAAACTTGTCACCATTTCCCAAGCCAGGTAAGCCCTTTAATAATGCAGTTTTGGTATGTGTCATTCATTTCTGTCTGGAATATCCTTGCTTACTCCTCTCTGCTACACAAACCAGAGTCATCCTGTGACATCTATCCCCTATGGCATCACTTGCTCTGTGAAGCCCCTTCCTAACTCTCCCAGGCACTTAGAGACTCCCTACTCTGTACCCCTAGAACCCTGGACTTCTTGTGGTTTTTAATATGTGGTGTTTAATACTGTAATTTATCTCTTAACATGTCTGCTTTACCACAAGACAGTGAGTTCGATGAGGGTTGGGTATTTCTGGTTCCTAACAGAGGGTCTGATGAATACATGTGGGCTCAATACATGTTCTCAGTAACTGTGCATTGGATGAGTGAATAAGCCAACAAACTTGACAGTCATACTCTCTAATGTGACAGACTAATTGAAATGATTTGGGTGGTGTCAGGTGACAGTGTTATGTATTTGTTTTAATAAGATCAGTAAGTCAAAATCCAAGGAGCATGAGTTCTGTTGGGTTAAAGCAATCTCTATAATCACTTCATGATTGTGGCATGGGGTATCCTGTGGGAACAGAGAGGTGACACAGAATACTGTGTGCAGGGTGCCAAGGGTTGAGTTTCATTGTGTTTAGAATTGCTGAGTCCTGGGCACTACGGGCTGTTCCTTTCCATGCTCCTGAACTTTTTGTGGCTACTGGTGCTCTAAGTTACCACCAGGAGGACATAAACACATTGAGAACCAAAAATATTGCAAGAGGTGCCTCAGTGCATTTTCTTCTCTATTTCTAGGTTTCCCCTCAGAAACAAGGGCATTACCTCTGATGTAATTTGAAGAATTTTTATCAGTTGGGATTTACAGTTTAACACTAGCCGATCAGAAAAGCAGCGTGTACACAGAGCATTCGGTAAGGCGACACAAAATAAAAAGATTTGAGGTTGACAACTGATTGACTCATGTCATGACAATTTTGGTCGCACCTGAGAGTGGTACTTGAGATGGCCAAATCCTCACTTCAGAGTCAGCCAGGCACTCATTCCCAGATGAAAGTTAAGCCGCTTCCTTTCCTAACATCTCTTGCCCCCTGCACCTCTGCCAGGCTTAAGAGAGGTAAAGAGCTCCAAAGGGCTTAGCTCCGGCCCGTGCTCTCCAGGGCTGGCCTTGGTCCTAGGAGGAACCTTCCTCTGCCTGCCATTCATTCTCGATGCTGTAGTTTCCACGTCTTAAGTGATGGGACCAATAATGCACCAAGAACAGACTTCAGTCTGGGATATCACTGAAAATACTTCACCAACTTCTTTCCTGTTCTCCAATTTATTAAATGACAGGAGAGACATTTTCAAGAACCAACCGTGAACACAGATTTTATTTATGTTATCTTCACTTTCTTCCCCATAACACCTGACATTCAAGCCTTTTCTCTAGTTGATTTCTCTCTCTTCCCAATAGACAAGCCTGCTCACCAGTGAGTGGCAATAAGCTATTTTCTACTGAACCTGCTCAATAGAAAAGCTTTGATTTTGGATATTCTACAGCAACGATGGGAAAGGGCCTCTTCTACTCCATCTCCTCAGTTAGTAAACCCTGTGACTGTGCCCCGAGAAGGCCAGCCTAGGCACGAATTCTGAGCGTTTTGCCTGCACCTGTAGCATGCCTTCTGGGAGACTGGTACTGACAACAGTGGGAGCCCACGCTGCCCAACACCCACATTGCTCTGACGTGTCAAAACGAGGACTCAGAGCATTCTGGGATTGTGTGAGATCAAATCAGGAGTCACAGCTACTGCGGCTGCCGGGGGAGCAGAGAGTCTCAGTGTGTTAGAGCAAACCTCCATGAGAGCAGAAACTTTTCTTTTCACCTCTGTATCCACAGCAACTTGAATGTGACCAGCATGTGGATGACACTCAATACATATTGTTGTTGTTAATAAAAGAATAATGGAATCACAATCAGCATCAGAGGTTCTTATTTAAGATGGAATCCTAATGGGATCTGAAAACACACAGGGAGCAGTTGCTGGGTGCGGACTCAGGGCGTAGGCTGCTCTCACCCCTACCAATCACCCACCTCGTGACCCCACACATGAATTGAAATTCTAAAAGGAATGAATCACATGGACTAGAGAGCTAATGGAATTGGTATGTCTTTCTTTTGTGCTTCTCCAGAATTTTGTAATTAACATTCATTTTACAGTGTTGCTCTCTGTATTCTTGTTTTTATTTCATTTTCTACATGATAAGATCCCTGTAGACAGGAAGTGTCTCTTGAGAGCTTTCTACCCTTGGCAGCTAGGGCCGTATCCGACAGAAGAATGTCGCAGGAAGTTGGGTAACTCTTCTGGATGGATGTCAGACAGGAGAGTACCTCCAAGGAGAGCCTGATAACATATAATAAGGAGGCTCAGCAAGATTAAGCAAAAGTTAGTGGGGATCCAAGGTTTCCCTTTCCTTTAACACTAAACCTTGTCTCTCTCCTTTTTTCCCCCCCTCTCCTTTTAACATTAGTAATGTTTGCGAGATCTGTCAAAGGCTAGCAACCTTGGTCTTTAGCCTTACTCTTATTACTTGTCTCTTTCAATGTAGAATCCCCTGGGGCTTGGTTAATGCAGTATTAATATTTTCATTTTATTGGCTGATATATTAGAGAACTATCTGCTTAACAGAGAGTGCCCAAAATATAATGGGTGGGATGGTCATTGGTCAGGGACTGGGCCAGTTAAACTAGTAGGTAGAAGACCACGGTGGGACTCTGTCAGTCCTGGTGCATGGATGGGAAACCAGGATGCACTCCCAAGTGAACAACAGGCCAGCAAGGCTGGCTGGAAGTCAAGATCTGGGGAAGGAAGGCTCCTTACAGGTCCCAAGGGCTGTCCAAAGAAGTAGAGGTCGTTGTACTGGATGCTGGGTTTACAAGATGTTGTCAAGCAGTCAGGAACAAATCTCTACCCACACTCACATCAGGCATTCAGAAAGTCCGCAGACCAGATCTCCACGATGCATAGCAGTGCACTTACAAGGCCCCCTCCTTTCTTTTCTGTAAATAAGTTTACTTGGGTTTATACCTTATCTCTCTCACCACACTGAAAACCACTCGTGGGAAAAGAAAGAGTCTAATCTATTTATCCTCTACACGTGTCGTGTCATTAGCACACGCCTAACATGTAGATGGGTAATAAGTGGTGGATTTTACATTCAGTTACTTTGGGGAGGTGTCCAGTGGAAGAAAGTCTGTTAAAGCTGTACTTCTTCGTAATCAAGGAGGTTCAGGTAAATCAAAGGTGCTTAGAAATAAAAGGGCTTCAAAATCCTCAGGCAGTCGCTCAGTCTCAGGCCTCCTTTTAAGGCTTTTGTCGTATTTCCACAGCACACTGACACCATTCTCATCACTGTCTTTATCTAACTAGCCCACCCGCAGCCCCATCGTGGTGTTCCCTCCGCAGGCCCACCGGGTGCTGCCTCAGCCTCCGCACAAGCCTGGCTCCTCGAGGGCAGGGCTGTGCCTTTCACGTGGGTATACCCCGGACCAAGCAGAGCACTTGGCACCTAGAATTTCATACGTTAATGTGCATTTTGAGTTCATTAAAGAGCCTCTCTTTCTTTCCTAACAATATAATTATTTCCAGGTGGTACCAGAAAAATAACCAGCATATATAAAGGACAGATATCAAAAATGCCAGCAGTATTTCAGAGTTAGGACCCTTTACTCAACTTTACACAGGGACGTGCCCTCTAGTTTCCTGGCTCATTTGTCACAGGGGATTGCTGTCTCCTGGACTCACATGGCAGTTCCTGCTATTTCATAGTATTGATGTGAAGGGTCCTTTCTCCTTAGTGTAGACAATTATGAATTGGAGGTAATGATTAGAAATAAAAAGGCCATAGGCCATCTACAAAGCAGATTCTGAAAGTACCTAATATACATTCCATTATGGCAAACTGAGACTATTCCTTCTGGATTAAGTATTTACAAATAAAATACAATTCATAAGAAATGTTCTAGAAAGCCTAGTATTATTCTTATCAAGTGCTATTCAAGGCCTGCTACCTTATTATTTTATGTGCAAATTCAGATTTTTATAAATTTATGTTTCCAAATGAAATGACCTAATAATTAAAATCAAACTCATTTCAATTTTTTTCCTTTGTTATTGGAATGTTATCTATATGTCTGAAACTGTGGTCCCAGAACCTTGGACTGACTTGTAGTTTGTAAAATCACATTTCCCATGACATAATATGTTATACAGATAAGTAACATTCTGAGGTTTTGTATTCAGTCACTCCGGATTTCACACAATACTATGAAAGCTAGAGCATTTGAGAAAGGTATGGAGAGAAAATGTTTAACAGAAGGAATGACAAGAATGAGGGCGAGAAAGAGAGCATAAATAGATGACAGATAGAAAAGAGATATTGAGAGAAGAGGGAGGGAGGGAATGAAAATGAGAGACAGACAGAGAGAGAGAGAAGTTGAAAGTGTGAAAGAGAGAGGGAAAAAAATTCTCAGATGAGCACATCAGGTGATCCCTCGGTATGCAGCCTGGCCTCCCCCTGTGTGCAGGCTCAGCCCTTTAGGATCTAATATAAAGCTTAATCAGGGCCATCAGCAATCTTGCTCATCCTGATACCCACCTCTGGCAGTGGCTCCGCACCTGGTGTCTAACTCAGTGAAGCCAAGTGGCGGCCACCAGCCCCACAGACTGCTCTGTCCTCTGGCCCCAGGTGGCCTTCTCTGGAGAGTCTCTGTGGCCCTGGGTTCCATCCCCTACGGTGTTAGCTGCCTGCTTTTGAAGTCACGATGGCGTTAATATTGTCGGCTTTACCCCTGGAAATGTAGTGCAACCTAATTTTTAAGTTTGGTATTTCAATTTCCATAACTTACAAATTCTCAGTGATTTTGTTAGTTTAGCGGTGAACTTAGATTTTTCATTTGCACAATAATTTCTTCCATATTATTCATTAGGTAATTATAAAAACAACATTTCCTCTTCTATGGTATGAAGAGGAAATTAAATCAGTCTTCCCGCACTATCAAAATATTAATTCTCCTCTTAATTGAATCTGTTCCTCAGCAGTAACACCAACCGTTTATTGAGCATGTACTGTGTGCCAGGGACCGAGGCTGTAGCTTGGCATGGATCTTTTTTTAATCCTCACAGTCTCTCCTCCACAATGACTGTCATTCTCTCGATGAAGAAAAAGAAGTGCCAAGTGGTTCAAGAACTTGCTAAAGTCCCCAAAGGTAGTCCGTGGGAGACCCAAGTCACCCAGCTCACGTAGCTCTCACTATCGTGCCTCTGCAAATTCTCCCCATCATAAAGACGGCCTAAATCACACCTATGGTTTCTTTGAACACTTACTCTTAGCTGAAATTGGTTAAATGTTTGACAAATCTTGTTTCTCCATAAATGGATATATTTATCATCGAATTCATTTTCTGATGAATGATCTGATCTAAAATATTTTCCCTATTGTTTTATTGCAATATCCACTGAAGAGAAGGGAAGGCCCCTCCAATAATATTTTGGAGGTAGCTACCTAGTTAAAATGAAGGGGAGGTTGTTGAAAACCTAAGGAAACAAAGGTTGCTTTATTTTTTTCCACCTCTCCATTTTTAAGACTAGGAAGGAAGTCCTTTGCAATAACATTTTGGTTGTATCTACCTGGGTAAAACAAAGTGTAGGTTTGTTGCAATTATTAAAATAATACTTGCAGGAACTTTAAGTCTCTGTTGCTAAGAAAAAAAGGCTACTTTATATTTTTGGTGCCTATATTCTTTAGATTCACAATCTGGCTGCTCAGCACTTCACTCCAATTTGCTTGAAGAGATAAGGGATGGCAAGGCTGGTAACTATGAGAAGGTATTTTTTTCTGGGTTTGAGAGGGTAGGCTGGAGAAAAGAGAAGAAATGTGTGCTTTTATGGAGAAACTATGGTTTCTCTCCAGGCAAAGCTGCAAGATCAGGGAGAAATCTTGTATGCATTATAAAAATTCTTTTAAAACATGGGTGCATCAGCTTTTCCCTTTCTTTTGTTTTCAAGATGATACTGATAACACTCTGTTACTCCATAGGCCAGGCAGGAGGAAGAGTCAAAGGAATGACTGTAAAAGTTCCCAATTTTTCCAGCAGTTACAAGGAGGACAGAGCAAGATCTTCTTAAGTGAAAATTTCCCAAAGTCTTAAGGAAAAGGGGAAAGCTGCAGGAGAGTTTCAAGAACCACAAGACTTGGGTTTTGCATCTTGTCAGAAAATCCACACTGTTAGTAAAAGCCCGGGGAAGGGCTGGCACAGACCTGACTCAGCAGAGAAGTGCCACCCACAGTCACTGACTCTGTTTCCGCAGTGGCTTAGCGGCCCTGTTTTCTCTGGAGGCTTCCCCAGCTGGGCCAACACACACAGGTCTCTCAGATGGGAAACTGGACTCTTTGAAAATTGAAATTAAACAAAGTTGTATAACATTTAAAAGAAGTTTACAATTATGATACTTGGCTTTTTACATGGGCGTAAAGTCAATTTTCTGTTGAATAAATAATATTAACCACATATTAACCACCTAATCGTTTTAAAATGCCTCAAACAGCCATCACCATCATTTTGAACAGAATCCCACTTCTTTTTCAAGTCTACTTTTAACAGATGAGGGGAAACAGCACCATTAAAGGAGGAAGCAAACCATGGTTCAAAGTCTGTTTCCATGAGGTAATGCACACAATTGACTAATGGTCAGAGGAATCCAATCTCTACCGAGATGACGTATTATGAAGTCAAAGCAGATGGCTGGGAGAAGTCAAACTCTCCCAACCCCAACTTCTTGCATTACTTCATAGCTGAAGCCAAAGGGACAGATAGAAGTCAATATAAGTCTTGTTGATCGGACACAGGAACTTGTGTACAGGAAGACAGAACTTATCTATCTGAGTTCGTCTGCTGAAAAAACTACCTGGCTCGTGTTAACTGCATGTATATGTGTATGTATCTCTGTGTGTGTGTGTGTGTGAACGTGTAGCATGAAGCTAAGGATTTTGAAAGGATCTTCAGAATTACTTCTAGGTAGATGTATTTCTGTACAACTATTTTCATCTTTTTCCTCCACAAGGAAACAATTCTCTCTCACAATTTAGACCCCACAAAAGTTAAGTTGTTTTACTTTAGGATGTTTCCAAACTGAATGGCGGTGTCTAGTGGAAAACAGATTTCTTCCCTGAATCATAATATAACAAATGCTTTGCTATCATATAATTTACTACATTTTTCTCTAATATAAATAAAATCTCTCTTATTTGTAGAAACTCAATCATGGAAAGCACTAAAATGTTTCCCCATCTCTTCTAATGCTGATCAGCAAGTGCTCTGATCTCACTCAGTTGCCAAATATCAGATGCAGAGTTCAGAACTATAAATTTGTTGAACCTCCTGTCAGTACAGTTAGGACTCTGATGGTCGTCCTTCCTCAAATTGCAATTCATCTTTGCGAGGTCTTCAGAGTGCACAATAGGGGTGGTTCAGAAGAGAGTGTCAAACAAACATCGGTGGTTTAGAAATGATATCCTTTCCCTAGCAGCGATGTACACTGTGGGTATGTGACTGGAATATTTAAAACACCTGCTCACTTGGAACTAAGCCAAATGTGTAATACGTTAGCGTGTGCTTGGCTCACTTCCAAGAGCACGTATCATTACTGCCATCAACATACTGAGGGAGTCAGGGCAAAGACACAAGCTAAAAGGAATGTAAGAGATGTATTTCACTGTTAACAATATCACCATACTAAACACTGTTGGCTGGCTAGTATTTTAATAAAATCAATTATTTGTTTTTGAGTCAGAAAAGAAACTGGCAGTGTAGGGACACCTTGTCTTCACTTTGCTAATTATTTTCATTGCCTGAAAATCTCAATCAAGCTCTCCGTCACTCTTCTTCCCTCTGCCCCCTCCCCCCCTTCTCTCTTTCACTGTCTGTGTTCCTCCCTGGATACACAGTAGATCAAAAGAATACCAGGGAATAAATTAAATCCTAACTCTATCAGAGTTCACCTACAGAACTTGGGCAAGCCCCTCTATCTGACAGGGTTCCACCTGTTTTTTTTTTTTTTTTTTAATTCTATTTTGACCTTACTTAATAGAGTTTCTTGTGACTCCTAGTTTTACCTTTCTCTACCTTTCTCCTAGTTTTAAAATCTGTATAATGAAGATCTTATATCTGAAGGATTCTATAACTTTTTATACAAGAAATAGTTACACATGGATTATACGTAACAATGGACAAAATGTGACATTTTGTTTGAATCTCATAACAAAATATACTGAAGACTTCGATGTTCACGGTGTGTGTGTGTGTGTAAGAGTGAAAAGTTAAAAACTTTGCATAAACTTACACCTGCAGGAGGAAGGAGAGCAGGAAAGAAAATAATATGTTTATGGGCATCATGTACCCAACATGTGCTAATGGCTGTATATGTACATTATATAAGTTAATTCTTACAAAAAGACCAAAAGTGAGAGTTCGGTATCCCTGTTTTACTGCTTATGAAGCTAAACTTCAATGGAGGTGAAGAAACTTGCCCAAGAGCATGTGCAGTTTATGAAAATGGTAGAAACGAGGTTTGTTGGACTCTCTAGAACTTGCGTCTGCCCCTCCTCCCACACCACACTGTCTTATGTGGCTTTAAAATATATAAGTATAATGAAAGGTTTTAGGCTTTATAGCATATACACATGTTAATTACAAAAATTAAAACGTTTTGGCACTTTGACATTTTACAACTACATTGCTTCTATCCGGTTACATTTCCAGTAAAATCTTCCCCAAGAATTGGTTATCATTATGCTATTCTACTGCTTGAGACCATGCAGTACTGTTCTCATACTTCCTGTATTGCGTCTAACTCCACACAATTTTCCTCTTCTTCCTCATTTCTCTTGCCGTCTTTCTTACAGCTCCTTCGTATGTGAATCTTCTATTCTTATCAAACTAATATTTTTGATGCCCTTGCTCATTTCTTCTTGGAGATCTTTGCAAAATTGCTCTTCTGAAAGGTTTGTCCCCATCTGCTTCAACAATTCATAACCATCTTTCTGAACTTGACTTGTCTAAGCCTAAAGTGACACCTACCATGGCCATCTTTCTTGATTTTTAAAATATTCTACTTCCTAGCAGTTATTACCTGATTACAAGGTTTCATCATCATCATCATAAACCTTATTATGTACCAGACCCTGATGCACACATTTTAAAAACAGTCAATTATTTGACTGTTGTAATAACTATGTGCTAGGTATGATTATTAACCCCCATTTACAAGTGAGGGAATTAGGATGAAGAGCACTTAAGGGACTTGCCCAGGGATGTACAACCAGTCAGCAGTGGAGAGGGATAAGGACTCAGGCAGGGTAGCTCCAGTTTGGGAACTGATGCTCCCAAACACGTTGCTAGCTATGCTGCCTCCCCCAACACCTCGTAACGCCCATAAGTATGTTGCTTTGTCTAGTTGATACACATGTGTATTTTCTACCTTAGCTAGACTAAAGTGTTGTGAGGTCACAGACCATGTCTTCCAAACTCATCATTCTCCTAGCATCACTATACAGTTCTGTGCATCCAAGGAATTTAATAATTATTGCTAGAATAAGAATATCTACAGATAAAAGTGGAAGCAAACTTCGAAAATATACATATTGGAAGGCCACTTTTAAATTTGGAGGTAAAAATGGAATTAAAACCTTCCATGCTTTGATAATTCACAAAATAAATCTAATGTCATTGGTTGTCACTAATGAATTGGCCATACTAATTTCTTTGCTATTGTATTTACTGGTTTTCAACTGTTAATATAATCATTTGATACATGGAATAAACACGTCTTCTCTTGTTTAAACCATCCTGGCTCCTGTTATTTTGGCTTCTATTACAGATAGATAACACTGTAGACATTTCAAACCCCCAATGATTAGGAGGTAGTCAAATCAATAGTGGCTACATAATACATAAAGAACGGACGCAAATTTTATAGCAATAAATTAATTATTAATTTATATCTGCTTATTGTAACAAAAGTTTATTGTCAGCTTTTTCTGAAGTTTAACAATGCTCGAGCCAAGATGGATAAATTACATATGAAAACATCACTATTTAAGGTAAAAATGCTACTAAAATAATTACATTATTTAATGTTTATGAATGTTACACAATCTGTTATATTTACTAATTCATGCTCTATTCTCTCCATATGATAGCCTGGCATAGTTATTTTAGCTCATATTACTATATATCTACTAATATTAAAATGTTTTTTGCAATTAAAAATACTTATTTTTTCATATTACAAAGATTTTGCTGTAAAGTCAGGAATGAATATATTATCAAAGGTAATTACTTCCAAAACAGAATTTAATCCTGCATAGCACAAATGACTCAACAATGAAAATTCTGTTCAAAAAGTGTGCATATAAAAGGCTTTGTCCCTGGAATGTAGCTCTAAGTGGCTCACTATCTAGGTTGAAAATGGCTATGCAGGGTTGTATGTCCTATTTTTCCATGCCTGCAGAAAAGATACAATATGGGAATTCAGCTTCGTAATTACTAATACACCACCCAGACACAATTACACCCTGTGTGCAGCATGAAGGAATCACTTGTGGTCTGCATCCATTACAAAGAGCAGTAGGGGGCCACCACGCAAGACGACAGAATGCTTCACAAGACGGAAGGAGACCAGAAGAGTCGATGTACACAGATACAAGGACCTTGATTCTTCCAGCCATGATTTAAGTCTCTTTCCATCAATTACCGTCCTTTGTCTCAAGAGTCTTATCACCAGCAGCATTACAGGAACTGAACATAACAATGCTCAGACCCGTATAACCCCATGAACTGTGCTGACATTTCCACACCCTGTTGCTATGTTTGACCTGGTTATTCAGATTACTTAAGCAAAACAAAATGAAAAAAAAAGTTACCATTGCAAAACTGGCCTATGCATTTTTTTTTTTTTTTTTACGGCTTACTCAGAGTTCCATCTCTCTAAACTGAAAGCTGTCCTACTCTCGAAATGTTCTTTTGGAACATCGTTTCTACTCCATTTAAAAAATTACAAGTGAAAATCTGCTTGGGTGAAAACTATAATTGTAAGACAGAGACTAAGTATTGGTATATCAAGAGGATATATACTTAACAAGAAAATTTTACATCTAAGGAAACTAAATGAAAATAAGTCAGCTGCTCTATTTCACTACAATGAGTCACAGGAATAGTATTCTTTTTGCAAAACTCTTTAAAGTTTCAAGTTTAATTGCAAGCAGTAAGTGGTTCTTATTATAACAGTTTCCTCTTAATTATTATACAATGTACATTATTTTACAATACTTTCATTTAAGATTCTCTTTTAAAAGATGTTATAATTATGAATTTTTCAGACCTTAGGAAAGTTGGTTAGTTACGGCAGTTTGTCAGGTTCTGTGAAACAAAGCCTTGTCTTTCAGAAAATGTTTACAACCTATGAGAGAAAAAAAAGTATCCTGGGGCTAAAATGTTTATTGGCACCTAGAAGTCTGAAGAGAGAGTCAGGACTGTGGTTTCTGGAGGGCACTTTATCATCGCCCGCATTCTCAAAGGTTTCTCTGAATGAAGAGAGCTGGATTACTCAGCCTTCTATTCCACGCCTATCCCTCTCCATTTTCCTTGGCACGACTGAGAGCCAGGCTATTTTTAGTTAGGCAGTTTTCTATTTTTAGACAACTACCAGTTAGAAGACATTTGTTAGGAAAAAATTTTAAAACACACACACACACACACACACGCACACACACAAAGGGAGGAGGGAAAGAAGCTTCCCTTCACATATTGTAAAGCAGCCTTCAACCTGTAACTCCAGGCATTTCAGCTGCTTTCAATCTTGGAAAAATAAAGAAAAATTCAGAGTTCAGGGTTTTAAAAATAAACCTTCCCTCTGGCAAACAGACCAAAATACAACAAGCTGTTACTATGTGAAACAGCGACTACAAAAACAAAGAACATTCTCCAATGATTAAACTGCGAGAAAACTTGTAGAACGATGAGGTTGTAAGAATGTTACACAGGCATGTAACAATTTTCCAGCCTTTGAGCCAGATGTATGGTGTTCTAGAATTTAGAAGAAGGAGGGAAAACCTCATCTGTAAAGTGAAAAGGAGGATGTGGGATGTAACTTGAAGTCCTTTCTCAGTGCCAGAGAACCTTTCATCAAACTTAAAGGTAATTATATTCACTGCATTTTTCAAACGTTTGTCTTCTATAGAATTTCCCTAAAAATTATAACCACATGTTTACAGAGAAACTATATATTAAAAAATCCAATGCCAATGGGGAACAAGGGCTGCCACATACACACACACACACATATCAATGTGTGTATATATATGCATTTATGTATCTATATCATTACCTTTATAGTCTCAGTTTTACTTCAAATGGGAATAAATTACTTGCAGACTGGCTTAGCATATCCACATATTCTACTTATTCAAAGCCATGCTTTTATCTATAATCCACCACGAGGTGGATGTTTTCTGGTGCTCACAGTTGTAATTACATTCTTTAGCCTCAGTTATCCCACTCAGTCTATGTCTTATTGTGGTTCAGACTGTTGGGTAGGATGGTCACAGGTGCATCACCAGTAAACAGCCCAGTGTTTGACACATGGTCTTCATGTCCATCAATATCTGCTGAATGAGAGAACGAAGTCTGTGTATGTTGTGTCCACAATGGAGTATCAGCCCTGGAGGGCAGTGGACGTGTCATCATCCTTGTCACATTTCCCGTACACTCAGCACAATGCCTTGCACATAGGGAACATTTCATAAATGCTTATGGGAAAAAAATTCACTAGCCTTTATTAGATCTTCTTCATTTATAAAACACTAGTTATTTATATAAGAAAGTGATACTGATTTATTAAATGGTATACTTGTTAATATAAAATGCTATATAATTATTCTCAGGTTAAGAATTTGCTTCTCTTTCCTTTGGTAAAACAGCTTTGATTATCTGAACTTTCTCCTTGATGTTGAAAATTAAAACATCTTATCTGATTTAACAGTATACGGGGGACTCTGACATCTCTTATAGCCTGTGATCATCACAACAGCCTGTGAGGAAGGCAGGGTCCTGGCCAGCAGTACTAACTCAGAGGAGGAATCTGAAGCCCAAGAATGTTAAATAACTTGCCCCAGGTTAGAGAACCAGTGTGTGATATTGTTATAACTAGAACTTAATTTCTCTCCAAATTTGTGGGGCTTTTAAAATTCTATTTGCTAAAGGTAAAATTTAAAAGGTGAATGCTCATGATAATGCTTCAACAACATTCTTTAGGAAAATTACTCCGCAGCGTTCTTCCCCACAAGACATTAATTCAGAACCACCACATTTAAGGAGAACCGAGTCATGAAGCCTGGATGAAGATAAAATCCCTCACATACCTAATTAGGAAAAATCAGAAGGACCTGTGCATTCCCTTCCTGGTGGAAAAGTTTAGAATTGACCTGGCTTGTTTCTGCTTCCGTACCTCACTCCACAGAATCACGTTTATTTTAACAAATACTCTGTATGGGAGTAAACGCTGGCTGAGTGACTCAGCTTTCCTGACTGGTCCTCTCTGCCCTGGCACAGACTCTGGCACCACTCAGTGCCTGTGGCAGGACTGAAAGATGAAATGGCCACGGGCATCCTCTCCACTGTATGTGCCCTTCACTGGTTGTGTCCATCAGCCATCATGCTAGTCACCTCAGGGAGCAAGAGCACTCGAGTTGCCAGTTTCTCTCCCACATCAGGGCTGCCCAATAGAAGGTTTCTGGTGTGATGAACATTTCTGTACCCATCTGGGTCAATGTGGGAGCCACTAGTCACATGTGGCTATGAGCACTTGAAATGTGGCTGGTGAGTCTGAGGAACTGAACTTGTAATTCTATTTAATTTCAATTAATTAAAATGTAAATAGTCACAGGCAGCTAGTGGCTACGTTAATAATTAGTGCAGATCTATATCATTTCATCTGAAATCTGGTTATATTATCCAAAGAGCATTCACATGACAGAAATGACTGAATTCCTAGATGTCAGGCCATGGGCACTAAATATATTACTTATTTACAAATGTGTACAAGCAACTTTGAAAGGAATGTAGTTTCTGGAGCTAAAAGGAACAGAGAGTGGGGTTGGTTTTAGACTTGCAGCTCACTGTCAGGGTAACTCTGACCTTAGTTTTTCTCTCTTATATGGTTTTCTTGAGGTCATAGTGATAACATTTGTTTATGACTAAGGAGTAATTTGTATGGTATTTCAAAAAATAAAGTATCTAATTCAGAAATTCTGGAATAAGAATTACCATTATTAACTCATACATCAGGTTTTTTGTAATTGTTTTCTTGGATGTGAGAAAAAACCCAAATACCCATTGAACGGTTTACTGTGTACAGTGTTTCTTACCCTAAAACAGTAGCTCTAAATAGTTACTGAGTTTATTTACTAAAACATAAAGATAAGAGATTTAATTGATATGAAGAGACTTTCAGAATCTAATTAACCTCCCAGCTAGTCATTAACTCTACGACCTTTAGAAATAATTGACAGGGAATTTTTTTTTCCTTATTCAAAATTTCCATCAGGTGGCTAAATTTCAGGGTAACACAGAATACACTAGATGCCGCTGAGACGTGAATGGAGAATATGCTAAACAGCTATTAGTAAAATGAGATATATTTCCAATAAGATAACCTATCCACCCAATCTGTTGTATACATACACAGCATTTGCCTAATTACATCCTGTAATGTCAAGTCTGGAGTCTTTTCCCAGAATATCCAATGACTTTACTTTGATCATGAGGATAATGAGGAAAGCACTGCAGCCACTGCTTCCTGTCCCCACGGCACACACCCCTCACCAACCACATCACATCTGCCTGCCGAGTATGGTCTCGAACTCAGAATCTTCCTCAACACGTGCTCTCGGGAGCCACTACCAACTGATGGGCACTCACAAGGGAGGGGACCAAACCAGGAGACACCATGCTCACCTGGCTGTGTAATGACAGGCCTTTTACATTGTTCTTTCAAAAATCTAACACACTTACTTTCCATAATTAGTTTTACCAAATATTGGGTTTTAAAAAATCTATTTTATGAAAAAAAATTTTAAATCTATTTTATGGTATGATAAATGTTCAAAAATGTACTTTCCAACTCCATGCTGGAGAAAATGGATGTCTGGAAAGGGAAGTCTAGATCCTTGCTGCTCCAAGTTTGGTTCCCAGACAAGCAGCCTCAGCCTCACCTGGGAGCTGGTCGGAAACAGCCTTGGGCCCTGCCCTATGCTCACCGAACAGAATCAGCCTTTCAGCAACATCCCCCTATAATTCATACTGGGCCAGAGGCATTTTGTTTGAGACCCTCTGCTCCTTGTCAGATCCTGGCCAAAGTGCCCACGTTGCTTCTCTCTTTCCCAGGAATCCCTATATGTTGGTCTGGAAGCCTGTTACTTTCTGCCACAAGCAGTAGTGATATGTAGTGTACTTAGCACTACAAGTGCTATTTCTATGTGGTCTCCTGTTTTTTTCTTACACAGCAACAACCTTTATTTATCTCTGGCTCACTTGTAAGATTCTCACTTCTATTATTATTAGCACATATCTGACTTCAATGAAGAAAACTTGGTAAATTTTAGTATTATTTATACTATAATGATCAGTAAGTTGTTTTATATACATATATGTGCATGTATTTATATATTACTTATTTTTGTGTGATTTTTTGGGGGGTAATTAAGCTTATTTATTTATTTTAATGGAGGTACTGGGGACTCAGGACCTCATGCATGCTAAGCATGCACTCTATCACAAGCTATACCCTGCCCCTATAGTGTTTATTAAATGTCTATAATGTGCCAGACATTGAGCTGGCAGTTGGAGTTACAGAGATAAATAAAACATTAGCATGTTCTTCAGGGAAGGAACACAGACTCATAATAAGAATTTTTTTTATAATAATAATTTAAAAAAATGCAGTGAGGCAGTTGAAATAATAAACATCCTGTGATTAAAAGCTGAATCATCTTTTATTCTGACTTTAGGCAAACTCTGGAATTATTCCTAAAACTTCACTTTTGAGTATTTATAGTGATTTAGTACCAATCCTGAGGAAATAAAGATGTTCTACTCTTTGATATCTTATTTGACACATTTTAAAACCAAACAGTGTTACTTAGGGATTATCAGTGTCTAGAATGCAAACTTCGGTCCAAATGTGCTATCTAACACCAAGGCCTGCATTTATATGAAATCTCCGAATATTACTAAAAATTAATGGTTATGAGCTAGGCTAAATATTTTTCCCCTTTCACTCTCAGATAATGAGAGGAAAAAAAAAACACAGGAGGACTTTGCTCCAGTTCAAGTTGGTTTACATAAAATAATAATGATAAAATGGTGATGATTAATAATGCTAAAGCAGTTACATTACTGACAAAGACTGTATTTTGAAACTTATTGTCTTTTCTGCTCCTACTATTATTAAATAATTTTTTGTTGACTGTTAGTACTAATGTCTATCAGCCATTAGAGCTGTGCAATGCTAGAGAGGAGAGGAAATTCAGTTTTATTGCCTTGTGCATGTAACTTAAGTAATCTAACATGCACTTTATTTGTTCAACAGTGATTTTCTTAATAAATGAGATGTGAAGCAGCCTTTCATCTTTACAACACATATGCAAATTAAGCAAGAGCATTATTTTAAAAAAGAAATGGATTTTCAAATTCGATATATAAAAATCGATTGTAGCTGTGATGAGAAATAAGAATATATTTTTAGACCTGTTTTGTCTTTTAGACAGTGGGAACAAATATAAATATGATTTATAGGAGCTAGTAAAAGTCTTTTAGAGATACATAAGCAAAATTGAACAACTACAATTTAGGAAAAAGATGCAAAAAAAAATTTTAAAAACAAAATTACTTTTTTCTCCTTTTCCTTAGACGCCTCAACATTGAAGGTTTAAATCTTTATGGAATATGCTAATCCATTTTTCAGCACTATCTATTGAGAAGCAATTATGTATTTGGTTTAGTGGAGGACAGGGTAGTTACTGAGCTGCTTGCAGTAAGAACTATTTTAGCTATAATAAACATCTAAGAATATGTTTAATGTAGCTCAAGAATATTACTTCTCTAAGTTCCTGAAAAACTGCTTTTCTGAAGAAATTAATTACTAATTATAAAGTTAAATACTGACCCATGTTGTTTCAAGTAAGTTTAAAATAGTAACAAGAAAGACCTCCCATCTTTCCGTTCACAACCTTCACATTTAAAAAACCAGCACACGTTACCTACTAGCTCCTGCAGCGAGTGCTCCGTGTCAGCTGGACAACTTGTGAGGGCTTCCTGACCAGGTAGAAAGTTTACTGATTGACTCTGTGGTTACTGGTTCAGGGGTAAATTGTGCTTTTAGTTTTATGATGAGTGTTCAGTTCCAAATCGGCGTTTCTGACAGTGAACATTTATGCTCTGGGTTCTGAAATCTCAAGGATACATATACAGTTCTTTACTTCTAAAATGCACTGCTCGAATTTTATATTGGAGAATTTCATAATGAAGAATTAATCTTGGTGTTGATTTGAGAACAAAATTAGTTTAAATGCCTCTTTTTCCGTATTTCAATCTAGATCGATGATGTCTCATAGAACTTTCTCTACGATCAATGCGTTCTCTGTCTTTCCTTGTTCCATTTGATAGTCACTAACCACATGTGGTGAGTGGCTACTGTATTAGCACAGATCTAGATTATTTTAGTTTTTGATAGCGCTTTGATAAAACTTACCAAACTTTAATGAACTGTTCCCTTAGAGCTATAAAAAACTTTTTCATACTTTAAATGAGTAACATGTTATATGATAGTCACTTGGATATATCCTGTTATAACTGTCTTCCCCTGTTTATTTTTTCTACAAATCGGTTCTGAAGGCCTAACTCAGTCTAGACCTCACATTAAACACTTGAGATATTATGGTAAAAAAAATATACACAGTCCCTGCCCTCCAGGAGTTTAAAATCTAGTGTGGAACAAGCAATTGAATAAAAGCTTCAACAGTGCTTTGATGGGGAAATAGAACATATTATAATGATAATATAGGAAGAGCACCTAACACAAGTTATGAGGCGTTTCAAGGCTGGCTTTCCAAAAGTATAAACTGGGATCTGACTTGAATGAAGGATAAAGAAAAGCCAAGCCAAGGCCTAGTAAGGAATGTTGAAGACAAAACATAGGGTTTGGAGAAGTAGAGGGACATAAACATCATTAGGTGGCTTGAGTATAGGGTGGGAGTTGGTGGGGGTGTTGACTGGAGGGACACAGCAAAAGGTAAGAGAGGTAAGAGAGGAAGACAAATGCAAGGGCCAGATCACGCTTGGCCTGTGAGCAAGCTTAAGGACTAAGAGTCCTTGAGGGGCCTTGTTAATGTTCATGTCTCCAGGCATTTCATGGCACATAGCACATGGCAGGAATTCAGCCAGTCTTCGTTTAGTGAATGCATGAAAGAATGAAAATTCAACAAATGACCAAATAAGTGAATGTGCTTTTTCTTTTCATAGAAGTATCTGTGTAATACACATCTATAAAACATGCATAAAAATAATTTCACACATCTATATTTTTATAAGTATAAAATTGGAACCTATTTAATCGGTTTAGACATAATAAAAGCTCAAGTAAAATAGACACGTTCCTATATTTTACATCTATTCCTGAACTTTGTAATAGAGTTTGTAAAGATTCCACTATTTGCTGCATTTGCTTTCCAACAAAAATTGCTCTTAATTTTCACCACCTATGTAAACTTAATCTTAGCTTACTGATAACCTCAATAGCACTGTGGAACAATCAAGTTTATAAGCTATTTTAAGACCTTTTCAGTCCCAATTCAGGCTTTAATTATTACTGTGCAAGCAAATATTTTGCTCGAAGTACTGTTCTTAGACGTCTTTAAATCCAAACAGGATTCAGGTGACAAAAAATAAAAGTTCATGTATATATCATCTCTTACTCTCCCCTCCTTACCTTCCCCCACCCCCCGCCACGCCCACTACACAAACATACACACACACACCTCTTCTTGCCAATCCTGGCATCTGAAAAAAATAAATAAATAAAAGCCAGTAATCTATGGAGAGAGCTGAGACTCAAAGGTTCCTTCCTCAGGAGTTACAACCATCTTTTTGATTTCCTAGGGAGCAGCAGAAGGCCTCGTGTTTTATTCCATATCCACACTTAGTCACTTGACTACTGGCCCAGACTAGGTCACTGAGAGGTGAGAGGTTCCCTCCTAGCCAGTTGCTAATTATCGCTCCCATATGGGTTTTGTGGTTAGAAAACATGTGCTGGATATGGAGGTAAACTGTCTGGGACTTCTGCCACTCCAAAGATCACCTGGGATGATCTGGTGATCAATGGCCTGTCTGAAAGTTTTGTTAAATTGTCTAGCTTAAGCCTTCCTTTCAGTAGCTTGTCCTATGTTCATGAGATTACTGTTCCTCTGCCCTCCAGTTGTTCCCAAGCTGATTTTTATATATGCTTTACATCCTTAACAAGAATGACTGTCTTCTGTTTCAGAATCCCTTGACCAGGGATGAGCATAAACTGGTGCTTGCTGAATCATTGTTAAGGCAAGGAATGGCCTTACAGGCTTATAGCATGTCCTGCGAGAGCTGAGATTTTTAGGTCATCCTGAAATGCTCAACCCCGCATCTCATTCCAGGAATAGAGCCCAGCATCAACTGTGAGAGTAGGAAGGCAGCGTAAGGGAACCAGAAGTAGCACTACACAGGTGGAAGAGACGAAGGGGCAGTTCCTTTAGTGCCCTCAGAATCCCTACTGGATTTCAACAGCCTCACAAGCCAGCATTTGGGGTAAATATCCAGTCTGTCACAGAGTTAAATAAAATGGATTTTCTTCAAAGGAAGTGCTTTTAATACAATAACTGTTTTTGTTTTTTTCCCTAACCAATGGATTAAAAATTTAACACATTTACTAAATCTGGCATATTTATATATTGTATCTAAACACATATTCAAGCTGCATTATATTATAATAATAAAAAAAAAGATCTCAGTCTGTCTATTAAGTCTTTGTAAGTCTTTGTGCCATTGTAACAGTAGTGCTAATTATGAAGCAAAGACACGATAATTACGAAGAGCTTTTCTGCTAAAAGGAGGAATCTTTTTCAACACCCTCACATGCCACAATTTCCTATGACCCTGCAGTACTCCTCTGGTAGGGCCCAGAAAGTTGTATTTCAGTCTGAATGCTGGGAATCACATTATTTCTCTCTCTGCGCCAATCTTTTTTTCTTGTGAGTAAACTGTTTTCAGAGGGTTAAGGGAGAGGGGTAATGGTCCAAATGGGAAATATAAAACTAATGACCCTTCATGAAACATATTATGCTCCTCATTAAACTTTACTCAGTTAAATGTATTCCATTAAATTAAAATAAATAGGATTTAAAATTTTACCCAGGAGTAGTAAACTACCCTAACTCTCAACTTTGTGTCAGATCCATTCTAAGAATAGATTTCTCAAGTCCCTGATGTATCACAGGTTCTTAGCCTCCAACACAATTTATGTCTTAGTGTTGCAGAGGGTTTCAAACTTAGTGTGTATAAGAATCACTTGTGAGACGTGTTATAAACGCAGCTCCCCACCCGCACCCCTCCTCCAACCAGCCAAGTATCTTAAGCATACCGATTTCAGTGAACTGCACTTTGACAAATATTCTATGTATTTTTGTGGTGTAAACTTGATCAAGCTTAGGGGTCCCACTTTATTTCTTTCTCCATCATCTCTGTTATTACTCAAGTGTGGGAAAGCCAAACTGGTGACATTTCAGGTAGCTGAGCTGGGCAGTCCGACAATGTGTCAGACATATATTTTCATCCAAAGAATCAAATCATCTCTAGTTTTGGTCTAGGAGCCCCAGAATGTCTTTTTGAGAGATTCAGAACTTTAATCTATTGATGTTAAGTGCAGGATAAAAATGGAATTGCTGCTTTTGTCTCTTTTTGCTTTTTAAAGCATTACATTGCAAAGAACTTTCAAATTCGATGCCTTCATTTTTGAGATGAGAAAACTTCAGCCCCTAGAAGTAGCTAATTGGTCACACAGTAATATTGTGCAAGACAAGGGTTCAAATACAAGCCCTTTGTTTGCAGATACTAACTACTATATACAAAAGAGATAAACAACAAGGTCCTACTGTATAGCACAGGGTACTATATTCAATATCTTGTAATAGCCTATAATGAAATAGAACAAGGAATATATATGTATGTATAACTGAAACACTATGCTCTACACCAGAAATGAACACATTTTAAATTGACTATACTTCAATTTAAAAAGTTTTAAAAAATAAGAAAAAACACAAATACAAGCCCTTTGACTTTCAACCCAATGCTCTTTTCATGACCTTGAAGAAGTCTGGCTCAGATACCCATCTGTCCAAGAATATGAAAATCTCTATAGAGTATGTGAATCTGTAAATCACTTTTAAACCGCATAGTATATTTCTGAGCAAAGCCCTCAGAAGATAATTTTACAGATTTTTAAACTCCTTTAAGAAAACAAATTTTAAAAGTCAACAAATTTTCAACTAGTTTAATATGGTTCCACTGCATTTCACATCATATTAAAGATTGGAGTAGTTCAAGTTTAATGACAAATTCTAATTCAAATTCTTCTGTTACCCTGGAATGTTTGTTGTAATGGTTTTTGTAATGAGACGGAGTTTTGAGTATAGAGTTGTTCTGTGTTCAGAACTTACGTTAGATGTGTGTGAGTGTGCACATGTATATACACATACAAACACATACTCAAGAAAGCACCTAGGAGATCTGACAACTGACTAGTTCTGTTCATTTTCATGTTTGTTTATGTATTTGCACACTTACATGTGTATATCAATAAAATACTACCTGAAATATATAGTAGGTAAGTTTTATAAATGATCTTCAATTTCAAGATCAAGGTAAGTCCACAATTAAAATCATCAATGAAAAGTTACATGTGCAGTAATGCAAGCCTGAAAGTATTTTAAACACACACCACATTAGGTCTACTTATCCTACACTTTCGTTTCTCTGAAATTATTTGCTTGGTCCTATTAGGCAAAAATTAAAAATTAAAAATTAAAAAATTGATCATGTCAGTACTGTTTTAAAACTTCTCAATAAAAGCAAAGAAATGAGAAGTAATCTTAGACAATTACAACATATTTGAAGAGAAGATGGATATGAGAGGTAGATTAATCTGATCAGGGTTAGAACTGGATTTTTTCATAACACAGAACCAGCTTAAGGAATGGCAAGAACAACCTGTACTCTGGCAAGCTGACTGAGAATACAAACTTTTGAAACATTTATGTTCTCTTCATTCTGGGAAGGTAGTCACAATCTAGGAAACCATAAGACAGGTGAGGAAAATAGATGGGGACATAAAACCACTTCCTTTTTGGTTTAATGTTTATTGCTTATGAAGGGTACTATCAGATCATAACATTTAAATAGAATACACGTGGGAAGCATTTAAAATTGTATGGCAATGTTATTTATGCTAACAAATCAAAAATATTTTTGAGTTTCAATACAATGCTTATTTATTCTTGGCACAATGAAACACTGTTTTAACTCTTAAGTTTGAGAAAACACGAGGTTAACATTTAGAAATTCATTTTCGTCAGATTTCTGACTCCATGTATGTTAACAGTTCTATATTAAATGATATAATTTTGGGGAAAAACATTTCTAGGAGAATAATTGTCTTTACTCTTTCAGCAAGAATACATTAGGAAGAATGAATTAGGAAGAAGAGATATAAAGTGAAAAACTGAAGTGTAAAGTTGGGGTGAGCACATCAAAAAATTTTTTTTTCTTTTGACTATGGTGGGAAACTAGCGTATACTTAAACGAAATTATGAGAGGTAATCTAAAATGTGGGTGAGCCGTCCCCTGGCTCAATTCTAGTGTCCTGACACCGCGGTGGACAATGACGACTTGAGAAGGACGAGGTCAATAATTTGACATGGGTGCCTGATTCCGAGCCAGGATCAGATTCACATATTCCCTGTTATCCTATTGCTCTTACTTGCATTCTGAGGAGGAAAGGGTGGAGTAATGGTTGGGGTGATAACCTGGGGTGCACCTGTGGGAATATGAACATCTTGGGAAAAGGAAGGTTGTGCCTGCGTGTGGGGGGAGGCAGCGAGAGGGGAGGGCCAAACACCCAAGGCTCTGCGGAAGTTGGGGGATCACCAACCACGCATGCGCGCTCACCTCCACGATGTCTGAGTTTGTCCGGCTCTCGTGCGGCTCGTTGTACTCGGTGTACTTGAGCAGCACCTTGTCCATGTCCGTGCTGGCGTACTGGAACAGCTTGTTGGTGCTGTTGAAGATGATCAGCGCGATCTCACAGTCACACAGCACGCTCAGCTCGTACGCCTTCTTCATCAAACCAAATTTCCTCTTTGTAAATGTCACCTGGAAAAAAGAAAAGCAGGCAGGTGTTTCAAAGAGAGGGGGGAAAAGCATTTTTTTTTTTTTTAAACAGTAATTTTTCCTTTGTAAAACAGAGTGTGTCGTTGTCAGAGCCCTTGGGCAGTAACACATTTGGGAGGAAAGCAAATAAATCTAAAACTAATTTCTGCTTAGAATTTGAAAATGTGTGATTTCTAGCTTGTTGCTAAATGTGAAATTGCCAGATTTAATGTAGGGTATTTTAATGAAGGTGACCAGAGAACTGTACATGTTTCTTTGAGCAATTCAAGATTAAAAAAGTTAATTTCGGCAGGGGTAGCATACTTCTTAATTATAAATTTGGAACTTTTTTTTTTTTTTTTGATCACTTGAAGAGCGGACATGACATTATGGGCATAATATTCTAGATCTGCGTTAAAAAATTCTCAAAATTGTTTAGTCTCATGCCATTTAACTGAAAACACTTGAAGGGATCTGACTGTACTTTCAGACAGTGTTATATTCTGTTTTCTAGAAATCCAGCAGGGAGTTGGGAAGTGCTTTAGCCATAACACCGTTGGGGTTTTGGTTTCATTCTTCTGTGTATCTTTCTTCCTCTCCAAGGCCAGAAACTGTTTTGTTATCTTTCCCTTTCTCTTGTTTTAATCTAATCTGTTACCAAGTGCCCTAATTCCTTCCCTCAAAATGTTTCTCAGGTTCACGCTTTCTCATCTATTTCCCAGGCATCTCTATCATTCACATTCTTATCAGCTTCCTGTCCTAGATGACTTCCCTGTCTGAAATCATTCCCTCCTCGATTCATCCCAATTTTCAAAACCTCACTCTTCTCACTGCCTTTTCTTTCTTCCTTTTTAAATTGAAGTAGTCAGTTACAATGTGTCAATTTCTAGTGTACAACACAATGTCCCAGTCATGCATACAGATACATATATTCATTTTCATCTTTTTCATTAAAGGTTATTACAAGATACTGAATATAGTTCCCTGTGCTATACAGAAGAAAGTTTTTTTTTTTTCAAATCTGTTTTTATATATAGTGGCTAACATCACTGCCTTTTCTTGATGAGCTGCTACAACAGCTTCCTTTCTTTAGTTTCAGATACTTCTACCTGCCAATGCTACTGAATGAAAATACGTATTTCACTATTCCCAATTTCAGTCTTCTCTTGATTAAACTCCAGCCTGCCCACCAAAAACCGTGAATATTCTTAGTTATAAGTCTTTACATGGTACAGTGTTTCCCAGCAAGTCTTTTGTAGAGTATTATTTCTATAAAATACTCCTTAAGACAGAAAGTTCAATGGTCCAATGCTTTTGGAAAATGAGGCACATTGGTATATTAAAGGCTGAGAAACCTTTAAATTTTAACCTGCTTCCCAAACTTACTGCTGACAGAATGTTTATTTCCTTGCTTCCTTGTTTATTTTGAGGAGCGCTTACCATCACTCTTCAGAAGCAGGTTTTTGAGGCATCTCCAATTCCCTGGCAAATGCTGAATGACTTTATTATTATTTTCAAAAGCGACTATTTAAATTTTTTTCTCACCTTCAAATCCAACCCATCTTGCAGAGGCCCGCTCAGTTTTATCTACTACCTATTTCTGTGTAATTCCTAAATCTAGATTCCCACTCCTTATCTTTCTGTTCCTCTCCAGAGACCCAATGGATGCCCTCTAGTCTGGTGTCTGTCTGAATGTTCTAGGAATCTCAAACCCCTAAAGCCCAAGCTCATCTTGTGCTTCGAATTTGCTCCCCTTCCTGGGTCCCTCACCTCACCATAAATGAAGTCAGCCAAACTAGAGACCACCGAGTGGACTTTGAACCTCCCCACCCTGACCCACACACCTAAACAAATGTGTTGACAGGAACTGTGGGTGGACAAGCAGACAGAAAAGCTGACTTCCTGGTCTCCTCATTCCTCTACACTTCTGTTAATACTTGTTGTTTTACCTACTATCCTTTATTTTTTCTTAATAGCACTTATATTTTATAATTTGTATACTTTTGTGTGTAATCATTTGTTTAACGTCCATCTCTTCCGCTATGGCGTATGTTCCATGAGGAAATGTACCGTTTTTATTTTGCTCACTGCTGTATGCTGAGTTCCTAGAACAGCAGACATATGGGCCCACAGTAAGGATCTGTAGTGTAAAAAACTAAATACGGAAAACTATTACTTGGTTTTTAGAAATATCAAACTGATGTATGTTATATAAAATTGTGATAACTTTCCTTGGCAAATTTTTATTTAGCAACTCATAAGTAGAATTTTAAAAAGATAAATGTATACCCTACTTAATAATTATTTGTTCTTTTTTCACATCTTCACCGAAGGTGGCATAACAGAAAGGGAAGAACATGGGATTTGAATTCAGGGGACCCTAGGTTTGAAAGCCGACCTATTTACTAGTCATGAGAAATTCACTTAACTTCTTCAAATCTGATTTTTCTCCAAGTTTGATTTTTCATCTATAAAATGGAGATAACACCTACTCCTAGGGTTGTGGTGAGGATTATATAAAATAACACATGTACAGTACCAAGCTTGGTGTTCAAAGTAGAAGCTCAGTAAATCCCAGTTGGCTCAGAGGAAAAAAAGAACTTACAAAATATAACTGTCCTGGTGGCTTGAAGAGTCTACTCATCAATACTATTTGAGGATCTTACTATTCCTGACAGAAAGATAAAGCTGAACTATGAACTGCTCATTCTTTGGAAAATACAGCATTTAGATATTCACCAGCCCACATCAGCTAGTCAGTACGTACTCAGATTATGTTATTTACATTTCAACTTGCATAATTTTTCTTTGTAATAATTGCCAATGTCTCACCTTCTGTTTTATGTTTATTGATTGCCTTACTAAAGTGCTTCTAATAAAATACAGCTAGTGTTTTATTTTCCCGTCTGATCATCATACTACTTTAGAAACTTTTAAAATCCTGGTTCATTCAGATGAGTCATGACTGGTATTAGGGATGAGCTAAATAAAGACTATCTTTTTGGAATGGATAAAAAGTATCATCACTAATTACACAGATTTACACAAAATGTCTCTTAATAGTTCTCTTAGATGCAGTTTAGTTATGCAAATACACCTGCACATTGCTATTTTGTCTAGTGAAATAGGCTTCAGAGTAGGTTCAATACAGTAAGGCACTGACCCGAAATACTTTCATGTATCTAAAACCACTTTTAACCAGACTTTCATGACCACAAACTGTAGGTGGAACGTCTCAATACAGTATGGTTTCTGTTGTACTCAAACCTCAGAATTTAGCACGTTACAACACTCACCATCAAAGTACATTTCAGCACAGAAATATCATTAAAGCCACTATTTGTGTTTACTTTTAGGTACTCCTCAACTTTTGTGTAACCAAATAGGCTGCTGGATAATGCATGCTTATTTAATAATACCTGTCAAAAAAGTCAGCACATACAGCTTCTTTTCATTAAAACTGCAAAATGAAATGATGATGACTATATTAAAGCATTTAAGAAAATATCTTCAAAACCTACTCTTAATTGTGCTAAATTTAATTCTGTATTATGTTCATATTCTTCATAGCATACTCAAAATGTATTTTATAATGCTTTTTCTCATTGTTCATAGTTAGATAAAATTGTTTTTCAGCATTAAGCTTTCTGAAGAGAACTGGGATATTACTCTTCGTTTAAAATATGCCACTCAATGACACAGACTGCAGTTCAGAGCTTTTATACTTAAATATAATAATGTATTGTAATGATTACATTTTCATAACTTGACAATAGTTTCTAATGGGGACAAGTCCATTTCTATTTCAATAATGTATTTCGAACCTGAGGAGAGATGGAAAACTGTTTTTGTAGTAGTTAAGCAAAGAGATGCTCTTTTCCAGTGTTTCCATTAATCAAAGTGCACCGAGAAGGGATAAAGCCAGTATTATTTAAGTGGGCACTATAATTTATGCTTAGTTTTCAAAATTAAAGAGACTTCATATGTAATATATGTATGGAAAGCAGGATTATTGCATAAACATTCAGTATTTTATGTTTTTTTCTTTACCTCTTGAAACAGCCCTAAATGTAATGATGATGTTTTATTAAGACACTTCACCATTAAGTTTTATATTAACCTCGAGTTTTAAATCCTAGCACAAAGGCAGGCATCAGATATCTCACACTGACAGTTACTCTAGAACTTATCAGGTACAAATCAGGAACTGAAATTAGAATTTGAAATTGAGAAAAGGCAGGTTCATTAAACACAGCTCCATATAATGCGGTTATAAAGAAATAAGGAAAATCAATTTACAGAAACATCAAAGTAACTGAAGCAGTTTTTACTGAGCATTTTCTACACGGCAAACTTTGTGCCAAGCAATACTGACAGAACGTTCTCCATGCCACATCGGTGCCAGGTGATGGGGCTTCTAATATCTATATTTCCCTTGTTCATGTCTCTTCCTTGTGGCTGGAGAAAAATTAGTCACTGAATTCCTTAATGCTTAAAAGGAATTTCCTCTATTTGAATCAAAATATATTGCTTGGTTAATAGTGTTGTATTTTCAGTCATATGTAATCATCTGAACTCATACTTTTATCTAGAGTTGCGTGAATTCAGTTGTTTTTGACCAAGCTTTTCTCTAGGCTGAGCAAGAAAAATAACAGTAGATGTTAACCCAATCAAGATGACTGTGAAGTGAAACCTACCATATTGGTTATTTCTTACCCTGCGCTGTTACGTCCCTCCCCCATTCCATCTGGCCACGTTTGAATGCCAGCTTCTTTGATGAAGCTTTCATTGTCACATTCAAATAACACCCATTCCTCCCTCGTTGTCATCCTCTGGAACTTTTTACTAACTTTTATTATGAGACTTATTCTAATATTACAGAATTGGTTGGTTGGTTGTGAGTGTCCCTCGCCTACCGACTTTGGCGTTCCCTGGAGACCCCACCTTTGGCCTCACACAGACTCTGATCACTCAATGAACATTTGCTGAAGGAGTGCATTATGGAATGGAAATACTCTATTTTAAACTCTGACTGTTACAATACAATTTTCTGCTAAAAGTAGATGCTTTCTGACAATTCAATCTCAAAAATAAGAGACTTTAGATATATATTTTATATATATATATGTATATATATTTGTTTTACTAAAAAGTTTAACATGTTAGTAATGGAAGTCTTAAAAGAAAGTAATTATACCATTTTGGAGTCTGTAACAGAGAAGTTGGAAAATGTCTGGAGAGAAATATGTATGTCAAGAAAAAAGACGTCAAGAAAAATATATTTCAAAATGTTCAGAGAAAAGTGGTCTTTATTCCTTACCAAGATGACTCATTATGAAGGATAGAAAAATGTGAAGATAAAAATTGAATTTTACTATCACAACATACAGAGGTAAAGGGAGAGGATCTAAGAGTTTGGAATGATTGCATTTGTTGAGCAAAAATTTACTGAACTTTCTAATGAGTTCAGGTTTTCAAAGAACATGTATTTGGCAGAGTATTTGATGGAATGCTCATCACAATATTATAGATCTGAAACTGGCTGGCAGTAATTTAGATGATTTAAATATGAACTAATTGATCAATGTTAAGTTTAAGGACAGTTTCTTGCAAGGGCCACAGAGTTCAATAACTTTCCTGTCCCAGGCACCATTTTTATCATTGGTTTAGATGAAGATGTAGACAGCATGCTTATCAGATCTGCATATAACATAAAGCTGGGTGATAAGCCAATAGATAAGCCAATAGAGTCTCTATCCATACAGAGCTCTCTCTATAGAATAGAAAGCTGGGTCACAAACAACAAGATGAACCAGAGGTAATTTTAAAGTCTTTGTTCACATTAAAAAAAAAAAGCAATTACATGAGCTCAAGTTGGAGAAAAACTAGAGTGATAGCTGATTTAGGGGGAAAGGATCTAAAGTCAGAATGTTCCATAGTGGGAATTAACTATCTTAATGGTCTCTTTGTTAGTCAGCACTAACTAATCTCTGGTATTATATTCAGCTCTGAGAATTTTAAGAAGATATTGGCGATACTAACAAAATTAGAGTGTCTATAGGATGGCAAACAGGTTGATGTAGGGTCTGTCTGAAAACAATTTTGCATGAGAAATGATTGAGGGAATCTGGAATGTTTGACCCAGAAAAACAGAGTTAAAAGTGAAATGCCAAACACGGATTTCCAAGATCTGAAGACTGTGGCCATGTGAAGAGGCAGATGAGTTTTGTTCTATAGATCAGAATTAGAAAGCATTGTGCAAAATCATAGAGAGGTTCAAAACAGGAGAAAACCTAGTGATGAGAACTGAAGAGTGGATCTACTCTTGTGAAGTAAGAGGCAGTTTATTTCTGAACATGTTCAAGCAGAGCTGCGTATCAAGGAAGGTGTAGACGGCATCCCTGAACTAAACAGGAAACTGGACTAGAGACCTTTAAAGTATTTATTCCAGATTTTACATATTCAGATTCTATGCCTCAGTAGCAAAGACTTTTGGGTCAAGGGGAGGATTAGTGAATGGCAATCTGGTTTAAAACAAGAACTCTATTTCTGCAATTCACTCTAATAGAATGTCTTGTGTTTTGTTACCCAGTCTCATCAGTATGTTATCATAGTCACCTCTAATTTCCATATTCCAAGAAATAAAACTGGGTCACTTTCTTTTAATAGTTAGAAGAGATAAAGACTATAAAGAATTTGAGTAGACACTAGTAATTTATGTATAGTGCTGAAAATGTACAGAAAAATAGCTGTCCAGATTGATAAAATAGCATATCCACATTATTAAAATATTTTAAAAGAAGCAGTAAGTATATAAGCATAGTTATCAGGGTGGTGTGGCGTGGAAGCAAAAACATGGGAATTAAACAGCAAGTCTGAGCTCTACCATAAATGAGCTGTGTGCCCTTGGGTAAATTTACCAAACCCCAGTTTCCTCACCCATAAAATGGAGGTGATAATAGCCATCTTACAGAGCTGTTATAAGAGTTAAACTTAGGAACACACAAGTGTAAGTGACTTGTTGACTGTGAAACACTACACAAGACAGGCAGCAATATTTTCTCTCGGACGCAGCAGGCTCAGTCACTTCTTGTTACATACTGAAAAGACTGCTCTCCTCAGACCTGCCAACTTGTGTTACCATTATTATGTTTCGATTAGAGTTCCTCTCTCAACTAGACCTCAAGCTTTCCTTGAAAACCTTGAACATCTCCTGTCTGTTCTTGTAACCTGAAGTCCCAGAACAAATATTTGTTGAATGAATGAATGGACAGATGCATGGAAGAATTACTCTTTTTTTTTTTTGCAATCCAAAAAGAATGGCTGAAAATGAATTTCTATGCATGCTCACACTGTGTTAATGCAAGTTTGTGAGAGGAAAATCTCACATAGTTATTTTTCTTTTTTGTCATGTTAACTTATAGTAAAAATTTGGTAAAACTGAATTGAAGAAAAATTAGAGTGGGTAAAATTTTGTGTGTGGGTTTGCTGGTGAAATTGGAGCATATCATATTTTTTCTAATTTTTAGATAAGAATGTTGACTTTGGTGACCTTTCTAAAAAGTTCAAAGACTTTTTAAGTTATCTTGCTACATTTGACAGTGTCTCTTTGAAGTTATTATTTAGCACAGTTTATCATCCCCATTTCTCAGATGATACTGTAAACAAAGACGTGAATTGCCTTGTCCAGGGTCACGAAACTAGTCCCTGGATCAACTAGAAATAGAACCCTCTCCACACAAAATCCATCTTTCTTTCCATTAGTCAGGGTTCCTTCCCTCTTTTAGATAATGCATTTCAGGGGCTGAAGTTCAGCACAGCATGGCCTCCGTCAAACATTCATCAAGCAACATATAGGTACATTTGGAACGGTCAGCAATTCTGATGAGGACAAGCAGAGGACAGCATAACTTATTAACTAGTTTAAGGACAGCTTTCTAGGCTAAAGTAAAAAAAAATAATGATACTGGTAATACTAAAATTAAGAAGTTGGTTTCTAGGTTCTGACAATAAACCAAAGCACCCTTTGTGTGGACCCTGCAGCCACCTCTGCCCTCAGACCTCCAGACATTCCCACTAAAGCCAGTGAGAACCACACGCCTGCACTAGTGGGCACACACTAGTTCTATATTTATGGATGTTTATTTTAACTTCACAAAATGCGAAGCGATTTGGCTGGTAGCAAATACAAGTCTGTTTACAGCCAGAACAAAAAAGGTGGGTCTTGGATTTACACACAGTGCATGTAAATGACAGTTTCTAAAACAGAGGACAAGTTCTGTATCCCTTCCCACAGGGCAGGGAAATTAGTTAGATGACTGTGTAACGGAAAGGGCATTTTATTAACAAGTCTCCACGCCACACGCAGGCCTCCTCCGGTCACCCTCCCAATCCTGGCTCCATTCATAAAGTCACCTCAGGAGAACTTTCCTGCCATATTTTAACTGTGGGAGTCCATGCACCTTACAGGAAAGAATAAATGAAAGAAAAAGGCCTTTGGAGACAACAGCTACTCAAATCTATGAGAATAACTGAGGCCTAACTGTAAATGACTTCCGATGCGTTGCTGAGGGAAGCAAAGGTAATTTTATGTCTGGTCTCCAATACTTTTCCCCAGCAGTCAGCATTCTTTCAGCCTGCTCTTGACTGAACTGCTCAATGAGTAGTTTTACTCATTTCTTTAACTCGTAAAGTAGTATCGGTTTCTTTGTTTTAGAATGCATTTGGGACAAATACATCCAGCTAAATCTATTTTCAAAGTTTTGAGGTTTTATCAGTTTTTTTTTCATGTCTACATACAGCCATGATGAATAAAACAGTCATCCTATGAAAATATTTTCGATCCACTCCTCCTCACCCACAGCCTAGATAATCTCTCAGTTTCCTTCCATTAAGGAAACGGAGTGACTAATGGGCGACAAGATGGACAGTTCATAGACACAATGCGCTCTCTAATCCAGAGCCACTAGGTCTTCCTCTGTGTTTAAAGGGTTAGGGATGGAGTCAAGAGTCTGCAACGACAATCTTTAATTGAAAAAAAGGGAAATGCCCTTTTAAATGCTCTTTTTCTTCCCCGGGCTTGCTCCTGACAGTAAGTAATGGTGCAACTGTTCTAAAGTATTCCTCTTCAATTTTATTTTGTTTAATTCAGTCTGTCATTAGGAAGGCTTGCGAGCTTTCGGCTTGATGATTACTCTCGGTGGGAGGAAGTAGCCCCGCTGCAGACTTGTGTTCTGGACAAGCGCTCCTTTATCCAATGACGGGGCCTGCCATCATAAATGAAAGGCTCTTTAAAGAGCAGTGAGGGACTCTTTCAAGCAGACTGCTACCATGTGCTTGTAACCCTCCAGCATAACTTGCGAGGATGAGACAGCAGTGTGTTCTGCTGCAAAGAGGACTATTGTCCTTGTTAGCCTCCAGCAAATTGAGCTGCACTTCGCTGCAATGTAGTGGGACTTCCAAAGGGTTTTTAAGCGGTATAGTTCCTAAAATTCTGAACACAATAAAAGGATTAAAATAGGGGGCTTAGAATGTGGAATTTAGAACTCCACCAAACCGAACCCTCACCCTAAGTCAACACTCCAAACCCCAAAATAAAACTTTAAATCTTGTGCATTGCACACTATTTTGAGGAAAACCGATAAACAATGGGGTTAGATTACAATTAAATAATTGAATGAATGTTAATAAGCTTGAGTGCTTATTAACAAACTCAGAGTCTGGATTTTAAAACTTGTCATAGCTGATATTTGATATATTTATGTACACGAGGAAAAGGAAGCAGGATGAGCTGTCATGATTAAATTTAGGATTTAAGATTTCATTGTAGTCCATTTTTAAGCCTAAGAATATTTTGGACTTTAAAAAGAGAAGACTACAACACAATGTGTTTTTAATTTTTGTGCTGTTCAGGTCTGCTTGGTTTGTTAAAGGGCTGATTTACATTCCAAATCCAATCTGTAGATGCAGTCATGAAATAAATACTTGTTTCTCTATACCTCATATGCATGAGATAGATAATCTGAATCTGAGAAGAATCAAACCAGATTAATATTTTTAGGGCAAAAACATGTTTACTACTTGAACAAAGCCGAAATGTACCTAAGGTAAAGGTCAAAGACTACTTCATTCCCTGCTGAGCAAATGCTCAGGAAGCACATTTGTCTATGTTTCCTGTCATAACAGGAAGAGTGTAACTTCTTCCTTTCCACAATGGCTTCAGTTTTACCTCCTAACTCCAATATTTTCTCCCTCAGGGCCTTCCAAATCAATCCTTGCAAGACAGAAGGCAGGAGGCTGTCTCTGTTATAGTTTCCAAACAGTTACATTTGTTGAAATGTTATTTAAATGTTAGTGATTTCTTAAGCTAAACTATTCTAACTGAAAATTAAAAGTCAAATATCCAAACATTTTGAGTGGTTCTCTTATTCCTATTAGTGGTCCAACATATTACAAAAGAAACACAAATACATACTCCATAGTATGGAAATTTCATTTACTTTAATTTTGTTATTATTTTTTTAACCAAAGACATTATTCGCAGTGCGGGGGCGGGGGTCCAATTGTTTTCAGTAAGAGTATGTTGGGATGTAAACTTTAAAAATACTTTTATTATAATAATTTTCAAAGAAGCTCATTTTAAGTGAATAAATTACAACGTTAAAGGAGTCTAGACTTCAAAGGACATGGCTTTTGAAACAATCAGCAACATGTTCTTTACAGTTTGGAAGAAACCTCTTGGTTTATGTGGTCTATTTATAATGTTAATATTTTTAGTGTTGGTTTCTCAGTAATACAATGTCATATATAGTTTGTGCATTTGCAAAGCAAAAGGGGATTTGTAGCAAAGAGAAAGGTGTGTGTGCATGCCTTCAGAGGTGGAAGGTGCCATTCCTTGTCAACTTTCTATTCTTTTCCATTATAGGTTACTACAAGATATTGAATATAGTTCCCTGTGCTATACAGAAGAATTTTTAAAAGTCTATTTTATATATAGTAGTTAATATTTGCAAATCTCTAACTCCTAATTTATTCCTTCCCACTCCCTTCCCCACCCCAGTAACGGTAAGTTTGTTTACTATGTCTGTGAGTCTGTATCTGTTTTGTAAATAAGTTCATTAAAGCACTGGAACTTACAAAAATTAGTTTTAAATAGAAATGATATGAGATACACAAATCAGAACAAAACAGCAAAAAATCTTGAGGCCCCCAAGTTCAAGGATCAGCTTATTTCTTAAATGCAGTGACAGAATTCTAGAGGAAGAGTTACTCTTTCATCCTTGTGAACTTTTTGGATTCTCTTGGATTTCCCACTAAAGGAAAGCTAATGAGAAATTTGATGGCAGTTATGACAATACCTTTTTGGCAGTAGAGGAACAGATCTAGCGGTGTAAGTGTAAAATGTCACATACCACATGGGATGTATAGTGTGTCGTCCACTATTTCTATGATTCAACTATAGTGTGGGGAGACCACTTATGAATTGTTCTTACGTTGCTAGGAATAGAATAGAAAGGAATGGCTTGATGTCACAGCTGTTAAACATACAGTCAGCACTCTGGCTACTGCTTTCTTTGATTTGGAATCTCACAAAGGTATAGCTTGTCATTTTTCCCTTCTGGTTTTCTTTTTCAGTTTTTCAATCACCAATAACTCTGAACAAAAACTTTCCCCCTTGGTGATTATAGGATTAATGAAAGAATGATATAACTTATACGTACAGGGCACCTTTAAGTAGACATGCACAGGGTGCACCCATACACCCTACATTTCAATTCTGAGATGTCCTAATATATTACTATGATATACCCTAATTTTATTTATTTACATATTTTATAAAATTAGCTTAATGAAAATTTTAATATGAATTTAGGGGAGGCAGTCAGCTGTTAAGAAATGATACTAGGGGAGAAAGGGTAAAATGATCATCATTATGAGGTTATCTGCAGGTTTATTTTGGATTTAGAGATAGAAAAATTAATACTTTTGCACCAATTGAACTTGTTATTCACTTGATTTGAAATAAGGTTCCAGATATTCATTGACTAACACAGATAACTCATCTTTAATATTTAAAGCATAATTTCTCGTCAAATAATATGTATTTGCATACAAGCAGCTGACAAGTCTGGAAGTTCTGTTTGTGGAGAAGACAAAACAAAACTGTACGGCTGGATAACTCTGTCCTTTAACTCACGGTTTAGAATTCATCACAAAATTATTTTCTTGAAGCAATTTATCTGTATTTCTCTATTACCCAGTTCCTCACATTTAGAGTTGAATCCCTCTCCATTTCAACAAATTTCATATTAGGTTAGTAGGCTGTAACTCTTAAGTTTAGAACTGTAATTAGCCCTTTTATTTACCGATATTCTGGATATCACCTTGAAGGAATGTTACAGCAAAAAGTCCACTGAAATTTTTTTCTCTTTTTTCACTTTATTTATTTATTTATTATTATTATTATTATTGTTGTTGTTGTTGTTGTTATTATTATTATTATTATTAATTATTTTTAATGGAGGTACTGGGGATTGAACCCAGGACTTCATGCATGCTAAGCATGTGCTCTACTAGTGAGCTATTGCCTTCCCTCCTTCATTTTAGTTTAAAAAGTATCAGGTTTAGTTTAGTTTAGTTTCAGTATGTAGAACCTGTCAGAGGTTGTATCTACACTGAACCTACTTCTCCAGCTTTTTTTTTCTGAGCCCATTTCAAATAATTCATAAGTCAGGTAAAGAAACAGAGGTAGGAACATAAGAGAAGGGAAGACAGAAAATTTGACAGCTATGAACTCCGAATTCTTTTCAGTCATGAGGGGATTCTCCTGTTCTATTAACAGGAGAATGTTGCTAATTGTCTTTAACTTGTGCTCCAGTTATTACTTTGATAATTACAGAAAATTTTGTTTGCTGGCAAAAACTGTTAATGTGCCAGATCTGACGGAAGAAAAGAACTTAAGACATTCAAAAGTCTTTTTTCCTTAACTCAACGATATTAGTCCCTAAGCATGTTATTTGACAAATACTTCTCTCTGATAGTTATTCAAATATTTAAATGTCTTTTTATAACAAGGCACACAAATAAATTCAGGTTTACCTTTCCTATACTTTCAAAGTGGGAAAGCTGAAAATTTTAAATATAAACATACAAATTTAGGTTAAGCATGCCTAATTTTCATATATCTTTCTTCCTGATATAACAGAGAGAACAGATGTCTAAGTATATTCTGTTTGTAAAAGGAGTCATACGAGGACAGAACTTATTTAAAAATCTGGCTGTTTCAGGAGCGTAGTGAAAACTGGTACCATACGAAGGAAGGTAAGATTATTGTGTAATTGATGAAGCTAACTCACAGGTAAGAACAAAAAATGCAGATGTGAGGATAAGCTGGAAGCTAGAAGCGATAAAAACGGTAATACGTAGTTCAAAATAATTCGGTCAGTAACACATCTGAAAATAAGTCCCACAAGCAGAGACTTGGGAAACTACTCCTCATCCTTGTCACAAGTCCTGCTCTGTGAACGCTCTGTGTGACTTCCCCTCTCCCCAGGCCAGCCTCTGCCATCAGCTGGCTCTCGCTCTGAAGTCATTCTCTTGTCCCTTGTTAGCTTCCAAACACTTCTTTCTGCTCCAGCTCTACTCTGTTCCACTGTTCCTTCCATCTCCCTGATACCTTTTTAAGGTAGCATCCTCTTGAAATGAAGGTTCAGGTAACATTATTTCAGGTGCTACACAGCAGAGGAGTTGTTTTGATAGAAATCACACTAACTATAATAGCTAATGGTTTAGAGTGCGAGTTGTAACAGGAATAGCTAACAGGTAAGCTTACTGAGGGCTTATTATTACTTTAAGTGCTTTACATTTATCCTTCAATTTAATCATCTCAATGACCCAATGAAGTGGGTACTATTTTTCAATCTTCCCTCTGCTAAAGAGGGAAACGATGAGGCTCAGAGGGGTTAAGTCACTTGCTGGCACATCACACAGTTAACAGGTTGTAGCACCAGGCCCAGGATGAGGTTTGCACGCCTCTAAAAACCATGCTCGTTACCATTATATTGTACTGGATGCAGCATGATGTAACTGGCGAAAACAATGACATAAGACCATGTCCTTAGCCATTCTATTATACACAATGCAGCATGACATAATTGAGAAAAGCTTGTTTTTGAATCTGAAAGATGTGGGCTCAAATCCTGGCCCCCTGCTAATGTTAACTATCTAACTTCAAAGCTTTGCATGATCTGGGCCCTGCCTAGCATTGAAATCTTTCCTCTTTTCTCTGTGAAGTCATCCACACCAGGCTCAAGTTCCACAGGCTTTCCTTCGACTCCTTAACATGTTCTTTCCTTTCTGAAGGAGCTCTGCAAACACTGTTCCCTCTGGAACGCTGTCACCTGCCTCACTCTGAATTATCTTTTAGCTTCCATCTTTCAGCATTCCCTCAGAGAGGTCTTTCTCCCATCCCCAATCCAAATAAAGCACCTCCTGTTATTCTTTTACAGCACTTGGACAGTTTCATTCATAGCACAGATGAAATAAGGTTCTGTTGCATATTTGCACATTCCGCGTCTGGTTCATTCCACCAGGCCAGGGGGACACAAACTATGGTCCACTGGCCGATCCAGCCTGTCCCCTGGTTTTGCCAGTAAAGTTTCCTTCAAACACAGGCACATTCGTTCATGTATGTGTTTCCACGTCGCCGCTTTTGCTGCTAGAGCAGAGCCAAGGAGTCCAGACAGAGACTGTATACCTGCTATCTGGACCTTTAGAGAAAAAGCCTGCTGGTTTCTGCGGCAGACAATAAGCTGCTTGAGACCCTTCTTGTTTACTGCCGAATGCTTAATGGTATTTGTTATCAACAAATGGTATCAACAAATGGTATTTGTTGATTTAACAAATAAATGAATTATTCGGCTGTAAATGGAATTAACAAGGATTAAATGCTATAGTATATACGTAGTTCTTGGTACACGCAGCTACTTCTAAGTTATCTGAAAATTTCTGTAAGACAAACTGACAATTTATGATTTTATTGTTTTTATATACTAGCTTAACAAATCCACCTTGTTTAGGTTAGAGATTGAGAAATAAGTAGTTTTCAGAAACTTGGAGACTCTGGAAAATCTTTAAAAAAATAAAACAAGCTGTTAATTTTTCCCCTCTCCTAAACTATTCTATGTATACAATCGGAGTTTCTGAATTTTAGCTGTTGCCTACTGCCATAATGGAAGATAAAGTAAGGGCAAAATTCAATTTAAACAGTCAGCTGCTCTGTTTTACCACAGTTTTTATTTCTTAATGATATACAACTTATCACATCAGCTCTGTAATATTTCATTTCACACTACGTCAGTATTTCTTATTCTGTAAAAACACACCCTGTTCTCTGTAGAGTCAAATAAACACCTGCAATGGCAGGGCAGGCTTTTACTGCTATTAAGAAAAGATGACAGTGAGCCATTGTGTGAGGTTCTCTTAGGGAGTCTGCAGTGGGGGAAGCTTCAAAAAGGGCAAAGCAGTTAACGTTTTTCTTTTCAACACGTGAACACATACTTTAAAGGGAGCCTAGGTTCGGGAAGCGTCCTCACTTCACATTACATGCTGTTGCAGGTTTGCTGGTGGTGATTATTAGAAGTGACCCACATCTTTTAGGCTTTCTCCCAAATGGCTCTTAGGATGATGACACTTGTAGTAGATGAGAGGCGTGCATGACAAGTATTTATAAGTAAGGTGGCTGTTTAAGATTATCAATAGCCATTTAAAATAATATGTATTTCAACATATTAAAATATGAAAGCTTTCAATTTTACTAATTCCATTTAAGAGTACTGAATTAAAAGGCCAACTGAACCTAAAGACCAGAGGAAAAAAGACTACACAGACCCTAAATTCTATAGAATAAAATCAAGGAATTCTTCAAGATTAAAAAAAGATAAGATTATACTGAATTTAAATAATTTTTCTGCTAAGTTATTAGGATTTCTAACATGGGTGACAGTAACAGCGACTGTAGATGCAACTATATTTCAATTAAGAAAAAGTGTTCAATTATTAGCTCAGAAGTACGGTGTTAAAATTCTTACATGCCTGTGTGAGTTTACGTTCTTTTATAAAGCATAATGAAAGCTCATGAATTCAACCTGCAAAAACTTTCTTTTGTCTTTGTAAGAGAAAGGAAGATACCATAAATTTCATGAATCTAAAAACAACTTGGCTTTATTCATGAAGTGAAGGTGATAATTCATATAATTTTTGACTTCACCCAAAACAGGTGCTAGTCCAAACAACAGGGTCTAAAAGCTCAGTGGTATGATGATCAATGTTTCTGTCTTAATTCCAATTTCAAGCTATGATTCAATTAAAATATACAGTGTTTTTTAATTCACTTATTATTATTTTTAGTTTTTTGGGGGGAGGAGGTAATTAGGTTTATTTATTTAATTATTTCTCTTAACAGAGGTACTGGGGATTGAACTCAGGACCTCGTGTATGCTAAGTGTGTGCTCTACTACTTGAGCTATTACCACCTCCCCACTAAAAGTGGCTTTATATTGACAGAATTACTGCTTTTTGGCCTGACCCATAGCAATAAACAATGTGCAGGAAAATACTGAAAGAACCCATCGTAAATCTTAGCATTTTTGACTCTCTAGATCAATTTTCAGCCAAAAATAGTTTGTCATATGTACCTCAAATATAATACTTTAAGGGAGTAAAACCTGAAAATCTAAGAAGTTTTTTTTTTACCTCTTAATGGCATAGTGGCCTTGATGGCATAAACAACAACTTCTATTCATTGTAATTTATACATGGGTAGCAACAAAAAATTTTAAGCCACAAATCAGTCCTAGTCTCATTTGCAGGTCCAGGAAGATAGGAAGGCACAGTAGGAGAGATAGAGTGCCTTTATTTGAGGGAAATTACTGTCTGGTGAGGTGTCCCCAAGGCTGGCCTCTCAGCTTTCCCTCGTGTAAATGGGCAACAGGAAAATGCTCTCCTCTCCCATGGTCAAGGAAAGCCTGTGCTGTAGGTCCCATTATCCGTCTGCAGTGGTCGAGATGGGGCAGTACTGTAGTAGCTCTGAGGGACCATTCTTTGATATTTAACAGTAGAAGGCATACAAACCACCCAGCTATTCTTACATCGCTTAACGAAATCCACTCTCCCCGAGTGTGAAGAAAAAGAGTCAAGCACAGATATTCATAATATACAAGTATCTGTTGAATAGAGCATTTGGATGTATAATGTCTTTAGAACAGATCAATTGTATCATATAGGTGTCCCTGGAGTTCTCGGAAAAAATTATAACATCATCTGCCTCTAGGTTTATAAAATTCAGGGTTTAAAGAAAATGATATGGACTAACTAATAGTTCTTGCCTATATGCTGGAAGGTACTAATATTTTTGGAGGGTGTTTTCTTTGTTGTTGTTAGCACAAGGTCAAATATTTTGGATGTACTTCAAAGTCTTTTTCACTGTGAATAGAATGAAAGCCATTTTTATACAGGACATTTAGCCTATGTTACAAACCTTTAAATGGATGACCACAAAAGGCCTCGTTCCCATGAACATAAGAATATCTTTGTTTGATGATGCGTGCAGTGTAGCAACGTTATGCGTATTAACTCTTAATTATTAAGCTATTCATGTCACACAAATGTAGCTCCCACTTAACATTCACGTTGAAGTAAAAAGAGAATAATCAGGAAGGTGGTAAAGTGTATTTCTAACAAACAGGGTAATTTTTTTCCTTTACATATAAGAGACTGTTAACACTTAAACTGGCCACATTAAATTCACTAAAACTTCTCTTAATGGATGTTTCTAAGATCAAAATGTTTTCAGTACCTGTAATATACCTGGTAGGGGGGAATGTAATAAATGATCCATGTAAATAATAATACAAAAAGAGTTTACCCCACTCACCTGTCTGTTACGTTCATCCATAATCCTCGTAATCTGAATCTTTTTTCTCCCCATAGTCCCCGTTTTTCTTCTCTCTCTCGTCCCTGAAATTATGTATTTTTTCCTTCCTTTTCTTTCTCTTTCCTGTTTCCTCCAAACAAATCTCCTTCTTCAGCACTTGCACTGCTCAGTTCCCAAATTCCTGCATTCGTTCCTCCTGAACAAAAAGGAAAAATTAAACACCACTTTAATAGCAAGCCAGTTTCATAACACCTATTATAATCTAATTTTTAAAAAATAAAACTCTCTGGAAGTAAGCCAATCAAATGAATAAAAATAAGTACTTATTAAAAGTACACGGTATATACCACATGCAGGAGCATATCAAGTAGGAATGAGCTGTTTTTTATAATTAAAATAACCTCGTAAGTAATTTAACAAGTCATTTAAATGATGAAAACTATGCTTTAAAGCCCAACACTTGAAATGTCTTTTGCAAAGAGTTTCTTAGTATTTTTAATGAAATTAGGTGACTATTTTCACCCTTCTGTTATGAAAAATTACCTAAATCAGAGAGTTAATGAACCTTTATGTACCTGTGTATGCTAAGTAGGGCAGCTAATTCATTTCTGAAGGGAAAACAATCTCATGTTTTGACAGCAGAGGTGATAACGTCCCTCGTTATGCAAATAGGATGGACTATTATGAAAGTGCTATTTGATATATGTAAATGTCAACTAATTTAAATCTAAATCCTTTAATCTTATTTTTAAAAAGTCACTGCTATGAGAACACTGTAAAAATAATGTGGAATACTGAATCTCACATAACAAGCAGCTATCAACAGTGAGATCTCTCTTCCCTTTTGAAAGCCCTTAAGCTGTATCTTGAGTACAAGAATCAAGAAAGATAATCATTCATACAAAAGAAAGGGTGAAAAATTAGAGTATCATTCCATTTATAACTATATTTTTTATAATAAGCCATCAGTCCTCTAAATTTAAATATTTTTAAAAGACATATCATATCTCTTTGGGGAGTAAGATACAAAATTACAGAAGCTTGCTATATACTGTATATCTTTAAGCCATGAATTAAAATGGAGGAAGTGATCATCAATAATATAAAATCAACCCAGAGAACCCAGAGTATTAAAAGTATTTATTTCACTTTGTTTTAAATTATATCTGAAAATATTTGAACGTAATGAAAGTGAATTGCTGTGAAATGTGGAAGTTAACAAGAAGGCATTCCACAATGGCTTCTTCATTTGCAAGCAACAGCTTCAATTATTCTATCCTGTCTTCTGTCAAAGAATGCAACTGCTTTACACACTGCTCAGAGTTTCCCTGTTTATTTTAGTGTGGTGTCTGAGAACTGACCTGATAAATTCCCACATGTATTATGTAATGCTAAGCCAATGCCCTGGCTATTTATTAGATTATTTGGCTCTAATTCAATGTTATTGGAACAGGAATTGGAACTGTTACACACTTGGTCTGATCATCAGCTGTCTTTTGATTTCTTTAATTTAATTTCTAAATTCTTTATCACCTTGAGTAAACTTTTTTTTTTAATTTAAGTTTTCTGTGATTATCTAATTGCAGAAGCTATTATGATATAATTAGTTCTGGTGGATTAAGTGCTACTTAAATACTAAGACCATCCATTCTCTTTTGCCCAACCCCTTCTATTAAATTGCAGCTCAGTTCTGCCTTTGAGAATATGTATATATGTTGAGTAATACCATGACCACACACTACTCATCAAATACTATTGCTCCAGTGGTCATTTTAAATGCTGGAAATAGTTCGGAGTTCGAGAGTTATACAAATAACACACATTTGACAAATATGCAGGAAAAAATTAGCTGTAAGATATGTTAAAATATGAAAAATGCAGTAAGCACAACTGCATACTACATTCACTATTGCCAAACAGTATCCATCTGTCTATCTTTAGTAACAGTCTTAAATATCACTCAACTGGATAACTTTCCTGTTTCCTAAGAGTCTTACCTTAGAAGCAAGCAGCATGTTACGGTGGTATTTCCCACGCGTGGGCAAGACCCCAAAGAGACAAAGAGGCTTCCTTTACCACAGAAAAGCCAACCCATGAATCCACAGCAAACGCATATGGGACAATTTCCTTTCTGTCATTTAGCTGAGGCCGGTGGCACTATCGGCTTACAGGACTATGCCTGCCTAAGCGCTTATTCACTTTAAGGTGGAAGGTCAGCGTGAGCAGATTAGAGTGTGGGACGAGGCGGGGAAGATGAGAACCTCTACGGATCCTGATTTCAAAATACAAATAACCAAACAAGCAGAGAAACATCCCTGGAGAAAAGGCTCCCCAGATAGACAGAGCTCCTGACAAACCAAACTTAGGAGAGTTTCCCCTCCATCGCCACCCCACATTTCACAGCTTTGAAATGAGAGACACTTCTTCAAAAAAGCAGAGCAAGGATTTTCTTTTTCAATTCTTAAAACACGATGGGAAATATTCTGCCAGAAGGAATTGCTATGTCTCAGTTTGTATATATATAAAATAGTTATGATATATTAAAAATTGCCATTAAGTATATTTTCCTTTTCGAAATATGTAAGGTCATGTGGAGAGATGCAAGTTTAAATATCAGTAAGATTAAACTTCTCTTGTTTTCTGTAAAAAATGAATTATTTTGTGAAGTGTGTTGCCTTTTGAACATTTTTGAAATGCAAAATTTGATATGATTCAGTACATATACAGAGTTAGATAATGAGACTGTTTTCACAAAGTAAAACATGTCTTAGAACACTCGGCTTAGAATATTTGATTATGGGTCACTATGGTTCAAGGTTGTCAGTAAAAATGCAAAGAGTTAGGAAGGTCAACAATAGCTCAGCAGCTGTTTTTTTAGCATAACTATTTTTCTAATCTGATTTTTATGCAAAAATTATATTGCAAGGTCAGTTTCAAGCATTAATTTGTAGGAGGCCTAGAGAGGCTGAAAAAGAGATTATATAACTTTAGTAATCTGAAAAACTGTCCTGTAGGTATATGAAGAGAAGAATATAATAGCTAAACTACACATAGTAGATTTCAAGTTATGCTGAGAACTTTCATTATGTACAATCAACCATAAGCTTAAAATAATTCCAGCAGCCTTGCCGCTACTTCTTTCCACATGAAACAAGCATTCTTGGAAAATGACAGAGTTACAGAGAAACAATCAGTAATTAAAAAAGAAAGAAAGAAAGAGAAATACTCTACCACAGTTACACTCTATAGAGCTATAGTCTTCTGCACTTTTTTTCTTTTTTGCCATCCTAAATATAAGAAAAATAAAATCAGGCTGCTTACTAAAAAGGGGAACTTCATTATGGCAGGCTTCTGTTCACTTTGAGTTTGGCATAAGCAGATGGATGAAGGCAACGTGGTTTGAGACCCAAGGAGAGAAGAATTTCTTGCGGACAGATGCTAAAGATCCTTCTCCCACCCCGGCTCTCTCCTCTACAAACAAGTTCCCTTGAGTGACACCCCCCCCCCACCCTCCCCAACACTCTTTCTCGCTCTCTTCCTCCCTCCCACAAATCCCTCCCAGTAACACAGAAGAATCTTGACAGAATGGCAGGAAACACGCACAGACTGGTCAGGGAAGGATATGATGTCAGCAACCACGAACAATAAAAGGTGTAAAGGTGCTTCCTTCCCTAAACTGTTCCAGAAGTGTAAAATGGGAACCAAAACTCTTCACTTCCTTCTCTGAGCAGCACTGTCTGAGTGCACTGTGCTGCACACCCCACACACAGAGGCCTTTGAGAGGTTCAGATAAGGGACAATGAGAGAAATCCAGACAGGGGAACATTTCTAACTCCTATTTTTAAAACACCTGAGAAAAAAAAAATTCCATTTCACAGCTCTAGCTTAGTATTTTGTATGACTTCTTTAAGAAATACAAATAAGAAAAAGAAGTTGATTTTGGTGAGGTAGGAGATACACTACAATTACCATTTACCATGCCTCACCAGCAACATCTGACACAGCTAACAGGGCCATGCAATCTCCATTCACCCTCTGGAGGCAGAAGAAGATTCTATACAGGCAAAGACCCAAATGGATAAATTATGTTCTTTGGTTAAAAAAAAAAAAAGAATCACGAATCAAAAAAATCAAAGTTTGTTGGGAAAGTACATGGATTACTTCTTTGCCCCCATATTTAAAAAAAAAAAAAGATATACGGGGTTGAGAAGGGAGAGATTCCTATGTTATTGAAGTTTTCAAGTTTCTTTAAAAAAAAACTCAGATTAAGAACCAAAGTAACTAACATAAACTTTCAGTATATAGTGAAACTATTTATTTTAATCCCGTCACTATTAGGTTCTTTCAAACATGGAAATGGCAGTCTACCCTAAGGTTTCTGTAGGAAGAAAACCACATATCAAGTGGATCTGAGTCATCTTCAGATTTCAATCATCTTCCCACAACACTTTGATTTAGAAATTAAACATAACCTTCAGTTATGTGTTTTGATCTTAGAGTGAGACTGCCACGCCACATTAAAAGATGTGGGAAGAAATTAATTCTCTGCTGCTAAACTTGTCTTTGCAAAGCATGTATTTTGCTACAATAAGCACAGTGCAGTCACTTAAATAAAAACAGCCTATGAATAATGATAAAACACTAAAATATGTGATGTCAGTTTGCAAAGAAAGAATTCTGGTTTTCTTTTACTTGTATTAGCAAATAGCTTTTCCATTGACTCACATTTTCACTAATACTAGCACCTTCATATTGTGTTTTCTAGAAACTCAAGGCTGAAAACCAAGCACGTTATATCACACAAGAAATTATACAGTTAAATAAATACAAGCTGGATACTTAGTAAGGGACCAAAATGATCATAAGCCTAGGTGCTGCAAGCCTGGTATTACTAACTCAAACAATTAAATGATTCATTATTATTTTAAGTGGAAAACTTTGCTCATTATGATGCATCTAGATACACTTAACCTTCTACTTTATGATATGTTTGAAAGACATATGAGGCATATAATTAAAGTTTGGTTAAAAGGAACAAGGAGAACTTTAACTTTTTTCTTTAAAGAAGTATTCTGAACTTCAAAAGCTATAATAATTATTAATCTTATTGTTACTTGACTACGTGACATCTTACGAGTTAGGGAGTATTTCCTTGGTCCTGAAAGTCGCTCCATTTCTCTCTAAGCTTGCCAAGAATTATACAGAATGTTATATTACCCTAGCTATGAATGCAAGCTGAGTGCATTCTAAAGACATATAGCTAAGTCATCCTCTTAAGGGTAACAAAATTACCCATTCTTGCCCAGTGGATAAATACCATCATGTCAAACGAAGTTATTTTCTCAATTTATTCCAATTTAGTGTTAATATGATGAATTCTGAGTTTTCTTCAAGTCTCAGTAACATAATATCACACAGACGAATAACAAATAATGTCAACTGTCTTTCAATTCCTTACACCTGCCATGCTCATTCCTACCACAGGGTATCTGCATATGCAATTCCCTCTGCCTGGAATGCTCCTCCTTCCTCTCTGTGCCTCCTTAACTTCTTCCCTTCCTTTCTGACTCAGCTTCAGTTTCACCTCCTCAGGAAGCACTCCAGACTTTACTGATCACATCAAATTTCCCTTTAAGGACTCACAGCACCATGTCCTCCTTCGTAGCACTTCTCATGATTGAAACTGTCTGCCATCTTCCTCAACAACTGTGGGCCAGGTCTGTTTCGTCTCACTTTTGCATTCTCAGTTTCTACCCTCATGCCAGGCAGACAGCAGTAGCTAATAATTACCAGTTGATTAATGAATTAATTCATTAATATTTTTATCTCTCAGGTACTTTCTTCAGTTGCTATTTTTAATGACCACTGAGAACACTTTTCATATTTTTATTTATACAGATAGGCTGATAACCTCACTTAATCTTTCATTATATATAGCATCTCATGTATGGAAAAGGCTAATTTATACTGAGAAGTGGAAGCTAAATGGATTTTGGAGTCAGGAAGCTCAGGGTCTAAACTCTAGCTTGGTACTTAGAAGCTGAGAGATTACAGACTGATGATTTAATCCCTTGGATCCACTGTTCCCTTGCCCTGGAAACAGTTGGGAAGGTACTTCTCCACCTGCAGGATGGCTATGATCATTAAATGTCATACTGTACGTGAAGGGCTGGGTACACAGTAGTACTGGGAACATGGCTCACTACTTGTAAGATTGCTTCAGTTTTGAGGCATAAATTGAAAGTTACAAGTAAGTAAGGTTGTCAAGTGAATCATAGTCCTTACATATACCATGAAGACCTCACTTTGCAGAGATGATGATGAATGACTTGTAAAGGTAACGCTTCATTTATCCATTAACAATAATCATTATGTGAAGAAAAAATTTACAGGGTTATAAAAATTAAGAAGTTTCTTTTAAGTATCAGTCATGGAAGAGCTTCAGGCTGCAAAAGTAGAAATAACTAGGGAAATATATCAATTTTCCCAATGACCACGGCTGCTGAAAACTCTACATTAATGCTTCTAGTCCTACTTTAATATCTTTCCCCAAGGACAAAAGGAGATGAAATGTATGTCAGAAATATAATAAGGCTAAAAAGGAACTCGTTTTGAAAACCCCTGCAATTAATTTAACAAGTGGGCCTACCCTGCCATTGTCACTGATACAAGCCATTTTATTTACACAGTTCTAGAATTTAGGAGATGAATACCTTCGAACAACTGCTTTGCACTGCATTATAAACAGTTTAATAAACACACGGGAAGCACAGCTTTCCTGTCACGGTTATCCATGGTAGATTTTTCCCTTTGACATTTTTTTCACACTGGAGCTTAAACAGCATCCCTCAATCCCCATGCTGAAATAAACTCGAAATGGTCTAAATATGTCAAAAGCCTCGTGCTATCCAACCACACCACAGTTTTTAGTCTTTCCACATCATATTTAGCAATTAATTCAGGGTTTAATCATGTCTTTGTTTTCCTAATTTTTCGCAACAGCACAGCCGCCACGTTTTCTTTCAAAGGCCACTGAGTGACGTGCAAAGCTCCCCACAAAGGTAAATCCGGCACTGTCCTCATCACCAAGCAAGAGCTACTATTTAGCATTACAGAGTGGGTTCTGTTCCCCAGCTGTAACCTCTCAATAAGCACATGCAGCTGGATTTTTGTTGCTGGTATTGAACAAAGCAAGTTAAGCACTACACAACACCAACATCAGAAACAAAACTGTCAGCCTTCAAAGCAAGCGAGGCTTGAAATGCGAGATGCTGCTACACATTTTCATCTCATGACGACAGAAGTCTAAACTCTCAGGCATCTCATGATTCTTTCAGGAAAAAATCTTATGTTCATGGTTTTCTTAATCTTTAATATATCATATTCATTATTGAAATGGAAATATTCTATAAAATTTTGTTCTCAAAAGCCTGTGTGTATTGCACACAGTTTTCACCCTGATACATTTGTGTATGTGTAAATGTGTGTGTCTGTGTCTGTATGTTTGTACAGAGGGAATATTTTCCTGCAAAACTGCAGCAAATGGGAAAAACACATTTTAGTCTTTCACAATATGCAGGTAAAACAGTAAGAGTACATTTTAAGACATCTGAGTAGTCCTGAATATTATCAGTCGTAAATAATCACACTATCGTTAGGATTGTGATGTAAATGGTTAAAAGGACATTCTAAGTAAAGATTTTGTTTTATTCTGTATTCAAATACTTTGTTCAATAATTGAAAATTATGTCCTTGAAAATAATTTGCCCCTATTATTTACTTTCCCAATTTATTTAACATTTAAAGATGACCTTGAAATGAGAAGAAATACTATTGTCTCCTGTTAATGTTTTTGTTCTACATTAAGAAGACCGTACTTGACAAATCGTCTGCTATTTACATTGAATTTCATTTATTTTTTGTCTGTAGCTAAACTTTAGAAATTTAGAAAGTTTACATAAAAACTTTCCATGCTCATATCCATATAATACTCAAAATGCCATCATCATTATCTCTCAAAATACAGATATTTGATACCGCTATTATATATGGTTCAACATGGAACCCAGTGATTCATCAATTTTTCTGTTTCTCTTCATCTCCTTTACAGCATCATAATCAACCTAATTAAGGCTTTGTTCGTCTGAAACCTCTGATGACAATTTGTTTAACTCTATCCCACTGTGGTCTTCTTATAAGGAGAATTAAATCTGATCTTCTGACAGCAATCATTAAATGATCCCAACTGGCCCCAATTAAGCCACATGGCTCACGGGCTTCCATACAGTCAAATGCCAAGTTCTCTGTTTCATTTACACATCATTCTTTACCTTGGTTTATTTTCTTAAGGCCAATTAAGTATATGTGTCCCATCAAGTGGAACCAAGTTTCCTTGCGTACACTAGCTCAAGACAGTACATCAAATGACTTCACGGTCACACGGAGGTATCACTCAGGACGCCTGAAGCCATTCTCTCTAGCCGTCGTGCTATTCATTAAAAAAAACAACAAAAAACTTTACATTTATTTACTCCGGATGAAACAACGCACATGTACCTTCTCAAAATAATACATGTGTTTAAACAGTTCGGGCTAACATAAATCTATAATAACTTTTCACTTGGCTTATTTACAATGATCTTTTAATAGAGCAGTATCTGCATTTAGTTGAGTCTGATATTCCTTTTTGCTAACATTTGGAAGGCAGCTACGCTCTGCACTGAACCAATGCTCTAACATTTGAAATAACCTCTTTAAGGCCCTCTGAAACAGCAGTATCAAAGTAAGACTTCTGAAGGTAACCTTTCTTACCCTTAATTTCTGCTCTAATTTTTTCACATAAGCTCAATTGTAAGTTCTGTAATGATGTTCCCAGGCCTTCCTATATGCGCAGGTAGCCTCAGGATTTAGAGCTCATTGACTGTGAGCTACTCCAGGGAAACGGCTGATTAAAAACAGCCTCGTGAGGAGTAGCTCCTGTTCACATCTGGCTCATCTTATTCTAAACTCCAATACCTGTACGGAAATTTGACCCCTCGCTTTGGAGATCCTCAGTTTACAGATCCTCCACCTTGGATGTCAAGGCAGAACCATAATTAAATTAATACCAACATGACTGGTGTTTGACACAGTTTCTGCAGGACATTGCCCTGACTACTTTCCTGAGAATGTAAACGAATGCACTCTATTTTTATATCTATTCTAACGATAGCTCTCACAGATTATCTGTTGGTTTCTGATGCAGGCTCTCTGTTACAGTCCTCAGAGCAGGTGGATTAGAACATATCTGTTCATGCTAATCATACATTAAAAACTGACGTTAGGATAGAGGACTGGAATGTATGTTACGCATCTCTTAGGACACTAACCTTGATGGAACACACAATTCTTTTTATTACTTCATCAACAGATGTTAACTGCAAAGAAAAAAGAAAATACAGTGGGGTCTTTAGCATACTGATGTTTGGCAACACCTTGAGAAAAAGAGCATGTGCCTTCTTTATGATAGCTAAATACACCCTTGATCAGCTACTCAATAAATAACCGTTCTCCTCAAAAGAGGAAAATTCAAAATCTTTATTACAAAATGCTGATGACTTAGAAAACACCAACCTCACCACTGACTGTCTTCTACAAACTGTCCAACAAATGTATTAAACTTTTAGTGGGTGAAACAGACGCGGGGGTGTTGTATCATGAAATATTTCTCACTGTATTATAGTAATCTCCAATAAGATTTGATGTTAATTTTAGAGCATGCTTCTGCTAAAAAGGGCAAACCCTGCAACAGATTTAGTACAAAGAAGCTGAAAATATCCTGTGGAAAAAAAAAATCTGTAGCAAAATCAGCCAGCCCAAATCCTGCCATTACTCAGCACTGCAGTGACGTGCGGATGTTTGTAGTGGTTTGAGGAGCCAGCAGGGGTGGAAACTCTACGTACTCGACTCCAACATGATTGCAATTGAACCTCATCAAAGTAAGAGCTCATAATTTGTCACAGAAAACAGCCAATTAACATATGTTAGAAAAAGGCTTCATAAAGATAATATATGATTAAAGACCCAGTGCAGCTGCTGAAAATCAAAACTATGCATTTAAAAAAGAAATCTCAGGCTGAGCTTCCGTATGGTTAAACTGATAATGGCTACTGTGATTTTTTTTTTTTAAAGTAGAAAAATATAATTACAGTGCTTCTCACAAGTTTGGGGTTATGGCAAGGGAGAACTGGGTACTGTGGCACTATTTACTATGCCTTACTTAGTTCTATAAATAGTTGAAGCCCTTGCCAAAACTCTGTAGTTACTTTGTTTTAGTGCTATTTTAAAACACAGACCTTCATTGTGAGCTAAATGGCCTTCAGGATGCACTTTGTAGTTATAGCATTCCTCTCAAAACTGTATCCTCCCTTTATCTGTGTAAAACCCCAGGACAGGGGGACTCTACCCGACTGCCCCGGGGACTGTAAAACCCGCCAGGGCTGTGTAACACACGCTTTTAGTACTTCAGATCTTTTCTCGGGGTTGGTGGTCAGGAAGAGTGACAGTTAAACGTGAGAAGTGAGATTAAAGTGCACGGACGCAGGGCAGAGTTCCTAAAGGACGCAAGGCAGTCTACCTGCCCTAGCTTTGGAGCGGATGAATGATACATTTGCACTGGCTGTATTCCTGTCATAGATTTTAAACTAAACTCTAGCTTGGACCACGTGGGCAATCAAATCCTGGCTAAACTGACATCATCAAAGGCCATGAGCCCAAACTATGATGTTTAATATTACAGAGATCAATGAAAAAGTTTGATTGATATTCACAGGGACGTAAGTGCATCAAGCATAATGCTGGGTGCTATAAACAAAACAAAGAAGGTCTGGTCTTCAAGAAATTGATGTTTTAAAGGGAGAATGAAGCAATAAACAATTGCACTAATATGGTGATTTTTAAATAGAAAAATCCTATAGAGAAAACATCACAGTAGAACAGGCTAGGTAGGGGGTGACTGAACAGGAAAGGGCCGAGGTGGACAATGCATCAGGGAAGGGTAATTTGACAAGATGACATCTGAGGGGAGATGTAAACCATGGATGGAGCAAGGCGGTATCTGGAAGGGAATACTCCAGCACTCTGCCTGTCACTGGTGGGACAAACCTGGCCAACTCAGTTTCCTAAACCTCAGTTTCCTCGGCTATAGAGTGGGAATAATAACACATATATTCTATAACGAGGCTTTGAGGCTCAAATGAAAAGAGAACCACATTCATTTGCAAAAATTCAGTTGGATGCAATTCAGTTTCTTAAATTCACTGTGTAGAGTTGTTTTCTTCAATTCATTATTATATACGTTTATGGAAATTGTAAATACTTTGAAACACTGAGAATATATAGTATAACAAAAAAGGTTCCTAAATTTATATTCATTGAATCCAAAGGTGTGTCTTCCCTTGAAATGTGGGTATTTCATTAAAAGCAAGGTCCACTGGTTAAAAGAGTTCGTGGGTATATTAGTTCACTTTGCAATGCTAAATATGGATAGCACCATGAGCAATCTAACAAATACAATGCAAAATTTCTGCAAATGTAAAATACAGATTTATATTTTTAAAACTCTTTAAGAAATAAACAATCTTATAACATTACTAATGTAACGGAGTCATTGTTTTAGGTTGATTTACTTCCTCTCTCATAGGACCCAACTCCCAAGCAATCAGCACAGTTTTGATTAAGCTCTCAGTGATAATCCCAGTGTCTCACCGTATGGGAAAAAATTCACACATCTTTGGACATATGCATCTAATGAGAGTAAGCCATGTAGCCTCAAGCCAAACAGATTAATTTCCAACTTAGAATGAACAGACAAATTGAGTCATCTAGTATTTTTTAAAGTATTTTTAAGAGGAAAAATACAAAATTTGAGAATTATGAATTTTAACAAGTAGGAAATTAGAGAGAAGGACAACTGACACACTAATTTTAAAAGTTATAAAACAGAAATGTCCAATGAAAAACTAGAGTATTTTAAGTAAGGGGGGGGGGTCAAAATTTCCTATGCAAGGAAACTTTATTTAAGGAATAATGGGTATACATTTTCAATTCTCTTTCCCCTGTCATTTTTAGGGGGAATGGGATACGTTTGATCCTTTATTCTATCATTTTTTTAAAATGTGCTATTTGGCGAACATTATTTATCCATTTTAAAATATGGTAAGTTGTATAATTTACCACAAAGCCTAAATTGACATTAATCTATTTTCATTATTATTGATCAAATGCTCTGAAAATGAATTAAAAACTTGAAGTTTTTTTTTAAGTCAAGCTGTCTTCTTTCCTTTCCTAAAGGAATCACAGTATAGACATTAATCCTATTAAAAATGAGCATAGTGTTTCATTTTATTCTCAGGGTTAACCAATACTTCACATTACATATGTACCTCCCTCCCTCCCCATCTTGTAAAACGACCTTTGGAGGATGCCTGCCTCCCCTTCCAAAACCCTGTCATAACCACATACAAAGCAGGCACATGAATACCAGTTTCTTCCTTCTATTTCAGGCATTCCCCACTTGATTTTTTTCATTTCATCACCTTTATCTCTTTTTCCACATGTTTAGAACTGAGGGGATATGGAAAGTGAAACTGTCAAAGGGCTAGGAACAGAGGTGTTCTCAGACGAGCAGAACGTTTCCTCTGACTACGCAGGCAGGGCAGGAGAGCACGCGGCGCGGGGCCAGCCGCGGGCCGGGGGAAGCTGCACCCGTCCCGGGCCGAAGGCCTGGCGGGAGGCTCATTATCTCAGCCTGTCTACACACTCTGTCCAGGCTCTTTTCAAGGAAAGCCCAAGTCATCCTTGGCAGATGCTACTACATGGAAAGTATTATAGCACTGCCCCTGTGAAGGCCGTGCTACGACAGATCAGAAGTTACCGAGATGGACAGTTTTTCATCCCGGTTCTCCAGAACCAGGGATCTCAAACAGAGCACTCACTGCTGGAAGGATGCTCACGACTCTTCAGAAATCCCAAAGTGGGTTCAGAAGATCACTGGTTCCTAAGGCTGCTAACAAACGATCCCCTCTGCCCTCAAAAAGTCAGAAAATCGAAAAAAAATTGAGGAAAACATTTCTTTGCTGCAGGACTTTTCACTTCTTTAATATACTGGATGACAGAATCTGAAATATCTACAGATTTATCGGGAATATCCTTTAGGAAATGCTAGCTTCAAAGAAAGGAACCTGCTTCTTTCCTCTGACTACTGAATACAAATGCCCCAAATCAAACCTTAGCTCAGTGCCTGGCTCAAGGAAAATATAATAGTATTGTTGAATAATTGATAAAACAACAAACTATTCTTTTAGCTTGACAAAGAAATACAAACATGGTATCAGGTGCAGAAAATTGGTGCTCTTCTAAAGTAAAAATATTAATAAAATATTTAGCTATTAGTGTAATTTGTTTCCAAAGTCCAAAGCACCAAAAAGCAGAAGAGTGCAGTGGAAAGTTCTGGTCAAAATCTGACTCTTGGTTGAGTTCTGCTACCCAGGAGGTGCAGGTCTTTGGGCCACTCAACTCCTCTGAGTCTCATTTTCCTCGGACATATAAAGGGAGCTGGGTTCAATTTCTAAAGACCCCTTTCAAGTTTCTAAGCGGTATAAATTCAATAAAGGTGTAAGACAAAATGAGGTCGGAATGCTTCTCCAAATGATACAGTTCTAGAGAAACAATAAGCTGACAAAAATGTTTAATTGTGTGGTAAATATAATTGCTTAATTTTTTTTTTGCATTGAGAAGTTGATTCACCTGAGACTCAAGCAAAATAAGCAGTTAAGATGAAGGTTACATTATGCATTTTGGACCACTAATTCTATTTAGAAACTTAATAACAATAGCTACAAATTATAAAATACTATGGCACTAAAAAATTTACATATATTGACTTTAATCCTCACAGGAGCCTCCGAGGAAGGCACTATTACAATTTCCATTTTACAGAAAAAAAGGCCAGAGGACAGAGAGGTTACATTACCTGCTCAGGGTCGCACAGCTAGTGCTAGAGCTGTAATTTGAACCCCTGTAAGTCCAGCCCCAGACTCAGTAATCAAACCACATGCTCTGCTATTTCTCCATGCTGCAAGGTAAAATTCAAAAGAGTACTCTAGGGTTAAAATTCTATGTAGAAAATGTGATGTTCAGAGAGATTTAGTAGAATCCAAAATAATTTTAAAAATCAATTTTCTTTAAAGAATTTAACATTCTCTGATTCTCGATGGCAAACAAAGAGTTTCCTTCACTGTCCTAACAGGAAAAGGAATAAAACTTGAGTCAGATACCTGTCATTAGAATATCAGTATTTACTGGCTAATCAGCACCAATGGGTTTTTCCCCTCCTTTCTACAAATGAATGTGGTTGCTCACAAGTCAAACCAGCTTAATGTACAAGATTCAGCATATATTCATCTCAACTCCTGGTAAAAGCCACCAAAACAGGTGTCTCTCTGAGGATGGGTAAGAAGTCAACTTCATTTATGACAAAGGTGAGAATTATACAGAATATTACAGACACCCTGTCTCCAGGCTTGGGACAGTTATCTTGCTCTCCAAATTAGCCTAGGTAGGTTTCTACCCAGATCTAAGCAAGCCTGGTGTGGCCTGGTAATCATCTCCCCCCGCCTTTCTCCTCTCCTCCTACTCTTCCTTCTCTTTAAGCTTTTTCTCTTCCTTCTCCTTTATCTCCTCAAATCATGGTCCACTGCAATATTCTTCTGAGGGCAGTGGAGTTTCCACTTTAGTATTTTATACAAGTACCTGCTTTTTTAGAATTCTTTGTGTTTGAGACCTCTGGGTATAACTGTAATTGAAGCTCTTTAAATATATTATTTTAGAAGTAATTTTATGGCTATCAGCTCTGTAAGACACACACATAATAAAATATACAAATTAATTATATAAAAACAGTTGACATAATTGGCAATATATTTATGATTGTTGAAGAAAAGTGACATATTTTGGTTTATTATAGAAGTTCACATCATTTTCTTCCCACAATTTACCTCAGCCTTGCTCTGTCAGAGCCTACAGAGTGTGAGGATGTAACAGTTTTGCCTATTTTCAGCATGTATCGGCCTTTTCTCCTACTTTCCTAGGCAGAACACTGTGGTACAGATGTATGCACATATGTACTCATTTATGTATTTACACATGTCTATTGCACCAGTTGATGAGGACTGGGGGTCAGAGTCAAAAACTCCATAAGCAACAAAAATATCCAAGCCTGAATTCAATTTGAGATGCTGGGCAAGTGACCGTGCAAAGTGAAAGCTCAAAGTGGCTGCCTACATACCCCCTGTGCTTTGAGAGGGTGCTTGGTAAACAGGAAACCTCTGAGATGTCTAGTTCAGTAAGAAAAGACCTGTTGGCAAGTACTGTTTTTCACAGTGAAGAAACGTCTGGAATAACTTTTACATAGGTGTCACTCATGCCTGTCGGTGGTATTAAGAAAGTTCAGAGAAGTGGAGGGGGGACATGACTTTTAGATGCTAGAAAGGTGGACATGATCATCAAATAACCAGTTAACAGACCAAATCATTATTTGGCCACATTCCTGAGGATTCTAACATTCAAAATTATAGAAAAACATTCATCTTTTATAGCATATGAATTGGAAAACAATGAATAATAGCACAATCTCTATCCAGTTCCTTTGGAAAAAAATTAGTTAAGATGAATATTTAATAACTGCCTCTCTAACTTAATATGGAGAATTTCATATTAAATGAAGGGTGGGCTTGGACATTTCACTTGCCTTAAAATGGCTCTTTATGAGAAAAATACATTTTGCTATGTTAGAAAAGAGCAAAAAAGTCTTTCTCTCTCTCTCTCTTTTTTTTTTTTTTTTTGTAGAAATACGTAGCGATAATACCACTCAGCCAAAGTAAGAGCAGAAATGCCGGACACTAATACTGGTAGGGGTCAGGCAAGGTCACAGCATTTTCCCCTCCTTCAGATAATACTATACCCAAATTATTTCACAAAGATTCCACCTCTCCTATTTTTAAGGCCTTCCGGAAAAGGAGCAGCACAACCTTCCTCAGTAACCTATTTTGATATTTCACAACTCTCACTCTCAGGAAATTCTTACTTATAGCTAATCCCTCACAGAATACTTTATGCCCAGTCCTCTCGTTCTAGCCCTTGTACAGAGAACCGCACTTGGTGATCATGTCTTCACTTCATAAGCTTTAAGGCTGTGGACTGAATTATACCTACTTTCATTGTCCTTTCCTTGCTTGAGTTTCTATTTTTTCCCCCATCTTTGCAGCTCTTCATTTCAAGTCAGACCCACCTTTAGCTCTGGAGTCCAAAAATACACATAGTACCAAGAAAAGGCTCTTATATACTCATATCAGATATATATTTTAATTATCCACATACTGTATGAATTTTAAAGTAAATGTTTACCTTTTCATTTATTCCAATTTTGCATTTTTTCCCCTGCCAGATTTGCTTCTAGCCAACTCTTTCATATTTTGTATGTAAAGAGTTTATTTTTTTTCTCCCTGGCTTCATGATTTCTGACCACTTTGCCAGTTTACCAAGGTCACGCTGAGTTCTGATCTTGTCTTCCAAGGGCCAAACCTCAAAAACTCTCTTTACACAGGACTCTCTAAATTTAATGAACAAATTATTTATTACACTATTCCTGTAGCTACAATTGGAACTTGTGCAGTCTGGAAAATATTTTCCCAATTTATGGGTGAGGATGTACAGAACAAAATTAAAAGCCTTGGAAAGTTGATATTATATCTACCCCTCCCCCTTCACACTACAGTGAAGGTTAAAATATTCTCATAGGATCAGCTTTTATACTCACACCCAGGGTGATACAGGATGTATAAGAAATGTATAACAGATCATTGTGATTTTTCCCTGTATATTTTCAAGTCTGCTAATTAGAGAGTTACTAGTTGTGGTCCCTTGGGTCATCCTTTGTTTTCTTTTAAAAATATCATCAGCGTGATAGATATCTTCTAGTCTTTATTCAAAAGCTCTTAAGAATAGTAGCTGTGGCCCTGCAGTGGCATATGTAACACGAGTTCCTGCTACTAGAATGATCTTAGGCTTTAGCGAGACCTGCCTAAGGGTTCCGTGAAACTTGCTATGTTCCTTAGCATCACTTCATTCCTTAGGTCATTCGTACGTATGTTACATTTCAGGGACGTGGCCAGAACCATGAGGTCATTTTACTGCTTAATAAAGGGAAAAAGCAACGCAAAGAAGCATTTAATTCATTCTTTCATTCAACAAAAATTTTGGAGTAACTACTGCATGCTCCAGGCACTATTCTAAGGGATACATCAAGGAGCAAAACAGACAAAAATCCAAACCCCTGTGGAATTTACAATATTCCTCATATTATCTATATTTACTTTCCCCTTCACATGAAAAATGGGTCACACCTTCTTTCATTGTTGTTTTTGGTTAAACTGAATACATTTGTAAATAGCATACCTTAATTTTGTCTCTCTTTATCAAACTTCAAGCCTTCACTAGTTCTTAGAACTTTTCAATTCCCATATTATTAAAAAATTTTTTTCATAATACTTTTTTATTTCCAGTCCTCATACAGGTCTTTCTTTAGTCAACCAGATACTCTCCTTCCTTCTTAAATGTTTGTGATACAAGGTGAAGCAGTCTTTGACCACCTGTGCAATCCTCCACCCTGTATGCTGAATTATTAAAGAGTACCTTTGAAATACTTCCAAGTCCTCTGAAAACCTGTTTCATTAAATTCATCTTTTTCTACTATTGAATTCTTCAGATCTTTAATTCCTGCTTGTGACTGGACCCTAAAAGGTGTGAATCTTCAGTCAATCAGCAGGTCTGATAAAAATTAAACTAATTAATAAATAATATTGTCTTAGCTTTATTGAAAGAGAAATAAGTTCTAATAAATTTAAAAAGCCATATCATTTTCATGTTTCCCGATTATATGGCTAGGTAATCTGTGACTATAATATTTGGATATTTCTATTATACTAGGATGAGAACAAGTGACCAATGACTCCCCATTTTATAATAAAAGAGTAGGTTAGAAATGGAGTGCAATTACAGACATCAACCATATGGAAAAAATAAACTAAAAGATACACAATAAAAAAAACCCTTTCCTGAGAATTTATGGATATAGCATCAGAATCCAAAATTACAATAAAGTGGGAGATACTGTGATGGTTCTTTGTCAAAATTTTAGATTTAATTATGTTGGAAAAAATTCTCAGGACGAGAAAACAGTAAGATAAAGGAGAGCACACCTCTTCTGTCTGGCTAGATATGTGCCAATATGCCAGCTCCCTAGGTAAATTTCTCATGTATTTACAAGAACTTAAATATAATAATTTTAAAAAGATGATATCCTGGATTAGGATCTCAATGGTTTTTGAAGGAAAGCAACTTTTCTTTTCTAGCAGCCCCGAAATTAGGATGGGCATCATCCTACAGTGAAGTGTCTGAAGTGGAGACGGCAGGTGCTGACGCTCCCCACAGCCATCTCCCCACAGAGTCCTCTCCTGGAAGGAGAGTATGTGCAGAGAGAGACGTGTTACTGGTGGCAAGCTGGGAGGTACAAAGGGCTGAGGTATTTCGAAAGATCCTAATATCTGCGGTGGTGTTGCCCTGTCTACTTTAATGCTTTTTGTTACCCCATGTTTGTTTTTGGATGAAGGGCAAAATGTCTCTAGATTTCTTTTGTGTTTTTCTTTTAGTTTTTTTTTTTTTCAATCTTGCCACAAAAAGCACTTCTGTTTGCCTTTCGCTAATACTTTAACTGTATTCTATGCTTAAACACCCAGAGACATGTTCCATCATTTAAAATATTTTGTGTCTATGTATTATTTAAATTACATTAAAAAAAATCAAGGTAAACTAATAAATTGTTGGAATTAAGTTAAAAAAGTCTATCTTAAAAATTCTATTGAGACATTGTGCAAAAACCAGACAAATCAATTACTGGGTTGACAGTGTATGCTATACAATCACATTTAAGCTAAATTTTTAGTATTTCTGAATTCAATTTTTGTATTTCATTCAATTTTTTCTAAGACTCAGTTTCTTCACCACCAAATGAGAGGCATTAACTATATGATATACATTTTTTTTATTTTTATTGAAAGGTTTTATGATCTATTGAAATGAGTATCTATGACTTTCTATAATCTAGAAAATTATCACGTTAGGAGATTCTATTTCAGATTGGAAAAGTGGAGGAAAAAAAGATTTGAAGAATAAAATTTGAAATTTTGGCAACAGAGTCTTAATTTGTGTTTGATTCTTTATTCCTGTGAAACAATTTTTAATCATCCTACTAATAGTGATAGTGATAGTTCATTGAATGAACATGTCCCAGGAATATTATTTCCATGGGAACTTATACCTGGGTAAGCTTGTACTGTCATATCATGGTTCATATTATATTTCTGGTTCAGAAACAAAATCAAGGCCCAGAAAAAATAACTACAAAACATGCCCAACTTTACAACGTAGGTAGTAGCAAAACTGGGTAAAATAACCTGACTCCAGATTCCAAGCTCATATTCCTCTGCGATACTGTCCCATGTGTTGGGGGTCTTACAAAATTCTAAGGAAATATTTTCATCATCTAGTTTTTAAATTTGATATGTCAAAGTCCTAAGTCAGGTGATGGTGAAATACATAAAATCTAATACATTCATGATTTGAGCTTTTATCTAAAAACAAACCTTAAAGTTTGATACTCTCTAGATTAGAGAAGGGTGTTTCATTTTTTCTCTGACTTTTCCACGTCATCCTTTGAAAACGGATTAAAACATATTGCCATTTGTAGCTTAAACAAAATATACCAAAAATACTAAGTAATTTTAACTTTTTTCTGATTGAAATTATATTTCTTAATGTACTTTTATTACAGTTATTTGAAGAAAATCTCTTTTTCCCCCATGATTAAGATTTTAAATAGTATAGGCTATCGGCAACCATTTACTTATAATTTACAGCTAGGGATAAGGTACTTTTAATTTTCCATTTGTTGTATGCCTTGGAAATGTAAACATAATAAGGAATTCTGATTATATAGATCAACTTGACAGTAAATGGGAACTAGGCGCTGCTAAAGTTTAAATTTATAGGTAAACTGATGAGAAATGCAATAATTGTAATTTATTGTACATGACTTAAATAATAAATTTCTATGTCCTTCTTAGCAAATGATTCTTAAAGATTCTATGTATGAAAACAATTCACCTTGTGCACTTTAAATGACTCACTGATTGGAAGCAGCTTTCTAATACTCTACATACACGCGATACTTAAAAATGTAAATGACCAGTGAATTTGCTTTAATTCCAGAAATTAACCAATCTGGTCCACTTTTAACATTTAAACTAGAATGAACATTACAAATAATGAACATTGAACAGAAACTGCCATATCCTCCAGTGTCAATAGCTCCTATAAATGCTGTTGTCAACAGCTGGTTCAAATTGCCAAAAGACCCCAGAAACAATTCAGGAAGGAATAGTTTTTAAATGGATCCACATTTGTGGAAAAAAATGCTCTTCCTTTATAGTCGTTGTTCATTTCCTGTATTGAAATATGACGTAGAAGAAACTGTAAGAAATTACGACCTGCTTAGAGGCTTTTTACTAAGCCCAGCCTTCATTATGTGAAACTTCTTTATTATACGTATTTTAGTACAGATTATTACTAAATATGGGATTAAAATGGCAGTAGAATGTTTTAATAAGATTACAACTTTACTATGCTCATGATCTTTTCCATTTTTTTTACCTAAATCTTTTATGTGCCACACAGTTTCCTTCTTATGTGACAAACTTATCTGAAGTAGGAAGAAATGAGCAATGATGCACTTGAACTTTCTACTGCAAATTCTACGAAGTTATACAAATACATGTTTTATCTCACATAATCCAAATAAATCCTAAATGGTAATAATAATAATGCTGCTGAGAGTTTTTATAAAATATGTAATAAATTTTTCAACATCAAATTCTCAACATGTATCTTCTCTATATAAGCTTTCTGCTTTTTTTAGAACTTTGGTTATGAGTGGTATAATAAAATTTGACTACAGATTTATACCTATAATAAAAATAAAATAAACTTCAACCCTCTATGAAAGTGCTACCAATATACAGCAGTCCCCCATTATAACAGAAAAATGACAGCAACAATGTTTTGAAGTAAAATATCATTTCAGAGAGCAAAGGGAAAATTAAAAAAAATTTTCTTTGTTAGAATAAAAGAAAATTAAAGGGTAAAGTTCCAAAGAGAACTCTCTTTGTGCTTAACATGGTAGAAATATCATTCAAATAGTTTATCCCTGCAAGGAGATTACCCATAATGCTGCCAAGGTCACTGCCAAGTTGTATTAATGGCCATGTTCAGTATATGTCAGTCACATGAGTTAGAGCTGCCTTCTTTTTCTTTTTCTACTGCATAATGACCTCCTTCTTAATGCACACTGACAAATTGAGGTGAGTGAATATGTTTTTCCAAAATATAGATGGAAGAGTTCCATTCCTCCACTCTTCCATTTTAATTGTACCAAACATGTAGAATGTAAAGTCTGGCAGGAAAGAGGTTTTAAATATTCTATTCTGAAAATTGAATCATTTTTGAAAATGGCACTTTGAGTCTTAAAGGGAATTATTTGTGGCTGCATTGTGAATTTTCTTTCAAATGTACATTTGCTTACATTGCTGCAAAAGCATAAAATATTTTTTAAGTGTAGGAATGACTTTTTTTAATCTAGAAAATGTCACTGGAACACAGAGTTAGTAACAGAATGATTTAGTGTTCAATAGTTAAGCTCTATTGCAGATTTGTAATTTTCATTTATCAATATTATTCATCATTTACAGAAGAAATGTGAGAGTGTAGGCATATTGGCTTCTGAATACATCTACTGACTAGAGTGTAGCAGACATATTTATGTACTTAGAGTAAAAATAGATTAACACATCTCCTTTACAGGGCTTACATTTAAATAGAATAAATCACACCCTCAAAGAATAAATGATATTCTAGTATGTTATAATAAGACTTGCTTGTAAGAGACATCTCTATTAAAAATTTACCACTTTAGTCCTTGAATACCAATTTAGTCCTGGTCTCTAGATTAGCAATGTATTAAAAATATCTGGGGAATTAGCAATTTCAATTCTCAATTTAATATGAGAACTTGGTGCTGATTTCTTTGTTTCACTTATATACTTTAATTTATCAAAACATTATTGAAATGATTGGGAAAGAAAGAAGACATGAAGAAGCACTCCCCTGCTGACATCAGCTGACCTGAACAATATTTTAAAACTATATTTAGAAAAAGATAAAAAGAGCTGAGCACAGCGACAATTCTCCACACCAACTTCCTCTATTACCACTTTTCTTTTTTTTTCATTTAGTAACTCATCTATAAAACAACGATTTAAAAAAGAGAGAGAGAGAGAATAATTCAGGATCTCTAGATAGAATTTTAACAGGCTGTTAAGATGCATAATTAGCTATGAGACTAGATCAGATACCAATCTATAGTTTTCACAGGATCACTATTTCTATTTTGTTTATTTCATTTATATTTGCACAATTTTTGGTAATGACTTGGATTCCAAGTATGTTACAAAGGTGCTTCTCAAATTTGAAACTGAATACAAACAACTATTATCTAAATTATAAAAATTAGATTCAAATATAAATGCTTTTATAAAGTACACAAGTGAAAACTGGGAATACACAGAGAGCACATGAATTCCATTCTGCAGTGGGCACAGGGTGATGTAACTAAAATTCATATATAATATTTTAGTTGTGATTTATATTCTTACTATAACAACTTCTACAAAAATCATGTAGAATAATCTGCTATTTAAAAAGCAATTTTATTTCCCCAAAGGCACATAGAAGAGGAGGTACTGGAGAGAATCTGCATGATTTAAAAACATAATAATTATTTGTATTTGAAAGTCCAAACCTACAGTAGCTGAAAGCTATTCAGTAGAAAATAACAAATCTAATTCCAGAAGTTCAGTTGAATGGGTACAACTTTCTTGTTATGTAATATCTCTTACTTTGGAGAGCACTGGATAAACATATGTGGGTGAAAACCATCTCCCTAAGATGAAAATTTGTTTTTTCACAAATTTACATCTTTCTACATAGAAATAATAACAGGCAACATGCTAAGTGCTTTACATATATTATTTAATTCTTGTAATTATTTTAGTCACAATAAGGTAATAAATAGACATATTTTGAAAACTTTAAGTAGTGTAATTTCTCACTCCATGCTGTAAACTAGTTATTTGCAACATGGGTAAGCACATAAAAAAATGTCATGAATTCATTCTCACATACACTGATGAATGGGGCACACTAATGAGAAAAAATAAAGTTTAGATCCTGGTCAGAATTCTGTTTACTAATGACACTGTTCTCTGTGAAAGAGTTGGTCCACCAATCCCCTCTGTCAATGGGCTGGTTATTTAGAGGTATAGATGGTCCATGTGGGAGTATTTTGTTATCTCAGATGGATACAGAAATTCTTCAACGTTGTAAAATATTTCTTAAAAGAATGTTATTGTGCCAAGCACTTTAAAGTACTTTTAATTTACTTGTTTCTAAGTCTGTTAATTTGAAAATAAAAGGCATTCATAAATTCACATGCTTCAACTATCTAAGTCTTAAAAGTCACATATCTAAAAGCCAGATCCACATGATTTTGGCTGTCTATTGAATGCTACGGGAAATCTTTTTTATAAGAATTGTGAAAACTTAAAAAAAAAAAGGTCATACAGACATAATAAAATGCACTGAAAATGTGTAATATTTGGCTAGGGCAAAATTTTGTCTATGGCTTAATGTAAAAATCTACAAAAGTTTCATCACATTTATCTGTTTGATTTGCGTCTAAATGTTTATTTTAAGTGTTTCAATGGGATTAATGACTGACCACTATTAAAGTTCAGTTTTCTCTGATGTTTCAGGGAGATGAATCTGCAAATTCCTTCAGGAAATTATCTGTTGTTATTTCAAAACTCAGAAAATTCCAGAAATTGGTAAATCTGGTATTTCCTAGTTCTATTTTAAATTTGATAATACAAATGGAAACTATTGAGATTCTACTATAAGAATTAAAAAAAGAACTTCAAAAAGATAAAATCAAATAGTTAAGTTGCCTTTAATGGCTTTAATTTGTGGTATGATGTAGGTAATTATAAAACCTATTTCCTAGATCTTCTCCCACAATAGGCAAAACCTAAAAATGTTTCAATGCAAAATTTCTTGATTGTAAAAATTAAAAAAGGATATTGAATGTTAATCCTTGTTTTGTGTCTAGTGCCCTTCTATTTACATACCTCAACTCATTTAATCTTCATAACAAACATCATTGCATCCATTTGACATATGAGGAAACAGACAAAGGGAACTTCTCTTGCCTAAGGTAAGTGGTGACTCTGGGACTGGAACCCACGCAATCTGACTCCGGCGTCTGCCCTTTATGTCATGCTAAAAAGAATCCCAACAACTTAATGAAAAAATGATGGCTGTGTTGATTGCTTTAAGACCACAACATATTAATGGTAACTGCCAAAGCAGGTAAGAGAATGGGGGAACTAAAGAGTTGGAGCAGACCCTAGAAGGCCACTGCTCTTCAGGACCTCCATGATGTCCAGAATACCTTTCATTTTACAATGCAGCAGCATGCAAAACTTCCAGACCTCTGGAAGGAACTCGCTCTGACTGTGATAAGTCCCTTGACATACATACATACTGAGACGTGTACGTATGTATACATATTTGTGTGTGCATATATAACTTACATATCATTAAGAACTTACATATAATGAACTTTTAAATGAAGAATATCTAATGTTTCAATGAAGAGCTTTGTTTTGTTCAATTATTAGAATAATGCCAAGTCTTTGTCTTTCAGTAAACATTCATCATTGTGAAATCCATCAACCTGTCTCACAAGAACCGAATATAGGCTTAGTGAACTTTCTCAGGGAACACCTATCTGATAAAATTTGGCTGATTTTTCTACTAACTTTAAGCTTCTACTTGTTAACATTCTATAAACCACCAATGTTAATTTCACATTCTAACTCACTAGCTAGCTAACTTAAGTTGTAAAATTCAGTATTTAGAAATGTATACTTCTCTATCATATTTTAAAATTAAAATAACTAATGCATTTATACTTATGTGAATAGATCATAATTATTTATCCCAGGTACTTGAAATTATAAAATCTATTTTCAGCATCTCAAAAAGATTAAATGATTCTAACTGTACTAAAATGTACTGCAATAATTATTACTTGAAGCTTTAAATGGAACCAATACAATCAGACTCAACCTGTAGGGGTTTTAGATATCTGGAGTATAAGCAAACTACCAAACTGTGTTTGTATTTTAGGTTACAACATCATCAAAATGATAAATGGAAATTTAAAAGACTAAAAGTGATGGTATATGGAAATAATTTATGCAGAATTTTCTACATTCCTTGGTAGTATTGTTACAAACAAAAGGTTATTAGTATCTTTTTAGGTAACATGATTCAAACAATTTTAGAACTATATATTCGAGTGTGTCCTCAATATTCATTAGCAACTGAGTCAAACATTATGTTTAAAAAATCACGCCCTTTTATGATATAGCTTTATCTCATTTATGTGATTAAAACATTAATATAAATCTATTTCTATTAATAAATATAAGGAAAATACGTATCTAAAAGTACTGGTGGTAGAGATGAAAGTTGAGATAAAGAAATTACAGGAACCACAATGAGAGAAGAATCAAGAAGAATCAGAAGAGTCAGAATCATATTCTAAAATCAATTCCTATAAAAGAACATTCAAGGCAATGTTCATTTTATTTAAACACTGGCTTCTGGTTGTATTAACCATTATTTGGAATAAGTGTACCATACAACAAGAAAAAAATTAACAAGGATTTTTATCATAATTATATTTTTCAAGTTGACAATGAAAATGATACATCCACTGGTCTTAATGCAGTATTAAAATGTAGCTGTCACTGAAGTGGGAACCTAATGGATAATGGGGTCTTCTAGACTGGACTCGTACACCTTTGAACAAGAGTCAATTATCAAACACCTGTGTACACTTGGTAGCCAAGTATCTTCCACTAGGACCTCTGAGAGAAATGTTCCGTAGCTGCCTAACACTTAGACATTCAATAAACTGAAAACAATAGTAAGTTACTATACTTAAATGGATACAGGTAATCCATGTAACTGCCTGAATAAATGAAACCTATGCAAAATAAAAATGACTATCATTTAAAAATAACAATATCATCAAAACAAAACATATCATGGAGATTGCTAATAAAGAGTAAAACTTCATGATTTAACTATCATTTGGTTTTTTAATCCCCTTCATATACTGATGCTAACTAGCAGTGGAATAGATAAAAGGCTTGAATTGACTTTTGTTACATGTCAAAATAGTGGATTTACAGAAGATATAAACCCTTTCCAATGTATTCGGTTCTTCATATATTTATGAAATAAGAGATCAACCTAGTCAGATGCTTTTGTGATAAACAAAACAAAAACTTCCCCCACAACTTATGTGAAAGGATTACATAAAATTTGAAACTCCAGACAGCACCAATAAGATACACCATGTCTCTTAATGAGTCATAAATGTGTCTTTCAACATTGCTCTATCAGTTACAACAGTATTTTTTCATGGCTTTCATCATGCATAAACAAGAACCACAAAAATTCATAATTTTTACACAGTCGGCAAAATCTGAGAAAGAAATGTAGTATTATGATTTAAGAAAAATGCAAGACCATTATTCATCCATTACCTGCATATGAAATGAAATAATACTTACTGATAATTTTTTGTAGCTATATTTTATAGTTTTTTTGTAGCTGTAAGAATCATGCTTTCTGACCAAAGTTTTAATCTGTGACTCCTAAACTTCAGTTTTCCTAGCTGTAAAAATATATATGAGTGTACAATAAGTAGATATTATTACTAGGGTTCATAGAATAGTGAGCAGTAGTATTTCACAACAGGAATTGGATGCCTACCCCAAGGAAAGATCTTTGGTTCTGAGGTTATGATCAAGTTTATTCGGCCAGTCAGATAGTATAGCGGATCTGGTGCAAAAAAGTAATTTGTTAATTCAGAGATACAAATCCATTACAGAGTATATCCTGAATACAAAGACAAATAAAACTTAATCTCTACTCCTTAAAGAACTTAAATTTTACCAAATTGGGAAAGATACTTTAAACATGAATTTTAGTACAAGATAGAAATTAATAAATTCCATAAAATAAAACTGCTCATTCAGTAAGTATCTACCAATCAAATGCCTGGCAGAGTCTAGATTTTGGGCATATGGGCAATAAAACTCAAAGTTGGCCTTGTACATTCCTGGAGGAGACAGCCCAGTAAGAGTTTATTAGGGGCCATAGAAGGCAACATAGTGTAGTCAATAAGATGTGGAGTCTGGAGTCCAAGTGCTTGAGTCTTAATGGAGTCTTAATGGTAGTTCAGTGAAATCCTTCTCAGGCACTCTCGTCCAGGCACACATCCTTGTTAACCATCTCCTGTCCTCTTCCTCTTGCCCAGTTATCCCCTGGGAAATGTTCTTTCTTATATGTTCCACATGTTAGCTAAAGATAACTCATAAACATTTAGTGATGCTTATTATAGATCTGCATTAAGAAACAGAAAAGGCTATTTTTATAAGAAATTATAAACTAAGAATACTTGCAATCTTTAAGCAGTAATCCTTAAACTCCAGTAAACATACTAATCATCTGTTGAAAGGTCTCCCCAGGAAGGTGGTGGTGGGAATTCTGCATTTTGAAGGAACACTGAATATGATTCTGAGGTCTAGACTACATTGTGAAGCCTAGAAATTGTTTCCATTATTTCCACAAAAATTCTACTTGCCTCATGAAAAAGTGACTTGTCTCAGCATTGCTGGCGAAGGAAAATTTGAAGACTCTTAATTCAGTTATACATATTACAACACCTGTATGGCTTCCTGCTATTTTTAATAAATTTTACTCTAAGGGTACAACAGGTTTTTGTGGGCTCACGTGAGAAGCTAACCACCATTTAAAAACAGTTTCTATGAAAAATAAATTCTGCGACTCCCAATTTCAAAACAAATTTACGGGACCCAAATTATTCATAAATTGGGGCCTGACTGCACTACTGGGTACACAGTGGCACACGAGAGTCTGTGCTCGAAAGGCAAGACACGCAGCAGCAAGGTGAGACACACTCAAGATCTTCCATTAAGAAACAGTTCAGGTGTTTTCTCCTCTGTGAAGTTTTTCCAGAATTTTCATGCAGGACCAACTGGGCCTTTTATTTCCTATGTTATCAGAGAATGTAGAATCAGCATGCCAGAAAAATCAAGAAGGGATGGACATTAACACCTGAAAGTTCCTCTGGTAATTAATTCAAGAATGCAGTGTTTTCTAATAGAAAGAAAGCTGTTTGTTTTTTTCAGTCTTCTGCACAATATCCCAGTTCAGTCCCTAGCAGATACAATATTATACATCCACTGCTACCTCATCCTAGCAGATGTCAATAATTTGGAAACTAGACTGATACAACTAATTTTACACACTGGAAAGTTGCTCTAGAAGAGGAAAAAAACTTCTTTTTGCAGATAGGACACAGATGTAAAGGTAGTGGCAACAGAGCCCGCAGCTGCGAATATATGTGCTCATTTAGGAACAAGTCCAAAATTCTGAAGAGATTTTTTTTTCCAGTGGGAATGAATTCAGCAGTGTTAAACAAAAGATAGACAAACACATGAGATACTATATAACACACATTAATACTTTCCTTACACAACTTGATAAAGTTCTCTACTGCATTCCACAATAACATTTTTTAAACCTTACAGGCCTATCACTTTATTAAATACTTTATGCAAGTAGGAAAGACTATAAATTTCCTTTATGTAATGGAAATAAGCTATATTTTTATGGCCAGTTCAACATTCAAATAATGAACAGAAACACCCATGAAATGCTATGTTCTGCAGGTAGGAAAAAAGCCGCAATTTCTTTTACATAATGGAAATATACTGCATTTTACAGCAGATTCAACATTCTAATAATGATAAGTGTCAATGAAATGAATGAAGTGCCTTCTAATTTTCTTCCACATCCCTCAAGGCTGGAAAAAGAACAATCCCACCACTCCTAATGTGAACAGGTGAATACATGAATGAAGCTATTACTTTGTAGGTTTTTTTCTTTCTTTTTTTTAATGGCAAGGTAGTTCTTTGGCAACCTCCTCCTAATTACTAGGAAGCCGTAATTGCTGGCCATTATGCTGGATTTGTCCATTCCCTGTTTCCTTTAACATTTTCCCCCTCTAGAATCATAGACAAAATGAACTCTGTTTTTTGATTTTTTTTTTTTTTTAGAATACGTACAATTTTTTTCACCTTAGAAAATGCCACAGTCCAGAACATACCTTTCAGACACAACTTTAGGTCACATCTGTGTGCCAACCGCGGCCCCACTGGGGCAGTCAGACTCACTCCGCAGAGCTGGCCCGCTCAGCAGAGCCCCGCAGCCACGATCTGGAAGCGCCAGCCCCACCACGTGCGTGACATTAAGATGATCCACAGCAATCCTGCAAGACTACATTTTAAGCAGAGCTTCCAATTTGCTGTGGTTGGCATGACCTAATTTTGGCTTGAAAGGTACATTTTTTTCCCCTCTGGGTTTTACTGACTACACATTGGAGAAAAAAAAATTACGTTCTTAAAGGGATTCTTACTCTTCCCTTTCTTGAGGAAAATTAGGGAATTTAACAACTGTTGGCCTCTGGCTAACAAACATACTAGTCTTTTTCCAGCTTCGCCTACATCTTGACCCCGCATGCCAAATATTTCATGCAGTCTATTTATAAAGTTCATCACTTCCCCTGTTACTTCATCTTTAGAAATGCCAATAATTTAGAAAGTGGAATGATGCAGCTAGTCTCATAAACTCGGAAAAGGAAGATTCTATGGAAGAGATAATTTCCCTGTTATAACTTAAGAAATCAATTAATTTTCTTCTGAATTTTATAGCTCAAAGGGAGGTAATACTAATGTTCCTTATTTACTTCACTTTAGTGTTCAAAGATGATTCAAAGTTCTAAAGATTTTGAATGTTAACAGTAGTTTTTAACCCTGACTGCACACTTGAATCATCTGGGATACTTTCAAAAAATACTGATATCTAGACCCATCCTAGACCAACGAAATTGGAAATGTTGCAGCTGGTTGCCCAGCATTGTTATTTTTTAAAAGCTCTCCAAGAATTCGAATGTGAAGCCAGATCTGAAATTTACTGTGTTAAATTCTCTTAGAAATATAGCACCCCAATACAGGTTATGTTGTAGCATGATTTTATTTGGGTGTAGTAGGTTCTTGAAATGCACTAGTCTATTTATGAGCTGATTGCCATCAAAGAGCTTCTCAGCTATTGCATGATGTGAGAGAAAAACTCGTCTGGACTCTCAACAGATTTATAAGTTATAATCATAGAGAACTCTGCCTTTCTGAGATAAAACAGTCTGGATAAATATGCCTCTTACCTGCAAAACCAGGATTGAGGGCTTTCGATGGCTTAAAATCACTCATTCTTATCTGGATCATATTGAATTTCTGGAGAAGTTCCAGTTGCATTAAAAAAATAAACTCACCTTATGATATTTACTGACTTGTAAATTCCTAATAATATGCTAACTGAATTCAATGCTGTATACTTAATTTACTCAAGGTGATAATTTTCTAATTGCATGTGTGATAATAATGCATCATTTCTTTGAGACCAAATTCAGTACATTTTATGACTTCCCCAAAAGTCAACCCATTAGATCAAAGTTCTCAGTCTTTTATCATAACTAATTTAGTTCTCTACTCCAGTCACTGGGATATGATACAATCAAGCAGTGCAGCCCAGTTCCCCCTCTTCCCTCCCAGTATGAACCTGGACCTGTTTCATGAAGTATCAGATTTGTGGAGGTAACGTGGTTTAAGAGTTGGAATGAAAAGTTTACTTACAGACTTGGAATTTTATTCCATTATATAATTAAGATCACCATCTAATCCTCCCTTACATAAAATTTGATGTGACTCATTTTTAGTAAGGCTTCCTCTGAAATAATGCAACATTTTTCTATATAACTTCTGGAACCAGTATATTTATTTTCTCATCATATCTTGCCTTTTTTGTCTTCTGAAACTGACAGGTGTGTGTGTATGTGTGTACTTGTCATATGTTTGGCAACGCAGAAAGAACAAGTCCAGTTTCTTGGGTTCTGTGTCTTATAAGGTCATGCTCTGCTGTCTTACAGGCTTATACTCTTCTTTTAGAGGACTTCTAACAGAATAATTTTAAAGTAAACAAAAATTTTTCATAACCGTGTAACATCCCTAACGTACTTTTATTTACCTATTTTTGATTTTTTTAGACCAAGAGAAAATAAAAAAGGAAATAAATACCATGTGAAGTTTTTTAAAAAATTACTTTTGGTAGGAGATCAGAGCTGAGTCTCCACTATAGAAAGTATTCTTGTGGTGGTATTTCACTGTCAGTACTCTTTTTACTCATTCATAACTTGTTCCGCATCTCCTGTTAAAACAGTGAATTGCAGGGGAGGTCCTGGACAAGGCCATCCTTCCTTTCAGCTGTGTCTAGGAAATAGGGCAGGAGTGGGAGTGGAGAAGGTGCAAGTCCTCCGAGTCACCTCAAGACCCGTAACAGGGAGGATGTCTTACTTCATACCAGAGATTAGCTAGGCTCTTCCTACTTCCATTACCATCCTCATAGTACTATAGTACCATCAGCTGCCCCCAATTTCAACAGAAGCTAAAGTCCTGGACAAGACCTGGACAGCCTCTCCAAATGAGGGGGCAAAGTTGAGAATATGGTAAACCATGTAAAAAACTTGTAAATGTTTTTAGAAGGGAGATGAATCCAAAAAATGCCCTTTTCTAGAATACTGCCAGGATTTGACTCATCACTTAAGGCTCACCTCATGTGTCCTTTCTTCTACTGAAGACTGACCTGACTGTTCATCTCCCGAAAAAGTTGAACATTCTATCACTTAAATAACCTCTTTGCCTTCAACATTCTTATAGGATAGTGTTTATCACATTATATTCATAATTGCATCTGGCACATTCATTTCCCTTATCATACTGAATTCCTCAGGGACAGAGGCTCCATCTTTCACTTCTGTATCCCTAACACCTAGGAATACAGCCCCATTAAACACTAAGTGAATGAAATGACTGATCAATTAATAAATTCTTAGTTGATGTCCAAGGGGAAGTGTGGGGAATAGCAGTAGACATTATATGGGCAGAGCTCAAGAACGTTTTCAAACTATAAGCTTATTTGTTTCTTTAACTACCAGAATGCATGGAGTTGTATGACCAAGTTCAAAATTCACATTTATCTTCTTCTAAACAGTGGTTCTCACCCAGGCTTCACATTAAAATCATCCAGGCAGCTTTGAGAAACAGCAATGTCAAGAGGGTTGGCCAATTAAATCCAAATCTGGAGGTGCACAGGCACGAGCATTTTTGAAAAGCTCCCATAGAGCCAGGCTCGAGAACCACTGCACTAAACTAACAGTATGAAGGACTCTCAATGCTTTATACCTATGACCCTGTCACTTAGCACATACCCAAGATCAATAATAGCTCACCGTTTCTGAATGGATTCTCTAAGTGAGAAATTGTTAGTTTAGATTTTAGTCCTTTCATGATTAAAATTTTTGAAAAGGCTTTTAAAATGCAGTATCAACTACATCACAATCCTTTTCCAGAAATATCACTAATAACTTTATGTAATTATCTTTTATAGAGTTAGCTAACAGCTATGACTTCCTCCCTAAGTCTTTCGGTAATCTAGGTCATTATAATGAATACCTGTTTTCTGTATATTTAGAATTATTGTTCCTGTCTTTGGATACTAAATATAAATCTGGTGTTTTACGGAGTCTTAAGAGTGTGCTTTACAGTTGGAAGGTTCCAAAGAAGAATTTCAAACAACAGTAGTCAAAATTACATGAGGAAGCAGATTAACTAGCCTCAGTGGTTTTGTTTGAAAGGGAGGAATGAATACTGAGCATTACTAGCAGCACTTTAATATTGCATAAAGCTCACAAAACTCCTCCCGCCAGCAGGCACCGCAAAGTGACATGGAGGCCATTTATCACTGTAACCAATTAATTCCAAATTGTATGTCTAATTCCCAAATCTTCCAGTCACATTTCTAATAAAGGCATTTTTAAATACATAGAACACAGATTATTTTGGTGTTTGCATGGTAATCCAAATAAGCATTTGATTCTCTTCAATAAGTGAAATAAAGTGGAACCAAATGTAGTTACTAAAATTCACTGTGGAAATTTGTCAAGGAATCCATGACTTAAAGATATGGTAGTAATTAATTTTGAAGTGTGATGTGTGTACATTTGGTAATTCAGAAGTATCTGCATTCCGTTTGACCTCTGACCAGCTTCTCTGTCCTCACTTTTAGCCAAGAGCACAATAATGCTTTTATGAAAAAACATGAAAACTATTTATTAGAAGAAAGAAAGTTCATATTATTTCTCAAAGTAAAAATTCTAAATGTGATCCCTTTTCTTTTCCAAAAGGCCTTTTACTGAACTCAGAAGTACTCAGAAACTAAAAGCCATTCATCAAATAAAAGCCATTTAGTTGATGAATAAACTTGATATAACATTTCCTAGTTTTCAAATATAATGCAAGTTTTTCTAACTTGTCACTATTTCAAATTTATCTCTGCTTTTAACGTTCTGTTGTTTTCCATTTTTAGCTACAAAGAGAGAAAATCAAAAAGTGTGCTAGAATTAAAATTGTCTAAGATAGCCACTTGCACTAGTTAAATTAACTAAATAACTCATGAAATCCATTTACTATCCATGCATAGATTCTGTCATACAGCTTATATTCTTAAATAATTAAGAATTAAAAGTTCAACTCTATAAATTACTGTGACTCCTGCAAGTAAAGGATAAAAAATTAAGAGAGCTTAAAAAGTGAGAAACAAACTGGAGGTCACTAGATGGATGACATAAAACTAGATGTTCACATTTCAATTAAAGCTAACATTATAACTGGTAAATCTGTTTTCACAAGTAGTAATAAGATATTTCTTGTGAAAAGAAAATCTATCAAATAGCTGATAAAATACATATTTTTCCCCTCCAGGTTAACAATATGGAACTGTATCATAGACTAAGAATTAATTCACTTCTCTTTAAAAACCATACTAACATATCACATAAACATGGTTATAAACATGTCATTCTGGGGCTACTGAACACTCTTCCCCAAGATACCACACCAAATTGTTTCTATAGTTGAGTTATTTCCTTTTTCTTATCTCACTGCTGAGATAGCGTATTTGAGATTTCGGCTTAGTTGGTAAGTGCGTGGACTCTGGAGACGGACTATCAGGTTGAAGTTTCAGCTCTGCTATTAACAAAGTGGATAACTTTAAGGCAAGCTGCTTAAATTACTTTTGTCTCAGTTTCTTCATCTGTAAAATGGGAATAGTAACAGTGCCTATATGCTTGGTCTTAAAGAATAAATAAGTTAACGCTTGTAAAGCCTCAAGTCCTTAGACGATGTTTAAATAGAAAGTAAGCTCTCAAAAAAAGCTAGCTGTGATTGTTACTATTTAAGAATAGCTGTAATTAATAATGCTTTCACGTTAATAATACAAGCTTTTTACACATCATAAAAGTTATTAGAATTATTAGACAGATCCTGAGTAATGATGCTGAATAAAAGTAAAAGTGGAATTCCTAAGTCATAGTTGAAAGTATCAATTCTATTTATAGAAGATCAGTCTTACTTCCCGCCACCAAGCCAGCAAGAATTGAAAACCAACTGGTCAACATATGTTGATGCAGATGGAAAAAGGCTACAACTGTCTTTAAGTTCCCTAAAGAAAGCTGAGTGGTGAGCCTTCTGGTCACTGCAGTCCAACCTATCATTACCAGTGCAGTGAGACTCTTTGATGGGTTTCTTGTCTATGAATAATACATATTTTGGGGACAGTTTCACAAAAATAATCTTTCTTTGCTCCAAAAAGACCTATGACTAAGCAAATGTGAAGAAAGAATTACCTCCCAACCACAAAGCAGGGTGGTACCCGTGTCGGAAATTGAGGCAACTGGCAAAATTCAAAAAAAGTATTTCTGAGATAAAGTGGCCCCAGGAAAATTTCAAGCTCCAAAACTACTTTTCTCTTAATTAAAAAAAATAAAATTGGAAAAAAAAATGTGATCATTTCTTTGTAAGGTATTATCAAATAAATGAGACTATCTTTTTAGAAGATCTGGTATTTAAAAGTATTTCACAGGGCAAACCATACAGGCAAATGTTCTTTAAATTCCGAAAATCTCACGTAGAGGAGTAAGCCTTTCCCCGCACCGCCCAATGAAATTTCGGATTGTATTTACACTCTGAGTGATAAATAGAGGATTTTAAAGACTAGTCATTCAGGACAAGTGTAATTAAGTTTGCCTATGGAGTTTTGTCTTGAGATGATCTCATGTATATTCAAATTGTAGCGAATTTGAAAAGACTCTGGTTGTTCTCCAGTCCTTGTGACTCCTCCTCCAATGCCAGCAGTAGTCACTTAGTAAGGTCAGGTCTACCATCTTGTAATGCACAATGGTCATTCTCCCCCAGTTCCACTGCCGATGGCTTGAGGGGAAGAGTAAGAGGCTCTGATATCTTGTGGGGTTCTACCAAACATTCTTTTTAGTTCACCACCATGATTCTTGGTGTAGAACAGCCTTTTTATCCCAAGTGCAAATATTCAGGATTACCAAAAACTAAACAATTCAAGTCCATACAGACTAGTTAAAAGTAAAGTTATCTGACACATAGTGTCATGAATAAATTAAAACATGGGCAAGAAAAAGTGAACTCCAGAACTGACCTTTATCACTCATCTCAAATACATATGCCCCGTTCACATCATCAAAAACATTACAAAATCAACTTATAATGGACAAGTATACATTGCTACGTTTGAAATTTAATGGACAAGGATTCCTCTTTCTATATCAACTTTTTTTTTAATGGCACTCACTTTTTAAAGGTTCTGAAAATTAATCCCTTATAGATGAATATTAGACAAGAGTCATCATTATTTCTTGAAACTTTAAAAAAAGTAACAAAAACTATAACAATCATTTGATACAATTCTAGAAAGATAATTTAGCAATTCATCCATATGATGTGACAACAGAGCCAATGAGCTTTAAGAAAATTATTTTCTTGCTTAAATTTGCAAAGTTGTTTCAAAAATGTCTCTTTATATGTATTGCTTGAGTTGTCTATGTGGTAATATATCAGTTTCATAATCAGAAAAATTTCTGACATAAATTACATTTTAAAATGTACTTCACAAATTTTCCTTATGCAGAAATCTAATAACTCGTTTTCCTATTTAAATATATATAATTAATCCTTAATTTGTATAAGTGATCATCCATTAATAGTTTCTGAATCTTCATTTTTAGTTCATGTGAATTATAACTTTGATGAAAAATGTTCAGTTTTTCTGGACTTTGAGTTGCTCTTCATATCAAAAATTATTTTAAAAATCTAAAATTAGCACTTAAGTACATTTAAAAATCTTCTATTCTGGGAGATACTTAAATACCATAATCTGTATACAAAATGCAAATGTGTCCATTATTTATTTGCACGTGCATATATATGCAGTATGTGCTTACTACACATGCTTAAACTTCACAATCTACTACATTATTAAGCTCATTACTTCCACGTTTCTAATGCTCACTTTTTAAATAATTCGTATAAAGCCAGAGAAATTGTTTTCTATGAAGAAAACAACTAAAAACTGAATTTTTATTCAGAATATTTAATAGGCACAGAGACACCTTAATAAATAAAAATTAAACTCAGAATTATTTACCTATTATGCTTTTAAAATGTGAACAACTACAAAAGAAAAATGTTATATGATTTGACAGTACAATTTATCAAATGTCTTTATACAGAATAAGGATGAATTTGATAGTTTAACTGCTTTTGATTTAATGTAATGATGTCAGTCGAAGACTTAAGGAAACCAATATTATCGATCAAGTCAAATAATTGATGCTAAGTAGTATATCACAATTATTTTTAAAAATAAAGCCTTGATTTGAGTAGGAAAGCAGGTTTGTTTTCAGTAGGAGATATGTATTTAATGATTATAAAGTAAATTTTATAATTGAAAATTATTTTTCATAAAAATCTTGGGTTTATTTTAAACATTCCTATAAAAATCTACTCTTACATTTAAATACAATACATTCAGTTCATCATTAAAGATGTTTTGTGAACTTCTAAAATTTTATTTTTAATAGAAAGCAAATATTTGGTCAAAAGTATGTTTGGAAGAAAGCTTTTGGTCTACGAATATTATAAAGGTTTCTTAGAAATCTCTTAAAGGCTGAGTACAATAAAACTAGGGCAATGCATATATTCTCAGTTACTCTTAAAAAAAAACCTGTAAAAGTGACTATAGTGGCATGTTCTGACACATTCTTTTCATAAACCGAACCCTGTTAGTGACAGCAGAACAGATTGTGTGCATCTGCTGGGAATGAGCCAGATGACAGTGGAAAAACGCACATGGATACCTTGGCACAGCAAATAAAAAATGGAGAAAAAAAGACCTGGAAGAGAAAGTGCTCAACTTTAATTGAAACATTCTTTCCAACATGATGAACTTCATCCAAGCACCTCTTGTAGCCTGTCAATTTTACATACAAGAATGTGTTTTAAAAGGGTCTTTGTAAATCAGAGCTGTTTTGTCCTCTCCCAGCACTAAATATTGATTCAGGTTTTGGACTATTTCTTCAAATTATGGCAAATATAATAAGCATTAGGGTAGAAAAAGAGGCCAAACCACTCTACCACAGTCTGGTATGAGAATCTAAACTTCTAAAAACCATTTCAGGTTCAAGTCAAATTTTAAATATCTGGGTTAAGTTTTGAATTATGTGGCTATTATATTGCCAAGTGCTAGAGATGCCACAATTCAAATATTCTGCAAATGTGACTATTGTAAATGCTGCTTGCACTCAATAGTGCTACAATATTTGATTTTATGCTGATCAACCACAGTATTGTTTAAACAGTTGGCTCAGTAGCACCAGAGAGGTCCATACATAAAAACAAATGTGCTTCTATAAATCATATCAGGAAGTTCTCTTGGATGCTCTGATTACAATGAAAATTTATTCTATACAGTATACAATACAAATTTTAAACTGGAGACGAAGTTGTTTAATAGATTAGTAGTCTGACTGAAGCAGCTGCAGTCAAAAAAAAAATCTGGTGATTAACAGCCATTTTCCAGTAATCATAACCCTGGAAAGGGCTACTAAGCAGGGGGAGGGGGTTGCAGATGGGAATAATTCTCTAAGCCCATGTGCCTTAGAGGGCTCCATCATCTTCAAGCAGACTTATTATTATTATTATTATTTTTAAATTAAAGCTTTTAGAGGCATCCTTGATTGCAGTGTTGGGAGCTGTCCATGCTGTTTTACCATAGGGAAGTCCACTCTGCAAGTATTCCTTGCACTGAGCACTCTTCAGCCAGGCATTAAATCAGGGCTGGAAAAGAAAGCTGAAATGCAAGGTGCACACCGGAGGGGAGTTATTCAAGAGCATGAGAATAATTTCAAGTGGTTGCAACTCCACAGGCTGTCTAAAAGGGGCAGCCTCATTGACACTACCTGTCATCCAAAATACGAATTTCTTTGAGAAATTACGTAAATGTAAAATCTGAACAAAAATGTGGTAAATAGACTCTGAGACCAGATATATTCCTACTTTCATCCACATCTTACCTAAATTCACTTATTTGTGTTATCAAAAGGTGTAATCCTCAGGTAAAATTCTGCATTTTCTAGACTACTTTATATTTCTTCTCACATAAAGAAAAATACCCAAATTAAGATAAGTTCATTTGTTCTTCATCTCAAAGTTGATAAACTATAATTAAAATGAACAATCCCTCAAATCTGGGGAAATAATGGATGGCAGAAAGGCCGTTTACTTTTTTTAAACTATTCCAATGAAAAATGTATTTTCTCTTTACAAGTAAATATAATTAATTTATTCAACAAACATCTATAGTATACCGATTACATGCAAGAGTATGAAGAAATGGAAAGATAAGTAAAATGACATTCATTCTTCATAATTTATGTTCACATACAATCAAAACTGCATAATAAGAAAAACAAAGAATACTAATATATCCTTCAAAAGTGGGTAATGCTAAGGGAAAAAAGTTTAGAATTCTTACTGAGGCTGTTTTCACTATTAAAACCACATAATAACTCTGTGTACCTCAAACACTTCCTCCAAACTGAACTTTTATTAAAACTAAAAGCAAGAATCTATCTGGAATTCAGAACTTTCAATAAATGACTTTTAAAACTCATAGATGAAATTATTTTGTTTCTTTGGTTCTATTTCTGGTTCTAAAAATAGCGTGATATTTAATAACATCTGATCTGTGAAAGATTTTGCTTTTCTTGGAGTATACTGTACCTAGCGATCATTAGCATTGACCCAACATAACATCAGAATTAGAGACTTGCCCCGAAAGTGACCCAATTTTAATGGTATGAAAGCACTATTGAAAAAGAAAGTTCAAAATAATTATTCCACCGAGCTTTTCTAAGGGATCATCACTGGCAGGAAGATAAAATAATTAAAATACAGTGTAGTGCTATTATAATAATTTACTAATTACTTACCACTTACATTGGTTTTTATACGTATTATCCTGTTTAATCCTTACAATAACTCTAAGAAATGGGTGGTATTATCACACCCATTTTACAGATTCTGAAACCAAGGCTTTCTGATGGTTAAATTACCTACCTAAAGCCACTAACCAGTAAATGGAAGGCTGGATTTTGAACTCAGTTTGGCCTTTGCTCTTAAACATTACTCTCTATTGCTTATGGGCCTGTTTGTCTAATAGCACACATGTGTATAATTAAAGAAATGATATTAATATGGCAATGTGGTCTTCAAACTCTTTATGCTTGCAAATCAAGAGAACTGATTTTCTCTTTGTCTTGCATTCATCCACATCCTCTCATGCTTTTTGTCTCTTAGTCTCTGCTCTTCCCCTCCCATCACTCCCTTTACACACACACACACACACACACACACACACACACACACACACACACACCCCTTGGAGATTTGGCCCAAGAATGCACCAAATACAATCAAAGCCATAATCTGCTTCATCTAGTCCAACAACTGTCCCATCTCCTGAGACTTCATAATGCTGTGCATTTTTGCTGTGGATGGACCAGCCACTGACTCGAAAGCTGTTGGCGGTTCCTTACAAAGATATTCTGTAGTCTTCGCTGCTTCAAAATCTGTGTCTGGAGCTCTTTCATGACATGGCATTGGGCTGTGATGAACCACATCAAGCTCTCAAGTGGAAGGAGGTAAGTTAGCACCTGAAACAATTCTATGATCTCACATGTGTAGTCAAAACAAGTTAAAAGTGCACTTGATTTCTCACAATACCAAATACTTTGAAGCAAGAAGAGAACACAGGAGAGAATCCAAAACCAATAAAAATTTTGGGAAAAAATAGGGTAAAGTCAAGAATTCATTGATTTTTGAAGCTAAAAAATGAGAGAAGGCAAAAAAAATCACATAGTGCTCACGCTAACTCAAGAAAGCTCACATAGTCCTAGAAGGGACGTTGTGCATTCATTTCAACCAAAGGGCCATATGGAAACAAGCAATGGGATTGAGTATTTTATCTGGTCCTTTGCTAAGCTATTAATTAATGTCATCATGAGATTTTCTTTTTGGTTTATGTAAGGGGAGAAAAACTCAAAGGTGAAAGAAAAGGAAAAGGTAGCCGAAGTTATTTCCTTAACCTATAACCTAGGCAGACTCTAAGTGGTCTTTTGATAAATACTTAGAAATCAACCAATGGATACACTTTTTTATTTTTAATAGCCATGTTTGTTCATCTTCATATTGTTAAGAAAAATAATCCTAATGAAACAAGGTCTGGATTCATACCTTTTTAACATATTTATATTAAATGCTACAGAAGAAGGGTAGAAAGATCTACTTTCTGGACCACAAAACCTTTACTTAAAGATCATCCAACAATTTACTAAGGCTCTTCATATGTGAATGGGAATCAGGCAACTTAAAAAAGTACGTGGTCATTTACTGATTAACAGTTTAAAATTTTTTTAATTTCTTGCCTAGAGAATTACCTACTTCAGGAAACTCCAAGAGGTTCACGTTTTAATCAGGCATAATTTTATAATATAAGACAGTTCATTTTCTATTAAAAATTTTTCCAGTATACATATTAAACAACTGAAACTTTACAAATGTGTCTAACAATATTTTTGAAGTGGTGATGATTCAAATTATCCTACAGTTCGGGAGAATTCCAAGAAGATAAAGAAGTCTCCTACCATATCCTAAATAAAAGCATAGTTTTAAAGGTCGAATCTGAATTTTTAAACAGAATGTCTAATTTTGTAAGAAATAAATGTCAAAAAATTACTGACTCCTATGTATATTAATATATGCAAAAAAAGTTTAACATTTTTTCCTCTTGCTAATGGGCCTTGAAAGTGTGCCAGGAGTAGGGCTCTTGCTCGTAACACCTAAGGCAAGAATAGGCCATTGTGATCATACTCCTCTGAGCTACCTTTTACCTTTTAAGATCTATGTTCTGTTAATTTCTTAACACTTTATTAGGAAACATTTGCATTCACAGAAAAATAGTTGCTTGATACATAAACATAATTAAAATCAATTTTTCAATCTATCTTAGTTTAAGAAGAAATAAAATTAAGTTACATTTAACCGTTGTTTTGACCTGGTAAATTTTATGTAGGCAATTAATAATTGGTTTGGTGGGTTAATGAATACACTAACATTTATATGCTATTTGTATACTGTTAAATCAATAATTTAGTTTAAAAATAAAGTTGGAACAAATATCACGCAGTAACACTTTGCACTTAAGGCTCCCATTTAATACATTTCTACAAGAGAAGGCTAGTTTTAGAAAGGTGTGCTAGCAATACTTTGATTACACTTCACACAAATAAGAATTCTACTACTGACTGAAAAGAGTCATGGCAGCTAGGAATTATTTTTTAATAGAAATTTTAACAATCACATTGGTAACGACTGAAAATGTAACTGGTAATTAAAGACTGGTTTTAACACTTTCTTTTTTTAACTTTATAAGAAGAAGTACAAGTTTTCAGACTATGTCTTCAAATGCAAAGAATATCAATGCAGATATTTAGAAGTTGATCTATTCTGCATGGGGATAATAACTGCATTACTTACACCATATCTTTCAAATGAAAAGCGTAAACCAAATCTGAAACCTAGAGCCATGTTTTCTTTGTATTTTGACCTAGTAATCATTTAAAGTGTGAATGTTTATCAATAAAAAAATTACTGTAGTGCCACATAGTGTGGTGGAACACTGCTATTTCCCGAGACAAGTACAAAAACCACTCAACATTAATTTGCATCACAAAATGACCTAACATATTTGGAATATAATGCACGGGCTTCAATGGGAAGAAACCATTACATTTTTCTCTGCAAAACAAAAAAGTACAGACATCTGATTGGGCCTGCGTGCGCTGGAGGAGGGGGGGTGGGGAAGAGGGCTCATTTTCTATCGTATACCTATTGTTTTACGCATTCTAAACGGCTATATGGGAAGAAAAAGGAAACATACTGAATCCACTTTGCAGCTAAGGTCTCCGTGATTTAAGAGGCAGAGTTCTCAAGTTAAAGAAGGGAAACGTTATGCTTTTCCTTTCCCAAAGCGACTGCCCAGGAAGAAGGCCCTCCGGTCCTGAGCCTACGCAAGGGGAAAAAAGGGCATGACTTCGGGCTGAAATCACCCGGAGACAGAAGAGGGGAAGTTTCTGATGTGGCACTGTGCACTGCATCTGGTCTGCAGCCAGCAAGTTTTCATTTTGTAGCTGTGCTGCCAGTACCTGCCCTGCACGCTCAGAAACAAAAATGCACCAGAGCGCTGCCTCACAAACTGTGGATGTTACCAAGAATTAAAAGAGTTTATTTTTCTTTCTTTATCCTGAGTGTAATTACTGTTTTTAAAAAGAAAGAGCTGAAACTATAGTAACTGGAGGGTTTTTTTTTTTTTTTTCTCCTTTTTAAACTCCTCAAACTACCTTCCCACAAAACCATTTAAGTTAAATGGTACACTTACAGGCTCACCTACATGAAGGATATAACTTAAAACATCTGCTTAGACATGCACATTCTGTTCAGATATAAAGAATGTGGCAAAAAAATTGAAAAATATAGGGCTATTATATTTTTAAAGTATGCGTTCTTCTGTGTGTGTGTTCATTCATTAAAGAGATTTTTGTCTGCAATTAGGTAGTCAGTCCTATAAAGGCTTCCTTGTGTGACCATGATTTCTAAAAATGAAATGCTCCAGTGAATATTTCTGCTAAATAATCACATCTTCAAAATTACTTTACAGAAATCCCAATCTCTCCTATGATATTAAGCAATATTACCAGCTTTCCATAATAAGCCTTAGTTGTATACCTCATGCATGGTCAACAATTAATTAGAAGGTTAAAAAAAGTCATGTTTACTCTATTAAGTAGTAGACTAATTCCCTTGTCTGTCCCCACTTATTTACATTAGTGAATCTATTTTCCAATTAAATAAGCATATCTAAGCCAAAGCTGCCTATCTTCAGGGTTCGGGGGAAGATGCATTCTCTTGCTATCATTCTAACTTGCTGAAAGAATTACAGAGGTGTGAAAAAGAGAGGTAGTTGTTAGCTGTTTAAAAAAAAAAAACACTTTGCATTCTATCAAAAGACCATATCCATTGGTTATTATTTCCGAGAACAATTTATATGAATTCTTCGTGTGCATCTTATCTATGACAACAAGATACAAGAGGAAAACCAGACCACACTCAGGATACTATTTGGAAAAAGCAGGTTCTCACCAGGGACTGCTTCAGAGATCAGTTTCTCCAGTCTCTGAAAACAAGTTTAAGGTACTTCACTTAAATTACTGCTAGAAGATCGGCACTATCATTCTACATGAATTGCGACCACTTGCAAGAAGAACAACATTGCTCCAGTCATTGCAAATTTACAACATTAAGAATTAATAAAGTCTCTATAATGTCTGCATTATTTAAGAGTAATGATTCCTGCAGAATTCTGCCTGTAATAGGTTTGCTGTTTTTAATCTCTTGTAATGTCACTGATTTCCTTTATAATGTCCTCAAAAGATTATCTTCATGCATACTTTGAAGTTTGTTTACACTGGCTGTATTTTTAAAATAAATACAGAGATTTAACTCAGGCAATATAATGACAACGTGCATTAAGATGACAAATGAATGCTACTCATGTTATCACCTCAAACCCAAAAACATGTACAAAACAGGTATCATACAATTTCCATATTTATTAGGAATATAACTTTCCTTTTTGTAGTTAATGTTAAAATAATACCAAAGAAATTTAAGATAATGCTATATTGGATAATCTTTTTTATAATCTTATTTTTCTACAATGGTATTCTTTGTTATAGAATTTTCTTTATTTTTCCTGCACGGACAAAAACTAGTGTAAGAACACTGAAGCTATCTACTTCTTAAGAAAGGTAGGGAATGGGTGCTTTTAGCTCTCTTGATTTCCTTATGCCTCAATACATCTATAAAATAGTTACTACTGAATTCTTGTTTTGAGCAAAATTAGTTGTAGTGCACTTTATAGAAGTTAAGTAATATTAAAATTACAAAATTCTCAAAGACTTTTTCAGCATTCAGTGTGAGAAAGGTTATCAATAAGAACCGCTTTTAGGAAAAACCTGACAGTTTCCTTTGCTCACTAACTATAGCAGACCATTAGAAATTATTTTCTTTCTCATGCTGTTATTCACTTACATACTGCATATTTGCTTCAATTCTCCAAGGGAAGAAATGTGGCTCTTGTGGGAAAGGTCCACCCCTTTCTACATGTTTGCTTCCTCGAACGAAAGGAACACACCCCCTAACATTCTTTGAAATGTGTCCAACATGCACAGAATTGTAATAACACTGTATTATTGACCAAATTAGAAAAATCTTAAATGGGAGGCAAATATCGTTAAAATGCACATGTTTTGAATCAGGAAAACTAAAAGACGCATACACAGGTAAGGGAAATGAACTATGTTCAGTTCAGCCTCAGTCTAGGGTCTACGCCTGGACGCTCAGCACACTTGTGTTAGAAGCAATCTGTGAGTGTTTTTGTGCACTTGTGTGTGGTATGGCAACTCAGGAGGAGGCCCATAAATGTTACAGGCTTTAGGGTGCATCTTTTGAATTTCAGACCCATTGGGGAAAGCCTTCTGCCTTTCATAAACATTTTGAAGAATAAATATTCAGAAACTAAAGTCTCTATTTTTTGTAAGTAGAATCAGAAAGTTGTCTGAAATCATTTAAGTGGGAAAACATTGAAAGTCTACACTCACCATCTAATGATAGAAAACTCACACCAGAGTTGGTATCCACTGACTTCGACCTCATTAGACAACTTGCTGGTCATAAGAAGTTTTTCCAACAAGCTTTCCTTCTATTAGGTAGAATACTATGCTGCCAAAGCAAGCTTTTTTATTGTGATTTTCTAATAAAGTGATACAATCCACATTTGTGGGAATCTGTGCATTTATCTTTACTTTTTATTTTGCTAAATCCTCTTTTTTATTCCACTTTTACACAGAAATTTGCAAATGTGAAGACACAGAGTAGGCGAAATTTTATATCTCTTTTGAGATATTTCAGTGTTTAAATGAAACGGTTAGTCCCTTCACAATTTGTTGGTCAGGCTTTTGCGGATGAACTCAGCTATGTATTTTCCAGGCCTACAAAATGGAAGCTCTGCTACTCTGCCTGTGTTTTCCACTTGGAATAAGAGGGAATATAAACAGTGAATATATGAACTGGAGCTTAAGGTAATAAACTTATTAAAACTTAGTAAGGTATTGTTATGGTCAAAGAAACCCTGCAAGTGTGTGCCACAAATCTACTCAGGTGAAACATTTCATTCACTGGAATTTCCTATCTTACTATAATAATGCACAGAAAATTAAACACATAAATATTAATTTTATGTATCACAGAAGATGTAGGCAATGAAAATGCAATGTTTACATTATGGGTGACTCATTAGTGTTTTATTGTGCGAAACACTAGGAGGCATCAGTTGGGTGAAAAAAGGACTTCAATTTTTAAAGAAGCAAGAAATTACTGTAGAGTTGTATATGTAAGAAGTTGGGGTTTGCAAAATGTTATTATGTAAACCAAAACTTTAATCTCTGAAATAAACTCTGAAAACATCATATTTTGTTGTAAAGAATGACCTTTACAAAACATTCATGAAATAGATATAATCTGACCAGTAAACATCTATCAAGATATATTTCAAACATATGGATTCATTAACTAAGTAATTCCACATTTTTACGAAGAACCTATTTGGTAACAGAATAACATAATGGTTATTGACTACTGTGCATTTTCTGCTCGGTTACTCAATACCATGAGTGTATGTTTTATTTCTGGCAAATTCTGTTTTGCGCTCTCTACAACGCCTCTGAAAATGTCTACTGCAATTAAGCCTTATAATAATAACTGCTTCACATAAGCAGCCAGAACTAGATACCTGTTCATAAAGAAGTGATGGAACTTAAAATATAAGCAAGGAAGACATATATAAAAGGGAGATGTTTTCTCTTATGTCATTATTGAAAGCCTGTCATTTGAAAACTGAGTTTTCTACTGTTTGAATGGCTCTTCATAATGAGGAAGCAACAGGGTCGTGGTATACTTATCTAGCAATCATTTGAGATTGGAGTGTCTTGCCATTCCTCAACAATCAGCTTTTATCTTTGACCTATCAAAATAACATGTGAACTGCGTAATCCGCCTTTTGTAAGGTGCACAGACTCTGTTGTCGCTCCTGGTTTTGTGAATTGCCTCTGTAATCTGGTTTGATTTCCTAAAGATGACAGATCTCGGTGAATAGTCAGGCTTTACTGAGTGCAGGGCAGTCCACGCGCCCATGAGATTAAGGTACAGTGCTGAGAACAGGGATCTTAATCACCCAACCCTCCACATACAGCACACAGACTGAGCACCAGTGATTAAATCTTCTCATTGTGTCCAGGCAATCACTGTATTCATAAAATGAATATGTGCATTTTTGTAACTTTTAGATATTAATTTGTGTGGTGTTCTCTAAGAGGATGTGCTTAGAGAAAAAAAAAGTAGAACTTTATTAATAATCTCTTTAAAGTCTATTCTGTGATCCTTAACTGCATACAAAATTCTTCCACGTTGTTTTGAATCATGTCCCTGAAGCCAGAGTTCTCTGTTTAATAACTATTTTTTTGTCGTTATATAGCACAAGTGTTGCTGCACAGATATTTCCCCATTTTTGTCACTTTCTGAGATTTCAGAGACTCAAAGTATACCACACGCAGAGTTGGGAAATAAAACCACAAAATATACTACAATAAACAGAAGAAAGTTTTGAAATATAATGTTAACATATGCCAAGGAGTTATTTAGCTCAGTTTTTTATGAGAGAAGTTTAAATACAATAAATCACTTATGGGAAAGATATGGTTGTACTGTTTAGTGTTGTCAGAGAAGAAACTCAGAGAAATCTGAAAAATATAAAACATGATGCTTTTTCAGGATTCAATTTTGAATCATTAGGTAGCCCTTTTCCCTAATGGAATGAATCATTTACCCTAAATTTTGAAAACTGAATATGTTTACAAAGAAGAAAAGAGACAAGGTTCAGCAAGGTTCTTGTTATTTAAATTTTATATATTTAATATCAATATGTTTTTGTTCTGAAAAGTTAATATATATAATTCCATACTTTTAAAGTATGAACAGCTCAGGAAAGCCAGAAAATTGACTTTTTATTATGAAGTGCCATTTGTTATTTAAACATAAGAAATAAATTAATATTTACTAAAAGTTACATCTTTAATATTATCTTTCACTATATTCCACATACATACACAGCAATCAGACTGTAAATAGTGTAATGAATGAGGTAAAATACTGTCTTTAGTAAGAAGTATGGAAAATATGCTACAAATACTCCAAAGTTGTGTGAATCACATTAGAAAAAACAGTAGATTTCCTAAAGTTTAGTAAAAACCTAAAGTAAACGTAACTGCCAGCTATTGTCTCCTTAACTTGACTAGAGGACCATATGTTAAACAAACATTGAGTTTAAAATGTGTTTTGAGGAAAACTTTTAGAATTGAGTTAGTAGTCTAATATATAGCCAAATATATCTTCCTACAAATAGAATGAGGTATTTGATTTTAGAGGTTTTTTTTCCTCTTTAGATAAGACATTAGATAGGTACATGTCATTTTACCTGTCAAGTTCTGACACTTGCTTTAGAACTACCCCTTTTAATTTAATAAATAACTTCATGCATATACTAGAAGACAATAATATGGTTTATTAACTGCATTATATTTAACCGAAACTGCTTGTGCCACATTGGTACATACTGAACATTTTCAGAGACTGGACCAAACTGACATCATTTTAAAAATTAAACAAGATGTAGTTTCAACTTGGAGATTGTTAATCTCTTTAAAGCTAAAATTAGTATGCAATACAGAGGTTAAATGAGGTTCACAGGTGGTCACATTTCCATGTCCTACCAAGTCTCTAGGGACTGGAGTTATTATGCTCTACATAAACATCTTTACTCTGCAACCACAATTCCACTGCAAGGTGCCAGTGAAAAAGAGGCTGGTCACTCTCTTTGACTGGTATAATGAGGTAGCCAGGGTTCCTTTATAACACTTAGAAAACATAGGTACGCACTAACCATTTCACAAGACGGTTACTATTAGAGTTAGTATCAGATGCACAATAGTAAAACGCACTTCATGTCAAAGCAATTCTCCACTGAGGACCGGTTAAAGAACTGGCAGAGAGCCTGATTCTACTTATTATACTGTCAGCATTTACATATAAAGGTATTTAACACAAAAGACACACATTATTAAAATGGGAAGAAAAAGACCTTTTCCCCCAAAGTGATAACTACTGGACCTAGAACAGTCAGACGTGTTTCAGACATACAATTTCCTTTAGGAATGAATAGCCGTATTCTGAGAAGGAGATAACACTAGTATTCAACTTAAATACTTGCATAATACTTCATAAAACAATAAACAGTGTGCCGTGTCTATATATACTTCATTTGTGCCAAACTTTATCACTGAGTTTGGTAACTTTCATCCAAAGTCCAAAGAGAAGGCAACTGAAGTGACTTAACCTTGTTTGTTTTTAAACAGTTATGTATTTGACTCGATATGAACAGCAATGCACATACTGAAATCCCAACAAGAACAGTGAAATGTATAGACTACCATGGCCAGGGTATTACTTTTTGTCCACACCAGCTAAGAAGCCCTCTCTCAAGCCAGCACTTTGGTAAAGGAAGGAGATGCACAAAGGTATACTCTGACAGACAGCCATGCTTTAGCTCAAACTAATCCCAAGATTTAGTGGCTCAGAAGCATAACCCAAAGCAAATAATCAGTCTTTGGTGGGACTCACAGAAGCATCTTTGCATAGTGAACAGCTAAATCTTAAGGCATGTACTTCAAGGTCACAGAACATTCTGTGAAATATTAAAATCCACAGGCTCCACACGCTCCACCATAACATGCTAATGATGTGAACTAACTTCATGAAACTTTAAACACACTAGTGTGACAAGAACTAGTCAGGAGTGATTTCAATAACTGATGGCAAACAGAAAAGACTATCAAAAAAGTTACTTTTAGCAAAACACAAGGAAATCATGGAATCTAAGAAAAGAATGGCCAGCAAGCCTTAACTTCAGCCTCCAAAAAGGCACAGGGATAGATTCGGTGCAGTGGAATATAACTGATGCAGATTTCAGAGACAATACCCCGGCTATTTCTATTTCCTGGAGAAATGTCAGAGGTACTTACATGAAGGAAGAACCGATCAGATTAGTCCTTGGGATATTTTCCTTTCTTAAGAGAGAGAGAAAAAAAAAATAACAAGAATCTTTACTTCGTCCAGCCTTGAAGTGCTTCTCCACCTGATTCAAACATGCAGCCTCGGCGACCCACACAGAACCTTCAAAGTCAATCCAATAGCAGCCCGAAGATGTCTGGGTGTACGCGTGTGCTCAAGTGTCTGACTGCGAGCAGAGCAAGGAGAGAGCTGGAGACGATGTGTGTGTGCGCGCGCGGAAGGAGCGCGCGCGGGGGGAGGCGCGCTCGGGACCGCGCATTCGCGCGCGCCGAGGCCGCTCGGAGCAGCAGCAGCAGCAGCAGGAGGAGGAGGAGGAGGAAGGGGAAGAGGAGGAGGAGGAGGAGAAAGTGGCTCTCAGCGGCCCGCCGGATTAAAAGTAACCAGACTCGTCCAGAAAACTGCGTCCAGGAAGGAAGTGACAGAAGACGAATGGGAAAAGGAGAGCCGCTCACAGCCTTTGAAACATCGCGTAAAAAAAGGCGGGGGGCGGGGGGAGTGGAAGGATATTGGGAGGGGAGGCGGGGGTGGTAGAGAAAACAGCACACGGCTGGGGGTTCTAAGCAGCAAGTCCCATGAAGTGCCTCTTGCCTTCTTTTCCTTTATTTTATTTTGTCCTTGCCTTTGCCTCGCGCTGCCTTTTCCAATCTCCCTCACAATCCCAAACGGTTGACTCTCCTCGCGAGCTGGAGAAATCATCAGTTTCACTCTTGCAAAAGGGGGGCGGGACTAGACCTCGGAGCATTTTAATAAAACAAACATACAGCAGTTCCTTCCTCACCCCTCCAGTCTCAACTAGATTGATAAATTACTCCACTACACTGCTTTAATTATGTATATGGTATGCAGAATAAATCACTGAACATCAGTACCTCAATCAAGCACTTTTAAATGATAATTGCATCTTGGTGAATCAATCTTTCCATTCCTGACATTTTGCTAATTTTAGTTTTACGGTGGGGTAATGGCACATGCCATACGCACACCTAATGACAATTCTTTATTGCTCGAAATGCAGACAACACCGCGAGCGGCGGCTGCCTGCTCTCTCCCGGCGCCGCCGCCGAGGACGCTCGGAGGACCGAGTCTTCGGCTGCAGCGCGCTCGCTCCCCGGGGACGCTGCGAGCCAGCCAGCAGGAAAGTCCTTCTAAAGTCGGGATCTTTCCTCTGACCAATAGGAGCGCGACCCTAACAGTTGCTCTTATGACTTTCCCCCGCGTTTGGAGACGCGTTAACCACTTCATTCTTCCACCCGTCCGAGCGCTCCTCCGTTATTAACGCTTAAAACCCCCAGACTACGGTGTCCGCAGCACTCGATTCCAGCGCGCCTTCCCTTCAAAATATGCGGTTGTCGGCCCTGAGAGGTTGGAGGGCAAGAACGTGAACCGAAATGCTTTTCAAGTGTTAGTAATGTATAAAATAATAAAAGAATTACCAGTATATGAAATCTCGACTTCATCTTGGGGCCATGAACTTTCTAATCAGGTTGGAAATATTTCCCCGGGCAGCAGCTTATTCGGAGAGTTTCCCCTCCCTCCTCCCACAATATCTCTTCCACACCTTACTGGATTTTATCCAAGGCATTAACATGTAAACCAAACCAACTTCCCAAATGCATTAGGCTTCCCTATCCGATAGCCGATGACTTCACTTATCCTGAAGAGTTTCAGCTGCACAGGAAGCAGCAATAGAGACTGATAAGGAAGATACTTATGTTAAGGTTTAAGAACAGTAAATACTTTTCCTTACAAAAAAAAAAAAGGTTAATATTCAAGATTTAAGAAAGGCTACTAGGGATTGAGCCCCTCCCCTCCCTAGCCAATTACACCACGCCCAGTAAAGCCAAAGATAAAATATAACAACTAGTAAACAAGCCACGAAAAAATAAGATTACATGCCAGTAGAACTATAGATTATATAAAATATTTAAACTAAATTTAAAATTTTTAATGTTGTGAAAGGAAGAAGAGAAAATACACCGGGGAAATAAAAATATTGACTGTACAAGTGCAGACAATACGAGTATACTGGAATATCTAGCTAATTAAAGATATTTCCTCACTTAAAAAAAAATCCTTTCAGCACTATGTGTTTAACTCAATGACTAGTTGCATTTCCTGTTCAGTTCTGCATTATGCCTCTAGACTATTTTAATGCATGAGGGCAGTGTGAATCAAACAGCTCCTGCTTCATTGTAGGGGCTATTTAATCTGGGTAGCGTTTCTCAGAAGAATGGGCTCAACATTTAAGCATCTGCCCGAAGGCTTCACTTGCAAGGGGAAGGTTGATTTTCAGGCCAGTACAACTAGATCTGAATAATCTTCAGGCTTCTGGCTCATCACCATTGTGACTATCAGCCCAGACATTATGAATCTTTTGCTATTATTATTATAGGAGAGCATGGCCAACTGTCACAAAGCAAAAACCATATGAAATACCATTATTTCTTGCAGATTAGTATCTACAATATATTTGTTTGCCTGTTTTGTTTTTCATCTGGTGAGTTTACTATTACCATGAATTCATTTTAATAATATGGCAGAGATGATTTATATCAGGTTTTCATTTAAGGTACAACTTCTAAAAAACAATCCAAAAATTTAAAGGTGCATCAACATTTTGAATACTAAAGATATGTCTATATATGGTGGTAAAAAAGAAATTAATTTTTTCCAGATTCACAGATGTCCTGACAAAGCAAATCATTTGCAGGAACATTTAAGTTTATTGCCATAATGTGTGAAATTAATGAATTGTAACAGCCTATTTTACATGAGCAAAAAGACATATTCAATACATGACTTTTAACCGTACTATTTTTGATGGATAATAAAGAGTATTTTTATTTACTACAGTACATTTCAGTTTTAGATTGTTTTCCTTCAAAAAGAAACTATTTAACCTTTCAACATTCTAAAGAATTATTTAATAATAAACATTACAATAAGCCCATAATTATCAGTGATAGTACAAGCATTTAAAGGTATGTATAACCCCACATTGTGGATAATTTGAAAATAATTTAGATCTGGAATGTACCACAGTTGGCCTTTTAAAATATAAGATATTCCTCTCAGGAGATTTAGCTTCTTAATTATATGTAACCTAAGTTAATATTAGCATTAGTTTCCTTCTTATGAGCCTTTATAGTCGAAGTGGAACAGAAGAGGTTGTGCAGAAATACACAATAGAAAGTCACCTGAGATTTAAAATTATTCACTGGTAATCTACAAAGTGGTTAATCCAAGATGTGCTTTGTGTTCATCTTTAAATACTTCTGAACTTTTTTTTTTTTTAATCAAAATCATCCTGTTCCTTGCCACCTAATGGTACTTGGCTAGGATCAGAGTATTTTCCAATGTAGGGAGGAGCTTGTACTAGGTGTTAGGAGGCCTGGATTCTCTAGTTCATTTAGAACTTAACTAATGAGTGTGTCCTCTGTGGGCTTCAATTTGCTTATATGTTAAGTGAATTCTCCAATCTATTCCAGTTCTATGACTGGAAAGTGGAAAATTTTTATACCCTTTAAGCCAATTGAAAGCTAGTGGCCTATCCTGTTAAAAAAGGAGGGGAGAATACTTCCTGTAAGAGAAAATGATGTCTGGGACTGATGTACTATTTAAACCAGCTCTGTTTTCCTTCCCAATCACCAAGTATTTCTTTCATTAAATAAGTATCATGAGTGCTTTATTAAACCTGTAAATATATATTAACTTATCCCCCCCAAAAAATTGTTTAGCAATATATTTTAACTAAAGTGCCACAGAAGTTACAGAGCGCATGATCCTCAGAATTTTAACTCTAGGGAAAGGAAAGCTAATTTCAAATTTCTCTTTGGGGCTGCATATCATCTTGCTCCACCCTCCACTCCTTACTACTTCACTACATCAAATCAGCAATCTACTAAAACACTGTGCACTGGGTCTGCCTGCTTTTAAGCTTGGCCCACGCTGGGTGTAGCTCTTGAAGTGAGCTTTAAAAAATTATTCTAAAGTAAGCTGAGGAGGTTGCCACAGCAACCCACCCTAAAATGAAGGCAGTCTATAGATTAATCTACCCCTCAAGACTATTCAACTACAGTAGTATCTGTTCTTCAGCTAGAATATTTTCAACACACACATGATAATTGAACATAGAAGTTCAGATATAAAAAGTAGTAAGACACAAATTCCAATAGCAGAAAAAAATGTTATCTCTTTTTATAGTTACAGTAGAGATGACTCACACAAGTTTTCCTGAAATGGATTATTTGTAAAACAGATTTGCAAAGGTAGGCCCTGAAAGGTGACGCGAGTTTTAAGCAAAATGGTATGGTACTGCTCTATAATAAAGTACATAATGGTTATGCAACATTTTATCACTTTTATACATGTTTACATTATAAATACCTAATGACAAAGAGTTTGGCAGGTTCACCTTTATGCATTAACTTTGTGGTAGGTGATAATAACACATGTTAAGCACTTACCACATACACATACAGTCCGTCATTTGCCTTCCATTCTTTACTTCATCTCTTCATAGAAGTTACTTCACAGTTTGCAACTCTTCTTTGGCACCTTAAAATGCATAAGTACAACAAGGTACACAATTAAAAAACTTTTTTTAAGAATGTTGATATTAAAATACATTCAGATTAATTTATTTCTAAAACTTCTAATCTGAAGTACCATTAATGTTAATTCTAATTTTAAACCAAATAAATGGGTATTAAATATAAATTAATTAAAATGATCATTAATTGTGATAATACTTATAACCTTTAAAGTAAATAACGGCAAATATCTAAATTTCAAAAATTCTTTAGGTTCAGCTTTAGTCCATGCACAGTGTACGTCACATGGACTGTTTGTGATTGAGAATCTGCCATATAAGAAGGATTTGTTATTACAAGCCAAGGCTTAATCACATCCTTTAGCTCATATCTAAAGCTCTTATATTTATCTTTATTTTTGTACCTTTATTTTAATATCTGATGAAGAATTACAAGGAAGAAAGTCAAATTCATCATATCCCAAGCTAATAAAATTTGTCAAGTTGGGATACTGAAGTTTCAACTGAAGTTGCTGAAAGGGCTTATTTTATATGTTGCCTAAAGGCCAACTTTAAATACTTTGGGATTAGTGATGTGAATTCAGTACGCTTAATGCATTCTATTAACCAATAATACCTTATCCTTCCAAGCCGTGTTTTACTGTACTGAACACAGACAAGTGCTCCTGTGTGTTAGCCTCTGTTTAAAACCAGCTTTCAATGACTTTGAGCACACAAATGAACTTTTCTTTGGCTTCAGAATGGGTCTAGTCCTCCCCGCCTTGACACATGTCAGACCATAATGGTCAATATCTATTTCCCATTTGTATTAGCAGGAAGACTTTTCATAGTCAAGAGTCATTAAGATTTATAAAGCCTCTATTTTTGGGTTGTCATCCTTAAGATTTATTTTTATTTTTAAGTTGCTTCACAGTCAAGGAGAAATGAAGAATTTTGGTCACTTTTATTTTAAGGGTGTTAGCTGAGTTTGGTCTTTCAGATTCAGGCCCACAGTGAGTTAGCCTCAACTTGGGAGTCAGTACCAGGTCACCTGGTAAATTCTCTTTCTCCCAGCTCTGCTTGGTTTTACAGTCTATTAAGTAGGCATCATAATACACATCTCCCAGGGCCTTTTCACCGTACAGAAATGCAATCATCATGAAATAATGTCTGATAGATGTTAAGGCTTTTTAAAATGCCACTACAAATTATGATACATTTCTTCCTTTTCCTGGGTCAGTATGCCCAAATAAGGCTTGATCACTAATTTGCCTACAAATGTATAGTTCATTAAAAAGTATCCACATGCATGGCCACATTTAATGGACTTTACTTTTTACTTACAAAATTGTTAAATATTCATCGGAACACTGATTCTATTCCATTTCTTGAAATATAGAAACCTTCAATTCAAAGATTGAATTTTCGCACTTCCCCTTTTAACTATTTCTTCTAGATACCTCTATGTGTGCGTGTGCCCTTTAATTTTAAAAGATCCTTACTCAGAGGGGTGGGGGTAGGGGTGAAAAATGTCACCCTGCGTTTTGGTGCCCACTCCTTTGTCTGGGAAGCTGAAGGCTGGGATTCTGTCCGGACAGCCCCCTTTAGAGACCCAGACCCCGGAACGCCTCCGGTTTCAGCAGCTCACTCCGCTGAGTTATTGACTGTAGGCAGCAGCAATCCCTCAGGTTGATTTGTGTGGAAAGTGAATCCTCGCTGGCTAGGCGTTCAGCAGAGGCGCAACAGCCGCCGAGCCAGCCAATTATTGCCGGTCCTCCCCTCTAACACAGCTCTCGGTACCTACACATTCTTCTCTGGGTCGGCCTCCCCCAACCCACTTTCCCGCGAGGACGGAGCTGAGGGGGCGGGGGCTCCCTCCCCGGAGCGTTTCCAAAGCTCGGAGGCAGCTCTAGGGGGTGAGTGCGCCACGTGCGAGCGCCACGGGCGAGGAGGGGGCGGGCTCGGGGCCCTTCTGGGGGCTGCTGGGCCTGGGCGCGTGGAGGGGAGGCCAAGCTGTCTCGGCCAGGCGTGTGCCGGGTGGTGTCCAGAGCCGGGAAGTCACGGCTTGGGGGAACACGGCTGGTTGCTGGGCGAAGAGGCCGCGTGGCGGGCTGGAGGGGACGGATGGAGAAGGGGCCAGCGGCGGTGGGTGGGCTTCGGTAACGGGCGGGGGCGGTGTCGGGGGACTTGCCCTGCTGGTGTGGTTTGGGGAACTTGGGGATATTTACCCTCAGTTGACGAAAGAGGACCCCACAGATCTGGAGGGGCGCGCAGAGCGACGCCGAGCGACGCTCGGAGCGAGCCCACCCACGCACGTGCACAAAGCGCTGGCGCGCGGTCCGCGTCCGGCCGCACGGGCTGCCCCGAGGGCTCCGAGCGTTTTGCAAGCCTAGGAGAGCGACGGGGCCTCGCGCAGGTCCCGCGCCAGCCGGCCTGCCTTTTCACCTGGCCGACCTATAGGAAAGGACAGGGTCCCCGAACTGGGTCTTTTTTAAAGTCCAAACTCCCTCAGGGTCCACAGGGTTATTTCAAAAAACTAGCAATAAAGTCTAGTAGTTAAGGTGCCCCGCTGGAGATGGGCGCGCTCTGGCTAGAGGAAGGCCACAAACTACAAGGAGAAACGGGGTACTGGGGAGAAAACACAGAAAAAAAAAAAAATCAAAAAAGTTCCTTTCCCCTTCCAAGCCTCTGTATTTGTTAGCACATAAGAACAGTTCTGGGATCTCTTGCAAAATTATCATCACGAAATGGAAATGCCTGTGCTGTTTTTTGATCTGTCTGTGGAGTTCTACGAAGCGAAAACGTGGTAGGAGGATCAGTGCTCGGAAGGCATGGTAGAGTACATGCTGAATAAATCAAAAGGGTAAAATGTTTGTATTGTCGTGTTCTTGAAGCTATGAACTGCTACCAGTGTGGTAGCCGCTGACCGTAAGTGGTTCTTTTAAGTTAATTAAAATTAAATAAAATTTAAAATCAGTCCCTCAGGTACACTAGCCGCTTTTAAAGTGCCCAGTAGCTACAGGTGGCTAGTGGCTACCTTTATTTGACTGTTAGATGTTAAAAGTTTCCATCATTGCATAAAGTTCTGTCAGAATGTGCTGCTAGAGTTTTAAATGAATGTTGGTTAAAGAAAGAAAGGAATAACTGGTTTTATGATACCGGTCAAATTTTAGGACCCTCTTTGCATTTGTATTTCTTGGTAGTAATGTGGAAGGTTTTAAAGTCAGAATTTTGGTATCTTCCTGCTGAAAGAGGTCTCAGGGAACACTTAACACAGCAACTAATTTTTTACCAAAAAAAGGGAAGTTAAGAGATGCAACCCCAAATCATGCCATAAATTTGGAAAGAAGGTAAGGTCACCTGACAGGGTATTGTACTCTTTATGCCAGACCTGGGCAGTGGCTGGGGGTTGGCAAGGCAAATTAACTGTAAAGAAAGGTGACCTGACAGAAGATTTCAGAGAAAAGTACTCTTTTAGAAGAGAAAATATCTCTAAATATTCTTTCAGGGAGAAATTCCATTTAATAAAGAATAAGGTGTATGGGGAATAACACTGTTTCCCAAACTGAAAATGTATTATTGGTAATGTCATAGATTCATAGAATGCCTTTTTAAAAAGAGTAATTGGCATAACATTGTGCTTACTTGTACTAAAAAAAATTCTGAGGAAATGGAATTATCCTTTTAAAATAACAGCTAAAAGCACTCTTAAGGTCAGAGAGGAAGGGTGTTACATAAGGTGAAAATTGTTAACAAAGCGTAATCTTCCTCAAATTTGATGACGATAGTATCAGATACATTGATTATGTCTTAGAGTGATATCACTGGGGTGGAATTTGACCAGAAACGTTAATAACATGAACAAAGCGTAATTGCAAATTACACTATTCCAGGCATGTAAGGCAACAGAACATATACACATTTAGAAACAAAGCACAAACTTTCTAACTTCAGTGCTTTGGTTGGTTGGTTGGTTTTGCCATGACTATCCCCTGTGTTTCTTACTGTTATTTGGAAGTGATATATTGGTGTTAATTCTGGGAGTTTATGATAATTAGCTTTTAAGTTAACCCTTAGTGAAGGACCACTAAGTGTTCAGATAAGAGTACTTATGAATGATACTTTTAAAACAAAATGATTTTTTAAAGCTTGAATTTCTCCAGAGCTGATGCATATTTGAATTATTGTCTTTATTTCTCTTATTAATTTACCATTTGTATGTGCTTCATGGTAGAAAGCGTTCTTCCCATTCTCCCTGAAACCTGATAACCAAAGAGAAAATCTTTGAAATTCTTCAAGTGCTTTCATATGTATTAGAAGCATGGACATATTTCCACAGCTGACTACCTAAAACGCTAGCCTGACTAGGGAGGCTCTATGTGGCCAAAAGCCAGTTGGCTCTATCCCATGGTAACTGTATGATTACACACGAGTTACTGAACCTCCCTTTGCCTCCGTTTCCTCATGAATAAAATGTGGAACGTAAAGTGCTACCTTCAAAACTTTGTTCTGAGGATTAAATGAGCTGTTCAGTGTGAAGCCCAGAGGTGGGAAATCAGTCAGCTGCAGTGAAAGTTAGCCATTTCTGCTCTCCTGCGAGGAGTTGTACTTCTACACCGTTAAGTTCCATAGTGGGCTATCACCGTAGAAGTCGGAGAAGTAGATTGTCAGAGAGGTAGAGATTCGTTCTGCATGAGAGCTATTTGTGAGTTTTACCTTTAAGAGACAGAGGTTTCCTTAATCCTAAAATTTCCTGACTCAATGGCTGTCTGTTGCCTTATTTCCCTCTCACAAGATGGTGCCTCTGGGATACTTTTGGGCTTCTTTTGTCTGTATTTATTTGTTTATTCTCTCCCTGAGGGATGTTTCCTTATACTTGTTAGCTGCTTGGTTGTTGAAAAGGCACTGGAAACTCCATCTATCCTCTTTTCACCCTGCTTGACCTTTGGAATGCTGTTGTCAGCCAAGAAGACATTGATATCTTCAGTCTCCCGCTAGCTTGAATTCTTTTGGGCAGAGCCTGCTCAGATTATCTCCTGATGTCATTCCAAATGTCTGATGGCCATCTATGGCAACGGGGCTGGGCAGAGGCCTGCTGGGAAGGGGGAGCCCGTGGAATGCCTAATGGAGCATTCTGTCCAAGAGGGACCTAGAAGTAGTTCTCTGTTGGATGCATGATCAGCGGTAGAGCTATGTCTCAGGGACTGTTTGCCACTTCTTGAAAAACAGAAACCATAGCATTTTGCATTTTTGGTTTGAATAAAGTCCCACTTGGGATGTGTGTGATTCCTCATGATTTCATGATAGGTGTAAGTATGTGCTACAGGAAAAAACAGACTCAAAAACATTATTAAGCAATTTACATCTGGTATTCATGCAAACTCTTCTCATTAGGAACACCAAGACAAAAGAATCTAGAAAGGAGAGAATAAAGCTACCACATTACCAATCCTCTCTATCTAGGTAATTTTCCAAATGATGGTATTTTACTTAGCTGAGAATGTACACATTTATTTCTAAAATATTTTATTTATAACTTAAAATTTTAAACCAAACCAAACAATATAAAATTGTATTTTTTCAAGGCAATATCATGCATGGATTTATATGTTTCCAATACTCACTAGATTTAAAAACAATGAGATAACATAATTATATCTATATTCTAATTTACCAGAAAGAGGGAGAATTAATTTTCATTGTTTGGGATGAAGTCTGTCTAAATTATTTTGGAATATGATGAGAATTAAAAGTAAAATGCAATAAAACTTTAAAATTTAAGTCCATGATTAAAATCATTTTACCAGTGAGTACTAGTTCACTGAGTCAAAGATCCAAACCAAAAAAGGTCTGATCTCTTATAAAAGGTTTCTAAGATAAATTTGTAGTTAAATATTTCTGTATCAATAATATTCATATTGGTAATACAAAGATTTGTAGTATATGTGCAAAAATAATACTACCTTATTAGAATGTGGGTTAAAATAAGTAAGTTCAAAATGCATAACATTTAATGGCCACTCACTATTTGTCAGTATTGGATTAATACTGTATTAATTGCTTTGTAAACTTTACTTCTTTTTACCTAAGCAACAACCTTTCTGATAGGTACTACCATTCTCCCCGTCTTACAGATTTTAAAAACTAAAGCTTAGAGAGGTAACAGTACCTGCCCCAGGTCACATAGCTCGTAAGTGTCAGACAAAGGATGTGAAACCATGTTGATTTGTTTCCAGTAGATACCCTTAGCTACAATGCTATGCGGCTTCCTTATACTCATAAACTTTGCTCACTTATAGGGATGATGAGAGCAGGAAATGATATAATCGATATTTTTTCCCAGCCAGAAAATATTTCATAAATATGTGTCTAACCGTGTGTCAACCTCTTCAAGGCTCACACTTTAGGAAGCTCTTTGCTTATTTCAGTAATGGTGTCCTTGCATTTAAGTTTCTACAGAAATGTCCTTAGGAGTTTACTCTGCAATCTTAACAGTCTGTTGGCAAGTCATTATCATTAAGGATGAATTTGTTACTGAAACTAAATCCAAACCAAATGTCATGAACAAGGTGCTTGATGGAAACTATGATATGATTATAAAGCAGCAGATTATTGGATATCTGCTTCATAAATTGACACTAATCGCAGATATAAGATGGGAATTTCTAGGATGTCCCTGATATAAATGTGTAGCCTTTAAGGAGACATTTTGGCAACTAACACTCATAAAAGTTATGCTCATTTTTTTGAGAAGCCAGTTTCATTAATGAAAAGTTATATATCATGTATGAACATTGTGGGAAATACCTTTTCAGACAATGTACAACAGGATAAGGCCAGAGTGAAAGGGTAGATAGAGACCCTGGATTAGAATCCAGGCTCAAACACTTAGTAATCATTTAACCTTTATTCTCTAAATATCCTCATTGTAAAATGGGGAAAGTTGCGGGACCTCCCCAGGATGATGATTTTGCTAACAAGAAGATGTGAAATTGTACTTGTATAGCCATTTAGTGCCTGGCATGTAGAAAACGTTCAATAAAGTTAGCTATCATTATACTATTTCACTTTCAAGGGCTATCCCATATTCCTGAAAAACATCTCAACATCAGTCATCTAACAAAATTTTAGACGATATTTTCTTTTCTATCAGCTTTCATGCTTCAAAGCAGTTTTATTTCATAAAAGCATTTCATATTTGAAATAAATGTAAAACATACTTATGACAATATGTTGATCAAACCAATATGCATTATACCAAGAAGCCTTGCACTTTGGGGTGTCCAATTTCTAATATCCTCGTCAGTATTTTATATAACCTTTTCAGAGAATCTTTTTTTGTATTCATACTCGATTTGATCAGGCTTATGAAAATAATTATATTTGCCCAGAATAAGGCACCAAAATTTTATTTTTTAACTATATCAGACATCTTCTCAATTGCTTATTTATTACATAATCTCACACTTAAATTTATGGAACCTTGGCATAAATGTATAGAATTAGTGGCTTCCTATTAAATCTGAATTTTTAAGTCCTTTGTAATCAAGATTATGGGTGTGGTGCAGGCAAAATGGTAAGGTTGCTGAAGCTTGTCTTTGTATCACCATCTTCCCTCCACTCACCTTCAGCCAGTTCTCCTTTCACTCTGGCATGCTCCGCTCACTCAGCTGCAGTTTTAAAAATCAATAATAGCTCTTTATTGAGTGCCTCTATCTCCTCCCAGCCTCTCCCTGATATGACCCACAAGGTCCTTTCATTCCTCAGAAGCCTCTTTATGTTCCTGAATTCTCTTGGACTATGTTCTACCAGAGGAGCCAAGCACTCCGGCCACTTACTTTGTGATGCAGTAGCAATGTGTTATTCCTTTAAATGAACTTCTCTTCAGAAGTTTTCCGAAAAGAGTTCATAATCCAAAGGAATATCTGTGATTACACAAATTCTGCAAAATTCCTGCTGTGTTGGTCAGGAGATGCTTTGGGGAGGAGACTCTCAGTATGTCTCAGGTCCTGGTGTTCTGTCCTGGCTGCAAGTCAGTGAGAAGCCTGGCTCTTCCTTGAGGAAGACATTGTATTATTTTTGAAAAGGTTGGGATTGAAAGACAAGTTCTCTCTCAGCAAAATATCATGATTCTTGAACATTTGTCTACTTATTAGTTTTTTAAAAAATATAATATACTTTAGTTCCTGCTGCCCTGGTTTCCTTTTCTATTCCCTCTTTGCATAGGAGGCACACAGTTGCTGTGTGTCCCTTGGATCACCGCCTACTGTGTTGTGCAGTCCCTTCTGCCCCCACCCCAAAAGCCACCAGAGGTGTTGTTAGTGATTATTTCTCCAGAAATGTCTTGAAGGGAATATAAAAACCCTGTGATAAGAATAGTGTTACTTCCTGGATGGAGGGAAGAATTTGGAAGGATTGGGGAGAGGTTCAAGGTTGGAGGGCAAAATGCATTCTGCCCTTTATCTCCTCTATGAAATCACTGGTAAAGCATCTTCCTGTGTGCAAAGATCGGGCACATCAATGAAATATGTCCCAACTTTGTATAGCATTAAACCTCTAAATATGGAACATCCATATTAAATAGAGTATACTATATTCAGAAATGAAATATGAGTCTTAAGTAAATGAGTTTGAACACTACTTAAAGAGGGGTATGTAAGAAACATTCTTCAATTTTTGTGTTCCTTTTGATCCCTTTAGAAATAGCTAAATAGCTAATCAACAGATTTACTCCCATCTTTTCCATTTCCTTCCTTTTTCATCTTTATTTCTTTTGTCTTTCCTTCATCTTTTCTGCTCCATCTCTTTATTTTCAGTTGTAAATTTTTAATTTTCAGTTGTAAACTCAGTAAGGCCACACACACACACACACACACACACACACACACACACACACACTCTACTGGTTATTAACAATTAATCAGATTTTTTTTCTTGCTTTGGAAAGCTACATTTTCTATTTCAGAACCAGGGGGCTTTATTAATAATATTTTTCTATTTATCTGAATGACTTCAAAATAAAATACTACTAACAAATGAGCTTATTTCTAAATAATTGATGATTTATGCTATAGACAGTATGGTCATAGAAGAGTTTCTATGATTATTTTTGTTATTAATCACTATAATTACTCTTTGATTACAATGATGATTAACTCGCAGCCAGTAAAGCATGTGCTTATCTTGTTTATCTAGCATTTGTGAAGGATTTGTGTTCATCCAGCCACACATTCTCACCTTACCCTTATGTAACTGTGAGATTCTAGTTTGTGTAGCCTATGGCCACAAAGTGACTCACATACAGAAGAATAAAGCCTGCGGTTTCCCATACATTAACACTAGGCCAATAACCCTTTAAACTCCCTCGGTCAGTGATCACTGGTATTCTAAAGCTTCTAAAACTAGAATTCTAGTATTCTAAAACTGAATATGTTTGCATACATACTTCTCATATTAAACACTGTGTGTGCTTTTTTTTCATGACTTTCCTAAGGGGTCAGTTCAAGCCATTTTTCATATTTCAGGCTATACTATTTAGTGCCTGAAACCTCAGGAGAACTTGAGAATGAGTTTTGCCTTATCATTAGTATTGGGTGAACCTTATCATTTGCCAACCTACATAAAAAGAATGAAAAGTAATGAACTACTTAGGCAAAACTATATCAGACAGTAAATAAAAGTGGACATAGAATATCTGTAGCTGTGTCCGCATGTTCCCTTTGATCTCTCAGGGCCTGAGATCTCTAAGTGCTCATTTTCTTGCTACTGTAGAGCAGGGGAACCCACCGCTTAGAGAAGGCTCCAGTGAGGACTGAACAACCTAGCGCAGAGAGCAGGTTTTCAGAGTGCGTCAGATTCACGCAGGTTCCTGGGCCCCACCTCAGGTCCATGGAGCCTCAATCTCAGGGACCTGCATTTTAATTAACTCCTCCAGTGTTTCTTACGTACATTTTTTTTTGCAAGCCACTGCTTTAGTGTAGAGTAAGCATAAAGTCTTCCAAGTCCTAATCCTGCAACCTTACCTTTTCTCCATCATTTGTTCCTGTTCTCCTGAATCATCTTAAGTTTCATGGGACTTTTAAGTTAGTGAACACCTTTCAAAATAGTAAGAATGAGAGTTCAAAATGGTATGAGTTTTCCCATTGCCTATCTTGATTCATATTAAAACAAGCAAAAAAAAAAAAAAAGCCACATAGATTCCACCTATTGTAATGAGAAAACTGACTAAGCAACATGGGGAGCTAGTTCTCTGAAATTTCTGTGCATTTCTGAATGTCTTCATCTTCACTTATCTGAGGAGTAGCACCTATCTTTTCTTGGATGGAATATGCTCCTTGGATCCCAGAATCTCAGCAAAACCTTTAAAATGGGCTTTGGATCCAGGGACCTCTACCTGCAGTGACAGCTGGCCCACAAACACGTGCATATTTCAGTGACTGTCAGTGGCTGTGAGCCGAGATTCGCTGCACCCAGGACTAGCGCTTGTTCTTGATCACTTAAGAAATGTGGCTTTTCACCAAAGCGACTTCCAATCAATACAAATGTTCCTTATCACCTCGGTAATTACCTCGGTCTGCCCAGCAATCATGAAGGGCCTTCACAACACTGGCATCCCAGGCAACACGGCAGTCCACATTCCCAGCCTTTTAACCTCTCTCCATCCCCAGCTGCTGCTATTAACCTCTCTGGGATTCAGATATTTTTATCACTTCAGATTAGGGGTTCTCCGCCACGCCTGTTTCTCGTTCCAGTGTTTTTCTGACACGAACAAACATATTCACATACTGGCTTACAGCATTGAGTGTGGTGAATTTTTTTTTCTTTCATTAAAAAAGTCTCCCATTGTATGAAACTAAAAACATTAAATGACTATTAAATCCTTTGTGTCAACTCAGCCTTAGAGAGCACACTGGAAACTTCAAAGCTATATAAATAATATCATTTTGATGGTAAGACCTTTCATGTTTTGTTGCCAGGGCACCCAAGTGGGAAAAATATGGCCAGCTGGTCAGTAGTGTATTACAAAGTGATTTTGTTTTGCCCACTGATTTCATAGGTTAATACTGGTGTTAGTTTTAATACTTGGAATGCTGACATGGTGAGCTACTTACAGCAATAAGGAGAGGGCAGAGCATGCCACTGCAGAACGGAACCCACCAGTAAGGTCCAGAGTCCTTTTGGGACTTCACACACAGCAGAGGATACGCCTTCTTATTGGATAACTGAAACTTCCTTTCCTCTGATTTGCACACAGCCTAGCAAGAGTCTCATCCGTTCAGTAGCCTCTCAGAGGTTACATGATCTGTTTCCAGTTACAAAATTACTAAGCAGTGCAAACAGAGACTACAACTCAGAGCACCCTACTTCTGCTCTGGTGCTTTGTGGACAGCACTCTTCAGCTTTGAGGAGAAAACATTTATGATCCTTCAAAGGCAGACAAGGGACAAGTCATCATTCACTTTCACTAACAGTCATTTGAGATACAGGGAGATGGTTAAATTTATTTGAAAGTCCTGTGATTTTGCATATTTTGCTTTGACACCCCTGTCTTTCTCAGTTGTTAGAAATGGGTATTATTTACTGATTATTTTGCTTGCAGTTGATTTACATACTGTTACTGCGTATTGTTAAATGGTTTGCTGATTAATGACTAATGTTGATTTGGACTAAATGTAATAGAATAAGCAAATTCATTTGTAAATTTAGATATATAATTTAGTTGCTAAATGGTATCATAGAGATGTTGGAGATTATTTTAGACTAATCCCTTGCAAGGAAACCCTTTCCACAATTTCCTCCCATATCCTATATCAATGTTTTAAGCTTCCCTCTCCTTTTTTAAAAAAAATGTGTTTGCATGTCTGGATTTTAAAGCAAACACTTCTCACAGGCAAATATTGCTCCAAAGCCTAGGGTTAACATAAATTATTTAAAATTCAGAACATGGTAGATATCTCCTAAACAATTCCTTTTCTGGAGGGTCAGAAAAAATTAGGTATTTAATTTGAATATATTTTCATGACCTTGACTGAATCAGTATGTTGTGGAGCATTACCAACAAATTATATTATAACAATATAAAATATTAGAATAATTAATAATTATTTGAATAAATATCAGATGCTTATATTAATACAGGATTACTGAGTTAAAGAATTTCTGAACTGTTAGGAAACACTTGCTGATGAAGCTACTAGGATCCAGAGAGGTTTAGTAATGAACACACATACATATAAGCTAGTTAGTTGTTGGGTCAGTTATATGAACTGTTTAATATATTCTGCACTTGAGTATTATGCATATGCTTATGTGTTGGTATATTTGGTATTTTTAATTATTCTCTATTATTTCAAAAAAAAATTTCAACCTGAACTTTTCATTTCTCATTCATCTAAACATATATGCTGCCATTGATTATTTTTTATTTCTGCTACTTCATGTGCACCTTTAGTATTTTCAGTTTAAAATCAACTTAAATAGTAAAGAGAACCTAAATGAGAATTCATACCATAGAAATTTTAATGTGTTTATGTTTTTTTTAAACTACATTTTAATATACTCTGGTAAATCTGTACTTCTCTAAAAGGTATTACATTTTGTGACTGAATATGCTTCTCCAAAGGAATGTAATTCACATTAATTTTCATGTGCTCTTTTTTACTTATAGTGTGACAGTCCACATGTTTAAGTCTAATAGAAGGCAAAAAAAATCACTGGATATGAAGGTGGGACACAGACCCAAGCCTGCATCTACATTCTCACATTGATGATCTTAGGTAACTTTCATTTTTGTGCTTCTGTTTCATTTTCTTTAAAATGAGTAGTTGAAAGCTTCAAAGACTCTTGCAAAGATTCCATGAACTTAAAAGAAGATTTGATTGAAAGAAATGTGTGGGCATCATTACCTGGCTGCCCAGTATTTTCATGGATACACACTCATTACATTTATCTGAAGTTCCTTTAAGGAAATTAACTCTTTGTCGGTGTGAGATATGGACATTGAGAGAGGTAGGGGAGGTAGGAAAAGGAAGGGGAAACAAGTTAGTGACAGAGGAGGGATGGTAGATGGTGGAAATTATTCCTCTTTTACTTCTTTATATCTACAGTCTAGTTATTCCTATTTGAAAACCTGCTGGCACCAGGTATTATCAACAGGGATGAGTAATATGTAATTTTTATCTTTACTGGGTTACATTTGGCTCACAGACAGTTGACAGCTGTCAGTCAGGTGGCTGGTCAATGAGGAGATACATATAAAGCTGCCAAAATTTTTGTTTCTTTAAATACTTACAAGTAAACCATTTTAGCTGGAAACTTCTTTGTCCTGAAATTAAATAGATTGATATTCAGAATACAATTTTCTGGAATTGAGTGCCAGGAGAACCAAGATTTTCCCTATGAATATATAAGGTAAAGAAAATGTTTTTCAAATGTCTTTCTGAAATGGGAGAATAATTAATTTTTCTCCAGTATAAATAAGCTCTCCTTAACACATGAACATATATTGCAAATAATACTTAAAGTACATGTGTTTTAAAATTAAACTTTTAGGGCATGTATGAGTCATTGCAACTTTAAGCCACAGTTTCTGACTAAGACTTATTAAAATAAACCATTCCCATACATTGAGGGAGTTGGCGTAGGTATTTTCCTGACAGGAAAGTTGAAGGTTTATCAGAAGGACAGACATGTAGCTGCATGGCAAACAAGTAATTAAAGCTTCTTCTCATAATTAAAAGAAATATAATGGAATTTTAGATTAAGCCCACAATTTAGAGCATAGTTAAACTTATAAATTTTAGTTATTTAGAAATATTTGGGCTATACCTAACATTGTTTCTTACAGGTTCAGTCACACTTAAGTAATTCATAAGAGTCAAAAAAAATAGTTTGGAAGAACTTTTGTATTGCTTGTACTTAATGTTAATGAAAGACAGTATTATAATTATAGCTAATTGTATTGCACATAAAAACTCAAATGTAATTTTGAAGTTGACTTAAGAGTGTATGTTCAGTTTTGCAATAATTAGTCATCTTTAAAAGCAAGTGCTTGATTCTTTAGGAATATGTATTTAACAGACCAGATAAGTAAAAAAATTATCATTTGCATTGAGTACATACTCATTCTTTAAGAGATAATGTTAACTAAAAAATTCAGTGACCATGGTTACTCAGGTGCCAGAATCAATATACTGAAGATTTAAAATATCACACAAAAATAGCAGTTTGAATCACAATGTATTTCTTTTTTAAAAAATAAGAGGTTTTAATTTTCTGAACCGTATTCTACATTTAGTAATTTATTATGGAAATCAGATTTGGGTTTCAGTTTTTTAAAATATGGGTTCACTGAAATGTAGATAAGATTATGTTTCAAAAAATTAGATTTTTTGGTGGGGTAGATCATTTCTGGTAATTATTAAACCACAAATATTTCATAATTTTAAACAGCAATTAACTCAGTCTGATAGAGTGTGATACATATAAATTCAGGACATACCCGTATCATCATTGATTTGACACTTGTTTTAGATACTGTGGGTATTAAAAAAATCTTACTATTTTCCCACTATGTGACTATGTATTAAGCATGCGGATTGAAAATTATTTATGAGATCATCAGAATAAGACAATTGCTTCACAGTATTCATTTATATTGGTGGGAGCATTTCTCTTCTTAAGCACCAATTCTACCCCCCACAGCCCAGAAAATTGATTTTCTGCATCATAATTTATAGCATTCTTGCTCAATGTATGCTGTGTGTCTTTTACATTCATTAGTCCATGTTGCTTGTGAATATGGATTTTGGTTATTAAAATGGTTTCATATGTTTACTATGTATAGTCCCTAGCTTTGAGCTCCTTACTTGCTTAAATAAATGTTTTCAATTTGCTATAATACAACAATTTGTAGAGAAATGCTGTGAAGCATAGTTAAAAGAATGAATCCTTGAAATAGAATCTCTTTTTAAAAATATGTCCTAACATGTGGTCTCACTTTTCCATGTTTTGCATTAATTAAAGTCCTATTCTGAAAAAAATATTTTTGCCTAAACTTTTGAATTCACAAAATAAAAATACCAAATATATAAATGTACTAATTTTGGAAATCAGTGACGTAAAAACATGCGTTAGTACTGTATTGATTGTTCATTCCAAAGATTTTTCTCTAAAGAAACTCTTTGTAAAGTTATGAGAAAATGTTGCCACTTTCATTATTAAACATTCTGTGCAATACATGTTTTAAAAAAATGTATTACAATAAAATTAATTTCATATTCTCTCTAATCATATTCCTGTCACATGCACACGTGAAAAATACTAGCACATGAAACATTTGAAAAGAGCATGTACCATTTCACATTTTTATTTGGAGATTTATTGAAAAATAACATTTTATTTGGAATGAATAGATTATGACAGAATTAGGTAAAGGGATGAAATAGTATTTGTGTATTTATTTGGATAGTCTAATATCATATATATAATTAATTCTTCATTTTTAAGATATTGAAGATAGTGATGAAAGAGACCCACATTAAAAATATAAAGTATAACCTTTCTTTAACTCTGAAAAATTGTCAAATGGTAATAGCCCTACCTTCTACAACAGATAAACCCACTATTGAGTTAGTTGGCTCTGATTCCAGTGGTCTCCTCAGTGTTCTGAATGTAGGTACCTCAGCAGTGCCTCTTCCAAGATAACAAAATCAACTTTTAGAGATTAAAAAATATATTTTGGCAATTGAAACTCACCAGTGCCTTTCTGCTTCTCCAGGAAGTTGTACCCGTCAGCACCTGCTGAGGGCTTTGTTGTCCAAACTCTGACAGGTAAAAAAATTCCTGTAGAATAAAGCCAGACCAGCTGGCTTTGAAGAGAAACCCCCCAGTTTGGGCTGCGTTTGCCTCCTCTCCTTTTCTATGAAGACCCAGGCTTTCCCCCCTTGATCGTCAAGCCGTAAGATGCGTGATCCCTGTGCACAAGTGTCTGGCAGGCCGAGGTGCACCTGTTCCTGTCACTCTGGGGTAAATTTAGCTGTAAAGGTATCACTGACAAGCAGACCTTTGTCAGTGCTGGCAGAAGAACACAGAATTGCTTTTCTCCCCTCCCCCCTTCCAAGCCCCTTTGCTGCCAGTTCAAATGGAAAATATCAACTCGGAAGTCTATCCAAAAATCGTTCCTAAAAAATGAGATTGCTTTCATATGGTAAAACGTAAGTTCCCCCATTTCACACAGACTTTAAAATTACATTTCCAAGACTAATCTTGGAATAAGACGAGTTTTTGTTCAATTAATTGTGGCTGGAAACTTTTTAATGGAAACATAGCACACACTTACTTCACTCCAGGTTATTAAATTGTGTTAAGCATTAAAATCAGTTGCCATTCTTTGCTGTAGCTCATTTGTTCTTTTCGATCCAAAGAAATATTAGGTTAAAAACTTATCACATAGGAGGGATTAATCACGCTACCAAAATTAGAAAGCGTGTAGTTCTGAGAGACTCAATGTCCAAATTGTATGCTCATGGCACTTACACTGTTGAGAATGGAGGATCCCAGTACAACATTTAAAATGGCAGCTGATGTCTGTGGAAGCGTTGGGTGTTTAGGAGTGGGCCGAAGCTAGAGTTCTCTTACTCTCTGGTTAAGGTAAGGACATTTATCATTTATGTGAATTTTTTAGATTGATTTCTTTATTGATAGTTTGAGAGCATTTCCTTTTGAAGGAAAAGAGAGAGGCAGGCAGTGTTCATTGATATGTCTGACATAAATATAGTAGTCAAGATATATAAAGCAGCACAAGAAGTAATGTGCTTAGCCTCGGCATTCTGAGTTTCTACTTTAATAATTATGTTTTCTTAAGTGGTGTTAAAAAGAGTTGTGCAGAATACCTGTTCTACCATATTATTGCTGTTTACAGCCGTTGGGTGCGATGAGGAAAAGAAATCTGGGTCAAAATAAAAAATGCTTTGTAAAATAAACAAAGTTCCTATTTACTTACTATGCATAAACAGCCACTCACTAAGCCTCATTTCTCCACAGGGCACCACTTTCAGATAAAAACATAGACCTGAATGGCATCATCCAGTATCCAAGGAAACCATGTAAGTACCCCTCTCACTGTGTACTTCTCTTATTCAGAGTTTAAAAGCTAGCTGAGTACTGAATAAGTGAGTGTTTTTATTTAATAATTATACGGGAGGTACTTTTTAGGAGCTTGCTAAAAAGAAACAGGTTCTTTGTTATGTGCATCATAACAAAACCCTTATGTTTTTCATCATATTTCATAAAATTATGTGTTTAGTCACAATCTCTCCACCAATTCTCATCCTAAGTTACAAACAGCTACTCAAAGTCCTAATGAATTGGGAGTTTCAAACTTTTCTAAAACTCATTAGTGTCTGAGAAACAGTGTTTCAGAGGCCTTGTGCCAGGAGCAGTTACCTAATTGTAATGAAACTTTTTCAATTTTAAAAATTAAGAAAAAAATTGCTTGGAAAGTAATACTTTATTGGTAAACATTTATAGCAATTTATTTCTTTTTAGACTTTACTTGGGGAGTAAGCAAGTGAGCAGAGATGAGGTTAAGTATTTAGACAGCACAAAGAATTTTGAAAAAAGTATAATTTCAGAGATGCAAAAATCTGTTTGCATAAAGGTTCGGGAGGTTGGCGTATTATTTTCATTCAGTCTTTCTTTGATAAAGATTATATCACTCAGTGTCTCTGCTAAATTAAACCCTTTACTTGGTAGAAGGACCTGGCTAGGCTGTGAGGTTTTTTTTTTGATGCTAGTTACAAACTTCGTAAGTGTGGAGTTGGAGGCCTGAAGTGCTGCCCTCTAAACTAGAAATTCCTCGCCACAAAATAAAGATTGGACCATTGCTGGGTAAACTTGGAAGCAGAGCAGGGTTAGAATAGACGGTTACAAAGAAAGAAAATGCAAAGTGAAAGAGAAGACCAGTTAATGTTATACTTCTGTATCTTGAGGAAACGGAATTTTTAAAAATCCCATTCTCCTTGTAGCACGAAGAAAAAGGAAATCTACACTGCGATTCTTGTAGCAGAATTTTAAGTGTTTACATTGGAATATAGAGTTTTCTGGAAAGATCATTTAAATTCAGTCAGTTTAATTCAACCTCTTATACCAAAGGAAAAATTGGCTTGATAGAAATAAATTGATATCTGCACATCAGTTCACCAGTGGTGGTCTCTCTAACAAAGACCATCATTATTCAATAGAACTTTCTGTGATGATGAACATGTTCTGTATCTACACTGTCCAGTGTCAACACATGTGTCTCTTGAGGACTTGAAATGTGGCTCGTGTGATGGAGTAACTGAGTTTTGAGTTTTATTTAATTAGTTTAAATTTATATAGGCCAAATAAAAAAGTATATATATAAAATACATAGGCCATATGTGACTAGTGGCTACTATACTATTATTTTGCTCTTATCAGAAATTAAAATACTCTCTTGCAAAGTCTTTTTAATCCTTTGTAGATTAAACTATCAATTTTTATATTTGCTTTAATACTTGAATTATTGTTGGCATTGAAATTTTTTGTAGCATTTCCCAGAGATGACAGTTTTTAATATGGTTAGTGGGAAGACATTATAATATTGTTTTATAAGCCTAGGGTAGCAACTTTTAAAATGGTCATTGCAAGCAAGACTGTCTGTAAAAAGAAAAACACCTTAATGGGAGTTCTAACTATAATCATAAATATTTTGAAAAATGCAGTTAGAATTTCTGCAGTATGTAGTACATCCTTACAAATACTTCTGAAAATGTAACCAGCCTATGTAAATGCCCACTGGCCTTGATTCTCCAAAGTTGATTCTGTTCCCAAAGTACATCTCAGGTTTTAAATCTGCTCCCATGGGCTTTTTTGCATTCAATGAAAATAAACTTTAGGGTGCATGTTGATATTTTAATAATAGTACTAGTACAGTAATATTATAGACAGAATAATTACCTAAAAATACTGAGAATTTTAAATTTACATTGATTTTTTAAAAAAAATTTGTAAATCAACTCATTCTTGATTAAGAAATGAGTTATATGTAGGATATTGGTTTTTTATAGGATATTAAACTAAAGACCATGAAGAATTTTTTAAAATGAATGATAAAACACTCATCTTCTTAAGAACTCTATTCATTGCCCTTGGGCATGTCCTTTTGGAGGGCAGAATTCAGATAAATTAAGAAGAGAGAGGAAATTTCTTTTGGCATAACCTTGGACAAGCTACTCAGAGTATCCCTTCTGCTGCCAAAAAAAAAAAAAAAAAAAGGAACGAAAGAAAGAAAAACAGTTTCTAGATAAAGCATACTTTCTAATGAATTATCTGACTTGAAAATGAATTTCAGACATCTCTAAAGATTCCTTTGCCCTCATCTCAAAACCCCAAAACTAAAAGTGAGCAGAAAATAGAGTTGTTAAGCAATCAGTAAACGTGGGAATGGCCAAATTGAACTGGATGAGTTGTATTGCAAGGATGCTGTTGGAAGGAGAACAGTCCTACGCTCTGTTAGACTTCTTGCCTTAGGAAAAGAACAAGAAGAAGTAACAATCACATTTACAGACCCAGCTTTTTGACCTCCTTTGATGTTTTTTGGTGTCTTAGAATAGGTAGTCAACCACTTGCATGCTGTTGGATTTTCAGAGAAAAGGTCTATTCTTGCTTAAAAACCAGTGTTCTGTGTAGAGAAGACAGTCCTCCATTCAGTCTTCAGTGTCCTTGTAAAATATTATCTCTGATATCTCTGTGTCTGACAAATTGTTTTGATTCAAAAACATAGACTGTGAGCTCTGAGTCCTTAGCCACCGCCTCGATGGATACTGTACTTCTTTATGTATTTTTAAGTTTATTTATCTAAATTTATTTTGTGAAAATTCCAAGCAGATTTAAAAATCGAATAGTGCAGTGAACTTCCATCCAATTACACCCACCTTCAACAACTGTCATGTCATGGTAAATTTTCTTTCGTCATACCCCCATGCCCACCTCTCACCCCCACCCCAAATTATTTTGAAGTTAATTCCAGACACAACATCATTTCATCCTGTAATATTTCAGCAGGCATTTTTAAAAGATTAGAACTTTTTTAAATCGAAAAAAAATGAATCACATTTAAAAAATAACCACACCTAAAAGTATTTCCTTATTGTTATCAAATATGTTAAATCAATATTCAGATTCTCCCAATTGTCTCAAAAATGTTTAGAATTACTTTTTACTGTTTGAAACAGAATACAAATAAGATCCATACACTGCAGTTGGTTGATACTTCTCTTTTAATGTATAGGTTCCCCTCTGTTTATTTTTCCTTATTTCCTGAGAAAACTGGTTTGTTTGTGTTTGTCCAGCTTTCCATAGTTTGTATTTGCTGATGCATTCCTGTGGAACTATTTAACAAGATCTTCCGTCCTATGCCTTTTCTGTTAATGCTAGGACCTTGACCAGACCATTTGGAGAAGGCTGGGCAAGACTACTGATTCTCTCTCGATTTGAAACGTTAGCAGATATTGATCATTGCTTAGATCCATTTATTCCTTAGAGTTAAGGAATACCCAGCCTCTGATAGTGTCCTCACACATTTACCCAGATCAATACTGTGCTCAGTTCCTGAGTGGGACTCCACAGGTCTCAGGAGAGCGTTCTCTGTGTAGCAGCCCTCTGCCACGTGCTCTGACCTTGAACTGTAGCCACCTTATTCCCACATGCCTTCCATTCTGTTTCCTCAACACAGGTGGGGCATTTGTGTCCCTTGAGTTACCCTCCATGCCACTGCTGTCTCAACCCTCAAGACAGTAAGCAGGGTGATCATAAGGTTCACCTCCTTGGCTTCTCATCTCTCAGGGACCACTGTTCTTTCTTGCCTGATGTCCTGTGTCTTAAAAATCATTGTTTCATACATTTTGTCAGAGTTTGGTGGTGGTTGTTTTAGGAAGGGGGGAAATCTAACCCCTCTTAGTCCATCTTGGCTGGATAGGAAGTCTCTCGGATTATTTCTCAAAAATTCAACCATAGCTTTGTAAGTCAAGCAGTATCTTAACATAAAGCTCAGTATTTAAAACAAACTGAAGAATGTTTTAATTGCTCTGTGTGTTTGTGTGTGTGTGTGTCCTGTGGGGCACTGCTACAGTCTTTAAACTGCCAACGTAACTTACAGGGCCTCTTGCTGATATATGCCCTCCCAACTAATTAGGTTTTTTCCACAAGATGAGTCCTATTTTTATTTGTGCCATTTAGAGACAGTTTCGTGGTTCATTCATTCATTCCTTCAGCAAATATTTTGATTACCTACGACGTGTTGTATAAAGTGTTGGAGATAATAGTGATGAATCACACTACCCTTAAAAATCTTGCCATTTTATTTTCACACTGAAACTTGTACATGAGTATTCAAAATGACTCTATTAGTAATAGCCCCAAGCTGGAAATACCCGAATGTCCATAATGGATAAATGGTTAAACAGACTGTGATAGAGCCATAGTGTGGAATACTACTTAGCAATAAAGTGTAATGAGCTATTGATGTGGGCAACAGCTTGGGTCAACCTCGAGGAAACTACGCGGAATGAAAAAAATTTATCTTAAATGGGTACATTATTGTTTGTCTCTATTTATACAACATTCATAAAATAACACAATTATAGAAATGGAGGACAGATTTGTGGTTGCCAGGGATGAGAGGGGAGGGGAGGGATTAGGTGTGGACCTGAAAGGGTGGCACTGGGAGTCTGTGATGATGGTGCAGTTAAGTGTCTTGACTGTTAGTGGGTGCTCCGAGCTACACATATGATAAAGTTGCATACAGCTACACACACACACACACACACACACGCACACACAAATACACAAATAAGTGTATGTATAACTTGTGAAGTCTGAATAAGCTCTGTGTACCAATGTCAGTTACCTGGTTTTGCTATTGTCATGTAACATGTTAACACTGGGAGGAGGAGGAGGGGCTGGGAAAGGTTATACAGCAGAGGACATTTCTTTGCACCTTTTTGTGAATTTTTAACTATTTCAAAATAAAATGTTTTTTCTTAAAAATCTGGCACTTCATGGGAGATGGGAGAAATGAAACAGCCAGTGCATTATAATACGACTCAGCGTATGGGAAGCACTGTAGAGCATGTGAGTGGAGGAAGATCTTAGTCCCAAGAGGCAGTGTCTCTACTACTCCCTTGTCTCCCGCAGTGTCCCTGGCAGCTCCTGCTTCTATTGGAAGGGTATGTATTAGCGGTGATGGGCTTGCGGAAGGCTTGTGAGCAGCCCTCCCCCACCCTCAGCACACATGGTGACGTGCCCTAGTCGTTAAGGCCTCAGTAAAATACCTTCACCATACAAGGCAAACTTTCTAAGAATGAGCGTGTACAAAGTAACAGGAGTCTCATGTTCTCATGACATGTTCAAACGTAAGTTCAAAGACCCATTCCAAATTTAAATATCAATGAGTTTTGGATTACACAAAGCTTTGGCTCATCTCAGACCCTATTCTGCCATCAGTACACGTCAACCAAAGCTTTACTGTGACCTGTTTAGAAATAAATAGCCTTTGTGTGTGGAGATGAACATACAGCTGCAGAGGGTGTTGTACATACACTGTCACTTGTTACTGGAACGTATTTTAAATCAGTGACAGACTGTCACGTATTTTGAGTTTTCTTAAGTTATAAAAGTTTTTCCCCCCTTGGAACTCAGTAGAAAATATATTATTTCTGATATGTTGGGGGACATATTTTGGTACTTGGTAGGAGGCACTAGGAAAGCCACTCAATGTGACAACTCAGTTATCTTAGAGTTTTTGTTAGGCTGTGTCTATTTCACAGATCTATGAAAAGGAGGATTTACAATATATAAGGTGGAAATATTGTGATGTGATTGGTTGTAGTTGTTCCAGAAACTCACCCCTCCTCTCAGTGTCAGGAAGACATCCTTGGAGTTGCCCTTGGACTAAGGAGGGTGTCTGAGTCTCTACCTGCGTGTGTTACTGGAATATTCACTGGGCAGAAAACATTTGTAGAGTTTTTAATCCGATCTGAGTCTCCCTGAAATAGAATTTTAAAGTGTATGGATAGGCGTTTTTGTCATTTACCTTTATGAACATAGCAGCCAATTTGAAATTGCTTATGTCTGCTTTTTGAAATTCACACTAGTTCTATCTTTTGAATGTCTTCTTTTTTTTTTTTTTACATTGATGAAGTGGTGGGTTCTTGATCCATTTTTTTCAAACTTTTCTAACATAGCAATAATATATTTTAGATTTAACAGGTCATTTGTTATTGATCAGATCCTGATACTTTTTCTCATTTTTTTGTGGTGGCCAATTGTGTATTACCTCTCATTTTGACATTTTATTAATTATGATTTTCTGAAATAAAAACTTACTTGTGTGCTAAATCCTTTAAAACTGTTTAAGAAAACATACAATTACGTCAATAGTACAGGTGACTTAGTGTATTTCTTTCTCATTTTCCAGTAATTTGTGCTGACAGTGTGGTCTTGATTTTTAGATGGCCATGATATTTTCTGTATCCTATCCCAGCTCTGATTATCTGAGAAAATTATTACTTATTTCTTATTCTTATTTATTTCTTTAAAATGTATTTATTTATAAGGATTCCTAAAGTTACATAACATTCTATAGTTTTCTTACAGCCTTAAGATTGTACTATGTTAGTCTGGTTCTACAGTAAATAATATTACAAGCATTTTTTTTTTTTTTTTGAAGAGGAATAGGTATTAACAGGAAACAGTGGCTTTTTCATAGATTTAGGAAACTCTGAATTTTTTTTTCTAGGCAGCTTAAATATCCTTGAAACATTAATTTTAAAATAAGTATTGCATAGGTACCAGTATAATGTCTCCAGTTCATGAGGGGAGAGGCACTGCCACCATCTCTGTTCTTAGCCGTGCATCTACCTGAGCAAAACTGAGCTGAGTATACTGATGTTCCCACCTGTAGCTAAGCCCGTCAGTTCCTGGACCAAAACCAATAGTAGGAAGCATATCCAGAGCCTTTGACTCTTTCTTCCTCAGTGGGTACATCTGATTGCCCAACTACAACTGCTAGGCTTACTGCTCAATCTCAGCTTGAATCTCTGTAGTCCTTGGGATCTGGGAGGCCATGACTCTGAGCCTAGTTCCAGGGGTTTGTGTGGCCTCACTGTCACAGAAATTATCCCCTTCCTCTCTTTATGGGCCTAGGTCTCTGCTAGGTCTCCTTGGATCTTGGGATGCTATCTCTGTCCTCCCTCCACACTGTGATATCTTACAAAATATGATCAGATCAGAAGATGACCACCACCTGCCTGATGTCTGGGTATTTGGATAGTTGCTCCTTCCAATGCCTGATTTGATACTGTGTTACCTACAGCTGCATGTGACTTCAGACTCACTGTGCAGTTTGAATATTGTGCCAACAAATCTCACTGACCCTTGGGTGACAGCCTTGGATGGATCAGCTCTGTATTTATGATCCCAAATGTGAAGACTGGCCCGATACTGGTAAACATCCATCATGCCTCATGCCTGTAACAGGGAGAAGGGCCACAGACCGAGTGAGTCTCTTGAGAGTTGTCTCTCACTGATTACACCATAGTAAGAGGCTCACTCATTTTCTTATTTGATATTTAACTCTTCTTATTTCCAAAAAGCTTTACCATAACTTACAGTAAGACCATTACAGTAAGGGGCAGAACCAAGGCAAATAAGAAAGAAGGGGTGGTGTTAAACTGAACCAGAAAATCTAGGCTGTATCAAAAAAGCCTGCATTTGAGTAACTTGAATTTTAGACTGAAGCATTCTGCCAGAGAAAAAGGGAGGTATAAAAACTAATGCCACTTACTATCAGGTCAGAGTGGGGCAGGAGATTCAGTTCATCAAGAAAGATGCTCTTGTTTTCTCAACTGTGCGTTTTGGGGGAAGAGTGTTTTGTGGCTCCTTATATAAAATTTTTATATCAGATAATCATTTGAAATGCCAGTGCATGTTGCTGAATTTTATCCTTCCTTTCTAGCATGAAATACTTAAAAAGTTATCCTTCTTCAAAATGCCTTTGGACTAGCACTGTTCAATAATTTTCTAGTATCCACAGTAAAAAGTAAAAAGATATATGTAAAAATAACGTAATAATATACATATTCCATTTGAAATATCCAAAATAATATGATATCAACAGGTAACCAATATTAAAAATTATTGGTATATTTTACTTTCTTTTTTCTTTTGTAACTAAGTCTTTGAAGTCCAGTGTGTATTTCACACTTACAGGACAACTCAGTTTGGACTAATCACAGTTCAGGTGCCTCATAGCCACATGTCAGTGGGTGGAGTGGTGGTGGGAAGGGCAAGTCTCGTTTGTTGTCATATGATTGTGACAGTTTCAGTCTTGAGATTTCTCAGCTACAGTTATCACCAGGAGCCTTGAACAGCAAATTTTTCAACGTTCTTTGTGCTGGGTGGTCGTTAATCGAGAAGTTATCATTTTATGTCAGCAAGAATTTGATGAGAAGAAATAGATTCAGTCATTATCAAGAAAGCGAGTAACTTGTTCTGAAAACTTTTGGGCTCTTACTTTCGATTCCTTCATCCCTAGTAAATGCACTAATTTATATTATCTGGGAGATTCTCTTCATCTATTTTTATGCCATCTGCTTCCTTAAGACTTCCATGATTTCACCAGCGTCTCTTCTGGGGTTCCCATGGAAATGAGTTTGTAGTTTTTCAATGATATTCATGACTTTTTGCTTGACATACGGTTACTGGTTAATTCCTTTGTTAGACCCTTCTTGAGAACTGAGAGTTGCTGGCTGTCCTCCTCCCCTTTGGTGCTTTGCATGGAGTAAAGTGTAGTCTGTAATGCTTGTTGAATAAACACATATATGTCTTCTCTGAATTATGGCCTGGAAAGCAGGAGCATACTTTTGACTCATTGGCATAATCGTAGTGACTAATGTGGGGGATGCACTTGGTGCTTAATGAATTCTTGCCGACTGGACCCAGGACTTATAATTGTCCTTCCTAGTCTTAGTCCAAAAGTATATCCATCAAACTGTTAAATTGCATCCCTGGAAAGAAAATCACTGTTTTCATTTGGGGGAAGAAATACAAACACACACATCACCAACCTTCCTTGCTAGTTCCTAACTGACTCTATGAAAAAAGGAAAGAATTAATAAAGAAAGTGACACTACCTTTAGTTTAATGCCAAAAAAGTATAATATACAATTTTTGCCAGAAGAAAGTAGGACTATTGTTGTAGGTCCTAAACATTATGATGAAAGAATCTAGTTTGTGCGTATTTGAATCATTCATTCTTTCATCCAGTACACACTATACACCTATTATAATTAAAACATTGTGTTAGGCACAGGGGTAAAAAAAAATGGTAAGTTTTGATGCTCAAGTTACTCACATTTTAGTTGGAAAATCAGATCATGCCAAAGATCTTTTTCAAACATTTGTAAGTTTAGAGCAAGCTAGCTGCTAATGGGAAAAAGATTCAGTAAATCTAATTTTCAGTCTGTTTTTCCTTCAATGGTGTTGGCTAGTAAGTATTTTTAGAATAAATGTGCAGATAGTAGTTTGTTTTTAAAAATGTTACATTATTTGGCATTTATTACATTTTATTTATTTCCTTGATTGATTAATTGCAGTTAAATTACCTTAGCATGCTAGAATAGATTTTACAGATTTTGACATATGATTAAACAGCATAAAGCATAACTAATGTGGTTTTAGTGGCATGCTATGTATTAAAGCATAAAATTTAAACACACACTTCATCAGGAATTTTTGCAGTTACAGTGAATTAAAAAGATTCAGATATTGGAACTCTCCCCTACTGAACCCGCCCCTTAAGGGAGGGGCAGGAATTTTATAATTGAGATTATTTTGAGTGTCCTGACATAACTGATTGACTTTAGTGATGTGCCTTGAAAGTTCAAATTCAAGATGTGCACTTATTTCAGTCAGCTTATTCTGAATGTTTAAATCAGAAATACTATTTCTGGGTATTCTGAATAACTTGTTGTACATTTATTCCTAATAGTGAGCATTTGGACTAATGATGGATTACTAATGAGCATGTAAATGTACCACCTGATTACATTAATATATGATCTTCCATGACGAGGTCTCAAATGAACATTTCTAATATGTATTTCTTTTCCCCACATGGCACTGTGGTGTATACTGAAAAGGACTGAGACAAGGGTGTTTTTCTTAAGAGCCACTGATTTAGTCAATTATCAAAAATCACATTATAATAAATGCTGTTCTAAGAATTTTGATTAACCTTTAAATAAATGTTACTTTGGAAAAAAAATATGCCAAATGTGTTAATGATAAATTGTGAAGTGGTAGTAATTGCAAGCATGGCTTTATAGATAATATAGTTAATTGATACAATCCTTTCAAACATATATAGCACATCAGCTGCTATGAGGCTGTGTGATAGTAATGGTGTCTATGACATTTTTGATTCATTGGAGATGACATGATCAAAATGGAAACTTAGAGTGCACACCAGGGTCATTCCCTCATGGACATCATCTGGTGCCCATGGTCAAGTAAATTTTTAATGGCACGTAGTCACTACACACCTTTCAGCCTTCTAGAGAGGTAAGTGTACATTGATCTGTCCTAATTAGCCTTGCAGAGTACTTCAGACATCCTTGCATGAACACTATTATTTAATAAAACGGGAGCTGTTTTTTTCACAAGCTCAGCACTTGCTCCTTGGATGGCGGTATTGTTTTTTTAAACTCAAGTCTCATACTCATTCTTATCTTTGTCTAGCAATGTAGTATCAATGCAGCTGAATAAAAAAGTAAGCAAAATTAAGGAATGGGTCTGATTGTGAAGGTTCATTGCTATTATAAGAAACCCACAAAGCGCACATCCATTCCTTTCCTAATGTATAGAGTGCTGACTGCATAAAAGTGCTTGGAAAGACATTAAGGATATACAGACAATTCTGTTGAGGTGTGCAGTGGGATGCTTTTATGTTTGGCAATAAAGGTGGCTCTGGAATATCTGATTTGCAAAATAAAGGCAATCAAAACAATTTGTAGTTATACTAGATTGGAACATTAGGGACATCTACTTTTTAAAATAAATAGTTTAGTTTTCATCTGAGTTTGAGGTGTCTATAACAAGGAATCTTGAGTTTGTTCAGCATTGGAGTAAATTAAGCATTGTTTATAATTACCTGACAGGATTTGGAGATTGGGGAATTTCTAGTGTAGATGCTTCTTATAATTGTGGTGTTAGTCAGTTCCAAATGGGATACAGACCAGATGGTGTTAAGTCCCATCCCAGGGATAAAGTCTACAGCCAGAACTTCTTAGAGGCATGAATGTCACTTGGTAGATGTGGTTCACAGGTTACTGGATTATTTTGTTCTTAAGAAAATGGAACAAGAGTGGGTTCCTGTTGAGCTGGAGCGCTGGCCATTGATGACAATGTTTGGAGTTGCCCTTGTAAGCAAGGAAATCAGACATCTCTTCCTGCTGTTTCATGACCACAGAGTTGGCCATCAGGCTCCTCAAATGCCTCCTTTACCTGCTTGCTGATGCCTGAAGTTGCATAATTAGAGATTAAAATTTTTGGATTTTGCAAATACCCCTAGAAATGATAACACTTTGTTTAAATCAGATCCATAAAACTCAGTGTGAGTGAGCATACAGCTCTTCCTGGAGAACAGGTTTTGAAAGTGGGGTGGGTAGAAAAATATGAGGACCCTGGGCAGCAAGGGTGTAAGAGGAACTGCCTTGTGGGCGTAGTAGGGACGAGATAGAAGGCTCTGAGTGAGGAGGCTTGGAAGAGCAGAAGACACAGTTTACTCTCATTATCATATAGGAAACCTCTAAAAACGGCAGGCTTTCTAATTATAGTTTTAAAACCCCCTTTAAAAATCCTTGTTTCAGTGTTTTTAGGTATATAATTTATGATTTCATTGCTATCAGATATTTTCTTTGAATTACCTGCTTCATTTACTTAAGAAGCATTTCTGAAATAACTGCAAGGGGCTAAATAGTATGTTGGATGCTAAGGAAAAAAGACATGAGTCCCATCGTAATGTCGGTATCATTACTATGTTTTTGGCTACAGGTAACAGAAGACCCAACTTCAGATGGCTGTAGGAATAAGGAAATTTGTTGGTTCTACCACTGAAAGTCCAGCAGTAGGGTGGAATTCAGGGACATTTGAATCCAGTAGTTTTGGCTAAGTTTTCCTTCCTTTCTTTTTCCTTACCTTCTCCATAGATCAGCTTCATCAGTGGCTAGGAGCAAGATGGTTATCAAGTGAAAAGGGCCATTTCAGAAGCTTTCTGGAGGAACTAGGAAGGCTTTCCCAGAAGCTTCAAAGAAATCTCTTCTTGGATTTTATTAGCCCAAGAGGCCAAGCCTTTATAGGCAATTACAGGACTGGTGGATACAGATGTGTATGGGTTCACTGAAAGCATCGGGGAGGGGCATCCGTTCTAGACTGATGGAGATGGGGATTCGGGAAGGATTCCTTGAAGAGATGCTGTTCAAACTAAATCCAAGAGGATGAGAAGGAATAAGGAGGTGGGAAGGGTATGTAGGGAATGAGGGATGAAGGTGCAGAGTTGCGGAAGTGAGAGAATACATTGCACAAAAGTAGCTCCCTCACTCATTCCTTAGGTCTCAGCTTCACCTTATCTTGCCTGCGAGGTTTAACAGACCCTTGTATGGTCTTCCTGGTTCCCTATGCTCATCCCGTCTGAACCGTCACCACACTTCATTGGTATTTGTTTAACTGCCTGCTCTTCCCCGTTAGACTGATAGGGCAGAATCCATGCCTGTCTAATTGCCTCTCTATTCCTGGTGACTAGCATGCTGCCCGGCATCATAGAGAGTTAAGAGATGTTTGGTGAATGTTCAAGTGAATGAATGATTTATTATTATTTTACTAAATGACAGCATTTGGGCCAGTTCATTCCTACATTGATAAGAATGGTAATAACTTTTATGGCCCTGATGATTCTTATAAATAGTCATAAAACGTGGGAAGTAAAACTGAGTCTTGAGGATTCTGAGTTTTTTTAAACTCTGATATGACCAACTATTTTGAATAGAATTTCTCGTGGGTAGTTTTTAGAATTTGGAGTTTCTGGAGTGTTGGAATTTCTAACTAAATAATTAATGATTTTATTGATATTAGGCAAAAATTACCTTTCTGTCTGTTCTTTTATATGTAGTATACTAGTTATAGACCATGGAGTTAGGAAAATATTTGGCTAGATTCTACTACAGTGGATTTTCCACTTGAAATTTTAAAGTAAGCCTTCTGGAGGGGAGGGTGTAGCCCAAGTGGTATAGAGCATGCTTAGTATGCAAGAGGTCTTGGATTCAATCCCCAGTCCTTCCTCTAAAAATAAATAAACCTAATTACCTCCCCCCAGAAAAAATAAAATAAATAATACAGTAATACATATATTAAAAAAATAAAGTAAGCCTTCTGTATTGAAATTAATTTATTGAAATAAATTAATGAAAAGATTTTTTTTGGATAGAATTGTATATAGTACCTGCTCCTCATTATCATCAATATTATAATTTGTAAATATAAAACATACAAGGTACTAAAAATCTGAAATGTCTAACTTGAAGAAAAGGAATATAATAATGGAAAAAATATAGTGAAGTCTCATGATGAAATCTAGCCCCTGATTCTATTTGTGATGTTAAGGACTTTTTTTGGTGCAGGGCGGTTGTCTGGTGAGTCCCTAAAGGCAAATCTAGATGTTTTCCCAGAGTGTGTTGTAAGTCTGTTTTACGTAGTCTTTCTCAGTGCCTTTAAAATTTATTTACCCTTACAAGTTTGAAATCTTTTAATTTAATGTATTCCTTATTATGTCATTTACATAGAATGATTTTATTAAGTCCTAATTTTTAAGCTTATTTAGCGTCTTCCAAGTTACAAGAATTGTTTTTAAAATGGAAAACACTGTTTCATTAATTATGAATAACTTTTGCACATTTTTTTTACCCAACCTGTGATATATTTGGGATGCTTCCCATTGGAAAACACTTTTGAGCAGTTCATGGCATTATGACCTAAGATTTCTGCTTCCTGGAAGAAATCATGGGGCAATGTAGAGTTGGTAGTAATAGTAAGAACTGCGAAAGTGCTACCACTCAATTTCTTATTTCGTGTTATCATCAAAGATAGCACTTCCCTTTACATAAAGAAACGTCCTATTCCTGTAATAAGTTCTTTATTGTCATTAAGAATTAGCTTTCTAAAGGTAAGTTGTGATTATTCAGTTGTATGTAAGAAATAGAAAGATCAGAATGATCTTTATGATTAACTGTCACTGGGAATGACTTTATAAAATTCCCATATAATCACCTTACATGACAGGTAGGAGGTGTATTTCTCAGGTTGAAGGGAACAAAGGGGTGAATGACCTGTGCCATTACAAACTCTGGTTGGTTGGGATATCCCCTGCTTTAAGGAAGGAGAAGGAAATAACCTTTATTGAGAAGCTTTTTTGGAGGTTCTGATCTTTAGGGTAGAATCATGGGGCTGGTAGAAATTTTTAGAAAGTATCTGGTCCAAGATTCTACCAAGAAGAGTGCTGGGCTTAGCAAGCTTAAGCCACTTGCCTGGAACAGTGCATGATTAATGAGCCCTCAGAGGACGCGGGGCTAGTGCTCATGTCTCCTGTTCTTAGACTTATGGATGTGCTTTGCACAATGTCACGCTGCTCTCTTGGACTCTTCAGTCCCGAAGAAACTCAACCAGATGTGAGAAGCAAAACCCTTTTGCATGAATTTGTTAATCAAACTATTATACTGGTTTTGCAGTTTTACAGAGTAGAGATTTACTGACTTTAGAAAGTTAAGGAGTTAAGCTCCCCCCACCTGCCCGCCATTCCCAATACTAAACAAAATATACTCATAATTAAAAAAAAAAAAAAACCACAAAACTTATTTAGGAAACTTTCCCTAAGTTCACCGGAAGCCCAGGCTCCTCCCGGAAAGAAAGCAGGTGGAGGCTGTTCAGGCGAGGCTGTGCATTGTGTGTTTCTCCGCCAGAGAGCTCGGGAGATTGGCATTGCTCTGCAGTAGTGTCACAGCCCGCAGTCATTTAATGCCTCTTCTTGTGAGGCCAGGATTCCACGCCCAAGTGCATTTAGTAGGTCAGTACAGTAATTTTAAATGTCTTTCTTTCAATCTTTTGCCATCTTCAATTATACCTTTCCACCCTACTATTTGTGTAATTTTCTTCTGTCTGAAGTCTCTTTACTGTTGTTCTCTATTGCACAGCGTGACAAATTACCCATCAAGCCATATCTTTTCAGCCCAGAAATGCGCAATAACACGGAGTCATGGCATTATCGCATGTTGTGCACTTTATTTCCTCACCGTTCATTCAAGTGTGTCACTTTATTTTCCTGGCTTCCTTTTGTCATCACGGAGATTAACCATTTTATCCTTCCTCAACTTTAGAAACAATTAGAATTTCATTATAGTGGAAGCTGAGAGTGAATGCTTGCTCAGTGCTATACAGAGTATACTTTTCATATTATCGGTGGCAAAATTAAAGCCGTGAATCCTGAGTCCTTTTCAAAGGAGAGACTTTGGAGGTTATTATACAGCTAAGTAACCCGGGCTCTGGACAAGAGAATTATTTGAGCCTCTGGCCACCAAACACATTAACTGTGAGAAACCATTTAGTCTGACGTTGAGTACCTGATTCTTCTGTTCTCCTGGGAATTATGAAACTCTCTGGAGCCCATGTGTTCTATACACAAAATCTTTTTATCCTCCTCTTAGCTTTGGCTAAATACCAATAGTGTACAGTGTGCAATGAGATACAATAGACATTGCGAGTATGTGTTAGAAAATCAATTGGTATTGATGCTCTAATCAACGGGGCTGCAGCTGGTATGTAGACACATCACTGGAAATGGTGATTAAGATCGCATTCAAAAGCATTAAAAAAAAACCCACAATGTTTAGATCACTGTTCAGATAGATTGCTTTTTTACTGGGATAGATGAGTAGGAGCTAGTGATACTTCTGGATTCTGCTAGATTAATTTCTAAGATACTTTATAACTTAATACATGCTATGTGTTAAATTTACAATTTCTTTTAAGTGATATATTTATAGGATGCTGGACAGTGGTTGTTGATAAACAAACAAAAAGTTCAAGGTTCTTTTGCCACAGCCGACTTCCAGCCTGCCAGACACTACACACGAGCTGCTCTAGAGAAAGAGTAGGGAAAGGAGAGGGGTGTGGTCACCACGTAGCTTTAGTCTAAAAACACTCTTAGGACGAGATTGCGAGGGCAAGGGGAAGAGAGAGAGCATCAGAGAGAGAGGGAAAGAGGGAAGGAGAGATGGAGAGAATGAAAATGTGAAATAGTCTGGAGGATCATGGTATGGCAAAGGAGGTTTTCAGAATTTAAAGAAATGGAACAGAGGGCATGTGAGGGAAGGTTTCTTATCCAGGTCTTTCCAACCCATGAGCAAGTAATTAGCTAAAAAATTCTTTTAAGAAAACGTAAGGATGAAAAGAGACTTAAACTGGAAACGGTGGTGGCTCTCGTAAAACTCTCCATTTTCTAAACTAGATCCATGTTTTCTTATGAACACCTTTAGGTTGTGCTAAAAATAGAGTGAAAGTTCAACCACATACATAATTTTCAATTTTAACTTTTTTTATAAATAGAGAATGAGCTGGATGTTTAAAATAAATCTAGGTACCGAGATCCTGCCTTTTAACCTCTGCATTGTCTTTGACATTCAGCTAAGTCTAAAAGTATGAAGCCCAACTAGAAGGTGGAAGAAAGGTACCAGAACCATGGAATCTGAGTGTCTTTTAGAAATAGTTACCATTATAGAAGAGACAAGCTATTGATGTTATCCTAAGCTTGGGATTTCAGGAAGGTAAAATGCTACTGAGAGGAAAGACTGACAGATACTTTAAACATTTGACAATAGTTTTTTAAACCATAAAACACATCGAACCTTCCCACATATAATTTTTAACTAGCAGCCAGTAACTAAAAGAAAAAAAAAGGAAAGAAAAAAGGGAAAAGTGAGGGATTTCTGGGGAATGAAAGAGGAAATAGCAGCAACAAATTAAAACTTCGAACACCCTAGGTTTCAAAATAGTTTAAAATGTATTTTTGCATGTGTTCGTCACAAACTACCTGCAGATAAAACAGGAAGGCATTATTAAAGCCCTTTTAAGAGATGGAGAAAATGAGACTCCCTAGAAAAGACTTACATGAAGTCACACAAGCAAATGGACAAAGTGGTACCAGAACTGAGGTCTCCAGAACTCTGTTGTCCAGTATGGCAGCCGCTAGCCTCTGGGGCTACTGAGCACTTGCAATGTGCCTAGTCCTGTTTGGGACGTGTTGTAAGTACAGAATACACACCAGACTTCAAAAGTGACTACAAAGAAACAGGAATATTTTGCATGACATTATGGATATGTTGGATTAAATAAAAATATTAAAATTAATTCATCTGTTTCTGTTTACTTTTTAACATGGCTGCTAAAAAATTTAAAATTATCTATCTGACTTGCATTTATGGCTTGCATTGTGTATTTCCATCACGACTCTAGGCACCTCATTTAGGAGTCTTCCAGAAAAATAAAGGGAAGGAAAAAATGAAGGAGAATTGAATATCGTGGCGTTTGAAGCATTCATTCTGCAACTGTGTCTTAGTTTTAATTATCATTTCAGTTCGATTCAGTGAAGAAAAAACATTGAGTACCTAATATTTATAAGGGTGTTTCTAGGCAATATGTTTAGTGTGTTTTGAGGAGAGGGGATCATAACAGGGGGAAAGAATATCTTTTTCTGGAATTCTCTAACCAGATAGATCCACAGGAGAGGAAATATACAAAAGATTGTCTCATTAGACTTTGTCAGATCTGTTACAAAGGAACCATATGTTGTATAGATGTGCAGAACCTGAGATTTTCCTGGCTGGGTGGGTACGTCTGTCCCAGGCACCCAAGGGCATCTTGGCAGGTGCAGGGAGGGAGGATATGCGGTCTGTCACATGGCCTGTCGAAGCCACTTCCACCTACACAGGGGAGGATCTTGGCTGAGGACAATCGTGTGAAGCACATTAAGGAAGAGCTATATGAAAAACGCAGCTCAGAGTAGTAATAAAGGAAATGTTGAAAAACTAATGAACCGTAAGATCTCTGTGCTCGTCTCTTAATAGGCACATTGTTGAATAACACTGGTGTGTGCTAGGTTAGTTATAACTCGTTATATCCGATTTCATGAGCTGTGTGGCAGGGCGCACCTAGTTCTTGAGAAAAGGAATGAACCCACTGTTGTCACTTAGAACACACCCCAGTAATTACTGCTACAGATCCCAGTCTCAGAAAATATTAATATTTTTACAGTAACAGTTCTCAAAACCCGGAGTGCAACAAAAGAAAATTGAACGACTGTTGCAATTTTTCAAGGTTTGAGCAGAACGGAGAAAATAGACTTGTGTGATTTTTTTTTTAAATGAAATTTCACTTTTAAAATTTGAGATCTATTTGAAATCTGTCATTTTAAAATTAATAACTGTTTTCCTTCGACGCAGTCTGTGTGAGGAAACTGAATCCACTTCTGAACAGTTCTCCTGCCTTCCCAGATACATGGAAATTCACTACTGTTGCTGACAAACAAAATGCCACAAGATTTGTCATACAAATCACATTATAAGAGGTTCCAAAAACTTGACAACGTTGACAGTTGTTTTCAGCAAATGGCTGCTTTACTCTGTACTGTCAATGTTGATGTCCTTGTGCACATGTAAAAGAGCAATGTGATTAAGGCAAGCTTGTCCACGCTATATCTGAGCCAAGTTTTCCGTCTCCGCGTGGCACTGAAAGATTGCTCAGCTGTTGCAGATAAGGCAGGAATAGCTAGCAGATTTCTGCCATTTGAAAAAAAAAAAAACATTCTCTGGGCATGCATTTCTGTAGGAATTTACCAACATCTGCTGCTGACCTAAAGTTTTCTATAGAAGTGGCATATTTAATTTGTATAAGTAATTCACAATGGCATTGGGCAAGCCCAATTTCCTTCAGAAATAATGAGTTAACGTTCACCAAGAAGAGATGGGTTGAAGTTGAATAACACTGATATTCATTTTCTAAATTGTCATTGTAGCTTCAAGCCTCCTACTTTTTTTGGCCCATCGTACATTTATTTTCTGCATGTTCTGTAAATTATATTTCGGCAGGGAAACTTTTTAGAAAGAAGAATAAAGAGCTGAGAGATTTTGGTGATTCCACAGAAGGCCTACACTTCACACTTATCTTTTTTTTTATAGGCTTCTGAAAATGTTTGATTTTTGGAAGCTAATTTATTCTGGGAGAATTTTGTAGTTGAATTTTAGTGTGATTTAAAATTGTCATCTGTGCTATCTGTAAAAGAACATATAGGATTTAGGTCTTTCCCATTGTCAAAATGACTTTTGATAACCTTTTATTCTTTTGACTTTGGGCATGATTTATAGACCATTTTATTTACCACTGCTCATTTAAAAAATTTGTCCTCAGTCTGTTTATGTTATCTTAATGTAATTTCTTGTGAAATATGAATACTCTTCAGGTAAAAATACAAAACTTAACTTAGTCCTGGCAACTCAGACCTGTCTTGTAATGCATTTGTTATTTGATTCATCTATTCTTATTCTTGGTCACCTTCTAGTACAGCTGCATGCTTTAACTGTCTGACTGGTCTTTGGAAATCTTAAGCCACATTCTTTGGAACAGTTGCTTCATGTTGGTTGAAATTCTCTGTGGCACTTTTTTCCATTCACAGGAGCCAACAGCCACCATAGCAGACACATAGTTTCCAAGAACTCAGGCATGGTGCATGATTCCTGAATCTCAACAATTTCTTGTAGGAATTGGAATATGAAGTACAGTGTCTGAAACCTTTATGCTATAAAATAAAAAGTATACACTTACACCACAACATTAAATTAGCATACATAGTTTTAAAATGTTTTAATTCTCTTATTTAGCACAGGGACACAATCTTAAAATCCACTAGTAAAATTAACCCAATTAATTGAGCAAGTAATTAGCTAAAAATATTAGTGAAAAAAATATTTTAGGAAAAATTAAGGATGAAAAGAGATTTGAACTAGAAAGGATAGTGGCTTTCATAAAACAACTCTGTATTTTCTAATCTAGATCCACATTTTCCCGTGAACACCTTTAGGTTGTACTGAAAATATAGCAATTGAAAGTTCAAATTTTAAGTCCCAAATTACTGCCTTTCAGATCCATTGAGGCATCTAAAAAATGGGTCAAGGTAACAATGCATAATTTGAAAAGTTAACAAAAAGTTGCTAATGGAAATAAAATGAAAATCAATATAATTGAGATAACCTTTGAGGCCTGTCTTGTTTCCATTGTCAATTAAACATTTTAGGAAGCAGAAATCCTTGGGAAAAACTTGCCACAGCTAGCATCTTTATTTTCATGTAGCCAACGGAGAAGAAAGGAGAGATTTCCCATGGAGTGTTGAGATCCTCTGATTAAGCAACTGATTAAAAAAACTTGAGTGTTTTATAAAAAAGGAGATAGAGAAGGGCGTGCAGGCAGGAAAACCATGGACATGCTCTTTTTTCCTTGCAGATTTTTCACTTTCATAAATTTTTATTTTGTAAACCTCCATTAGAATTGTACCGATAATGACTTTTTTGTCTTGAATAACAGCATCGCATTTCTGTGATTTACGAAGGTCTAGTCTTAGTCTCTTCCTTAACTCTGATTTTGTGTGTATTTCCAGAAGTGCATAATCTGTCTGGAACTCAGGTCTTCTCACTCCCAACATCTTCCCAAGGCTTTGGTTCAATCCACGTAGAGATACATTATTGGTAGCCAAAAGCAACGAGTGTAAGGAAAATAAAATCATTACTTGTGCGTACGGTATAAAAAGAAATTCCTTTCTCTAAGTGAACACTTACAATCATGTTCTTCTATACCCATTCTGAGCTCATCTCCTGACAGTAGCTCTCAGGAGGGACGTGAAGGTAAGTTGTTCTTTACTGACTGACGCCTGTGAGGTGTCAGAAATCTGTTATGTTGGTAGCTTGAACAGTTGCACTTCCTGTTACCCTATCACTCCTGAAGGCCATAATCCTCCCATTTGCAAGGCGACTGGGTTTTACTGGTGGATGAAGGAGGATGGGACTGCTTCCCATTTGCTTTTGAACTTTCTCAGGATACTGAGAATTTCTTGAGACAAAAGTGAGGTTATCAATCATGCTGTAAATTCTTGTATGAAAGTTTTATTATGTTTTTCTGGGGCGTGCAAGATGAAATCCCTTTTCCTGGATATTCCTAATGTTCGGAAATACTTTTCTGATGGGTTGGGTTCTGTGTTATTTGGGTATGTTGCAAAATAGTAGCCAGGGTTTGGGTGTAAAATCAGGTTTAAAATAAATGGTCCCCCGAGAACTGGAGAGGTTTTCTCTCCAGGGCCCAAATCCTCCACGAGGGGCCCAGGGCCACTCTGCTCTGGCTGTGTTTCCGGGGAGTGGTAATTTGTGAAAACTTCTAAATGGGGTGAAGGTAGAGGGTAATTAAATACATCACAAAACTTTAAATTGTGTGTTTTGTTTTCTTGATGGATTATCAGTTATGATTAGAAAGCTACCATGATGCACTGTCACCTCCAGGATAAAGTCTAGGTGCCTCAGCGTGGCACAGAAGGCTTCATGCGTGTTTACTTTTCAGGCTCTTCTACATTACTTCTTTATAGCTACACCACGCTATGAACGCCTAAATGTTTCCATGTTCTGACCATATCTGGAATGTCTTCTGCCAGGAAGGCATTTCAGTTTTATCCACCTTTGGAACATGTATTCACTCTTTCAATATAGGGTTCAAGTGACATCTCCTTGGTGACTCTTACCCTGGAAGTCAGTAGGTCTTTCTGCTCTGTCCCTGTGGTTGGCATTTATTCATACTGTATCACACTGTAAGGACTTGAAGATATCTTTATCTCTCAGGCTAGACTGTGAGCCTTAAGAACATAAGGACTATATCATATTCATCTTTATATTCCTTTGGTCTTGAATAGTACCTGGCCTAGAATCGATGCCGTATAAATGTTTGTTGATGGCGATGTAACTTGGTACAATATTTGTGCCCAGCCTCTGGTCATTTGTGGGAGTTCACCTAATACCACAATCTCTGATATACCAGACATGTTGGGAAATCTGTCTATAAACAAAACACTCTCCATGCATATCATTGACATTCAAGAGCCCTTACAGGGTTCATTTACCTCAAATAATGTGTTTATTCTCATGCACGATTCATTTTTGTGGAGCCAGCATCATTGCTTTCAGTGTAACACTCATATAGGAGAAATAATTTAGATATATCACACAACTCATAAAGGAAGAGCAGAACCACCTGCCCACCATTTTGGTTTAAAAGTGTTCACTGTGGTTCAGAACTAAGGTTTGTAGAGAAAATTAACTATAAAGCCTGAAATACTAATATTGCACGTAGCAACTGGTCAATTTTAAACATTCAGACCATAGTTAGGAATTAAGAAATAATCAGAAGGGCATAGGAATGCAAAGGAAAGAAGTCCACATCATCAGTCATGGTAGAAGAGCTCTTCATTCTTCTATCCCGAAGGAGCCAAGTCATTCTTACTCTTAGTTCTAACAAGCTTTTGTTTGTTTCCATGCCTTTAGGAAATTAGAAGGGGCAGATTACTCAAATTTGGGATTATCGTATTTGTAGATCCAGGCCAATGAAGGAAATGAGAAATGCCAGCTGATAATCTGATTCTAGAATGTCAGAGAAAGCAATGTAAAAAAGTGGAAGACAGAAAGGCTCAATTGTCTATGGAACATTTCAGTGTAGTTCTAGGTAATCTAGCCTCACCTCCAAAAAGGGCTGACCTTGTTAGGTGTTTCCTTGCCTCCATCTCTACTCTCTTACCTACCCATTTCTCCCTTTCTCTTCTCACAAGATCTTTTGCTCTTTTGTTTTTTGTTTTCTCTCTCTTTTTTTTTTTTTTTTTTTTTGAGGAGGTGGGGGGCAGGTAAGTATATGCTATTTGATTTCCCAAAACCTTAGTTTATGCCTTTGGAGGTGTGCTCACATTCAAGCACAGGGTTAATATATGAACTAAACATCTGGGACTTCACTACCAGTCTACACACACACACACACACACACACACACAGTATAAAAACTTCTGTTTCTGAATCCTTGTAGCTCCTGCTTGTTCCCCATGGAGCTCCCAGAATGTGCCCAATCTTCACCTGACTTCTCAGTGTACTTGTTCCTTAGATGCCACCAATACCTGTTCTGCCAGATCAGTGGTCTGTCTGGTCTCAGGGCATGGCTTTCCACTGCTGACTACTTCTGGACAACTTGACTAGGGAAGTTTGAGGTGATAACTTTAAACAACTCTGGATTTTGTCGCTGACTCACTAGAAATCTCCAATGAAATGTACAGAGTGATAATGGCCTTAGAAGGTCAGGGGAGCAGTAAAGATTCTCATAGAAGCCATGGAATTTTCACATCAGTATTGCCCGTTCGGCCATTGACTGCAATGGAGACAGTCTCCCCTATCCAAAGATGACTCTCCTCTAAAAAAATGCCATGTTGTGGGTTTCTTTGCTGGTCTCGCTGGCTGTTATAAACCTCCACAGACAGAATTCTTCAGCATTGATATGTGGTTCTGCACCACCCAAGTGAGGCGTATGCCTGGGGCTTTAGTTTGTGTAGCGCTGTTTTGCAGACTCTGAATTTTGAACTACTAGTGTTACCACCTTCCACTTAGTGATAATTTACTCTTCTTATTCTATTCCACGGTTGTGTTTTAGATCAAGTTCTTATGGTACAGTTTAGGCACTTTTATGTGCATTTCTGCTTGCTCAGATAAAATTACAACACACGACTTAATTATTAAGATGTGTATGTTCTTAAGGAAAGGCGTACTTGCCACCAATCTCTTCCCCTATTCCCAGCAAATCGCATCATGAAAATGTTTTGGAGAAGAAATGGTGCCATTCCCCAAGTGGCATTTATTATTATTTAGCAGCTCTATGAAGTGAACAATTAATTATTGAGTAATTCTAACAAAACTCTGCCATTCATCTTTGTTGCAAACATCATTTCCCCAACTAGTAGTTTCCACCCTCAGCACTGTCACAGGTCTGTGACTAGATCACCATCCCTGAAGACACATTTGGAACCCTTTGAGAGCTAAACATTATTCTTATTATTCAGCAACTGTTTGAAATTCTTCTGTTCATTTTTTGGGGTACTGAGAGCTTGTAGTCTTCAATGGAATTACCCCTTGCAAGATTAACATGCTAAACTGCTATAGTTAATAGTTTAATTGGAGTCATAGGTCAGTCTGCTGAATATAGGCCTAAGGAAATAGCATACAGAGATGTTGCCAGGAAAAGACAACAAAAGGTGGAGAGAGAGGTTCTAAAAGTAGGAGCTGGAAGCTCTAAATTTGTCTATTATCCATTTTATCTAAGTTATAAAAACTGCTAAACCCTAATTATTAATTAATTTACTGAATCATGCTGGAACTATTTCTAATATTTTTTTAAGGACCTGTATTCTCAGAGTGCTTGATTTGAACTTACATATTCTTTAATTTCTTAAATTATAAAAATGTTATGGTTTCTCCAACTCTTATCTTATTCTGTGAAAATAGGTGATTTCATCGCCAGTGACCTCTAAAATTCCTTTCAGCCTTAACTTTCTATGATTCTTTCTTTATATTTTTTTCCTTAGGAAATTTCTCAGGATGTTTGGTTCTGGTTCTCATTTGGGCAGTGGTGCTGAGGTGGTGGCTTGTCTCTCTGAGGTTGTCAGTTCAGGCGCATATTGGTGGAGGGAGCTGATACCACCAAGATAACCATTCGGTACTTTTTTTTATTTTTCGGCGTGAGTCTAAGATTTCGTAAGTATATTTGGCTCAGCATATGGCATTGTGCATAGATTTTCTTGTCTTTCCCTCTATTGTAATTCTAAATTTTTACAGATGATAGGAGGCACTGGTACCTTTAGAAGGATTTATAAAACACTTACTGATATTTCCTGTTATATTTCTTAAAAACCTGTGTCAGTAAATATACTGCCTAGAACAAAGCAGGCTGGAGATTTTTAATTTTAAAGAACCTTGTGAATATTGGTAGATAGATTTTTTTTTTTATGTTGGAGTAAAAACTCAGAATTTCTCTAATGCCTGGGCAACTTTCAATAAACATTTAGAAAAGTGGAAATTCAGTATTAAAGATGAAGAATGTTTTTTGAAAAAATTTTGAAGAATTTCCAGAACAAATGGATTGACTTTATAAAACTTAATTTCATTGACATAAAGTGGTGTGTTATAAATAGTAGATCCTTTGTTATGCTTTTTAGTTGATTTAAATGAAGAAGATATAGTTTAAGAAATCAATCCATCGGATTTGAGGTATCTCAAATAGAAATCATTAAACTCACATCTCTTAAAAATTAAATAATTGGAGTAGAATGGGAGAGAAAAAGAAGGTATTAGTAAATGAATACCTTATGTATAAAATTACTGGCAAGCCTAGTGGATTCTAATCAATAAAATCTTCATGTTGATTTTCCAACAAATGAGTACTTACTTACTGAATAACTATAAAATTGGTATAGTCAGTGTGCCTTCTTAAATATTAAAGGAAAACTGTCAAAGGTGTAAGAAATTGTGAATGCTTACTTTTTTAATAATAAGTATGTTTTGAATTAGTACACAGAATCAGCTCTACTGTTTTGCAGAATTAATAGTTATATATGAAAAAAAGTCACAAGGAACGTCCATTGAAGCAAATGTTGGAACTTTTAAACTGAAATTTCAAATGTTTTAGTACCATGTCCTTTCTGTGGTCTGCTGCTTTAACTTTATGGTGAAAGTCAATAAGAAAGTATAGTTTATACAGAAACATTAACTTTGAACAAAACTTCCTCAGACTGTGCTGGTGCATGAGGTTGAGCAGTGTGTTTTCCAGTCGTGTGCCGGGGGGCAGTTTCCCTGGAAGGAAGACAGGGAAGAAGTTTTCAAAGAAGTGAGCTTTTGCCTGCAGTGGCTTCAATGACTCACTCTGTTGCAGGGGATAATTTCACTGCGACCATTGAGATTTTTGCTATTTTCTTTCTGGGAGAAGGAATAGATGGGTTTATTTTAAGTACTGGGCAAAGGGATCGTTAGTGGGAATTCTGCACGAAACGACCCAAGATGTGAGCTGGACAGGAATCATTCATATTCTTAAGATAAGTTCCTTCAAAATATAAGTATAATTACCCTTGAAATGTTACTTTTGAATGTTTTTTTTAAAAGCTTTCTCCTTTTTTTCCTTAGAGAGTGAAGGAAACACTTACAATAATGACTGGGGTTAGTGGTATTTATAGGTCGGGATTGTCTGGCAGTCCTTCTTTTCATCTTCAAATAAACAGATGACTGTATGTAAAATAGCCATTATATACCCTGAGTATTTTAAATCTGCCTTTCGTGTTTGGAGTGCTCCTGACATCACCTGCAAAGATCAGCGCTGCTATCCTCAAGTTTCTGCTTTGCTTGCGTGTCCACGGAAGGCATAGAAAACTAAGCTTCGTCACGTGCTCTTGCCTTCCCGTTAAGAAACTCACCTCAGGCTAATGAATGCAGAGACAGGTCTGCACTGTGCCAAGGTTGTATGCAAACTGCTCAGGATCATTTGGGGCCCCACTGGCAGCTCTCAGGGCATTCCTGGGTTTACAGCCCCCAGAATATCTTGGACAGCGCCTGTTTCCCCAGCTCTGACTTGCTGCTAAGAGTCAAGCCACTATGTAGAAAGAAGCACCTTATTCTCATGGGGGCTGCTCTGCAGAGCAAGTGGACATGAATTCGCCTTTTCTGTGACCACAGTGTTGCTTAGGTTTGCTCCCCAGAAAAGCGCATCAGTACACTTGCAGCAGGTGGGGGCACTGCTTTATTGCCCGTTGTGGAATGCATGCCAAATAAAAACCACCACGATGTGTAATAGGGAATCTTATATGCTTTTCAGGTTACTCAGATGTTCAAACACGCATAACCAAGCATCAGTATAAGAAATTTTCCTCTAAGCTGTTAGCATATTACAGTCTGTGACTTTTCAACTCAGGGAATGATGCTCATTTCTCTATCTGTCCCATTCAAAACAACTTCTCCTTTATTGCATTTAGAACAGTGTAACTGAAAGGCAATAAGGAAAGGCAATATCACAGAGTGGTTCACATTACGCTGAATTTTATTGTAGTCTGACATTGTGAGTGAACCTTTGGAATCCTTGAAAGCAGCAAAGAGGCAAAACCTGCTTTTAATGGACTGAAGAAAAATATTCTGACATAGTGATAAGTGGGGTGACTTCCAGAAATCATGACTTGAAAACATTTTCTGAACAAGTGCTATTTCTGTGGTCCCAACTCAAAGAATGATATTAAAACAGCCTGCCATTGGCCAGAACTACTAATTTTTTCCTCTTCATTTTTAAAGCTATAAAGTGATCTGCAACTCTTCCAAACTCCAGCCCGCCCCCCCACCCCAAAAAACCTTGTCTTCCATTCTCTGCCAATTCTTCTCCCAAACGATTGTGTCAAGAATATTAGAATTTAGGTGCTATGAGAGCCTTCACTTTAATCTGTTTATTTTCTAATTGTAAAATGGATTCATTGTGGTATTTATAATTATGAAGTTTATATTTTTTATAAAAAGGACCAAATCATTTTATTATCTCCACTGTACTCTTGAAATTATGGCATTTGAATTGTTTTAGAGAACTTGCATGTATTTATTTTTCAACGACTATGGGAATTTCAGTAAGAATAGTAAAGTCCCCATCAACATGGGGCCCTTTCCCTAGAATCTTACGGTTCAAGTTAGAAACAAACTTAATTGAAAGACAGACAAGTTAAGAGTCACACATTTTTACAGGATGTTGGGAAAAGAATCTCCCCTTTTATTAATACAAATACCAACTATTTTTTCGCTCTTTCCTCCCTCGCCACCACTGCACTGTTCCTGTTCTCCGCTTTCCCCCAGTTAACCTCTTCCGTTGTTGTGTCTGGCACATAGTAGGTGCAGGGTCAATATTTGCATGTGTGAATGAATGAATGAAGGACGTTCGGGATACAAGGGCTCTTTGGTTCACTTGAGTCAGCTGGCTCCTAGCAGCATTCGCTGTATAAACTGGATGTGTTGTTGACGACTCTCTTTGCTCTTTGTGTGCATAAGCTAAGAATAAACAGCCCCGAAGGGGAGGGAGTGCTTCATTCATCAGAGGATTGCACCATCATAAACTCACCAAAGTGAACCACACAGAGCCAGTGATCACAGAAGACGGGCAGCCCAGGCCCCGTCATTAAATATAGAAGCCTGTCTTCACTGTTTTTATCCAAACAGACTCTCTGTATTTTGGAAATTTCCACCGCACTTCCTTTTGAGTTGCTTCTTTTCTCAAGATACCAAAGACTGACGCTTGTGAAAGGCTTGGTCAGGGAAGCTCTGCATCCCCCCCCCCCCCAACTGGGGAGACCATGGTGTTAATGCCTCTTGGCTGACTTTTATGTGCCTGACAGATTTCTGTATTTTGCTTGAGACTTTTTGGGTTTCTCTCCTTTAAAAAAGTGGTCTCTCCTAAGTGAAAGCACCTCATGTAAGAGAACGCCCAGTTTGCAGTCAAGACAACAAGCAGACTAGAAGCTCTAACATTCTAGGAGGTGAAGTTCAGTAACTGAGTCCTCTTTCTCTCGACCAAGTGAAAGCAATAACATCTCAAATCTATATCTTTCACTGAACACCAACCATATAAGAAGCTCAGGTAGAACTTGTTATTTGTGGTTTACCAGAGAGGTTTCACACACAAAGGCTCAATATTTTTTCTTTTCACTAGTGAATCATTTTGTATGTGCATGTGTGAGTGTTAAGTACCATCTTTATATTTGGTTATTTAAAGTATGTAACATTTAATCCTTCATGTAGTACTGAAAGTATTTTTAATGTTTTTGTAGTTTTTAAATAGTTAATCTTGTAGACAATATTTTTATTAAATTTTAAAACATTTTGAACAGTAAAAAACATTTTTAAAATATTTTATTAACTTGTCTTAAGTATTACTAAGAATTTACGAAGAAAATAGATAAGAATAGTGATGAAGCCACAGCAAAGGGAGAGACTTGTCCCTGCTTTTGGGGTGACCATGTGATAACCAGACTGTGTGGGTTCACTGTGCTCTGAACTATCTCCCTGTCTCTGAGTGAGATCCAGTGTCACCTTGGCTTGTTTTAAAGATTACTTTCCTATAACACCTTATACTAACTTCTTGAATATGCTTCTATGCCTTGTTGCCTAAAAAAGCCAAACATACTCATGTTAGGAAGGTAAAATGGAATAGTACATTATGTGGAAGTTATTTGTAAACTGTAAGCTAGTGTTTAAATATGAGGTGGGATTAGGGAAGTTTAGGACATAAATTAGCCTCAGAAATTAAATGCTTATTAAGGAAAAATTCATTTGGTTGTCAACTCACATCTCAGTTGTATATGGATTTCTGGACTTTTTGAAATAGTCTGGAGGTGTCAGGACTTGTGTACCACAAACTCCTTACTTACCTGGCTACTGATCTTTTGGCAGCTTATAAGCCCTTTGGCAGAAAATGCAGTTGCAAAACTTCTAGGTCTTCTGAAGTGGGTTTGTAGCCAGAGTCCTACTGATTATTATTTAGCGTAGTGAACACATTTAGATCGCTTTTTCTGTCTCAGGACAGACTGGAAGGGAGAGGTGAAATGATATTAGACACATAGTCTATGAGAGGCACAGCAGTAGGAAAGTCCTGACCGAGAACCTGGGACTGAAGGAGAAAGCAGCCATCGTTCAGGACAACAGGACACGTGGTTCTGTAAACTACAGTGGAGACTCAGTGATAACATGACACAAAGTTTGACATTTATATTCTGAAACATTTTTTTTTATGGAGGCCAGGGCATTTAGAAAACATTTGAGAGACTATTTAATGAAAATGATTAAAATGAAGATGTTTAGTTTACATACTCAACAAATACTCATTTGGAAAATGCATACCTGGGGCCATCTCACTAATAAGATGGTACTATGTTTAGAATTGAAGTCAGTTCCCATCCATTCTCTCAGAAAATGATCTTTTTTTCTCTTATAGCCCCTCCAAGACTTAATTCTCAGAAGTTTTGGCATAAATCAAAAACATTCTTTGGTAGATTGTAGTATCTTTTTTAAAAAATGAAATATAGTTGATTTACAGTATTATATTAGTTTCATTATAGTGTAGATTATAATATCTTAAAACACTTGTGAAAAGCACAAGAATTGCTATCTGGAGTACTGGCAAAAAAGTCCAATAAAATCTGTATTTCTTCTACTCTCCCTTTGACGCTGATACAGTCACTATTCTCCTGATGACGTAAATTATGCAGGTAAATCTATACAGGTAAAATTCTGTTAACGCCAATGCCACTACAAACAGTGGCACTTCAAGAGTGAGTTTGGGGTTCCTGAGGACATGACATTAAAAACCTAGTGTTTTTGATATTACTGAAAAAAGAATTCAATATATAAATCATGTTTTATAGTAAATGCTTCATTTTATGCCTTCCATGTAACAACTGCCCTCCGTAGTGAAAGGACTTTTTTTAAAGTGTTTAAAGGTTGAGAAGGAACTAGAATTGGTCTGGGGAGGTCCCCGTGGCTCCTCATGCTGTTATTTGACAAGGAAGGCATCCTGACCCTCTGCTCCCCTTCCTCTGATGCACCAACCCTGTGCACTTGGGAAGTCTACCTTCAACATCAAACTACTCCTGAAAACAAAATTACGCCACCATCGTGCAGAGCCCATAGGCAGCCAGGAGGTGAGGGGTGAGCATGATGCACGCGTGACCCTCTCTGGTCCATTTCCTCAGGACTTGGCATGGAGTGTCAGTTGCCAATTAGTTACAAAGCAGCTTGATTTAAACCGTTCCATTTTCTGCTGGCTGACTGGAAATTCGTTTTCTATGAAGGTCGTCACTATAACAAAAAACTCAACTGTATTATAGCAAAAATTTGACTAATCCATGAAGACTATTGTAAGGAAAATCTACCCATGAGCCTGAAAAATACTAGACCACTGTGGATTCTGTTCCACAATTTTGTAATCCTAATGGGCTCTTCAGAGTGGCAAGTCACCAGTCCCACTGCCTACGCAGAAATTGACCATCAAGGTGCCTGGCTCCAACGAACTGGTGCTGTTACTCTGTGTTATCCAGCTTGGCCTTAGAGACCGAAAGCCAAAAAGCATGTTGAATTTCTACGGTAAAAAAGGTGCATGAGGAGGGCAACTGCGTACTAGGTTACCCTCCCAGTTTGACCCCTGTCCTTAGGTTTTTATTGCCTGAACTGGCACCAAAGAAACTCCTTGAAAATAACACATTCCTTGTCCATTCAGTGGTTAATGATGCTTAAAAAAAAATCAGTTTGTGACTGTGACCTAAATTATGCCAGAAGCTGTAAAACCATGGTTTCTTTAAATTCGAATATGACCCACATGCTTTAAAACCACTACACTGACCCTATAGTACTGTTGCTGAGTGTGCATGTCCACACACACACACACTCACACTCACACTCACACACAAAACATTTGGCATTAAATGACTCGGTAAAAGAAATGGTATTTTTCAGACTTCCATATTAAAGAAAAGGCTCATGAAAGAGATGTAAGTGAGCTTTAAGCCAAACATTTGTTTGGCTTTGCTGCAGCAGGCTGCAGGAATGTAAACTTTTTTTTTTTTTTTCAATGACTTCAGCTCCTAATTTGAAAGCTAGGATTTTTAGGAGTGAGCAAGAGACTATATTTGGCCAAAAAATTCTGCTGGCTTTACTTAGCCACTCTGCACATTCAAAACAATACTTCTTTATCAAAAAAACAATAGTCTGTTTTATTCACAGCACATGTAGAAGTTGGAACATCGACTAAATTCCACTTTCTTCTCTCGCAGTGTGTCTGTAACCAGCTAATGAGCTGCAACAGAGCCTGGCCTTCATTTTCAGCAAATTAAGTTCATCCCTCAGAGGAGCTGTGGTCTGGCTGTGGCACCGCTCCTAGGTACGGGTGGGATTTGTTTCTCCTACCAGTTGTAGGTTAGCCACATGGGTACGTGCTGTCGCACCACACAACAAAATTTTCTCTATAATAACCAGTCTAAGTAGCCTTTTACCCCACAAAAGTAGATCCCATTTAATTTACTTTGTGTTTATAGCACTCCCTCTCAAACCGCATCATTGGCAGAGACTGATATTTGTACAACTTTTTATTTTAAACTATTTATTTAGAGTTGAGACTTCAGTAGCACTCCCTGTCAGATTCATTGAGCATGCTTAAGTTCAGGATCCTGAAAATGTAAATTGGGAAGAGTGATGTGTGTTCTTAGGAGTCTTCTCCAGCACACGGACAGCCACACGAGTCTCGCTGCAGTAAAGGAAGCTTACACATTGCTGACAGAATTGGTGATACAAATTGCTGGTAGGAAACTTTACGTTGATAGGTGGGTGATGAGAATAATTGCTTTTGCCTACCATGTCTCCCTGTTTCTTCGGCAATATAGCTGATCAAACATACAGTTATGTAACATGCATCTAAATTTTCTAATTCAGAAGTAGCAGGGTCCTTAGGGATCTCTTCTCATACACAATGCAGTGTTCCATTGCTCAGTTATTCTAGTGGAAGGCTCTAGTCCGATAGGTACTTGCTGCAGGAAGAAAGAAACATATACAGCTCTTGATTTTGTATCCGACCTCTGCTTTGGGGCCTTACCCAAAGTGTATTTTTCTTGACTAAAACTTTTCAGTTTTTTGACCTTTAAGGTGAGAGAGGGATGCAAATTTCAAATTGACATTTAACCGCATAAAATAAAGTATCATATGGTCATTTTTTTTTGCTCATGGTGGACATTTCATTCCATTAATGATGTTCATTTTCTATGAGGTTTTGCTTACTGTTCTTAAATCCTGTACTAGTTCGTGATCTAAAAACACAAGTAAAGTCTTGCTCACATCTTTGATTCTCTTTTACTTTCTTCTTTGAGTGAACACCTATTTCTTTTCAAGGCCTGGCTCATGTATTGTCTTTTCTTTATATATTGTGACAAATGTCCCATCTTCTCAAAGAAAAACTTAGCTCTATTGCAGTGAGATCATCTTTTAAGATACTAAGCAGTGCTTCTGTCTTCCTAGTATTTTCTGTAACCCCTAACTAACCTTCCTCTGCATTCAGGAATCAAGGCTACTTCAGCAAAGGGACAAAAACTACAACAAGGAACAATAAAGGAGTCAGCTTCTTTCTCTTTGTAACTCAAAATTAAGGTCCTAATTTAGAAAATAGATTTGAAAGAATAAAGGATTAGTTTCTGTTGTGCCCTCCTCAGCTCAGGGGAGGCAGAGATTTCATGGGTTCCAGGAAGTGAAGAGAGTTCAGAAGAGACCAGAGGAGCTTAGATGCTAGTGAGACCTGGTGAGGTCTTTCTTCTTGAAAGACGAGGATGGCCCAGCATCAGCTCAGAAAAGCGGGCCCTTTCCCATAGAGTCTCGTGAGGAGAGCCGATACTGCGGGGACTGGATTTGTCACCCTTGCTCTGCTCTCCAGACTCCCTGGCACTTTTCAAGCCCCTTGGAAGTTAGAGGCAACCCAGAGGAGAGGACTTAGAGGAGACCTGATTTCTGCCACTGTGTGAGTGGGGGCTTGAAATAAAAATTGTTATTAAAAAAAGATACAGTTTTTGCACATCTGAGTTTGGCCATTTCCAGTTTTGCATCAGAAAAAGGAATTATCTCTTGCCTGTTGTCACACTCCTGTGTCAGAGAGTGTGTGACACGTAGTAGGCACACAATGAACAGCTGGAAACAGAAGGAATCAACATCGTAGAGCTGAAGCTGCATGCCAACTGCTCCAAAGCTTTGATCTGGTTTCTCTGTTGGGTCAGGAAAAAAAAGTTCTGCCTTATTTTTGCCTTCTGCAGGCCAGCTTGGCCTGTTTACGCCTGTGGTTTCCCGAATTCCAAAACAATGCGGCATCGCCTGAAATTACACTTCAGTGCTTTCTGGATCATCTCTGCCGCCCACCCTTCTCGCAGTGACTCCACTTCAACTCCTTGTGCGCCAGCTGCCGCGATGGCTCGCTGTCACCAAATCTCTACATGTGTCCACCCCAGAGGGGTTCAGTGGGACCACATCAGTGCTGGGGGGCTGGCTGTCTTCCAGAACTGCACTGTGGGTCACTCTGACTTGTGCTTCGGTGAGGTCTATTTTCTCCGTGGCCTTTCAGTGTGGAGAGAGGCCTGGGATAGGGCAGAGCCCAGAAAATAGACACAGAATGCCCATCATGGGTGGAAAGCTTCCCTTTTCCCTCTGGAGCAGAGGAGATCCGATCAGAGGACGTTCCATTTATGCATTCCCATCTAGTCTGATTTTTCCTCAACTTTTTTTTTTTATTTCTGTCACCTGTAAGCCAGATGGGATATCCACTGACATACTGAGATGTATAGGATGAAGGGGGCTGTTCTGTTTCCTCGTGAAGGCATCTGCTGGTCCCCTCATGCACTGTTTAGACCTCAGTATCCACATCTTGTGAGTCATGTTTGTGTGATCCACAAGGTTCTTAAGCACTTTCAAACTGCAACACATAGAGTACCAATGCCACTCTGATGCCTTTTACATATAAGGCTGAAATGAGCGAGAAGGGGGAAACTGCCTTCCACTCCCACTTCTTTCTTCTATCAGTTGGTATATTTTTGGTTGCAAGAGGAAAAAACCCAGTTCAAATTGGCTCCACAGGAGTGTAAGGGCCTCCAAACTGAAAGGCGGTGTCATGGAAGTGGCTCCATTTCATTCAGAAAACTGGATATTTTCCTGTCTTTTCCCTCTGCCTTTCAGAGCCTCCTTCATGGTCACAGCAGCTGACACTGGGCCCCCTGTTTTCCCTCTTATGTCCTGAGGAGACATAGGAGTATCTCAGGAACCTCCTTCCCAGAAGCCCTCAGCAAGTTGTCCTTAAGTCATATCTGCCCAATTTTTGAAACATACATTATACACATGCAGCCTGTCACCCAGCTCCTTTGTCTCCATTTATCTTTTCTACCATCTATTTGGCTAAAGTACATAAAAGGGAATGAGGACGTCAAACTGGGCCTGGATGAGACGGCAGTGAAGAATATACTCTCAGTGACAGAGGCTCCAGCTGCTTGCAATTAATCACTCTCATTTAATTAATCAATCAATTGAAGCTGATTGGGGCTGCGAAAAGTGTTTGGCAAAGCTGTGTTCAAGCCCCGGCATTGCTGTTTACTAGGTGCCTAATCCCAGTCAACTTGTTTCACCTCTGAGAAAGCCAGTTCTCTCATGAGTATCGAATGAGATGCTTGTGCAGGCTCGTTGATGGCTGCTACGGTCTCCAAATGCCGGTGGTGGTTGTTATTTTTTCTGTTTGAAATAAAATCAGGAGACAGGTCTTCATTGTAAGAGGTACTTACAGTTCTGCATTGAAAGGTTTTATAGTACATCAGAGTCTTCATTCATTCAAAACTAAAAGTTTATGGACAATTTGAAATGGGCAAAGCCCTGTGCTGGATGCTAAGACTGTGGTGTGTGTACATCATTATGAGTACTGATGATCTCTATAGAGAAAATTAATATGAAATGGTATAGAAAATTGAGTTGCATCTTTTAGGGGATACCTAGAAATTCTTTTCTCTCCTGGATTAACAACCTCATTTGGTGACTTTCCCTCCTTTATTTTCGTTTTCCTCATTTGAGTGAAGAAATGAAAATTCAGGTAGCTAAGGCTTTAAGCCACCTAGATTCCAATTGATCGAGTTTCTGATATTTATGTATTATGTTAAGAAAATTGTGTGCTAGGTATTTTTTGGTTGATAGATAATGTTGTAATGTGTATTAATAATACACCAACTTTTTAAAAAGCTAGAATTTTTCAGCACTTCCTTGGAAAATATTCTTACTCTGTAACTAATTTCAAATTTTGAAATGTGACTATTAAATATCATGTAAGTTGTTTTAAAATTCTGAGTTCATGACCATCAAAACAATACCTGTCTTTCCACTTGAACTGCCATAATGCTCAGAGTGAAATGAAGACCTTAGCTGAGAAATGGTCTATTTCAGGTTCTTCTAACATTTACCTCTTTGCTCCCTTTGATTCATCTTTATTTGACTTAATTTTTAATTGATTCATGTTCTATATTTCAGCCTTTTAACTGTCTTCATATTTTTTCTGGAAGTTACAAAAAAGAACAAGAAAGATACAGAAGGAGGAAGACAAAAAAAAGGAGAAAAGAAGGGAGGAAAGAAAAATAGAGAGGATCTAGGAGACAGGAATGAGCAGCTGGGAGTCTGCAAACGAGAAGGGATCCAACAAGAGATAGGTAGTTGGTTAGAAGGTCCAGGTGCCAAAGAGAAGAAGTGAGATCCAGTCTGCAGGTCATGGCAGTGAGAAAGGGGAAGGTATGAGAACTATTTCAGGTGAAGAGCAAAGAAGACTTGCCAACTCAGTGATCAGGGTTTTGAAATGATGATGATGGAAAGTGAAATGGCAGTAATGCTGAAGGTCTGGACTGGCTGATCTCAGAAAAAGTTTGAAGACGAGGTGAGGAAGGGGTGGAGATGCCGGTGCCAGACACTGTGCTGGCCAATTTACAAAAAACCCTTAACATCGCATAAATCATGGTATTTGGTTCCTAAAATAACCATTATTATATAATATTATTATAACCAGTATTCTGTTCTTACAGATGAGTAAACCAAGAAAGAGTGAGTTTTTTGTTTTTGTTTTTAAACTGGTAATTCGGACTAATACATACACAGAAAAACCAAAAAGGAAACCCAAATGGCTATTTGGTCAGTTTGACTAACATAGTCATTCAGTGCGGACAATTCAGGTCAAAAAAGACCACCCCACTTTCCTCACCAAATACCATGTTGTGATCTTGTATGTGTGTCATAATGTGTGTCTGAAGAGGGAATTATTTTTACTAAAGAAACTTTCTTCTTTGTGTTGGTTATGTAACACTGACTTCACTCACATAGCAACTTGGATGTGCTTGGAAATGTAGCTCCATTATTTTGTCTATAATTACTCTGGCTCATATAAATTTAAAGTCCTGTGCAGTCTAAAATTCAGTCCAACCCAATAATTAAAACCATCCCCTTAGGTAATGCAGCCCCTTTAGGAAAACACCCAGATTTCCCAGCCTTTTGTCCACTCCTAGTGGTGGAGTGGGGAAGAGCTGGCATCTTTGGTGTGGAGTCTTCTGATCCTTTGGCTTTCAGGGTGATGTCCCTGTTGTCTTACTGGCACTCGCAGATGATTTGTATCGGCTTGGCTGACTCACCTTCACTTTGGGTTTCTCTGCTTTATTCCCCAGGTGGCTCCCTGGTGGAAAGTCCAGAATGAGCCTCTACCATGGAGGCCCCTTGCCAGCTAGCTCTCAGCTCAGCTGCCTTATCAGTTCCCTATGGGATGGGGGTAGGGGTGCTGTGGGGATGCCCGATGTCTGTCCAGGACACCTGGAAACAGAGTCTAGGAAAGCCATTGCTCAAAGCCAATGGATGAGCTCTCAGAAGTTTGATGTGGGGCAGCCCTGGGATGTCAGGGAGGTTCATTCTAGAGTCAGATACAGAATTTGAGGTTGCTCCTCCCTTGAGCTTCCCATACCTTACCATTAAGAAGAATGAAAGCCAAAATGGGAAATTGGGAAGTAGTCTCAGATTGCTTCCTACACTCCACCATCCTCAGCCCCCAGAAACAGAAAGGGTGGGGTTTGCTCCCTTTCCAATTTGTCCTAAACCCTTCTACTGTTAAGTGGCCAGCCGCTCAGCCTGGAGAGAGCGTAGGTGAAAGGTATACTCTTCATAATGAGTGAGAATTCTGTGATGGAGTCCTCCAGGCTGAGTCCTTGAAATGTTGAGTAGGAACTAAAAGAATTTAGCAAATCCATTTACTCTCCACAAAGCCCTTCTCTCAAACTAAATTCTTATCCTGATCTAGGGCAGTAAGTTTCCTGGCTCTGCCCAGAAGGTGAGAGACTGCAAAGAAACATGATTTAGGGAACGTCATTAAATACATTGGTTTAATATTTGCAAAGTACTATCCATGGTATAATTACATAGACACAGTCAAAAGTCCAGAAATCTGTGTAGCTGAGTGTGCAATGGGCACTGTCTAAGCTTCTGGTAAAATTAACGTGAGAATCACTTTCTAATCCGTTTTGTCTAGCAAGTAGAAAAGGTGGAAGGCTGGTTTCATTGTGAGCTAAAAGTGGATGAAAACTAGTAGATTATGTTTAGAAGACAGCCTATAAAAAAAAATAGTTATACAGCCACTGTGACAAAAAAACAGGCAAACACTTCTTTTATCAATAAATAAGGAATTAACAAAAAGGTGACTTTTATAGTGTAATGTTCCTCAGCTGTTTTTAAACTGGCATTTTTAGAAATTGTTTTCTAAGTGTTTTGTCAGGAAAAAAAAGCTTTAGTAAATTTTATTTTTATGAATGCTACATTTTAGAGTTCTATTTTCCATGATAGCAAAATAAACTCACTTCTTTTATACTTTTTTTTCCCTATTAGATTTCACTGTTTGTAGCGAGCCTTGTCAGAGAGAGGTGAAAATTAAATTATGGTAACATGAAAAGTGTACCTAGAAAATCGTGTGAATTCTTTAACGAAGACTTTACATTTGCTGTACTTGAAGGAATAGGTCCTTCGTGGTGCAAACTGATAATTAGAAGTATTGAATTAGATATTTGTAAAAGAATAGCAGGAATTTCCCACTGCTGCCCTGCAGTGTATCTTTTAGTCTTGAAATTCTATTCTGATAAGCCCAAATTTCTCCCAGATTCCAAATTCATCATAAAAAGAAACCCATATAGTGACCACATTTCCTAGAATGATCTTTGAAATTATGAACATATTTGTTTGTGTTAAATGAGGTTTACATTTCAGTTTACATGATGGTGCTGTGGATTGTTTCTCTGAATAAATTTCATTTAAAAGACAGTTTTTAAAAACAGGTAAAACCAAAGGCAATTATAACAGAAACCCTTCTCTCCTGTACGCGTGGAACAGCATAGGTCCAGAATCCTTTTCTTTATTGCACTTGTCAAATCTTAATCTTTAAAAGTTTTTCATTCAAATCAACATGTATAAAATTACACATAATGGATGGGAGAATTATGGCAGTGTTCTTTATTTCCTCCTCTTCAATAATTATATGTGTATCTATCACTCATATGAAAGTGTAGATCTGAAACTACTTTAGTCCTGTTTCTTGAGAGGTGCCAGTTCTTCTTATGAACTGAGAAGTATAGATGTAATATTCTCAATAATGTAATATTATTGTAGGCTTGTTTTCTGTTGTTTCTGTTGACTTAATCGTAAAACTAAAATTTAAAAGGTGATTTCAGAAAATATCTTCCTCTACATGCAGTAACTTTAGGAAACACCTCTGGAATTCAATTTGGCTGGAGAAACTGATACGTATTTTTAAGAGCAGGCAGAGGAAGACACATATTTACATATGATGCTTATAATCACTTTACTTACAGGACTATAATTTGTCATGATTTCTGGAAATTTTTATTTTCGGAAAAGGGGATTTTTTTTTGACTGTGCACGCTATAGAAATGATTGCTTTTGATGAAATATATGCCTTAAACCTGAATATTCTAACTATGCCGGGACACTGATGCCTTTCTTTAATTCTCCCTGTCCTCTGTGAGGTAACAGACAATGTAATTTCTAAGACTACAGTTATGTATCATTCTGAGAAACTTTTTCTTAAATACATGAAGAAAACTACATTTTCAAATAGTTATGCCTTCACTGTATAAAGTTTTATCTTAAAAGCAGCACTAATATGAAAATGTGAAAATGAAGATTTTTTTAAACATATTATCCTTTTGGTGGTCCAAAATTTTTAACATGGTTTTTAATTTGTCTCAAGGCCTGTGGAAAGAAACTGGCTTTCTAGAATGTACATGGTTGAGCATCGTACAGAAATAAATATCTCCCCCTTGGAATTTAAATTGTATCTAGTAGTACTATTTTTATACCTCTTACTAGGAAACGAAATACCTCTAAATTTAGTGCTTTGGAATTTTATTTCCACTAAAAATTTCTTCAGATATGTGAGCACCATAGTAACAGCTTTGCAGGCTGGTTCTTCATTCCAGTTCCCCGATAACAGCTTCACTTAAGACAGTTCCTTTGGGATGACTGAGACTAAAAATCAATTCTGATAACATTAGAACAAATTTAAAGATGGGAAAAAAAAAACAATCAGAGAAAGCATGCATGCTGTGGATAAACAGAGCTTCCCTGAACTTTTTTTTTTAACTCAAAAGCTAAAATACATATTTCCCCCAAACTTTTCATTTCTTGTATTATTTTATATGTAGGTAGGATTCTTATCCCCTTTGGAAAAAAATGACTCTTTTACCAAGGATATGAAAAATTCAGCTGAATTTATTTATGGCATAGATAAATGTCTTTTATATGCTTTATAATAACAACATTTTTAGAAAACCTACAGGTAAGTAATATGGGGTGTGAAAAGATGAACGCAATGAATCTATTTTAATAAAAAGTTAATAATCAATTCATTATTTTCAAGAAAATCCTTGCATTTTAAAAACCATGTAGTACACTAGACTGAGCTCTGATCATCTTAGAAAGAAGTCTGTCAAAATAAATCAGGTTGATAACTGATTAGCAGAACGTGTAGTCTGTCATTTTTAAATATGTGCCCAATTTCTTCACATAAATCTTACCTTTAAAATCTTCAAGGGGAAAATTTATTTTGGGCACATTGGCCATGAATATCAGTTGACATTTATACAGTGCACAGAATTTATACTGTGGGTTAGGATGTCGGCCATAATTCTAGGCTGATAGTTTGTAAAGGGAAGATTCCATTTTGTACTGTTTATAAAATGTTACTCTGCAGTTCCATGCTCCAAGACTAACAAAGTCTATCCAAGTATAGGCAAGCGCTGCAGTTTAACTTACTGCATTCATTAAACGAGGCTTAGATTGTCCTAATTATATGTTATCAACAATTAAGAAATGGATCACATGCCACAGACTGGCTAAAACATTCTGTGTTCTTGGCTAGATGCCAGTGGAGGTGCCAAGTTCCATTCTACCTTGTCATCAGCTGCATCTCTGCTTTTGCAGTACAAGCAGCAGCTGCGCTAGACAAAATAATCTGAATTCTCACATGTACTTTTCCTTTAGGAAATAGCTCACACTGAATTGCATTTCTGGTGTGAACAGTACTACACCTGAGTGAGTTTGTGCTGAAAACGTATTTGATGCAAATATAATTTTTAACTGATATAATCTTTCATGACTTTCAAATGCATTTGTCCTATCAAAATAATGGTCTTACGTTTCGTGCTGAAATTATTACCAAATGGATTCTGTGGGTAGCAAAGCACTCTTTGCTCGTTCGGCAATGATTTTCCTATACCTCAAATTACATAATTTTATAGGTGCTCTGTTTCAAAGGAAAACAATCTTTATTGATCCAGGCAGTCAGCATTAATCATGGATCTCTGATCTCAAAACTCCTGGCAAAATCCTTTTATTCGTCACACCCTTGTGCCAGACGCTCAACACTTCACAAATCCTTGTGGGATGATGGGTTTTTCAAACAGTCTGATTGTTCAATCTAGTGTGGCTTCTGAAAGCAGAGATTCAGCAAGGCTTTTCCCTGAGCAGAGGCAGGCCCAACCAATTGTGTGAAAAGCCACATTTACCCACCCAGCCTTTGCTTCAGATTGTCATCTTTGTTCTTGGTAACTTAAACATGGATGTCAGAAGTTGTTCTCCTTTCCACATGTTTGGTAGAGAGAAGATCCTAGAGTAGCAGGTGTGTCGCAGCAGTAACAGAGGGTAATGGTGCCAGGGTGCCGGGCAAGGTAAATAAATCCCAACAGCCTAAGGTCCTTTGCTCCTCTAACAGATCCTATAACAGACAATCTTGGAAAGCTAGTCTCCAGGAGAAGAACTGACTTGCTGCTTCACCACAAATCTTGCATATGAGTTTACACATATTTTCAAGTTACCACTTTACTTGGTTATTAAAAGCTTTACTGCATCCTACATGAATCAAAGTGGAGAGTCCACGCTACATTGTCAATTAGAAGATATTAAAGAGATTCAAAAGATCTAGGCAGGGTCTCTAATTTATATACAGCGTGTCCTGCGCCATTTTGTAATGGCGTCTGCTGAGTCATTTCTTACTGGGCAGTGTCACTTTTCAAATTCTACTTCATACAAGGAAATACTTTACAATTCACAGAAATATGCCAAGGGATTCTTTTGCCAAAACCAACTTCCTGGAAAAATTTCCTTTGATTTCTCAAAAGAGTTTTCCTTTTTTTCCCCTTTAGTAGATGATCTATCCAGAGATTCAGATGAATGGTCTCAGGGGAGAATCTATTCTGTTTGATCTGGATAATATATTAGCCTTCTATGTTCAAGAGCCACCCAGTCCAGTAGTCCCAGTATCTGTGCATCCTCTCTATCTCTTTGCTCTTGGTTTAATACTGTGCATCAGGCTACACTATCAGAAATGCAAGTCTCAATAATATTCCATTTTTTGGAATGGAATAATAATAATATTTTTTTTCTGGTTTGGGAACAAATTCTTGGTGAGGTAACGGGCTTGCCTGTTTTTTTCAACACGGCCTCCTTGACACTCAGCACAGTATCTGCTCTGGTCGGATCTTGAACGTTACTTGCTGACTGAGGCTCACATCTGGCTGGCTTTCTGTTCCTGTGGCCTGTTATCTGGGTGCATCTTTCACTCACTTGTGATTTTTGACTCTTTGGGGAGTTACTCCAAAGATGCCCCATCTTTTTCTGTGGTTAAAATTCTCTTTCTTTAAATTTACTTTCCTTCTAACCTTTTGTTAGAAATAACTTTTTTACCCCTCTTGTATTTCTTTATTATCTATTGCTCTTCTTACATCTCTTCTCTTCTCTTTTGTTTTCCTTTGTCAGTTTTTTTTTTCTCCTTTACTCCCTTTCATGTCACCGTGTAGGTTGAGGCTAAATTGCTGGGACAGCTGCTCTCTGTGACCTGCTCTAGACTTGGCTGATCACATCACCAACGGGCAGGGTGTGGTGCCCCAAGGTCTTCCAGGGAACGTGCTTCCAAAAGGAAATAATGGAGTGGCACTTTTGAGTTCTAATTTATGCTCAACATGACCCCAGTCATCTTAAGCATTTTAAAACTCATTCACTGTACTACTGAAATTATTATTAAAATTCTGAATCTTAAAATCTTAAAAGTCAATCCATATTGAAACTGCCTGTGAATCCATGATTCAGATAATGGTCATTAGTTACTAACAAAACCAGAAAGAAACCCTGGGGAGTCATCTAGTATACCTGTTTTCTAGGAAGCTCTTCTTTGTAGAAGACTGTCTTCTCTTTCCTTTAAAAACTCAAAAGAATTTTTATTATATTCCTGTCTTTTGTCTTATGACTTGTAGAGTTACTGAATCATTTGAGCTAAATCCTATTCTTTGACTGGCTTACTCCTTCTCAAACACATATGCATACATATGTGTGTGTGTGTGTGTGTGTGTTTGTACATATACATACTTATGGTATACTGGGAAAAAGTAGATTTGTGGTTTATTTGTATCATTAGGAGGAAATGTTTTTCCTATCATAGGTGTAGAGGTTAGTTCAGTTTTGCCTCAAAATACTTAGGAGTAGAATCAAAGGACACTTGGTTATTGCTGAGAAAGATTTTTTTTTTTTTATTTGAGAGCCCAGTGGGTCATTTTTGCCACTTCCATTCTTCTCGATTTCATCAAAACCATCTCTTCAGCTGCTGTGCAATAAAAATGTGTGCAAGTAATGTCTGCTACTTCCATGGGGGAAGCCAGACGGCTTTGGGGAAGGCACAGGACAAAGGGAGGCCCTTGCCACTCTATAGACAGCAGGACAAATCACTGAAATCCTCTTAGATATTAGAGGGGAATATCCTGAGCTATTCTGAAATCTCAAAAGGACTAACAAAGTTCATTCCATTTGTCATTGAAATGTGACAGTGATATAGAACAAAACCTTTCCGCAGTGGGGGCTGGCTGCACCGAATTCCTTTTGCAACAAGGAAATTAGGTCAGAAGAAATTTAGGTCAACACCTTACAGAAATGCCCCTATGCCTGAAAGGAGCCAGGAGAACTCACAGTGTTACAAACAGAAAGGTTATTGTTTTTAGATTTAATTTGAAAAATGGTACCTTCCAAAGCTGAGTGTGATAGAAACTCAGTTATGATTCAGCAAAGAAAATTACCTCTTGCATCACTGGCACTGCTCCTGATAAATCAAGGGGCCATCCTGAAGCACTTCTAACCAAGCCCAGCCTTGCCAACCCGGTTTAATCATGCAATTCAAGAAATATTTATCAAGCCTTCATTATGTGCAATGAACCTATTAGAAAATTTAAAGGTTATAGAGATTAATAAGCACCCTCCTCCCACCAACTCCATCTTTGCCATTAAGAAGCTTAAAGCTTAAGGAGGAGGAGAAGGTTAGGGTGTAGATGAAAGTGCAATGTAACCTATAATTCTTTGATTCACTTATCATACAGTAAATGAGCTTCTCGTGTGTGCCCAAAACTATGAAAAGTGATGTACAAGAGTGAAAGCAAAGTGATTCTGGTTGGAGAGGAGGAGATAGGGTCAGTTTGGCATGAGCAAGGGGGAGTAATTTCTTGGAAAAAAGGGGAATTTTAATTGAACTTTAAATGGATATAATTTCAAGAGATAGTGATCTATAAAAGGTGTCTGAGCGGGAGCTTTGAGAAGAAGGGTACGGTGGGAGGGGGCTGGGTGGAGGCAGTGGCTAAGAACTTCGGGAGGTGAGAACAGCATGTGCAAAGAATGTATTGTGTTTGGGGAAAATTTAATGGTCCATTTTAAGCCACGACATTTTGGGGGTGGGGTCATTAGGTTTGTTTATTTATTGTTTTAATGGCGGTACTGGGGATTGAGCATAAGCTCCGCTGCTGAGCTATACCACCCCCCCCCCCCCCGCAATGCTCCATTTTGACTATACCGAGCATAGAAGGCAGAATGTGAATTGCAGTTGATCATCCTTGAACCATGAGGAGAATGGGGACACTGACCCTCCAAGCGGTTGAAAATTCTCACGTATCTTTCTAGTTGGCCCTTGGTACAGATGGTTCCGCCTCTTCGGATTCAACCCGCCGAGGATCACTTAGTGCTGTAGTGTTTATTGAAAGGAGTCTAAGTGGACTCGTGCAGTTCAGACTGGTGTAGTTCAAGTGTCAGATGTGGCTAGAAGATGAATTGGGATCCTGTGTAGACACACCTTGAATGCCAGACTGAGGAGTGGCACGCGTGGGGTGAACCATCCCATACCCCTGGATTCTGGTGACTTGGGTGGCATTTCTGACCAACTAGATGGCTGAATAAAGCCTAGCAATATTAAACCATAAATCTTGATCCATTGTTCTGGAATGTCTCCATAGATATAAGGTTACTTGGTCAACATCTACAAATGTGGAATATATATTTTTAAAAGAAACAAGTGGAACTTTACTAGATCCACTCTTTACCTGAAGTCTAATTTGGTGTTTGGCCAGTTTAAATTTAAAAAAAAAAAGAATGAGAAATATTTTTTAAAATGAGCCTGGTTTTTATTTTCATTGGTTATGTGACCACCTTCTCACTACATACATCAGTTAGCAAAGTCTGCTTTCAGCAGTGGAAATTTCATTATCACATCTAATTCAGGTTTGGTAGCACATTAAACTTTCAAACAGTTAATGACTCTGGTTTTCTTTCTGTTCAGCTTTACCTTTCATAAAAGCACCGGCCAGAGGAAAGAAATGACAGTAAGACTGAATTATGAACTTTAAAAAGTTGAGAACAAGTAACCGCTTGTCCTGTGAAAGCCGCTCTCTCTGCTCTTGATTAACTGTCTGCGATAGGTCAGTGGTGAGCGCTATGTGCCTGCGATGATGGTTGTAGCAGACGGGCAGGCAGGTGAGGGACCCAGAGGGAGGAGTTTCTCTCGGGCTTCGAGCTAACCCAGAGGCTGCCCAAACTCTAAGTTATAAAATGGCTTAGTTCCTAGACTTACTTCCAGTATCTTCTGTAGGTCTTCATTTTAACAAAAAACAAAACATCATTTGTGATGAAGGATGGATTTGTTTCCTAACTGCTCACATCAGAGTTCTTTGGGAACTGGTGAATGGGCACTTTCTGGATAAAGTTTTGATCCCAGAAATCAGCTTTTTTGGAGGGTGGGGTGGAGAGGTTGTGCATATGTGCATGTGTGTATACGTGTCTGTTTCTCCACAGATGAGATGTCTCTATGCACAGTTTCACCTGTGATAAATACACGAACACACACATCACTCAGATGTTGATGGGAATATCAGGGAGGAAACAAGGAACAAACATTAATTGATCTTACTTGCGGTATTTTCTCCGTTGTGGTAGGTACTAATATCCCTCCATTTTAGATGAATTTGAGGCTCAGAGCAGTAAAGCTAATTACAAATTAGGCAAGATGCCCGAAGTCAAAAAGCTCAAAAGTGGTGGGATTCCAGTCCCAGGACACACACTCACCTTCTTCCTCTTTGTCCTCTTTGCTCCCTGCCTTCCCCTTCTGGTCTTTTATTGAGGAGTTAAATGGTTCACAAAGGAGATACCAGAAATTAAGTAAAAATGACTTACAGCCATTAAAAAAGCTATGACATAGCCAAAGTGAAGACCAGGATGAGAAAGAAGACACAGTGAGGCTAGATATGTGTTGAGAGACAAAGATGGCTTTGACTTTCTTAGCAGCCGTTCAGCTCACAGCCAATTACTCAGAGGAACCCAAAACAATAAGGCCACAGTTTTATACAGTCTGTTTTTTCTGATGTCCTTTGGTTACAAGTTTCCCATGATCTAGGTTAGTTTCTCGTTTTACCATCATAACCTCACATACAGGTTTATGCTTGGCGTCTACACAGATGCCTTGGTACAAAGAAACAGAATATTGAGGAATGGGTCCACATCACGGGCTGAGAATTTGCCCTCAGGGAAGAGATAAGCTGTCACCTCTAGGGAATAACTGTCCAGTGTAGGGGCTGATCAAAGAGACTGCTGAGAATCCTTACAGCGTAGTCCCGCCCCAGGCACGCGTGTGGGAGTATGCCCTCGCGTGTGTGTGTCACCATACCCTGTCCTGTGTCTTTCTCTTACTTTGCCTGCCACCATTTATTATTTTTTCTCACTGTTAATCATGAAAAAGGCTTTCTACATGCCTGCAATCACTTCACAATTCTATGCAGTTTGCATCTAGACCTTTACACATTCTGGGAATGGAGTGTTTGCCTTGGGAACATTTGTAATCGCAAATGAACACCATTTTGTGCCTTGGTTAATTGGGAAGACTCAGAGATGAGTGTTTTCAGAAGGCGTTTGCAGACTAAAGACCTAAATAGGGAGTAGAAAACTAAGGTATGAGGCCGGGTGCAAACTCCAAAAGTTGTCAGGCTGCTTTTAGTTTATGAAAAAACAGTGGACTTCAGGTAAATTTTGTTTGATTTTCTGTAATAGTATTCCAAGAGAATATGATGATTTTCTCTCGTCTGCTTTTATGTATACATACTTTTAGGGAATAATAATTATATAAAAATTGCTTTTCCTCTTTATTAATTCCAATTTAATAAAAACTTGTGGTTTAGAAAAAAATACTAAAAATGAGTTTTACTGGCCTGATTTGTTTTTGTGGAAATACTGTCAATCCAATAGAACTGAAAGAGAGATCAAAATATTCTTACATCCATTCTAAATCTAAGATTATCCAGTAAATCAGAGAGTCATAAAAACCACTAAGCAAACTAGGTCACAGATAACAAGGTAGCAATTAAAATGACTGTATCAATTACTTGGTTAAGTTATTTCCTAATATTTCACTCTGTAGGGTATTTTATATAGGACCCCCATTTAACACTCTGTTTTTAAGAGAAAACTATTTTTAACATTAAAAAAAACTATTTATAGACTCGTTTAAAATATGATGAATGGAAAAGTAGCATCATTAAAAAAGATGTAGGGGAAATTGCCAGAGAACTCTCATTTAGAAATCTCTGCAGCTAAATTGTAGTTGATGTGGTGAAGACCAAACTTAATATGTTACCTGAAGGATGTCATTTGGAACATTCTGGTTTTCCTTATCTTTCTGTTCTAGGAAATATGCTTCCTCCAAGAGTTGATTTCCTGCTGCATTTTGCATCAGTGCTTTTTCCATTGTTGTACCTTCCTTTCTTAAGCCTAGATTAACCTATTAATTTAAAAAGCCGTATCTTTCACAACGTGCTAGGAAACCAAGCCTGAGCAACCAGGGACTTGCGTAAACGATTTTTATCGAGTGTGTTCTGTTTATTTAAGTGCCCTATTTGCTCCTTATAATTAAATTCTTGTACCTCCCCCCAAAGACAAAACTGTGTGCTTTGTATTGTAATACCATACGTTAAAATGGGTCGTTCACAATTTTTCCAGTATTACCAAACCTCTTTGTGGCCTTTTGGAGCCACGTCCCATGAGCTTATTGACGTCTGCTTGGCTATAGGATGGAAGTCAGTAGGAGAAAGGGTTTCAACATATGTTAAGAATATGACTAAGATTCGACTGATTCAGAATTTGTCCTCATTTCACTAGGGTTCACTGGCATATGTTTTCTAAAAAGAGAGTATTAGGGAAAGTATATTCTTTCGGATCCAAAGCTGCACAGCCTTGGAGAGCTCACTTTCTTTTACTTTCTTTTTTTGGGGAAGAGAAGGCATACACAGATCACCATGATTTGAGGTAGGTGTGGTGATGGTGATTTGTGCAGTGTGCAGCCAGCAAAGGGGGCCGGCTCCTTGCCTAACCAGGGACTGGGGATGCTGGGGAGTGGCAGTGTCAAGGACCGCTTTCTGGATGAGCAGGTCTTAAAGGCTGAGCTGCAGTTAGTCCTGAAGGAAGAGGCATTGTAAGTAGGGGGGAAGCAGCGCATCCTCATGGGGGTGGAGGATCAGGATAAAAGGCAAAGGGGAGAACTCTGAGCAAGTAGTAGAAGTCCTTTCTTCTTCCACTACTTAATGAAGTTCTGCCATTTGAGAAAGAATCCAATGAATAGTGAGAAGTTAAGGAATATCACTTCAGCGCCTCTGGCCTTCTTCTTCTTCTTCTTCTTTTTTTTTTTTTTTTTTTGTCTTTTCCATTGAAAAATGAGAGCATGGGCTAGAGTATCATCAAGATTTCTTCCAATTGTTCAAATTATAGCATATGCACACACTTATAGAGGAATATTATTCAGCTGTAAAAAACGAGGAAATCCTATTATTTGTGACAACATGGATGGACCTTGAAGACATTATGCAAATGAGATAAGTCAGACAAAGACAGATAAATACTGTATGGTTTCACTTATATATGGAATCTAAAACAAAACCAAACCCCATACCAAACTCACGACACAAGGGAACAGATTTGTGTTTACGAGAGGCAGGAGGTGGGTAGGAGGGGAATTAGAAGAAGGTGGTCAAAAGGCACGAACTTCCAGTTATCAGATAAGTAAGTGCTAGGTTGTAATGTACAGCAGGGTGACTAGAGTTAACACTGCTCTATGGTCACATAGGAAAGTTGGAGAGGGTAGATTTTAAGAGTTCTCAACACAAGGAGAACATTTTTTTTTTCTTGTCTTTTTATTGTATCTAGATGACATGATGGATGTTAACTAAACCTATTGTAATCATTTCACAAAATATGTAAGTCAAACTATCATGCTGTATACCTTAAACTTATACAGTAGTGTATCCCAATTGTTTCTCAATAGAACTGGGAAAAAAAGATTAAACAAAAAAATTTCTTCAAGGCTCTGATATTATGTGATTTATATATTTAATTAAGACAAGGGAACAAACCCTTAAAGTGTTTGCTGTTAATAAATGGATATTATCTTCAGGAAAACAATAAAACTGTGTTTCTTTTTAGACACAATTTATAAATTGAAATATTGGATTAGTACAGGTCTTTCTCTTCATGGAACCTGATTAAAATTAGTTTTACTGCACAGAGATTTGTGTTCACAGGAATTTCCCAGGAAAGTGTTTTTCCGCATATTAAGTAAACACTGTGGTCGTACTGTCACGTTCAGAATTTGAGATTCTTTTAAAAATGGGAGTAGAAGATTCAAACTATGTTATTAGCAGTGAATGAGACATTTCTATTGAAAAAGCTTTACACATTTGGGGTGTTGTTCTGATGCTACTTTTAAACTGTGGGAGAAATTGGAGAATTTTTTTGGTATGTTTTTATACCAAGGTGTAGGATTGTGATGTTTGTACCGGAGGTAGGATTGTGAATAACAGCAACGAGAAGAAAGCCTGGGATTCCAGGGCTGGTGTGTTAGTGCCATGTTATCACCCACGCCTCAGGATCCTTCTACCTTTCTGCTCCACAGCTGTGATGGAGGAAGTTCTGTACAAAACATGACCATTTTAGGCAGAAGGAATAGGCAGGGGGAAGGACCAACGCATGTGCTGAATCAGCCCCACCCAGTAGGAACTGCTTACATTTTATTGGCAGAATTTAGCCACTCACTCGCAAGGAAGAATGGAAACTGGAGTTTTTCACTAAACACGCTGCAACCCTCAACTACACGGGGTGCTGTTAGGAATATGGAGTAAAAGAATATTGTATATAGGTAACTAGTCGTATCAGCTACAAGTCTAAAAATTAAAAAAAAAAATTGGTTATCTGACCCAGAATTTCAAAATGCAACAGTTAAAAGCCTAAGTGGACAAAAGAATAGGATGTCTATGAGGCAAATTAGACTTATTGCCCAACTGTATTTTATTGTGACAGTCTCTTCCATATTTTTTGGCTGAATTAATTTGCGGTACTGTGAGGTAGATAAGCAAAACCTGACTGAGCAGTTAGGAGAAAGGGGCTCTGCTCGCAAATCTGTTACTTTATTACTTGCAGTAAATTTATCTTTCTGAGTCCCAAAGTATAACAGTACTTTTCAAATTTTTCTCAAAGCTATGAACCATTTTGTTCAAAAAGATGGTACATGTATATAGTTCAGGGCAGTACTACTTGGACTGAAGGACTTGTGGTGGGAGATCAGAAATCCCACTTGAGGGGGTAGGATATAGCTCAGTGGTAGAGCACATGCTTAGCAAGCACAGGGTCCTGAGTTCAATCCCTGGTACCTCCATTAAAAATAAATAAATAAACCTAATTACCTCTCCCCCTACAGAAAAAAAAAAAAAAAAAAAGAAAGAAATCCCACTTTGTTCTCCTCCCAAGGCCTCTACGGGAGGAGGCAGTTTCTGAGCCTCTTCCTGTGTCATTTGTAAGCGGGGACCAAATTCTAGTTGCCCTAAGAAGCCATGTAGTACCACTTCGATACATCCAGGCATTGTTGTAATTCTATATAAAATATACTTTTAAGTCATTTTATTTAATTTTTAATTTTTTTTCTTTTTTTAGGGGGGAAATTAGATTGATTTATTTATTTGTTTATTTATGATACTGGGGATTGAACCCAGGACCTTGTGCATGCTAAGCTACCACTGAGCTATAACCTCCGTCCTAAAATATACTTTTCAAAACATTATCTTTTTTTGTTTTCAATAAATGAATTACATTTCTCTGCCTTTCCACTGCTTATTTTATCAGTCTCTGTTTTGTAAAACTTTTTACTCCATTCTTTTCAAAATGTGGAAATGATGTGCAGCTCCTGGGAAATTCTCAGAAGTCCGCAATTCAGAGTTTTGCATTTTTCCCCAGCTGGTTTGGCCTCCTACATGGATTTTTAGCCTTTAAAAAAAAAAAATTCCGTCTGCCCAATACTTAATTCACATTTACAACATCACACATAACCCATGGGGGGAGTAGTAATGTTTTTGCTTCAAAGGTCACCATAACAGGAGGTCAGTGAAAACTCAAACATGACTTTAAAAACATGAGAACAGAAAGACACCCACAAAACTGGGCATGTGGACTGAGTGCTAGATGGGTGGTCAACCCAACCCAGACAAGCCAGCAATAGTCCAACCACATAACAGACCAGGAAACTCTGAAGTTGCTAACTAAGAAGCCAGTTTTATGTTATTTAATTTTTTTTTTTAAGAATTCTATTTCTAGTCGCTACTATCAAGGGGTGGAAAAATGTGCTGATTTCTTGTGTTACTTCATATTGGCCTTCTGTATGAGGTGATTTTATGAAGATATAAAATACATTTACATTTTGGGGTTTTATGAACAGAAAGCAATACTTAACTCAGCATTTTTCTAGTATGCCAATTGAAATCACTGTACATATTCCTTAATTTTTGTATAATACATGTTTAGAAATTAAAATAACACTTTTAATGAACTAGTGCTTGGTATAATTTCTTTAGTTTAATTCTTAATACTCTGAGTAGAATCATAAACTTTTAAAATCTTATCACTTAAAGTTTGCCTGTTAAATCAAGCTTAATGAAGTGTTCTCTTTTTTGAGGGGTTGTGGAATCACAAGTTTGGAGTTAATCATATTTAAAACATTTCATAGTTTTAAAAATTAATTTGGAAATTGGAATTTGTGAAGTGTCTGAATGGCTGAACTTTGTGCATCCATTCACATAAGAAAATGTTGCATAGTGACAGTTTGGCTTTTGATCATTAAATAAAAACCACAACAAGCTTATTTGTTTACCAGAGCCCATTATTTAGAATATTTGGCACTCACATCCATTAATATTTTTGGCCATTCACCTTTAAGATGGAGTTAGAGGCAATACTTTGTTCACATGTTAAAAATTAGAGTATAGGATTTAAAAAAATCCATTGCTTTGTTTTATGTTTTTTTTTTTAAAGTTATATTTGAATATCTCTAGTTTAGATCTTTCCCCCTCTTATTTCTAGACACATGTATACTAACTCCTTGACATATGTGACAGAATTATTATTGGAGAAGGATGAATAATCCAAAAATGCATTTATCAAAAATAATTTTCCCATAAGAAATCATGGCAAAGGACTTTCTGGAATAATTTTCAAAGCTGTGTAATCACCTGTTAATTTTCTATATATTGGCAGACCAAACCTAAACACCAGGGACCACAGTTCTTCACCTCTGGGTACCCCCAAAGAGAAGGCTAGCTCCTCCCTCTCCTGCCCTTACCTTGTTATGGCCCATGGAACTCTGGCTAATACACACACCCCTGGAGAAAGATTTCCATGACTCTTTTTTTCACTGTCCCACTAGACTTCCCAGGAAGCAAGACAACTAGGACAGAGTTTCTGCTGTGATTTAAGGCTAAATCAAACGTTTTTGAAATTCTAAAAGCTAATTTTGCAGCGTGAATAATTCAGGCACAGCACAAACTCATCAGCCAGGTGTATTGCTACAGAACGGCAAAACAGAAGGTCTGGAGCTAGCAGCAGGCTTGGGGTGCACCGAATAGTTTACTGCTTACAGGGAGAGCACGCAGTTTAGACGGAAACTAGAGCTGGCTGGGAGGGTAAACTATATAACTGTGTGTGCTCTAGTCGGTTTTCTAGCAATTTCCTCTCTCAGCTCACCCCATCACGACCTCAACGCCTTCCATCCCAAACAGCTCATGTCTCAGGATTCTCTATCTCGCCTGAATTACTGCACTAACTCTCTTACTGGTTCTCCTGCCTCCTTTATACTTTGACCAGAGTGAATTTTCCAAAACACCAATCTGACCCAGCCACTTGCCTGGTAAAGTTTCTGATGTGACTCCTCATTGCCTTCAGGGCAGAGTCTAAACAAGACCTGAGAAGCTGTTGACCATTAGGGCTTGCCTGCTAGTCCGGCTTCATCTCTCCCTACACCATCACACACACCTCAGGCTCCAGCAGCATCTAAAGCCTGAAGGTCTGTAAAAAGCACTGCCAGGCTCGTACTTTCATGTTTCAGCATCTGTGGTTCTTGCTGCTTAGTAGTCCCTTCCCCATGATTTGGCCTAACTCTTACTTATCCTTCCAAACTTACTTAAACATGACCTCTTCTGGGGTGCCTCCTGGGAGACTTCCTGGAGCCCCCTCTTGGCTCCTTATTCTGACACAGCATTTACCTCAGGTATTAACATTTTTCTGTGGATTCTGTATGGTGCTACCTGAAGGCAATGGGTGTTCTTTGTATAACAGTGTTTATAAAGTATAGTTTAGTACTTGACCCTCAGTAGAAATTCACTAAGTGTTTATTGAATGAGTGAATGGTCAGGAACTATAGTTAGGCTTCAGGCGCTCAGTTAGCTTGGAGTAGGTGGTTCAGTACCTTGCCTCTTGGGATATGTAGAGCTAGGATCATGGTCTATGTCCAGATGGATGAGATTTCTTATTTGTGTATGTGAGCTGCAAAAACTAAGGAGCGCATACATCAACCAACTTTGTTTGGTCTCTGGGATAAGCAGATCCTAAAAATGTTCAACTGATAATGATGGTGGTTCTGGTGGAGATGAGGAACCATTAATCACAATGATGGATAGTAAAAATGAAGATATGATAGTAGTGCTATGGAAAAAACTAATTTACATAATTCCTCTTCAGTTATATTCAGGAATAATAAAAATTATGAGGAAAAGTCCAAGTCTTTAGTCTTTGTTTTTTAAAAATGTAATCAAGGAAGAAAAGATAGGTACTAAGGAATTGAGAGCAGGGTGCCTTTGGCTAGTAATTCTTCCTGACATTTATACACTTATATAAACTGTGTGAATTTCCAATAAGTGAAAAGCAGTCATTGTTATTGTTTATCTAATCTTTTTATTACAGGGTCTCTAAACATGATTATGCCTTAGGGAAAGATAGAGGGGCATGGAAGCCATATGAAAAAACAAATGGCATCTCAAGTAGAAACAAAGTTCAGATAAATGTCGTACCAGGCTGCCGGGATTGCTTGTTTGACTTCTCAGTAGTGTTAGCTAATTGTTTCTTCCAATCCCCAGGTCCTAATAGGGCTTGGAACCTCTGAACGTCTCATAACTTCTCAGTTTCCATCCCATAAATCCTGAGCCTGATTCACAGAGTGAGCCAGCTAATTCTCCAATTTGCCTCATTTTTTAGTTGGTTCTTAAGAATCAGTCAATTAGAAGAGCTTTTTAGCAACTTTCCATTTGAGTCCCGAGATATGGCCCCTAATCACGGTCAGTAAATACAAATATCATCATCCAGCTGAACCAAGGAATGGAGAGTATAGCTCAGTGGTAGAGCGCGTGCCTAGCATACCCAAGGCCCTGGGTTCAATACCCAGTACCGCCATTTAAATAAACAAATAAACAAACAAACAAACCTAATTTCCTCCCCCCTAAAAATATAAACCCAAATAACTGAACCAAAGTCAGCTTGGTTTAGTTACTTCATTGTTCATTGTCCACAAGTTCCAGCCACCATACCAGGTGCTTACTACTCTAGAGTTAAAGATACGCTTCCGAGTGAATGTTTTTTGACCAATAACACATATGCCATTTTAGAAGTATGGTTACAAAAGGGAATTATTATTTTGTATGAGGATGCAATTAGTTCAGAAAGAGGGATGGGCACGAAGGGCCTCACAGAAGAGGTGCGTATCTTAGCAGGGTCTCAGAGGATGAACTCAGTTTTGGAGGCAGATGAGATAGCTAAGGAATCCCAGGGAGAAAGGACAGCATGGACAAAGGCTCAGAGGTGTGAAACAGTGTGGTATAGTTTGAAGCACTGGCGTGTAAGGTTAACAAAAGGGGACTATTTAAAAGGGAGACTGGAAAAATAGTTAGGGGGCAGATTATGAAGACCATCTCAGATTAAGGTACTTGAACTTAACATTGAAGCCAGAAGCCAGTAGAGCATTCAGTGCAAGTGTATGACACTGTCATATTCGTTTTATTTTAGAAATTAATGTAGATGGGCACAAAGGCATGAGTCTAGAGACAGGACGCACACACAGTTAGGTGGCCCTATAATGAATGGTCTAGATGTGATCTGACAAAGTCCTTCACTAGGCCAGGGGCTGGCATTTTTTGTCTAGGTGTATGTCTTCCTTCTTGGCTGTGAACTTCTTGGTAAGAAGGATGTGGTCTTGTTCATCTTTGTTTCCCCAGTCAGCCTACTACTATACCTGACATGCAAGGAATTAATATAGCAGGAAAAATATTTCTAAAAGTATTCTGTTAATTATTCTCTTGGACAATGAGAATATCTTATGTTGTATGACCATTTGAAATTCTGTATGCAGTTAAGATTTTTTTTGTGTTAGAATTGCTGCAGTGATTTAATTGTGAGTTTCAATCACAAAATTAATAATATATGGGTGAAATATATATATATTTATATAAAATGAAATAGGCAATTTACTCTCATGTTGGCCTTCAAAATAACAATGATCCAATATTTCTCTCTGAGCCAAGCATGCACTTGAGGTTTTTTTCTCCCCAAGTAGTGGCAATAAATATATTCAGCTTAATACATATTTCTCATTCTGTTCCCGTTGTGTAAAATAACATGCAAAACCAGTTTGTTTGAACAACTACAACATGTTAAATTCAAACCTTCCTATGGATTTGTTCTTTCCTCACCTCGAGTTGAAATCTTAGTTGTGCTCCATAGCTTTTTCATTCATCTCTTATAAAAAAAAAGAAGTACTCCAGTCATGTATAGTCATAATAACAATCCCATTTAAGTAATTAAAATGAGCTCCCTCATCCCCACTTTGGTCCTGCTGCCAATGAGGACACGTCCTGGATCCCCTCACCACCAGGTCTGGAGTTTCACCTTTCCTTGCTGGAGCAGGAGGGACAAGAGGCATGGGACGAGTATGTCAGCCATCTTTGTTGGCTCATGGTGTGTGTACAGCTGACCTGTGGGACACTTTTGTGAGTTCCTCTGAGATTCTCTCCCCAGAGCCATCCCATCCAGTCACCTCTCTTCTGCTTGAAGGCTTTAATTGCTCAACTTCAGCATCAGTTAAGACCCCAAAGCTTCTCTAGGCTAAGGTTGCCTCATCCCTAGAAAGAATCCTTTCAAAAGAACCCCTGAGCCAGCTCCCATCTAAAGGGCCCCCATTTAGTCCATAGAACCACAAAACTCTGCCTCGTTGTCAGGAGTGCTGCTGGTCCAAGGACGGCTGGATCTCTTTGCCCTGCCACCTAGCAGGCAGCTCCAGCTCTGGAGTCTGTTGCCTGACATTTCTTAAGAGTGGACTGAACATCTGTCCTCTCTGACCTCCAGGCTTTCAAGAATAAACGTCAGCCTCTCTGAGAGGTGATCTTAAAGCCTCTCTCGTAGATGAGGGAGATGGAAAATTGTTACAGTTTCCAACAACTTTCTCTGGAGAAATTCTTTCGTTCTTTCAGTCCCCTCAGTTTCAACTCTTTGAGAGCCTTGAGGTGGATGTTGGGTCACCAAGTGGCTGTAGTCCCCCTTCTTTCAAGTCTTGTGTAGGAGGAATAGTGCCTCATTTTGGAAAATGGGAGAACATGCCACCTATTGTTTTGTTCTTAATTTGGGGGTCATCCCTCAAAACTTAGATGGAAAGGATCCCTTCCTAACACCTTGTTACACAGGCTAGTGTAAAATATGTGTAAAACATGGCTATTAACCAGAATAAAACTCATTTTTTAATGGAGATTTAAATGCTTAAACTTGACACACAATAAGCAAAAATATTTGCATCATTTAAAAAATGTAAAATCACATGGAAGCCAATCAATCCATTAATTTAACAAAAAATGTTTACCATCTTCTAAATGCTAGTATTATCCTAGGTGTTTGATGTACAAACATTTAGTGTATGGTACTTTTCCTCATGGAACTGTCTAGTGAGAGAATCGTATCTCAAATATGTCCTAAAGTAATAACAATACAATTTAACATCATAATAGAAGGATCTACAAAGGCCTAAGGGCACAAAAGACAGAGTATTTGAATTTAATAAAGGCTTCACAAGGGACATTTGAACTGGATCTGGGGTGGAGGTAGAGCTTCCCTGGGGAAAAAAGAGTTCCAGAGGCACACTGGTGTGTCAAGGTAAGAAAGGGAGAGTTTGGCTGGAACAGTGAAGAAGCAGTACAGCTGGTACATAGGCTGGTGTGGTTGTGAGATATGAATTTGGGGATTGGAAAGGCTCTGTTTTATGTCAAATAGTTTCAACTTCTTTCTACAGATAATGGGAAGTTATAATCACCGTTTTGCTTTTCAAGTGTTTATTTAAAAACATTACACACATACTATATATATACCAACATGGATAAAGGTGATCATATACATACTGTATTTTCCTTTTCCTTTTTAATTGGGTCCTCCCTCCCACTCTTCTCTCTCCTCTCCATCTTCTCCGCCTTCCCTATCCATCTCTTTCCCTTCCCAAGTCATGTTAACATTTATTTCATATCCTTTACTTGTTTTCTCCTTGGTTATATAATCATATTCAAGTATTCAATATCCATACACAGAGCTATTTGGCCATTGTTTGCTTTATGAAAGAATACTTTGTATATTTTTCTTCATCTTGCTTTTGTTACTCAACTATTCTTAGAGGAACTGTTTCCAAGTCAGTAGGGTGAGCTCATTGCAGGGACTGATATAACCAGAATTTCAATGATGTTGGAGTGGACGAGTTTTAAAAAGTGGGTAGAAACTGAAAGAGGTGGGTAAACTGATAGATAAGCAGGTAACAAATGATGAGGCCTGAGCTAATGCAGTTGGTTTTGGCAAGGACATACTCATCATACATACACGCCTCAGATGAAAAATGAATTACTATTTAATATGTCTTAATAAAATACCAGTGGTCACCATTATCTAATTCTAAAATTTTGACAGTAGATTCTCTGAGTGTGCTGCTTAGAAAAGCATAGGTTCAAAATATTTATCCCACTTAGCTGGAGTTTTTAGAAAGGTGCATTATTCATCCACATACATCCGTATTTCTCTAATTCCTCCTTCATTTTGCACATTTGTCTGCCAAATATCCATGATCTCAAGCTTGTTTTGCAACTCAAGTGGCTAAATCCGTTGGTGGTTTAGTTTAGAATTCGTGCCTGCATTTTCTTTGAATAAAAACAACATTTTCCATCTTCCAGTCACACTGTAATCTTCCCTCAGGTTGCTCAGTATTGGGTGTGATTACACTACTTTTTACCCATATTGCAATCAATGCAATCATGTAACACGTTACTAATGCCAACTAGTGGCCTTCGCATATTATAGTCTAAATTTTCACAAGTTTTTTATATTTGAAAATGTCTTGTCAACATCCAAACTGGATAAATATTTCATTGGAACATCCAATATATAATTACCAGTCCTGTTAAACAATTCTTGTTATCCTTCAAACAAACTGCATTTACCCTAACCATGGTGAAGATAACATGACCTCCTCCAACCTTCTGAGCGCCAGAGCAGTTAGTAATTTGTTACCAAACATAACATACCTAAATGCTAATAATATAATTATTTAAAAAGTACTTAAAAATGTAAATTTTTAAAAAATATGTAGAATAATAGAACACCATTTTCATAACTAACAATTACTAAAATTTTGTCATATTTATTTACCATTAACCACCAGTGTCAATCTTGTTCTACTCTTCTGGTCTGGTCTCCACAGGAAATCTCTGTTATGAATTCGCTGTGCATCTTTCTGGTTCATTTTTATGTCATATATATATAATCGTAAATAATTTATAGCTTTTTTGTTTTAAAATGTTTAATATTATTTACATCACTGCATTTATGATTTTTTACTTTCCTTTTTTACTCAGTATTATTTTTTTGACAGTTACTTATATGTAACTAAATCTATTTTGGTAGCATCAGCAGTACTGCAGGGATTATGCATGTTTGTGTCTCCACTGACAAATATTCAAGAATTGTCCGTCAGTGTCATGGCCTGAATGTTTGTGTCCCCCCTCCCCAGTCCAAATTATATATTGAAATCTTAAGTTTAGATTAAGTCATGAGGATGGGGCCCTCGTGATGGGATTAGTGCCCTTATGAGAAGAGGAAGAGGTACAGGAGCTCTTGCTCTCTCCTGGAGAATAGAGAAGAGATCATGTGAGCACACAGCAAGATGGTGCCAGTCTGTAAGCCAGAACAAGGCCTCACCAAGAACTGAATTGTAGTAAGACATTCTCTTTCCAGCTTTATTGAGATATAATTGACATTTCATTGTGTAAGTTTAAGGTGTTGTAACATGTTGATATGACACACATATATTACAAAATGATTACCACAGTGGCACAAGTTAATATCTCCATTACCTCACATAAAAATAGTATCTCATTATTGTTTACATTTGCATTTTCCTAATTACTGATGAATGTTTATTTGTTTATGTTTATGAGTTTATATATCTGAGTTTAAGATCCCAATAGAAACCTTGATCTGACTTGATGCTATAAGAGGAAGTGAAAATTGAAATTTACTGGAGAATGAATCCACAATGTTGGTATATCACCTTTTGCCTTGTAACATTTAAGTTTCTCAATTTGCTAGATGGTACGTATTATTAAGTCAAACTTTTACAGTCAGGATTTATTATCACAGTAGTATTTCAGAGCTGTATCTGGGGAAGAGAACCTGTATTTATGGCAGAAGGCTATTTGCTTATGAAATAACAAAATCATAATCAATTTTAAAGGCAATTGAGAGAAGGTAAAGGCATAAAAGAGATTAAATTCTTTTCTTCTTTTGAGCAATTTATTTTAATTTATGTAAGTTCTTGATCCATCATACCTTCCAGTTGGAATAACTCTTTGTGTGGTTATAAAGGAGAATTAAAACAAGAATGCAAAATACTGGTCTCGGGGTAACTCAGCACATCTGCACGAAGTCTTTGCTTTCCTGCTTAGCACACAACTGACTGAGACGTGGCCTGGAAAAAAATGACTGTTATAAAAATAGTCTACATTCTATGTAGAGTGCCTTGGATGTAAAGGAATAGTGTATGATTTGAAATGGCATTTAAACTGCCCCTTAAATAACAATTAATTTTTCTTTTAAATGAAGCTTTTAATTTAAGAGAGAAAAAATTTTCTCCCATCAAATAAAAAGAGCCTGGAGAGAATACAGGAAGTGCAGGGTGGTCCATATAAAATAATGGATCACTCTAACACAAAACGGGACCCATTTTTCATGTAACTTGCACAATAGTTGCGGATTTCCAACATAGAGTATTTCTCCCATAACAGAAAGCTGAACCTTGGTGGGGAGACTGGTGATTTTTGATTGATGTTGAATTTTAGAGAGACATCATGAAGAGGAAGAAGGGAAGGAGGGGTGGAAGGAAAAAAGGAAGGAAGGAATCAATCTATCAATCGATCTGTCAGTCCTGGACTTTCTGGCAATGGAATGACCCGATTCAAACTCTTCTCCTAACATTAAATTTTTTTTAATAAGTCACTTAAACACCCCAAGTTTTGCTTTCTTTACAAAAAGTAGAGATAATAGTACCCATTTTATGGAGTTTCTATGAATACAAAGTGAGGGACTTTATAAATTGCATAATTTATGCCTGCCACACATAGTAGATCATTCGTTTCTAAACTTCCCATCTTCAGGAGTTTAAAACTTTATTTTTTCACACCTATGGAATTAAAATGAAATATTTTCATTTATTACATTATTCTGTATGAATTCTGTTGCCATATCTAACTGACCTAAAACACGAGTGTTTGATCAAGTCATTAATAAAACTTTCTTGAAGAATACATTTCATTCTAAACGGTTTAAATTTGGCAGCATTTCTCCAGTGTACTCCCAGGATTTTAGTCTAATGAAATCTCCCTTACAAAGAAGGTTTTCCTAATCCCATACATTTGGGGAAATGCTGCATTCTATTGTTTCCTCTTTGAGAAGTCCTCTAGTCAAGAAAGCTGTTTAAATTTATTAAAGCCTATAATTTCCTACTTTACTTGGCCATAGAAATTCTTTTTAGGTAGCTTCTATTTATAGTCTTTGGAATACATTTTGTGACATGTCCACATAATTGATCTGATTTGCTCCACCAGCCCTTTATGCAGGTAAAGTCATATTTCTCTTTGTTTTCAAAAATAATTTTGAAGACTTAATTTGCCATTATTAGCAGCATTTCTCTTGTGTTGGGCCAACATCTCTATTGCTCCTAACTGTATCCCCATTCTCTGGAGTTGTCTGAGAACACTGGTATTTACTCAGTCCTAAAGGAGGTTTTTCTTTTTCCAGATACAGAGCAGAGAGTGGACTGTCATCCTGATTTTCTTCTGCTGAAGGCTGGTGTTGCACAGTCCAACAGAAGCTGATGCGTATGCCTCTGCTTGCTAGCCTCGGCATTGATCACTGGTGCCCTATACTGGAGCACTAATGTTGGAGTGCCATTTTATAATCATTTCTCAGTCAGTGATCCACAAAGCACAACACAGTTCCAAGCATCTGGCTCTAAAGTCAACCTTGCTTTCTAAGCACATGGGCTCTAACGTCAAGGCTAAATCTCTAGCTCAGACTCCTCTTGCATTCTTAGTGAGTTCCCGCTTGGGGACAAGTGTTCTTCTGTAGCAGGAGACCATGAACAGAATCAGCTTAATCTATTTTAACAGTTTCTCTAACTTCAAATTTGGGGAATAAGTGGTAGCATCTTTGTAGCTTTCTTCCCTGAAGGCCTGTGGTCTCCCTATTCAAATTGGTTGAACCCATCGCTCTCTCTGAATGACAAAGAATGTCAGTGAGAAGCAAAGCTCATTAAATCAGACCAAGGTCATAGTATAACTTTCCCTGGGACAATGGCTTCTTCTTACCCTATATTTTTACAATTAAGAGAGGTCATTTAGCTGATTCAATAGCTATCTACTAAGGGTCAACCATATACCAGGAACTGTCCTAAGGCTGTGGTAAGACTTTGGGTCTCATTCTGAGTGATATGGGAAGCCAATGGATGGTTGTCAACAAAGTTTTGACATGATTTAATTTATGTTTTATGAAGATCACTGGATACTGCATGGAGAATAGATTGCAAGAGTGGCATGGTTAGAAACACAGAGACGCATCTAGGAGCCCATTGAAGTAGCACAAGTAACAGATGACAATGATTTCAATGAAGGTGTTAGAGGTATTTAGAAGTAGTTGGTTAGGGATATATGTCAAAGGTAGAGCTTATGGGATTTATTGATGGATTGAATGTATGGTGTGGAAGAGAAGAGCCTGTTATGACACTAAATTTTGTGGCATAAACAACTGAAATCACAGCTATGCCACTTATTGAAATGAAGAAGATTGGTAGAAGTTGTAGGTTTTGAGGGAGGAAGAGGAATCAAAAGTTGGCATTTGGGCAAGTAAAACTTGAGATTACTTTAAGACATCAGGGGTGAACATGTTAAATAGGCATTGGTTGTATGAGTCTCGAGTTCAAGGGGAAGATTAGTGATGGTGATTACAAGTTGAGTAATTGCACACAGATGGTATTAAAAGCCACATCAGTGGATGAGATTACCTAGGTGATGAATGCCTTGAAGAATGCCCTAGAACATTCCAATGATTCAAATTTCAAGAGATGAGTAGGTACCAGTGAGAAAGGAGAAGAATAATAGATAAATGATGTCCCAAGAGTCAGGTAAAGAAAGTGTTTCCAAACCATATTGACCATTTACTTTGACAACTTGGAAATCATTGAAAATATTAGCAAAAGCAATTATAGTTTTAGGGGTGTATATCAAGAAATAATGGAAAGGGAGGAAGTGGATTCAGAAAGTGGAGACTCCGTTTTCAAAAAGATTCATGTTAAAGGAAGCAGACAAATGAGGATAGAGCCAGAGGGAGCTATGGGGTCAACATATTTTTTCAGATTTATAGGTATTAATGCATAACTGTATGTGAATGGGAAGGATTTAGTGTAAATTGGTGATGCAGGAGAAAGAAGGGGAAATTGTACCTTAAACAGGTGAAACTTACCTTAAATAGATGAGAAAGGATGATACAATGCAAAAGGTTGGATTGCATTAGATGGAATTCATACCCCCATTTAAGATATGGGTGGAAGTCAGAAAACAAGAGTACAAAAAGGAAAGGGGGTGTATTTGAGGGATGTGTTCATTCACTCAGTCATTCATTCACTTATTTATCTAACAAATATGTACTAGATGCCTATCCCTTAGGCACTTTTTCCGGGTGTTGGGGATATTGTATGACAATAATAGTTACAAATTCTGCCTTTTAGTTTTAGTGAAAATAAAAGGAGAAAAATAAAGGAAATAAATACATAAGTTACATAATATGTTATATTGTACAAATGACACAGATAAATTCTAACTTCAAAAACTTTTTGATTGAATATGTAAATAAATTAATTTGCAGACATATATTTTGTTACGACCATTATTATAATCTATTTTTGAGATAATCATGTTAATTAAATAGAGGGAAAAAAACCTTTATGGTAAGCATGTGGCAACCAAGGCATTGCCCAGTCAACATTCTGTCCATGGATGGCATACTTACAAATGGCCTCCTTCATCCTGTATTTCCTGTATCACAGGACACTGTTGGAGTCTCAGAGAGAAGCTGAAGACTTATATTTTTCAAGTTCAAAAATCAAATAAAGGAAGAATCTGTGAAAAGTAGGAATAGTTTAGGAGAACTGGGAACAGACTTTCAACATAGCAGATATGAGGCTTTTGACCTGACTAGCTGTTTAATGTTTTGTTTTTCTTTGCTTTTTAATATGCCTGAATCTAATAAAGATTTGGATTAAAAATAAAACTAACTCACGTGTACATTAGTGAGGTCAGGACACCCAGCAAAAACTAGGCAAATTGAGAATCCTGCATATTGAAACAGAAATGTCTTTTAAGTCATGAGCCAGACATCTTGGAATATGTACCCAACTCTGCTATTATCTATGCACGTGACATTGTACAAATCCCTTAAATTCATTGAGTCTTAATTTTCCTATCTGTAAAACTTAGGTAAAAGTGTCTGCCTCATCTAACTCAAAAGGCTGTTAACTTCTTTTAACCACAAAGCTCAGTATATTATGCATGTTTAAAAATATATGAGAAAATTGAGTCTTAGGTCAAACTTGTCTAAGATCACATAGCTCGTATGTAAGACAAATACTGAACCCGGCCTTCTTTGATTCTAAAGCCTACAGTATTATCACGTTCTGCAGTATCCAACAAGCACAGACACTCAGCTGAGATCAAGAGGACTTGAAAATGCTTGGTAAATAGCTTTCATTCTCATGTCTGCTTTAGCATTCACTGTTGGTTGGTTTCAGAAAAGGGGTTAAAAAAACCTCTTCAAAAAAATCTAACCAGGCAGCCAATATTTCATTCTCCTCTGGAAACTGCCTTGCCTTGCTTTGAATTGCTTTATTCACCTATTTTGCAGACCACATGTAACAGGGGACTAACATCCAGTGGTTGATTACCAGTTTCCTGTAAGTTAAATGGGAAAGCTGAGTAATAAGTATTTTTTCTCTTTTTTGATTATGCAGACATCTGTGAGTTATGCTGGGTGTAAGTTAGGGCATAGCAGTGCACTTAAAGGTTGCAAATATGCATTTATAAATTAGCTTGCTGCCAAAGTCACTTGTATTTGTAACACATCTAATGCTCTTCTGCTTAACAGCAATGTTATGGATGAACATGAAAGACAGAAGTTGTATTTTTATGCAAATATACCATGAAATGTCTTTGCTAAATAAGCAACTTTTTTCCATAGCAAGGTTTATTTGCAGTGATACAATTTAGAAGCGTCCCCGATGACAACCTTTTGAGCCATATTAGTTAAATGATAGAACATCTTCAGTGTTAAATCTACAGCAATATATTATAATGGGAAAAATGCCTGAGCAGCAGGGAGCCTTTAATACAGAACTCCATAGGCCACTTAAATAGTGTAATCTGGCTTTCAAGTGGAGCATTCTAAAGAATCCCTATGAACCTTGCTTTGGGGTTTCAGAGAATTGGAATGATATTGAGGACAAAGCTCTGTTCTGGATCTACCTGTCATTGAAACGCTCATGCTGCTCTTCTACAAAGCCAGGTGGGATCATTTTTCTAGGAAACATCAATTACTTCTGCTTTTGCTCAGAAATGGCACAGTTATTTTTAGATATATTTTCCACCGGTCTACAAAGTATTACAATTGCCATAACGTATTGGGTAGTATCATAATGGTATAAGGATCCCTGAGCAAAGTATGCCTCCCCATGATATTACCTTACTTATCTTTGAAAAACAGCAGGATTACATATTTCATAACTCCTGGCACAACTAGCAGGGTCTCAATATGGATGGCAAATGAATGAGTTAGAATTTTACAGATTTTCAACATACTTAAATTCACAGATATTTTTCTCTCTCAGGGTGAGTTTGCGAAATTTATAGGTTTGAAATAGCCTTATCTGAATAAAACAAATCCTGTAATTCTAGGGGCTAATCAAATCCCAGATAGTAAATGAGCTACCTTTGGAAGTTGCATTAACACAGCAGTAGCTTAATAAATTATACTGTGCTGATTTGACTTCCACTGGTACTTAATTTACAACTGGAGATGATCCTGGTGTATGGAGAATCTAGTTTATCATAAACTAATTACTTGTTCTGATGTACTACATATATCCAGCCAAGATGTTTGAAATATAGTTTTGTAAAATCTATAAACAGATGAAGTCTTGTAAGTGTAAGCTTCCTGACTGAAGACTACCTAGAACCATGATATCTTTTTCTTTCTTGGAATCTCTTCAATTTATCTTTCATGATAATATCTATGATATACAGAAAATGAATTGTTGTGTCATTATAGTTTCTCAAGGAAAATTTTCCCCAATTGCTCCCTCAGCTGTCTTCAATCTATGGGTACAATTTCAGCCCGTATACTACAAGAAGAAAGTTAAACACTTTGGTCTTTTATTTAAATAAAAACTATATTATAAATTATAGTCTTTGAAAGTTCATAAGTTCATCTATCCATCCATTTATACATTCAGTCTCCACTAATCTATTTATCAACTTACTGTTTTAGTCATTAAATCAATAAAGAACTCACATTAATATTTTTATAGTTTCCTATGCTTTGAAAATATTCAAACCAAAAGAGGCATAGACCATAAAAACTACTGAATCTCATCTTCAACAAATATGTTTGCTAATAATAACTTGCCTCAGTCAGCTCGACTTGATCAGCTGTCCCTGGTGAATGCCTAGCTAAGGTGGGCACTGAATTTTCATTCTACCCTAGAGGTGCTCGTTGGCAAGCTCATGTAGATTTTCTACATTCATAGTATGGCTGAATGCACTAAACCTAACCTTTGGATACAAAGAAAATTTTAGTTTCCAAGCCTGTCAGTGTTTCACTTGTTATGTACACACATATCTCTTTCCCCAAACTGTAGAATTTACGTTTAGAATTCAACACCAAAAAACAAGGGTAGAATTTTCACATCAAACTGAAAATATTGTCTACGCCCTTTGACAGAGAGATGGTGACATTTAAGTTATCTTTTATTAGTCTTTCAGTGGGGCCTTTTAACATCTATCCCTTACTCACCCGGAATACCTTTGTGTCTCTATTTTTAATAGGAAAAGCCCTTGTAATAAGTGTAAAATTAATTCTAATTCTCCAGATTAAGCTGTGAAATGAATTTAATTAAGTGTGTAGATCCAGTTTACTAAATCACATCACTTCAATTCACTGAGTGGGAGATTTTAAAAGTCTTTTTAGCTTTATTTCAGTGCACCCAGATACATGAATTGAAGGTCTGAATCCAAGATTCTAAAGATGATGCCAGGGAAAACCTAGTGTGGATATCAATTGCTCTTTAATATCAGGAGACAGTTTTCCTCTCAGCTGATGTGAGGCAGCTCATGTTCATTAAAGGGTCTGGTTTAGACCCTTCAAGAATGCTTATTATGGCTGTCTGGACTAAAGGAATGATTTGAGATACTTGATTGCAAAGCTCCATCAAGTTCTCATGCTGCAGAGTAACATCTGATCATTTGATGTGGTCATCTCAGGCAAAGGACAAATAAAGTGGAAAAAAAAGGTTTTATCTCATGTACCCATGTGATATGCGGACCTCACCTTGCAGTATGTTTTGTTCTTCATGCTATCATACGGAATTGCTTTTAAATTCAGGTGATCTGAGAGGAGAATAGTCTTTAATTTGCAAATTGGTTGAACAGATACTGAATGAGAATCATGGAAGTGTGTTGGATATTTTATATGTTTTTAGTTAAGGGGAATTCTTCATAGACGTGGATGTTAACAAGCCAGCTGGTGCAATGGAGAATGGTGGATTTCTGTGTTTGGCCTGGGACTTCATGTGTCAGTTTGTGGCAAAACTCCAGGGTATCCACCAAAAATGTTTAACAATTCACTGCTTCTGGAGGCCAAATAATTTTCCAGAGGATTAATACCTCAAACACATTAAATTGGTGACTTGCACTATTTAGAGATGCAGATCTTATTTCTTTTAGCTGTTGATTTTCAAAGGCATGTTCTTTCTGGCTCTGGATAACTTTTTAGTAACAAGAAAGATAGACATGTATGGAAAGGCAATGGAAAACATATACATAATCTTTAAAAAGTTGGGCCATTTAGAAACATAATTATTTGCATTTTTTCTTTTCTGAAAGCTTAACCTCTAAATTATTTTTCTTCAGAGAGAAGGGCTTTGGGATTTTTTTTTTCTTTTCCTTGAAAACTGAAACACACTCTTGTCTTTAGTATATAGCTTCTAAGGTAATGAAGAACACACCAGTACACTGAAACACATGTGTGTCACATCCCCAGGGGAAGCAGCTGTCACGCATGCAGTATTTCCTCCAGACATCTGAAATCTGGCATCATTGCTCTTTATTCAGTCTGTTTTCTAAGTAAATGAGATAATTGGATGTATACATAAATCCTTCTATAATAAAATTTAAGAAATATTTCAAATGGAGAAGTTCAAAGTTTGCATTTGTAAATCAAGATACAAAGAGTTTAAGATTAGGCACAACATTGTAAACTGACTATAACTCAATTAAAAAAAAAAGTTTAAGGTTAGGAAACCCAGAATTGGAAATGTGTATATTCCCACTGGTTATTCCACAACTCTACACTTCCCACTGATTTTCATAGTCTGTGATGAAATATAAGCCTAAAACTCATCTGTAAGTAAAGTCCGTCATTTTACGAACATTTTCAACCCCATGCTCAAATGTGAAAGATCGTGAATTTAATGTGGTTTTCCTAATCTTAAGTGAAATGTATTATTAGTTGTTGTCTTAAATTAAGAAGGCTTGACAGTCAGCAGTAAGTTTGGACCTTTGAAAAGTCCAAACATAAAATCATTCATACTATATTGACAAAAGTGTGTTAGTGTGTGTATGTGTCAGTGCTTCTGTGTGTGTGTAGAATTTAGCATTTGTTGGATGGAAAAAAGGTAAATGATCACCTGGAGGTAGATTCACAACTTCTCCAGCCTCATTTAAATTTAGATATCAAGAGGGGAAGGTATAGCCTAGTGGTAGAGCACGTGCTTAGCATGCACAAGGTCCTGGGTTCAATCCCTAGTACCTCCATTAAGAAAAAAAGAAAAGAAAAAAATAAATTTAGATATTGAAAACCTTTAATTTGTGGGCTCATTTCTGCCCAGGTTTGAGCTAGAGAAAACTAAGACTGAAAGAGAAGTATGAAGTATGAGCTAGACTTCTGCCTTCAGGGGAACTTGGCGCTAGTCTTACTGTTCTGAGTCAGTCCCACCACTGCCTACCAAGCTGCAGCCACGTCTCCTGATCTCGCTGTGCCCTTCCCAGGACTGTGCTTCTTTTCCCAGGTGTCATCCAGTTCTATTTGCTGGAATAGGGTGCTGCCACAGACCCCAGGCCACTTGCTGTAGGCTTACCTCTCAGATAGCTCTTACCACGCCTCTACCACTCTCTCCTGCTAAGCATAAACTGTGACGTACTTCCCATGGGTGGCCTCCTGTGTATAAACACCAGTCAGGATTACGCCTGAGATTGTGATGCTCTTCTAGGCATAACATTTTGGTTCCTGCAGGGCTGGATCTAAAGGTACATTAATCTGTCTGCCTAGGCTTGACTTGACACAAGTCCAGTTTACCTCACTTTTATGTCAGCCCGTCACTGAGCTCCCAGCATGCCTTGTGGCAAGGCTACACAGGTGTGTCAAAAACCACATTAAATAGGAAAGCTTACAAACACTGTGCTTCCAAAGCAAAATTATTAGGGTTATTGGGATCACTGTTCCTCTCTCAAGCCATCATTCTATATGTAAAGTTTAGTTGAGACTTAGTACTCAGAAAGCCTTTTGGTAATGAACATTTGCTCTCTACTGTTTGGGCCCCGGAAATCAGATAATGGGTGAGAAGCAGGTGTTTTTCCAGCAGCAGGAAAAAAAAGCAAATATTAAGTATTTCGTGATACAACATCTATACTTAAAACAGCAGAGATTTTAACAAGTTTTTGCTCTTTTCTGCTCTCAGGTAAGTCAGGTGTTATCTAATCTAAAAATGCGTAGACCTGGATGTCTTATATGGGTCTCTTATCTGGCCAAAGACCAATTAGATATCTAATTATTTTTTCATTACTAACCTGCTTACATTGTAGCAGATTGACTTATATTTTAAGGTGCTAATAATGCTTAATACTTATAAATGGTTCATTTTGTTTTGGATATATATGAAAGAATGAATCATCTAAATGCTCTAAAATTATTTCCTTTCAATATAAGTTGCTAGTAATCAGCACATTTATTTAAATGGAGATAAATCCATTTCACTGAAGACATTTATGATATTTTATATTATATGTAAAAGTGAAAACACAGCAAAAATGAAAAGGCGTATCCTATGATGTTATAAGTGAAAGACTCTTTTTGAAACTCATTTATATGTCTCTTTACCAAAAAAAAAGGAAAATACTAGTTTGAAAAATAATACTTTTATTTCAGTAAAACTGATCACTTTTTTGTGGAAATAAAGCTGTAAAATAATTACTTTAATTTAGAGTCATGTATTTGACGCCTCTGATATAGTCTGCTGGACAATATTTGATTAACTCTAGCCCTCAAATTTGCTGTCCAATGAGCGTTGAAAACAAGTAATTTAGTACTTTTTTTTTCCCTGCAAGATTTTAGAAATTTACCTGTAATCCTGGAAAGTGGGAATATACGCTCTTTGAACATAATGTGCTCTTTTTAAGTGTGGACAAAATTGGCTCAGGTAAAATAAGAGCCCAAAGAGCAATCTCCTAGAATTCAAAAGTTGACCTTTGCTTGAAAAGTCCCAAGACATATAAGTTTATGCTTCTTTTTATGAGTTCACTGTTGGAATTTTGTCGTAACCTGTTTCTGTTCTCCGTGTCACTGACTGATGGGGGTCTGACTTACTGCAGAGAGATGCAACTTATGGATTCTCTTGGTATTCTGATGGTTTTCAATTTTTACTCTTTATCTGTGAATTTTATCTTTCTTTAACTTGCCTGTAAACTCTGTTGCTCTCTATGCAGTCATGTTGCCAGTGTAGGGTAGAGAATGCAATGTGAGTTAGCGTTACAATTCTCCATGCTGGTGGTGTGAGTGATGTTCATATTCTAGGAGAATTGGATCAGAAAAGGTGAATTTATTTGGTCACAGTAGTAGACTTCCATTCTTCTAAGCATCCACCCTTTCCCTATTCCCTGTTTCTGGGCACCAGAAGTTGAATGGGCTTAAGCAAAGCGGCAAGGAAGGTGGGAAGACTGCCTGCCCATTATCCAGTTACTTCTCTTTGGTGTGACCTCTAGTTCTACTCAGTTTTCCGCGGTTCTTTATACAGATATGTATTTTATTTAATTTAAATTATGTTTAACTGTCAACATTGCTTATCTTAATTCCTCCCTGAAGGACACCCTGGACAAACAGGACAGTGGAATCTCTCTTAATTTTCCTCTGAGGGTGCTGTGTTATCTTCAGTGATCTTAGAGGATGGCTTAGCTTGACTGAGGAAAACTTTCTAAGAGGCTTTTGTGTAGAGAGGGGGTTGGAGTAAAAATAGGGTTGGGGGTGGGGTGTGGGCAAAAGCAGAATCAAACTCCCTGTTTTCCTTTTTATTCATTCTTGCTCCACCTTGATGATCTTTTCTGCCTGGTTACATCTGCAGAGCGGACAGACAGCTACCCCTGCTGTCACGTTCATGTTTGGAGCTGGGCTTAGAGGAGGATGTGGTGGGGGGAGGTGGTATAAAATAAGAGAAGATGAGTGAGAGGAGGAGATTTTTACATGGAGATTGTTTGAATGTCGTCATGCTAGCCTTCTTTCTTTACTTGGCTTTACTGAGTTCTCCGGTCAGCAAGTATATCAAGGAAAGCAGTTCAACAATTTAGTCTGCAGATTTTGTTGTTGTTGTTCCTGCCTTGAGAAAGTCACAGAATATGGAGATACTTCTGATGAGGCCTGGATATACCCTGCTAGTCTCTTAACGTAGATTGAATCTACGTGAATCCGGTGAATTAGCTATATAATTTGGTTGCCTTTCTTCCATAATAGTTATTTTAATATAGTGCAAAAACCATCCTGGGTAATTGTGAGTCTCAGTTAATATATACATTAGTATATGTAAAGAGCGTATAGATATTTCAGTGCACATTCCGCACAGATTCATCCTTAAAGTGCTGCTGTCCTCTAAAACGAGGCAAAAAGATACCCCAGGAACAAGTTGCAGAGCATATATTCCTCTCATACTTACTCAGTTAGATTTTCGTTGGTGGTCATTTAAGGCAACAACAACATTAGGCAGGAGAAGAAAGAGGGCTGTAGACAGAATAAGTGTTTGGAATTTTACAGTGACTTCAAAAGCCAGAAATCTTGGAAGTTTGATTTTTAATTTGTTGAACGTATTATCACTTTTAGTTAATGTGCCAATGCTTTGTATTGTTTTCATCAAATAGTTTAGGGTGATTTTTATGGTATTATTTTAAAAATACATCTATTATACGTTCTCATTCCTAACACAGAATTAAGTCTCTGTCATTAGTGTGGTTGTACACTTGTAAAAGGGTCTCTTGATTCACCCACTATTTAGGAAAGATTTTGTTTTCGGTCTGTCGGCTGCTTACCTAGGAACTATCCAGTCTTGTTGATAACCTAGCAAAACACACCCTGTTGGGTCTTATTGCTTAAATATTCCTACTTCTAAAATTACCACTACACCACTGGGGGTGAATGAATACACGATTACAATTTCAATTTGACAGTTTTAAAGGAAATGGCATAGGGATTTAATTAGACCCTCTCCATGTGCTTCATTGATTCTCAGATGGGTTTTCATTCTAGCGGAAGCAGATGTGGATTCTAACATAGATGTTAGATTCTCTTGTACCTTGTTGGATTGTTCAAACCAGTGCAACAGCCAACAGTTAGTTGCCTGAATATGCAAAATCCAAAAGCAAACTGGTTTGGGAATGCTGAGAGGTGGTTTTCCTTCACTTCCTTTCCTTTATGAAATAGGAAGATTGAAATCATCAGGAAAATAAGGATTTTTATGGCTCTTGATCTTTATGCTGTATAGTGAAGAGGAAAATTAGACTACAGTGAAATATTTTCATTTTGGGCAATAACAGAAACTTCCTGACATTATTAGAAAATAAATATTATAGTTATTTCTCATTTTTAAGCTAAACAAAATGCCCAACTGAGAAAGATATGAAAGCCATTGTTAAAATTAGTTACTGGAGATTTTAAGAGGGAACTTACTTTAACCCTTTGAAGATTTTCTTTGAATATATTTTTTTCTTAAAATGAGGATAATATGCATTCTCATTTTAGAGTTCTAGACATTTCAGTGTTTCTATCAACAAATATACTGTTAAATTTTTTTAAAAATGAGTTTAGATACAAATTAGCAGTAGCAAGAAAGTCATTGAAGTTGACCATGTGTGTCTGAGAAAGTGCCTCTACCTGGTGTCTCACTGGCTGTGCGGTAGGATCGTCACAGACTCCAAGGTGTGTCCTTGAGAAATACAGTGTTGGTAACTGTCTAGTTTAAGTCATCAGGCGCCTCCACAGCAGGACCTGCCAGAGGCAGAGCTGTGACCCCTTTGTATAGTCTAGAACCCATTTTCTCCAAACCTTCCAGTCGTCATTCTTCCAGCCTGCGACCTACGATTTCATCTTCCTCACTTGGACCCTATTATCATCTTGCCTGCCTTTCCCAACTACTCCTCTTGCCCAACTTTTGTTCTCCCTTTCCTCTGGCCTCAATGTGTTAGGGAACCCTGGGTCCTGTCAGGCTCTAGGCTCCTACCAACCAAATATAATTTCTTACCCAGGGTGCCCTGTAGAGTTTGTCCATTAGTTTTATTCCCTGAGGGGAACCTCATGAGAAAGTGGTGTCATTTGATTTTCTGTAGAAAGTGTTGTGACGTATTATGCTGAGGTGGAAGAGACTCGACGAAGAGAGAGAAAATTATCAGTCGGAATGATGTATACCTTTTAGCAATTATATGTGTATATGTATGTTATGTTTAATTCAATGTTTACAGCATTTAAATACTTAAACTTTCTCTCTCCCTCTCTTTAAACTTAAATGGCATGCATGGAATAATTGAGTTTTATTATTATACCTTGCAATCTATGTTACATTTATTGCCTTTAAATCAAATATGTATGTGTAAAGATGGTATAAAGTATATATGTGTGCATAAATATAGTGATTTGTCCAAGACCATTTGATCAGTCAGTTAAATTCTGCTGAGCCTTGAGCCTGGCTCTCCGACCCTTAGGTGATGGACCACAGGTAATCTAAAAACAAGATGGAGAAAATGATGTTAGAATGATCCGAAGGGCCCTCAGATCTTGGGATCCTTGAACGGCTCACTTGATTTGACTTAAAAGAATGTCCCAGTCCTCCTCCTTTTTGCTTCCCTGTCTGCTTCTGTGTTCTGGTGCTACCTTTCCCTCCCCACCCCTGCCTCCTCATATAGACAGAGCCACACACAGGGAGGAACTGGATGAGATCTCCAGATTTGACTCCACTCCTAGACCTCCCTAGAAACTCTTCTTAGAACCCTAAATGACTTGGCTAAATCTAGGGAATTAACCCAAAGGTATTGCAAATGAATTCTTGGAAACCTGCATTCTGCTTCTAGGTTTGCCCGTCCTGGTCTCCATTGGGCAACCGCAGACTAGGATGTTTGGAACCAATTTTTCTCACTCTCTACCTCTGGCGTTTGAGACCCTCTGAGCTAACCATCTGGAAACCATGGGAAGGAGCCACTCCTGGGCTGCATGGAATATTTTGCCTGTGGTCTTTGGGTAGAAACAGGGTTGATAATTTTGCTGCATCTTGGAAAGTCCTCTCTGAAATCATCAGAACTGTTTTATCATGAGTTTGTAACTGCTAAGCTCTGAAAAGGCAAACTTGGAATTTTAGTGCACCTTTATTCTCTTTTGCCAGATTTCTCACCCTGTTGGAAGATGCCTGAAATTCTAATTTATTTCCTCAGTTTAGGATTTTTTTTCCTGTTCACATGCAAATGGAAAGATCACAAGTTCAAATGCTATTCATCACAACTTGGTATTAATAGGATTCTTTTTTCCTCCTCCCCTCACTCCTTCCCTTCCTTCCTTCTTTCTTTCCTTCCCTTCCTCTTTCCCTTTCTCCCACCCTCCTCTCTCCACCCATTCCTTTTTCCTTTATTTTCATTTGGCTCATATTTATTGTGCACATACTGTGTTCTAGACACACTGCTGAACTAGCAGTGTTTAAAGAAAAGTGCTCAAATCCTGACCGTCCTGGGTTTGAATCCTTACTCGCCACTTACAAACTGTAGAGCCACAGGGACGTTACTCAATCCTCAAGCACCTTTCTCTTTCACATCTTTAGTTGGCAGTAGTAATACTAATGCCTACTAAATAGGGTTGCTATAAAGAATAAATCAGACAGCTTGTGAAACCTTCCCTAAAAGCATATTTTGATAGTGAGAGGGAGGACACTGACCACTGGGAGGGACCAGGATAGAGAATTAGGCAGACCTTAGAACAAGTATCACCCGTTTCAGTGTGTTGCTTGAGAAATCGCTCATTCAAAGCTGTCTTAGACTATTTCAACGTTGCATCTTTCCATTTCCTGGACATAATTCATGATGAAACTGTGTGGTGTCATGAAAAAGTAGTGGACAGGTAGTTAGAAAATGTGTGTTCCAGTCCTGACCCTGCACCAATCAGCAAGTGATAGGCCATCTGACTTTCCCAGACATTGTCTTCCTCCTCTATAAATTTAGGGAATGAAATGAAATTTATTGTACACGTCTCTTCCAGTTCTCAAAATGATATATGATTCTAACTTATTAAAGATTTCCTTGACTGCTTAAAATACTGTGTTTTAATGCAATCACTCCCAGATCCACTACAAAAATCATGTGGACATTATATCCATGCACAGTGGCCGGAGGAGTACAGATACCACTTGAAATATTGTGGTAGAACTGAGCTCTGCTTTCTCAAAACTCTTTTGAGACATGGGCTAGATTTCTAGGTTCTGGCAAAGCTTCCCAGAACCATAGTATTGTATGTGTATATATATATTTATGGAGGGAGATTGTCTCTTCTCCACTGAAAAAAGCCTTCCATTGGAAAAAAGAAGTACTGGGTTCTACCTGTGGTTCTGTCACTAATTAATTAGGCAACCTTGGGCACAGCAAATGATTCTCTCCTTTGGGCCTCATGTTTCTTGTCTGTAAAATGGGCCAGATGTTCTAGATAATCTCTAAGTCTCCTTGTATTGCCAAAATGCTCAATTATAGCCTCACTTAGAATACCTTAATTAACTCATGAGTTAAGAAAAAGTTTCAGATTGGAAGCCTCCCCTTAATGTGTCAAACAGGTCAAACTACAGCTTTCCAAAGGGAAAAGAAAATCATTTTGCTATCACCATTCTTAACCACATGTACTCATTTATCTTTCATGAAAACAATAACTGTCATATTGTAGATATGGTATTAAGGTCTCTAGTGTGCTTTGAATTAGTGAGAAACCACACACATACATGCACATTCACATGCACACGGTGTTCTTATAAATAACAAGTAAATTCTCTCCCCCACCAAGGGTACTAAATTTAGTCTGGAGAAGCATTCCACATGCTTTTAAACATAGATCCAGTGTCTAATAGCTAAGATCACTACCATGGTACAGAATTTTCCCTTTTCTGTTTTTCCTCATTTGCTAAGAGTTTACATTATCAAGGTAAATATTGGTTCTCTCAAAAGATTTTACTGTTTTCATATTTGGCCTTGGGTTTATTTGTTGGAATACCTCTTATCTCATGTCTAAAGAACCACCGATCATTTAAGAGTCACCATTGATTAAATAATAATTTTGCAAAAAAAATCACCATAGTTAAAATAGACCTTAATTAAAGGTTACTTCCCAATTTTGAAAACCATATTTATGAAAAATGGGTATCTTGAATCAAGGAAATATGATCAGTCATTCAACTGAAGAGTATGCATATTTGAAATAGTATCCAGAAGTCTCTGACTTTTCTGAGAGGCTCTTTCTAGTGGATCTTCTCTTTGAACTCGGAATGTCCTGGATGCCAACAGGCAGCACTGCATCATATGCAATGTCTTGACATTGATATTCTGAGCTTCTGTGATAAGATTTTCCTGATTAAATACAGTTGTATGATCCTACCCTCTGAAAACTGCTGGTGAAAATACCGAAACAATTGCTCAGCTTCCCGTGTTACAAATTCCTAGATCTTGTTGCATTGTGCAAACAAATTGCTTTTCTCCTGCAAAAAGTAAAAACAGAGCTCTTAGAAACAGAGCTGGGTTGCAAAATTATTGAGAGGCAAGAAATAAATTAAGAAAAAATCATTATTTTGCCAATTCACTGACAGAAGCTTATTGATACCCTGTTGGAGAAAATTAAACGCTAGTGGTTATAAGTATAAAATTAAACTTTGAAATCTACATCATCTTGGATAAAATGACTAGATAGTGAAATTAAAGATACATCCTACCATAAGGACCTTATTGCAGATTTGAATTCAAGCTCTGGCCAACCTGAAAAGTGCAAACTTGGCTTAATCTTATTCTTGTGGGTGATCGTTCAAGTTGCTAACCAATAGCTCTATTTTTTATCGTACGTAGCTGAACTATCCCATGGATTCAGCATACATCAGGGACGTTTTGTTATTCTGTTTTATTTAAATGATACGATAATTACACCTACCTGCTACCTAGGTATAGGAAACACTTCTGTAAAGACTTCTAGATGTCAGTTAATCCTTCATGGGTTTCTAAAAGGAATTATCAGCTACATAACGAGTTGGAACTTTGTACTCATGGAAGAGAGGCGTCTCTCTGGGTAGTATTTACACATCTCCTGTTTCTTCACCCCTACTTTATTTTAAATATCTAGACACGAATGTGGACACTCTCCTTCCGTCTTTTTGTAATTTCTGTTCATTTCCTTTCCCCTGGACTTCATACTTCTCCCTTGAGATCCAGCTACAAAGCAGTACCCTTTGACAGGGTCCCAGAGGTAAAGTCTTGCTCTCTGTTCAAGTTGATTCAACTCAGCGTATTCACTGGATCATTATTATGGCTGGGGTGTTTTAGTAGTTGACTTTTCTTTTTCCCATCTTCTTCAGATCTAACTGCTCTGGCTCCTATTTGGCTAGGGACACAGTAGAAGGCCACAATTTATCTTTCAAAACAGATCTTACTTGGTAATGACTTTACGCATTACCCCTGCCAGATAGCTTCTGCCTTTAAATGGTGGTTGCCAGTGCCTTTAAACTATCGTCCTGAAGTCTCAGTCACTAGAGTTAAGGAAGGCCAGTTGAAGGTGCTCAGTGCTCCTCAAATTATACCATGTATAAATTTCTCTTTTCACTCAACAGGAATGAAGAGGTAGATCAGGATCTAAAATTAGATTTGCTTTTATTTTTAAATATAACAAAAATCAACAATAAAATGCTTTTAAAATGAGCTTTTTTGTTGCTATTAATAATTCCACCATCTGTCTAGTCTTTTGGAATTATATTTTTACCAAATGACCACAGTAAACCTATCAAAAAATTTTTGAGTTTTTCAAAAAAATCACCTCTGGCCACAATCAAAGAGTGCTCAGAAATGTTGCCTATCACAGTAAACTTCCAAGTTAAGACTACATTTGTGTGTAATCTTATCAGTCTTCTCAGATGGGAAATAATATATATAGAAACATTTTTCTCTAAGTAATTACCAATGTGCTGTGTTGAAAATCAGATGGGGTGATGGATTGGCATTTGGTTGAATTGATCTAGTTCATGTATGTGCTACAAGAAGTGTAGAGTTGACACAACAAATTTTAAAATTATGAAGGAGAGATTCATCAATAAGAACTGGAGAAGTACACAAGACTTCTCTTTTAAATAAAGTTGTCATTTATCTGATGGAAGATTTGTTTTCTTAAGAAGAATTTGAAGAGTTCTCTTCTGTGTGTGAAGTGAGCTGATTGTTTTAACTGCTACTCTTAAAAGAGAATAGCCAGATAACCCAACAGTTCTCTTCTAAATCATGAATTATTGTATATGATTTGTAAAGTCTAAAATAACACAGCTGCCCTTCAAAATCCCAGTGCTTTGCTCTTTAGTATTCAAGCAACAAATGAGGCAACCAAAGCTGACTTGTTTTTATTTATTTTCAGAGAGTACCTGGGGAAATCATTGATTTTGTTTATAGGATTGTTTACCTGTTTTTAAAATTCAATCTAAATTCCTAGAGATGTATTTCTTTTCCGAGCGTAAATATTTCTTCTAGTTTGCCCTTAAAAATGATATAAAATATTTTTATAGGCAAAGAAGCAAACAAGCTGAAAGGAAACCCAAGAAAACTTCTCAAAGCGTTTTTCTTTCATTGTGAGAACTGAGTTTACCTTACAATTGCCTGAGTAAATCCTTGAAGATTTTCCTAAATCAACATGGTTATAAGTTGTCTTGCTGTGAATAACACTTTTTAGTGCCTTTATATAAAAAAATCCTTTTACATTTTGTGAGAAGTTTAACTTCTTGGTAAAAGATATTTTCATTAGAATAAAAATGAGACTTTCAGATGCTTGTCATTTTCTAAAATGCTTTGAAGTTTGAATTTTTTATGTATATCAAGAGAGTAAGTCCCTCTGAATAGAGTATACTAATGATAAATTTAGGATTTCAAGAATCAACCTACATTACAGTTACAAAAACTATACCTGTTATTGACATCACAGTCAGCTTTTGTGCAAATTTCATTTGTGACAACTATTTATTATACTTATCAAATGCCAGGAAAAGGCTCCAACACTGAAGTTTTTAAAATAGTGACAGGCACTGAATGCGGATGGCGTCAGAACAATCAGATAATGTGATAAGATAGTGCTAAGAGGTCAAAGCAGTTGTTGAAAATGAAAGGAAGTTAAAGTACTCGTGGCTACTCAGCAGCTCATTTTCTAAGCTTCAATAGGTGCTTTACTTCTGCAAGAAGCCTGAGAAAGGTGCCAGGTAAGCAGAATTCCAGGCCAGCCACCAGGATTCCCCACCCACCTGTGCCTAATCCTTCCCTGTGAGTAGGAACAGTACTTGTGACTATGATGGGAGTACATTACTCTGGTCAGTGTGTTACATTATATGGGGGGAGGGATTTTGCAGATGCAGTTAAGATCCCTAACCATTTCACTTTGCTGCATTCAAGCTGGTGATAATCCTGGGTAAAGCCTGACCTACTCAGGTGAGCTGCTCAGAATGGTCGGAGAGATTCGAAGTGTTAGATTTTCCTGCTATGCTTGAAGAAGTAAGCTGTGGAGGAGGCTACAGGGCCCGGATGGGAGGGCAGCCTCTGGAAGATAAAGGTAGTCTTGTTACCTAGTCCAAACTCATTCTGCTCGCTGCACAACAGGCCCTAAATCAGGAAAGGAGATATTGAGGCAAGGAATAATGACTTTATTTGGAAAGTCGGCAGATCAAGAAGATGGCAAATTAATGTTCTGGACAACCATCTTCCCCAAGTCAGAATTCAGGCTCCTTTTATACTAAAAAGGGGATGGGATGTGGTTGATTGTTGCAAACTTCTTGGTGTCAGAATCTTTGTTCTTGCAGCTGTCCATGTAGGTCAGGTCATGGTGTCCCTGCAAACCTCCAACAAGACAAATGTTATTTTTTATTCTCCAACTTTTTATCTTTATATGAATGGGAAAGTGCTATACCCTTAAGGTCAGAGCCTTGAGAATAGGCTGTCTTGTATGTTTCAGGCTGCAGGCAACATTATTTTACAGAAGGTGCAGAACCAGCCGTGACTAAGCACCAGAAATAGAATATAGGGTTAGAGCTCAAGGAACAGATCTAATATGGTATCAGATTTGTTCTTCCCTATTACAGTCCCTAACAAACAACTAGCAAGAAAATAGGGTTATTGGTCAGACAACCACAAGAAAACAAATTGTACCATTAGTCAGTGAGTTTGGAAGAGGACTTTAGTGTCACAGATGTGATTATAGGCCCTACCAACACCTCAAGTTTAGCCTGGTGACACCCTGTGCACAAGACACAGCGAACTCCAGTTTGACCTCCTGAGCAAGAGAGCTGTGAGGTAATAAATTTGTATAGTTTTAGGCTACTGAGTTTGAGGTCATCAGTCACATAAATTTGAGTAAAAAAACAAATATAATTAAGAATAAAGCTTTTAAGCTTCACTTAAAATTTAGATGAGTTCTCAGCATGGCAACAGTGGGCCAGAGTTGAGATCTTACTGAGATGGGATGTCAGCCTTCCAGTTTGCCAGTCCCATTTCTCTCGACACCCTACCGACACCGAGAGTATCAGCTGCAATTCATTGCTCTGTTGTTATTCTTCCAGAATGTTACAAATGTTATTCTTTTTTTTTTTTTAAATTGAGGTATAGTTGATTTGCAATGTTGTGTTAGTTTCTGGTGTACAGCAAAAAGATATATATATATATATATATATATATATATATATATATATATATTCTTTTTTTAGGTTCTTTTCCACAACTGTCATTCATAAACATTTTTCTGAACTCATTTCTTTATCAAAAGTGGAAAATGAAAGATGGCGCTTGGAGGGCTTCTTGTTCTTCAAGCCTGATCTGCTGTCTTCATTTCTGAACTTGTTGGCATTTACAATTGTGACCCCAGGAGATTAAAGTAATAATTGATTGGAAGCACCTTGTCATAACCCAGACCAGATGCTCAGCAAATATTAGTTTCCTTCCATCTAGCCTTTCTTGTAGTTGTTTTGAAACATTTGGACACAGAATAAAGCGGTTATAACATTCCCAGTGATTGCAAGTGGAGTACCACAACAAAATGTTGAAATCAAGCAGGAAAGACTGAGATTACATTTCTAGTAGCGCAGAGAATACAAAGAGGGAAGACAGTATGATAACCATGTAGGTGACCCCAATTTTTCTTTTCTCTCTCTACTAAAATCAATGAAATCTCTCCCCAGAGCCAGGAAGGGGAGAGAATCATCCCCTGTTGCAGTGTTCACTTTCAGTTGGCTGTATATCCCTGGCCTCTGGGTGAGGTTAACGGTGCAAAGGAAAGTCACACTTTCAGAACAGTTAGATATTTTTTCTCACTAAACTGCATGGAAGACACTAATTCCATTTCTTTCCTGGCTGTAGATAGGTGAATTAGCAAGAAAGCACTCCTGCATTGTCTTCCAGTCTTCAAATGAAGCCTAATTAAAGAAATATATAGTTTTTATTGAGCTGCAAGAAAGGGGGACATGGGGCACAATTAAGTTTGCATCAATAATTAAAGGCATGAAATTATTAATGTAGCAAATATTACACATTAATAAGAAATATATTTTGTCACCAACTGCTGCATAAAATCCCTCTTTCATAATCTATAATCCAAAAGGAGAAATAGAGAAGGAATATACAAAAAACATTATGCTTCAGCCTTAACTTTATTGCTGCCGCAAATAAGATGTTTGCTGTATTTCAACACTACTATTTCTAAAATTCAATTGTTCTGAATCAGTAAAAAAAAAAAAAAAAAGTGGGGAAAAAAGATATAATTGTGATAACACTGCATGAAGTTTTATTTGGGAGATGGAGACATTTATCAGTCTTCCCAGTATTTTCCTCTGATAGAGAACTACCAGTTCAATACGCAGAGAGAGAAAGGGCCTCTTCTACCTTTGCTCTTTATCTCTTCTGTGGCTGAACTTGAATCTTTCTGCTACCACCCTCTTTGGAGAGAGAGGTTTGATATCTAAGCCAGCTTTCTGATTCATGGATCACCTACTAAGAAAACTCTTCCTTTAGTCATTAAAAGTCCATCGGTGAGCATTAAGGAATGAATATGTATCTCCTCCCTCCCCACCCCCCCAAACCCCATCCTGTACTTCTTTTATCAAAACCATATCATCTGCTTCTGCAATCAGCTGTTTACTTGCATGTAGCCCCTAGGCTTATATATCATAGGCACCAATACCCATTTTAGGAATGAATGAATGAGGTAGCACTGAGTTGTTTTTGTTCAAATCAAGATTAAGATTGCATGATTTATATACATCTCAATCAGATTCTATTAGTAAATTTAATTATTAAGAACTTAGTCAGTACCTACTATGAACAAGTTGTTAGGGGTGATACAAGGTGAAGGAGGTTCAGTTTTCTCTCTTACAATCCAAGAGGAAAAGGTACCATGTAGGTAGACTGTACAGACTGCCACAGTGAGTCACTAACAAGATGAAATGTGGGGCTCAAAAGTGGAAAATGAATACAAAGTTAGTTTGAGGAGTTGGGAAGGCTTCATGGGAAAAGTGGCCGTTAGGGTGTGTGGTAATAAATGGAAGGGATTTTAAAAAGGGGACAGATTCCGGATAGTTGAGTGGTTCGATGTGGAAAGAAGGAGCATGAGCAAACAGAGGGGAAGTTCATCACATGTTTGGGGATAGATAGCCTGTGTTCCAACTGGCTGAAGCAGTTTCCAAGCAAGACCTGGGACATGAGGCTTCCAGAGGTGGGTGAGAGCTCATTTGAAGTGGCCTTTGAGTGATAGCCCTGGGAAGTTCCTGATCAGACTCTGTGTGTCATCACTCTATATGGAATGTTCTTTTTTTTTTTTTTTTTTTTTTACGTTGGCACCATGTCCATTTAGTTTTGTGGCCTGTTTAAGTGAATTGCAATCTCATTGGCAACTACAAACCTAGGCTGGGCTCTCTGGCTCCGATGTCTTTTGTATCTTTCATAGTTCTTTGCTTATGGTAAACAGGAGGTACCAATTCAATATCCATTGATTTTTTAATTTGATTGCTGATTTGTTTGGCTTATCAACTCTAAGTTTATTGATACGTTTTATAAACCGTCTTAATTTTCTCAAGAGCTTTATGGAGTAAGTGTGCTCATTTCACTGGATCAAAACAAGGTGCAGAGATTAAGATATTTGTTCAATTTCTTCCCATGAGACCAGAACCCACATATGCTGACTTCAAGTCCTGAGCTCTTTCATTTGTACCACATTGTTGTAGTTTCTAGAACATGGAGGCTTTAAGACTTTATAAAATCAACCAAAAGGAAGGGGGGAAAAAGATGCATTTCTTGGATAATAAAATAGAAGTCTAAGAGTAGCCCTGTTCCTACACTAATCCAGATTTCACTTGGAGCCAAGTGATCAATGTGACCCAGCTAATCTTTCTCATAGATTTAAATTTTGCCTACAATTTTATATATCTCATCTCATCCTGGATTTCCAGACAAAAATATATTAAAAGTCTTTTTTTCTAACAATACTGGGCCATCATAATGATTGCTGTCATTTACCAAGTACCTACTGTATGCTAGTCACACTGTAGAGCTGCATATATATTTTACGTTTATTCCTATTGGAATTCTGTAAGCCCATTTTACAGAGGAGTGATTGAACTAACTTTCAAATCTAGTTCTGCCTTCAGATTCTGAGATCTTTCCTCCTGTCTCTAAAACTACAGGTTTCTAGCCAGGAACATGCTTAGTGGATTTATTCTACTACTTCTTTTCTGAATACGTGATCCACGTTAAGCTCTAATCCTATAGCCCTAGGCAAAAAGACTTCTCCAAAAGCAGTTCCATTTGCTGGCTAATTCTAGTCTAATTACTTAGAAGCTATTGAGAAACAGCAATGTAAGATATGTCTTTTATCTTGTAGAGACTTATACTTCAGTTAAATCAATCAAATACAAAAACAATTAGAGGAATATATATATATAATATTGTGCATTCTAGAAGTCTGGTAGAGGTAGAAAGGTGATAAGAGGCAAGTTCAGCCTTGAAGATCAGTTAAAGAGTGAAGAGAAAGAAGAATTATGTATTTGGTGGGGGTAATAGAAAGTACCATGAGAAAAGATGCTAGTTTGTGAATGTGTTTGTTTATTAAAATGTTTCCCATTCATCTCTGAATTCTCTCTTGGTTCTTCCTAATGACCTATCAAAAAACTATTTTTGAACCACTTCATATGGCCACAGTATGGAAAGTTACATAGCTCAGAGTGAGACCGAGACCCATTTATATGCACTTTAATGTCAGAAATCAAGCAAGGCACTAATAGGCCTAAAGGTAAAAGCAATAATTACGGGCAATGCAAGGAAAGACGTTCACCAGACAGTCATTCTAACCTAAAATGCTAACCTCCATCTGGTTTGGACTACTAGTTTAATGTGTGGGTGGAGGCGTGAAATTTAAAATCTTTTGAAGAGAGTAGGGCAGAATTTAACCTCAAGAGAGTGTGATTTCTGTTGCATAACTTGAAAAAAAATGTGGTAACAAATGTGGTAACACCACAAACATATACATCACCTCCAGTGCGAATCTTGCTTCTTGATGCTATCACAAACTTGTTTTCTGCCCCTGAAGCAGATAACTAGCACTGAATAACCTGGGATAAATCTGCTATAAGAATGTTGAATTGCTTCAGAATTTTTCACTTGTATCAGATGGTTTTCTGTAAGGCAGCGGAGCCTTCAGAGACAGCGGACTCACAAGTCCTGAAAGACCTCACCCCACCCCCTTTTCTTAACGGCCCGTGAATTGTACCTCTGAATCTTCCTACTAATTCACCTCACATTATTTACTTCAGCATTTAAAGCAATGCCAGCAGGGTTAGGATTCCAGGTCATTGTTCATCCAGGGTTGAGAAGCATTGATTTTTGAGTCTTCATATTTAAAAAGGTGGGTGTAGTGGGTTTTAGTCATAATATAAATATCATAATGGGAAAGCTCATCAAGTTGAACCAGGATCAGCCCTTTTAGGGACAATGAGAGATGTCCCCAGTGGTATACCAATTCTATGCTAAAAGGTAGAAAGCTTTCAGGAACTTGCCTAAAGACTTACAAGAAATTAGAACTTGAGTCGTCTGTCTCCAAATCCTGAGTCCTTTCTACCAGGTTAGTTGATATCTGTAATTGTGTATGATTTGCTCAAATATCACAGCCATGGGAGAGGTTTTCTTTGTCCAATCGAAAAATAATCTTTCTTTAGCAAATGACCCTGTTTTGTATATTTTTTCATAATAATGCACTATCGGAAATCATAGAAAGTAGTTTTATGGGATCAGGGAGCTTCACTGTCTTGTTCTCTGCCGCATCTCCAGCAGTGATTTGTATACAGTTGTTGAATGAATGAACGAATCAGTGGGAATTTTGCATTCCTATAAATATGTCAGTTTCATCATGTGACCTATGTCTAGATGGAAATGGAACAGGAACACTTTTAATAGGATAGGAGTTTTCTCAGAGCAGTAGCTGCATTTGAGGCAGAAAATCAATTTCTACCCTGGATGACATTTTCAGAAGTGTATCTGGTAGCATGGAATCTTCTGACAGGGCTTATGTCAAAATACTAGGATGTCTAGATGAGCGGCCCACATTCTATAGAGAAGGTCTGCCACTCAGAGATGCCCTGAACTTTATATGCAATTTAGTCTTTATTCTTACAGACTTCCGGCTGCACAAATAAGAGATTGACTATGGCTTTGTGAGTATACTTATGTTCAGCAAGAACATTTGCATGCAAATGTATATATGCACAGACATTTTATAAGCTTGGTGGGGAAGAAAGATGGGATGCAGATTCCCCAAGTTAGCTCATATTTGTAATATTTTGGGTAATAGGGTGGAGGATGCCTGTCTGGTATGTTCTCAAATATTTAAAACACAGCCATTGTTGAAGCTCTAAAATTCACAATAAGATGGAGACAATATCAGAAAAAATGTAGACTGTTTATCCCAATTTATGCAAACCATGTTAAGTAAATGAACCCATCCAGTTGTCATGTACACACCATTGTGCTAAGGAATGCCTTTCCTCCTGGTATTTGTTACTGAGGAAAATCATTACCAAAGTGGTTTAGCTAATTCATTCCCATGTTTGGAATTAAGCGTTTTTAACAGTTATCTACTTCCTATTGTCTGCCTGGGACAAGCCGTGTCTTGTCAGTGAAGTACTTAGCTCTCTGCTGCCAGAATTGAGATAGGGTCATCAGAATCCTGTTGTAAACTCAGGAAGATAAAGACAGGGAAGCTGGCTCCTGCCCAGGAGACAGGAGTCGGGAGTCTGGAGTCAGGTTGGTGAGGGGTTGTAGGTAGGTAGGTGGAGGAGGGAGAGGGGAGGACAAAAGGGCAAATTTGGTTTCATTTGTAGGCAGAGTGAAGTAACTGCTTAGTTTGTGACATTCAGGATCCCAGGAAGTATTTGTATGTCTTCCATTCCACTTTTCCTTTGTCATGCCTCATTCAAACACACACACACACACACACACACACCCTTTCTTTAATAAGGAGACAAGGCTCTTATTTTGTAACTAGAGAAGAGACAATACTGCAGGTAGAAGAAAATTATCAATTAATGTTCTCATGCCTTTGGAAATAACTGATAATAGATCCTTTCCTGAGCAGGAAAAATAAGGGAACTATACATTTGGGGTTTTTCCTGTGTACCTGGTTCTGTCTTAGGAGAATTAAATGCACTTCCAAAATTTCATTTAATATAAGACTTAGATGAGAATTTGATAGGAGGAAGATCTTAGGTTCTTGAAATTAGGTAAGCAATAGGAAATCTTTCTAAATGGGAGGCCAGCTTTTTTGCAGACAAATGTGTCTGCTTCAGAATTTTCCTTGGGGCTGGATTTTTTTAAAAAATGGCAACACCGAATTAAAAAGTACATAGGTTTTTATCCTTGACTCCCAAGAGAGTTTATGGCATAAAAAACATCTTAAAAATGTTAAAAATAAGTTAAAATAATGAGAATGCCATCAATAAGTTAATGACGATGGCAATTATAAATTAATAGAGGTGGCTCCTTTTGACCAGCCCCAGATGTCATGTCAATTGATTAAATGTTTTGAGACAATGAGATGGAAAAAGACAACTTTATTATAATGCTTCAGGCAGGGAATATTTTTATTTTGCTATTAGGAGCACATCCACATGTCAATGACCAATTCCATTTGGGAAAAAGACACTTTTGTGGATATGTACAATTAGGAACAATCTCCAAGGTGAATCTGAGGTCTGAACTAACCACCCCTGTTATTTTTAGTTGACATTAGAAATCATAAAAGATAGCATTTTAGGCTTTATTTTGACTCAAGGCAGAAGAATTGTTGGTTCCATCTCCCCCAGGTATCCTAGGCTGGCGCGGCCCTGCTGGGCGGTTACCTCAGTAGACATTGCTTGGGGCATGATCTGCCCTGGGTCTCTGCATGTCCATGGCAGGGACTAAATTGGAAAAGGTGACAGGGAACTGGAAGAGTTTCAGCTGCATTCTCCTGCTAGCCCTTCTGAATGTGCTGAAGATGCTGTCTTCTTATGGGTAATTTGGCAGCCATGGACCATGGGCCTGCCTTCTGCAACAGCTGTTTGAGCCTCAGCTTCTCTGTGGATGGGGTGAATCTGAGGGGGAAAAGGATCATTGCCCTTTTTTTACTAGAAAAATATCTTGCTCTAAAAAATTTATAGGACCTATCCTTATAACCTCTTAATAGGAGATGAGAAACCCTGGATGAAAGAGGGGTGTATTTGATATTTGGAAATAGTGGATGTTAAACTAAAATTGACTGCATGCCTGTAATTTGATCAGATGTACAAAAACTGGTTGTCTGGCAGGCAGAAGTAAATCCTTGATCATTTGAAAAATGGTCTGTTGAGTGGACCCATAGGCACATAATCTCACATCTCATAGCCTGTTTGGTCAGGAAGCTGTTACTTACGGAGGCCTGAACAACTTTGCAATGGCCTCTGGCTCTGTCCCTTCAAGAAACAGGCAGTAATTTCTTTATATCCCCAGAGACCTTGATTAATATAACATTTAGCACATCTGTTTCAGGTCAAACAATCGTATTTCTCTGACCTTCTCCCCTAGATTTCTATTCTAGTCACTTATTTTATTGTTTTTTCTATCACTTTTTTTTTTAAATTGTAACATGGCCCTATAAAAATGTGGAAGATCTAAACAGAGCATAATGTTTAAAAGTACTTGTAATGCTGGTCATGGGAAAGGAGTAGAGAAAGTCATGACTTTTGACTGTTCTACTTTTTAAAATACAGAGTTATTCGCTGTCAATTTTAGTGACCAAATTTATTGCTGGATCATACAACTAGAATGATTGATTCTTGCTTATATTAACAGTCTCTGGAAACCAAGAACATCATTCATTCACACATACGTGATGTCCCAGGCATTGTGTTTGACTCCAGAGTGAGAATACGGTGGTCCTTACTATCCTGGAGCTCATGGTCACTCGGGGATGTGAACACGAATCAGGCAGTCACAACTCAGCTGTATTTGTTTTTGTGGGAGGAAGAAGAATAGGATGCTACGAAACCATGTAAAAAGGATACCAGTGGTCAGAGGAGCCTTCCTGGAGGAAGTCTTATCCAATTTGAGGATTTCAAGAAGCCCTCTGTGGATCATGAATAAATGAGATATAGCCGATGTGGTGGCAATACCCAGGTCTGCCCACCCAGTGTACTATATTTCGCTGTAACTTTAAAACAAGAACACCAAATGGGAAGAGACAATAGGATTTCCTGGGTCACACCTGCTTTAAATTCTGTCCTTTAAAAAATTACATTTGGATATTTGCTGTTTTAACTTATCCATAACTTTGAAAAATATTTCTTTCATAACTCATTACAACAGCTGTGTTGTTCTTTTAGGGATGAATCAGTTTCTTTTCAACAAATATGTAGGATGGTTAATAAACAATTCGCTATTATTTTTATTGTCATTTGTGCTGGTATGAAGAATCCTTAGGAGATCTTTGAAAATGTATTTTTATCTAGAGATAACAATGTTGAAGAGTAAATTGTTTGGCAAAGAATTTGAAGCATATGGGCAGAGATACAAGTATTTACTGCATTTTTAAGTTTCATTAAGACTCTATAAAATGCAGCATCATTTATCAGTAAATCAAAGCTTATAAAAGTGGCAATTGTGAATGCAGTATCAAGAGAATGAGGATTAGGAGTGTAACAGATTCCTTTTATGATAAATTATCTAGCTCCTGGCTACCGTGTATGAGCTCTATTAACTGCCTATAAATTGTTCATCATAAAATCTAGTTCATTCTTGTTAATTAGGCCAAGGCTTTTATGAAGATTTTTTCTCCTCTCTCTGAAAGCCTAGGCTGACAGGAGAGTGGCTACAGCAGAATCCTGAGGAAGAAAGGGACCTTTTGCTAAGCATGATGCTGTGTTCCTTAAAAACTAGTAATTAAAAGAGAAATTCCTGAATTAAAATTACTTTGGCCTCTAAATGAAAGTGAAATGGAATTGTTCTATTGTAGTCACAGAAGAAGGTGAAATACAGCCAAAATAATTGCATCTTCCAACTTTAAATTCTCCCACTCAATAACATGCAAGGAAAAAAAGGGTGTATGTATAAAAAGGACTGGCTAGACCCATGAGAAATGATTAATATCAAGCAAGTTCCAGAAAGACAAATAGACATATCAAATTTTTCTGGCCTACCATTCCACGTCATTTTATTGTGCATTTTTCCCTGTGAAATTAAAGTTCTATGCAAAATGATCTTTGAGGGAGATCTTGTATTTGTTGGTCAGCTCCAGTTTTTTTCTGTTGTATTTTGTTTTTTGTGGTGCTCACATAAGTGATCAACTGGCAGTGAGTGTTATGTTTATATTATCTCATATTTTGCATTGCTAACTGGCTCCTTGATTCCGTTTAAGGTGCATCTCTAATCAGCTCTCACATTTCACACTTCCCTGGCAATCTCTGGATTTTATGAAGAGTAGACATGCCGTGCCCCAGTTCTGGACGCCAAAATGGTTGTGACTTCAGGAAGTCCCAGTAGTCAGAGCCACAGGCTGAGTCAAGCCCTGTGATTGCTCCCCTGAGATGCAGTTAGCAAGCCTCTCTGACAGAGGCCAGAGGCAAAGAACAGTCAAAGACTAGAAAAGTCGAGTCTATTTGCACACACTCCTGTGCTTAACACCCATTATGGTGCAATTAAGAATGGTCAGAAGCACCATGATATTTGGAAACCCCAAATAACAGTGTAAATTGGTGGGGGGGGGATGGGAACATCAGTTCAAACCAAGGAAAAGTAGTTCTTAAATATTTTTTGTAAATAATGGGATTTTTGCTTAAGCTACTTCCATTTAACTTTGTAAATGCTAACTAGCTAACAGTGAAAGAAATTGTAGGATAATTATGTTAAGTGTGTTATATTTCCAAGATCTCATGGACACTTAGGGTTTGTCTCACTCCTCTGAAATTCACAGGACCCTACTTTATATTTTCCCCTGGTCCAGCTTCTGGGTTGTGTTACCAGCTTCATAAGACTATGGTGCAGATAAGAACTCATCTAAGTTAATTCTAAATTAGATGGTTAGGAAGACAGTGTAGTTCTTCGCACTGAGTAATAGTTAGGGCTGTGCAGGGGGCTTACTTGGATGGACCGTGGTTTGAATCAGGTAACTTTAACACTAGGCTACAGTAATACCCTAGAGGGCCTCACCAGTGAGTGCTTTGGGGGAAAAATTGCAACAGTCTTAAACATACAGAGTGATTTCTTAGGCTCTGACTAGTTCATTTTTAATTGAAATTTTTTTCTCCTTTTGGAAGATCTGAAAGATGATGTTTAGAACATAATGTTTATTTTTTAGCAAATTGTTTTAAATAATTTATTTTTTAAAAAACAAACAAAAAAACCTTTTTACTTTTTATTAGCTTTGAATAGGGAAATAGGAATTAATAAATATTGGATTTGGAAATAGAAATCTTACTATTTTGGAGTGAATGTTTGTGTACACTCAACATTCATGTGTTGAAGTCCTAACCCCCAATGTGATGGTGTTAGGAAGGATTACATGAGGATTAGTGTCCTAATAACAGGAGGGAGAGATATCAGCCCTTCCTCTCTCCACCACAGGAGGGTAAGCAACGTGGTTCCTTGTACAAGCCAGGAAGAAGACCTTCGCCAAGAGCTAGATCTGTGAGATCTGTGGGCACCTTGATCTTGGATTCCCAGTCTATGAGTTTTTTTGTTTGTTGGTTTGGCTTGGTTTTTGTTTGTTTGTTTGTTTTTTGTTATAGCAGCCTGAGCTAATACTCTTAGCTTATGACAAATCTCTTCCAAACACAAGGACTGAAATGTAGCAGTAGTGAAGGCACAAAAAGGAGCAGAGCCTGGGCAGATGGGGAAGAGGGATTGTGGTGAAGTCATGAATGCTTTTTAACTATTTCATCCACCAAATAGCCTATACCACTTAGGCTCTTTTTCCTTTGATGAGAACTAGTCAGATGGCCTCACCTAGATGCAAGGGGCCTGGGAAATGGGGTTCCTGGTTGAGTTGTCACTTTCCAGTAACAGTTACACAGTGGAGAGGAGCACACATCTTGGTGGACAGCTGATGGTCTGTGACTCCACACTTTGTATGCTACTTTAAGCTTAGAAAATGCTTTTTACAACTATATACTCTTTGAATTTTAGGGCCACTTTAAGTTAGGAGCAAAGTTTTTCGATGGCTGTAAACATTCCGTCAGTTTATCTGATTGGCCAATTAACTGAGTGAAGTCAATTCAGTTTGTTGGTTGACTGAATTTACAGTTGTTTGGCTGAGTGGAATGGTTATTTTGGCATAAAAAGTTTGTGCAGCAGTCCTAGATGGATATAATCACAGTGCAGCTGGTATAAAATTTGTCTTTGTCACTGCATTTGTTTTTCTAGACACTGTCACCTTCCCTAATTTCCTTTCCCAAATTCCTCTTAGAATGCTCCATTGTCCTAGGTTATTCAGAAGAGTTCTTCTTTTGGAGCTTAGCTGAGAGTATACAGACCAGATCTGTATCAGAATTTTCAACCCAATCTAGTTTACATGTTCTATTTTTGCTGTCAATACCTGATGGGGTCAGTCCTACAGATCTCTTGTTTAAAAAAAAATCTCATGTAGCACTATGTTGATGTCAGGCTATTAGCTATACTGAAAAGATATCTTAAAAACCAGAGTACATTACTGCAGTTTTTTAAAGGAAATTTTAAATTTTAATGTCTACTTTATTTCTTAGACTTTCAGTCTGTATTTTACTAACTTTGATTTCAGGGTGTTATCTCAGGCTTACATTAATGCCTAGCAATATGCCTTCATAAAGCCAGCCTCAATTTGGCATAAGTCTCTCCAGTTAGAGAAATTTGGAATTGAACACTTAACATTGATTATGTACTTATATTTAAAATGCAGGAATTCAATAAAATGATCCATTGGCAAATATAATGAGTGCCTTTTCTAAGCTCTTTGAAGGTTGCACATAGAAATGAGTGATTGTCTTCAAAGAACTTGCACTCTGGGGCTTAACCCCAGCACTTGGCACAGCAGAATTTGGTGGAGAGGGCAGAACACAGGGAAAAAATGTTAACTAGCAACCAGAGATAGCCCACAGTGGAAGTCTAATGAGTCGTGCAGGAGATCAGTTCTCTAGGAGATGAGAAGACCAACGGAATCATCGTGGTCTGGAGCAACTGAGGAGAAACGATATGAAGAAATGATATTGTGAGTCTTTGGAATAGATCTAAAGGGAGGCTGTTGTTTAGGTAAACTGAGAAGTAAGGAGGTGGCCGTCTCAAAAGGGCTATGTATAAACAAAATCGTAGAACTTGGAATCCATAGAATGTTTTTAAGTAACAGTGAATAGATTTTTCTTCAGGGAACTGAGGGCTAGTGAATGAAAATGACAGTTTAAATGTTGGAGAGATAGGTTGCTATCAGATTGTGGAGAGCTCTAAATGTCAATTTGATAAGCATGGCCTTTATTTTATAGTCACTTGGGAGCCATTGGAGATTTGGGGATGATCTATTTATTGACAGCAACTTGGAGCTGAAATTTGTCCCTTGCTTCAGATTTATCTTCCAGGCCAGGATTTCGAAAGTTATTACAATGTAAAGCACACTGATGTTGGTCACTCACTACCTGGGCTAAGCTGCCACAGGGAGACTGCCATCTCCTACTTTGTCAAGACAGAGTGATGTACATTCACTTTTGCTTTTTGGGCATCTAGCCAAGAAGAAGCAGTGTCTGTTGTTAAAATTGAAACTGAAGGGTGTGAGGAGTATGCGTATATCTCTCCTTTGAACTTTGAAGGAGATTGTTTACTGTTAACATGAAAATAAGACTCCTGATAGATCATTAGCTTTTAAGAAGAATGACCTAAACATTGTGAGGTGCTCTGCCTCTTGGACAAATATATAAAGAATTGATGTGGCATAGCTCTTGACTACAGAGCATCAGTGAATAACCACCTGCAAAGCTTGTTGGACTTGTGAGTTTCATATGTATGGTTTGCAATTGCAACCATGTGGCAAGTGCAACAAGTTGACCATATTAATACTGAGTTGATCTACACCATCTGCTGTCGAATTGACATCTACTTCCTTCAACATAGCACCCTCTTCTTCTAAGACATGTTCTGTTATTTCTTCTTTTCCTCCTTTGTTTCAAGTCATCCCCACAGATATCTGCACCCTTTCATGATATCAAAAAATAGAAGGCTTTCAGTGAGGGAGTGGTGGATGGTAGAGAGAAGCAATCAGAGGACTCAGTAGAAAAGCTCATAATTCGTGGACCCTGAAAACTGTGTAAAAAGGTGAGCCTTGAGGAAGCATGAGAGAGAAGTGAGGGTTTAATTTGGGATTAACAAAAGCACCAGAAGTAGCTGAGAGGAGAGGGGGGAATAAGGCCCATGAGTGTATGGGGTGATGGCAGAGCAGTTCACAGAGATTAAGATGAAATTAATCTGTTCATTGGAAGGATACTTCAAAATTTTGGTAATATATTCCAACAGTAGCAAATCCAAGTAGCCTTCTGAAATCAGGGACCAACAGGTGATAGCTTCCTTTAACGTAGTTCTTAAATTACAGTCAAGATTAACTTGTATAAGCCACATTTTTTTGGCAGGTGTTTTAGTTTGTTTCCAGTGTACCTTCCCACTTCAGTTTTTCACTTATCCACACAAGGTAGCTGTGAGTTAGCTTAGCATCATCAGTCAAATCTCCTGGCTCCCAATTCTTAGCTAATTCTATTAGAAAATACTGACTTTAATTGTGTGTGAAAGGTGAAAATTTTTTTCTTTTATTAAACAGGCACCAGATTTTTAGGACAATGGGTAAATTTCAGGAAGCACTTGAAATTCCAAAGAATAGAAAGGTATGGAAAAGAGCAGAAGTGTGTGTTCAATCTGAGTCAACATGATTCACCTGGCTATTATTTGCGCTTTCGGTCCCTGAAGACATGGGTCAATGATGGAGAAATAGACGCTCACCTCTGATAAAGAAAAGCATATATGCAAGCACGGCAGGACATAGCTCTGTTTCTTTCAATCCCAGATCAAATTTAAACCTGCGATCTTGGAGCTTACTCATCAGAGGAGAAATATCATGAGCTATTTGCTCTCTCTGCTGTAACACAGCTCTGGCAAGCCTGGAAGTTATGTTGAGATCGTCAAATCTATAGTCAAGGACCATCTTTGTGAATCATGAAACCATATGCCGCTGGTTGTCTGAACTGAAAAAAGAAAAAAAAAAAAAAAGCCCAGCGACAAAAACAAAAAACCTAACTCTACACCAAGGAAATCAGTGATGGTTTCAGATAATGCCAGGGTCCTTTGACCATCTTACACCTTCTCCATCTACACATAAAAAAAAAAAAAAAAAAAAAAAAAAAAAAGCTGCTGCCTGCACCATGTAAAATACCAGAACTCCTGTAGTGCTAACAAGGAATAAAGATCTTGCACCAGATGGTGCCTCTTGTCTCCATCTATCTCTAGCCCAAACAATCTGCCAGAGTTTTGAAGAAAAATGCGATGTGATCGTGTTGCAAAGTATATGAAGAAACAGTATGAAAAGTAATCTGGCTCAAGCAATGGAGCCCAGAAGGAAGGGGATTATTATGAGTCTTTGAGCCTAGGGAGAGGGTGCTGCTATCGCTGGATTTTATTCCGTAAAACAAATGGCATGCCGGGCACAGCTGGAAGGCGAGCGTCTCCTGAGGTGTCTCCTTGTGTCTCTGCAACATAGTGATATCAGGCAATGGTTGAAATTTCAGGAATTCATCTGGATATTTTGTTTATATAGCACAAAATAAAGTTTGATGACTTTTCAAAAACTTACTAGCTATAAAGGAATAGTTTACAGAAGAACTTATTATTTAATAATGTTTTGTTTTGTTTTTTATGTTGCCTTGCGGTTCTGGATTTGACCATCTTGGTGATGAGATCTTGGGTATAGTTTGTATGGCCCCTTTGCAGAACATTCTTAAATATATTTAAAATAAGCTTGGATGGTTTGTTGTTGTTGTTATTTCTCTGCTTCTTCATATGACTTTTGTGGCCACAGTATTTTCAGGTATCCTCCTGCTCTCTTATACTTTAGTCATGGTCTTCTTACCTCTTCGCCATAAGATCTTTGATTATTTCATTTGATCTTTAATCTTTGATTATCTTTAGATTTTATCAGACACCTACAGAATTCTAAAGTGCTTTATGATCAGAGATTATTTAATGGGAAAGAAAATAACTTTTCAGGTCTTTTCTAGCTGCAACTCATCTGAACAGATAATGTAGTTTTTATATTTACTTTTGGTGCTTGGACTGGGATGATATAAATGGTCAGCCTAGAAAATAATGGTGATTTAATAGAAAGTGGCTCATTGGTGCTCCTCAGAGTATTGTCTGAAGACCGACTCTGATGAGCAGTGATAAAGGTCTATGACAAGACAAAGAGAGAAACTGAGAGTCAGCATTTAGAAACCTTGACAGCAGTTTGACATCACTATGACATCCAAGCAGGTGATCACTTTTCTAGAAATTCATTTTGTTTCAGTTTACCCAAGTTTCAGTCCATGATCCATGACGGATTGGAGGAAATAACAACTGTTCACTACAGCAGACAGTTAGTGAAGCCCCCTTTGAGGTCCATAATTTCATCATTTTATATAAGATGGATCAAGGCAGGGACAATGGATCCACCCACAATGAGGAGGTTATACTGGTCATCTTGTTCTGCATTAACCATTACTCAGGAGCTTTAGTGGTAGTTGTGGAAGGAAAAGAAAACATCTTGGAATTACCATCCATGAGAAGGAATAGGGTGAAGTCCTGAGTGGAACAGCCTATGGGACAAGGGGGCACATGGTGCCCCAGTATCAGTCTGCATGGTGTTGTTACTGACAGACATAGAAAAGCTTCACTAGAAGGAGATCCTTGAGAACACAGGGAGTCTAGCTTTTTAGTTTTGAGTTAGTGATGGCAAAACATCTATTTAGAAATTTACAGTGAACCATGAAAGACTGTGGACCTCAACTGAAGAGTTCAATATTAGATACTTTGAACAGATGGGAAATTCTTCCTGATAGTTTTACTGAGAAATAGAGGGTCCCCATTCACATTTTCTGTTTGAGATAAAACTATTTGCAACATTCCTCCTTTTCTCTTACAGGGTGGATACAATTTATGGCAGTGGATGAGGATGTGTGCTCAGATCACTCTGACCTTTGTAGGACGTGTTGGCATTTCCAAGCACTGAAAAATATCATAGCTAGGTTGGCCTATAATCAAAGTAGCAAAGCCTGCTTAATGATGATGTATCTAAGTGATGTTCTAAGTAAAATATTTTTTGATATCTCAGATTTGAATTTCGTCAAAGACATAATATTAGAAATGAGCAGTGGTTAACTCTCTCCAGGTTGTTCCCATAAAAACTTTTCTGTTTTTCTTCTTTAAGCTTTTCATAGAGTTGAAATAATGTTATTAGTGCTAACAATAGTATCACTATGATTTCTAATTGTACTATTATTGATATTGTTAGTTTATTTAAAACTTTTTGTAAGTTTATAGGGTTTTTACAGACCATGATAATGATCCATATAGACAACCATTTATACTGTTTCTTCTAGGGAAATTCTATTTCAGAGTTATGACTAGAGGAATGGTAACATTTCATCTAATTCATGGTACCTACACAAACATATACCCATGCACATATAACTACCAGGAGATGATCTCTTTTGACTTACTGGTGCAGGTAGCAAAGCAAATGTTGGGACTCAGGTGAAGATTCATTTCTCTAGGTCTGGGAGACATAGGAATTCATCCAAAATGTAATGTAGGCTTGTTTGTTTTTAAGGTGTGTATTATAGTTACATTGGCTTCACAGTTTTAAAGAAGTTAATAGCGTTTTATCTTCTTTTATCAAATACCTAACCCATTCCCATTTTAGCCCTACTGCCCGAGGAAGAAGTATAATTCCACTTGCTCCTGGGCTCTGAGGGGAACAGGTGATGGAGTGGTATCTCTTCTTGGGCTTTGGGAAGCTTGCTGAGTGTGAACCTGATATTGAACAAATGGCAGAGGTCAGGACAATGTCCACTAAATAATCTCCCATTCAGCTCATTAATGCATAGAAAAGGTACAGGCAAAGTTATAATTTCTTTTTTATTTTTCCCTTTTTCTTTCTGGTCCATCCTTCTACATTGCCTCTCCTTTTCATGTCTCTGTGCTCTCCCCTCTGTGTGGGCATCTTTTGACAGGCAAGGAGGGCCTGCTTACACACTGCGTAGCATTTGGGCTGTCGTCTCATGTGCCGGGTGTTTCAATGCGATTGCATCTCTATTCATCTACTGACAGAAGTGGCAATGTTGCAGACAGGGTATTTGTTATTGAAACAAACAAAGCGTGTGGTGTTAGAGATTTGTATGCAAAACCTTCACAACAAAACTAAGTAGCTATTTACTTTAAATATGCCAATTAACTGTTACTAATGTACAGTGCACTTCTAGGTTAAGGATGATTGATAGTAACACGCAGTGAAATGTTCTTAAACTACAGTCAGGAAATGTAAATGTACAAAATGGAAAGAACCAGCGGCTGACAGCACTAGTTACATGTTTCAAAACAACACTTTCAAATTGTGCCTTTATTGTTCTTTCCTCCTTTCTCGGCTCTGCACTTTCTACAGCCTGGTAGCCAACAGTGTACTAAGAAAGTTTCGGAAAAGAAAATGTTTTAGTATGAAGTAAACATCATGGGGCTAATCTCATTTATTTCACTCAGGCAGAACTCTTAGGAACCACAGTGGGAGTTTTGCTTGACTGAAGAGAATAGTCTTGTCTCTTCTAAATGTCTGACATCGGATCCGTTGCTATTACAGAACTAATTAAAGGGAGGGATGATTCTCCTTTAGTTGCTGTGTCCTATCTCTGCAGACAAGCACTTCTTCATTTGCTCTAGACCAGCACCACCCAAAAGAGATACAAAGAAAGCCACAAATGCTAACCACATATATATTTTGAAATTTTCTAGGAGTCAAATTTTAAAAAGTAAAAAAAAACCAAACAGGTGACATTCATTTTAATAGTTTACTGTATGCAACCTATCCAGATTATTATCATTTTAACATGTAACCAGTGTAAAATAAGGTATTTTGCATTTTTTTCTTTATACTAAGTTTTTGAAATTTGGTGTATTTTATGCTTATTCAGAAGAATGGGCTCATGCCAGTTCAGAAGAACCACATCTCAAGTTTTTGGTGGCTTTCCATGGCCAGTGTCTACCATATGGGACAGCACAGTTCTAAACGTCACCACGTGAGGATCAGTGTAGTGTCCTTGAATAAATGTTTACTTTGGACAGTCAGGAAAAGCTGCATATGTATCCTGAATCAACCCAGTGATGCAATTGCTTCTAAATTCTTCTAGTTACTGTTAAAGCTGTCCATTTGTTAGGGAAAGATTAGTTAAATTCATAAACTTAGTCAGCTGACTGATGATTTTATACAGCTACCTGGCTGTTAACCTGCTAAAATGTTTGTGCCAAGGATACTGTGTAAATATTCTTCTAATAAAATCTCAAAAGAAAGAAAAAGGAATTACTTAAAAAATAAAAATATAATGTCAAAGGCCTTTTGATATGTGTCACTTAAATGAGAGTGAACATTTTCATGATACGTTTTACATTCCTCACGAGAGTTGGATGTGGATTGTTAGAAACCATCAGGGAGTGCAGGTATCAAGTGAACTTTCTCAGAAGGAAAATTAGATCCACTTCAGTTATTATTTATTAACACCAACTATAAATTAAAAAGCATAATGAAACACAATTAAGCAGCAATTGAACATCAAAACAAGAGATGAAGTAGTAAAATAGCTATTTTGGGGGAATAATTGATTTTTCTAAAATCAGACAAATTGTATTAATTTCGTGTCTCCTGTGTGCAACACACTGGTAAATGCTGTGGAGGTAAATGACAGTAACAATGACAACAGTAGCCACAGTTGGGTCAGACTTGTTCAGGTTTGGGCAAAACATTGTGTGAGGTGCAACCTCCCACACAAGCCATAATAAAAGAAGGGTTGTCATTAAGGTAATAATCAAAAGGTACTGAAAAGTTCTTCAGGTGTGTAATCCTTGCGGAATCATGGAGAATTGCAGAAAGGCGCCCATTTCCACCCCTCCCCTGCTCTGCCCCGCCCCCCCCACCCCCACCCCGTGCTGGCTGCATTTCCCAGATTTCTGTGTCAGCTGCCTCTCCAGTGTCAGCTGGGGTTTCAGCCAGAGGAAACCCCAGTGGGAGAGTAAAGGGCTGGGGTAAAGGGAAAGCCAAAGCCAGATTATTTTCCCTGTTTCTCTGTACTTCAGGTGATATCTCTGGAAATGTCTCAAGTCATGTCTTCTCCGTAGCTGCAACCCCTGCATGGCACTCCTGTCACAGCTCTGTCTTCCTCTGGGTGACCCTAACTCCTGGCCTCGATATCGCAGGCTCCTCCCTTTCTCCTCTAGCCTAGACGTCCTAGTGACTTCCTGCTATTTCTAATCTCTGGGTTGCCTCACTGCTCCCTGTTCAGGGAGCCTTTCTGCTTCTGTGTAACCAATTCCCTGTAGTAAATCTATCCCCTTCCTGCATTTCAAACACTTTGAGTCTCCATCCAACCCCAACCCCATACCCACCAGTTGAATTGTGACAGAATGCAGTAGAGATTCTGGAAACAAAAATAAGCCAAGTTCCAAATGAATTACTAAGCAGATTGCTTATGCGCACCGAAAAGTAGGCAGTGATCATTAAGGGTCAACATGAGTTTCTTCAGAGCAGTCATGACCAATTCACTTTGCTTATTTAGCTGGTGGTTGAAGAAGTACTGGCATTAGCACACGAGCAAGGCCTTTGAACTGATTTCTCCCGATGGCCTTGTGGTTAGTGGGCACATGTGTGCTGGATGATACAGACTTAGTCAGGTGTATAGGCTATGCTGGAAAATACCTGCAGGCAACCATGGCTGCCTTTCAATATTTGAAAAGGGATTAGGTTAGATCTTTGAAACCCAAGGGGCTACAGCCAGGATCAATGTTTGAAGTTCAGGGAATCTGATTTCGGCTCAGTAGAGGGAAGTGCATTCTAAGAATCAGAGTTCTTCAGAAAGGCTCTCTGTGAGGAAGACAATTTCTGCCCCTGGTTATGGCCAGACAGATTTTAGCTGCGAGGAATGGGGTGAAAGGGAATCTTGCATTGAACTTGAACTCTCTCAGCTGTGAAAGCTTAAGAACTTACAAGTATGGTCATCCATGCTTGATACTAACATGGCATCAGATGTAATTTTGTCATTCAGTGAGACTACAGAAGGAGCCCCAAAACTTGCACTGCCTCTGGGTGATCACTGTTAATATAAGTGATCACTGTCCTGGTGAAGAACCAATTAACCCAATTTCCTGGTTTATAAAAGCATAAAAAGACTAGTTTTTAGTTCAAAGAGGAAATATTTTTCTCTAATGTTGAAAAATCAGTACATCAAAAAAGGGGCACAAAGCATCAGCAATACTGCATCAGTCATGATGGATATATACTTAGACTATAAAAATATACACACAAGAAATTTTGAAGGTTTTTAGGGAGGAATGGTATCAGTCTCATGTGGGTTAGTTGTCAGGACAAAACTCGACTTTATAAGAAAGTTTTTGCAGAAGATGAAACTTTCAGCAGATATTATCATCACCCACTTTGACAGAAAACAGTTGAACTTCAGCTATAATCAATTAATCATTCAGCAAGCTTTCACCAGGCACATGCTGTATGTTTAGCATCGGAGATAGCCATAGGCAAAATTTTTAATCAGGAGAAGTTATATTCTTGTCTTTCTCTCTGCTCTTGTCTACTACATGATGTTATGTACTTGAAAGATTTCCAGTGACCTCCAGGTCACCACACTCTATTTTGCAGGAATGGATCTGAGAAAATATTTTGCAATAAGACATAAAATATCTTTAAATAATACTACTTGTTGAATATAGGTATGAATGGGTGAATGCATGAGTGTACTGCTATTAAGAGGGTTTTATTCACTTGTTTCTGATGAACATCTTTTGAGTACCTATTACAAACAAAGCACTGAATGAAAAACACATTGTCTGCACTTTCAGAAATCTCTAGGTTCGTGATGATAGATCCATGCACACAGAGCTAATTATAATACAACATGATAAGTGCTGTGCTACAGGTATTAACACAATGCTATGGCAACACAGAGGAGCACGTGATTAATTTATTAATTCAGCGGCAGTGGGGGTTGGGCGAAAGGAAGGAGCTGATGCCCGAAAAGCTTCAGGGAAGGAATGACATTGAAATTGAGACTAAAGGGAAAAAAATTTTCTTCCCGAAGAAAGGAGTAAGGGGGAGGATCCTGTAAGCAGCAGAAAGAGTTTGCGTGGAGCCTTGAAGGTGCTTGCTTTTTAATAGCTACAGGTTCCCACTAGCAGTAACCAGGGGTTAAAGCACTACTGTGGGAACTTAAGGAAACATTTTCTCTAATAGACTTCACAGAAGGTTGCTTCTTTTGGTCCATTACTCTGCTTTATGCTTATATATTAACGCTGCTTCATAATTACTCTTAATGGTCTGATAAATTCAATGAGTAATGCACATGCAGTTTTTAGGTTTCAAACAGAAATATTCAGTTTAAGCTTTATGCATTAATTCTTCCTTTCAAAGGCAACCTCTGCTGGCTCATTCTTCAACAAGGTGTTCACTTTGTAAAAAGTAAACTCATCTACAGTATGACATACAATAATATTAATGTACTACTAACAAGATTTTTTTTAAACATGTATTTATAACTTCAGCTGTGGTCTCCTAGCTCTCCGATCTTTTAGCACCTGCCAGCTTTTATGACAGCTCACAAAGCAAGGGCACCTCCCACCTCTCTAGATTTGCCTTTCCTCTTGGGCAGAAGCATTGAAAGGAACTACTTTTAGGCCAAAAGAAACAAGGCCAAAAGACTGGATACTCAGGCCCGTGCGATTTGCTACTCAAAATCTACTTTAAGGATCAAACTGCAGATTTCAATAGCCATAGTCTAAAAAATACCTCTAATAAACTAGAAATAATCAGAGAAAGCAAACATTGAGGAGATCAGTTTCGGCTAAGAAGATGTTACAGTTAGAATTTTCCTAGGATTATTACATTTGCAAATAATGTACATGAAGTTTTAATTTAGCTTTCAATTTTGCTAGTGTCAAAATCTTGTTCTACTTTGGATCTACTGATTTTTTGCATTCCAGAGTCAATGCCATTTTTAAAGGGTGGTTTAAAAACCAATAATTTAATCCACATTCTGCTAAAACTTTTAGTATAAGTGCTTTACTTAGATGTATTTTTTCTTGCGTAAAAAATCTGATTTTAATTGCCAAACTCATTTTTTAAAGTCAGTTCAATGAAAAAATGCTATGGTTCTTTGCTGTTTCTACCCCACCCCCGCCCCCTTCTTAAGCCCCAGGGAAAACATGGATGAACAAGAAAAAAAGTGCCCTGTGTAGAGTAGTCTTTAATGTCTCACTTTGGTGATGTATGAAATCAAGACCAAATTGTTTGAGCCAGCTAAAAGCCTTCGTTTGAATTATCCACAGCGCTTGTGTTTTGCAGTCATTTCTTGTGATGATTTTATTTTGTTCCTCTGGTATGCACCATCATATTAACACATGCTAAATAAGGGGCGATTTTTAAATATACATGCTTTAGTTGCTAAATCTGCCTCTACTTTTGTCTGCGCCAAAAATTATTCTAGAGTTTCTAGTAAAAATGGTTAAGATAGGATGAGTATAAGGAGCAACTGAAGGGAGCTAAATGAGATGGATAGGTGTTTATTTCATAAATAAAGGCCATCTTTTGTTGATCTTGCTCTTTTGGGGAGAATGTGATAGTTTCTCATTTGAATGTCTTTATGATGCAAAAATATTTAGACAATTTAATGAAATCCATCAAAGAACTTGAATCATTTATCTGCATATGAAGTGTTTACATTACAATGCGGTCAAGTGACTGGTTTCTAGAACTAACTGAAATTATCTGTAATATGGTCTTTACCAGTAAATGATTAGAAGAAAATGAATGGTTCAAGGTCACTCAAAGGAAAAGTTTTTAAGGAGAAATTTCTCTCCAGTGTTGTGACTGTATTACTTAACACCTTTTTGGCTATAATAACAGAGATCCATGTCAGACTAGCTTCATTAAGACTTAAGAATTTGTTGTAAGAAGACCTCAGAGTACAAGGGCAGGAGGGGCTCTTGGGGGGCTCCCACTCATTGAAATATTTTTCTTCATTCAAATTTTTTTAGCTAGAGGCTGAGTGTTAGATTTCTTGTTGTGTAATGTAGTCCCTCCCTGTCTGTCTGTCTCTTTCATCTCAAGATCTGCTTCTCTGGGTCCAGGTGCGCCTCTGCTTCGGTCTTCCCTCTGCTTCTCCACTCTCTCCACTGTCCTCAGCTCCCCAGCTTCTATGGCCTCTTGTTAGCAAGGCAGTTCTCAGTCCAGGTTTGCAGGAAAGAAAATCAGTCAGAGCGACTTTGACTTAGGAAAGGTGTTGACTCCTAGCTGGCCAGGACACGATAGGGTCTCAGGTACAAATATAGTTGCCAGGTTTCATCTCCATGAGAAGAAAGGGGTGTGTTGGCTTCATCCGAAAGGAGGTATAGTGAGGTGGCTGACCTGCTGAAAGTAACCCATTTACAAATATAATCCATTCAGTTCACTTAAAGACACACACAGATGTAGCCTAGAGTTTTTCTACAACTACAGCATTCTGACTGAAGCTTTATTATGTAAGACATTTAAAAATATTTTGGCAATACAGTTTAGGAAATTTAGTACGGAGAGGCAGTGTGTATTGGGGAAAGAACAAAGACTTAAGGGAATGACAGACTTGAGTTCCATTTTTGGTTTGTACATTCGGCATATTAGGGGGCTGTGGGTAATCACTCACACAGTCTCAGTTTGCACGCCTGTAAATTGGGGATAATGATACCTACCCCACAGGAGTCCTGATAATTAATAGTAACGTGTGTACAATGACTAGGACAGTGTGTAATTCACACTAATAGTCAATAAATGCAGTTGTTATTTCTAGCTTTACATTTAGTGTGATTTGGAGCCACCTAATCAGCAGTATAATTTCAAATAAAGTACATAGATGTTGTTGACTTGAGGGGCTACTTTGAGACAGCTGCTGAAGAGCTTGAAAATAAAGAATTGAAGGTTTTTTTCCCCCAAAGTTCAATCATAAAAGCAACTCAAAATGAAAGAGAGGTATGCAAAGTCTCAAAGGCAATTTAAAGCAGTTTTGCCCCAACTGCCCTTATTACTCTTGCACAAAGTGGGGATATCTGCACAATACCTCAACTATTATTTAATGTGTCAGTTTTTGACTTCCTTTATGTGTAGAAAAATATTTAACTTTACATCAAGTCACCATTTTAAATTATTTAACCTCATCTTTGTCATACTATTTTTGAAATCAGGACTTGATATACTGGTTATACATTTTTCCTAGCAATCATTATCATAAATAAATATATAACTATTCATATGAAAATGTGATCATCCTTTTACCATGTACCATGAACTTATGGAAACACCGACTTCACAAGACAAAAATGACTCCAGAGCCTGTAAAATTGACCTAAATCTGAATGAGGATTTTACTATATTTAATGAAATAAATATCTCAATCAAAAAAAAAGGAAAGTTGGCCAACCACAGAACAGAGCAGAAGAGAGGCACTCAGTGACCATCAGCAGTGGCCCCAGCTCTCTGGGCGCAGGCCGCCCCGCTAGGCTCACGTGCTCAGCCCGACCCTTGACGGGTCTTCCCGTCTTGTAGAGACAGGCAAATCAGGCTGTCAGAGAAAGCCACTTAACTTCCCTGTGATGTAGTTTCTTCATTTGGAAGGTAGGGATGAAATACAGGACTAAAAGTATTGACGTGAGAAAGCATTAAAATAATGTCGTCAATAAAAGTCCTTTTTTTAAATTAAGAAAATCTCTTTAATCTTACCCTAATCCATTTTGAGTAGTCAGCCTGACTTGTCGGGGTACCTGAGTTATTTTTCTCCTGGAAAATTAAATAAATAGGCAAGGAGGACTTACATGGCCACCCTTTAAGCTTTGTTAGACAGCAAACAACAGTTTAATTAAGTTTAATCAACTCTGATCGTTGATTAACCTTTAAGTCCTAGGGAAGACCCTAGTCCAAGGTAAATTCGACAGTGGATTCCTGGTGGCTAGCTGACTTTCTTTAAGTATCAGGGTGCAAAAACTTCCAAGTCTTGTGCTGTATAGAACATTAAGTAACTATTTACTGAAATCCAGAAAGAAATATGGTATTACAATAAGGAAAATACAATGAAGTGATTCCTGGGTCTCAAAGACTTTATCGTCTAACTGGGGAATTCACAAGTATATGTGTGAATTTTTTTTTTTGTATAAACGAATACTTCTACATATATCAGTTCACAATAATCCTATATTATGGCTGAAAAAACTGAGTCCAGAGATTAAATGATTGGCTGAAGGTCTACAATGAATGGTGAATAGTGGAACTAAGACTATGGTTCAAGTCCAGGATTTGTTACATAGTGGATCCCAACCACAGGAGTGTCTCTAACATTGTAGATACCCAGGCCTCTCCCATAAATATTTCACATTCAGCAATTCCAGGTAGGGGCTCAGGAATCTGCATTTTAATAAAACGCCAGGTGATTCTGATGCAGATCATCTGCTTTGATAAGCATTGCATTAGATTATTCAATGTTCCCACAAAGTAACCTGAGTACAATTTTAAAACAACTCATCAACATGTTTAAAATGCTAGGGTTTTGAATTATGTGGGGATTCAGGGAGTGAGGCTGTAGCTGGGGAAGGGTTGAAGTCTTTTGTGCAGGCTGGTGCCAGTTGGGCACGCACAAAGAGGGAGCATTTAGGTTATGTGGGGTGCCTGCAATGACTTGGACAGTGTCTGCTCATCACCACGTTCAGCTCACACAAGAAATCCCAGGAGTATTTGCCCTGGAATTTGTCTTACTCCTTTTTTTTTTTTTTAAACAAAAACTGGACACAAAATGTCTTAAATTAGGAAAGAATTCAGCATCAAATGTTTCTTCTTGTCCTTATATGGATTTTTCTGAAAGCTCTGTCTAAAATACCATGTTCTTTCTATGTCATATTCATTGTGAACACAGGCAACAGGATTCTGCCCTTGGATGGCTTTCAGGGGAAGAGAGAACAAAACAACGAACCACTTTATGTTTCTTTCCACGGCACAGATTTTTATCATGTTAGGGTCAGGGTTGGGTTCAAAATGTTGCTCATTTGGGAGTGAATAATTTCTGTTTCTTAGATGATATGAAAAATCATAGAGTCAACGAAGTATAAAAAACACAGCTGCTTTGCAATGATTGTGAATTGAAAAATTGTACAGATTGCGTTATAGTTGAGTGGACATTCGAGCATGAATACTTATCTTTAATTCATTTCTAAACCCCAAAGTGGAGGCCAGTGACTCTGGCAGGCAGGCATTTTTTCAGAAGCCTGGCTTTCAACATAGCCATCACTGTGTACTGGAGCCAGCATGGGATTTCCCCTCAGGGATATGGAAAGTGGCAGGAAGTGACCTTTCAATCGGGCCATTGTCTAAGGAAATGTTCCAACCATCTTTCCCTTGGCCTAGTTGGAGTCACATAATCAACACATTTGAGCAGGAAGGAGGGAGCCCCAGTCAGGACCCGTCCTTCCTGAAGCAGCTCCTCTTCATTTGTTATTCCCACTTGCCTAGGCTTCGCCTAGCTTGGGGAAAGCTCTGTGATTTGGCGCTTACACGAACAGTTATTGCTGTCTCCCAAGTCATACATTCCTTTACCCAATTTGCAGCATATCTAAGACTGTTACCGGCCGGGTACAAGGCAGAGACATTTGCTACACATTTATGCCATCTCTTGCTGTATTCTTTAATTTTAATAGACATTTTTTTTTTCCTCCTGGGAAGAGCATATGGTTTTGGAGGATATATATCATTCTTATAATTTGGAAATGGTTTTTAATTCAGAGCTTCATACATTGTGGCCCCTCAATAAACTAACAACTAAAAACAATATGCAGTGTTGATGATTATAAAGTCTTCTTTCTTTCCCTCTGCCCTGGCCTCCACGAGGCCTTTTGAGAGACTTGTCCTTGAAATGAGATTTGGCTTCAGCCTCATATCTTTACTTCTGGCATAACTGCCATGATGCACCTTATACACGTAGTTACCTTGTCACAAGATGGAGAGACAAAGTGGGTGAGCTAAGGCAGGGCCAGAGCTGCTGGTCAAAATTATGAAGAAGGCAAGACTATGTTTAGTGTCTTGTAACACCTCTGCCCAAGGTCATTTACTCCCTCTCAGTGGCCTCTGCTTTACCAGGGTAAAGCTTTTATCACATTTACCAAAATACTCACTCATGTTAGAAGTACATCTCATCTAGATTTTTCCTTATCTATCATTTGTCAGAACTTACCTGTACTGTATTTCAAATGCCCTCTTACCGTGCTGTCTTCTAGGTGACAGTGCTTGGTAATGGATAAATGAAATAAGCAAATCTTTGCTATTTTAAGAACTAGCCAAAATGGTCCCCTTCTTAAGAATCAAAATCCTGTAACTCTGCTCCACATCATATGTCAACAGGAAAATGCAAATTAAAACAATAATGAGATGGCACTCCATGCTTATTAGAATGGCCAAAATCCAGAACACTGACAACAACAAATGCTGGAGAGGATGTGGAGCAATAGGAACTTGCATTCATTGCTGGTCAGAATGCAAAATGAAACAGTCACTTTGGAAGACAAGTTGTCAGTTTCTTACATAACTGAACATGCTTTTACCATATAATCCAGAAATTATGCTCCTTGGTCATTTACCCAAAAGAATGAAAAATTTATGTCCACACAAAAAAGGACATGTGGATATTTATAGCAACTTTATTCATAATTGCCAAAACTTGGAAGCAACCAAGGTGTCCTTCAGTAGGTAAATGGATAAATAAACTATTGTACATCTGGACAATGGAATATTACTAAGCACTAAAAATAAATGAGCTACCAAGCTCATTCTAGTGAAGGAAAATTGAATTCATATTACTAAGTGAAAGAAGCCAATCTGAAAAGCTGTATACTATATGACTCACACTATATGACATTCTGGAAAAGATGAAACTGCAGAGACAGTAAAAAGATCAGTGGTTGCCAGGAGCTGGTGGCGAGGGAATAGGCAGAACATAGAAGATTTTTAGGGCAGTGAAACTATACTGTATGATGCTATAATGGTGGAGACATGTCACTAAATATTTGTCCAAACACATAGAACGTATAGGTCCAAGAGAGAACCCTAATGTACCCTTTGGACTTTGGGTGACTGTGATGTGTCAGTGTAGGGTTACCAATTGTAACAAATGTGCCACTGTGGTAGGGGATGCCGATAGTGGGGGAGGCTTATGCATATGTGGGGGCAGGAGAGGTATGGGAAATCTCTGCATCTTCTGCTCCATACTACTGTGAATCTAAAACTGCTCTAAAAAAAAAAAAAAAGGCTATTAAAAAAAAAAAAAAAAGCCCTAACTCAGTTGAAAGGCTCTTTAGAAGTCATGCTAAGTATATCGATTTGTTCTTACAATCTCTTAAATGTATCCCTCCTTTTATGTTTGCGTGGTTGCTGTCCTGGTTTCGGCAAAAGCTTCCGAAGTGGTTTTCTTGCCTCTTCTTTTCTCTCAGCAGCTCGTCCTATGATCTGTTGCCAAATTAATCTTTTTAAAACATTTCTTTTATCATGTCACTCTTTGGCTAAGACTGCCCTCCATGACCTCCGTTGTTTATTTTGCCTGGATGGCAGACATAAAGCATGTAGGCCACCTCTTTCTCCTTCCTCAGCAGACATTAATAATCAGTCATGCTTTGTTTCCCGAAGAGCCAGTGGCCTCAGAATCCTCAACGCAGAGTCCTAATGAACCACTGTCAGTTGCTAGGAGATAGTTCTCCAGATGCAACTTCTTGTCATGCCTGGACCACAACAACAACAGCAAAGTTCAAGCGAAAGCCCGCTCTCAGTGAACTAACTCAGCGTCAGCTGATCCTGTTCTGTCTTCCATTAGATGTAGGTATGAAATACTCCTGCCCTGCTCTGGCAAAATTCAGCACCTCACTGTCTGCTGGACATGCTCTAGTCTGTCCAGACTCTGGGCCACTGTCTCTGAAATTTCCCTGCTAGTAATGTTCACCTTACTTCTTTTATTAGGTCTAAATGGGTCTATGTTTCAAAGGTCAGCTTTAATTCTCCTCGCTCCCTGACTCCTTCCTAGACCTTGTCAGGCAGGAGTTGTCTTAACTCTCAAAGAACTGTGTGTGCCACTTATTTAACCAATGACTGGTATAGGTCTATGAGATGGCTTGTTGAGTGCATGTCCTTACTTTCAGCCAGATTTCAGAGGGCAGGAACCATGTTTCCTGCCCCTTCCTACCTTTCATAGTGCTGATTGACAGCATCTCATGAAATGTAGGCATTTACTATGTGTTTTCAGATTTAGTGGCAGGTCAGTAAAAGAGAAGTCTAAAATATGTGTATAGACACACACATGTACATACATATATATGTACCTTTCCATGTTCCTCAGACAATAGAATAGAATGTTTCTGAAAATGGGACAGTACAGTAAGGTAGTAACTCTCAAACTGCAATGAAGAGATACCTTTCAGTTAAAACTTTTGTAGTTGACATTTATTAAGAATTTATTGTCCACCAGGCACCGGGCTAAGGGTGCACAGGATCTCATTTAATCTCCACAACTACCCTTTGAAGTAGAGACTATCTGATCTTCAGTTTGCAGATGGGAAAAATGAGGCCCAGAGAGCTTATGTAATGTGCCCAAGGATGCCCAGCTGGAACATAGCAGAACTGAGATGTCTACCTGTCTGTCTGCAGCCGACATTAGGGTCTTATCCTTCATCACCACAAGTTCAGCCTTCTGCGTGGAAATGCTGTTTTTAATTCCTAAGACTGATTTGGTGACGGCTTTTAGACTTTCAATGAGTAACATGAAATCTTGAAGGATAGTGATAAATGTCAGGATGCTTCAAAAGAAGAAATGTGATAGTTTGGTTTGTCATAAGTAAGCAGATGCTGCTCAGTGATTGGACTGGTATTTTGTCAGCAGAAATATGAAGACTAAAGGGGTCCAGTAGAGAAATGAAGAGAAAGTCTTGGAGGCTGCAATATGGTAGACCTGAGGAAAATAAAGGGAAGGGGCTCGAAGCCTTCTAGAATATGCTATCTCAGAGAGCCTATGGCCTGTTTTGAGTGAGATTGTGCTATGGGGAGCCCACAGTGAGAAATGAGTGATGTGAAATGACCTTCTCAGGTAGCTTAACTAAACACTGCAGTTCATACCCCGTGTCTCCTACACGAATAAAACTGTTATTATGTAAACTGTGTCTGCTAAATGGCAATGACTAAGAAGCCAGAGAGAGTTGGGGAAAATTGGAAGCCCTGAGCACTCTCCTGGTGGGAGAGATCCTTTCAGTTTTAATTTTTACTTACAAGAGAAACTAGAGATGAGCCAGCAGTTGTCAAATGAGAGCTGACTTGAACCTCCCAGTTTTGTCTTATACTATAAGCCCTCAAAAGTCCTACTATATAGGACTGGTCTTGGAAACAGATCTTACTGGGGAGGAAAAGGTGAGGACATGCCTCTTCTTCTCTGTGCCCCATAGTTTTAATTGAGCCTCAAGTGAATTTCCTTAGAAGTCAATGGCAGCTCCACGTCCCAGAAGGGACAGGGGAAGTGTGTGAAACAAGATGAGAGATGGGACCGTTATTCCCAGAACTCTTCTGACTTCTTTTTAGACCTTGGTCAAGGATAGAGCTGTTTGTTGTAATAAAATATCCAGTAGCAGGAAGTTGAAATGGAGGTTATACTAAAAAAAAAAAAACCCTGAAAATAACAACAAAAATGCTAATTTTAGCTCCATTCAAAACCCAAGGAAAAAAAAATCAATGTTTACAAAATTAAGATTAATGGGCTGCCAAAATTCAGCTCATTAGTTAGCAACACTACAATGTAGTGATGAAGTTTGTGCTGGTTGGACTTAGCGGGAGTTAAAACTGTGTAATTGGGAATGCCTGTCCCCTTGCGTTTGGCTTAATGATTACGGGCTTTTCTACTGAAAGTACTAGTAGGCGAAGAGTGGGTCTAAAACTCCCTGCCTAAGAATTTACCCACTTCACTTGACATAGAGGGGGGGTCTTGTCAGAATGTATTGAGTGCTGAAGATCATGGTTATTATAGCTTAAAAGCTTTTGCAGATATCGATCCAGACATCAGAGTGTTCCTCCTTGTGTACATAAAATACTCCCAGAAACTTGAAAGAAGTGTACCTGGAAAAGGCAGGAAACACTGAGACTTTTCTTTTTGACAAATACGGAGCTCTTTTCCTGCCGCTAGGAAGTAATGCATTGAGATTAGGGCCATGGAAGTCCTCAGAGTGGATTTGGACTGATCTGGTGTGCTTGTGCATGGAGGTCCTGCCTTATTCAACATCTCTGTGCAGGAGGTGCGCATATGGCAGGCCGGCCTGGGGGGATAATTGGAGAACAGAATGAGGGGACAGAGCGTGTTTATCATGCTCAGCAGAGATAACACATGCAGAAATCCCTAGCTCAGTGTCTGGCACAAAATAAGGACTAAAATGTTCATTTGGTGTTTCTATTGCCGTAGTCATATTTATTCATTTTAGTTCAACTTTTAGAGTTGCTTTCTTGCTTCACCAGAAAGTCTCAGTTTAACCTTCTGATTGGCGATTTGTGTATTAGAAAAATGATATTTTGTTTCACGGAGGTCTGACAATCAGCAGTGGCGTGCAAGAGTGCTCTTGATTTCAGAAAAGAGCAGTGAACATGTATCTTTAAAAATTCCCTGAAGGTCCTATGGTATGTAAATCTGGGCTTCCTTGATTCTGATTCCTCTACCTTATAGCTGCACAGAGGTTAGCAGCTGGTCTTCCAAAGGGCAATTCGGAGTACACGTCCCTTCACAGAACCTTTGTAGATGGAAGACCTTAGAAATCTTCTGGCTTAGTGTTCCTGTGAAGAAACTGTTTTCTCCCAAGTCGCAAAACTAGTTAACGGCAAAGAGGAGATTAGAGGCCGGCTCTTTTGATTTCTGGGCCAACATTCTCTTTCCTCATTAGAAGAACAGAGATTTTTATTTCTTGTGTTAAGTCTTCCGAATAGTCTTATCAGACGATGTAAACTGTAAGCTGGATAAAACTTGGGTCATCCTGAAAGGAAACCTTCCCTCACAGGGTGATGGGAGAGAAGTCAGTAGGATCGAGTGCATTTTTATTGCAGTCTTCCCAGGCGCACTTGCTGGCTGTCACAGGCTAGCCCAGAAGGATGGACAGCTGTGCATGGTCAGGGCATCTATAGCTGGTCCCTCCTGGTGGCCGCCGTATACCACAGGTGTGGTTTTCGTTAGACAGCTACCAAGAGGCTGTACTGAGTGGCAATAGCCTTCCCTTGAGGAGTTGAGAAAGGTGAGAAAGAACAGCTTAAGATTCTGGGAAGCAAAATGTGAGTTCTCTGAAACAGTGGCGTCTGCCAGTACTTTTCCCTTTCTTTGCTTGTCTTCTGTCTGCCCTTGCTTCTGAGAATGCTGAATTCGGGATGCAAAAGATGATTCCCTACGCTTACCCCATCAGTGTCTGTTTGCACATGTGTGGGGAGGAGAGTGATGCTGGTTTCATGATATTCCTGTATTTTAAGCAGACATTGAAGGGTTTAACTGGGAGAAAGTGCAGAATATATAAATGGAAGGGGAAAAGAATAAATAGGAACAAGAGCTAAAAATAATTTCAGGTTGTTAATCATTATAAACCTGATTAATTTAAAAGAAGTTAAAAGAGCAGATAAGATCCTGAGTAGCTACATCATCACAGAATATTTGAGACCACAGCTTCTAGTCACTAGATGCTACCAGAAGAGTTAATTAGCCCAAACCGTGGCTGCTAGTTGCTTTAGCTGTCTTCAAATTGAAGGTTTTTTTTTTTTTTAAAGTAAGTTTTAAAGCTAATTAGAATACACCTGGGATTTATGGCTAAAGCCAATAGAGTTTCCCTCAGGGTGTTATTTTTTTTTGTATATATACCAAAATTTTTTTAAAAAGGAAAAATGTCAGAGGAAAAACATAATCTTTAGATTCAGAAAAAAAAATAGCATAACCATTTCAACTCAGCAGACCACAAGGCCAAACAAGCTTTGGCTAGAATTGAATGCTGTGTGCTTCTGTTCAGAGAAGAGGATGCTTCCCAGATGTGTCTGGGGGACTACCTGCATCACTCTTATTTATCATCAGCTCAAACACAGGATGTGGTGTTGCTGGCTGGTAATCTGGAAATGGCCTGTTTATTTTTACAGATCTGTAGAAGAGATTCAATAGCTGTAAATGATGGAAGGGTGCAAAGCAGCTTGGAACTCACAACAAAGGAAACTAGGAGGGGAAAAATTAGATAAAACAACTTACGACCACGGGATCTTTTCCTTGTGTCTGCTGGACAAAGGTGCCAAATAGATTTTCTAGTTTCAAAGAAAAGCCAGTCCTTCCAACTCTGTAACATCCAGAGGCTGCCCCACCTTTTTTTTTTAAATTTAAAAAACCTTAGTATTCTTTCAGATCCTAGGACTGATTCCTTTGTGAATTTCATAAAGAAAAGAAACTCCCCCCAGAGCTGCATGGGCTGGTGTCTGTTTCTCCCAGGCTTTTCCGGATAATGTCCCTCAGATTAAAACCCCATTACAGGCTGGAGAAAGAGGATTCTCCAGTGCACGGCGGGGATAATGTCACTGCTCAGTTCCTGATTCTGCTGAAAAGTTATCCCGAGTGTAAAAACCTTCTGTTCTCTCTCCACAGAAGAGATGTGCCTGAGGTGAGCCTAGGTCCTCCCTGAGATCTCCTTCCTGCTCTCCGCAAGATGTGAAAGCTGGTTTCCCGCTGAATTGTCTTGAGGACTGAAACTTGCTGCAGATCAGTGCTTTCTAACAGGGGCAGGGGAAATATGGGAGAAATATTTTGTATTTTTCCCATCTTCAGGAAACAAACAGATGAATAAGCCCTAGTGCCCAACACCCAGAGGAATATCAGATGTGGGCTCAGAGTGCTGGGAATTTGGGCTTCTGAATGATAGCTGGAATCAGAACTTGGTTCTCTTTCCTTCCAGTTTTATGATCTTCCCACCACCCATGAGGTGCCATGTGGCCTCCCGTGTCACCACAAGGGAGTCAGGAAGGAACACCCTAGGCAGTGGGGGACAGTGCCGTACTGTTAAAAGCTTTGCCTTGTGTGAGCACAGTTGGCATGTATAGAGTTGACTTTCCCCGAGGGGGAGCTGGGGGAACCAGGGTGTGTTTATCAGCTCTATCTTTTTCTCCGCTGCCTTCCCATCCCAGAATGAGGCATGTGGTTGCTCCCTGGCTCAGGGTATGGCAGACCACCCAGGCTGTGGCCTGTGACCACTGCAGAGTCACCGCAGCAGGAGCAGCGGCAGGGGGAATGGGCTGGCTTTGAAGTTCAGGGATGGGAGGACCAGGGCTATTTTGGGTTTGGCCTGAGGTAATTCACACAGTGCGTAACCCCTCCCCCAATATTTGGCATACAGGAGATCTCATACTCCACTGACTACATTAAGAAAAAAATTTAAAAATCACCAGTCACAAAAAATAATCTGCAGTCTAGGTGTGCAGCAGTCCTAATTTTTTCTTGCTGCCGATGGAGGTGCCGGTGGCAGAGGGTGGGGGGGTTAGTGATTGGTGTGTCTGTGAACGCCAGGCCTCTGGGCCAAGTGAAGGTGAGCAATTTATTTCCCAATCAGGTCCCCAGGAAATGCTGTCCAGTCTTCACATGATTCAGCAGTGTGAAGCTTTCCAAATTTCCGAAAGTGGCAATCCTAATTTGTCAGGAAATTTACCTCAAAGTAGAGCAGAACAACATCCTGTGAACCTGCAGCAGTTTGAATATAATTGACAGAATCAAGGTCCTATCCTTGCAAACTCTGTGACCTTGGGGAAGTCTTAACCTCCCAGCCTCAATTCCCTTATCTGTAAATGGGGCTACCTACCTCAGCATTCTGTGAGGATTAAATGACTCACTGGGGTAAGGCCCTGGGCACAGTGCCTGGCTCACAGAACTACTCGGGAAATGCTACTTCTTATTCCTTGTTAGGTAGGTGGCTTCATTATATTAAGCCTTTTGTGAGAGTGGCTCTTAATGTGTGGAAGTCATTGAAAGTCCAGCCAAGCTTAAGACCAACCAAAGGGATATGGTTTGGCTCCATTATCTAAGCTCTGAGCCAAGCCATCAAACAGGATTGAACACATATTAGGAGAAAAAATATATTAAGTGATGAGGTGGGTGTGACTGAGACCGTAAAGAATCAATACCACAATATTATTATTGGTTTGGCTCTTCTTCATTTATAAACACTGAGCCTGGTTTAAGCGGTTCAATTTCAGCCCTATTGACAGGTTCTTCATTTTACTTTAAAAATCTTGGGCATATTAGGGAAAAGATTTGCATGTTTTTGTGCTCTATTTCTGTCACTCTGCGTGGCTCATACACACTCTATATATCTCTGCCCTGCCTCTTATGAAGCATCTCCAGATTTTTGATCTAGTAAACATCATGTTTTTTAAATTGAATACAGTTGGAGATTGAATTAGATGACAGATAATGAAGTGGCTTTGTCACATAGTACCAGGAACTCAGTGAATGGAAGCTTTGCTGCCTTCTTTCTCTCCCCTGGATCTGCTCCCTGAGGTTAGTGGTGCCCAGGGGCAAAGCTCTCCTCTGTACTCATTTGGGTCCTTTGAGAAAGTACGATATTCTAATGAGAGAAATCCCAAATCATTCCTTAAGGAAGAAGCCTCATGTTTGTGTTATTCTTGGGCTGTCATGTCTTTCTTTGGGTCAGTGGGTTAGAGGCTAGTTAGGAAAAAGAGAAGTGATAATGATCCTGACCTTGTAGGATCAGTGTCTGTGACCAATGAAGCACCCCAACGCGGTAGAGAGGGTAAAGTGAAGACCCAGCATCACACTGAGAAACTGGAAAAGAAAACTGAATGTTTCTCTAGAATAGTTTAGTTTTAAATGCCTTTAGTCAAATGTCTCTAGTTTTAGTGCTTATTCTTTGCTATACAGACGGTTTATACCTTATATCTGTGAATAGATTTTTGTGGGGCAGGCTCTTTTTATATTTGTGTTTGTTTAGCGCCTACGATCAGGGCCTGGTATTTACTGAATTCTGTAATAACTTACTGGATAAGAGAAATTTTTAATTACAAATAAAGACTCTCTGAATTATTATTTATTATGGGAATTTGTCCAGAGCCCCCAGTCCTTGAACTCTAAACACGCTAGTACATCTTCGGTATTCACAATTCTGTATTTTAGTTTCCTCCACTCATGCTTCTCAACATGTTTAAAAATTTTTTTTTTTTTTACAAGCAAAAAGCTTATCTAACCATCTTTCTCCTTTTGTAAAATTCACAACTTTCTTCAAATCTTTTGTTTTTATTTTTAGAGGTGATTTAACATATCATATAACTTGTAAGTATCAGGCCAAATCATCCGTCTTGTTTCAGTTTAGAAAAATGTTAGCACCAAGTTCCCTTGCTGCCAAAGCATAGATTTCATGCTGTTCCATAGTCGTTCCTACCAGGGGGAGAATATGCTCTCAATTGCCAACACTCCACCGGGACTCTTGACAAAGGAATTTTATTATGCCCACTTTCAGTTGGATGCAATGAAACTCTTGCCAGGAGCATGGCAGTGGCTACTGCTCATGCTCCAGAATTGCTGTGTGGTCAAGTCAGGGCTTTTTTCTTAATATGTGCTGGGTCAGACTTTTTTGTGGGTTTCTGTGTGGGAGGCAAGGCAGACACTGTGTGTCAAGGAGGGGCCCTCTGCCTCTTGTGTAGGGAAATTATTGCCACATGAAGGTAGGGCAGGAAGCCCAGGGCTGTCCCAGCGCCTTCGCCTTCAGATAATTTGCCCCCTCTCCTGTGTGTAAGAATGCTTGTGCTAGAGCAAGAGAATTGTGTTCCTGGAATTCAAGCTCCCGACCACCCATTACAAACTCACAGGTTGAAAGTCAGGCATCTTTGGATGCTGCATTAAGTCATGTAACCAGATTGCTTGAAGGAACTCAACCATTGAAAATACTGCATAACTTACTGGTATATTGAAAGTTACCAATCTAAGTTAGGAGTGAATGTACCATCAAATCTAGTCATCCTTTCTTGGGCATACAGAATCATTTTAGTAGGAACTGTAACTAATACTATTAACTCAGTGTGAGTTTCCTGTCAAAACTGAGAAGAATCCAGAGCTACTGTTAGTGTCCTTCAAGGGATGGTAAAAGTCCAAATTCATGTCAGAAATACCCCATACTTGTGGGGAAGACTGACCAGATCAAAGATCTTTGATTCCAATTTCAAAGGAGTTAGCCATGTTAAATATAGGCTTAATACCTGAAAGTAGATTAAATACAGATATAATTATATATAATAATTATAGCTGAGGGTTACATTTTACAGAACAGCTAGTTAATAAACTCTGCCGTTCAATTGGATCAAACTCACCAACTATTTCTATGTGGAAATAATCACCCTCCTGGTTGGAAAAATCAAAACTTTTAGTTTGGGAATTTAAGAATCATATGCCAATAGTGGAAAGTATCTCTGTAGTAAAGAAACCAGATGATTCTCATTGTCCTTGTGACCAGCGCTGCCATCCTTAGGTGATGTGATTTTAAAAAGATAGAGTAATAATAATCAGATAGACTCTACCTTACTAAAAGAATCTTAAAATTAAGAGGGAGCTATGTAGAGGATTTCTGCTGATAGTAGAGAATAATTTCCTCTGCCTTTGCATTATTCATCTCATGTAAATTTTGATAAAGTTCATCACTGTGACTATATTTCATTTACTACATTTTATGTGTTTATCGCACAATTTCCACAGTAGGATCTTTTCTCATTTTCCACATTGACATAAATGTATGTCTTTCTGATGGAAGAATGAGCCTTTTTAGAAGTAGGAAAGTGACACATATCACCCTAGCTCACTATGTTCAGAACTTACTGCAGTATGACCATCCTGCCCGATGATGGCTAGAAGCTGGCTTTTTAGGCCTCAGTATTTATGTACCATATAATTATGCACCTGCAGCAATTAACACCTACTGCATACACCAGACAGTATGCAGGTGATTTTCAAAGCTCACAACTACCCTGTGAGATGGGAATAATAATCCTCAGTTTTACGACTGAGATTCCTAGGTTCATTGACTTCCTCAAATTTACATAATAGTAGAATGGAAGAGCCAGGATCCCCAACCAGGGAATCTCTGTAGAACACATGTTCCTTTTTACAACCACATTTACTGCAGGGAATTCAGCCTCCTTGAAAGAAATCCTGGGTTTTCGAAAGGACCAAAATGAAGATATGCCTAGTTGGCACGTGCTGTGCTACACCCAACAGGTCTGCAAGCCTTGTGGTTGCCCAGCCTCAAGACCAAAGAAAGAGCCAGAGGCATCAACAGCTTATTGGGCAAGGAATCTTACTCTTCCCAAACAAGAGGTCCTGGAGTGGCGCCCTACTGTGTACGGTGGCAGAGGGCAGACAGGACAGGCAGTGATCTTTACTGCTCTGGGACAAGGAGGCTACCATTTACATGGGAAATTGACATCAAGTTGGCTCATCAGTTACCAGGGAAACCAGCAACTGGGGCACATCCCTCCCGGTCCCTCAGATTAATGATCATTACAAGGGCAGATGTTTTCCTTTAATAAACTAGCAGGTGGAGCCGTTCTGGCCTAAGATTAGAACAATCATTGGCTGGGGCTGGGGACAAACACATTCATGTGAGTAGGGTGTAGGCAGAGCAGGGTCTGGTAAAGCCAGGGAGGCACAAAGAGCAAGAGAGCTTCCATGAGTGGCCTGACCATACAGCATGACTCTCACAACCCCTGAGACTGCTTCATGAGCACCTTTGGAGTCCCCCAAGGTCAGCTGCCCTGGTTCCCAGCCTATACCTGGGTGCTGTCTTCATTCCCTTGAGGCAGGGAGTTTTCCTTCTTGGGAGAGCACAACTCACAGAAGGTTCCTTATATTCAGCCGTACTCTATCCCATGATGTTTCCGTGCAGATAACCCTAACCTGCCTTCTATTTAACAGTCCTTTAGATATTTGAAGGGGATTTCAAATTCCCTCTATTTTTTTTTTTTTTCTAAGCAGTCCCAGTGCTTTTAACTGAGCTCTATAGGAGATGGTTGTATTTCCCCTATGAAGCTACATTCTCTCCCTTGAATGCTGTGCAGTCTTACAAGGTAGCATTAAGATCTAAGCACAGTACATTAGGGCTGATTTCACCAGTACAGACTAGAGTGGGACTGCCACATAGGAATTTTAGAGACTCTACCTCTAAGATTACATTTGGCAGCCACATGAAGTGTTGTGATTTCATTCCCATTCAGCCCCTTTTGCACTCTCCTCTCACCTCAACAAGTGCAGGTCTCAGTTTCCAGCAAAACTCGAGAATTCTGAAATCTTGTCATAATTTCAGGAAAGAACCCTCAGGGAAGAGAGTCAAGTGTACATGTTTGTTTCCAGGGAAGTAGGCAAGGAGATGGAGGAGTAATTTTTAGCATAACAGGTGTTTGTTCTTACTCTGCACTCTGCACTTGTGCCAGAGTCTCAGTGAGAAAAAGGTGTGGAGTGGCTGGTCAGAAGTAAGTGAACAGAAATTGTATTTCCCAAATGTCTGAGAGATATTAAGAGATAGAAGGCAGTGCTTCTTCCAACAGACTTAGATTCCAACGTGGGGGTCAGCAATTGTGCTCGTTTCTTAGGTGCAGTACCCTGGAACGTAATCCACCACGGCCAGGATGCTGTACGTAGGAGCCTTCTAACCTGCCATGTCCAGAAGTATGTGAAAATCCAGGATGGAGCTGAATTATATCCTCCTAGTTCATACCCAGAAGGTAGGGAGTATATTATTTGTGTCCTTTGAAACATATGTGGGTATTATTGGCATGACAGTGGATTTCCTATTCCTTTTGCGAAAATGTAAGATGATATAGAAAAATTTTCAAAAGTGTAAATTGAATACACAAATGGTACATTATGCTCCAATTCAATTAGCAGAGTAGGTATAAAATTTGCATGGAAATATAATCAGATATTTATTTGTTGCATTCATTTTAGATACTCATAATAGACAGCTGTAGAGTATTCAGGATTCTGGATCAAATTTGAGTTGGTGACCTAGTTGCAAACCCCCTCATTCCATGTTCTTCAGGCATATCATTGCATTTAAATTTCTAGCACATTCAAAGGTAAAACAAATCATATTTTTTAAAGGAGTGTTTGAATCTTTTATAATAGGATGCATCTTTCAACATTTTGAGAATAAATGAAAGAAAAAAACTAAGTACTTTAAAATATCTGAATTTGAGAGGTAAACATTTTCACACCTACTTTTTAAATATGTGTGTGTGTGTATGTGTATAAACTTGATCTCTTCCAAGCTGCATTTAGAGATGAGATAGGAAGGTATATTAGCACTTGTTTTACATTGACAAATTTCAGCAGGCATTTTATGTAAGGGTGAAATAACTGGACCCATTAAAAAAATTGGTGTTTCTATCCTGAAAAAAGCCTGCAATGTTTCCATATCTGGACTTGCCAGAAATGCCCACATTTCCCACCTCCTCAACATAAATCAAACTCATACATTCTGTGCATAGGCATCCATGCACAGAAAGATCCTGAAAGAGAAAATTCTTGAAACACGTAGAACAAAGAAAGAGAAGAGGAGTCTCCTTTAAATACAAAGCTGTAATTTATTAGGTGTCTTTAGAATGTGGGTAAGGGGCTTCTCTCTTTTTGTTCTTTTCTTGTAGGTCTCTAAGACCACGATGACAGGAAAATCTTCAGTGGTTCGAGAGACAAGCTGCTGGAAATCCTGCACATTTGTTCTAGAAGGAAGTGAGCTGATAAGGAGAATGATCCCTTCTGAGAGATCACCTCTTTTAAAAACTTTTAAAGGACTCCAAATTAAGCCATGTCCATTTCTGGGACCCATTTCCATATCCCTATCACAAAAGCCAATGTCACTTGCTTAATGTTAGGTGATTCCAAAAGCCTTCATAAAGAGAGAGCAAAGGTGGGGAGGGAGATAGTGAATTGTGAGAACCTGTCAAATAATGGGACATCTCTTTCATTCCAAGCATCATGTTCTATTTCACTTTGTATTATGATTTAAGAAAAAGGAGAGAAAAATGTGTCTTTTTAAAAAAAGGTATTTTTTGCTATTAATATTCAGTACTTCATATCTGAGTACTGATCCATCATTCATTACGTCTAGGGTAGATCACAACCTAATTTACAAATTCAAAAGCATAAGTCAGATCAACTGCTCAAGGCCATATATTTGCAAGATAGAATATGCACTGAAAATTTCCTGTCCTTGGACTGGTGTACGAGGCAATGCTGGTTTTCTGTAAGAATTTGTTCATATCTTAGATTTAACTCAATTTTGCTTATCAGTTGAAAATGTTTAACTTACATCCACTTATGTAATGTAAAGTGTAAATTTGAGCAGTGATCTAGAAAGTTCAGGGCAAAGTAGTTTAAATCATTTGGCTCTTCCTAGAGGTTCTGATTTTTTTCTTAACCTAAAAAAATAGTTACTTATGTGATAGCTTTAGATCTGAAATATATCTGACACGTTATTTTTATTTGTTTGGTTTTCAGAAATCATATCCATATTTTCTACTCTGTAGTCTTTAGCAAAATGAATCAAAGCCACTCTGTACCCAAAGCTAACACCAGTGTTATCTTTTTTTTTTTTAAACATTGCAGGGCTTTACCTCAAGTGCTATGCAGTAAATTTACAGGGAAAGAAAATTGCTATTAAATTATAACTGAGAGAAGCTGATTTTATTTTACATAGCAAACAAAAAATTCCTTCATGAAAGGCTATAAAACCCATATTATTTACTGGAGAGACCTTTCCTGTCTCCCAGGTAAACACTTACAGTGTGTAGACTTGTGTAAATACATATTTAGGAGTGGCTAAATATGGTGAGGTATTTTTAAAGGCATATTTACAAAGCTGAATACATATACTGGCAATTTGGTATGTGTGAGCTGTGTATGCTGCTCTGCTGTCTATTCAGAATCCTAGCAGGGCGCGGGTAGGTACACCTTGGATATAGGGACCAAGTTTCAAAACATTCATCTTTAATCAAAATTACTAAAGACAGGTCCTTAAATCATTTCAAAAGGGTGAAAATTTTCAACTAATGGAGTTTCTCGCCAGTTTGACTTGAGGAAAATTGTTTCAGAAATGCAGGCATCGTTCACAGAAATAAATCTCCTTTCTGAACATCTTTGTGCATAACATAACCATCATTTTACATTCAGCTCAGAATATTAGCACATACTCAAAGATACAGTCCATGATGAATGGATCAACTAGGAAGTTTTAGTTAAGGCGGAAAATGCCATTAAGATATTTTTAAAAATACTTCTGAAACACATGGAAATGTAGGTGATAAAATCTGCCTGTTGTTAATTCAATGGCAGGAAGCTTCCTATGATAATGCAGCGAAACTCTGTCTACAAGATTCACGATGTCTTTGTGCCGCTGGCTTCTTGGGAATGTGTTCTCTATGAGGAAGAGAAAGAGATAGGAACAGAGAGGTTGTAGGTGCATGAAAGAACACTAACTGTGCCTCCGCTGTCTGCTGTCCCTCAGAATGAATAAGGATCCCATTTGCGTAAGAGCCCCTTTAAAGATGGAGAAGTTCAGAGCTTGGCTATCTCGGACCTTTTGCTAAGAAGTCTAAACAATGCTTCTATTTCATTTCTAATGCAATATACAGCTATTTTTAAATACTCTCAATATCTTGCAATGGGATTATTGAAAATCTTATAATGGTAAGCTATATGAGGGACAAAAACCATTCAGACTATTCAGGGAAATAATTTCTCCAATAAAATTTGCACTGAAATGAGTTTTTTTTTTTTTTTAACATTACAGACATATACATCACATGTAAATATTTTTTCCCAAAGTACAAATGCCACAAATTTTGATTAAACATTCTGTGTTCTAAAACTTTAAATATCACCTTAATTTAAAATATTATTCTAGTGCTATAAGGCCTCTGGAGTGTAGAAGCTTATAATAAAATTGCTGACACAATTTTAGCTTTAACTGTGAATGGGTTCACTCTATACATATTACTTATACCAGTATTTCAGCAAACAAGCTTTCCTGGCAAAAGACAATCCTCCTTTAATTTTTTTTTTTTTTAAGATACGAGCAGGCACAAACACCTTTGCCTTAAAATTTTTATTAGTTTTATCCCATCTTTAATTTTATTCTGTGGCTAAGTATATCATTTCCATGTAAACTTCCATTAGGAACACAAATTGCTGACACCACATCTACCGACAGAAATGCCACAACATAAATTACACCAAGAAAATGCCGCTTTGGGTGGAGGGCATGGCAAAGGGAACTAAGCTAGATAAAAAGCCACTGTGTTACTGCCCAGCCTGCAACCCTGTCCCGCTGACCACTGATAAAATTTATCACAGGGCCACAAACGGGAAGGCAACTTAAAGAAGAGCCATCTGTGGTAAAACGTGTAACAGCAAAACAGCTAATGGAGCATTATTACTTTATTGGAAAGCAGTATCTCTGGATGCTTCACTTTTCCAGCTTTAGCAAGAATATGAATTGTTCTTCTATATGCATAAGAGCTGATATGAAAAAGGAGTTGACAGACCTCTGAATGGTGGCAATAGGTGTCTCCGAGGCTCACCAGTTCACCACTCTCTGTCCGGGTTGCTTAATCAGCAGAGGAGTAAATGAGTTCCAACAAAGTTAAAACCGATCTGAATCTTCATTATTAAAAGAATGCTGATGGAGAATGTTAATGGTCACCTTATAAAGAAGCAGTCTTGTAAATTCTGGCTAATTATTGTCATCATAATTCAGCCCTGGCATTAGTAGAAAGTATAACTATCTAAATGCCACCAATAAAAGGCATCTAGTTTACCAAAAATTAAAAAATGTCATTATTGGATGGGGCTTATTTTTTAGGGGTTGAAAAGAAAGAGGGTGGGTAAATTTGTACATGCACTGGCCAGTCACAACTGGATGGGTAGAATGGTTACAATACAAGTGATTAGGTGGTGTGCTGTCATAAATGCCAGTGAAGACAGCATTTCAGAGAAACGAAGGAGCTCAGAGTATCATGTGCAGCTGAGCCAGTGACGTCATCAAGCAAAGACAGCATTTCAGAGAACTGAAGCTCAGAGTACCACGTGCAGCTGAGCCAGGGTGACGTCATCAAGAGAAGACAGCGTTTAAGAGAAATGAAGGCGCGCAGAGCATCACGTGCAGCTGAGCCAGAGTAAGGTTATTAAGATGGCGACTAGGTCCTTTCTTCCCGGCTTTCCCTCAGAGTAAGAGCAAACTATCCATGAAGAAACATCGCTGAGAGAAGCCTAGAACGCCAGAAGCTACCCCTGCACCGCAGAGAACGAGCCAGACTGCGTTAGAAGGTAAGAGAAGCGGTTTCGCGTCGCCCACCTTGCGCCTCCCCGGGGCCAGTGCAGGCTCACGCCGAGGGCTCCCCCGCGCCTCTGGGTTCTTCGGTGGGGAAGATGATTCGCATGCTGGAAGAGTTTGTTGTTCTTAGTCTCTTTGCTAAGAGCCATGTGTGAAAATACATAGAACTGGACAATGCAGCTATATTCTGCCTCTCCTCCGTAACATGCGACTCGGCCTCTGAGCTCACGTTCATTAAAGAGGTCACGGATTTTGGATAGGCTGCCTCTAGTTAACGGGAGAGACGTAATGGAGTCACTTTCTACTAAATCTGAAAATAGCTGTGAACGATGTTAGTAAGACAGAAGTTTTCATGGCTGATGGTCAATCTCAGTACCAGGAGTTTCTCATCAACTTTCTTTCGTTTTTGTCTAAGTCCATCGTTAATGCTTTATTAACACCTTTATGAAGCTGCTTGTGTACCTAGTCTCCTGATTTATTTGGTTAATATTTTCATGTTTGCTACCTGATACTTCGTTTTTCCTAAATACATCTTCAAGCTGTCAGGGAAATTTAAGTACCTAAATTGCCAAGATTTGGTGAATAATAATAGCCGCTGTTTATATAGGCCAGGCACTAATCAGGAGCTTTCTCTATGCCTATTTTGTCCTCAAGAAACTCAGTGAAAAAAGTTACTATTTTCTTCGTTTTATGAAAATGGAGTTTAAGGTTTAAAGAACGTACAATTTAATCCATGTCAGAGAACTGGTAGAATTTTTTTCATTGGAATATAGTATTTTGTGTTTTATGTGTAGATGATAAATTTTTCAACATTGCAAACTTATGGACAGTATAAGACAGGCCTTTTTGCATTGTCTTTCCTGGGCATAATGAACAGCATATAGTACCATGCATAAGGGTGCATGGCAGTGTGGGCTATATATTGCCTTGTATTAACAAAAACATATTCAGCAAGTCTCTTAATCTCTTTGAGCCTCAGCTGCCTCAAATGTAAATGTGAAAATTAATCCTTTAACAGTGTGAGGACAGAGGATAAGTTGGCCTCTATGGATTCCTTCTAGGTTTTAAGATGCTGCTGATATAGTAACAGGAAAAAAAAAAGTCATTATCTGTCAGGATGCAGAGCCAACCTACCAAAAATCTACCTGTCTCTGTCATTGATCTTGCCACTGTAGTCAACAATATAATGTAATCGGTTGAGAAACAGATGTTTCATATAAATTGACAAAGCAACCTAGGGAAAAAAAGGGAAATAGGTAGTGAGCCTGCAAAGAATGCCCGTTAAGATAGAGTCAGCGTCAGCTGACTCTAGAGTCTTAATCAGTGTGCTTAGCAAGTATCTTTAAGAGTCTCTGTTTAAAAAAATGGAAGAAGAAATAGATGATGGAATATTTAGCTTCTGTGAGCCAAAATGGATTATTAATTAATTGTCTTTAATGAGTCAAGAATGTACACTTCAGGGTACCTGATTTCTAGTTACATATGTCGTTCTGGTTAAAACAAGTCTCCATGCCAACTTTTATTGCAAAAACTGAAGCTAACTTGGGATTCTGAAGAAAGGTTCTGATGGGTAAGACTGATGGTTTTCACTGAGAAAGCAAAAAGGAGATAGCTCCTTCACTAACATGAGAAGAGGCAGGTGAGACTAGAAGGCAAGAAAGCTAGATCACAGTCCCTCAGTCATCAAAAACTAACATATACACATAATTTTTCCTTCTTTTTTCTCATTATCATAGTCACTGTGTTTTTTTTACACCCCTCTGTAGCTTGGCCTGAGACCCAGAACTTCAGTCTATGTTGTATCAGCCAAAAGAGAAGGAGAATGGGAGTAGAGTGGAAACATGTGTTCAGTGAGAATTCCTGATTCTAGAATGAAAATGATGTAGGAGGTAATTTTTATCTAGTCATAGTAATAACCCCTTGTAATAAAGCAAGGGCAGTACAAGTAGGTTCTCTATGTGTCCTAGGTGAGTCGTGGAGTGAGTGTTCATGTAAGGCAGATGTCCATTGGGCCATTATGCTTGTCTGAATCAGTATTTAAATATAGATATCACTGGATCTCATAACCACAGTGGCAGTTATCAGTATTTTACATTTAGAGGAGATAGGTTGAGACAAATAGGAAGGTGATTTAAAGCAATGAAAAAAGTACAAAAAATACTTAGTAGTAGAAAAATAAAAAGAAGTCACAGAGGTGTTTCCCAGTTGTTATATTAGCACTTTTCTAATGCTTCATGGCTTTTTTCTTTCTTTAGACCAGAATCTTGTGAGTATCCCAGTTATACCACATTCTGGAAATAGAAAGAAAGCCTCCCTCTCTCCCAACCTCCCTCCCACACTTTCAATATTTTGTGAATCTGACCCATTTATCACCTGGAAGTACTGTTTCTTATGGAGAAACTTAAAGGATCTTATGTAAGCAAGCTGCAGTCAGCACAGGGGGCCCGCACATTGTCGTCTTATCCTTCCTTTAATTTGGGAAAGGTAACCTTTGAAAATCAGGTGTCCACTGCTAAAATAAGATCTGCAGCCAAGCACAGGGCTCCAGCCCCTAATGTGTCTCTTGTCAGTGGAGGAGGGCACCATAACCTCTCTGAGGTGAATGACAGACCATGTTTAGAATGGTGAGGTTTGGGGAGTGCCTCTCAGGAATATTAGGGTTGTCCTAGGGACAGGGTAACCTCATTTTGACATGCCCAATGAAACATTTCAGAATATTGGAAAAAAACTTATTTTCTTCCAAAATTTTGGCTCAACTAAGTATTATTATGCCCTTTGTGGTTAAAAACAAGTCATTGTCTTTCCCAATTTCATGTTAGTTGTGTTCAGCATCCCTTAAATTCTTCATCTGGGGAGAGGAGAATAGTGTCTTTGGCTAGTCAGCCTGACAAAGTTCATGGGACTGTCGTTGGGAAATTCAGTTATGGAAAATGGGCAATGTGGCCAAAGCAAAATCTTGAGGCAACTGCAAATGTTGGTTTTCTTTTTTGGAAATGCAACTTTTTTTTCTTTATTTTTATAAATGAAGAGACAGAAAGCAGACCACCAAATTGAAAATTGGAATTATAATCATAATTGAATAGATGGTTTTCTAAATTTTCCAAAAATATCTGATCTATCAACATTTTTACCTAAATATTGTTTTTCACTTTTTTTTTTTTTACTGGAGAGTAAATCTGCTTTAAAAATAGATTTTCTAATTATAATTATGCTCTCACTCATACCATATTAGAACTTACATATACTAGAGTAGTAAATCATATAAGTAACAAATACTTTAATGTGGTTTCTCATCCAACAATGGTTTATAATAAAGTACTAGTAGATGATGAATGTGGTGATTACACAATATTCTCAAAATATTTGGAAATGAAAAGAAAATTACTGAGTTTCTTTTTTTCTTTCTCACAAATCAGTGGTGTTTCACCCATACTAAAAAAGCTCAACTTTTTTAGCAATTTATCACTAATTTGTTTCTTATGGTGGAGCAGATTGGCCAGTCAGTCTAACGTATCCTGTCTTCACAGAGATGTTTCTGGACAGTGTTCTAAAAAGACAACTCATACACATAATAGGTACTTCATAAAGACATACTAAGTATTTAGAACGCAGTGTTCAAGATTATAGTTACTTTGGTGGATTGTTTTGGAAAATTATTTGGAATGATTCTTGAAGTAGCTCCAGGCAGGATTATAGATAAATTTTTGGTTTAAAGAGCAACAATAGTGCATTGTTTTCAAAATTGAAGGAGAAGGTACATTGGGGAAAAAAATACCTGTGTTGTTACCACTTCCATTCAGATACACTGGAATTTTGAAAGAATTTCTCCATAAGCCATTTGTTACCCCTTGAGAGTTAGTTTGCAATTTGAGTAGTATTTACTAGCTAAGCAGACAATCTTCCCAGGTAAAGCTATCTGAGAAAATCACAGTGATATTGCTGGGAAGAGTTATCTGCACTCACAATCTTGAGTCCCCTTGGCCAGTCCCATTTAGTTTGAGACTTGAATTACCATTGTAAAACCTATAAGCTGACGACTTCCAAATTTCTGTTTCTAGCCTAGAACTCACTACTGAGTATCAGACCTCTATATCTGCCGATATGCTAGGCATTCCCTATCTGATGGCCCAAATGTACTTCATGCTCAACATGTTCAAATTGGACTTGTCAGCTTCCCTGTCCTATATCCCTCACTCCCACTAAATGGTACCAGCATTTACCTAGTTTCTCATCAAACTGAAGTTTGTATTTGTTTCCTCCACTCCTCTCCCTGACTTGCCCAAATTCAATATGAATCCTGTGTAGTATTCATCCTAAGTATTTCCTTAATCTCATTTTATCTTGACTGTCCCTACTCTAATTTGTCTCTGGCCTGACCTACTACACCTCATAGTTAGTCTCTCCACTTCTAGTCCTGTCTTCCGTTCTCTACATAGAAAATAAAAGATGATTCTATAAAGCAAATCTAATTATGGTCTTCCCTAGCTTAAAAATATTTAGTGTTCTTGATGTAGTGTATAAGGCCCTGTATGGACTGACCTTTGCTTATCCAGTTTCCCCACCCGCGTAGAATCCCTGCTTCCCTGTCTGTGGCATTTTGTACATGCTGTTTCCTCTTCCTAAAGCATTTTCCTGATTTCCCCACCCTTTTCTGGCTCAGGTGATAATTATAATTTGGGTCTTAGCTTAGACTTCACTTCCTCTAGATGACTTTCCTAGGCATTGATTCCTCCAAGTCATTTCTCATGACCTTTACATTTTCCATCATTACATGCGTTATGTTGCTTTGCAGTTATCCATTTGCCTCTTTGTCCTCATTAGACTTAAATTCCAACAGAGGAAGGTTCACGTCTGTATTATTCAAGGTTATATCCTCAGCATCTAGCTTAATGCTTGGAATGTATAGAATAAAAATATATTATATGAGTGCGTATGTATTAGGCTGTATCTTTCAAGCAAGAATAACTGAGAAATAGGTCAAAGCTCATAATTTGCTTTTTTTTTAAAAAAAAGGAAATACAGAATTTCATTAAAGCGTCAGTACAAATAAACACAGTACTCCACTAGGAGTAAGATTTTAAGGCACAGGATTACACGGCCTTGGGGTGATGTCCCATTTAATGATACCATAACATAGTTTAATACTGGTGTCATTCTCAGCATAAATATCTAGGCATTGGGAAGTAACCCAAGGCTTGTCTGGCCACAGCCATATATGTTATATTTTATTCTGCAAATTTATTTTAGTAAGCATGGGTCTAAAGGCTTCACATCATTACAGTTTAAAAAGATTTTTTCTCAGTTCTCTGTGCCTTTTTTCACATTAATTTTTTTTTGCATTGTGTGGCCTAATTTTTTTTTCAGTGTGTGTTTTAAAATACCTGTTCATCATTTTTTTCCTACTGTTTCACAAGTTGAACTCATTTATATGATAAACTCCCAATTCTATAATCTTTCATTTCCATTTAGAGCAAGAGTTCTCAGGTGACATGGCTTTGAACTAGTGATACTATGATTGTTTGAATAACAGTATCACATTTTAGTTGGTTTTCTTCTTAGTACCCCCATTTCTAACCACTAATAGTGTAGAACAGCATCTTCACTTGAGCATTTTGAAAAATGCTTAATTGAGAGACCGTTCTACCTAGCCACTTGTTTTATTTTCCTCCTCTATTAAACTAAGTTATTAAAGGAGACAATTTTTAACATGTTTAGTATTTTGAAGATAACTAGTTAAACAGTTACAAGGTAAATGTTTTCCCACCACTTAAACAGTTTGTTTCACATTCAAAGCTTTCTGTTTATTCTTGAAAGCATTTTTTTGGGTAAATTTTTTGTCTCAGCTTTTTAATGGGGAATACAGAGCTTGGTCTTTTCTGCTGGACTTTTTCCACAGTTTAAGAAGAAATTTTAAAGTTGTGGACATAAAGCATGTATATAATCTGTGACTTATTGGTTTTGTATATTTATACATATATTTATATGTATGTATATAATTTAAAAAATATATACACACATAAACATACACAGAAATATACTCTGTATTTACTATTTTTGTCTATACTATATTTGTGGTATATATACTATACATATATTAGATGATGTATTGTACTATGTATCATACAAACTATACATTTTATGTTTATATGTATGTATATATACTATACTCCCAAATAATTGATACATACTTGTTGATTTAATATTCTGAATTAAACAATGTCATTAGCTCCTTTAGGAAAATTTGCAATAAAAATAATGTCTGCAAAAGAATATTATAATTTAAATTATGCTTTAGGGAAAACCAAGTTGTTCAGTACAGTAAAGAAAAACAGTATAATATATATATTAAAATTTCCTTCAGATAAAGGAAAACATGTATGATGAAAAGACATTGAATTGGAAGTCTCCATCCCTATCTGTCGTGTTGCCCAGATCTGTTAAGTCCCACAGTATTACTTGACATTTTCTTGGACATACCACATTTTTGTAGCTCAGTAGCCTTGTAAGTGATGGTTTTGTTACCTTGTGAGATCCTGCTCATATCCCAAGATTTTCCTCAAATTTCCTTTGCTCTGTGAAGGGGTAACCTTTGGCTCCCACAGTACTTTGCACATATTTCTGTTACTTATTTACCACATTGTGTCACTTTTCTAGTTTGCTTTTCTATCTTCCCCATTAGGGCCAATGTACTGTCAGGCATTGTAGGCAGAGAACCTGGGCAAAAATGTCTGAGACTCTGAAAAATATATATATTGGCTATAAGTTCTGAAGAAAACTACATTGAATTTAATAAATACTAAAATGCCTGTAAAAATAATAACAAATAAATGTAACTCAACTTATATGTAGTGTGAATTATATGTAATGTGAGTTGTGAGTGCATTTTAATGTTTTATTATGATGTCAGGTGGAACTAGAAAACTGAATGACTAGAGTCTGAGAAGGTCTTAAGTTGGCTCTGTGACCCCACTACATCTTGAGAGCAAGAGTTGTGTTTTACTCACTTTTATAATTCCAACAGCCAGCGGGCGTGCCTGGGATGTGGCATATATCTAAATATTGGTGATGAAATTCCTAGAAGTTAGGAACAATCTATAAGTATTACCTAGCTGAATAAAATTCTGTATTAAATGATGCAGCCCATGAGGCAGTATAGCATAGTGGTTAAGAATGACTTTGAGGTCTCCCCAAACCTGTATTTAAGATGCTTATTAGAAGGGTAACTTAGGGTCAGTCATATATCTCTCTAAACATTAAATTCTCTCTCTTTCGAAGGGTAGTTACTGTCTCTTAGGATTGTCTTGAGGATTAAGTGAGAGAATACATGTTGAACACTTGTAAGATGGCATAGCATGACGTTTGAAAGGTTCCAGTACAATTTGAGGTAGTGTTATTACTATAAACTAGGCAAAGGTAGCTTTAACATAAATGACTACATTTATAATATTTAAATCTTGAAAAAGCTTTCAGTCTTGTTCGCCAAATTTAAGGAGAGTAGAGATAAAAGAGGTCATAGTATACAACTTTCTCTAAATTCTCAATTCTTGCAAGCAACAGATTGTAAAAAAAAAAAAATGCTGGAATAAGTCAGATTTTGAGGCTCTATGTAAATTAAAAAAGTGATGGTGATAAAAGCTTTCTTATTCTCAAGATAACATGCATGAAAACAATTTGTGATTCAGGATAGCAATACGGGTATGTCTTTAAGCCAACTAACTCTTTGTGACACATTGTCCTTGCTTTCTAAAGTAGGCCTCATCTCACTTTTAATGTGTGAAAGGAGAGATTATTCAACACAGTGGTAGACACATTTTTGTTCTCAAGAACACTGCGATATCATTAATCTTCTGGCACGCCTGCAAAGGCGGGTTATGTGAATGCTAGTCTTTTGCAAGGCTATAAATAAAGTTTAAAGAGAGAAAGAGACAGAAAGAAAAGATGTTTTCCTGAAGCTTCTATTGCTACAGTATGGACCACATTAAAGGTGCAATAACTTACCAGTAAGAACACTTTTAAAATCCTCTTTATGGATTTTCAACATCTGTCTAAAAAAATCCAGCCTAAAAATAGAATCTGATCTTGTAACACAGCTTTCTCAAACTGGGTTATCTTAAATACTCCTCATTGAATAGTCACATGTGACTATGTTAGAGCCATATTTCTGGGTATAGCAGTACTTTGTCATGAATATCACATGTTTAGCATTCCTGGAAGATACTGCTACACACATTCGTGCATTACAGGGTGTGTGTGTGAGAATGTGAGTGAAGTGGTTCCTTGTAGATGGAAATGCTTCAGTAGAAATAATCTTATTTGCCTCTTTGGCTTTTGAAATGTAAAGCAAAACACAGACACAATTTCCCTCATTTTTTATGTTAGGAATTTTATTCTACTTGCTCATCTAATAGACCCATGTTTCATAATTATGTGCATTTAAAAGTTGAGGCACATTTGTTTTTATTTGAAAATACTCTTAGTAATAATTTTTGCATGCTAAATGATGATAGAGATCACGGATGGTTATTACACATAACATGAACTTAATTTTCCCATCAAACCGGAATAGCTAGTAGCAGTTTTTGGTCCTAGAAAAGGCCTCTTGCTGATGGTTATTCTGTGAGCAAAACTCCTGATGACTTCATGAGAACATGAGGTACAAACCAGTTAACATGCCACAGGTTGTTGTTTAGAGGTGTTTTTATTCTAACCTGTAGAGCTAAAAATTTTAAAAAACTAATCAGAAAAAATCCAACTTGCTTATACTCTATCTCTTGCCATACACCCTTGGAAGGTTTTGTTTTTCATAATGTTTTGGAACTTGGGGCTTCCAAACAGTTTATATGTGACAGACTAAAGACAGTGCAATTAGAACCTCTTTTCTATTTAGTTTTCAAGAGATACATGTAGCTAATTAAGAATCAGTATCTCTGGCAGTTTTTCAGGTTGAGTAAACCTTTAGATTCAGAACAGTCAGCTGACACTGTACACTCATAACTGGGATTCTCATGGCTCTTTGCTCTGCCCTCTGAATTTTAGAGGCCCCATCTGGGGGCTCATGATGAGAATAATTTCTCTACTGGTCTTTGCATGTGGCTCCATTCTCACACAGCTCACATCTGGGGAGCTCATTACATTCTGTAGCAGATTAGTATGAAACAGGCAGTTTGAATTACTCATCCAAGAAACATATAAGTGGAGTGTCCATTCCATTTGCTCAAAGAGCTAGAAAACACAACTGGATCTTCTCAAAACAGAAAATGGAATCCTCAGGAACCAGCATGGCCTTTGGGGACCAAGTCTTAACCATTATGAGGACAATGATGTTGTTAACCATCTTTAGTAAGTTTTCAAAACTCATTGCAAATTTGGATTTAGGGGATAGTAATCAAATTTTTTTATTGAAGTATAGTTGATTTACAGTGTTGTGTTAGTTTTAGGTATACAGCAAAGTGATTCATTTCTATATATATATCTCAGATTATTTTACACTATAGGTTATTATGAGATACTGAATATAGTTTCCTGTGCACTTCAGTAAATCCTTGCTGTTTATCTATTTTATGTGTAATAATTTGTATCTGTTAATCTCATACTCCTAATTTATTCCCTCCCTATTTTCCCCTTTGGTAACCATAAGTTTGTTTTCTGTGCCTGTGAGTCTGTGTCTGTTTTGTATATAGGTTCATTTGTATTGTTTTTTTTTTAGATTCCACAAGTGATATTATAAAATATTTGTCTTTCTCTAACTTATTTAATTTAGTATGATATACTGTAGGTCTATCCATGTTGCTCCAAGTGGCATTATTCATTGTTTTTTTATGGTTGACTAATATTCCACGTGTGTGTGTATATATACAATATTCCACACACACATACACCACATCTTAAACAAATTGTATGTTAATAGGCCTTTGGGTTGTTTCCATGGCTTGTCTATTTTGTGAATAATGCTGCTGTGAACATTGAAGTGCATGTATCTTTTTGAATTAGAGTTGTCATATTTTCCAGGTAAATGCCCAGGAGTGGAATTGCTGGCTCAGATGGTAGTTCTATTTTTAGTTTTTTAAGGAATCACCATAATGTTTTCCATAGTGGCTGCACCAATTTACATTCCCACCAACAGTGTAGGAGGGTTCTTTTTTCTCCATACCCTCTCTGGCATTTATTATTTGTTGACTTTTTGATGATCAACATTGATTGGTGTGAGGTGATGCCTCATTGTGGTTTTGATTTGCATTTCTCTAATAATTAACGGTGTTCAGCATCTTTTCATGTTCTTGTTGGCCATCTGTATGTCTTCTTTGGAGGAAACGTCTATTTAGGTCTTCTGCCCATTTTTTTTTTTTAACATTTTTTATTGATTTCTAATCATTTTACAATGTGTCAAATTCCAGTGTTCAGCACAATTTTTCAGTCATTCATGGACATATACACACTCATTGTCACATTTTTTTCTCTGTGAGTTATCATAACATTTTGTGTATATTTCCCTGTGCTATACAGTGTAATCTTGTTTATCTATTCTACAATTTTGAAATCCCAGGCTATCCCTTCCCACCCTCCACCCCCCGGTAACCACAAGTCTGTATTCTCTGTCTGTGAGTCTATTTCTGTCCTGTATTTACGCTTTGTTTTTGTTTGTTTGTTTTTGTTTTTGTTTTTTAGATTCCACATATGAGCGATCTTATATGGTATTTTTCTTTCTCTTTCTGGCTTACTTCACTTAGAATGACATTCTCCAGGAGCATCCATGTTGCTGCAAATGACATTATGTTGTTGGTTTTTATGGCTGAGTAGTATTCCATTGTATAAATATACCAAAATACAAAATATACAAAAAAGAAAAGATGTGGTATATTTCTGCCCATTTTTTTTGATTGGGTTGTTTGGGGTTTTTTTTTGGTTTTTTTTTTGACATTGAGTTGTATGAGCTGTTTGTATAGTTTGGATATCAACCCCTTATTGGTTGTGTTGTTTGCAAATATTTTCTTCCATTCCATAGTTTGTCTTTTTGTTTTTCTTGATGGTTTCCTTTGCTGTGCAAAAGCTTTTAAGTTTGATTAGATCCCATTTGTTTATTTGAAATTAAATATTTTTAATAAGGTTTCAAGCTCATTGCAAATATGGATTTAGGGAGCACATCCTTAATTTGCTGAAGAAACTAAAAAAGAAAAATAAAGGAGGTAGTTATTAACATTTGTGAAGTTCTTATTAGATATGGTTAAATACCTGTTTACTTCATTTATTACTTAAAATATTTTCATAAAGTGTGTATGGCTTTCCCTATTGGACAGTAAAGGAAGCACACTATTGGGACAGGTTAGGAAACTTGTTTCTTACCTCATGAATATTGAATGATAGAAATAGGATTTGAATCCAAGTTGGTCAGATTCTGAAGCTCACAGTTTGTCAGATTCTACAGCCAGGATCAACCAGATTGACCCAGGATCAGATGGTGAATGAAGGAAAATTTTACTTGTGATGTTCCTCCCTTCCCCTCGCTTATGGTGGTCCCTGTTCCTATCTCCTGCCCCATTCTCATGGGTCTTATTTTGCCCATATCCTTGTCCACTTCCAAATTAATGTTAACTGACAATGATAACGGCTAATTTTAATTCTTTGATAGGTGTTTGTATTTTGGTAAAAACCCAATATGCAAAAATGCCTTTAAGATAAAAAAGAAGGTACTTCAGACATGACAGGTGGACAATATTAGGGCACCTACATGGCTAAAGAAAGAGCTGTCTTCTCAGAAAAGGGCTTGGAGCCTGGGGAAACTCAGTGTTTCCCCATTAAATATTTTTATACACATCAAACAAGTCAAAAATGAACCCCAAGAGCAGTTTGGAAGGCAAAATAAGTCATAGACTATAGCCTAAGGGGAGAAATATGGTCAGGGTTGGGAAATAACTCCTTTGTTTGGTGATATTGGGGTGTTCTATGAGGTTCTGAACTGATTACATGAATTTTAGATTCTCTTCCTCCATTTCCACTTTGTTCCATTCCACTGGAAGTCTGAGTACTGAGACAAGGCCTCAGAACACTTCCCCAGGATTACATTTCTTCTCACTACCTTTGAGCTTGCTTCCTGCTCAAGAGGCTGGCATCTGCTGCCTACGATAGGATTGTTGCAGGTTGGCTTGAGATGACATCTTCCCTGCTAGTGATGGTACAGAGCTCTTTTACAGCTAGTATTTGCTGACACAAAGTGTTAGGAAATCATAATGTAAATTGGATAAGTTTTCAAATGTGTAGAGAAAAATATGTCAAGAAACAATTTTTAAAAAATTTTTAATACAGAGCGGAAAAAATTATTGCCCATGATTTCACTATTCTAACATTCCAACTGATATACTTTGTAAACCATTTTTTCCATGAATATTTACTAACAGAATTGTAGTCATAACTCAGATTTTTAAAATTTGCTTTCTTTTTCCTAATATTATGACATAGTCATCTTCTATGCTACTAAGCATTCTTCATTAGTTAGGCTGATTTTTTTTTTTTTCAGGGAGACTGAGGCTGTCCATTTTTCAGTGGCGTAGGTAATGTTCTGTTATATATCTAAATGCATGAATTACCTCCTTGTAGGCATTGCATAAATTTCAATGTAGTTCAGCTACAGAGTTTTCATATTAGTTATATAGATGCTGCATTGTAGCTTTCAGGCAATTGTTAACATTATCACATCTTTAAATGTATCACATTCCTGCCACTTAATTATACTTAAAATTAGTTTATCAACACTAGTGTTTAGAGAGAAGAAAACATACAATTGACATAAAACATTCAAGTAAGTAATCATTGAGTTTAGATGTTTTTTGAAGGTTGCTTTAGATTCCTGTTCTACATATTTTCTGAGAATTTCTTTTACACTGAAAAATGTCTTTGGACTATTTGCAGCTGTTGTGGCCTGGCCTTACCCTGTTAGGGGTGATCAGTGGGAAGAGAGGGAGACAAATTGTGACGCTGTCCCTTATCTAGGACCACACAGTTGTTCGCCACTTTGACTCCATGATGGATAGTTATCTTGAACTTTGATGGATATATGGCTAAAAGTTTAGAGGAAGACAGTGCAGAAGCCCAGTAGCTTCTTGCTCTTGACACTTACTTGATAACATGGGGTTAATCAATCATCTCTATTGTTTTTAGCTTCAATTTTGTTTTCTGTTCAAGCTTCATTTTTCCTTCCCACCTCATCAAATTGACGTGCCAGAGAAAGGTCTCAAGGGAGAAGACAAAAAGTGACTCTGTTCCACAATATCACCTCACTGAACAAATTTCTGTCTTTCTGAGTACATATGCTGGAGACAGACAAACACATACCCATTTTCTGTGCATAACATGTGCATATATAAGTTTTTTTTTTTAAAGTTTTAATCTAATGAATAGTTGGAGAATGAAAATTGATTTTTGTAATCAATAGTTGAATAATAACTTTTATGTTTGTTAAAGACATTCTCAAAGTGTTTTGTTTTTTGAGAAGCTGCACATTATTGATTATTAATCATTTCATTTTCCATGTTTTCTCTATATTTGCCTTAGTTTAGAGATGTGCAACTATTACATATTCCGTTGAAATAGTTTATTGCAGTATCTAAATATGGTAAATTTTTATCTTGTTGCAAGAGACTGATGAATTGTAAGACCTGCTGGTTCTGCTATGTCTAAATCCTCAGAGAAGAATAGAGGGGGAAAGTCCTTGTGCTTTTCATGAAATTTATTACCCTAGTTAATGCATGGGATGGCAGAATCAAAATTCTAACACAGATTTTTTTTTAACATTTGAAAACTTTCTTGTTAACTTTATTGACATATAACTTTCGCACAATAAAATGTACCAATTTTAAGGCTGTGATTTGACATGTTGACAAATGTATAGCGTCCTATTACCACTACTGTAATCATAATATAAAACACTTTTATTACCACTCAGAAGTTCCACTGTGGACCTTTGTGGTCATTATCACCACCCTCCTCTTACATTCCCTGGTCCCAGAAAATAAAGGTTACTTCATAAGTTTAAACATCCCCTGTGTGCAGAGGCCACGATAATCTTCTCTATAGTGTTCCCCAATTGTAGTAGGTGTGCTGCCAAAGTGAGCCCTTACGTAGTTTTCAGAAGTAAAGTATGGCTATTACTAGTTCGTAAACTTTTTAAAGCATTCACTAAATCTTTTAAGATACCATTTTTAGTGGTGGATTAGAAATATCCTGTTAGCCCCTTGGAGAAGAAAAGCCACCAATTCCCCAATTTAGTGCCATGTACAGCATAACACCACAGTACTTGAGATCCTGTCCTAGTCTTATGTCCAGCTCATACCTCTTTGTGAGGTGTTAACTGATAGTTGTCTTTGGTCACTTTGTATTTTGTTGCTAAGCTTTTGGAACAAAGAGTTGATTGATTCTGTGCCTTAGTTAACCACTTTGTTTTATTTTATTAAAACAATAAAGTTCTAAGGCTCAAAGAATTGTTGAAATACAATTTTAAGTGTGGAAGAGAAAAGCAAGGCAATTTAAATTCCTCTCTGGTTTGGCAAATAACTAAAAAGGAGGAAATGATAAGTGTGTGGAAATTGCTGTATATGCCCTTGGCTGACAATTTTTTTCCCATTATATGTGAAGAGACATTAAATGTGAGAATATTGTTCATTGTGTACAAATACAAAGCCTTCTTCTTGTTGGGCACTATCAGTACACATACACTGTGTGGATTATTTTAACCATAATGGATATACCATTTCAGTTATTAGACTGAGGTGTTTTCCTTTTTTTAGTAAAAATTGGTAAGCATAAATGAACCTCGAATATATGTATGTGCCCAAAGAAGTTGAAAATGGATAAGAATCTGCTATAAACATTATGTTGTATTCGTGTCTTAAAGTCTGATGATATCATTTGGTTATTCACAATCATTTGCATTTGGTTGATTTGAAGAGGTTTTCTACCAAGATAATATGAAAATATTAATGTATCAATATTAAGATGTTAATATAAAGACATGGCTATTTTACAGTATGGACTACACAACAGATGTAAAAATGCATCACTTGTAAGACTCAAGTTATTTAGTTAAAGATGTGAAGGAGCTGTAGAATAGAAGCAGTGTTTTTTTGGAGAAAATATGTTTTTTAACTTCTGTACATTTTTTTTTATTTTATCTCTGCCTCTTTACCTCAATTTATAATCTACGTCTTACAAAGAACCCTTAGAAATCTACATTATCTCCTTGGCAAGCACAAATAGAAGATGTCTGTTAAAAGTAAAAACCTATATTACCTTTCCTGGAGTTACTTGGAAGAGGGGTGAAATTTAATTTGCATTACTTTTTGTTTACATATTCTAAAAAAGTTTGCTCCCTTAACCTTAAATCTCTAAACTGAAGGTTCCTAGTGATTTGAGTTAAAAAACTCAAAGTGAGAACTCCAGAGAAAGCCTACTATTGTTTTCCCATAAAAATGCAGGAGCCCCAGGGGATACAGTTTTATGCAGATAAATGTTGGATAAATATCTGAACTTCTGGGCATATCTGAACCCACATTGTGAAGAATGCACAATTCTGTCAATCCTGGTTAGCAACCAAAGTATTTAGCTTTTCATCTATATGCCTGTCTCTTCCAGAGTCTCTTTGTCTTTGCTTTAAGCACATCCAGTCTCAGTGGCACACATTGTAATCAAGCTCAGTGTTGTAAGGAATGAAAAGTATTGAAAGGTGAACGTAACTACTGATATTTCATGCAACACTTGCCCTTTGTAACAGCACTCGGCCACCCAGGTCAGCAGGATGGGTGTGAGCTACATCTGTTCTGTCAGAGTCTTTCCAAACCGAGGGGGTGTGCTTACGGTATACTGATGCCACTTGGTTGGCATTGTTGTTCCATAACCTAAAGCCCTTTCTTATTTCCCTCTTTGCCTCTGACGCCTTCGCTCCTGTGTATTTTCTCTTCTTTTGCCCTGACTCTCTAACAGCTGAACTACATAAATGCCAAGTAGCGGCATGAATTCCTAAACAGAAGCTGCCATAAAACATCGCTGCTCCAACCAAGAAACACACATGTAGAGGCACATGACTGACAGGGCTCAAAAGGCAGGTTTTAGTAAATGACAAGTGTGAAGTGCTTATTGTTGCTCCAGTCGATGGAAGCTCATATTTACACAAAAAAAAAAAAATCATTCGCATTTCAGAACAATTCAGCATAACTGGCAGCTTGGGAGAGACAAGACTTAAAATCTCTTAAAGATGAAGAAGACAGGAGCAGTACAGAATCCAAAGCATTCTCTCACTTTGGAATATGTTGGCATCTTTTGATTGGGTTTTAAAACTGGAATTTTGGAGTAGCAGCAGGAAAAGTTGAAATTATGAATTATTTTTGTTAGGAACAAGAGAGAATAAGAGAATGAAAAGAAAGCTGTTCATCTTTTACTTATTCTAAGTGTAATTCCATTCAGTGTTAATTAAATAAGTCTACAGAAGCACATTATCCTTTTGTATGTTCTCATTGTCGTTACTACAGAAAGATCTATGCTTATCTAGAAATACAGGGGGAAATAGCGTGTGATATGAATCCATTGTATGTAATCAGTGTTATGATAATTGCTAATAAAATGTCATGAAATCTATAATTTGAACATTGCTTTTTATCAGTTAAAATAATAAGGTGTTATCTTAAGCAAGGACATGACATTATTCTATATATATCTTACAGTAGAAATATTTTGGCTTCTACTCTATTTTCTTTCACAATACACCACTCAAATAACAATAAAATTAATAAAGATTGGAAGAAATCTCAGAAAGTACCAAATCCAGACCTTTCATTTTATACTTGAAAAAGTAGGCTCAAAGAGAACAAACACTCATTCCTTTAGTGTGACGACTTAGTTGTTTATCAGATTCCTTTTTTCTTTCTTCTTTATAGTTAAGTATAGCCTTGTGAATAAGTTTTGCTCAGTGTAATATGGGCAGATGTGATGTGCTTTACTCCCAGACTAGGTCCATTCAAAACTCCCTGCTTGATTCTCTTGGTTCTTTACCTATCTGCTGACTCAAAGTGAAGGATTCGGAGGCCTCCTGATGTGGTGTTGCTTCAGTAGGAAGAAGCCTAGAACTTTGAATCATTGTGAGGAAGGCACCTACCCCATAGCTATATAGGACTGTTGTGTGAGTGAGCAGTAAACTTACTTGTTGGGCTTTGGAGTTTTGAATTATATCCATTATATCAATTAGTGTTATTTTAACGCTTTCAGCAATGCCAACAGCTTAATTGTCAGCCTGTCTTGGAATGGCACGTTTCATTCTCCATCCTTATCTGTTACCATGACATCTTCAAGTGTCCCTTCTTTTTAGCCTCACTGTTATGACTCTGTCCTGGGCTTTCATCATTTGAGCTTCAGTTGTATCAGAAGGCTTTCCTAACTGGTCTCTGGGTCCTTAGTATGCCTCTCTTCTAATTCTCATTATGTGCTGACATAGATTAATACTGTTCTGAAAACTTCTATTGGCTCTTAATTGTCTGAAGCTGTGATAAGGAATTGGAGGCCGTGGGATGTACATGATCTTTAAACAGGTTTTGCTTGGCTGATGAGATGTGCTTTTTAAAAAAATTTGTTGTCAGTATTTAAAAATTGAGAGAATAAAAAGCCCCAGATGTCTGGCTTCTCTTGGCAAATAAATGATCTTGCAGGTCTGGGTCTGTGTTCTCACATGGAAGCCATGAGCTGGAGCAAGTTATGCACTCTACAGTTTGCCGTCATCCCCACCTGTATTAGTCTGGATTATTCGGAGAAACACAACCAATAAGGTACACACACATACACACACACAGATTTATTATAAGGAATTTGCTCATGTAGTTCTGAAGATTGATAGGTCCCAAGATCTGCAGTTGGTAAGATGGAAACTCAGGAGGGCTGATGGTAAAGATCCATACTGAAAACTAACAGATTTGAGACTCAGGAAGAACCAGTGTTTCAGTTTGAACCTGAAGGCAGGAGAAAAAACCATGTTCCAGTTCCAAGGCAGTCAAGCAGCAGGAGTTCCCTCTTACTCAGACTTTTTGTTCTATTCAGACCTTCATCACCCACGTTAGAAAGTACAATCTACTTTCCTTAGTCTGTGGATTCAAGTGTTAATCTCATCAAGAAACACCCTCACAGACATACCCAGAATGATGTTTGACCAAATATTTGACTATCCTGTGGTTCAGTCAAGTTGACACACAAAATTAATAATTATCCCATGCCATAGTCCCATCCTGCCTGCTTTTCTTACTTCTGTTACCTGTTGTACTACTGTGGCATTTAGATGTGAGAATGGAATATAAATTTCATAAAGACAAGGACTTTTTTTTCCACTGCTGTATCCCTAGCATGTAGAATAAAACATAGTAGACACTTTATATATATATATATAAAGTAAATCAATAAATTAATGTGACTGTTGCTCTATAATATATTGTTCAAATTCTTCAGCCAGGCACCCCAAGTTCTCCACCATGGAGCCTCAGTGTACTTCTCCAATATGATTTCCAGTCAAGGAAGAAGAATCAATTCAGGCCATAGACTATTCTGGGAAAGGCAATACTCTCTCTGCCTTTGTCATTTAGTTCTACTGTTTATCATGGAAGTTATTATTGTCCATTTTTATCTTTCCTGCTAAGTACATCCCATTTTTTTCTCCTCTTCAGTGAAAATTTCATGACCATTCAGACCAAAATGTTCTCTCCTTTCTCTGCAATCTCATGATACTTTGTATCTGGATCACTTTTACTGCATTTTAGTCATACACTCTTCTAAATTGCTGTTTAACTTACAAATGAGTATTCAAGTTCCACCAAGGAAGAGTGACAATTATTTGTAATCCTTGTATAAAGTAACGTGGGAGGTATATTGATTAAGCCATAGCAATCAAGATAATAAGCAAATTTAGGAAGAATGTAATCTGTTTACCATATTAATTTCATTGGACTAGAATTTACCACTCCATTCACTGTACACAGGACAGTGTATGTCCATTTTTTCTTTCAATTTCAAAACAATCTTTGAAGAAGTTACTATCAGTAGCCCCATTTTGCTGTTGAGAAAGCAGAGGCTTAAAGTGGTTAGGTGATTTGCCTAGGGTCCCAAAGCTAGAACACGACTGAGTCAGAAATCATACTCAGTATGACTTCAGAGCCAAGATCTTACTTAAATATCGTGAATATTATTCAGCCATAAAAGAATGAAATCTTACCATTTTTGACAATTTAAATGGACATTGAGGGCATTATGCTAAGTGAAATAAGTCAGATAAACATAAATTCCATATGATCTCACTTACATGTAGAATCAGAACAAAAAAATTGAGCTCATAGATATAGAGAACAGATTGGTGGTTGCCAGAGGTGAGGAATTGGGGGGTGGGGGGATGAAATGAGTGAAGGCAGTTAAAAGATACAAATTTTCAGTTATAAAAGAAATAAGCCCTGGGGATGTAAATGTATATCATTCTAAAGTCACCATATATAGTGTAATACCATACTGCGTATTTGAAAATTGCTAAGAGAGTAGATCTTAAAAGTTCTCATCACAAGAAAAAACATTTTGTAACCATGTATGATGGTGGATGTTCACTAGACTTACTGTGGTGATCATTTTGCAGTATACAAATATTGAATTATTATGTTGTACACTTGAAACTAAAATGTTATATGCTAATTATACCACAATTAAACCCTAAACATCATGATAAACTATCTTCCCAGATTGATGTATAGTGTATAAATACGGCAGTAGATAAATATATCAAAATTTAAGTGATAGGAATAAAAACAGTAAAGCGAGAAAAAAATGTTTGCAAAGTGAATAGTTAATGTTTTTAAGTTAGTGGAGTTGAGTAAAAGTAAGTCAGGAAATTACACAATACAGAAATAGCATGTATTACTGGAGATATTAAAAAACAACCCACAGCTTACAATCATCAGCACAGAAGTTGGGACATAATAGAAGAAAAGAGCTGAAACTGGGAAAAACTCCTAATTACTGGGAATAAGCTAATACTGTCTTGGATAATTATTATAGGTGCAGTTTCTGTTGCATTGGCTCCTAAAGATTCTTTAATCACTCCTATAGATTAAAAAAGTCAAACACATTGAGGCATTATACCATGCTGTGAGATACTACAGTACTCAGTATCTGGCATCTGGTAGGTACGTGAAAAATATTTGTGGGAAGAAGGAAGGAAGGGAGGAAGGAAGGAAGGCAGGTAGGCAGGCAGTGTGACCTCATAGGAAAATGAAGATAGTTATATCAGGTTTTTTTTTTAATATAAATTTCCTCAAATATAAAAGGAAAAATATGAGAAGAGTCTGATTTTAAATTCACTGAGGTCCTGTTACTGACAGTCTGAACATTAAAGAATCTAAATGTTGGCTGCTTGATATTTGATAATATCTGGCTGGCTGGATGTGACTGATATCTTGCTCTTTCACAAATGCTGTATTTTATTCATTCTGCTCCAAAATCCGTATTTGACCTAATGTGGACACGTGTGGGAAGGAATGTTGTTATGTTGGCTGGCAGATGAGAGCTAAAAAGTGCAGAGAGTTATAGTATATTTTAAAAGGACACTTTTTTTTTTTCTACCAGGGACGTTGTCTTTCTTTAGTCCTGGGGAAGGAGTGATGTCTCTAGTAATTACTGTGTCTTTTTAAAGCCTTCCTTGGCAATTTCCCTCCTCCTTAGCATCTGTCCCACAAAACAATGCATTGAGGAGATGGAAGTGTTAAATAGCATAGTCCTGACTTTCCTGAATAATACAATATTATGGGAAGCTCAGTGATAAGGTCAGAGCTTGGGGTGGATGGAAATCTGGCCTCTGAGCAGTAAGAAATCAGGTCTTGACTAGTTTTAGTGACTAAAGTTATGTCTCCATCTCACTAAGTAGAAAAACTAATGAAGTTCTCAATTCAAGACCATATTATATTCTACTATTCAAAACCATGATGACAAAACTCAAACTCAGTTTACTGTGTATGTGTGTATATACCTACATACTTGTATGTGTATACATATATATGTATGTATATTTTAAAAATCTTTTGTTGCTAACTGATTTGGATAATGGGAAATTGTAGTCTTGATGTTCTATAAACAAACCAATGTGAGAGTGAGTGGGTATCTTATCTCCTTCCTAAGACACTGGATACATGGTAATAGCTTTTCTTAAAAATAATTCCTTCAATATGCTAAATAATATTTACTTAGTTAAGTCTCTCCCTTTCCCCCTTTCTCTTTCTCTCTCTAGTTCTAATCCTGTGGTCTGTGGCTCCCTGGGAATCACATTGACCCTTTCAGCCAGATTGCAAAGTCAAAGCTTTTTTCACTATAATAGTAAGATATTCTTGCCTTTCTAATAGTGTTGACATTTGCAGCGATACACAGGTGAGAAAAACTGTTGAAATCTTAGCAGAAAGGCAGTGGCGCCAGACTGTCATAGTAGATACTGTATATGTAGACACTACCATGTACTTGTAGGGAAAATGAATCAGTTTCTCTTTAATAGTGCCCTTGATGAAGCAGCTTAAACTGTTAATTTTATAGTAGTATCTCCATCCTCGAGTATGTCTGTTTTTCATATTTTGTGTGACAAAATGAGAAGTACAAATAAGGCACTTCTGCTCCGTGCTGAAGTATCATGGTTGTCTTGAGGAAGCGTGCTTGTGCTGTTGTTTGCGTTGCAAGTTAATGGAAGACCACTGTTACTTGCAAGAATGACTGATGAGCACAATATAATTATTTAGACTTGGGTATTTGGCAGCTATTTTCTCATGAATAAATAATACAGCTTAAGATTTCACACTGCAACTAACCTTTAAGATTAAACTACCACTTGTTGAGTTTGGGTATAGTATCAAAGAATACCCCCAACTATCTAAAAATATTAAAAACACGCCTCCCCTTTATAACTACACATCTATAGTTAGAAATAGACATACCTGCATGAAGCTAGATTTTCTTCCTATCATTCAACCAAAACAACACATCACAACAGATTGCATGCAGAATAAGATTTGAAATTCCAACTGTTGTTTACTAAGCCAGACAAATTTGTTCTCCCTGGCAGGTTCTAGGCAGCATTATGCTCCTACTTCTCAGCCCATACTAAGATTACATTTGACCTCCAACTAAAGAGTGTGTCAGTATTTCTATTATAAGATATAAGCTACTGTGTTTATTAGGCAGTGGCCTTTAATCCTTACCTCCCTTTTCTCATAAAACAGCATCCTGCTGATTTTTCTGAACAATATATTAGGTATAATGTCAGGATAGCAGTAATAATTACTACCAGGCCAATTATATACATTGCTCTGCTAACATTTAAAATTTAAAACTAAGTTTTGAAGTTTAGGAAGCTAAAGTACTTCCAAACAAACATGAATGGAGATCAATGTTAGAGAGATTCTTTAGGGCCATCTGGACTAATGTAGCTTTTGTTGCCCCTAGCAAGTGGTCACCTTGATTACTCTTGATTACCTCCAGCAATGGGGAATTACCTTCCCATTCTGTTTTAGTATATAAATGGAATCATATAGTCTGCTCTTTTGTATCTGGCTTTTTTGTCTCATTCATGTTTCAAGATTCATTCGTGTTGTTGTGGGTGTCAGAATTGGTTTTTATTGCTGAGTGGTGCTCCTTTATATGAATGTACCACAATGTGTTTATCCATTTTCATGTTAGACATTTGAGATGTTTCTAGCTTTGGTTACACTTTTCTACAAGTATTTTTGTTGACATATGTTCTCATTCATCTTGGATAAATATCTACCAATAGAATTGCTGGACCCAAGGTTAGATATTTAATTTTATAAGAAGCTGTCAAACAATTTTCCAAAGTGGTTGTACAGTTTTACCTACCCATTATCAGTATATAGTGAGAGTTCCTCCGCCTCTACAACATCATTAATTTTAGCTGTTAGAAGGATGTGTAGTTGTGCTTTTAATTTGCATTTCCCTGCAATATACACACTTTTTCTTGTGTATATTGGTCATTTATATATCTTCCTTTGTAAAGTGCTTGTTCAAGTCTTTTGCTTACATGGTAAAGTTGGGTTGTTTGTCTTTTAATTATTAAGTTGTTGTAGAGAGCTTTTTGTATATTCTGGATGCACATCCTTTGTCAGATACATATTTTTTGGAAATATTTTCTCCCAATTGTGGTTGCTTATTTTCTTAATGACATCTTTTGATAAGCAGATGTTTTTAATTTTGATGAAGTCTGATTTATGAGTTTCTTTGTCTTTTATTGTTACTGCTTTTTGTGTCATTTTGAAGAAATCTTTTTCTACCACTCAGGTCACAAAGGTACTCTCCTATGTTTACTTTTAAAAGCTTTGTAATTTTAGCTTTCTCATTTAATTTGTGATCCATTTCAAAATAATTTTATGTATGGTGTGAGGTAGGAGTCAAAGCTCATTTTTTTTCCCATATGAATATCAAGTTCTATCGTTTATTGAAAGGACTCCTTTTTCCCATTGGGTTGCTTTGGTACCTTTTTAAAAAATTCAGTTATCTTTTATAAAACTGTGTCTACTTTTGGACTCTTTTGTTTAATCTATTTTTATATCCTCATGCCAACACTACTTAAATTGGCCCTAAATATTTCTTGGATACTTCAAAAATTAAATTCATACTTAGCAAATGATTTGTTGACATTAAAGACTTTAATAAAAGACTAGTCTAAGATTATAGCAAAGCTTGTTTCTGGAGAGGGAACGTGAAGGACTAAGGGACAGGAATGGTGGGGTTTAAATTTCATTGTATATCCTCTTACATAGTTTGAAAATTTTATTATTTATTAAATTTACATATCCATATGTTATCTATTCAAGTTTTTGTTTAATATTAACCTACATACCAGGTATAAAGATAATTAAAAAAAATAGGTTTTAGTAAGTTAGAAAACAATTTGCCCTTTTCTTGAAAGATTTAATATCTTGTGACCCAAGTATTCAACTTCCATATGTGCTTGAATTTTCACAGTAAAGTTTGTCTTGAAAGCAAAAAAAAAAAAACAACCAACAAAAACCCAACTCTTCAAATAACCATTACTAGAAGAATAAGTAAAAATTTATGGTATAATCACAAAATAGGATATTTTATAACAGTAAATAGTATTTTGATCTGCATCTGCATGTAATAACATAGAAATGTTAACAAAATCTTGAGTGAAAAAACAAGTCTCTGAAGATGCAGACAGTAAGATGCCTGCTATAAAGTTAAAGACAATTGAAAGGGAACTGTCCATTGTTCAGGCAAACATCCAGGTGTGATAAAGCAGGGGGATGAGGAGACCCACTTCAGAAACAGGGTGTTTTCTAAGGAAAGGATAGGTTGGGGCTGGAGAGGAGAGTGAGCAACCTAACAGATGTAAGTATTTGCTGATATTTTCTTGAATTGAAGAGAGATTTCACAGGTTTCATTTTATAATAAATAAATATACAATAAACAACAACATTTAGGAGGGCCATGCATAAATAAATGATAGTTCATTATGAACCAACTGTTATGGTTAATCTGACTCTGTACCTCGGATCCAAAATCAAATACACAAGCAAGGAAACAAAGAAACAAGGTAAAGCAAGGGCACCCTGAGTGGGATAGCATATGGCAGTTCTGAAGGGGAAGCTCTCATTCCGATGTTTTTTTGAAGATTATCAGTTATTCTCTCTTATAATAACAAAGGTTAAATTTTTGTAAAACAAAAGAAGGAAAATAAAAACTTTCCCTTCATCCCTAAAAATTAGCTCAGAAATACTTTAAAGAAATGGTGGTTCTCAAGAAGAACGTGTATATATGAGAGTATAAATACGCGCACACAAACCATTTTCTCTCCCTTTCATATAAAAAAAATGTTTATGTAATGCTGGTGAAATTTGCATATGATGCAAAGTTGAAAGAGAGATGGCTTATATGTTAGGTTACAAACACCCCAAAGAATCTTGAGCTAAATGCTGATAAGTCAGCGTGAATGGGATCAGGCATATGAATTGTTGAGAACTGTTGCGTTATGTTTATGTGGAACTCCCACACTGAACTATCATTAAAAGTTAAAATTATGTGGGTTCAATATGCTGTCAAGTCCATATCTTATGTTTCTGATCCTTAATTTTTAGTTCAGTTGGTAACTGCTAAATATTTAAAACAAACATTTTTCTATTGCATTTTGTAGCACTGGAGATGGATTGGATTAAAATAGAGAACTTTTTAAAAAGTATCAGTTTCCTTGTCTTAAAAATACTCAGCCTGAATGAGTAACTACAGTTAACATCTAGTATTTTGAAGAGCATATCTGTGCTTTCTGAACAAAGAAGAGACAACTTGTAAGAAAGGTAAAGAGAAGAGTCTCAGTGGTGCTTTACGTTGAATTGTGAAAACATGGGGAAAGGGAAAAAGAAAGAAACAGGGCACTGGTAGAGATCACAGTACAAATTTACCTTCCATGCAGTGATGGGGGTAATCAATTTGCTAGAATAATGGCCCAGGTGAGAAAAAGTCATGCTGTCTTCCAACAGTTTCCTGCAGGGTTTGTTATGTTGCAGGCCATATAATCTATGCTTGAGCTTATGTGAAACTTTGAACTTTGTTTTCCTGAATCGATCAAAGCACTGAAATACTGACAGATAAAAATAATGTGGTCCTAAGTTCATCTGATGTATTAGCAACCATTAAAAGAGAGCTTTAGAACCCAGGCGTGCTTCTCTCCCTTGAGTGATTTGATAATCTCTTTGATAATTGTGAATGTGACTTAAATACCACAAGCTATACAGAAAATTTATCTAGTTATATTCAAGAGACATCAGAAAAGTTTATATTAACTTAATGGAGAACTATAGAATAATTTAATGGATCCTCTTTACTGAAAAATTTAATTGAATTTAACCACTATTCCCATTGATAATTTATTAATTAATTTTCAAAATAATATTCACCATATTAGTTGAATCTTTTGGATCTCTAGTTCAGATTTTTAATTTTATGCTTGCTGTTTTCCAGAAGTAAAGAATACAATAGAAACAAGATGAGTTGATGTTTAATGGCATACCTACTAGAATTCAGAGGATAGTGCTTTAAAGAAACAATTTGCACTTTTTTCTTAAAAAAAAATCATTTTCAGTTATTCTATGTATTAATAAAATCCAGAAAATAGTACAAGTGGCAACAATCGAAATACATTTTTTTTTCTGGAAACCTTGCATATCAAAACCAAGAAAGTATTCTTTTGGTAGAAAGAACATCAGATCACAAGATATGGTAATATATATTTTCCCTTTTCAAATGGTGGAATTTTCACTGATTTAAACACTTACAGCACTATGAATTTGAGGTAGCAAAACATTTATGGTGGCATTTAAGATTCGTATTAACAATATCTACAAATATTGTTCTCCATATGCTTTATGCTCATTTTATGTATCACATGCCTAATTATATGGTGATTTATAATGGTGCAGTTCTTTAAAGTGATTTTTCAGCCCTATTTTTCAGCCAAGCTAACCTCTAATTTGTAGAGTCCCTCTCCTCTCTTTATCAATGGCTCCTGCATGAAACACCATTTCTCATTAAAGGTTCCCATTCCCTTTGGCAGTCAGGATAAAATCTCTAATCAACTTGAGGAAAGAGACAGAGTTCAAAGATGTCATTGGGTCCCCAGGCTGGTCCAGTGTGGCTTGCTAAAAGTTCTCAGGCTTACCATTAGGTCTGTGAAGAGAACTGTCAGGGTCGAGTACTCCAATCAGCAGCCAAATAAAGAACATTAAATGAGCAAAAAAAAAAAAAAGGAGAATGAGAGTTTTATAAAAGAGAACATAAAACTTCAGTACTTGTTTCAGAGTCTTACAATTTTAGCAGCTAATCCCCGTGAACTTTCTGAGTACATCTGGATATGCTAACCTCAGCATCCCATTGCTTTTGGAAACATCCAGTTTTTATAACTAGTGACCTCTTCTTTCCACAGTATTTTATTTTTTTATCATCTTTCCCTCTTTATCTTCCTCCTCTGCTTTTTTCCCCCTGTAAATTGTACAAAGTTTATGCATGTATGTGTAGGATTAAGTGATCTTACTTGACATATTCCTAGAGGATTAATGCTTTCAGAGGCTATCTTTCTGATAATTCATACAATTTTGGAGACTGTAAAAAGAAAAACTCTTTTCCGAGACCTAAGGAGCACAATAAATAAAGCTTTTATATTGATTTGGGACAAAATTCACAAGGATGTATATTGCAGGTGTCAAATCTAGTATTTTGCTCTTGATAAGTATGTAAGACTCCTAGAAGCCTGTCTTGTAGGAGGAAAGAATAACAGGCTTAAGTCCTATGATGCGAATGTGAGAAAATAATTTTGCCCATAATTTTAGCTTAACATTTGGGGAAGGAAGTTTCAATTTAATCTTAGAAAGTGGATTCTGTCTGCTCTCTTTTCACAGAACAGCGGTACCATTATGAATTACATTTGACTTCAGAATGTCCACAGTGAAGTTTCTTGTTTTTGATATGCCCAAATAAAAAACAAATGGAATATTTTGCATTTTAGCACATTTGAATTTTACACTTCTGAATGGCAGCTGATGCCCTTTTGCAGATAAAGTGTGGCCACAGTTCATGAGTGGATAATTCATTATAATGTTCACCCTCAACACATACTTTGTCAGAGTGGTCTTGCCGGCATAAATTGGCCAGATTACATGTTTCTCAAAAGGTAAAATAGTAAGGCTATCCTTGTCCACATGTTTCTTAAAGAAAGAATATCGAACTGATTTAGTAAATGGCCTAGAATTATTCATCTCAGAATGACATTAGGAAGCATTTTGACCCTTGCTGTCATGATTTCTGATGTCAGAATCTTCAATGAAAGTATTCCTTTATAAATCAGCAGTCCATCTATTACCCATAGTATTTGGATGAGTCAAATGGCTTGTTTATGACATATTTAATGTTTTGTGAATCCTGCCTCTTGATTCACTTCAAGTGCTTTATAATTATATTCCTTGAAAACAGATGCTTTTAATATTCAGCTTGAGTGTTTTATAAGCTATACAAATATTTTGTTTGTGGTATTTTCTGGTGCTCACAGCCAAAATATGCTAGTCAACTTTTCAGAAGATCATTTTACTGTGCAGGAACCAGGGGCAATTCAGCTTCTGAAGATTTTCCCCCCAAATGGGATCTGTCAAGTTTATAATATGTTCTACTGCAAAGGACCAGGTCCCAGCGTTTTAACCCTTTGAGTAAATCATGAAAATGTTTTGCCAGATCCTGACCAGCAATTTCATAAAGTGATAATGTAGCTCTTGTCCTGGTTCCGCCTTCCTTCTGTTGTTGGGCTATAGAGTTTTCCTCTAGCCTTCTAAGGAAGAAGCCCAATTAAAACCACTCATTCTTGCACCACTAAAACCCCACACAATGACTTGAAAAAATACCCCTAATTTGAAGCTGTTAATACAACTGTAATTTTATTTCTTGAACATTGCCTGTTGTAGGCTACTGCCAACCTGTGAAAACAAACCAGTAATAGCACCATTTGAGAACCACCCAGGGTCAATTGTCCTCTTTTCTTTTTTCTAAATAACCTATTAAAAGACCCCTAGCAGCTGCAACAATAACTAAAGAACAAGCAGTGCCAGTTATGCCTGGGTAGTAGTCGTGGTAGCACAGCACCAGTTCCAGACATACTCCAAACCAATAGTCCAGCAATTTTCCATCTGAGAAATAGGTTGGCTGTTCTGTTGAGGAAGTGTAAGGCTTTTATATCTTTGATTTTCCAGGATGTGAAACTTCGAAGACCATTTATGTATAATGCCATAAGCCTTACAGTTCTGTGCTGAAAGTGAACTGAGTGAGCTATATGAAGTTTTAAAACATTGGCATGGCATGCCTATGTGTGGATGTCATTTGTGAGTTACCACAATTTATAGGTATTGTTGATTTGAAAATAATAATGCTGCTAGTTTTGAAATAATAACATTATTATTATGTTTCTATCTGTTGATCTCTTATTGTCTGTATTGCTTGGGTGCCATGTTCTGTTCTTTAAGTATATATTCCACAGTATGTTTTTCTCTAGTCCTTCATGTGAAAATCTGATCTTTGTTGTAAATTTCTTGAGGAAGGAAACAATGAATATCATGTGTTGTTTGGATACTCTCTAATACTTGATATATTTCAAGGTACACAGTAGATACTAAATAAATGAATTAAACTATTCCATTTTTCTAAGGTTTTATACATTTTTAAAATTGAAATATAGTTGATTCACAGTGTTAGTTTCAAGGGTACAACATAGTGATTTAATATTTTTACAGCTTATAATCCACTTAAAGTTGTTAAAAAATATTGGTTATATTCCTTATTCTATAGTTAACCTTATTGTATCTTATTAATTTTATACCTAGTAGTTTGTACCTCTTAAATCCCCTTCCCCTGTCTTGCTCCTTCTCTCACCCATCTCCTCACTTGTGTAAGGGTTTTACGTATTAATGGTTCTGCAAATAATTTTATAATTTAGCTATTTTTGAATATTAAAATTCTTACACGTTCTAATATTTCCATCTGTCTTTTTAGTGCATTACAGAAAAATGTATTGTCTGGAATGGCTGTGCTATGCATTATGCTGTTGAATCAAGTATTCTGACTAATAAATATTTATTCTGAATATTACTTATAGGTTAATAATTTTCAAGAACTTTTCCTGCTATGACATGTATTTTAATGCTAAACCTAAATTAAACAAAGTAAAACCTTAATGATTCAAGAAATACCTCTTGAGTCTAGGTCAACCAAACTGGTAAAAGCAAGAAATGTCAGCTTATAGAGACTTCTGGTTTGTAGAATGACAGATTAATACATTTCTAATTGTGTGAATTGATTAAAAAATGTAACATATCTGGAAGAGAAAACGTCTAAAGGAATATGGTCATATTTGTGGTTATAGATGAATTTATGCTGAAAAGTATTCTCAAGGCCAAGAATCTCAAACTGTTAGTCATTTTAAATATCGTTCTAAAGTAAACTAGTGGCCAAAATAAAATATAGGCGCTGCTCCACTCTACTGTAGAAGATAAATCTTCTTCATTTATGGTTCCATAGTTTCTCCTCATATTTCCCTTTATTTTGCACACCACATCATTCACCTGTAATCTCTGCTTCATTCTTAGGAAGAGAAGGCAAGGGGTGGAAAAATGTTATCAGTAACCTAGTTTCTAGGGACAGACAATAAGTCGCTTTCTTCCGAAATCTAGAATGAGCCTTCCTGTGAGTATAGACATTTCCACTGAGCCTGACTGACCTGTAAAGTAGTTCACCCTCTGGGAAACGAGGTGCCTGAATGCCCTCTACACTCTTTCTCCCCTGCATATTCTCCCTCCCATCACATTCACACTTTCCCGAGTCTTCTGAATGATAAGGAAGAAGCAAACTGACTCAAGAAGTTGTCCAACAGGGCTACAAGTTATCTTCAATATCTTTTCCTGACCATCCGACTTACTCCTGTGGGAACCCTTTGTGAATGAAATTATCCCAGGAATTACTATCTCTGAAAATGGATATATAACAGGAGGGGTATTACAATGCAGAAGCACACAGATATTATCCATAACATTGGCAGGCTAAGTCAAGGTTTTCTTCCTTTAAACCAGAGAGGGGGGTGGATGCGTAATCTCATTCTGTCAAAAATACTGAAGATTTTCATACATCACTGTGTTTCAAAATAAATTACGTGCATAGTAGTGCTACATTAAACCAACCTCCAGCACTGAAATGTTTCTTTACTGAGTTGTGATGCTTTTTTATCTTGTGAAATAAGAAACACATTTAACTTGGTTTCTATGATTATCCTGAAAATAATGTTCTCTTGTTTTGGAATAAAGTAGAAACATACATTTTTAATCAAGAAGTATGCTTTTCATTGAGAGAGAGGAGAGCCGGCACCTCGTGCTGACTTTAAAGCGGTTTTGTAGAGTTGTGGAGGGCGGACATGGCCCACTTCATCTACAGCTCAGTGTACTCACTGCTGACATCAGGATTGGTTCAGATGAATATTATGGAGTGAGGTTTCACTCACTTCTGTCAAGTTTCCTCTCCCACCTCAGGATGAAACAGAGAAATGGCATTTCTGTTAAACTTGAATGCCACATTCAGTTTTATCCCACAGGCTTTATTTTTGACTCTTACCTCCTGCACTGCTAATGGGAAATTGCCGAGAGTGTTGACTCTTTCTCCTACCCCATCAAATTTTCTTTTTTAGCTAAATATGTACAAAAAGTTTTACTGAAACATGGCAAGCCTCAGCTCGGTATTCCCCGATCCTATACAAAATGAGTTGCAATAAATATAGTGATGAAAATCTGAAATTACTAAATGCACCCATTTCTGTAGTTAAATACCATGAAAGACATAAGGGAATTTACAGTAAGCTTTAAAGGTTGGGGTGGGGAGAGCACCTCCTCCCGTCTAATAAAATTTGGTAGCTCGGGGTCACTTCCTAATAGGTGCTATTTCCTCTATTTTAATAAAGATATTTTAACACCTGAATTCTGTGCCAGATACCATTGTCATTTTTTCCACTGACTGGCTCAACTAAATGCTGGTGGGGGCCAGACACTCTTCAAACACTGCTGCTGCATGCCAAACACAACTAACATGCATATGGAAGAAGCCAGGGAAAGCTGCACCCCCCTAATTATAGCCAGAGGCGCTCAGTCCAGAGAGCTCACAGGAACTTCTGGGGTGGATGGGGGTCAGGAAGCTCCTCGACCACGGATCCCTGAATTGGCAGCTCTCCGTTCCCACCCCATCAACACACAGTCATTTTTTGCCTGCCAAATCCTCGTCCAACCCCAATTCAAATCTATTTATACTTGCCTTTCCTATTTCTGGGCTCAGATGTTAGCCCATACGGTGTGTTGACCGGCACTAAATGTTACTGTGAGGGACCAATGTTTGCCAGCTTCCTTGGTTGCTGACGGCAGGGAGACAAAAGTTCTGAATATCCGGAGGGACCTTAATCTTCCTAGCATAATCCAGGCCTCAAAGTGGTGGCAGTGAGGTTCAATTTAAAAGCACCAAGTCTCATGAAATTAAAGAATTTAACAGGTTAAGATACCAGCTGGACTTCTTTGGCAACAATGATGGATCCCCAGCAGTGGCTCTCAAACTGTAGTGTGTATGAGAATTACCTGGGGAATGTGGCAGGGATGCGGGTTTGGGGCCGGCACGCATGCAGGGATTCTGATTTAGCTGGAGGTGGAAGGACCCAGGAACCTGTCTTCAGTAAGCACTGCGGGCGGTTGTGATGCAGGTGTTCTGAGGCCCCGCTTTGCAACGCAATCTCAGGTCCTCACTGCTTTGCACCAAAGCTCTAGGCCATGTTTCAAGAGTAAGGGGATTAGCAGTCTGATTTGAACACTTCAGTGTTGGAGTGCTGCTTTAATTCAGATTTATTTGAAGCTTTGGTACACTGAACTTTGTTGTAGAAGCTTTATTTAAAATTCTGAGGTAGAATAACCTTCTTTTCCGAGTTCAGTTTTAACAAGGAATGCTATTTGAAGATTGTGGTCCTCAGTTTGTGAGGTCTGAGCATGAAAAGAAAATAAAACCCTACAAGTTGGACCTTCTTATGTAAAACTAGACCTCATTCTTTTTAAGAGGTGTGACCTCGGATCATTAAAATTTTTCTGAAGAGAAAAAAATCTGGGATAGATAGCTTTCCTGATAAAATGTGCTGTAGAAATTGTAAGCAGCTTATATAGTGCTCTATCCTTTATGCTGTTTTAAGGGAGTACTTAAATGAAAAGGAATGTTTTAAAGTTAACTCAGCTGAATTCTATGTACAGCAGAGTAAGCAGTCCCCAGGGTGCCTAGCTTTTGATGTGTTCTTCACTATTTATGGACAACTTAAGAAAACATTGCCACCTTCCCTTTTTGGGAGAGTGGGGTAGGTAGGCTAGGGGATTCTGTGCTGTGTAACCACGGCACAAAAGATAGCATATTTAAATAAAAATAAAATAAGCAAGTTTTATTCATACAAGTGCCAAGGAAAGTGAGTTCTTTGTTCCAATCATCACTTTGTGGGTCTGGGTGTAGAGTAGAAAACAAAAATAAACGCTTAAAAAAAAAAGGACGTATATGTTGATTGGATTGCGACAAAGATGTGTGAGGATGTAAGCAGGGCGGTAGTAATGAGATGCTAAAGAAAATCCTGTGTTTGGATTAATAGTTAAACTTAATGTTTGCTTTAGGAACTTTTGTGATTATGAAAGACTGAGTAGGATTAAGTAAAATTGTTTCTTTCAGAGAAAATAAGTGTCAGAATTAGTGAAGATGTAAACTTACATGATGTGAATTTTCTTTTTTGGATACATGCAAAATGTTAGGTATCTCTTAAGCAATTGTGTATTACAGGAAAAAGGCTTTTCAGAATAAGCAATACTCAAGTATCTATGCCAATCCATAACTGTGCAATTTCCTCCTCTTATTTTTTACATACTCATTGAATTTACAAAACAATGGAAGATAACCATTCTATTAATACGTGTATACCTTGTGTGATGAAATTTGGTCAGAGACCAAAGGGACATTTGGGAAAAGAAAGCTGTTGGGTGAAACAGTAGTACATTTACTAGCAATAAAAATACTGTGTCTTTTCTTAGTATGGTAATATTGACTGAAGTCATAGAATTGAAGACTTCTAAATATATTTAAGAACAGATATGCCACCCACTCTCCACCCTGGGGTGTAGAAAGAAATGAAAATAAATGACCTCCAGACTTCTTAGTAGTTTCTAAGAAATATTTTTGGATGATACACTATTATATGTGATAAAATCTTCTTAACACTTGATTATTAGCCAAAATCAAATACATTTCCTTCATGCAGTATTAGTGCATACCAAAAGCTCTATATATAAAGCGTTAATAGGGTTTGGCCACTCATTTACAGGTATCAGTAAGCTTTTCATATTACAAAGGGAGTTTAGGAAGTTGGTGGTGCCTGGTCATTGATGTGATATTGTGGGTGGTACCTCGTATGCAGTGTGCTCACAGTAATGAGCCCATTCTGCAACTTGCTTTAACAGAACTCTGTTATGGGCTATCACAGATATATCAAATATTTGAAGATACCCATTTTCTCCTCCATTTAGTGTGTATTATAAGATAGTTGGCTACTCTACTAAAAGCATATCTCTCTGCCTTCATAAAGAGTTCTGGAAAGAAAGCAAAAGACATTTAAAGCATCAAAGAGGCTGATGAATAGGGATGCCAGGATATTCAAATACATTTAGAGACAGTATTGTCAAGCTTGTTTTCTGAGCCATGATACTAAAGATAGTAGAAGCCAGCAAAGAAAAGAACTGTAGAAATGCAAATCTCTTTAATGTTGAATCTATTAATCCATTGCACACTTTCTTCTGAATCATACTTACTCAGATGTACAGGCAACAAAAAGTATTTAGAATATTTGCATAATTTCAAACACCCAGTTCATAAATTATTTATTGGTTGTGGTCAAATGAATGTTAGCTATTTCATAATTATCTTTTGTGTAAAAGGTTGCATGGTTTACAAAAATATTTCAATGGCAGTTGAATATCTGTAGCTTGCTTAAACAGTACAAAAAATAAATGGTACTTAATTATGTAGCACTGATGTACGTTTTTCTCATGTTCAAAAATTCTAAGAAAAATTACACTTAATTTGTAGATTTATTTTAAATGAACATCAGATATTTACAGTAAAAAAAAAAAAAAATCATGGCTACACTTTAGGATTAGGCCCAAAGCATTAATAAGTAACATGACAGTGTGTTATATGAATCAGATAATCAGGCAGCTAACTATAAGTCCTAGGACTTAAGAGTTATAAAGTCATAAAACCTTAGAACAAGAAGTGGCTTCAGGAATCAGATCTTTAGTATTTCACCTTGGCAGTTGAGAAAATCATGGCAAATAGAATTTCATTGCCTTACCCGAGGTAAGAGAGACAGGATGCTAGCTGTGGTGACTGAGTTCCTAATCCAAACCATTTTCCCCTACACCTCATCAGCTCTACCATTTGAACAATTGTATTCCTTTTCTTGATGATGATTAAAATTTTAGGAACATCTTGAAGGCTAAACAGCTATATTTGAATCTACTAGGTAAATTACAAAGATCAATATGCTGGAATAAAGGGTTTGGTACAGTTTACAGAAAGATAATGTAAATATAGGTTGTATCCTTAGAAGTTTGGTTCAGAGAAAGATAGTTGTTCAAAGCCTAGATATAAATGAGTCCCTTAAGGGATATAGTTTTCATTATATGACTGGTGGGCAGGTACTTTCCTTTTGCAGGAGGGATTTTGGAACCTTATAAATATTACTTAAAGATAGGATATACTTCATGGTGAAAGGAGAGATGGCAAGTTCTTACTTACGTAACAAACTTTAAACATGTGTTAATTGCCATGCTAGGTATATGTATTAGTTGGCTAGGGCTTCCAAAACAAAGTACCACAGATTAGCTTATACAACGGAAGTTTTTTCCTCACAGTTCTAGATCTTGAGGCAAGAAGTTCTACATTAGATACCAAAAAATCCAGTTTCTGGTAAGGACCTCGTCTCCTGACTTGTAGATAGCTACCTTTTCACAGTGTCCTCACATGGCCTTTCCTCTATGTGTGGGTGGAAAGAGAGGGATCTCTGGTGTCTCTTCTATAAGGATGCTAGTTGTATTGGATTAGGTCCCCACACTTGTGGTTTCTTGTAACCTTAATTATATCCTTAGAGGTACTATCTCCAGATAAACTCCATTGGAGGTTAGTGCTTCAACGTATGAATTTTGAGGGGACACAATTCAGTCCATAACAGTGTGGGAATATAAAGATGTAGAAGTTATGGTTCTGAATATCACAATTTGATTATCAAGGTTTATATTGTCACCTCGCTGGGAACCAAATGACCATGAAAACTTAAGTAACATACAGTCAACATTTACTCTGCCTACACTGCCTGCACGTCTGCAGGCCTACTTCATTCTGGAGGAGGAGCAAGACTAGGGTGAGGCAAGAGAGGTGCCTTTGGCACATTATTTTAGGAGGGACTTACTCTCAGAGCCATTCAAGTACAGAGACGGCATTTGTATGATCCTGAGAGTGAGTGCCTCCTTGAATTTTGATCTCTAGGCAACTTACTTGTCTCACGCCAGTCCTAACCCTCGTCTGGATCCCAAGCTGGAGAGGCAATAGCTACCTGTAAAATGTTCATCTCATGACAGAAGTCAGAAGCTATTAAAGCAGTGGGTAGAGATAAAGGAGGTCCCTTAAAGCCTACACTAAAACTAGCATTACATTTCCACAGCCTTTAAGTTGCTCCAAGCAAGACCGTACTAGGCATGAGAATATAAAAATGCAAGTCACAGGGCCAAGCCCAAGACTGATGAGGTGGGGAAGCATAGTTCTCTCATGATAATGGTGCTTTAGTTATCTGGTGGTGTATAACACACCATGGTGATTTATTGCTTACTATCCTGTGTTGACTGGGCTCAGCTGGTCAGTTTTGCTGCTCCCTGTGGTGTAGCTGCAATCATGTATATGGCTGCATTCACCTGGGAGCTCCATATAGCTAAATCTAAGATGGTCTCTCATCTTACAGAGCCTCTCACCACATGGTTCTTGGAATTCAGTAATGTAGCCTAAACTTCTTTATAGTAAAGCAACTGACTTCCAAGAGGAAGTATTCCAAGGTCACAAGCACCAAAATGTAAGTGATTATCAAATTTCTGCTTGCAAAATACTTGGTAATGCCCCCTTGGCCAAAGTCACTTGGCCAAGATGAGGGCCAGTATGGTAGAGGATTATACAGGAGCATAAAGAAATGGAGCTGTGGTCTGTTAAGGAACCATTAATGTAATGGTGTGCCACAGATCACCCTCTGCTTCCTATGATTTACATCCATTGCACTTGTAAAATAAAACAGCTCCTACCATTCCCAAATCCTAATTCCATTTTGGCATCAAACTCGGGCTTGAACTTCCAGTTTCATCATTTAAGTCAGAGTGCAATGAAGTGTCTTGCTATGGTTCGTCATGTGTAGCTCCTTGGATGTTACTCCTCAGACATAGCTTCTTGGGTAGCAAAGTCTTGTAAACTGAGACAAACTTTCTGTTTCCCACATACCCAATACTCAGTGGTGAAACAGGGACAGGATAAACACAATAGAGGCTTTTATTTAAAAGGAGGAGGAATTGAAGACACGTAATAGTTACTGTCCATAGCAATTCTGTAATAATTTGGGTACATGCCCTCAGTTCCCCTCATTCTTAGTTCAGGGATTTTTTTCCTTGACTAGGGTCCAATTATGCTTCTTGGGGACTAGTTCTTCCATCCATAGCTCATGGCTGCATACTCTTGATTCTTAGCTTCACCTTTTCAGCTCTTAGTTTTGCTCTTTGATTCATTCTTCATTTTCCATAGGAAATGTCATATGTTTGTAGCTGAGTAAATTATCCAGCTTATTTCCTGCCTTCAGAGGTGAGGGCCTAGGGACAGCTATTATTTTTGTACTGTTTTTTGTCCCAGGTTGATTCAACTCCTTTAAAAGACATATGGGTTTTCAGTATATCAAACTATAAATTACTCCATTAGATAAAAGCCACGTACATATATCTCTTCAAGACCAATTCCTCTCTACTTGAGGCTGCCTACAGTAGAACAATGCTCTGGGAACTCTTGGAAGTTATTTTATTTAGCTGACAGGTCTGTAAAGCATTCCTTTAAATCTTTTAATGTTTTAACAAAGGATATCACATCTTAATCTTTTATTTGATCTTGACCCCAAAGTCATGTATTGTGGTAGTACTCTGGATTTTATCTTTGCCTTGAGATCATTTCTTACTTGAGAAATTCTTACTGTCTGGAGAGACTGAAACTAAGTAGGAGTTTCATTTTCCCACCCATCAAGTTCTGGGTTGGAAATATCCTTTCTAAATTCTGCTTGGAAATTGACCAATTCTATCTTTAGTTCATCTTTCTCTTGCAATACCTTATCATTGGAGCCAACTGACATTTTCAGCATTCTACAAAGAAATATCCACAAGTTCCTTAAGTATACTTTCTGTCTTCAAAGTTATCACAGGCAATAATTTCATTTACCTTTCTACCAATAAAAGATTCTCCTTTCTCCAGCCTTCAAATGGCAATTTTCATACTGCTTTTCAAGCTTCCATTAAGTCTCCTGGCCATTCTTTTAGGCCTCTGTTCACTTGCCGTCCCCAAGGTCAATGCCATATATTTTAGGTGCTTGTTACATAGAATTCCATGTCTGGCACCAATTTCTATATCAGCTGTACATTGTTACAAAACAAACTACCTGAATTCAGTAGCTTAAACAATTATGCTTTATTATTTCTTATGATTTTATGACATAGTTCATGGTTATGGATAGTTGTTCAGCGTCACATGGTGTAACTGAGTTACTTAAACATCACTTACTGCCAGAAAATCTAGGATGGCTTCTTTTCCTGCAGGGTTTTTTATTTAGTAGTTTAGTCTGAGTTTCTTTATGGCATGATATGTATATGGTGCCTGCCTTTCCTGGAGAGAGTTGTAAAAGAATATGCCTCACTGTGCAAATGTTTATCAGGCTCTGCCTGAATCATAGTTGGTAATGTCCCATTGGACAAAGCAAGTCACAGAGCTATCACATAGGAGTATTGAACATCTGGAAGTATGATTTATTAGGGGCTACTGATATAACACTCTACCATAGGTGAGGAGAGAGATGGAAGTAATTTTTTCCAATCAGTAATCTCATTTGCCACAGTTTACAAACTATCTTGGATTTTTTTCTAATTTCTTCCTGCTGTGTACATTTTGATCATTTCTCTGACTGTTACCATTTTCACTCAAGCTGAGATTGGGCTACTTTATTAAAGTAGACCAAATTTTTATAATAATAAAGACCACCAGCCTGTGCTCAGGGGCAAGACGTTTTAGCTAATCGCTTCTCCATCATAAATATGGTCAGGGATATAATTGTTTAATTACATTTTGATCTAAGACTGAATTTAAAATTTTAACAACAAAGCTTGTGGAAAAGTGGTTGTTTGAAAATTAACTTGAATCTTATCACAGTGGGCATTTGTAATATCCCTTGTCACATCTCTCCACTACCTATAATTGCAGTCATGGTTGTATTCTGTGGTTCCTTGTGAGCCTAGACTGACTTCTCTGGATGGTGGTGTCCCATCTCAGGTACATGATATGTATCTTTCAGGTTTTATCCTCTGGTCTTTCTCTGAGCTGTGGCCTGAGTAAGCATTGTTGAGAATTGTGGGGCCTTTAAGGGTAGGGTATATATTGCCCATGAAAACAACTCTTAAAAAACAGGAAATAAGAGTTCCTCTTGTTCAGGTAGACAGTGTTGGAAGGCATTCTGTATGCTTCTCACAGGTCCCAGCAAAATTGAGTCATGACATACCCGCAAACGCAGTAATAAACTCTTCTATTTGCATTTTTTACTTCTCTGCCTCACCCCCCTCCCTCACTTCTGCTTATTGGGCTGACCTTCTGATTAGGCTGTGTGCTCTCACATCCTTCTGTGAGGCTCTGCTTTCAGTGGAACTAAATTAAGATACGTATTTCCCACAAATACATAAAAAAGATCCAAATTATGTGTTTTTTTACGTTTAGTTTTTAAAACATTGCTATCCTTAATTCTGTTCCTAACTTTTTTATCATCACCATCATAATCTTTATCATTCATAGTAAAGTGAGTAAAATATCTGAACATATTTAAAGGTCATATGTAAAGAATTTCATAAGTCTACAAACATAAAGCTTAGAGGTTTAGCAATATTACCTTTTATTTTGGGGAAATCAAGAAATGAAGGAATGACATTGAGATATGATATTGAAGCTGATGTCTGATTTTGACTGGGAGAAATGAGAAAAAGGGAAATAATTATATAGAAACCATTTTCCTAATTAATTGCTTTATCTCCTTATTGTGCATAGTCTTTTAGTATTTTAGGAAAAAAACTATGACAGTTCCAAAAAGGATATTCAGATACTCAGTATTTCATTAATTACAATATACTTATTTAAAAAAATTGAACTACTAGGAGTGTGATGGTAAACCATACGTTAGAGTTTTCTCCCTTATGTTGTCTAAGTTTTTTCACCTAATTCTCACCCAGATAAATTACCAGATACACATCAAGATTTGGGCCTCTTTATAGTCTTTGCTTCTCCTGAGGCAAAAATAGGTCTCAGTTGAAATCCTTTCTCTACTGTGGCCTATTATTCATCCAGGATATGTGATCATATGTGAGTATAATATTATAAACTAGCAAAGCCTCATTGTGATCTGCTTCATTCTTAGAACCTGTGAATGACAGGTACTGAGGTATAAATGGTTAATTCTGACCAGTATGTCTCAAAATCAGCCTTTGTACTATAATGGAAGAATGTAGGAGGTCTCAAGAATATTTTGTTAATAGATTTAATACTACATTTCTTTTGAACACCCCAAGTGCTTTCTCATGGTAAATAGCTGCTTGAACAAAGATAGTTTCTATTCCCTTAAAGTATGAGTCATATCAAAATTTAATCAAGTAAGTGAAAGGTAAAAATGTCATTACACTTTTAAAATTTGCTGTCAATATTTCACACCTGTATGGAAAGCAGATAGATGTCTAAGTAGCAGCTTAATAACATTCCAAGCTGTACTCCTAATTAACTCACCTTTTGAATTATCAGCTAGGCTCCATTTCGACCCATGCAACCTATTGGCAGGGAGCCTGACAACAAAATGCATGTTTAAAGTACCAAGTAGGGAGAGAAATGCTATATTATTTGGCACAAAGACTATCATCCACCTGTGCAGAGGGAATATGCTTTTCCACTTTGCTTATTATAGATGACCTGTTAGTTGTATACTCTTGGCATCATCCCAGTAAATTATAATAGTAATCTCTTAGCCCAAGGAGTAATAGTAAAGCTGTACTTCAGTGGACTCAATATAGTAAGTTAATTAAATTTTTAAAAAATCAATAATATCTAAATATTATCAATTGTCTGAGTCTGAAATTTGTATAGAAAAGTCATATAGTCTGTATCATGAGGCTAAAACTGACTTGGACACATTTGAAACTTGAAATAGAGAAAGCTCATGCAATATAAGACTTGAATAATGCAAGTATTTGAGAATTTAGTCTGTCTCCTTGTAAATGAATGAGGAGGCTTCGCTATAAATACAGAGTGAGAAAGTGGTGGTCATTAAAGTTTTATGAGGCTGATTATTTTAAACAGCTTGGAATGATAAAATCACTCACTTGAGGCTGTGAACATCATGTAAGTCTTATAGTAATAGTTTTTTCATCAAAAGTGACTAGATTTTTTTTTCTTTTTCTGCCAATACTTACTCTTTTATTAATCAGTCCCTTAAAGGAAATCTAAGAGCATCTGTTGTATTGAGCAAATGTTTATCATGAATGCTGGAGATTCAGTCATTATATACCAACTACTCTAGTAACAAAATGTTGTACTAGTATAATGAACATGGTCAGAATGACAACACTATAGAAAACTAGCAAGGTTTTATCTCAGTAAATTTCTCTGAGAAGAGAAGGGAATGATGTAACATGATATATTTTATAAGAAATGACACAAACTAAAGTTAGATTTTTCTTAATTTTTTTCCACCCCTCTTTGATTTTGTTATCTTATTTATAACAATAATAATAATAACTATTTATCTTATTATTTCTGTCTCCTGGCTTCAGAAAAAGAAGAGAAAATCCGTTTTTGGTTAGATTCTCAGAAGGAGGATAGGATGATCATCATGAGATTATAATCCTGTGAGTCTGTGAGGTATGATTTCAGAATTTCCTTTTAATGAAAGCCAGAGAGATTTTTTTTCCTGGTCATAAGCTTATATAGATACTTTTGGCCTCTTTTCCAGGACAGTTTCTTAATAAACCTCTGTCCCTGATCAGCCATATCTATGGATATGTGTTTTAAATCTGCTGCTTTAGACTAGGACTACCTGGCTTGCCTCTTGAATCACTTTGGGTTTTTCTTATATCATATTCTTTCCACAGGCCCAATACATTTCATGTAGCCTGTATTTCACTGTTTCTTTCTCCAGAGCCCTAGCAGATATCTGCCATTTCACACTGAAAAGATCGTCACAAAGTCAAAAATGTCTGGTATGAATATGATCAGTTGAAGAACATGATTCATTTAACAGTGTTTAAGAACATAGCATCTATTTTTATGGGCAAAACAAGATTTTGCTATTAGGTCTGTATATTAATCTGGAATTTGAAAACATTATACTTCATTGAGTTTTCCTCTTTTTTCAGAAGAGGACTGATTGACTTTTCCCCAAAAGCCACATTGAGTTCTAAATCTTGTGCCTTTAAATGGTATTATACCCATGTTACGGTGACTGAACCAAAGAATATATTTCTTTTCTGCTAACCTCTTGAGGTCACAGTGATGGTTTGAAGTCTAAGCAGCAATTCTGTTCAAAGAGTCACTCACAGCAGGGTGTGTGCAGTAAGGATATTCGTGATTCCAGTCTTCACATATATTCTACTTTACTTTTTAGAAAATTTGGTTCTGAGGCTACTACAAAGCAACACCCTTAAAACACATCATTTTCTATATCTCCCTGAACCAAAAGCCTTATATAATGATTTTGGAGATGATATATACTAGAATTTTTGTTGCACAAATGCTGTTTTAAAAATACCAGTGGGGTCCTTGATCCTTCATATCCTCTTTGCTCTAGAGTGCTCTCCATTCACCCTTGAGAAGAGATTCAAGGGTCACCCTCTGGAGTGAGCTAGAAGGTGATGTGTCCTTCAAGCCAGGGATCATCACTTCCACTTGGGCCTTTTTCTGAGTGATGGAGGGAATATGTGTTTTGCTGAGTGGGATTAAGAGCATGGACTCTGGGTCCTGACTGCATGGACTTTAATCCTGACTCTGCCACCTACTAGCTGTGTGAATTAGGGCAGATTTCTTAAGCCCTTTGTTCCTCCATTTCTTCTTTTGTAGTGACATCATAGGTGTGTTTTGAGAATTAAATGACTTAATGTATATAATGATCAGTGTCTGGAACATCCCAAGTGCTATATATATGTAACTATTCTTATTCTTATTATTCAAATTGTGTCTACGTTTATTAGGATTTCCCAGATACTAGATGAAGATCTATTGCCATATCTGATGGAGTTCTTAGAAAACTATGACAGGAATATATCTAATTAGAAATGGGGAGACAGAATTAGTATGTTTGTTAAAATTGCATTTACTGCTGAGGTACTAGGTCGTCAAAAAACATTTATATAAACCATATATTTAAAAACCTTAAAAAGTTTAACTGAAATTTATTATTTTAACAAACATGTATTGTGTTCATTGTGTACAAGATGACTGTTGTAGAGGAGGCCTGCCAGGATGCCTCAGATAGAAATGGTTGTCAAGGAACTGACAGAAAAGTAGGAAGACTTGATGTGTACAAGCAACTATAGTATAAGGGGAAATTATAAATGACTTCAGAAAGGATTGTATTTTACCTTGAATTTGCAAAGAGAAAGAGAGAGTGAGAGAGAATTTCCTACTGAGATGTGGGATTTCCTGAAAGAAATGGCATTGAAGTTGAAGATTGTCTGTGAGGGCTGAGTGTGACTTAGACATAGAGAATTGAGAAAAAGAATTATGGTCACCTAGAAGAGTACTAGTATAGTGGCTGGAAATCAGAACTTTGTGCTTGAAACATCAGTTAAGTTTTGCTAGAGCCAGGAATCTGTGATGGGAAGTAAGTTTGAGGTGATAAACTGGAGTTTGATCATGGAAAACCTCAACATTATGCTAAAGGGTTTTGTTTTGTCACCAACATAAAGGTATTATTATTTTTAACAACCAAGTGCTGTGTAAGATACAGCTATGGAAATGATTATCTTTGCTTTCAAGAATCCTGTAATTGAAAGTCATATTAAAGACGTACAGCAAATCATTCTCAGGGGCAGTGCTCCTCTTAGTATCAATTAGAGAGGATCATCCTAGGGCAGTGCCAGCTGTCTCCACAAGGCTGGAGAGAGAATTCATTGTAATATCCCTGTCGCTGAGGTTGGTTGCTCATCCCTTTCCCTCTAGTTGACTGTAGCCTCTGGAGCCTCCATGGTTACCCATCTCTCTCTTGCAAGACGTTGAACCCTTGGCATTATCCTGAATCTGATATTTGTCTTGATTCTACCTCGTACCCTTGAAGTTATACTCTGTCCTACATTCTTCATGTGTGGCTTACTGCTTTGAGGCTGCATCAAAAACACAGCTACCTCACAATTTGGATTGACTTTATGATGGCCAAGGCTTCCAATTAGAGAGAGAAATTGGGTTTATTTATTTGGGTAGGAAATGTTTTTCCTGAGCTATTGGTTATTCATTTCTTTTCCACGTAAGATTTTTGTATGACTTCCTTGAGAAAATAATTACAGAATCATAAGGAAAATGAATGAAAGTGAAGAGTCTAGAAGATAAACCCTTTAGAAGGTTCTTAAAGTTCCTTAGCTGGGGAAACTTACCTGAGGCTTGAACCAAAGTGTGAATGGAAGAGGAGGAGGAGTGATTGCAGGGGAGGGAACAGATGCCAGAGATAGTGCAGATGAAAATGTGCACTAAAGAAAGTGTAGAAAAAGAAAGTGAAGAGTGAGATTTTAAGCTGGAGTAACCAGGGTGGAAGTTTTTATTAACAGAATAATGAAAATAGGACATGGTGTACTTTTCTTTTAGAAGAAAAACACAGTCCAGATTTGAACACATTGAGGTATCTGGTGAATAAGCAGATGGAGATCACTTTTAAGCCTTTGGAAAGGAGTATCTGTTACTTAAGAGGAATTTCAGGCTGGAAGTATAATTGAGAATGATTTGAGATACTAGTTCAAGTTGATATGAAATGAAATCATCAAGGAAGAAAGTTTTCCAAGGAAAGGATTCTTTGGTGAATATCATGAATTTAGGAAATAGAAGGACAGCTGGATAGCAGAGAGAAAGAGACAGACAGAAATTGAATAACACAAGAATTAGAGGAAGGACCAAGAAAGACATGTTCATTTGGTCATAACAAAAAGTTAATTTACTCATATTAGTCAGAATTCTCCTGAGAAACAGAACCAGTAGGTGTGTGTGTGTGTGTGTGTGTGTGTGTGTGTGTGTGTGTGTGTGTGTGTGTGTGTGTGTGTGTGTGCATACAAAGAGATTTATTGTAAGAAACTGACTCACATGAATGTGGAGGCTGGCAAGTTCTAAATCTGCAGAGGGGGCCAGCAGGCTGGAGGCCCAGAAGAGCTAATGTTCCACTTTGAGTCTGAAGGCTATTTGATATAGAATCAAAAAGGGCAAATATTGCAGGTGAAGTCTGTTGGTGGTCTGCTGGCAAATTCTCTTTTGCTTGGAGGAGTCTGGTCTTTTTGTTCTATTCAAGTCTTCAACTGATTGGGAGAGGCCCACCCACATTATGGAGGACAATCTACTTTACTCAGAGTCTGCCAATTTAAATGTTATTCTCATTCAGAAATACCCTCACAGAAGTACCCAGAATAATGTTTGACCAAGTATCTGGATATCCCATGGCCCAGCCAAGTTAACACATAAAATTAACCATCACAAGTACACACATTGTCAACTTACATCCATACACATCTCGTTAAACCATACTTATACTCCCAATAAAGACAATAACAAAGTCATACTTCCACCTAACATGGTACAACTACCCTCCATACAACCCCAAATGCACTAACCCTTTCCGCAGAAGAAGATGCAAAGTACTTGAATGATGTTAACTCTTCTCCTTGATACCTTATAGCTTGAATACCATGATACAGAGTCAGTGCATCCTATGTTACATTATATAGACACATACACACACATGCAAACATATAATAAATGAAGAAATACAGTACTAATTTATGTAACTGGCGATATGGTTGTAACTGGTATTTATAACTACCTCTTTTTCACTGCCTATTCTGTATTCCCTTTGCCTTCATCAGGCTCCTCAGCTGGTTTTGTACTTCACCTGGTGAGGTGACCAAAGCTTTGACTCCTAAAGGGTTTGGGCCATTAGTAGTCCTGTCTTAACTGGAGTGTAGTTTTCTACTAACATTAGTCACAGAACATTATAATAGTAGGAGACATCCTAAGAGATCTCTTGTGTTCTACCATACTCTTCCTTATCTCCGTTGAGGAGTAACAGTTCAGTTTCTCCTTGGTAATAGGCATGTTACTTCAGTCAGTACATTAATGCCTTTTTTTGCCTATTGATTCAGAGCAATGAGGAACCCAAAGTGGCTGAGTAGCACTCTTCACTTTCAGTTCAGTGGAATCATTGTGTCTCCTAGTGGAAGAATTCGTTCTCTTGGAGCTAAGAAGTAGGCCCATAGAGCATGAGATTGTGGGGGCAGGAAGAAAAATATTTCCTAATGAGTCACCAGGGGTAATACTTAATATTGTCACTCCCAATTGCACGTCTTTGTTCCTGGATGCGTGAATCCTGGCTGTGAGAGAAACAGTACCATATATTGAATTCTGAATCAGAACATATACAGCCTCCCTGGGAATCTTGCCCTAGACTTACAAAGTATTGCCACCAAGCTGATGAGGTAATTGAGTCTTCAAAAGGCCATTTCCTCATTCTGTCAAGTCACCTGCTTCAAGATGGGGGAGAACATGGTAAAAAAGACAGTGAATTCCATGAGCGAGGGCTAATTTCTTGACTACATTTGCTGTGACATTAGTTCTTTGGTCAGAAGCAAAGCTGTGTAGAATACCATGATGGTGGATAAGGTTTCTATAAGTCCAGAGATAAAAGTTTTGGCATAAGTGTTGCATGCAAGGAATGCAAATCTGTATCCAGAGAAAGTATCCATTCCAGTAAGAACAAAATGTTTTCTCTTCTGTGGTCAAAGTGGTCCAGTGTAATCAACCTGCCACCAGATAGCTGACTGATCACCCTGGGGTAATAGTTCCTTACTGAGGACTCAGTCTTTATCTCTGCTACTCCCATGATGTACATTTTTAAACACTTCTAGATGTTTTTGAAATGCTGATGTGATACACTGCCTTAAATTTTGTTTTGAAAATGAAGTCTCCAAATCCAGTTTGTTACCAGATTAAAGATCCACTGCCTAATTTTAAGTCAGATGCTGAAGAGCATATTAACTTTAATTTAGAAACTTTCATCAGTAATTCATTGGGTATCTTCTGTAAGTTATGTATAATTGCAGTGCAAAAGAAAGTATTCTAGCCAAAAGAGCAGAGGTTATAATGGTTTATTTCCTTAAGTAAATAAATTAATAAATGAGACTCCATGATACTCTTTTGACAAGAAATAGTTCAAATACTTCTTTTGAGCTAAAATTCCATTGAGGAAATTTTGAACACTGGATCATATAGGACTTGAGTATTAAAACTTGTGTTAAATGTGCATATACTATGAAAAACTAGGGTGGAACAGCCGTACGGCAGTACCAATTGACTCCTGCCAGTGTACTTGGCCAGATGATTTTTCGTATGTAGGTTTTGAAGAACTGCATTTGTATGTGGCTTTCTTTAAGTAGTATCATGGGTTGTATAAGATATACAACACTAGTAAATTTGCATATTTAAAATTTGGAAGGACTAGTGATTTTTTTGATCACTGATGGCTTTTAATTAAGATAAATGAGATATAAAAGTGATACTAATCTTTAAAAAAACACTTAGAAAAATCTAGACTAAAACCTGCCAATTCCTCTGCTCTTTTAGATAGTGATAAAACTGTAAATAATCTAGACCATAATGGAAGATAAAGAAAATTTCCTGTTGCTTTTTTATTTGTAAAGAAAAAAAGAAAAAAAAAAAAAAAGGAAGGGGCATGAGAATGCTTCTAAAGGCATAAGTGTATACTGCATGCCTCCTGTCACTACTACCATTTCCCCTCTGAAGCTGAACAGTCTGGAAAATGTTTTCAAGCAGAGAATTCTTTTGCTGGTCCCTTTCCCACACCATGTTCTGTTTCAGTTTTGAAACTTATTTGAGTCAGAGCTGGAAACTCTGTAAATAATTTGCATATCTTATAAAAGACAGCACAATAAAATTAAAAATGACCCCACACAAGAGAATATTTAAATTATCTCTTTCCAGAGACCTTTTGAGAATTTTGAAGCATGGCTGGGGACAGTTCTTATTTAGTATCCCTTACTAGGATGCATATGATCACCCATCTCTCCCCCAGCTGGGCTTCATCATACGTTTTAGGGTAAGTGTCTTCCCAGAGTGACATCTTTAAACAAACTCTTAAAGGCTACTTAAGTACTGACAATTTCGACAAATGCCAAAGCTAGATTTCAAGGAACACTCTGCTCTAAGCTGTTCTAAAGCAAGTTGTGAATTTTGCTGACACTTGTGTTCACAATAAAAAAATTAGGTATTTCTATCAAGCATACTTGTTTGCTTAAATTATTGCTAATGACAGGCAGAAACTGTTTTTCTTCTTATTCCCAATCTGACTTTTAAAAGCCAGTAAAACTTCCTTCACGAAAAAGTTAACTAATCACTAGGTAAAAAGAAATAGGGCCAAAATAAGTAAAAATGACCATGACAACTGTGATCCAAAGCTTCAGAAAGGTATTCAGTATTTTTTAAAATACTGTTTAAGGTGTTAACATTGCTTGTCCTTTTAGATATATGTGCATCATTTGGATGAACAAAAGTATTTGAAATAGAAAAAAATTATTTAAAATAGGGTAATTTTGAAAATGTTGTATTGCTATTGACCAACTAGATTATGTGATAATCTATTAGATATATATTATTTAGTTTTAACTTCTGAGAAAATTACTTAATGATGATGATGATGACAATGATAATGATGATACTAAATCATTTATATAGTGTCTACTATATGTCAGGGTCCATTTGGAATGCTTTATATGTACTGACCTATTTGATCATCCCAAGACTTGCATTAGGCACAGTTTACAGATAAATAAACTGAAGGTTATACAATTTTTCCAGAGTTACTGGTAAAACTAAATTCTAACTGAGATGGTCTGATACAGAGTCTATGCTTTTATGTACTATATTTTCTGCCAGATTTTATAGATATGATCCTTGATCTCTGACTTCGGTGACTATGGTCTACTTACAATGATTTTTGAGAGTGGAAAACTAAAAAATCTGACCAACACAAAAAAAGTGGCTAACGCCAGAAGTACTCTGCCTTGTAAAGAAAACGTTGAAAAACGTTATACAAAGGTTGCTTTTCTCCTCTTGAAGCAGCCGTATTTTGGTGAATCATTTAAGCCACAAATGTCCACCTCTAAACCAGATGTAACACCACCAGTGGGTCAAGATGTTGCTGAGAACATCATACAAACCAGTTGTCATTCTCAACCCAGCTAAGCTTTTTTTCAAAGCTCTCCTTTCTGATTTTTCCTATCAAAAAGACAGTATAAAGAAATTAGAGGAAGGAGCCAACCTGTGTCCTGTTTGTCATTTCTGGCTAGGCAACACTTAAACCCATTTTCTCCTGCACCTCAAGCACATCTTAAGTTTCGGTCATGTCTTTTAAAAAATTTTCAGGACATTGTTTTTCTGACCAAATGAGTATCTCTGAGCAGTACAAAGACTACCACAGTCTTAGAGAATGAAAGTTGGCAAGGGAGCTGTAAGTAGTAACTAAATCCTAATGTCTTGCAGGAGTTGTAGCAAGAGTAAATGAAAACATTTCTAATTATTCTATCATAACTTCTGCTTTTCTGACGATATACTTAGTATTCTGCCTTGAATACCTGACTGAAAATTACCCCTAACTGGAGAAAATTTAAGGAATCCATAGCTATTAGGGAGTTCTCTAATTGAAAACCTCTAATCAGTGGTAGGATTTAAACTCGTGGAGCCGACCCTTTCTAGATCTGAACCAGGTTCTGGTACATTGATTTTTAGAGAAATGGATTAATTCAAGGGTCAGACTTCCCTTGGTCATATATCTCAAAGTTCTAGGAAATGAAAAGTTCAAGTCCAATTCAAACTTAAATTATTTATACATTAAGTAATTAAATATGCAATCTATAATGTGAAGTAGAAAGATGTTCCTTCACATTGCTCTTTTATAAAATTCAATTTCTGAAGAGAAATATACTTTTTCTTCCTATGCCTACAAAGAAGCATTGGAACAAATAGGGTGTGGTGAGTCACAAGTTTCTTAAATGAAATGTGTTTACTGATTAGGATTTTATCTGATATTGTATATTTTGACACAGATTTATTTATTCTGGTCCACATAACTTAAAAATACTGTCTCTTAGGACTCCGAAGTCTTCATTCCTAAGAATTCAGTGTCTTGCTATGTTCCTTTCACATAACCAGAAGCACCTTGTTAAAAATGGGTACCAAATATTAAAAGACTGTCTTGGAACAATTTCATATCACAGCAGATTGCAAACAAGTGAGTCCTTGTACCAAGGTGCATTGGTAATTTCTGGATATGAATGACAATAAAAGGAAAAGTATTTATTGAGAAGGCAGACCCTTTGAATTCTCAAGACTAGGATATATAGCTTGCTTCAGTGTTAATGGCACTTGTGTGTTCACACTGTTGGAGAAACAGACTTCTGTTCATTTGCTGCTTTCAATATAGAACACATTATATCAATAAATTTTAAAGTGTTTTTTATTTTGCCTACTTTGACAAAATTCTTTAAATGGACACTTTTTATTATCTAAAGCATATAGTTGGTTTCTGACAAAAGAGAAGACAATTTATATGTTAAAAACTCTTAAGTTTAACACTAGAGCAAGAACCACCAAAATAAAGCAGATTTTGCTTTTTTATTGCAGTGATTTTATATTTCCAAGAAGGAAAGCAACAAAGATGAACAGTAATATTTAGTATTTGGAGATTGCTAAAGCGTTCATGTATTTTCATTGTTTATAGTCTAGAAAAATTCATATGCATGGGAAGTGATTTTTGTTATTAAAAGATATTTTGTCCTTATCTTTATTTGGAATATCTAAGTAATATATCTTTAGACAACTTTAGCTCCTACTAATTCTCAAAAGAATGAAGTGCTTAATAAATATATATTCAGCACATAAGGCCATATGGTAGCTTAGAATAGTTGTGTGATAGTTCTTGGAGATGAGCTGGATGAAATGAGAAGTATTAGAGCCTTTCTAATATGAACTATTTTTGCTAATTTATTACTTGTCTTGAGCTTACATTTGTAGGATTCTGTTTCTTAATTCATGCATACTGTCTTATTCCAAAAAGGTCTAAAATTGTTTATATGGTCAGTTCTTATGTTAGCAGAACTTTTCCAATAAAAATTTTGGATTTTTATGAAAGAAAAAAATCAATCTCATAGAATATTATGAAACAGTAATTTGAAAGAATTAATTCTCCCTCAGCATCATAAGAGATGTATACTATTGTCAGTGTCTCATGAAGAGGAGTTTTGTTTCTTTATTTCTTTGTTTATTCTCTATATTTTAAATATAATTTTTAAATAATATTCAGATTTATATGATATTTCTAAATTTCATTTTAAAATCTCAGAATATTCATATGACTTATTAATACTAATGAACCATATTTAAATTTGAACTATACATATTTCCAGTTTGAATTATAAAGCTGATATTGGGAGATATTTTTGATCCAGCGATATTCAAATTTGTCTTATTGGACCACCTTTATAACTTTTCAACAGTTGGACCACAATTAGGCTTTAATTCAGCCTTGAAGGCCAGATGGTATGAGTTCTTCTAGAATTTGCAAGGAGGTTAAATTGGTCCTTTCTACAATTGTTAAGACATTGTTTCAGGTTAAGAGAGTTATTTTGCTATAGCAAAACACCTTGAAGTTTAACTATATAAAAAATGGAACA